>NC_134455.1:216143333-217457833 GCF_047948215.1 Lycorma delicatula
TACCAAATTGCTCGGCTCTCGTTTTGGCCGATCATGTGTTTGGCAACATTCCTCTCTTACGGGATTCTTCCCTGATTGATTGTTTTATAAAACTGTCGTATATTTTCCTTAAAAAACAGGATTATACCTTACACGTTTGTAAGGGTTATTATGGTAACCCATCTCTATGCGGAGCATGTCAGTTATTGATTTTGCGTTCTGCTTGAGGATACGGTAAACTGGTATAGGAAACCAAACGCACAAGTTTACTTGTGTTACAAGGCTACATGTTTTAAGTTGTTTAAACATGTCATATGTACGATATAAGACGAAAAATATTCGGGAGACAAGAACAACGATGGGCAATTTTCCGCGATTTTCAACTGTCGTATACGTTACTTGAAATTTTATCTTTATTCTAAATTCTTCGGTTCCTATATTTAGTTGTACGTGTAATCTGTTTATGCTTATTGAATTTGCTTTTTGGAACTGTTACGGTAATTAACATTCCATTTATTTTATTCTTTATGCTTGTCAGATTGTATGCTTTTTTCTTATGCTTTTGTTTGAGTGTCATTTATGCTTGTGAATTATATGTGCATATTTATGTGGTTTTGTTCGCTGTACTAAAGCTAATTTTAGTATAATATTTCTTTATTGAACTTTGTATCCATACACAATTAATACATATTAGTAGTAGTGTGCATTTAAAACTACTAAAAAACTAATAAAATCATTAGTTGTCTAATTTTGCCTTATCTGTTGATGTAGCATCCGGTTTATTATCGTTTGCACCATTCTTTACACTTTTTAATAAATTTATTTAACAGTATTAATTTTTTTATAGTCATTTGTTTATTTTCTATATTTCAATCAAAGGAATTGAGAGTTGTGAATTGGCGCCGTGAATTAATGCGGTTTTGCTTGTTTTTTTTCTTTTTTTATCAAACTAACATCTCCATTCTCTATTTGTAAATTCGAATGTTTCAGATTATTTTGTACGTTTTAAAGTTAACTACGGAAGAGGCTTTAAGCTGCTGTTGTATTTTTTTTTTATTTTTCAAATTATGTTTAAGAACAAGAAACATATATTCGTGTTGTATTTAAATTACAAGATACCGTTCATATATATTTTTATAAGTAGATAATTAACTAAACTACCGTAAGTTTGGTCTTTCATCCGTAGGTCCTGGGTTCGAATCTCGATCAGGCATGGCATTTTCACTCGGCTACAAAATTGTCATTTCATCTCATCCTCTAAACAATACCTAACGGTGGTCCCGGAAGCTAAGAAAAAAGATTTTTTACCCGTTAAGGAAATATTGTGCGGTGTTCGGTGTATGTAGAGTATGATAATCTGTTGTTTCGAGTTTTATCTATACACGGGGGCCTTTTTTATCACATTTATCCGATATTAACAAAAAAAAACGGTTTACCGATGTTTAGTTTATTTCGTATATAATAGTAAGGCGTTAAAACCGATTTCGATCTTGGCTTTTAAAGACAATTACAATTGAATAAATGTTTTGCCGATTGCTTTTTAAAACATCGTTTTTTTTTCATTTACAGAAACGACTCTTCTGTAATTGTGTAAATAATTGTATTGATTTAATAAATTAAAAAAAAAAAAACAGGAATGTCGATACCGATATCAAGATGTAAAACTTTGATGAGCTTCTACATTTAAGTTCGCCCTGTATTTTTTATAAACTCATTTTACACGAAACTGTAAATAAATCAGGTTTTCTTTCTTTTTCCTGTTTAACCTCCGGTTATTACGTTCAGATAATACTTCAGAGGATGAATAAGGATGATATCTATGAGTGTAAATGAAGTGTAGTCTTGTACAGTTTCAGTTCGACCATTCCTGAGCTGTGTGGTTAATTGAAACCCAACCACCAAAGAACATCGGTATCCACGATCTAGTATTCAAATCCGTGTTAAAATAACTGACTTCACTAGGACTTGAACGCTGGAACTCTCGACTTTCAAATCAGCTGATTTAGGAAGACGCGTTTACCACTAGACCAACCCGGTGGGTTATATAAATCAATTTACAAAATGTAAATTGTATCAATTGATTCTTCTTTTTTAAGGTTGTTTTTGTTCCAGAAATCATTTTCTGTTTGGTAAAGTCGAATTCATGGATCAAAATTGAACACTGATAATTTATCAGTTTATCGCTTTGCAGAAGGCTTTTCATTTAAAATATGGCGATTTTAAATTGCGTAAATTAATATTGAATCGATAACTTCATCCTTAAAAATTTAATTTCGGTTTTCAATATTTTTTGTTTGAATATTCTGTCTTTATTCGTGGGCCAGTTCGATAATTTAAAAAAACTCCTGTACTAGTTATTGGTGCTTCAAACCTTCAATATTCTGTCAACTCCAAGATTATATTATTAAGGTGGTACTTGTTGTACGATAATATTTTTAAAATTTTCCTGCCTTTTAAGGAAATTAGAAAGTGTAACTTTATATGCAAATAGTAATTTTAAATAAATTTTGTTCGATACACAACTTATTTTTAGATTAGGATAGAATGAATAGTTTCACTGAAAAACAAAACACTGAAACATTATTGTAAAATTATTTTATGTAATTGATATGAAATGAGAAAACAGCCGTGAAACAATGCGAGACAGTTCTATTTAGGCGTTACCCTAACAAAGTAAAGGGGAATTGTAGAAATTATTTATTCTTAATCTGTAACGTGATATTCCTGCTCGCCGAATTTTTTAAAAAAGTTTTACTTAAAATGGGCTTTTAAAATTATTTTTAATATCGATAATTAAAAAAATTTCATTTTAGTTAATACATTTGTTTTAAATAATCACTGAAAATCATTGTTGTGTTATATCTACCCATTGCGTTCAGCTTAAGAGCTAAGATAATCAACCTAAATCTATTAAATGTACCGAAAAATACTACTGTTTCGCATTTGTGTAATAGTTTCAACGATCTAACTAACGTTTTAGGTATTATATATTTTGATTACAGTATTGTGTTTTGACTACACGTAGGTAGTCTACATGTAACACCAGCAGCTTTAACAAGAGAATGAAAGAATGGTTTATGTTGTACACACTAAGTGAAAAGTGATATGTCCATTAAAATTTCACTTACGTGGAAAGAATTTCAAATATATTATTTCATGTTTATTGTAAAGTAATTCACTGGCAATTTCGATTAAATTCAGATCATTAAAAATTTACTTTATTGTAAAAAATCACAAGTTTTTTGTACGTGAAGGTATATTAATAACTGAAGTTTTAAAGGTCGAATGTTGCGCAGTCACAATTCCAATGCAAAACTGAGTTCTTGAAGTGCATTCATTATGGGTGTAGTTCGCAATATTTTCTCATTTGAATTCAGCTCTAAGAACTTTTTGGAATTGTTCCCAGGTCTTCCATAATATGTAAGTGTATATTCCATTTATTCTAATGTGAATCTGGTTTGAACAAACTGTTGAACTTAATTGCCCTTTAACACAACCGATAAACTGCTACGCTGTTGTAATACAGTGGCCGCATAAAATAATTTAAAAGATTCTTTCTGATTGCTACTCCGTATAAATATTTCGTTCTTTCGTTGCGGTTATTAAACTTTAGTAGCCTTTCGCCATTGTGCAAGTCGTGTACTTACAGCGGTCCGTTCAAAATTATGTTGTTTGTATCGGGATCCAACTTGCACAACTTCAACTTGTAAATGGGATTCAACTTGTAAATGAAGTAAAGTGTGATTTCATTTGGACGCGATAATACGGGTTATAACCCTCTCCCCCGGATCTTCTGCTAGCAGATATTAAATCAATTATATCTATTAATGACGTCTACGGATATGATTCAGATGATGGTGTGGACGCTTCTTAATATTTGTTAATATGGGGTGAAAATTAATGTTTTACTTTTAACAGCTACTTAATTATGTATTATTCGTCATCGACACCCTTGGTTAAATGTAAGTGGTACCCGGCATAAACCACCTACCTACCCTTGCTTTATGCTGGATTCTACATCATGTTTATTTATTTTAAATATAATTTTTTTCGTTGTTTTTAAAACTCTTTTTTTTAATGTAGGCTTAAGACTACACTTATTTATTTATATAGTAGTTGAACAGATCATACAAAAACAATTGCGGCAAAAAGTCTAACTTCTAAAATAAAAATAACAAATCTAAGAAAATGTTTTCTGTTTTGTTTTAATGTTTGTTACTCTGTAATTCATATTAATATCTCTTTTTAAAACGGAGAAGGCTTTCATTTTGTTCATTTTATATGTAGGTAATTTCTTCTCCCTCATCCATTTGAAAAAAATCAATTAGGCTTAAAAAAAAAAATCCTGTATGTTTTGTTATTCATTGTCTTTTATGGTTCAGGATAAACGGACACAGAAGATAATTTTAAGTTTTATTTAAATTATACGCGTAACTTGTTCCGATTGTAAAGTTACATTTTACCATCTATTAGCAGAGCAAAGCTTGAAACTTAGTTCTGCATTGCTTGAATCTATGAAATTTTGTTCTTAGGTTACCAAGAGTACCGTCATTTTGCACAGACATAACTTCACTACATACAAGATTTCAAAAGTTGAATTTCGATAAAAATATTTAAAAAAAATATATTAATAATATTAAAAATATTTTTATAAAATATAATATTCTTCATTTTTGAACTATTATTTTTGAAATTTTTTTGGGAAGTGCAAGCAATTTTCACCCGTAAATTGAAGAATTTTGTTTATTTTTTTTTTACAGACTTCAAAGAAAAGTACGGTATTAATTTCGGTCGTACGGTGGGAATGTAGAGGGGATGAGAATGAATTTTTTTTACGATTTGAGTCATGAGGAATACGAAAATAGCATTCGCTTAAATTGAGGTTTCCATTTATATTTATCTACAGGCCTATGTATATAATCTTGTGGCTCGAAATTTCTAAAACTATTTGATCAATTTCATTGAAATTTATATATGCTGTTGTAGTGTTTCTGAAGTTTTGCATATGAAAATTTGATGAAGATTGGTCGAGTCGTTCTTGAATTACCCACAATTTAAGGTCGAAAACATTTGAGCGGGGCAAGTTAGAACCGTGGTTCGTTATGATGCTGCAAGTTGGAAAGTTGACGTTTTTTATTTGCGGTATATATTGTTAGTGATATTGCCGACGTATTGAGGTAGCGTTATATTCTTTGAGGGTCATGATAATGGGGTATGCGGTTTTTATCTTAGGGTTATGTTGACTGTAGTGGTGTATTTTTCATACGTTGGTATGCAGTAGCAGTCGCGAGTGAATTAAAACTGGATGGTTGTGTATAGGGTCAACTGGTTAATCGTACGTATCTAGTGCGTTTCTGACTGAAATAATGATGGGGGTTGGAATTATTAACTTATTACTGATTTTCTTGTTACTATATAAAAAATTTATGTTTGTGTAGATTTATTTTATTATAATTTGTTGTTTTCCGATTGTTTACTTGTTTATGCTTTCTTATCTATTTCTTAATTCGTTTTCTTTGTAAAATTTTAGATTAGAATGCATCGGTAGTTTTGTAAAAGGAAACAAAATAAAACAACGAAAATAATCTACTAGCGCAGAACTGCGCAATATTTTTTTTTTTAATGTTAATTTTCATCTTTTAATCTTTAAAAACCCTTCACGTGATTTTGCTGAAAGATTAATTTGTTTATTACTTGCACTTATGTAACACCTGACGTAATGTTAACAAAGTTATTGAAAAAAAAATTCAGTTTAAAACGCTTAACATCTTCAGCTAACACCTTATAATTATTAGACTAATGTACGTTATTAAAACAATACAAAATATTTAATAAATCGTACATTAAAATTATGTCCTCTAAAAATACTTCATTGGCGGATACATTTTTCTAACATACGTGTTCTTTCCGCGTATCACCAAATATAAATTACTGATCGCAAACAAGTCAATCTATATGTATGAATTGACCATTGTTTTCGAGAAATTTCCAGTTTTGGTAACTCAAGTTAATATCGTACACCCGTTACTGACAGATTGTGGTCCTTCCTAAAAAGGATATTTTGAGCGATTTTAAGACAACGTTTAAATTTTATCCGAGAGGATAGAATAGAAATTCGGATATGTCAATTAATGGGTAAAATAATGTGAAAGTTCTGTGGGCTATCTGTAAAATGAATTCTTTATTTATTCAGGAGGCATTAAATTATAAAACAAGTAATTATTTATTCCCTTTTATATAATATTTATTTCATTGTTTTAATTAGTTAATGAATAATAATTTCACGCAATTAAATGATCGGTAGCGTGTAATGAATGCGGGTAAGATTCACAGTTTATTAATAATTCAGGAGCTATTAAAATTATTAAAAATAGTTTCAGTTTTTTAATTATTTTTTTCTTCTGGCGTAGGTGTCCACTGTTGCGTAGTTCGGTTGATCGGTGAATTAAATGTCTCGTGTTCGATTACTCTGTGATTTGTGTTACTGTTGCGTGATTTATATTTATATTGCTGATTAGGATTTCTGGATCGTACAGAAAAGAATTTTAAATTTAGTCTTCTCCTAATGCTTTAGAATCGTGTCTGTGTAGGGATTTCTTGTCGGCCGCTCTTTTTAATTTTTAATGTGTATCTATCTAGTTAACTTAAATATATTCTCGGTAATATTTAGATTAACTTTTTTCCGCTTGGCGGGAAATGAAACAATACCGTGTTATTTATGCGTATTCGTGATATTGCATAATTTATTTATTCTTTCTGCCGTAACTAAAATATACTATTTACTATTTTTAGATAAACGTAAACACAATTTAGTATTCTTTTTTTGGAGTTATCGATCAGTTAGTTTACAGATTTGATGCCATTCTTCATTCCTTTCTGTTCTGTGTTAATGTTATAACCTTAACGTAATTACTACAGCCTTCATTCTCAGCTGTCTGATTTATAAATTCCTATCTTTGTCTTCCTCTACAGATTTTATCTTCTCGTCCCTCCGACACCTAATTAATAAAATCTTGCTGTTATTTAATAACAAACATATGACTCACCTACCAATTCGTCTCTTCAAGATTCTGTCTATAATTTCTCTCCCGTTCTATTCATAATTAAGACATCTTCATTTCGAATTTTATTAAGTCACCTAATTTTCGACATCCTCCTATAACTGTACATTAAAATGTATATTCTTTTCCTTTACGTTTTTTTTTTTAATGATTGGCGATCTGCTTTTGATGTTTGCATTTATTTGTATATCCTTTACAATTTTATTTCTTAAATAACAATATTCTGTCTCTTCTGATATATTTCGTTCTCTTATTTCAGTAATTAAGCCTCATCACCTTTTCTTAATTTCGTTACGTTTTCTTTTTTACTTTTTATTTATTTTTAAACTGAATTAATCTCCTAGCAATAAATCCATGTCGTTCTGTATTTTTCCTAACTAATCTTGGGTTTCTTCCAAAATAATGTCATCCTCGAATCTTAACATATTTATTTTTACTTTTTCGATTGTTTACTTGTCTCTTAAATATTTCTTTCAATTCCTGTATTGCTTGTCTTATGGACAAAGTAAAACGTATCTGGGACACACTACTGCATCTTTATCTCAACGTACTTTTTTATATGGTTTATTAAACGTATGCTTGTAATTCAACTCGAAACTATTCTTTTTAATTTCAAAAAATTAAACGTAGTTTATTGTAGTGATTAAACTATGCGAATAAGTGAATAATTGAATTTTGAATGCGGAAGAAAAACTTTCAAATACGTTGGCTTGAGTTATTATTCAGATCTCGCTTTGAAAATTTAAAAAAAATTATGCCTTTTTTCCGGACTTATCTGCATGTACAAGGGAGGAATTCAGCTGAAATTACTTGATGGCGCTTTTGCTTGTTAATATAACGAATATTCTTTATTTCAAAGGAGGTCAGCACCTTGTGATGTAACGTTAATGGTAATCTTACATTATCTAAACATTTTCCTGTTTTACTTAATTTGTGTGTTCGTATAGATACTCGTTTGTAAACAGGTTACCGTCGCTGTAAAAATTATAAATTTGAATGAACTTGTTATAATATCAAGTTTCTATACCACATGCCTATGAAAAACCTTTAGCTTTTGTAATGAATGGAAAATACGTTGGTTGATGAATAGTTGTGTTCATTTTTATTCATTCACCGGACTATTTATTTGAAATACCAATTATTTATATTATTTGTTACGTACTACTTTACCGTACTGTTATTCTATTCTTTCACATATTTTTGCTTAGTCTTGTAAGTAAAAGAAGTTAGTGAACTACAAAAATGATTTATTTGGTATCCCACGCATCTCTCAATTGTCAGTGGCACAATGAATTACTCGCAAATTCTACACTTAAATCAAAACAGGTTTCCTGATGGAAAAATACTAATTGTTTTCAATATTTTATCAAATTTACCAAAAACGGCCTTCATTCGGTTTTCAAACAGCCAGTACCATTTTAATAACATTCAATCTCTATTTATCTATTTTTACTATGTAGGTAGCAGCACTGAACCTTTTTTATTTATTACATTTGTTAACCTCCGGGACCACCGTAAGGTATTTACTTAGATGAATGATAATTTTTGTAGCGTGTGAAAATGCCATGCCTGACCGGGATTCGAACCCGGGACCTCCGGATGAAAGACCGAGACGCTAACACTCGCGCCACGGAGGCCGGCAGCATCACTGAACTGTCCGATTTCACTCTTAACTCCAGATTTATGTTGTTTAATGAAATATATTATTATAATTACCTCTGTATACGAACGAATACGATAAACTAACTATAGAGAAAGATTTTTTAAAATTTTAATTATACTTTTTTTAAATATTAATAAAAATAGCAATTACTGTGCGTGTGAAAATTTCAAAATGATAATGAAAAATTTACCTATGCCTGTCTGTGCTTTTCTTTGGATAACTGCAAAACAAGTTTGATATTCGTATTTAGTCATGGGACTGGTACACTACTAACATTACTTGCCGATTGAGAAATATCAGCCCTTGAAATATAGGGATATAAAAGCATCCTTCATATTTTACAATTTCAAAAATAACCATAAAACTCCATGTGGTGTGTTAGATAAAAGTGATTTTTTTAATTGAAGTAAAAAAAAAACACTTATGTATCAGTGTAGTCCTTGTTGTGGACAGGCTTAATACCTAGGATGAATATATGTGTGTGTTGCCAAGATTTTTATGAAAACTATTTGTAATAAAAGAATTAAACCACGATGAATAAAAATCAATATATTAATAAAATTATATGCGTAAGAATTAGTTGGAATTTACTTTTTCATTGCATATTTTTGGTCGCTTTACGAAAATATAGATTTATGAAAAAAGAGAACAAATACCGTTAAATGAGTTCTGCTATTCTTTCAAATCACGGCATCCAAACTGGGTTGAAATGTGAAGTTTTGTTGTGCACACGGGTTGAAAATAAATATCAGCCTGCTACTCGTCGGTTCACACGGCTTCAAGTAGAGTCAAGAACGACTCATAAATTTGCCGCATGGCAGTTAACAGTCGACACGTTAAGTTTTTTTTTTATAAAAGTAAATATTTAGAATTTGTGGTTTTTGTTTAAGAAATGATTTCCGCTTGGATGTGCTTAACACAACTGTGTTCAAGGATGTGCACCTTCACTGGAATTACCTGTATATAATATATAATAGCAGGTATCTGTAGACCTGGCAACAATGGAAGGACGGTCAGGTCAGCTGTTAGGGGTTTCAGGTTTGATCGTTCTTTTTTGCGTCGAGTCCATTCTTGGAATTACTTTCAGTTTGATACGTAGGGTCTACTGTCTTTTTTCCCTGAACAATGTGACTTCATTTGTTAAAATTCGGTTGTCTTTTGTAACGACATAAAAAATAAGAATTTTTATGTCGGTTTTTTCAGTCGATGTTATTTAATAGATTACTTATCTATTTAGTAATGATTTAAGAAATCCAGTGGATATAAATAACTACTTGTCACTGAAAAACACATGATCGCCCTGACCGTATATTAGAAGAGTTTATTGGGTCGTTAATGAATCTTTTAAAATAAACGAATGCGCACAATTTTCAGATGCGAGTCATTTTATATTTAGTACATAAAAAAACATTAAAATATTTTCATTATGTAGTTGTAGAACTTATGAAATCATATTTCGAATAATAAAAATACGACATTAATAAATGAATTATCAGTTTTCATCGTGTTGTAGCGAGTAGATATCCTTGAAAGAACTCCTTTCGCTGTTAGTTTTTTTATATCTTTTAATTTTTCTAAGCTCTTTTATTTTATTTGAATTTTGTTTAGAGGCGTACATGTAGTAACGGTATTTGTTTTGAAATTTCGCGTGCACCTATTTTTAAAAATGTGTTGTTGGGATTTTTATTTGTTTATATTTTATTTAAGTTATAATTGAATTACCTGTTAAATATCAGCTTTTTAAGTATCACAGGTTTATTTTCTAGAATAGGTTTATAAACAGATCTGTGAGGAAATAGAACCTCTTTGTAAAAATGTTTAATTCTAACGGTTAGTTTGATGTGGTTTTAACATTGTGATAGTTTACGTGCTATATCTTTATTCAAATTACTATCTAAAGTTTATTCACTAGCAAGTTTCACGTAATGTTATTCTTGTCTATATTTAGGCCTACCATTGTTTATTATCGGCCAACGACCCAACTCTTTCTTTTTTCTTTTTTTTTTTTTTAATTATCATATTTTAATTGGACGATATTTTAAGCAATTAACGATTAAATATTCAGTTAGTATAATTACCGCGTTCTGTTTAAAATTAATTTGCTCATTAAGACTCTTGACTTAAACTTTAGCTTGGCGTTTTTACCTTCAGTTAAAATTATTCATTTTTTATGTATTAATACACTATTCTCTCTCTCACTCTCTCTCTCTCTCTCTCTCTATATATATATATATATATATATATATATATATGTATAAATCACGATGTGTGTATATGTATATATATATATATATACACACGCACATAATCACAATATATATATATATATATATATATATATATATATATTGTGATTATAGGTATACTATTTTGTTGACGAAAAGGTTTTTGAGGTTTAGAATTTCCAGAAAATGTGGTTGTATATTATTATTGCGTTATCTGTTTTAAAATATCCTTTACGAATATTTGTTAGGAGTTATTTTGATGATCGATCGGTATAATTTAGACGAAATATGTGAGGTAGCTTTCAATAATTTTACGTTCAGGTATATCTCTTTATATTCAAGGTAACCGTACTTCTAGGAAGGAAAATACAAACATTACTACTTTTTGTCTATTTCTGAGGATAGTTAATCGTTTCTTTACTCGTTTGATGGATCTGACGAAATCTAGTCGTACTTATTTTTTTGTGAAAGATGAATAATTATTTTAATATTTAAACGTTTAAAAAATGTTTTTAAAATGTTCTTTTCTATGCGCTTCCCGACCGGGCAGTCGTTATATATTTATGAGTGTTAATTTTAATGAACCGAAAAATAGTATAACATATAAAATATATAAGAATGAGTGCGATAAAAGAATGTCCAAAAGAAGAATTGTGCTTTATAACTCGTATAAAGCAAAAAAATTGAATATCCAACGACCGGATTCATCTTTAAATTTTAACGAATCGGTTTAATAAGGTTAAAAAATTTCATCTTGTTATCCTATTGCATTACAAATGAAGGGATATTTAAAATGAAGCTGGGGAAAAAACTTGAGAGAAATTCTTATCAGAAATTGGCGGTATGTTATTTATTTATGGATCCAAGATTAATTAATTAATTATGCCACCGAAGGAAGTGTTCAAGGTGACAGTATATACTGAAAAAATTAAATGATTTAAAAAAATAATTTAAGTACTTAAAACCAGTCAGCCGAGTCATATTTGTACCTTACTGTACAATGTATTCGTTTGATACAATTATATAAATTACTAGAACGTTAGTTAAATTTATATTTATGCGGCATGTTGAAGTCGTTGTTTAGCTGGGAACGCCGAATGATGACTACTACATAGATTTCATTTGTAACAAAAACTTAATTAAGATGAATGCAAAACAACGCAGGTAGATAGATTATATTAAATTATGTAACCTGTGTTACGTTATACTCTGACTGAACTCCTAAGAGGTATTTCAAAACTGTCTTCTGTAGCCGATGAAAAAATATTATATCTTGAAATATTTTAATACATTTTTTTTTTACACTGGTTATCATTTTTTTTTATTCTGTTACGGTTTATGATTTCTTATACCCTTTGTACAGCATCTACATGTTACTGTAAATGGGTAAATTGCACTGAGCCTCATTTACAATTTTTTCCGTAACTGTCAGTCGTTTTCTATAACCGTAACTTTCTATAATCTTGTAACTTAATAAACGTATTTTCTTAAAACATGCTGTAAACGAAAAATATTGTAATAATATAACGGTTAGAATTGGAATTTATTCCTGTTAATTTAAATTATGTAAGTATTCATTTATTAATATGCACTCAAAATAATAATATGGATATTATTATCTATCGTTAAGTAATTTTATTATTTATTCATTTAATAACCAAAATCTAAATTTCAGCTGTTCTCGATTCCGTGTGCGGTTGTCAGGTTGACGATGAAGGTCAGTGGCCTTCTGAAAGAGAAATCGGCGGCCTTCGGAAGTGACCCATCATGCCTTGTATCCTACTTCAATACGGTGTTTACACTCGTATAACGTCACCTCCTATCGCCCCTGCTATCGCTATTATATTCGCCGCTTGTTAGAAATCAATACTTCTTTTAACAATTTGACGTTTTCGTATGCGGGAAATAAATTAATATTCACAGGTGCACAAGGTGTTTTATTTGCGTAATATTTTTTTGAATATATTGTAATGTATTTAACTGTTGTAATTTATATCCGATTATTAGCTAATTTGTAAGAGGAACTTTACAGTGGATTCTATAGTTTCTTGGAATGTTATTTAATTTCTTTCTTTTATAAATTATAGCTTCAGGAAAAATAAAACTAGATTATTTTAAGTTATGTGTTATTTTATCAGCAAAAAATGGAATATTTTAAATATGAAATCGGCTAATATTCCCGCAGAAAATTATTCAATAAAGAATTGATCTCCATTACAGCTACTTACACTTATGTATGTGTCTGTATGTCTCCACTTATGTATGTGGAGACAAAATAAGATAATCCTGGAACTACTAGACATTTTCGAGAAGATTCTGTAGTATATCTTCAATAGAGATCTGCTGTCGGCGGATTTCATTCTCGTACAAAACAATTTCCGTGTTTGAATCGGACCTGTTTTCTAATTTGGGTAATTATTATACTATGAAAAAATTAAGTGTTCCTAATTATTGGGAAAATCTACACTAGGGAAATGAGATAAAAATTTAATCGTATTACATATAAATTGCCTGTAATAGAATAAATTGGCTATTATGCGCGGATTGGGCGCACTTTAAGTAGTTATGCGCGTCCTCTGTTTGTTGATTACGGTGTTGTTACAAGCTGACAGCTTACAGTATTGTAACATATCACTCTCAGACTTAAAATATTTCAGGTCTGCGAAAATAACTAAACTAAATAAAAAGCCATTTGCGCTTATCGGTGGGTAGGTTGTGGTAAGGATTATGATAAGATGTTATCGTATAATAAAGTAAACGGCCTTAAACCGTTTTATTATTATTCTTTATAATCAATGTAAATCGCAGGTTTTCGTTTATTTTTTTTATTTGAATGAAATTTTCCTACCGAAAAGAAGAAATTGACCCTTTCTATTCTTATTAACTTAATGCGGGCTGTTATCGATCCGATGTTCGTTATGGCGCTCATACATGGATTTGTTGCCCTGCGGGAGGAAGTTTTCTTTATGTTAACTAAGTTATTCGACAAGAATTAGGTGAGCATTTTTTTTCTTCATTTATCATTTTTCGATACTATAAACACGAAGAATAATCTTTTAATTAAACAAGGATTTGTTTGTACTGGTATGTGAAATTTTGGTGTTATATTTTTTGATCGATTATCATTTAATTATAGATGAATTCAATTATTAAGGCACGTCAAATTTTGCAGCAATACGAGTATATTTTTGTTTGTAATATCGCTGCTTTTAACAATGAACAGTTAGTTTCAGTTAATATTACTTGTGCACAAACCGTGCAACAGCAGCACAAATAATGCATTCTAACGGGCATGTCCCGAGTGAATTACTGTATGGCGTTTAGCGTTCACTGTTGAGGGCGCCCGACCGTTTCTATGGCAACCATCCTTTACCTCCCCATCACAGTACTGTATCATACGCCTCTTCCTGTAATCGTATGATTTGGTGATGCAATTCTAGCTAGCCTAGCAGTAAGCTGCAGAACTTTCACAGAATTATCGTTTGACAGTTGTCTTTATATACTTGCGTATAAATATATATACATTTAAAAACAATCTGATACTGATTTTTTATACGTGATTCGATCTTTTAATCTTGTTTTATCGTTTTACACACGAAGTAGAATATGAAAAATCAATCGCTTAAAAACCAGAACCGTCTATGAAAAAGCTCCCTCTAAGCGCTGACATAAATATTATTGTGCAGTTTTTTTTCTCCAGAACGAGTTTGCAGTATTTAATTCTCCAGTCTTAAGGTTAATAGGTCAGTTATTCTTGTTAAAACCTCTTGAGTGTTTAATGTGGAAAATACTACATTATAATGTTTAGGTGGTTAAATATATTCTAAACCGATTCGTCACTTAAAAGTGTCGAACAGAGATCAGGAACCATTGATTTGCACTATGATATTAGTAAAACATCCCCCACAAATTTGCATAAACTTCTGAAGACATTTTTCCGTTTCATCTGATACTACGTTGTAGTTATACGTTAGCATTTTAATCCCGTAAATTTGTCGTTATGTAGCTTTGCTGTTTATGTCGTATCTGCAGAAAACTAAATTTCTACCTCTAACTTTATATTCTATAACTTTAATGAACTATTCAGTTGTATGACCAAGCCTTTTTTTAGCTCAAGCTTTTTAAATTATGATCTCGTCATTAGTAGACTGAACAAAACGTATCTATTTTAATTAAGCTTTGTTGATACTCGTGTCCTCTAAAAGTCATAATGCGATGGAGATTTAATTTATAACAAGTGATAAAATTAAAAATTTTAAAAACCCACGAAGCCGTTTTGAAGAAACATATCTACTCCAGCGCCCTCTGGCGGCTTATAACCGTAAAACTAATCTAAGAACCTGCTCTGAACTGATGCCTATGTAATTACAAAAAAACAGCATTGAAATCGGTTCAGTAGTTTTGAGAAAAATGGTAACACACACAACCTCTTACCCCAAACGCATACACCGTCTCCGTTCCATTGTCGGTAAAATTATTATTTTATGAAAATATTATTAAACAATATTAGTTATTTTATTTACGATTTTTTTTTTATTTTTAATTTATAAAACAGAAATTCAGTATGATTTTATTGTACCCTTTTGTATTTCAATTTTTAATATTTAACAGTTTTTTCCTTCTTTCCGAGTTATTCACGTAATGAGCATTCCGTGACGTTTCCTTCCTTGATGATTCTTTTTTACAGCCATAATCAGATGTCTGCACGCTAGTCTTTCGTAGATGCTATGTGATACTTTGTGACCTACGAGGTAAAACGTTGAATATAATGTTTCTAACTTGATTTATTGCAAATTTTAATAAATACCTCTTTTATAATAATATATTGTTAAGCTTAAATGCAACCATTTCGTAACTTTAAGTTTTAATTTATATAACTTAAATTAAACCTTGTCGTTGACGCTTCTCGTGGCTTTATTTACTTAATTACATTATTCTGGAAACATTTTTATTTTTGCTAGGAAAAATTGCAGGAAGCAGCCCGTTTAATTATTTAATTTATTTATTCGCAGATTTTACGTCTCTTGCTCAGTTTGGTTAGTTTCGTTCTAATTAGTGAAAAAATATATCTACTTAATGGAACTTTTCGGTTATACAACTTCTCACCTATCTCAGCGCATTAGTCGGTTTCTTTTCTTGTCCCTTTGTATAGCGGGTTATTGGTTTTACAAGAATATGTTTTATTTTTGTCAAATTAAAATTAAATAAAGCTGCTTGAAAATGATATATTTTGGCATTCCAGAAATCCTTAAATCACACTTGATACTTATTCTTTTGGAAACAGAAGAACGAACTAACAATAGGTATCTAAATTATTTTTATAGACCTATCCATATCACGTAAAAATAGAACTAAAGAAGCAAAAAAAAAACTTTATACACAAAAAAAAAGTAAAAATAAAACCGATTTAATTAAAATATATATTTTTATGTAAGTAAAAAATTACAATATTATTTATTTATTTAATTTCGACTTTTTGAAGAGGGTGTCAATTGTTTGACTACAGAGTTTAAATGTAAACCTGAGACCTAATTAAATAGCGTTGTGTGCCAACCAAGAAATTTATTTTATTTTACAGTTATATAATGTAATTTAAATGAATAATTTTACAATGAGAAGATATAGTTTGTTATTTACGCGTATTTCTGTTTAACATTTGCTGGATTTATTTGACCAACCTGATGTAGGTTATTATAAATTATTTTTTTAAAAGTTTTTTGTTTATATCATTTTCTTTTCTCGGTTTATATAATATTTCGGTAATTTTGTTGACCTTTCTTTACAAAATTTCGAAACAACTTCTTAATGTATTCTATGATGGTACCTTCTTCGACTGTCATATCGGTATGGTAGTGAATCAGGGCTTATCATCGTGCCATCACTTCAAAACGTTTCTCTACAATTAAATATCTTACTTCTTTTTTACTTCCTTGCATGAAGTACAAAGAAGTATTGTAATCGCGAAAAATTTCGGTTTTCATATTTCCAGGTAAATATACATTTTGATAATTCCTGAATCCATTTTGACTAGCTTCGGCATGACGTCTGTACGCACTTATGTACATACGTATGTACTCGCATAATTAAAAAACGATTAGCCGTAGGATGTTGAAATTTTGAATTTAGGACTGTTGTAACATCTAGTTGTGCACCTCCCGTTTGATTACAATCGACTGGACCAAAAGTATCCAAAAAAAGCTCAAAATCAAAAATATTTTAATTTTGGACTTTTTTTAACTTCAATAATAAGCCTTCATTGAGAGAGTTCAACGACATGTCATAAGTGGTACTTATTTTCATTGGTTCCAGAGTTATAGCCAAAAAAATTTTAATTAATGAAATATTTGGATTTTATAAGGGAGAAGGCACATCAGCGAGAATCCGACTTAATTTCCTTTTTTTTAAATTGAAATATATTAATTTATTAATAATTATTAGCCTGTGGTTGTAAAAAACCTTTTACAATAAATAATAATTCAATAATAAAAATAAAAAAAAAAATAGAAGATATAAATATATAAAAAATATATGTAATTTAATAGGTGTACAAGGAAGTGTAGGTGTTCACAACAGATTTTTTTAAATAAATTAATGATAAGTAAATGTTATTATTCTACATTCCTTTTATATATATATATATAGCTACGATATCATGTTTTTAAATATTCTTTTTTTTTGGTGTAGATGAAAATATTTAATTGATAAGGTTATCGAAATGTAAAATAAAAAATATTAATTACTTTCAATAAATAAATTATTATACTCTTAAAAGTCGAAAATTTCTTTAATTCATTTTATTTCGAAATATTTTAGAATACAACTCTCAGTCTCGTCGACCGTGTTGAATATTTTGACGAACACATAGGCTAAGGGTACTTTAATATAATATAGGCTTTTCTTGTAATTTCAGTATTAAGCTGCTCGATTAATTTCTGTTTAAATTTTATTATATTTTACGTACGTTTGAGACCGATTCGTTTAATAATCTGCGTTTTCTTTATCGGTAATTTTTTTATGCATCATCATTGTATAATCAGTTCCAGAGAGAATTAATGTATATTTTCACTTTTTAATGAAAATAATACGTTGCTTTTCTAATGTTTTTAATTCAGATAAATGATTTTCTATTTTGATTTATTAAACCCTGATTTAACTTAACGTAGAAAATATTGATATTCTTAATTTACATCGTAAGTATTCAATCTAACTGTAATTTGTTATTCTCGTCTTATATTTAATTGTTTAGTTCATTAAATTTTATGTTACTGGTATCGAATGTATCGTCTTTGAAATAGGCTTTAATAATTTTATCACGTATCCTGTAAGATTTATGTTTTAACAATTTTTGTACGGGTTCGGAGTTGTTAATTTTGGCGAAAGTTTCAAAATATTTCAACAGCAAAAAATTCATTAAATTAATGTACGTTGTGTATGTTCATCCAGAACAGTGTGTCGTTTTACTACTGTATTGCTGTAATTATTGACCTTAATATGTTTATTATCAGTGTTCTCTTTTTATGCTGATCTAGCTGTTATACAGCTCACGAAATAAGCTTTCAAAGCTTTTAATGATAACTTTAATGGGAAAAAAAATAAAATGATAAATATTTTTGTAATTTTTACGTCTTTTAACAATTGCGTTTTAAGAAAAATGATCTTAAGTTCGTGTAATCTTTTTTCCGCTCTCTGATTAAACAAACTATATTAAAAAAAAGAAGAATAATGAGTTGATAAACTGAAAAATTGTGTTCTTCTAATAAGCAGTGATTTATTTATTATATCGAATGCTCTGCCAATTCTATAGTTGTTATAGCAACCTTTTAAGATTATACGTTGCTAGGTTCATTATATACTGAGAGCTCGTACGATCAATAAAAGGGAAATATTTTTATTTGGGCTCCAATTATCTTTTCGACTATTTTTATCTTATTGTACATAACTATTTGTGTTAGCTGCTCTCTTTTGATTAATTACTTGAATTATTTGCTTTTTTATTCGATATAGTTAAATTTTGTTCATTTTTTACTTGTATTAAAATTCATGAATTTGAAAATTATAAATGCAGTTTAAAAAATGTATTTTTTCCTAATTAATATCTTTAATATTTTAAACTCCTATTTAAAAATTATTCGGTTTTATCGATATGAGTTAAATATTCTTTATAGCTTTCCGTTTCGTCACCGAACCTAAATCATCGTTTGAATTACAGTAAATTCATTTATCAATTTTTATGTTGACAATTCATTATACTTTTGTCAGTAGATCGCAAATTTAAATAATGTTCACTTTTCTCAACACAAATTAGAATAAAAATAATGTTTTCTGTGATGTAAAGTTTATCACCGAACAGTAACTGTGACCTCGTTTGTTTGGTAATGAATATGAAAATTAAAAATTGATCTAGTCCAAAACCGATCATTTTATACGAGCACCCAACGCTATAAAATAAAGAGAACTGATAAATTAAAAATGTACGTATACGTAATATTTTATTATGATCTTTTTACTCAAAACGGTAAGAGCCAGCTTATCGACCCGTATTACAGTTCGCGAGAGACGTTCATAAACAGCATACGGTTAGAACAACATCGTTTTATCATTCAAAACTGGACGAGATTAAACGTGTACAACATTAATTGAACGTTAAACTTTAGATGGTTTTATAATAAAAATTAGCCGATCAGGGTGCTTCGTCTCTGGACCCCATCTATATTCGTTATCCTCATGATTGTGCGAATAATACTCATAAATAACAGTTAAAGTATGCAGATTACAAATATATGAAAAAGTAACTAGATTACAAAAGACAGAATTATAGCGACTAAAGTACACAGAATTTTTACAAGAAAATATTCACAACTTCATCCCCACGGCCTTCACCGCTAAGGCCTTGATCTGTGGCTTAAAACCTTCCCTGGGATAACGCGAATGTATCCTGAAAATTTCAAAGCATCGGTCGGTTGGTTCTCGTGTGATGCTGTTCCAATCGGACAAACAGAACCCGCCTCCAACTTTCGTATTTATATATTTGAAAAATTAAGGTCAAAATATTTATGTAAAATAAAAAATATACTAGAAGGTGAAATATCTGAACTCTTCACTCTTCTATGTGTGTCTATAGCGCATGCGTTTCATCTTCTCATGACCTAGACCTGTTTACATCTATAGCAGTCTCTAAACCGTTTGTTTATGCTGTGGACGTAGAAAACCGGTTGATATAATAAACCATTTTAAAGTAACATGAAGAAACAAAAACTTTAACAGTAGTTGTAAATTACCTGAAACTATTTTTACTTTAAAAACTTTTAATAACATGAGTGCAGCGTTTTTTGAAAACACGAGTACGTTTTTCAGATTCTGCGCTTTATTTTTAGAATAAACTGTTTTTAAACGAATGAAATTTACCAGCGTAAGTCCACCGCAATTCCCCGAAGGGAGAACGTAACACTATAACAGTCGCGCGCTACCCGCACTGATTTTTGCTTAAAGCGCTATGTCAGCGATCATTACGTTTTTATCTCGCTCTCTTCTACTCTTACATATTGTAGTCCGCAAAGATAAAGCTGCGGTGACCTCGACCGATTTAGGCCTGAGGTTTCTTAATTCCTTCCATCCAAAAATCCTCCTCCTGTAAAAGACCGGTATCATCTCTAGAGCATCGGCTTTGCTCTTAAGATGATCGTCACATTCCATTTTTTAATAAAAATTAGATATTATTTGTAATAATTCTTTTCTACTATCTAAATAAGGTGCACTTTCATTCGCTTACAACACAATTATAACGGCGTACCTAATTTTCACATACTTTAGCTCTGCGGTAGTATACTTTTTACTTTTCCATCTTGGTCATTATTAACTCGTCGCTTTTCACTTTGTTATTTAATTTCTTCGATCTTCTCTATGCCAGCACTGAAACCCTTCAACCTTCCTTTTTTCCTTTTTCCTTACGGTCCATGTTTCACATCTACGCAGTGACAGACTCGATACGTAACGCTTCGGAACACGCTTTTGCGAACCTAATTACATTTTACTACAAAATAATCTCTCTTTATCTTTGGCAGCCTTCCGTTAGGGCTCCACAGGCCATTGCTGGTATTAAAAGGAGAATTATTACCGATACAAAAAAAAATCACTACTCAAGTTACAATCTGGTGTTAACTACACATTTTGTCGTAAAATTCTTCATGAATTAAAATTGAAACAATACCAACTGGAGACAGACAAACCGAAACGACTTGATTACTGCAATTAGCTTCTCGAAAACATCATTGGTGGACAGATAGATTTGATGTCGTATTTCATGTCAGACGAGGTACGGTTTCATTTATCCGGCCATGTTAATTCGCAGAACATCAGGTACTGGAAGGCGAGGAATCCTCACGATATATTCGAGCATCCACTTCACGATTAGAAAATTGGTGTTTGGTATGCCGTTTCCGGTAATCGTATAGAGGAACCAATATTTTTTGACCGGACTATCAATATACAAGTTAACCTCACAATTTCCCAAGAATGCAGCTTCTTCCAACAAAACGGAGCAAAATGTCACACATCAAACGTTTCACTGAATTCACTAATGAACGAGCTGTCAGCAGAGGACAGTTTCCTCCACGTACCCCAAAGTTGTCTACTTGCGATTTTTTCCTTTGGGCTACTTAAAGGAGAGAGTTTATGCACCTAATCCCCACAATATTGATGAACTGAAGGTGGACATTTAACGAGAAAGCAACGCAATTGGAAACGTTTTGCGTCAGACGACTCTCACTTAATATGATCTAGTCGAGCACAAAAGTAAATCGATACCCAGGATGGTCATTTTGAACTTCTTTTGTAACAATAAGGTAAATAAATGCAACATTTAAATTACGTTTCATGTTTTTCTTATTTAATTTATCGTATGATTCATAAAATTGCATTCCAACATAACTTACCGGTTCTGTAGCGGTTATGTTATGGGTTTGGTTTTATGTTGCTCACCCTGCAGTTGGAAAACGTCTGATAGATAACTGGAAAGTAGTTGTCGTTTGTAAAAAAAATATCCAAATTTAGCGGAGAAAATATATTTATCATTAAAGTCATAGGAGTATAAAAAAATATCACCCTTGAATTTTTTACTCTTATTATGAAAAAAAGTTATTTATTAAGCTTTAAACTAAGCGGCAAAGATAACAAAACTTGTATAAGCACTTAGCTTTTATATATTACACTACTATTGCCATATAATATTTTGTTGCTTCTAAATCCATTATGGAATCTTGAATGATTTCGAAAGCGTAATGTCAAAAGTAAAGACTTATCTGTTATTCTAACTGTACGCGATTCATTGTGAATTTTAACTTTATCTATGTATAACGACTTAATATTTAATTATCTAACTTATGTATGTTAACTTAGTGTTATTTGAAAACAAATAAAATAATAACTATCATTATCTGTTAATCTTTTAATATAATGTAATAAATAATTTTTATATTATCGAATTAAACATTTCAGCTATGTGAAAAATTTAATACGTAAAAAATAAATATTATAATATTGGTATACCATTGACTGTAGTTATCGAAAGAATAATTATGGTTCCTGCCAACTATTAAGTGCTTAGACTTACAGCATTCTTTAAAAATTGTACCTAAAAGATTACTACCTTAACTGTTAAGAAATTTTATTGGTTTATTAAAACCGTGTCTCACTTTTCTTAATAAGTTGACTAATATTAACTTATTAAGAAAAGATATACTGTCAACTACGGTAAAAATTAGTTGACTGCCTCGTGCGTTGTATAAATGAATAGGAAAGTGCAGGCCAAAGAAGAATGAAGAGGTCATCGGAAGAATAAGAGGAAGAAGAAGGAAGACCCTCTACTCGTCCCAACATCACGGACAGGAGTCCGGAACAGAGCCCAGCAGAGATGCGTCCTGAAAGGCAGCCATAACAGAAGTGGATGAAGAGCTTCTACACAACCCTTCCTTTAAAACTTACATATAAATTAACATAAATCAGTAATTGCGACTCCTCCGGAAAAGGGGGCGCAATGCTCCCTCCATATAGTTAGTGCCCCGTTGTGGCGTATTCCTGCTAGCCTATGAAGCGTTAGCACCGAAAGGACTTCAGTGGACGGTCTGAAGGGGAATTACGTCGGGAGGACAGGTTTCATAAGCCTAGCCTTCCGCGGTCGGCCCATAAAATGGGTTCGATAACGCTTGTTTAACAACGGATTGGAATGCAATTAAATCCGTCCTTAAAACACTAAATACTAAAGACAAAACTTGAAAAATTAGACCCGTCACTTAAAATAAACCTTTTAAAAACACGCCCGATTGAATCATCCAGCAGCAAGGGACTCTGTCCAGGTTCTTCGATCCGAAGGGAGAATCTATACTCCCGCTAACTTTGCATTCCATTCCATTCCATAAATGAATATTTACCTCTGTAATCTGTATTTATGTAGAATTGAGACTGTTTCTGAAATAAACCTATTGATGATAACGCGGTTGTTATTATTACGCTGTTTATAAAAATTTAAGAAGTAGAATTCCGGTAAGCACCAAATATAGAGCTGAACAATAGTAAATTTGGGACTTTGTCAATATTAAAGTATATAAATATAAAAATCAATATTAAACTAACTTATAAATTAAAGTTTATTTTTTTGAAACATTTTATTAAGTTGAAGCTAAGTGTACTACTGGGGTTGTGGTCTGGCTAACGAACGAAGATGCTTGCGTTACAGCTATTTTAATTTTTTACCTATAAAACTGTGAAAAAATTGCTAAAATAATTGCGATAACGAAGTCGGCTTTTTCCGATTGAACGAAAGTTAAGGCGAATAAATGAAAATATCATTATATCAAAATCTTTAATGGCTAAGGCGGTACTAGTGAAGAGAAGAAAAGCGCAAAAAAATAATATGTATTGCTGCAGTCAGATAGAAAATTCAAGATAAAGGTCAGATGAACAGTTCTTAGAATAAGAAGAGAGAAACGGATAGCAGGTCAATGCAGCATCGTAATAGACATGCCATTCTAAGAACATAACGACTCATTTCTCAAACTTAACGTTGACTTTTTAACAGCATGTCAACATTTATAATTCGGAAACTGTTAAAAGAAAGCATAACGCTCGCCAAATTAAATCCTGTCCTGTTTTTATATTATTTTATTAAGAAATTATTTAAACCGCAAACGTTGTGTCTTACGTTTGCAGAAAACCGTAGCAAGTTTCACCCTTTCTTGGTATTTTTAATTTCCGAGTCTTGCTTCGAAAATTTTTTTTTGCAATACGTCTAATAACGTTAAATATACGTCTAAACATGTTTATGTGAACATTTATCCTTACACCTTTAAAATTTAATGCCGTTCATTTATTATTTGGGCGATAGAGGGCTGTAAAGAAAAAAATTATCTCTATCCCCAATAATTATATCCTTTTAGTTGTTTTGAAAAACTGGAATCGTTTTTATTAAGAAATTCGAAAACACACTTTCGTAATTCGATTCCAAGGGAGAGGTCGAGTACGCTTCGCGATTGATTAAACTGAATCTATAATATCTATGTTATCTATAATTTATATTTGTGATTTAAAAATTTACCATTTTAAGGCAACAATCTGCTGTCATTTGAAACAATTTATATATTATTTTCAAAGGAAGTCAGTAGTTTAATAATATTTTTTGTTCAGTATTTTATTTACTATATTTAGAACACATTTTACTTATGGCAATTGCAGTTATACATGATTTGTAATACTGAGAAAGAAAACAGTTAACATAACTATATTTTTACTATTAATAAAAGTTACATTTATTACATCGACTATTATGATTTTACTATACGACTATCTACTATAATAAATTCTGTAATAATGATTAATTTTACGCTGTTTAGAAATATGTTTTTTAAAATTAATTCTCTTTTTTACTCATATGAGTCATCGATAAATAAGCAAAATAGTACGTATTTAAAAAAAATTTGACGTAGTTAATATGTCTAACATAACCCTTAATATAAAATAAATATTTGTGATCGGTTAATGTATATTATAAAACTATATTCAGTTTTCGCTGTTTTAAACTAATACTATAGTATATATTTTAACATATCTGATATTTAACGAGAGTGAACGTAAGAAGCCCGAGAATTAATCGTATATTTTACAGAATTATTTTGCTCAAGTTACAGAACGCGGAAATCGCATATAAGAAAAAATCTGTTTTCCAACTTTTTCCTTTTAATCGCAATAAACCTATATTCTTGTATTTTAACGAGTTCTTAATAAAATAGTGAAAGAGAACACTCCTTAAGTTGTATACATTGTTTTCCCCCAATTGCTAGTTCTGTAATAATAACTTAAACTCTCTCTCTTTTCCTGTTTAGCCTCCGGTAACTACCGTTTAGATAATTCTTCAGAGGATGAATGAGGATGATATGTATGAGTGTAAATGAAGTGTAGTCTTGTACATTCTCAGTTCGACCGTTCCTGAGATGTGTGGTTAATTGAAACCCAACCACCAAAGAACACCGGTATTCACGATCTAGTATTCAAATCCGTGTAAAAATAACTGGCTTTACTAAGACTTGAACGCTGTAACTCTCGACTTTCCAAATCAGCTGATTTGGGAAGACGCGTTAACCACTAGACCAACCCGATGGGTTAACAACTTAAACTCGGCTGAAACTGCTCGAACTCAGGTGTATTCTTTCTTTAACAGTACTATAGTAATAATGCTATAATTAAAAAGAGATAGTCATCTTAAAAATAATACAGGTGTAGAAACAAAAAAGGTGAGATTATTTGTTTCTAATTACTTTTGCATCCGGTTTGTTCTCAGATTATTATTAGTAATTTTACAAAAATATATTATACGATTTTTTTTCTTTTTCTGTTTTCTAGTAAATTATTTTGAAAATTCATTACTTTTATAAACTCGCAATAATACGACTAGATGTTGATTGATAAGCGTTATTAGCGAATTATTGCGTTTTTTAAATTATTCATCTGGGAAATAATTTTTTCTGGACGTTTCGATGAATTTATTTCCCTCTAATTAAATATATTTCGTGGAAAGAAGTTTTATAATGAGTAATAAAAACTTAAGGAAAGAATCGAGAGGTATCTTTCATGAATTTGACGTTGATCGGTGATAGCTTCTTCAAAATCTCATTTCTAGACTGATTGTACTAGCCTTGTGTTTTTAACCGCTCTCTTCTCGTGGACATATGCTACGATGTGCAGTTATAATGGAATATTTGAACTCTTATTACAATTTTACATCTGATAACTTTATATTTAATTTTTTCACGAAATTGGTGGTACGCATGAACTAGTGCTTTTATTATTTAAATGTCTAAATGTTAAGTGACTGTTGACATGTATAAAATTCTTAGTAGCTGTATATTATCGATATCAAACTTGATGTTCCATTTTCTGTTTATAGATATCGAAAATAATTTCAAACACTATTTATATATATATATATATATATATATATATATATATATATATATATATATATATATATAATATCCAAGAAGTATGTAAAAATTAATATTTTATTTTATTTATTTTACATATTATACAAAACATTTATGTTTCCTTTTGTAATTTATAAGCTAATCTTTTCATTTAAGTTTACTGGCTAATGTTATCTTCCTGATAAATTGATTGATTGTTTCGAGTATTACTTTGAATCTATCCATAATTAATTCGAATCACAGCTGTGTCTCTGTTCGTGTAGTGGGTGTGCCTGTAGCTTGTTTCATTAATGGATCGCGACGCAAGTTTAAACTATATGTTAATGGTAAGTACAGCCGGTCCGGCAAAACCTCAGATCATTTTCTTCTCTTGAGGAAGGTGAGCCGTAACCTTATTCGCCAGTCCGGTACAATAACATTTAACGAATAATAATTTTATATTCATGCTCTCGGGAAAGCTCTTAGAAGTACGTTTCGAGATTAAAAATACTACTTTGTTCGGGGACGATTATTGTTCGTAATTTTTATGTATTATTCTTGATTTACTCAGACTTGAGACCAGACGTAAATATTCCCAGAGCGCAACGATACGCTACGTACCAGTTTCGTGCCGCAGATTAGTGTTAACGGTTACATATTGAACTATGTAAAGAAGATTCCCATTCGTTTCATAATGTTTACTGTTTCTCAGTCGCATCAGAAACATTATAAGGAACACGAGAAAAGAGTACGTAATGTAGTGGAGATGCTGGTGCAGGCTTGTTTTAAAAATAGCAGAATGCATTTCCATTTAGATATTATTCCATGAATTAATTTCAATAAACACTTCAGAACTGTTTTTAGGTAACAAGTAGGCGTTTGGAAACCAAAGTCATACGGTAATGTAATGGATTCTTGGAGAATAGAAAATGTAAATTCAATCCTTATGAACTATCAATTTTATTCGCCTTTTAAACGTGATGGATTTTTGGTGTCCAGTTTCAAGCATCTAGGCCCTAAATTTATATACTTTTCATTTTAGGTAATTTTATTAATAGTATTATTTTCTGTTGTCAATTAAATATATACCTTCTCTATCGTGGTGAAACCCTTAACAGAATTCTATTCCTAGAGTATCCTTGAAAATTTTTACGGTATTTTATAATTGTTACATCTATCGTATTTATATTTCATAAATATGATAACGATTCGGTTTTACTAATTTAGGTCGGTGACCTAAATTGGCCGACTTATTTGGGTGTAGGTCTGAATTTCTATGTTGCGTGAGACATAATTTTGATTGATATGAGTGTAGCACTGATTTTCCTTCAAACTCGTTCGTTTTCTGAGGCATTCATTGTCACAAACGGTGCTGTCAAATCTGAACTAGGTGCGGGGTTCACGCTTCCGCGGTTTTGTTCAGTTAGTTTGAGGGAATCATGTTAGGTTGGATCTAAAGATGTCCGCTTGAGGCCTATGTGAAGGCAAAATTTGATTTGTATTTTACTGATGCAAATGTCTGCCGAGGCATTTACATCGGTGGCATCCCGACCGAGGCCTGGCTGATGACTGTGAGATGTAATCAGTTAGAGGGTCTAAAGACGACCTCCGGTAAAGCCTCTCAGCGGTCGAACGGAGGGAGTGGTGTGGCGACCGGTAACGTCACAGGGTGGGTGTCTTCCCTTTACGGGGTTGGGATGCCACGCTATAGTGGGGACCCAACTGCCGCTGAGCGGAAGTTCGGTCGGACTTCAATGGACGAGCCGCAACTCCCCCTTCGCCGGAGGCTAGCTTCCGAACCCAACAGCTCTTCTCAGAGCTAACGTAAAAAATGGCCCTTTTTAGGGCCACCACAACGTTATGAATTACGATCCGTCGAAGCCATTCGACGACAACAGCCCTTCTCAGGGCTACCATAAGGTTATTAATTATAACGAGCTGTCAAAGCCAATGACAAAAACGGCCCTTTTCAGAGCTACCATAAGGTTATTAAGTATCACGTGCCGTTGAAGCCATTCGCTGACAATATAAATATAACAACTGAGACACTCTTACGTTACAGACGTAATTACTTTTCTACAATGACGACTAGTTGTTGTGATTTTCTAATGTACGTTTTTAATTTTAATGGTTTAAAGTGGAAAAATTTCTCTCCTGAGGATGGTCGAATGACACTAGACAAATATAAATTGTTGGTAAGGTTGATTTTTATATTATAACTAAAAAATATATTCCATCTATTTATTTATTTATGGAGAAAAAAGATAGTTGTAGAGTAATTACCGTAATGTAATTTTTTAAACTGATTAGTAATTTATAAATTGTAAAATGATGAAATATTTCGAAACGGTGGAACGAATGCCTATGAAGACAAGCTTTCCGGGACGACCCTCGATCATTACTAAAAACCTGCAGTACATTAATGGTGAAATACAAAAAATTCTTCGATCCATCACTTCGGATTTTTGTGTAAGTTTTTTGGATGTTCGCGCATTTTTCGGTAAAATGATCTACCAAGATATGTCAAGAAGTTGTCACGTCACGATTAAGTTGACTGGCAGTAAAGGAGTATGACGAAGGTATTTTGAAACTCGTGGATCGTTGCTATAAGTGCCTCGGTGTTTGTGCCGTGAAAAATTATGATAAGGAATGTATTTTTAGTAAGACAATGTAATTGTAATGTTTTTATATTAAAATTAATTACACTCGATCGGTTTATTTTCAAGGTTTATCTCGTATATTTAAATGTTATATTAATATTCCATCATTAAACTGACACTACTAAAAAAAAGTACGCACTTCTGTGCCTGACTATATCTGGAGTAGTTTTAATGTTCTGAGCTTTGTGATTGCAGGTGAATAAACGTTAACCGTGGAACTAATTTGTGGGAAGAATTTATGAGTAGTAAGGTTTACAAAAAAAAGACGATATATGTCAAAATATACTCGTATGTCGATATCGCTGATAACTTTCTGTGGTGCGCGAGCCGTTATCCCGGTCGAGTGTGAAATCTGATCTCTCATTTCTTTCCTTTTCTGTAAATTTCTTTTATCCTCTGTTGTATCTGCGTTTTTTATTATTTTTTAACTTATTTTTTTGGTGTTTCGGGCATCGACTGCTCGTCATATAGCCCGATGGAATTTTTTTAGCGTATAAATAATGCCACGCCCGACCGGGATTCGTACCCGGGACCTCCGGATGAAAGGCTGAGACGCTTCCCTACCACTCTGCCACGGTGATCGGCATTTTGATTTTATTTGTACCCATTTATTTTACAGGTTTAAGTACCACCAGATGCTTTAATTTTATTCTGATTTTTTTTTTTTTGTGTATCTTAAGTTTGAAATAGAAGTAGGGGTGCTTTATAACGTTATTTTTTTCTTCGCTCTGATATTATGTAACCATTTTGTGTCGTTGATGAGGGTTTTTAAAATAAAGTTGACCGTAAGATTGTAGCGTCTTCAGTATAATATGTTGTAAGCTGTAAACTATTCGCAAGACTGTAAAACATCTGTTAATTTTTAGGTAAAATTACTTATTCATTTCTGGGTTGAGGTCATCAAAATTTATATCGCTTTATCACTTCTTATTCTTTCCGTTTCGAGTATATTAATGGTAAATGCGTTCTTCGATTTGCAAGAAACTATTGTGTAAAGTGAAAAATAATAAATCGCAATTTATTGTTGATATCTGTAAAGTTATTATCGATATTGGTTTAACTGATTCATTGCTTTCATTATCAACAGTAATTTCATTACAATGAATATTACTTGCGATCACATGACTGAAAAATTCTTTCATCTCTTGCAATATTTGTTTTATTTGTTTGTATCGGATTAACGGTTTGTCAAGTAAATCATATCTTGAGATTAGTATGAATATATAATTATTTATAATTAAACTCTATTCGTGATTAATACTAGAAATAAATATTTACTGTACGATGATAATGACTGAAGACAAAAAAAAAAAAAGATAATTTCATAGCCCGCATTACAGATTTATTCTCCGCCAAGAATTTTTTATGCTGTGCCGTTACGATCTGTATGGTGATCGAAATAATGAATTTATTTTGAAAATTTTATCCTTAAGATTATTCGGTTATTAGCTTTTTAGATAGTCGGTGACGAGTGCGAATTAATATCTTTGCCAATGAGACACAGTAAACATGACACGTGTTTATTCTTTATCTCACGAATACGATTTCCCACACGTGTTTAAAACAGTCTGTTTTTTCTTTTTGCATTATTCTATCATATGTTTTACCGACGTATTTTTAAAAATACTTTTAAGTTGTATTTATTTTGTATTGTGTTAAACGTATATTAGTTATTCAATTGCATACATTGCCGTTTTAAGTAATAGTTATTGTTGCTTTAAACAATACTTGCTGCATTAGAATAATAGCTTTTCCTTTTTTTCAGGATTATGTTACGTGCAGTAGATGGTTAAAATTCTATCTTCGATACAGGTAATTTTATTAACTCATCAGTTCAATTATACGTCAATAATATGTTCAATAAATATCTTGTTTTATTTCAGGGAAACTATTTCGTTGTTAAACGGTTATTATGATGGGTAAGATTTATGAAAAACTCAGAATCGGAGGCAATATTCTTTGACCGCGGCCTTGTGTTTGTGTTCTAATTATTCTGTAAGACGATAAAGATTTAGGATTAAATTGACTCGACGTGTGCGCGTGTTACCAAATTTTTTAAATATTACTTTATGTATTCTTAGAAAATTGAATTGTTATCAAAGAATAATTCGGTAAAGATTCTGTAATTTTATTTAGGAATCGTTCGAAATTTATTTTAATTTAATTATAACCCTGCTGTTTAATTTTCTTTGAAATCGACGTATACGTGACACGCCTGCTTTAAAGAATCGGAAACTAGATTAGCGGCAGGTTGATCTGAATCGTCTCGATGCTTTACAATGTTAGTTTGTTAGCTTTAGTACACCGTGCTGCAGATGCAACATCCTCGAGTTGCGCGTGTGAGTGAGGAGGCCTCCTGGGGTGGTTGTACGACCGGACCGGCATGTTAAACGGAAATACTGCGCTGCCCTGTTATATTTGGACTGGGCAAGCTTTTCCAGCTCGATAAAAATAGATACTTAATTGTAATCCTAATAGTAACCTATTTAAAAGTCGCTGTCATACCGCTCTGTTTCTGTAGTTTAAGAGAATTTACTTTCTTTTTTTTTATTTAAAAAGAAAAAGTGATAAACTTTTTTATCCGAATGTAAAATAAATAATAGTGGTTGTTAATTAGGTCTTCGCGTTTTTACGCGGTTATTTAATCTGTCTCTGCATGTTTCAAGAACAGCTGCTGAATCAGTCTGACGTAAAACAGACAATTTGACAAGTCAGGATATTAAAACAAATTCAACATTATCGGGATCGATCGAGATATCACGCTAATCATTAAAAGCCTATATTTATTGCATAAATACTCTTTTACCTGTTCATTTTGCTAGCAGGTTTGTCTGTTCCTATCTGATTATGTTATTAAATGTTAAGTGATAAAAAAAAGAAGATTAATTATTAAGCCATTTAAGATTTTATAAGCCATTTTTTATTCTTCTTTATGCGTTTCACTCGGGTAAAAAAACAAGTTGCGTTTTAAATTAATTATGAAGGTCTTAAATTTTTCAGAATTTTGAAGTCGTTTCATTTCAGTAGTGAAACGAGAATAGCGTAGATTAATAGAAAATTAAATTAGAGCGCCATTTATATTTTCTCTGTAGAAGAAACAGAGTTATTAAGTATTTAACTCATTGATATACGCGACTTAAGTATAATACACAGTTAAAACTTGTACTTTTATACTTTGTTTAGAGCTACAGTTCATTTAAGTACTTATTAGGGTTATTGGAATGTTCGCGTAAAAAAAGAACCTCTCTTTTGTTTGTTTTCCCTGTAGTGCGATTTCAATGTTCCATAAAGTTTTTGAGAGATTATATTCAAAACAATTTTTAGAATATTTAAGATCAGATTTTGATCTGATTCTGACTTTTTTCCCGTTGGTCGGTTCCAATATTGCGGCCATCTAAAAATACTTGTTTTGGCTTCGTATTTAAGTTGATTTCCTATGAACTGTGTTTAACAACGGTATTGAGGCGCGTTCTTAGTGTCATTTGTTAATGGAATGGTAAAAGAGTTTTGAAGGAAAGCGTAGGAAGATTTTGAAGAATATTCTTAAAAGGTTTGTCTCGGTCGTCTGTTAGAACAGGATACAGAAGCTTCAACTTAGCGTTGAGTACGAAACGCATTGTTTTCTTCCGTACATGTGTTCGTCTGTAGAGCAATGCGAGGCGTCGGTTTTGTTCTGTTTTGTTCAATGCACCTTTTCTATCTTCTTGTAAAATAAAATCTGAAATCTATAAGTCCCATTATGACCGTATTTCAACCGCCTATCTGAAAAATAAGAAAAACATTCTTAAATTTTTTCTTATGTAACTCAACAGAGTTATGCAACATAGAAATTAAACTGTCGAAAGGCAGACGAAAAATGTATACGTCTTATACAATTTCCTAATTCATCTCTCACTCTCTCTCTTTCTGTTCAGCCTCCGGAGCAACCGTAAGGTATCACTTCAGAGGATGATAGTATGAATGTCAATGAATTGTAGTCTTGTACAGTCTCAGGTCGACCCCTCCTGAGAAGTGTGGTTAATTGAAACCTAACCACCAAAGAACACCGGTATCCACGATCTAGTATTCAAATCCGTATAAAATTTACTTTTATAAAAATTCAAAACCTTTACTTTATTTCATAATTCCTGCTTTTATTCAATCGAACGGAAATTTTAGCAGTTACGCAGGAAATATTATGGTAGTCGGATATATCTCTAACATCACAGGTATATTATGTTGTGATAAATATTGTTATTTGGCCCGTAAATGAACCCAAATAATTACTTGAAATATTTAAATATTTTTATGGATTTTATTTAAATTATAGAACGGTAATATTTTAATGATACTGATATTTTATTTATGCTATGTATGGAAATTTTATTTTTAAATTGTTAAAAAACGATATTTTGCGATCATTGCTAGCTTTCATTAAAAATGCAAACAAAGCTGAATTCTTTGTGTAAATGTTACAATACAAACAATATTTCGTTTGTACAAAGTACAAAAATAGAAACAGACATATAATTTAGGAGTAATGATCATGTTGGCCTATTGTGGATTTATGTTTAAACGTAAATTTTTCTGAGTTACATGGCTTGCTTGGGATATCACTTCTTTCCTTCCAAAATATAATACTGATGTTATTGAGAGTTTGGTTCGGGCGGTTAATGTATTGTAGCCACATGCGGCTCTCGGAAGGAAACCGAGGTGTTGCATGTTGCCAAACGTATCTGACCTTCTCTTTCTCATTTCCCTTCTCATCTCTTTCACTCGCATATTGCCGTAGACGTAGCAACTGTTTTCTCTGAAAATTAAGTCTCAGCCTTATCCCGAAATACCATTTTCAATATAATTTTTTTTGGTATGTTTTTTTATTGTTGGTCTGTTACATTTTTTTAAATTTATTTACATTAGGCTACAATGTATTTATTTTATTTTTACAAAAGTTATTTATAATAATCACTATAATATATTATTTAAATTAGGGTAAACTGTAGAATAATTATTATAAATAAATACTGTGGTGTTATTCATCAGAAAGAATTCCGCCCATTTCCCGCATCTTCAGAGCCACTATCGGAACTGGAAGATGAACCAGATGATTCTAATAAATTTAAATTAAATTGTCTACATCCAACTGAATTTCTCGTTCTGTGGCTTCATATATAACTCCTCTAACATATTGCATAGCTTTTCTCCAGTTTTTAGAGGTTACACTATTTATTCCTTGCGGTGTAATTTCTACTATTTCCGTCATTGTAAACTTTTTATTATTATTTTTTACATATCTTTTCACTTGTTCCACAAAATTTCAATAGCACTGTGACAAAGTGACAGTGATAGGGAGATAGAATCGGGTAACTTGTGAGCCTGTTTCTTTCGTAGGTAGGTCTTGAAGGTTTTTTCTCCGAATAATTTCCAAAAGTTGTCCTTTGGTCGTTGAATGGCAGACCATTCAACCCGTTATATGCGGACATTGACTCCACATGAAACTAGCCAATCAATCAAATAATGTTTCCGATTAGCATTAGTTGGTGCTTTTTCCAATTGCACAAAGTGATATGAAGCAATCCATTATCATGACACTACTGGATTTAACTTCTTTCAAAAGCGTTTCTTTAAACCATTTTGTGAATGTTTCATTACTCATCTCCTCCTGGTTATTGTTCGTTTTCTCTGATTTGTACATTAATAGCGAGCGCTTCATTCACAAACCCGTCAACTGTTCCGGCATGACAGACAATTAATCTTCCACCTCGACCAACATGCACAGGCATAGTACCGCCAAGAGGTTCATCAATCCGTGCTTTTGGGTTGAGTGGTTAGCATTAACCCAGGTTTCGTCTAACCAAATGATTTCATTAAAATTAAGTCTTCATTTGCTTCAGAAAAATACTACGATGAACGACAATATGTTCTCTTTCAAGTAAAATTTTCCTGCTATTAATTCTTTAGTAATCGAAGCCGATATTAAGTAATACGCTTAGTTGAGACGAGTATTTTTCATGAAATAACTCACCCTCCCGAAGAGAAACTAATAACTTTTTAGTTGTTGGATTTTCTTCTAGTAGTAGTTGTAAATGTGTCGGCGAGTGGCATCAGCTGCAGACGTATTTAAATCAGCTGCTGGAGAATCTCTTGGTCATGCCTGGTGTTAATAATTTGGATGAACCTCTCTGCACAGTTAAAAACTTTCTCTTAAGTAGTAATGGAAACTGTATTCTTATTGATTTTAGGAGCAGCAACAGAATGTTCTCTACCTTTTTGAAAAGGAAGTAAAAGTTTATTCTTTTCTGAAATACTTTTTGATTCATTCTCAAAAAATTCTTTCACATTGTAATCCATTTTTCGCGCCTGGCTATGAACCGTTACACCCCGACCAAAAACCGACACTCACCTCCGAACAGGTGAGTGTCTGGCTTATTTCTTTTTGAAGATATTGCACGAAAAAAATCGCCCAAACAGTAATAGTTAACTAATAATTCTTGAAAAATATATATGTTCTACCATATATAAAAATTACTGTGTAGAAAACATACGGTTGTATGTACAGACTAGTGTAATTTCTGGCAGTAATAGTACTGTTTTATATTATTGATGAAAAATCTCTTCCTGCGTTTGTACACCAAACGCAGGAAGAGTTAAACACAGTTCTATTTGTCAACAAAGGAATGACGTATTTATGTGGTGCTACGACCAGAGCCAATACCCTTCCACCATTTCATTAAGTGAGTGAGAGAGTGAAAGAGAGCAATACTTTAATGGCCAGAACCAAACTTTAGATAATATTAGTATAGAGTAAGCATTTCAAATTTTAAAAAGTAATGTTAACTTTTAAAAAACTTTTTATCCGGATTTCCCATTAAAGCTTATTTACTGGTTTCAACCGTTTACCTAATATTTTTCTAGAACAATAAATGTTTAGAATAAGAACAAAGCGATGTTTAATCTATGCCAGCTATTACCGGAGAGAAAATAAAATTATAATAAATATAATTCATTGAGAAATATGAGATACCATCAAAACATTCAAAAAAATTCCTTTGAAAAATGTACAGAGCATGGGAAGGAATTTCTCGCGCAGCAGCGGCGAGCAGTGACTTTCACGAGTCAGCATGCTGAACTCGATCTTTCCTTGTATATCGGGGGTCTATGCACAAGCGTTTTTATTACCACATGCACGGGCGGATCTGCGATTTCGCTGCAGATCGTAAGGAATAGCAGAAACTATCCATTGATTGTGCGTAAAACTTGGGTGCGTAAACAATTTAATGTTTACATTTTACACATATCTGTCCTCCTAGCGTAGTCGCGTAATAAATGCGCAAAATCAAAACTGAGTTTTCGATTCTTTGTTATGAATTTATTCTTCCGGAAATTAATAGATTTAAGTCTGTTATTTTTAATAACCGAAATAATAAGTTATGTTACTGAAGTTCGGTAATATTAATTCCCGCCTTATACTTGTAATCAATAGTAATAGTCTTCAAGAAATTTGTTATTGTTTAGAGATATATTTTGGTTGAATCATGCATAACGCTTTCGTAATTTTAATCAAACGGTAAACCTGTTTTTTAGTTTTATTGATTTTACTAGTGTTAAAATTTTAAAAAAGGGTAAACTTTCCTTTCTTTCCCAACTAGTTTTTGATGTTATTTTCAGTCGAAATACATCTAATTTTCATTGGAGAACAATATGTATTTAACATCAGCGAATATAGAGGATAATTTTATTAATTATAACTTCTGTAAAATGAAATCATACGATTATTTAGTACTTTCCAGTTTATTCTCCGATAATGCTTGATGGAATAACAAAGAATTGAATAATTATAGTATGACCAGGTACTGATAAGTTATCAGTTTTAAACTTTTATCTATTGCAGTTATCCTATTGCGAAATCCACTTAGATCGATTTTCCCAAAAACGACTTTATTGTATATGATATAAATTATTATGCTCTTTGGTCTTTTTTAGTTATAGCGGAATTAATTAATTTTTCATAAAATTCTGTCTCTTATGTAACTACTAGTATAATTCTCTTCTTTAATTGTAAAGTTAAAATTGTGTCTGCATTCTGTTCTGAATTTTATTGTGAAACGAGGTGAAAGAAATTGTTTTGTTAATATGCAAAGGTAATCAATCATACGGTTCTTTGCACGTCCATGCCGTGTTACTTAATATAAAAGATAAAATATTTAGTAAATGAAATATGAATGGTGTAGAAGTAGCTAATGATTTATCTATTAAAGAATACACTTATGAGGTGCGATAATTTTTTAAATAATAAATAAAAAATACTCTTTGTAAAATACATCTTATTATTACCATACAGATTGCTTCACGTAGTGTTATAGTTGCTTTTTTTTGAGATCATTTAGTAACGTAAGTAATGAAAAAAAAAAATTAGTATCAACGCTTCGTTAGCGAGTTAACGAAAGATTTCGCCCTAATCCTGGACAAAGAGTGAAATAAAACGATACTGAAATTCTATGAACCCAAATTTAGGGATAAACTTTATGATTTCTTATGATTTTTGTCCTTAAAAATTGAGTAAAACAGGTTCCGGAACCATATCTCTTGTAATTTATTAATATCCGATGTAAAACAGAAAAATGTGTTGTTTAAAAACACGATTTTTACGTTTGCAATACAAAAACTTAGTTAAATGACTAATAAATGCGCAAAGTTTATTATAAAAACTTGTAGAGAATTTAATTCTGAGAAAATTGATGTAAAATATCTCAATAAAAAACAAATACTAGTTTAAGAAATTTTATTTTATTACTTACGCCGTATGAAAACGAAGGGATTACACGTACAAAACATGTTTGCTTTCGTGCAAGTGCAATGATTCACAAAATAGCGTTGTATTAAAGATAAATTAAAATTAATAAAATAAAGAACTAGTACTAAACATTATTAAGATAATAGTCTGTTTTTCGAATTCACTGTCAGATTGAAAATTCGAGAAATTATGATTTCGTAGGTTGGTAACACAGAAATAAACTAGCCAACAATGCATTTTATGTCGTTTCATCAGTGCATTGTGTTTCATCAGTGGTATCATACTGTAGCAATGCCTTTTTTTATTTACGACTGAGGAATACGCCGACATGGTGAATTTATCCTCCCATTTATCTTGGGATTGTGTGATGGAAATGCAACTGCCGCTGCTGCAAAATATCGAAGACATTTTCCTAATCTAAGAGTTCCACATCCTAAAACAATTAGTGGAATATTCCAGACGCTACGAGGAAGTGGTGGTTTACCCCTTCTCAGCATTAGTGCTCACCGCGACTGTTCTGCCCATTATGATACCGATTTATTGATGAAAGCCTTATCGAAGTTACTCAATGAGCTTCATGTTAACACGACGCCTTTCCGAAGAAGGCCTTTCGTTCAAAGTTACCCAGTCTATGGTGTGGTGGACTCTTCCTAACGACAAGCTGTATTCTTACCACAATCATCGAGTACAAACCTTCAACCAAGAGATCTACCTCTTCGTTTGCAGTACTGGTTGAATATGAACCTCCGATTGCACAGGTTCGTTTTATTCACTGATGAGGCTCAGAACTCGGGGCGGCATCAATAACTTTCGCAAAGAACACACTTGGACAGAAGTCAATCCACAAAAGATAGTAGAACGTAGTTTCAACACCGATTTAGCGACAATGTGTGAATGCGGTCTAGTTTACCAACAACTAATTGGATCATTAATTCTCCCAGGACGTACGAATTCCGACATTTACGTGGAATTACTTAAGAACAATCGCCGCTGCTATTAGAAGATGTTCCATTAGCATTAAGTTAACGCATTTACTTTCAGCTCGAGAGTGCGCCTCCCCACTTCTCACGTGCCGTACCGGCATACTTAAATGAGCAATCTCCAAAGTGATGGATTGGCCGCGACGGGGTGCACTCCTGGCCACAAAGTTCACCTGTTCTAACACAGTCACATTTTTGCGTGTGGGGTTGGATGAAAAGTATTGTGTACAAGAAGGGAAAAATTTATACGCGTGAATAGTTGGTTGGTAGTATTACAGATGCCGCCGCACAATTAAGAAAGTCGTGCAGAATTGCGGAGAGCAACGCTATGAATCCGAAAGCGTGCAACCAAATATATTGAAGTAGGACAGATTTATGAAAATTTACTGTAAACTTTATTAATTTATTTTTTTAACATCGTATTAATTGTATGTTAACTTCATTTTCAGCAGCTGATAACATTTAAAAGTTTTCATACGGTAGGTGTTAGTAGTAAAATTAAATTTCTTGTACTTGTATTTTACATCAATTTTCTGAGAATTAAATTCTCTTCTAGTTTTGAAGATAAATTTTACGTATCTATTAGTCATTCAACAATGTTTTTTTGTTACAAATGTAAAAAAAACGTGTTTTTAGACAACACATTTTTCTGTTTTACATCGGATATTATTAAAACTACTGGTTTGGAGAAGTATGGTTCTCGAATCTGTTTTATTCAGTTTTAGGTAATCAAGAAGTCATCAAGTTTACCCCTTAATTTGGCTTCCTAGAATTTCAGTAAGGGCTTTATTTCACTCTTTGCCCAGGAATCAGAGCGAAATCATTCGGAGCCGTAACTCGTTAACGGAGCGTTGATATGAAGTTTTTTCATTGTTTTCGCTAGTAGAATGATCTCAGAATGCGGCGGTGGGTGAATCATTCTGCATAAAGACGTTCTAACTGAATTTTGGAACATGATGAATAATTGTAAAAAAAAAGAAAAGAAAAGTCGCTTATTAATTAAAATCGCAGCGAAATAAATATATTTGTTGAGAGGATATTCGCACATCGAGCACTTATTTTATCGATATTTAATAAAATAAATATATATAATATTACATGTATTTTCCGGTCGTGTGTAATATTGTGCTGAATATTGAATCTGTGTAATTCAGTTTAATTTTCTAACGTCCCATTTGTATAAGCCTTCATTGTAAGCCAAACGTGTGCTTACTAGGATGTTAGTGTAGCTGTGTGCAACATTTATCTCTTACTCTGCGTCATCTATTCTCAGATCGGTGCCTGTATAACTATTAAAACCGGTTCAGTGATGTAAAATATCGTAAAAGATCGAGGTTGTAAAATTATCTCGAGTTAAAATTCGCTCTTAACAACGCGACCATGTTTAGCATCGAAACCTTGATACGATGTTTTTCTTCGGTATATAAAATAATCCGTACAGAAAAATCATATTCTGTGAGTAAAGTTAATTTTGTAGTAACAATTACAGAATCGGTAGGTAATTAATTCTCGACATTTTCAAACCGTCTGAGAATTAGTAATTGATAGTTCGATGTAGAATTCTTCCTATAGAGTATTATTTGTTGTTGCGTAATAAACATGTTTACAATAAGCGGTGATATATTGATGAATTTTTTGTTTGTGGAGCTATTTTAAACTTAAAAGCGTGTTCTTTACGTACTTTTACACTTGAGTCGAACAGATACTATTTTTCCATACAAAAATAATATTTTTATTATTGAAATAGTTTTTATTTAATATGGAAATTAAAGTTATAATTATGAGCTGTTAAAAACATTCGTTAGAGTAGCGAATAATATTTTGCAACCGATGCAAAATATAATTTATTTGCGTGTTTGTTAATACGATAGTGCTGTACGAGAATCGGTTAATGCTGATTTAAGGAGGCAATGAACTTAGAAATGGATGTTGTAATCGTTCGTTGTTAAATGCACGTAATGTAAATTGCATCGGCTATAAACTAGAAATAAAACTAGCTCAGTCGGTCTTAATCGTATTTCACTTATTTTGTTTACCGTAATGTAATATATATTAATTTATTTTTGGTGTAGTAGGTTATATTTTTTTTAATAAAAAATTTTAATAAAGTTACGTTCGCTTTATTGGAAAGAGATGTGAATAGGAGTATTTTTAATAATTTCTGTTAATTTGTCCGGCATTCTTCAAATAAATTGAAACTCACAGAAAATAACGTAATTTTATTTCTGGTTTAATCTCTTATGTTTGATCGGGAAAGTTGTTTCTCAGTATGAAAAGATTTTTTACTCTTTATTATCATATCGGAGTTCGTTTAACTCTGCTTTTCTGAGACAGTTTCTCTTCTTTAAACTCAACAAACTGTCCATTACTAAAAACCTTGGTTCTTTTTTTTTGTTGATGTACTGATGCACTTGAGGGATCAACCAAAACTTTTCATGATTAATTTTGTTGGTCATATCATTATTTTCGATATATTTTACTCGTGCTGCATTGTGAATTACTGTTTAATTATTAAATAATTCACATATTACGTTTATTTGTCCTACCTATTGGTAACTTCTTAATATTTGGATAGTGATATATCTTAATTAATGCTCTTGATAATCTCGACTATGTGGAAGAATATATAGATAAGCACCGACATGGTTATACCGTGAGACAAACAAGTATTATTTGAAAGTGATTTTTTTTTCTATAATATCTTAATGAAGTTATGAACCATTGAAATTCTGTAACTTAATAATAAGATTAAATATAGGTAATGTACGAGTAGAATGTAGTACTTGTTTATACAACTTGTTGCTGTTTATCACTGTAAAAGGATTGTACTCTTCTAATATATACGATCAACGTACCCAGACGTTTTTATGGAAATTCCTTTTTCCATTACGTTTTTAAATAAAATTTGTTCATACCTTTGCTGTCGTTAAAACATACCTACCTCCGAAGCAAAGATAAAATTTCCATCTTTTCGACATGCCAATTTTTTCCTTACGTTACACAATAACGTAATAGAAAGAAAAACCGTAAAGTTTATTGAAAATATTGTTATTTAAAAAGTATCTTATCTGTAATCTGTTCTTATAATTAATAAATATGTCTCAGCTTTTTTTTTAAAATAGCTGAGCTGCAACGCACAATAGGAAACGATTTGCTTAAACAGTAAATAAAACTCTGTTCTTAAATATAACATTGTTTTTTAATTAACGTTTTTTTTTTTTAATAAAGTTACGCTCGCTTTATTGGAAAGAGATGTAAGTGGGGATATTTCTAATAATTTCTGTTAATTTGTCCGGCATTCTTCAAATAAATTGAAACTCACAGAAAATAACAAACAAGTTTTATACGATATAAAATGTTGTCGCGTGTTCGCGGCTTGATCAGGATATTGTGAGTTTGACAATTGAAAATGTTTATATAATTACAATTAATTAGTTTAAAAACATAAGTAAAAAAAGACATCAATAATAATAACAACAACAGTAATAATATACGACAATAATCAACTCACCACAATAATAATAATAATAAACGGTGATTACATACAAAACAGAATTTAAAGTATCGTCAGGATTTATTTACAGGTAGTTAAATATTGAAAACCACAATTGTCAGCCCCACTGACAAAAGACATTAGCATGATTCCTAATTTTATAACCACTAGTCTTGTATTAACAACAACAGTACAAAAGATAAGAAAAGTATAAAGTTCTTTCGCGGCAAATACCTTTGGTGTTCACAAATAAAGAAAATACCGTAACAATTTACGAATGAAATGTAGTATATTATCTCTTTCACTTATAGTCTAACAGTAACTCACCGAACCATTTCTTGTTTTCATGTACTGTCCACACTGGAATTACTTGTTGTCACCTTATTCGCGTCGTACGTACTAGAAATTCACTCTTCACTGACTCGCATGATAACTCCTCGCAGCATACTCTCGCCTCAAACTCACATAATCACTCCTCGCTTAGAATTCTCTCGCAGACTGATCGTCAACTGGTCTTCCCCGGAGTATTTATACTCCTGTTCTCTTTACCTACTGGACCGGACCGAACTCGAAGCGTGAGAATGATCGTCCGCTCTCACATTTTCCCATGAGATTCCTACCCTGGTCCGGTAACCCTTCTTACGGAACAAAATCTGTTTAAATTTTGTTATGAATGATGTTGCTAAAAATATTTATATGTTTACTAGATGGGTTTCTTAAAATCCAATTCGTACAGTGTACTGTATTTGTGATATCGAATATTATAAATAAATGTAAAATAAGGCCGAATCATCTAGTCTGTAAGTAGAAGGATAAGACAGTTATCAGCTGCATAACAGTTACTGCATAACGATCACTATTGAAATCGTCACTGAAGCGACGTCTTCAGTTTAGGAACGTATCGTGACAGTAACGATTCCCCGCACAGTATATTACCCACAGGTCAAATCACCTTTTGCATGCTTTCAGGGTATTGACAAGTATCTTATTTTAATCATGTTCATGGTCCAATGTCTCTCTTATGCTTGGCTTGATGTGTCACAATAGTCGTTCACGAATAATTATTATTGTATTACATTTTCCTTAACCATTGGATAATGAATTTTTTGTGTAGTTTGAACCTTTTGGTATATTTATTTCCTCAAGGTGCTTATGTTGAGGTGTTATTATTAGTGTTCAACGTTGTTAAAAATAAAAGATGAGCTGTTTAAATTAATGATAAACGTGCTCTTTTTGTCCTTGTTGAATTTTTGGTTAAAAATTCAATATTTAGTTTTGCTGTTCAGTTTTTCTTACACAAAGAAAAGTAATTTATTTTCAAATCGTGATCGTATTGAACTCTTTACTTGTAATTTACGAGTTTTTCGACTGTTTATTTGTTAATTAAAAAAATTAACAATTATTATTTTTTATTTAAAAAAATAATAATTTAAGGAATAAAAGCTGAAAGAAAATGTTATTACATGTGTGATAAACTATCGTACTTGATGTTGCTTGTGTATAATAATCCAAATAATCCTTAAAACGTTTTTAAGAATTGTAATGCTAAAATTTAAAGTAAGTAAAATTGTCAACTTGTAAAATTTATTATTTATTGTTTTAAAAACAACTAAATATAACACATAGTTCAAATGAAATTAATTTTATATAATAATTTCATAGAAAATACGTATAATTTTTATTGTTTTGTGTTAGAATACATAAATACTACTGTCAGAAGGCGGAGGTAGATTTCATCGGTGCTAAGTAGGAAATAAAAAATATTTCCACCTTAAAATGAAGAAAAACTTCAATTTACTCAATACGACAACGGTTGCACGTGAAAAAAGTTTCACATGTTTACCATACGACAAGCCCCCTCTTCTTACAATTCCAGAAAAATTTGGTCATCCCTTGCCTTAACAGCTGGCCATATCAAAAATTGTTTTAGACAAACGTTTTGGTAATGTTTAGAGGATTAACGACCAATTTAAACCGGTTCGATAGTATGCATATTAAGGGAGGTATGATTTTTTTTTGTGTTCGGAATCTCATTTTTTCCACCCCCTTGGCCAATGGTTGTGATATGAAAAAAATTTACTTAGATAAGTTTTAGGCCCTTATCCAAAGAATGGTAGGAACTTTAAACGAATTCAATATTTTACTTAATAAGAATATTATAGCGATATATTTTTTTCGAAAAAGCCTTCCCTATTTCCACCCCCGTTATCTAATTTAGCCCATTAACGAATTCGACCGAGATTTTGGGTCGTTATATTTTATTTATCGATTTGGCAGTGATTGGCGCAAAATTACGTCATTTATCGTCTCCACAGTAAAGTGAAATATACAAGTAAATATATAAATGTATATATAAACTTTTGGACTGATAATAGTTTTGGGGTCTGGGGATGTGAAACGCGAAGATATGTCGAAAACTTCGGAAAGTCGAATCATGGTACCCGTTACAACAGGTAGCTTTCTTATGAAATCTACCTAAAAGTAAATATTTGGTATACATTTTATTTCCAGAGAAGTGTTTTTTCATCTAGTAATAAAATTGCTTTTTTATGGTTTTTATTTAGCAATTTCATTGTGATATTTGTAAAGATGTATAGAATTGTGTAATGCATGCGCGCAAGTGACAGTAACGGAATGATAATAACAAGTTCATTGATGGAAAAAGAGTCGGATTAAGAGGGTTTGCTACGTATTAAGTTACTTTTAGGAAAGCATGATGGTGTTAAGTAACGGGGCGAGTTACCTAGTGGTAGTTGGCTAATCTAATACACTATCGTTTTCCCTTCCTTCTTTTGAGTCGTATTTCTTCGGTGAGTCATGGACCTATACTAATAATCATACTATTCGCAATGTGACTACAGATAATACCATTTTTTGTTTCGATTTTGGACTACGTATAAATCGTAGTTTGTTGAATACTTTCCAGTCGTTGTTAACCGTTATACTGCTTAGGTTGATGTTTCGTTGCAATCTTTTTGGTTGCCGATATACTGAAAACGTAAATGAACGGACATATCATTAAACAAACTTTTAAATGTATAGAAAAACGAAAAAAGCTTTAATTGATCAGGGTTTCCTTTATTTGAAATCACTGTAAGACCATAACAGTCGTCATCCTAACTGATCATTAAGAGTATGTTTTTATATAGGAAGGATGTAACGAACAGAAAAATGTTGCGAATTTCGTAGTAGTTTAAATGAAAAGATTAGGTTTTAGGTTAAAGATAGGCCTACCTTAATTTATTTTAATGATATAGTTCCTTTAAAATATTACTTTCATTTAAGGTGTAAAGTAGGATTATGATTGACATTCCTAATTTTTTGACACTGCAAAGTCAACGAACAATCTTCTTTAGAAAGTTAAAATTAAATTTTAGTATTTTACCTTCCACAAGTGTGATTTTCGCCTTTATTATTACTTTCTGATTTTTTGCTGAAGGTTATATTATTTAGACTAATTCGTATCGAATTGAGTTGGGGGATGAATTGGTTTCCAGTTACAGTGTGAACATTTTTTTGTAATATATTAAAGAGAAGTCCCTAGAAAATAAATTTCTGTTTTAATACTAAAGGAAAAGCTCATATTTCATTTTATTAGGAAAAAGAAGGTTTTCCAATTTTGATTATTCTTTAACAGGATTTTTTTTTATATAAAAAACTTTTATATATTATTTACATCGCAGAATTATCTGGTGCAGACTACGTAATCTAAATTTAAATTATTCGTAACTGATATAAATGCAAAATTTAATATTTTAATAAAATCATCTAGCGATTATTTTCTACTTCTTGGTTTTCTAACATCCGATTGACTAATTTTAGGCGCTTCAAACGGTTGTCGGGTTGAGTTCTGGAGTCATTTGAGCGTTGTAAGCATTTAATTACAAATATTTTTGAGAATTTGTTGGATGGTGCTGCTTCTCGGATAGGTCTGTTGTGAACGACAGCGAATCGATTTCCCTGGACTCATCGGCAGCTATATTTTTTTTAAAAAAGAGAGTAACTAACACGAAAATGCCAGAGCGATTTAATTTCCGTAATCTTGCCTGGAATTCAGCCAATCAGTGGAATAATTCTCTGAACTGTAGATTGATTAGACGCGTTTTGTCGACCCGAAAATTCCATGAATTCACTAACTGTTTCCACTGAATATTGTCCGTACTTGTAATACGTTTTCACCATAACAAGCGTTATTATTTCGTGTAGTGCTCCATGACAACTAATTGCGACACAAACAGATGGCAGGTGAGAAAGTTGCAATGCCGCCAACCTAACAGCGACAATACAATGCAGTTCTCATCTTGCATTTTATGTGGCTTCATACTATATTACGGGGTTTTATATCTGTTGGTATAGGATTTTTTAAAAATTTCATCTTGATTGCAAACAAATCAATTAAAAGATTTTCGTTCGAGAGGTTGGTGTCCTTATAGAAATATTGAAGAATTAAACATTTAACATGTCGGTAGTTTTTAGATTAATGTAAAAATAAAGCATAAATTCTGGTAGAATATACCTGGTTAAAAAATCGAAATAATTTACCGAATAAATTTTTAATTTTTTCAATTTGTCAAACCAATCCTATAATGATGCAAATTCATTTTTATCGCGGGACGTGGATTGATTTTAAAAAAAAAGTAATTATGTAGACTTTCCGGTATTTGAATTAAGCGGTTAACCGTGATGGAGAGTTTTGTACTGCTGGGTTGTACATCTTCCGTTTTAAACCTTGTGCGTATTGTAAATAGGCCGAAGCAGTTTGCACATTCCACTTAGTTGTGTTATTGGCAGCAAACATTTTTAGAAAATTTATTTATTTATTTGTGTTGCGACTGATATATTTTGTCCCTCGTAATAAATTTTGGCCTAAATATTTGATTATTGATTAACAATATCATTAGGTTCTGGGTTCGAATTCCAATTAATTCCACAAAATTTATTTTTCATAAATATTTGTAATCGGGTAGTCAGACACATAAATTGTTGCTTACATACGAGTTCGTATATTTTTTTGATGCGGTTTATGAGAATGTTAGAACACCTTGTAAAAATATCCGTGTTACTTCATTTCGTGAAATGTATTAAGATAGCGGATAGAAATCTTGACCTACATATTCTATCTAGTGTGCCATGATAAATGTACTTTCTTAAGACATCAGTGTGCTATTTTTAACTTATTATTGTGTTGATTGTAGATTAATTTGCGAAAATTTAATCATTGTGAACATTTACTTTTCAAAAATTAGTTTTAATTTTGTGTAAAGATATTTGATGCGCTTCTTGTTATGGTTGAGATACTCATGTCTGAATTAAATTTATTTGTTGTTTTGATCTAACCCGATATATATATATATATATATATATATATATATATATATTTATTATATTATAATTTATTAATTTTAAATGCTCATATATATATATATATAAACACATATATATACACATATAAACTAAATAAGTTGGAAAGTTATCCAAATTAATAGAAAATTTTTCTAATGCAATTCATTAGGCCAACAATCCAACAAACCAAAAAACCTAAAACAAAAGCAGAAAACCTCGACGTTTCGTCCAAGATGTAGGACTTTATCAAGACAAAGCACAAATGACATAAAACAACACCAGCAAACACCTATAAACCCCTCATCACCCAATCTAATAAAAACCAAAACCTCCGCACTAAAAATGTTATCATGGATAACATAATATCCATAATGTTATGGATTAGTATTTTTTGTTTGGGTTGTTACTTAATGTTATCATTGGAATGGCGGTGGGAGTATCTATGAAAATGATAACATTTTTAGTGTGGGGGTTTTGGTTTTTATTAGATTAGGTGGTGGAGGGGTTTATGAGGGGTTTATAGGTGTTTGCTGGACTTGTTTTTTGTCATTTGTGGTTTGTCTTGATAAAGTCCTACATCTTGGACGAAACGTCGAGATTTTCTGCTTTTGTTTTTGGTTTTTTGTTTGTTTGGTTTTTGACCTAATGAATTGCATTAGAAAAATTTTCTATTAATTTTGGATAAGTTTCTAACTTATTTAGTTTTTTATATTTGTCTAACCAAAGAATAGAGTTTAGTTATTATTTTATATATATATATATATATATATATATATATATGTATAAAATACTACCAGGCTGATTTTTTTTAATCATTTACTAACACTTCGCGAGATTTTTCGTAGCCTTTTTCGTTCATAGTGGGGGGGGGGGGTGTTATTTTGGTGTGGTGAGGGCCGGTTGGAGGCGAGATTTTTTAAAAAATTATTTAAGGTTTTTTGTGTAACTTATTACTTTACTTGGACTATATTTTCAATATACTCTCCTTTTAGTTTTACCTGTACTCTAACATTTTTAAAAGGTCTTGCACGTAAGAAAGCCACGTAAAGTTGCCCGCGACTGAAGACTGGTTCTGGCAAGTAGACTACAATCTTATCCAATGTGTGTCCTTGTGCCTTATTTATGGTAGTCAGGTGTTAAAGTTGATTAAATTTTTTTAATAATTTTTTACTTTAGTTTTTGAGTTATATCTCGAAAATGGGTAGTGACCACTGATGAGGTATATGAGGGTCATAAGCTTCTATTTAAAAAATAAAGTTGGCGAAATCGATCCAGGTTGAGGCTGGGGGAATTGCCAAGGTACAGAACCTTGGCAAGGTTCAGTATTTTGGCAACTAACTAGGTTATGGGCTAGATACGGAGGGGGTGGCGTGGCGACCGAAACCGCCACCACATGGACTGTGTCTTCCTCTATGGGGTCAGATTGTGTCAAGGATTTTTCCAACCATTTGAATATACAGATTACAGTACTCGTATACTTCTACATAGCAAATTAATAATATTAACATTTAAAATTAAACATTTTCTTACCTAAAAATTAAGATTTTTTTTTTAATCGGTAACATTTTGTCATCAGAATGGCTTTTTGTTAAAATATTTTATCATTTTCATTTATTCTTGGTCATTTATTTTATTTACATTCTTAAAAATTCTTATCTGTACTGAGGATTTTTTTACGCTGCATTGTATATTAAATAAGCAGTACAAATATCCGTAATTCAAAATTAAGAAGTTATTAATATAGGAGTTACATAGCCACTGGTGTAAAAATAAAGAATTACTCTGCGACAGCTTACAAAATAGCCTACAAATCTGCTACTACGGATGCTGCTCAAAACTAAACGCTAAACTTTAGTTATAAATTAGTTTAGATGAAGCCTATTGTGCGGCAATGGTTAATTTTAATTAATTCACTCATTTCTTAATTATTTTTATAAAAAAATTCGATGTTTTCACCACTTGACTTCCCTGTACGCCCTTTAAATTACATAAACACATTTTTTTTAAAATGAAAAGTATATAAAATTTTATTTCATTAATAACTTCTGATATTTTTTTATTGTTATTATTGTATTATTATTTATTGTAAAAACCTTTTTTACAATCAGATGTTAATTGTTTATAAATAAATATATTTAAATTTAAAAAAATGTTAAAAAAAGAAGGAGATGAAGTCAGATTCGAACCGATGTGCCATCTCCTTGTAAGATCCAGATATTTCATTAATTAACATTTTATTTGATCAGAATCCACATTTTTAAATTTTGGGCTTTTTTGACACTTTTAGTCCAGTCAATTGCAATCAAAAGGGGAGGTGCACAACTAGATGTTACAACAGTAGTAAATCCAAAATTTCAACATCCTAAGGCTAATCGTTTTTGAGATACATGTACATACGTACAGACGTCATTCCGAATCTAGCCAAAATGGATTCGGAGATGGTCAAAATGGATATTTCTGTTGAAATCTGAAAACTGAAATTTTTCGCGATCACAATACTTTCTTTACTTCCTGCAAGGAAGTAAAAAAAAAAATACCAGTATTTTTAAATATTAAAATGAAGGATACCTGACTGAAGTAGATCTTACTGTTATTTAAAACTACCGAACTAAAATCGACAAAGCAAACAGTACGTGGACCTTGCTTTGTTCTCATAACTTAGAAATTAAAAAATACAGTTATTTATGCGTTTCATACTGCCATAAAGTTGAGTTAGGCTGAAAAGTACCCAAAAGTACTCCTTTATTAAGTTTTGAAAAATATTTACAAAAATTAAATACCAGTGGTTAAGAGTGATAGCAAAATAAATAACAAAACTAAACTTTTTACATTAATGAAACGAAATATTAACCATTACACCTACTACCAAATATATTGATCGTCTATTAAAATGTTATGTGTTAGTGTATTAATTAAACATTAAGGAATATCTTTGATTTTATAAATTATTCTATTAATTTTTTTTTGTTTTTTTTTTATGCTGTACATATTCGTGTTGACATTCGCTGATTTTCAAGTAAGATGTGATGTTTTAGTTTATTACTTAATATTATTTCAAAATAATTCATTATATTCAAATGCTAATTGAAGTTATTCTAGAAATTCCTTTATAGATTGTTTTAATAGTATTAATTCCTTCGTTGCATGTGCATTTTTTTAATTTTAAGTAAAATTGTGTAGCTTTATTCGATGCCAAATTCAATAATAGATGCATGTTTCGATTGTTTTGCGATCAACGAATTTTTGTAAGGTTTCTTCTCGGTTGATAGCTTTACATTTGTTTAAAAAAAAGTTGAAACAATTATTGAAAGACGGTAAAGTGTACTATTATTTATTATTTTGTTTAGTTTTCGTGGCACGGTTTTACGGGAGTTCTTTTAGCGAGGTGTGACTAAAGTCTCCAAGGACAGTCGCATTCCACTGTGTTGGCGAATTAACGTTTTATTTATACCTTCTTTTATTCCGTGAAGTTATTCATTCTCTTCTTTTTTTTAAATTTAATTACGTATTAAATTTTATATGAAATATTATAATGTTGTTACCGTAAAATTATTGGTAAGTGAAGCCAACAGCAATGTTTCCTCTTATATTTTAACCGCGTAAAAGAATATTCAATAAATTAATGAATAAAACATCCCGTAATTTACTTTTGTTTCTTTTTATCGTGCGTAGTTTAACGGAATTATCTGTTTACAAACGAGTTGTAGTTTTCTGCAGCGTTGGTAATCAACGCTACGATCAAATAATACAATTTTCAAAAGAAAGCCTTTAAGAAATAAAACAGTTCAATGACGTAATTTAGAGCACCGATACACTCGCTGCTTGTTAATATTGTGCGATCCACATCAAGAAGAAAAACGGCAGTTTATGAATGTAGACCGGTTTCTTACAGTATTAATATTTTTAAGGTTATATTAAAAGGAAAATTTAACTTTACCTATATTAAATATATACAATTTCAGATTAGAGTTTTACTTTCTTTTCGGGTGGAATAATAACTTTCTAATGTATTTTTATTTATGAAAGATGTTTATAAAATGACATTAATCCTAAATCATAAAATCACAGAAAACGAACTGTTATTTGTTTCGCATTACGTTCATCCAATGTTTGCCATTTCAGCTTTTTTTTTTTAACAATAATCATCTTTCAACAAATTTGATAGCAATAGTTTAATTACAAAGAATTTTTTTTTTTTTTAACGGACTGAAGAATATAGGAGATAACAACCCGTATATATATTTAGCCTTATTACTGGATATTTCCATTACCATTGATATTTTTATGATTAATTTACGGGATAAGCTGGAACCTTGTGCATGAGAAATTGGAACAAAAATTGGAAAAGAAATTTGAAATTGGAACAGAAATTTTGTAGCATATAAAATATGGTGTACCAAATTAGGATTGGAACCCGGGTTCATCCGGAAGAGAGGATCCGGATTTGTAGATGATGTTCCTTTGATAGTCTGCTAGTTAGTTGTTTTCAGTTGAAATCGGTGGAAGTTTTTAAATTAATAATTACATAACGTTAAATGGACGATTTGAAGATGTTTAAGATGCTTTTCGTTCGTAATTGTTACCAGGTTTTATATGTGTACCGTAATGTACACGTGCTTCAAGTGATTTTCATTTGAAAGACAAATAATAGAAAACTTATCGTCGAAAAGTAGCACATATTCTCACATTTAAGATGGCCTTAGCTTACACACGTTAGCACTTAGACTACTGTTGCATCTCAAAACTTTTTAAAAATTTATTTTAAGATGCAGGTTTTTCGCCTTTAAAGGTTCCAAATTAAAGATTAGTTTTATAGTCAAGGTTGTTTATTTTTAGTTGAAATTCTATAAAGTCAAAATTTAAAGAATAACTTGTATTAATTATTTGTTAAGTAAGTTTTATTTTTTATTAACAGTTTTTCTTAAAGATCATAAAGAAAACGCTCTTTATCCGTTAAAAAAAATTCTTTAAATTAAAACTAAATTATGATATCGGTTATTTAATAAATTATCATCAGTAGATACTAAAAGGAATATATTTTTTTACTTAAACTATTTCCTTTCCTCAGTTATCTACTGAGCGATCAATGGTGATGCTCTTAGCGATCGAAATGTCCATTAAATTTTTTTTTTTTCATTTTAAATAACATTTTGCTAGATATTATATGAACTTTTTCTCGTACTTAACTTATTAATGTTTATTTTAATGAAATAAAACTGAAATCAGAGTTGACCTTGTGAGTAAATACTGCCGTTTTCTTCTCGTTAAAAAAAAAAAAAACAGTTTTGTTTGAAAACATTTTTCTAAGAGACATTGTTTATTCTTTTTGTTCTGAAAATGAGGAAGTTTTAAAAAAATATTTTATGAGAAATAATACTTTATGTATTATTTTATCAGTAGTTATTGTACAATTTGTAACATAAGGGTAAGATAATCGTGCAAGAAATCTTTTCATATTTCCGATTTTTGTACTCAGGGGTTCATGATACATCAAGAAATGGCGAAAAAATTGGTAATTTTTCATTCTTCTTGGTGTGCTGTTATGAATTTGGGGGTAACTAGGGATTGGTGAACCAAAAATCCTCAAATTTTACAGGGTGACTACTATACACTTCTATAATTTGGTGACTTCTATAATTGGACCATTATTAATGTTTGCAGACGGGATCTTAAGTTGATAGGGCGGAAGAAGAGAATCAGAGACTTATCCCGTCGGGTTTCACTTGAAAATTTTATTCACACAATCTGTAGCTTTTTAAGATGTACATTTTTTATAATAAATTTGAAAATTTGAATTTAGTCTTAAAAGATTAAACAGTTTTTTTTTTGAGGGAAAATTATGTTTTGGTTTTGTTCCATCCATTATATTAGCGTAAAACGTAGAAAAACACTCCTCTCATCGTTGGTGGTAGTCTAATTCAGTATTCTGCCTGAACATCGTATGTGTGGGATGTTTCTTAAAGAGAAGAATTAATTTACTTTCATAAACGAATAACTGTAATTTATGCGATAACCGCAACATAAATAAAAACTGTAAGTTTGCTTTCGTGAATTTTTTTCTGCGGTATATTTATAACAAATGGACGTATAATATTTCAGTTAATGAAATACGGTTCCGCTCGTAACGTACAGTTGTTGATTCTGTTGTTATTGCTGCTTCTTTTGATGAATTTAATTGTTCGTTTCGCGCTTATTTTAATAGAAAGTTGAAATATTTTAAACTAAATCTTAGAATTTTTTTTTATACTAAGGTTTTTTCTTATTGAACATTTGAATTACTAAGAGATCATATTAAAACCATTTGATTACTTAGTGTATTATTTTATACTTACATAAAATTACACAACTGCTGATCAAATTTAGTTAGAAAATATTTTAATTTTAGATATTCAAGATTATTTGCCATTAATTTTTTAATGGAATTGAAGTTCCATTAGTAATTGAATATTTTTAATTGATGTTAGTAGTAAATTTTTTCATTAACTAGATTATTCTTTTATTTTTAAAAATTTGCTTTTTAAATCTTTACAGTGGTTTGCCGTGATTTGTCTTGCTTTAAAGAAAAAAAAACAGTTTTATTTATTATAATACATCATAAAACTTTAGCTCAATCAGTACCTGTCTTCAGTGAGCTATGAAGAAATTGTTCAACGTCTTTAGAGCCGTTTCTAGATTTTACGATTTGTTATCATTAATTTTCATTTACATATTGAAAGAAATTTCAAGCTTAATTGTTTTGTTATGTTAGATAGTTTTGACCGATTTTACTTGTTTTCTTTACATAGGTGTAATTTACTATATTCCCTATAATTCATTATTATAATCGTTGGCTGAAATTAGTAATAATAGTGGTCGTCGTAAAATTAGTAATTTACGGTATTATGTATTTAGTGACATCAAAAGAAAGTTCACCGGGCGTTATCTACTAGTTGCTGTGTCCTAGCCGACGTAATCAACAAAATTATTACTTCGTAATTATCGACTGTGAATGAAATTTTAAATTTCATAAAGCAACGAATAGTTGGCGAAACTAAACGGCGTATTAAAAAGTTTGTTATAATAATTTTCAATTTTTGTTACTCGAATTTACGGCTGTATATCGGTTGTTGAATGTTGGCTTGTTTTTTATTTTTATATGTTGTAATTTAAAAAATTTTTTTTTTAATGTTTTAATATAAATTAAAAGTACGTTGGTAATTCGTAAGCGATGTATCTTCTGATGGTAACTGTCAGTATATTACGTTAAACAATTGAGCGGTTATATAATTCATTTTTTAGCACTTCTTGATTTCTTGACACTTATTTCCGACAAAATACTAACAAAGCGCTTTACTAAAGAAAGGTGCATTATCATCTCGTTACAAAATTAATATTAATTTTTTTAACTTCTGACCGTGATAATGTATGTTAAAAGGTTATTTCAACAGAATTGGTACGAAAGGGATCGATTCGGTTAGCATTACACGCAATAAAGTTTTTTACTTGCTTAGTACCCATTATACCCGAATAAGCTTGTGAATTACATGTAGTTACGAATCACTTAATACCGTATATCGGGATTGAGCCCGCCCGGACACCAACCCACCGGTCTAGTGGTCTACTGGTTAGTAGCGGTTACTACTGGTAGTAGTGGTTAGTATCTGTCTACTTGTCTAGTGATTAAACTCGTCATCGCAAATCAGATGATTCCGAAATCGAGAGTTCTAAGGTTCAAATCCTAGTAAAGGATTATCCTTTACTATCCTTTATCCAGGTTCAAATCCTGTGCAAGACTACACTTCATTGATATTCATATATCCTCCTCACTCACCCTTCGTATCATCCTCACTCACCCTCTGAAATAATACTTTACGGTGGTTTCGAAGGCTAAACAGAAAAAAAAGAGAGCCGGGAAACCGTTCATAAAAATTTTATCAATAATTTCTGTCAGGAATTGTCCCGATCAGTAATCTCAATCCATAATCTGTTAACCGTTGTTATTTATTTAAATGATTTTTTGTTTAGTATTTGAGCAATTTATTCTTTTAGTTACAATTATTTGCAGTTAAGTCTACAAGTAACTTATCGGTAGTTGTTTGGTAATCAAACTAATTCTGTAATTTTAAAAAAGGATTGTTTTTTAGAAGTACCATTCTTTTTTCTTATTTTCTTTTATCCCATTAAGATTTTTACTTAAACGAAATATAAATTAAATATTCAGTGGCGATTGACTAGAAAATCTTCTGGGTAAAATCTTTAATGAAAATTTGTTCAATTTTTAAAAGCGAAGCCGGATTTTTGTTGCCTCTTATTTAAGTAGGAAGGACAATAAAAATGTTATATAAATGTGCGTTAAATTACCTGTTAAATGTAAATAAATCCACTTTCAAATACAGTTAATTAAAAATTTATTCGTATTTTAGCGGCTTAGATACTATTGTTATTATTTTTATGAAATTTATTTCTAATTAACATGACAATTTTCACATTTTAAGATGAATTATAAAATTATAATAATTTAAACATAAAATGGTTTTTATTTAAAAATCATTCAAGAATATTTCCCGTTCGATCATTTACTAATGTTATATATTTAATTATTTTGTTCAAAAGGAATTTCAAAGAATCGCATTATTTTAATGATAAATTATAAAAACAATAGAAAGCTAGTTATTAAAAATAAGATAACAAAGAGTTACACTCATATTGTTCTCATTTTTACTTTACAATGCTCAAAATAAAATATTTCCTTTCTTAAATTGAAATTATTATTGATCGCTTCATTATTCATGTATTTATATTAGCCGAAGGCCAACTTAACAGGTTTATAGATGCAGTCGAATGTTAAATCGCTGATGCAGTCCATATTGTATAATTTCTATTCTTCTCGTGTACGATATTGTAAAATCTTATTTGCTGGCTCTTCTACGAAGGTTTGAATTAAATTATTCGAGTAGAATCTATTTATTGCTTTCATTGCATGATAAATTTATTTTTATCGGCTCGATACAGCTACTGTTATAAATGTTGGAGTTTTCGTTTGATATTAATGCGTATTAATTTTACTATCTGTTATTAAAGCATTAATTTTAATTCATAAAAATCTGATATCGTTGGTGGATTTAAAGCTTGCGTTGTACTTTATAGGGTATAATTGTTATTTCGGCACTTAACAGTTGTTAATTTAGAAAAATAATCTTACGTTGATGTTTTGATCACCTTTGGAACTGCATAATCTGTATAATTTTCAAAATTTCTCCTGTTTTCTTTTGAAGAGATATATTTTAGTCCTTCGATTAAATTTCAAATACTGGTGCAGGGCATAGGAGTTTTATCATGTAAAAATTCCTATTATTTACATTCCTGAGGCGGCGTAGTTCAGATATTTTCATGTTTATATTAAAAGGGATTACTAAAAATCTGTAAAAAAATATCTAAAAAATTTGAATTTTACGGATTGTTCCAAACAAAATATATTTTTCTCTATTAAGTTTTTGACAGGACTAATGAGGTGTATGAATTCTAAACGCAATCGTTTTCTTTTATGGTACGCAGTGTAGGAGATTCCTGTAACCCCAGTATGGTCTGCATTACCTGTTAGAGTCGAACCGGTAATCCTGTCGGTAGTGAAACGACACCTCCTACTCATTAAACTCTTTTCCGTAAAAGAAAACCGCTAAAAAAATAACTGTGTATTTATAGACAATGAAATCAGAGTTAAATTTTTATATTCAAGTATTTGAGGAGGGTGTTGCCGACCTCGCGCGTTGCCCGTTGGAACATTTACATCGAGTTATCGATTGGAGTCCATTTCTCTACAGCTCCCTTACTACTAAGCCATTACTTGTACTTACTACTAAGCCATTATCTCGGCGATCACTGATAAATAACTTTCTTTTCTTCCATTTTCACTGATGGTTGTTTTGCAAGAATCTAAGCCGCTGTTGGGAATTTATATTTATGTTATTTCAATAGAAATGGACTATTAGAATCACCATTGTTTCCGTCTGTATAAGAAGCCATTTAAATTTCTACTTTCGCTTGTTATTAATGTATTAAATTACATTATATTGGATGAGCTTACTTCTTTAAACGTTGATTAATTATGGATTGTTAAAATCTATGTAGTGGTTGCTGCGGAGACTTCTAAAACAGGTGATTTAAGGTTTGAAGAGATCCAGACAAAAGCTGGATTAACCTGCAAAGTTTTATTTCTTGCTTTTGTAAATTATAAAAAAATTAGCTATTTCCGATTGTGTGTGTGTGTGTGTGTGTATTTCTGCGCGCGCGCTCGTTTGCGTGATTAAGCTTCACAACCGTTAAATGTTTTACAGATGTTAATTCCAATTAAAGTTTTAAACTTAAGTACTTCTCCTTACAAAAGAATTTCATAATCAATGGAATAAATTTGACTATTTTATTAGGTTTTCTTTCTGTGCCTAATTATCTCGATAATCCTCATAAACGATAAATTAATTAACTTCAGTAAAAATGAAGTAATCGATAGGAGTAGCGAATCTGATAGACATCTTTCACTTGCAAGCTTGCTATTTATATAGCTGATGAACTGCAGTGCAGGGGGAGACGTAGATCGTCCGTCGGATCAGCGACTTTATTGGTCAGAATAACGGCTATTCTGACAGGTTGCCGTATTTTGATCCAAAAATAATGAGTCTCCCAGTTGGCTGCTTCGTATTAGTCTGTTAGCACAGTAAAATATTATTGGAAACAGGGTAGATATTATATACATGTTTACGAATGCAATAAGTATTTATAGTATATGTTCAATTCTGTAGTATACTCTATTTAGTTTAGGAATTCAGTTGACTAAATGTGTAATATTTACCGATAATAATTACATTGTTTCAGTGGGTGGAACTACTTCACAAATTTCTTTTGTGGCAAAATTCTTTTTTTCTATCATCTAAGATAAGGACTTTACCTCATATCTGTATGTACTCGTAGATGTTGTCATAGGGTTATAAATGTCAACGAAATGTAAAATGACGTTCACCACCACCACCTCCAGCGCATGGAAACCTTAACAAGAAATTTTATGTCTTGAAAATTTTGGTCTTTATTATTATTATTGTTATTATTATTATTTTGTTTAATTATTTTTTTATTTTTGATTTGTGGCGGGCTTGCAGATAAGTAAAGTGTACTTTTGCTTATTTGCAAGTCCGATTGAATTTACAAATTACGCAAAAACTTGTAAATTCAATCTCTCGTACTGTTCAAGTAAATTAACTTTTTTGAACAACGTTAATGATTTGAATCGAATTGATTTTCAGAATAAATGTAAATCGCTTTACGAGATAGTTTAAAGGTGCGTTGAAGGATTTTCTTTGTGGCTGATAATCGCATAGTGGATGCATCTCATCGTTGTAGCGTAGTGTAACCCCTTCAGGGGCAGTCAGTCCTGTAGTAAGTGATTGGCAACACTGGAGCACTGGGTCGATGACACTGCATTTGTAACGTTACGCACAACAAACTGCACCTACTGTACCAAAACTTTCTGCGTCTTCTTTCTCTTTCTATTCTTTCTCTTTTTTAATTACGCGCTTTTATCTTCATAGTTGAGTCTATGTACTCGCTTACATGCACCGTTATTTCCATATTTTATTTAATCAATGTATGTAACTGATTTAATTTATTTACGTAACTTTTTTTTATTGGTTCTCCACAATACAATCTTACTGTAATCAGAAATATCGCTAAAATTATTGAAATTCATCTCTTGTTAATTGCTTATTTTGCAGATGTTGCGTCCTTTATCGTATCGTTATTCAGTTTGTGCAGTATCTTCCATTACTGTCGAAATTATTAATTTTTATTTAATTGAATTTTATAGTTTTCAAATCATTTTCGAATTCGCTGAAATGTTTGAAGTTTTGAATAGAATAATTATAACACAAATTATCAATTTAAGTGAAGTTTATTTAAATTAATGTAATGAAAGTGAAATAATGTTTACTCAAATATTTCTTATTTAACGTTTTGCCATTGATTTTCACCTGCGCCTAAAGATCGATGACTAATAACGTTACAACTTGTGTAAATTGAAGTATCCTTTCAGGAAGTTATTCTTGAAGCAGATTTTGTAGTAAATTAATCGTAATGCGGTTTTTCTTGTTAAATTTCTATCGTATAAGTTATACGCGCGTAAGGTTTTACACAAATAGACAATTTTTTTTACTACCTTCATCTGATGATATTTTATTGAATTATTTTTGATTTCATCCTGTAATGTGAATGAGATGAAAACATTTTTTTCATTTTCTACATCGTTTTATTTAATTTGTTGTAAAGACAAATTATTTTTTTTTTTTTTGTTATCAGTTATTGGACAATATTGATTTTTGACTTAAAGGCACAAAAGTAGCACATAATGCTATACGAGGTTCTTGTTAGTGAACGGAATGTTTTGGAAATACAGAACTTACAAGTCAAATCTTCACAGGAGTTTAAAGTTTTCTTCTTATCGCTCACCAAATCTATTGTTTTTGTTTTGCTAATGACAGAATATTTTTCATTGAAATCTGCCTTCCGCCTTGGTTACCAAAGTTTTCCGAACTTGTTACAATTTAAAATTTTTAATTGCGAGCTCATTTTGTTGAATACTTCAGGTTTACATTTCATTTAATAGATTATAATTCTATAAGATTTTAGCAGTTAAGGTAATCTAATTTTGAATGCTGTTACATAATCTTTTTTGCCAACATAATGGTATGTAGGCTTATTTTCCTGTGTCCCATCTTATAGCTCAAAGAGCTTGAAGTCGATTTTATCGAAATATTATCGTCTCACATAAGATAATCTTAGCTCTCGTAATCTGACTGTTCATTTCTATAACTGTAATTCTATAATCTAGTTATATTAATTAATTAATGAGTAATTCTATAATATAATTATAGTGTGTACGACAGAAGAAAAAGGCTCGCTTTAAAACCAGATGTCTCATCAGTAAAATTTTAAAAACCTTAATTTTGTGGTTTATTTTTAAATTGTTTCTTTTCCGAATCACTTGTAAACAATATCTGTTGTATATATTATTTACAACTAGATTTTAATGAATAAAAATTTTATTCCTTTATACAGGAATAAAAGATCAATGTATACTAGGTTTGTTTTGAATGTAAGTATTTTTTAAGACCGATTTAGCTCATGTAATTTACAATAAAAGCATTTAATTTCATCTGGAAGATATATTCTCATCTTTATTTCATCTATTTCATCAGAGTTTCACCCTTGTAATGCAATGGATTCGAAACCTCAGCGATTTAAAAGAAGAAAAGAAAAAAGAACAAAATCACCATTTCGTGTCCGTGGTACAAAGTGAAATAGTTCAATCACATCATCATAACTTTAATTGGAAAAATTAGCCGAGAAGTGGTATTGGTTAATAGTCATCATTAACTTAATTCTTCTATATTAACATCAACAAACATGTCAAAATATATTTTAATTTCACTTTTCAGTGGTATTTTTACGCTATTTAAACAGCGGATAGCTAAATTTTATATGGATTATTTGGTACTTATAAATAGTTTAATAAATAAAGAGAAAGTTTGCAGAAGTAATTTTCACTGACAAAAATGACATAAATTAATGTTTACGCCATTATATGATTATTTGTTACTTAACTGTAATTTCAGTTTTACTTTTTTTTTGGTATAATTTTTTAAAAGGAAAAATTGAAAATTTTTTATTAACGTTTATAGTTTTTATTTTTAATTCTCTTTGCATTAGCGTGATCGATAATTATTTACTCGACGTTTGTGAACAGTGAAGGAAAATTTTATTCTTTGTATAGAATATTCTATAAAATAGAACAATCCGATTGACGCTACCATTATCCCAATTTTCAATCGTTATGTGATAGTCTGTTCTTTTTTTTTACAAAAAGTAAGACAAAATTTACTGTCGTGAAGATTTTTCCGTTAGATTGAGAGAAAAAAGACGGCAGAGATGATGTATTTGTTTAGTTGTTGTAGTAGTAGTAGTAGAGCGGCTACTTTATCCCAACGGATCGAAGGACGGTTTCCAGTTTTGTAAATAAGGCTTTCTTCCAGCGAATGTATTTTTTAATTCTGTTGTATTTTATTCAGAAGACTGAGAGAAGACAACTAAACGTTGTTAATCCTCTTCATTTACCCGATTTATTTTGTCGGTTTAAAATTTTTTTTGTAATAATTATTTATTTTCACAGTATTGTGAAAATTAATTTTTTACTAATTAAAATAGTTTGAAACGAAAACATTGTCTTGTTAATGACGTTTAACTGTGAGGGAGTAGGCTACTTTCAAAATTATTTTATATCTGTTAATTGCTTAAATTTTTTATGTACCTAAAAAAATGCTGGCAACACAATTGTAGGACTTTCCCGCCACACAGCTTTTTTCTGATCCACAGCTTGCACACGCATCTTAATTAAAAATATTTACCATTTTATTTAAATGTAATATTGTTTATTTATTTAATTCAATGATTCTAACTAAAGTGCGCGCATGCCGTATTTCATTCGCTCGGGTGTGGCAGTACTATCGGCCACTTTAAGTATTTTTTTATACTTGAATATTATTCATTTATTTAATTCTACCGCTTACCTGTAACGTCACAAAATAGATGACTACAACAGCTGTACGTCAGTGGTACACTAGCGTTCCTTGTGGTGAGAGGGGGTATTATTGACGCAGTATACCCACTTAGCCACTAGTTTATTTAATCATTTTTTGCGATCTAAAAGGATTTAAAAAACTTTTTCTTTTTGGAAATATTATTTTCTAATTGTTAAAAAATGCGCCTAAGAAAAATAAGACTTTGTTAAGCGAAATCTCGATGATCTTGCTCTACAGGTGAACTTGCTGTACAACCTCGACCTTTTAGTTGAAAATTTAATGGCATCAATAATCTGACCGACTTTAGTCAAAATTGGCCCAGTAGTTCTGGAGATATGAGGTGATTTAGAGTGCGACACCGAACACACACACACACACGTACATAAGAACATTCGGAAAATTTCCAACCGGATTTTTGGGTTCCTTATGTGTCAAGACGTCAAGTCAAGATCCGGTGAAAACCGCATGAGCCCAAATTGGAGTGATTACAATACTTTCCCTTCTACAGATAGTGCTTTGCTACAGCGCTAGACGAGAAAGTAAAATATTTAGATTGTACTTACTTTATTATGTTTCTGGTTCTGTTTAACGTATGAATAACGCCATAATAGCCCTCGGTAATTTTTTCGCGACTGTTTTCTTATTTTCAGTCTAGGGAACTAACGGTTACTCATCTGTTTAATAATAATTCTTGCTGTTAATTTGGTATGTTTAGATTTTCGCTAACTTGCTAAGGACGCTGACTAGCCTGAATGAAGTATATCAAACGCTGGTATTTTAAAAGTTAATTAATGTTGTCATTGTATATAGAAAAGTTTAATAAATGAAACCGCAGAATTATCATCCATTACTTTCGTAATTAGAAAACCTCCGCGCATGAATGTGTTATTAATAACATAAGTGTATCAATATACTATTCCCAGAGGGGAGCAGAGCATTACCGATCAACAATTGTGCGTTGTTAAGTCTTATGAAAAAACGGGCGATGATAAAATCAAAAATCTACCGGAAAAAAGTCACAATTCTTAAAAGAATAACCTAATCCGTTCCCGAAATTGTGTGACGAGTGGAAATATCTAACCGTATGACAGAAGTCCTGCTAGATCTCAACCGCTAGAGGTGAATATTTATGATAGAAGTTAATTAATTTATTGAATAAAACTTAGTATCTTCTTGAAAGCAGAGATATATATTGAATTGCCGAAGCCGCTATATAATTATGATTCAGGTCAAACTAGTTTAGATAAAATAAACACAATAGTTAGTATTTTATTATATTATTATAGCCGGCGGCTAAACTTCTGAAACAAGATGTTTGTGACATTTATAGTTTTTTCTTCTCTGCAAATATCGTAAAAGTTATTTGTAGATTTCTTAGATACATATGTAATTTTAAATTCGGCATAAAATTTTATTCTTGTTTAAAATTACGCTCATTATGTTCAATAACTGAGAATTTACGCCCGAGAATTCCTTATAAATAACTAAAAATCCTAAAGCAGTGCAGAATTATAAATACACGTTCTATAAATAATATTTTCATGTTAGTGATGTAATACGTATCCTTTCATTGTAGAATATATGTTACGTTAAATTCAATTTTGAAAAAACTAAATTTATCGTTGAATCTTCATATGAGGTAAGGCTGTTTTTACTGGTTAATATTTTTAAATGTTATTTTAAATATATAGATAATGGTGTATAAAAAACGAGTCGGATTGATATGAAGACGCCCGTAACTATCTCTTGACGGTGTATTGTAAATTATAACGATTAATGTTTTGATTAGGTGCGAATTATGTATTGTTTATTTAAATTATAACTTTTTGTTTTAATTCAGTAAAGTTGTCTGTTATTGCACATGTGAAAGAAGCGTTTTCAACCTTTTAAATAAATCCTTAGAAAAAGGGGTTTATGTAAATAAGTAAGAATCACCTTTGTGCGTTGAAGTCATAGTATCTATCGTAGACCTACTTAGGTTTGCGGAAAAAGCTTCAGATATTGAATGGAATTCGATATATGAATAGGATGTGTATCTATTAGTGGTTTTACTCGCGTAATTATTTTTTTACAAATTTAATTATTATAAAAATGTTACATTATTTGGCAGTTACCGATGTTAATTTTGCGTGATTTAGTTGTTGTTTTGTTGATTCTTTCACGTTTTCAACGTGTAGTTGAGTATTTTACAGCAAATGCTATTTTAATGGATTTTTAAAATGCTACAAGGATTCCTCCTATAACTAATAATTTAAAAAAAATGCTAACCTAATTTGAGAGAAAGGTTTTCATTTCAAATTAGTTTTGTAGAGGTTTATCCAATATAGTACAATATAAGTTAAATAACTGCAGTGCTTCTGTAATAGGCGTGATTCCACTGGGGGTTTCTCGTTCATGCGTGCACTCGTTCATGTATTTCACAAATTGTTAAGTAGTATGCTTTTGCGGAAAGTAAAATTTGTCGTCATACCCGATAGCGGCCTAACATTTGTGTGTAACAACACATGATAACGCCGGTCGTGATTCAGCCGAATTGCGAACTGATATCTTATGCATAATTTACTAATGAAGTGATCTGCTTTTTATTTTTCAGATGTTTATGCATTTAACTGGGAGAAGATAATTATATTTCATCATTTTTTCGTTAATGTACGCGACGAGTCGATCTGTGTTTAAATCTGTGCACTAAAGGGCGGGTCTTAATTATGTGCTGTAGACGTTTGCCAAGTGCTGTTCTTATTTTTACATTCGCTTAACAAATGGCGAATCGCTTGTTTTGTAACATTTGTCGTGTTTGTGACGGTAGCAAGGTCACTGTAGTAAATAAGATTTTATTATTAGTAACCTTGATTTTACGTTTTCTGACTCGTCAGTACGATTCTAATTGTAAGGTATCGGGCGAATATTACATTAATAGTTCTTGTTGATTCTTTTTAATTTCACTTTCCTAATTGTTTTTTATTATCTGTTGTAACGATTAACGTCTTACTAGTTTATTTGAAAGTTTCTGATTCTGAGTTCAGTTCGTTCATAATTTCACGTATTGCAAGTGATACGCGTGTGTTTATATCGGACATGACTGCAATATTTCTTTAAGAAGTAATCACTTTTGCTGTTTATAAACTTCTAAGAAGACTACTTGCAGTTCCAGGGATTACTGATTAGAGTTTTCGGTAATCGGACTATTCCTGAAATAAAGGAATATTTATAAAATAACAGTTTTTTAAATTTGTGACATGGATTCAGTGCTAATCAAATTATAAGGTAATTAAATTACGTAACTCCTGTTAATTATCGTTTACTTAATTTTAATCAGCGAGTGCGTAAATCTATATTACGAGTTTCAATAAAATGTACCCTGTTATTTTTTTTTCTTTTTTAGCCTCCGGGAGTTACCGTTCAGGTATTACTTCAGAGGATGGTATGTATGAGTGTAGATGAAGTGTAGTCTTGTACAGTCTCAGTTTGACCATTCCTGGAGATGTGTGGTTAATTGAAACTCAACTACCAAAGAACACCGGTATCCACGATCTAGTATTCAAATCCGTATAAAATTAACTGCCTTTACTAGAATGTGAGTGTTGGAATTCTCGACTTCGAAATCAGCTGATTTGCGAAGACGTGTTCACCACTAGACCAACCCGGTGGATTAGACTACATCCTTGTCTCGCTCGTTTCTGAATCAAAATGTGCCTTCTTCATTTTTTGTTCTTACCACTTTTATATGATGATTGTACAGATTATATATAATCTTATATCCCTACGTTTCAGTTAATTTTTAAAATTACCACTATTTATTCATTTCTAGTTTACCTCTTCGTTGGATCTACAAATGTTAGTATGTTATTAATTATTTACCTTTAATGTTTAAAAAGCAGATATATGCAGCAGGCTGCTATCTAAGTGGTGTGTACCTCGTTCTTTAATTTTTTGTGTTTTGTTAGTCGATAACGTGTGTCCAACATTTTCAGTGCACATTTTGACATTAAATCGACCACTCATATATAACTCAAGAAATATTATTCTTAAGTATTATATAACTGGAGAGTCATTTTATTTAACCCGTACAAAAATGAGTTAAATTACTAGTACTTTTGTAAAATAATATGGAAGAGATGTGAATTTTATCTCGTAGAAATAAGGTATTATCAAAAATGCTGATTCTTATAATTTTTACGTGAAACATAATTATTCTGTTTGTGTGGACGTGTGTCGGAAGTTAATGTACGTGATACGTAAGGGAAATGATTGTTTTTTATAGGTTATGCGGTTTACACTACGTAATTTACTTAAGCTACGTTACAAGCTCGGAAGGATTGGTTCACGGGTGAATGTCCTCTGATGGATCTTGGAACGCGAAGAAGCATGATGGAAGGTGCTTATTATGTAAAAAAAGCGACGTAAACTTTACCGAGATATATGATGTTTAGTATAAATAATTACCGGTAGGTGGATGAGTTACAAGACTCGATACCGCGATGTAGAAAGAACATGCAGTAGCTGTGAGCAGCTGGAAAATTTAAGATGCAGCTACGAAAGGACAGCAGCTGATATTACTTCGTATGAAACGTGACCGGATCGCTTGTCTGTTGTCTGGCCCGTAACAACTGTTTTCTCATTCCTTGCGCGTTTAGAATCGCTTAGGTTGTTTATTACCTTTCTGCAATTAAATCTTATCTAAAGAGTTTTCTGAAGTACGATTTCCTGCTTTTAGTTTTATATTTTACTGGATGGATTCAGTAAAGTTATGCAAACGATTTAGTGTGTGTACCTTATTTATAATCGTCCATCAGCGACATTATAGTTTAGACAATCTGAAAACTTTTCGTATGTATTTCTTCCTATGAGTTTTGAGGGCTATTAGCGTATTAAATTATTGCTGATATTAAACAAATATAAAAATGTTTAGTAAACGTTGATACATTTATTTTATTTTTTTGTACCGGATGGGTGGGTGTTTGTTGCATCCTGTTACGTTGTAATACAGTCCGATCAGAGACTGTCAGATTTCTTGTGATAAGTCTGTCGTGGTAGCGATTGCCAACAAATATAATAGTGTTTTTTTCCTATTCTGGCGCTTGTAGCTTGTATCAGTTGATTATAAAATACTGATTTTACAATTAATAGCATTAATAGGGGTTACATAGAACAATGTCTGTGGCTAACTTTCATCCGTTTCCAACTATTTTAGTTGATTGATGAATCGTTGTAACTGACAGCTGACTTAGTTTATATTTAGAGCCGTTTCAAAGTATTGTTATATGGTAATTCAAGGTACTGAAAGTTGTAGTCATTATTCATACGTTAAATCGACCCGTAAGGTTAACAAGTGATTTCATGTGAAATCAGTTATTAACTTTAATAACCGATTAATTTTTTGCATTTTTTCATTTAATCTTCTTGTTCTTATTCCAGTTGAAATAAAAGTTAGGATATTTTATCTGTGCTAGTCTACTTTTTATAAGAGAACAAATTTCCATTTCGTAAACGACAAAACTATTTTTTTTCTTTATCAAAAGAGATATGGGACTCCGGAATTGATGCAATACGACTAAGTAATATTTTAAGGTATATTTAAATACATTACCTCAAGGAGGTGTTATTTCTATACGTTTGGGAAGTTACTAAAAAAATGGATTGAACCGTTTTCGAGCCAAAAATGCAAATTTTTTAAAACTTTTAATTGAGATAACAAATTCTACTCTAGTACGTAAAATTACCACGGAGAAGATCGATCACCTTATTGCATATACGTTATTTGAACAAATACGGTAGAGTTAGCTTGTTAGCTTTCCGAAATGAAGGCAGATAGACTGACATTTTGGATGTCTCAAATCTATTTGAAACTGAAAATTTAATAATTATGATCTCTTTTTAGCAGTTAGATTGTGTTCTCTGGATTATATTATTTTTAATAATATAATAATAACACTATGTTATTATTATTATTAATAGTAATATAATTAAAGTGTTAAAATTATTATTATTTATCTTTAACACCGTAATTTAAACAAATTTCCAAACTATCTTAAATGCCTAATGTTAAAAGAAAAATCGTATTCCAGTTCGCTTAAATATGCGTAAAGCAGAACAATTACTAGAAAGAAGCAACAGGAGAAAACCAGAAAACCATAATGTGACTCGCACTTTGTGACCACCTTTGATGTGTCGAGGCAAGCTTAGGACGATTTTTAGATTGGTGTTTTTTAACATATTATTCTCAAATTCAATGTCAGTCTTTTAAAGTTGGGAGTGCAAAATATTTCGTTGGTCTGAGTATGAATTATTTCGGATATTTATTTGGGCATTCAAAAAGGAAGGAAAACGTAACACATGAAGGTTTGAGTCTGGGTCTCGGATTCTATATGGAAAACCTGAATTTTGTGGGCCTCATCACTTTTTCGAGACAAAGAAATTAATAAAGTACTTAAAAATCTCAAGAAACGTTTTATCGACTTCTAAGTGTAATAATGCCTCTTTTCAAATGTAAGGAGCGAATTCCATATACCCATTGTACTCTAAGAAATACTTACTAATATTTAAGGTAAGAGTGAAAATTAAAATAATTGTAATATATTTATTATTCAGATATTTTTCAGGTAGCTATTTAAGCTCTCCAAAAGGATAAGAAACTTCCTATGCTTAGCCTTTCTTGTGCCTCTTTCCTCCTTTTCTGGTTCCTGACGGCAAGGTATGCGTCTCCAGAGGTCTCAAATGTCTTTTTTGTCGGCATTATATATGTTTTTCTTTAAAGGAAATTATCTACGCGCCGTAATTTCCCTAGTAATAAAATATTATTCTATTTTGACTTGGATAAGATTAAATAATAAATGTCCAACATATATATTTCACTAATTTAGCTATGTAAAAAAATTCACACCTTATATCTAATAGATCAGGCATTATCTAGTAGCCGTTAAAAAAATGGTATTCGGTAAAATATTATTCACAAATTCTATTAATACGTTTTTTTAAATGATGTAAACGGGATTTTATTTTTACACTTTATTCTCTAAGTTACACTCTATTTTAATGTTACCCTGATATTAAAAATGTAACTTTGGTGTGCTTGCACTTACTGAAAATGATCATTCAATTATTTTCAGTTTGATTTTAATATATTAGTAATTCGAAATTCAGTTTGCTGGAACAGACAAGTAGCATTCCGTATAAATTCGGTTTTGTAGTGGACCGACTGAATACACTGAATATCAACAAACTTTATTGGCATGTTAGCGGTTTATTATAATTTAATATAAATGCATTTAGCCCTAGAATTCTAGCGTAATCATTAGTGAATTACTATATCGTACAGTTCAGAAAAGTGACAAAAACATTGTGGTATCTACTAAAGCCAGTATCAGTTAATATCTGGCTTGACGTAAAAGAGTGGGGGAAACTCCATACAACCCCGGACGGTGTTTACAGTACTTGGCTAGTGGTCCATTTATATATATCGATGATCCCGAGATACGATATCTGACAATTATGTTTCCAAATATTTAGTCGTTCTACACAATTTTCAAGTATAGTTCTAAAACACTTAATGACATATCAGAAAATACCTAATACATTTGTTACAACGGTTTTTAGGACTTATGTCAATTCTTTAACTCGGTGCAAAGGGCTAAACAGATTTAATAATCACGAGTATTTTTCGTAGCTGGGATAAAACCGGGTTAAGGCCGATCCTTAACCAATAAACGACCGTGAACAAAAAGAACCTTGATAATGTTCATCAAGGTTCTTAAAAATGCTATTAATTGAAGCATCGACTTAATATAAACAAGCATTTGTTTATAATTATTTCGATTTGTATGGACAGGACCTCTATCTAAATGTTCCTTACGCAGTGTTTCGTTCTTTCTTAATGATTTCTTTTTTCAGTTTTCTGTTGTAGATTTTACTTTACATCCAATGCATTGAAAAAATAATGTGTCATTTAAACTTCAAGGACTGTATTAAAATTCAGAATACTATAGTTATATTTTCTTTCCTTTGTAAGCAGGAAGGTGAAAATTTTTTGAAAGTGGGATAGGTCTTAGAAAATTCTTCCCTGTGACACACGTATTTGTTCGGTTAATTGTTATTGAATTTATGTGGAATATATTTCTGTTTCTTTGTTATGTAAGAAAAACCGATTCAGTAATGGAATAGAAATGTGAAACCAAGTCTTACGGTAGGCATCTGTTAAGTATCTCTTTCTTTCTAAATTTGAAACTACTCGTTCGAAAAATCTGTAACGTTCTGTTGTTGCTTTGTTTGATGATATTGTGTTTAAAATGCTTGCATGAGTGCGCGCGCTCGACTGGAGGCCATGAGTCGGTGAGTGTATTGGCCGGCAAGGCACAGCCCACCGGTTCACCTTGCCTCAACCCCTTCTGCCCCACTAGCGATGACCTCAATAATAATCCGACACCAGTCCGGTCTCCGAGACACTCGGTGTGTGCTTGCTCGGCTTGTCTTGATCTGCTACACGTACCATATTCAGCCATTCCGAATGAAATGGCTGGTTTGATTCGACGTTTTTATATATTTTTTTCATTATTGGAAAGGAAAAATTATTATAAATTTAATCTATTTCTGTTAACCACAAAATTTAAGAATTATTTTTCTACGTGGAAGAATTTCCATTTATTATAGTAAAGATTTGTTAGAGCCTATTTTTACATTAAATAACAAATTTTTACGTGAGTCTGTAATGAGAAAAAATCAGGGGATAATGTTCTAATTTAATTTCCTTTCGTTTAATTTCCACTGATTTTGTTATACTTTATGTGTAAGATAAGATATTTCACTTTATTTTAGACTGAATAACGGAGTCTATTTTTAGCTTGATTCCTCATTTCTGTTTCTGTTATGAATTCCGAATACCGATGTCAGTTGTATTTTTTATCATTAAAGGAAATGAGATAATCATTTTTTATTAACAGAACTTTGCTTATCTATCATCTGAAGGTAACTTTTATTCGAAATCATTTTGTCATTTAAGATATACAACAGACCTTTAAGATATAAGAGTTTATGTCTCTAAATTTGTTTGCCGCATTTAATTAAAAATAATAATAAACATGTATAATTAGTGTTTTATGTTCCGGTTTAAAATCCGATTCGACTAAATCTTTCGTTACAATTTTTTTTTTTCATATTCTACCTAATGCGAATGTATGGTATTACTTTATGGAACTGTGACGGAAGAGATGACCGGTTGACCCTTACAGCTTCGCTCGTTTTAAAAGTAGGCGTAATTTATTCACTCCGTTCTACCTACGCTCTTTCACGTTCATAACTTATCCGTATGTCCTTACTCTTCCACTCTTTATTACCTTTACTATTTTCCTGTTTTCACCATTCCCCGGCAGTTTTTTACATTTTTTATTGATGAGAACAAGTTTAATGAACGATATACTTCTCAAATTTTAATGTGTTACAATTAATTGGACCGTAGTTTAAAAAATATCTATTACATATTTTAGTAAGTTTTTAAAAGCGTTATCGAACCACGAATGTTTATATTCGCAATGCGTTTTAATATTTTAATTTTCGTCAACGTATTCCGCGGCAATTAAAAGTTAAATGTAGGAGTTGCCCGTTATATAAAGTGTTAATGGTTCTGGCCATTTACCTCTTTAATTACTTGCGGGTGTAACCTTATAGCTACTGTTTAGCCTTTGTCAACACACAGTTGCCACAACGCTATTAAAAGTATTACTCTATACGTTTACATCATACGTCCGAGTATGTTATTAATAGGCTTTTTTATAAAAATTGTTAATCACGTTGTAAAATTTCGTCACGTCGTAATGATTTACGTGCGCTTCCCGATTTAATTATTTTAAAAATCTTTTCTTACTGAAGGTGAATGTTAATTTTTGTTCTTAAACTATCCGTTCCGTTCCCTTGACACGTGAATCTTCTATAGTACGCGTACAAGTGGCTGGCCGCCTAGGTTAATTTCTCTGAGAGCAGTGGTGTTATTGAGCCGTTACTAAGCCAACGGTAGACGGAATGAAGATGTTACTTGTAGGATTCATTATCTTAATTTCAGGGCGGGATTTTTCATGATAGTATATCGATTCAGTGATTATGATTAAGCCACCGGGACACCATTTTAATTCGGCATTTTATGGGTTATCCGTGCACTGTGTGCTCGGTATTGCTGCTAACTGCTTTGCCGTTTTCAGGAATCGTCGTCTGTCGTTTCAGTTCGTCTATTACTGTTTTCATTATGGTAGCTAACGTTTATTTAAACGAAATATATCACCGCAATTTTACTTTCGACTCATGAATGATTTTAATTGATGATTTTAATTCAATCGTAATGAAGTTTACTAATAATCTTGTACCGTACAGTTTTATTTACCCATCGTATCCGTAATTTGGTGAAAGCGTATTCTCCTGAGAAGAAAAGGAACTAGCCTATTACCCTGGATTTTTTTTTAATAAGCTTTCATAATGAGAATTGCGCAACGTTAATATGTACTAAGGTTTTTGAAGTTTGTTAAATTGTTTTTATTTTTTATTTTTATTTTCTTGTTTTTTAATAACTAATGTAAACAACATAAATGTTGGAGAATAATCATTTTCAGTAATTGTTTGTGGGTTACAAAATAAGTTTTTTTTTGCACCTAAATCCATTTCAGGTAATTATGTTAGTGTGTTTTTCAATTTAACGTACGTTTGGTTTTGAGCCAAAAGATTCGTTCGTACAAATTTTAGTAATTTTTATCCGAAACTAGATTTTTTTATTAATGAATTTTTGGGCTCGATTATCAAAACATTGTTCTATAAAACTATTATGTAAAGTAATCTCGTACTTAAGCTGAGAAATTCTTTGCTAATTAACTTTTATTAACGTTGGTCAGGATTTCCTGTTTATTAAGTTAATTTCAAATAAATAAAAGAGACAATAATCTACATAAATACTGTATTATTTTGCAAGAGGAGGAACAATGATCGAGTGAGATAATACATCGATAAATTAATATTGTTTTGTTCGTAAATAACTTACTGGCATACATCGTAAAGTTATTTTTTTTAAATTTGATTTACTTTATAGGCTACTACTACTTACTAAATAATTACTTTACGTTGATTTATTCTTTTGAACGTCTTTTAAATATTTTATGTTACAGAATTTTATATATAGAGATTAACTTTTAACGAATTAATGTTTAAAATAAATTGAAATTAAAGAACGTATTAATAGATCTTTTGGTGGTTGTAGTCATTCGGTCTTATCTTGTTCCGGTTGAAATAAATTCAACAATTCATTTTAAGAAATTTACCGTTTTTTGTATTTATTGAGCCAGGAGCATTAGCAACTCGCTCTGAAAAGCTCCACCTCTTATCGTAATCAAAATCATCGTGTTGATCTTAACCGGATCTGTTAGCTAATAGAACTGCGGTGGAAGTACGTTTCCTTAGTTTTTCTGTTAAATAATCGCTTTGGTATCAGCTAACGCGTAATAAATACTGCATTTATTATTCCATTCTATTGTTAATATTAAATCTGCCTTTCAACAACAAATTATCGTAAACGATTGAATTTTTTTCATTCTTTCCCAGCGGTACAGGAAATGCCGGTCGTATCAAATTTTCACCGAATATTGCAGACAATGACGGTTTAATCCTAGAGTTTCATTTTCAAAAACTGATTTTTGGTAATTCTTTTTCTTTCATCAGCTTTTCTTTATTGTAAAAATGTATTATCCTTTTTCGGAAAGAAGCGTTCACGACGAATTTATGAGATAATTTGCTCAGCCAGTGTGAAAAAATTATTTTCTTTTACTGTCGGTTGTTCTTTCCTCAAAACCTGGATAGAAAATTTTAAACGTTTCAATTATCAGCCCGTGTTATATATTTCTTTCAAACGCCGGATAGGAATGTGCTTTTAAACGTAGTTCTGTGGTGTTATTTCCAAAAATTTCCGTAAGACCGGAAATTTTGTGCCATTTTTGTAAGAGCTCAACATCCATTACTATTTTTGTAGGTGAATTTTATCGTTTTTAAAATAATACGGTAGACTATTTCTATAATATCAACAAAAAAATTGAGTTATATTTTATAATTTATAGACTCGAGAAAAAAGAAATAACCTTAACTATTTATGGTCGCCTAGGTCGTTCTGATTTCCTTGAATATATTTATTTTTATTATAAAAGAAAACCTTGGTTATTTGAATTTAAATAGATTATTTTTTTGTTTGTTCCAGGTGAGATAAATTACACAACAGTGATGTACACAAATTAGTCTGAGGGATCATGTAAGTAATTGATCGCTCGAATGTTTTTGTTTTTATTGTTTAATTAGTTATTCGTTGGAATTAACGTTACTTATAATTAGATGTGATCGTTCAGTTTCTCTATCGGGCTTGTCTTAAGCGATACTCCACTTACCCGGTGTTATTGTTGATTTGAGTTTATGCATCTGTCCTGACAAAATAATTAATTCTATTACTCGTTATCCCGTATGATTTTCTTTTATAATAATTCGTGTGTTTCTTACCTTATACTCTATGTAGTTTATGTAATTTCAACTTAGGTTTTATTATAAATTATCCTCACTACTACACTTCTCTAAAGAATACGGCCAAACGTTTTTCTCACCGCTTTCATACACGTAGTTCTCAAATATTAACGTATTTTAAGCTTTATGTGCTCAAACATTAATTTCATTTATTTCCCTTAACGGCTGTTAAAACAGTTTCCGCCTTTCGCTTTTAGGAATAATTTCTGCTGTTTCGTTTTTCTATAGGTACTTTACTTGCTTAGGCGACATGAAATTATGCTTATCTTACAGAAGAAGAATTATAATTAAACGTTTATTCTCAGTAAGATATATTGTAGTTTTGCAGATTATTTTTTTGCTTTTGTCTATTCGTAATTTTTGTTTTAATATCGGTTGAATTTTTATTAGTTTTTCTTTGCTGTAATGGTAATTAAAAAAAAAATATTAGAAACGTTAAATATTTTATCAGTTTTAAAGGTTTTGTAACTTAAGGATTGTAATAAATAACTTGAAAGCGTTTACAAAACTATTTGAGGAAGTAAATTCTTCGGATCTAAATTTTGTCCAGGTATTCGAATGTAAATACTAATTATATATATTATATAATTTCCTTCCCAATTTCTTTTTAATACCGATTATAGTTTATTAATTCATTATTATCTCTGTTAAGTTAGATCATCGCAAGTAAAGCTGTTCGTTAAGAAATATTCACTTACATAAGATTGTGATGGTGATATTGATCGATACGATTGTACTGAACTTTTGACTTAAGAGTTAGCTTTTTCTCCAATGTACATTGGATCGGGCTATTATAAGATGGAAAATTAAGGGCTGTTGAAATATTAGGCTACTTAAGCATTATCTGATGCGAAGGGGCTCCTGAAAATCCTGTTTTTATAATTGAAAGTAGGAAAGTCGCATCGATTCTTATTAGATATTGGAATGAGTCGGCTTATTATTCTAATTTTTACAGAATTTCCTCAAGATAATTGTTTTGTTATGTTTCTTAAACTTTGTTTGGAGAAGCTATTATAATAACACGTGAAGTGACGAAAATGGTTTTAAAAATATGTTCCGAAATTACAACAATTTTATTATTCATTCCTTAAAAATGTATTGCTATTTATTAATTTACTTTTTTATTTGTTATTTTGTCACTTTTTAAATTATAGTTTAGCATATTAGGATCGTAAAGATATACTACGCATCAAGAAAGCAAAAACTTGTCTTTGTAGTTATATTTTTATTTCTATATCCACTTGGTGAAAAAAATGGAGTTTTATATCGATTAAATCGTTACATTTTCTCCATTATTGGATTTTAATGAGAAACATTGAAATTTATTCCACGAACGCTTATAGGAATTATGAAAAATTACTTATACATATAATACTTATAAGTATTTTTTCTCTCCAAATTTCCCATTAGTACAATTTCAGTTTCCTTGACTTATCGTTAATGATTAAGTACACTTAAGACAGAAATTTATTTTTCGTTTAAGAATTTAAAAAATATTTTGTCATTTGGCGATATGGCAAAAATTCGCCATTTCGGCTCTCAGTAAGGATTTTCTTTTTGTACTGAACTGTGTGTTTTACTATCACTATTGTAAGTAAGCATAACTTTAATTGACAGCTTAAATTAACAGTGAACAAAGAGATGAAAAAGGGTAGTGAAGGAAGATGAATTTCCATTAGAGTTGGCAATCTCGCCCCTCGCCAGCCTGTTAGGAAAGGGATCATCGCTTTAAACAACCGTACAACACACATCACAGACTTTGTATTCTACACAATGCTGATTGTTGTGGAACATTGTGCAGTTATTTTAATCGTGAGGTTCATATCATGCAACTCCGAAGAATAAAACAAACTTTAAAAGTCATCGATTCGTAAATGGTACCTGGTTTATTTCGGCATTTCTATTTTTTTTTGTCATTTTTTCGTCTCGTTATCTACACGTAGCGAAAATTTATGCGTGATTTATAGTAATATATAATATTTTATTAATCGAATAATGCTGCTGCTGCTGTTAACGATAAGTGTAGCCGTATCAGATAAAGAATTAAGGAGAATAGACTGGTAATAAAAGGTCTTACGTAATGTTTGATCGAATATGAAATACTTATTGTTTTAATCGATTCAGTAATTTAATCTGTGAACAAAAGATGTGCTTCAATGGGATTCTGAAATCAACGCTATCGTTGCATTTTCCATTTGACAGACTTGCAAAAAAAAAGAGCCGAAGGAAAACAAATACTGTAGAACGACTATGTAGTGACTGATGAAAGTAATAGAAAGTCTCGCTTTAAACGGATGGTCACTGTACAGAAAGTACTCGATGTACAGTTGTAAAGGCAGTTGTCTTTTATGTGCTGTTACTTGTTCTGTTCTTTCACGATTGGATTAGAGATAACGCTCGTTAATAAAACAAATCTCAACAAAAATATCACAAAAAAAGTAAGTAAAATAAAACCATTTATTCTGCAAACAATGGTAAACATAGCATTTTATTTCTTTTGGCCGGAACCACAAGCGTAGACACTTTAGACAGATGGTCAGATTATACAGACGGTTATAATAAAAAGTTTACATGCGTATTCAATTAAAAAATATTCTTCAAAATTTAGTTGGTAAAAAAACTCCCAGTTAAAATTGGTTATCGCTATTAAAGTTACATTATTAAGTACACGTATTATCGTGATTAAGAGGAAATAAGTAGGTTTTTTTATTTTTAAAGGGAAAAGTGTAATATTAATATTATTTTTTAAATAATGGATGAACGTGCTAGGTTTGAAGCCGGATAAAACTGTATAATCACCCACCGGTTGAGCCTTCCGTGCCATATTGCGTTTAGATGAAGGGATGACTTCGATTAGAGACATTTAAATCCTTTTATGTATAAAATTGATTTTACTTCTAACGTTCGTATTTGAAAATACCTTTTATTTATTTTTTATTAAGTATTATATTACACCTTTTTAATAGATTGAGACTGATGTAACACCCATCTATGGTTTGATATTAAAAGCCGTTGTAGCGTGGTTTTTTATTGAAACGTACGTGTACTAGGTTGTGCTTAACATTGGGTGTTTTAAAGGAAGCAAACATATAATACTTAGTTTCAGCAAGTCGAATGTTAAGGAGGTCATCGATTACCGGCGACACCATTACATTTATTTTCAGTCGGATTTACAGGATGCATTGCATGCAGTATAAATATAGTACCTTGTATATTTTATATGTATATATATATATATATATATATATACTATCTTTATTTCCTTTACGTAAATAACACAATAAAACTAAACTAAGTTTATTCTTGATTTTTTTTTTTACTTATGTTACAGCCATTTAATTTCTTTCAAAGTAGTTTTTATATTGTTTATCTTTAATAAGAATGAATTTTATTTTTTTCTTTGACCTTTTGCTTCAATAGAATAATGAATAAATAAGATAAAAAAACTTATTTTTTATGATTTTCTCCTTAGCGGACAGGTAAACGGAAACTTAACTGTTTGTAAAACAGTTTTTTTTTTTTATTAAATGTGGGAATATATTACGTTTAAATTAGTTTTTTATTTTCATTATTTTATTCTGCGTTGATTTTATAAAGCTTAGTTACCTTGACTAATGTTCAGTGGCATTGCATTATACGGTTTTAATTATCACACAATCCTTGCGACATTACTAATAAAGGGAAGTTTATTGTGTTCTCGTTGTAGGCTATTTTATTGTTGTTTCTCTTAATTTATCTTTCCTATCCTTTTACTTCATCCTTTAGATGATCAATTTTTAAAACTATTCATACAACTTAATCGATTATTTTTATTGGACTCGGATTCTAAGGAAAACTAATAAGTATAGAGAATACGTCAAACCAACATATCCTTTGATAACTATCGACTCATTGTGATCGACCGTCGGATTTTTCTACCTCTGCTTTTCATCCGCAACGATTTGGGTTTGAATCCCAGTTAGACTAGCGTTAAAAAAATTAGCATATATTATATATAACCATAGTTTCTGATTAAAAAAAAACTTTTTTTAAATAATATGTATTGTAATACATTTTTTGCGCATTTCATACCGACGTAGTTTACTATGCGGAAATAATAAAAAGGAGTACTTTTCTTTGAATTTTTTAAGACAATTTTCGGTAATGAAATCAAAACGCAAAGGTTTTAGAAGGTAAATGGGCGTTATTAAAAATGAACACCGATCTCGATTTTTTTGTTGTCAACAAGAGTTGCTAAGCTTCAAAATCATAAAGGAATGGCGCAAATCTTACATGTAGCTATATCTAATGAATCCTAGTGTCCAAATTAAATCGGTAACACAGATGCTAAAATCCAGATAAAATGAAAAATGTAACTATTTTAAACTACATTCTTTTTAAACAATTTGTAGGACGTTTATAACATTTGACTAAAGTCAATGGTGTTTGCTTAACTTAGTAGGCGAGGTAAGCATGTTAACGACGGCTTAAGACCATTAATAATAATTTTATATTATTAATTATATTCATTTAAAAATAATAATATTTTATTGAAAGTAGTTTATTTTTCTTGATTTATTCATAGGTATACTTTTATAAAGTAGTTCTGTCCGTTTCTTTATTTAATAGTCATTAATTTTCTTACTACCCTAAAAATAAGTAGAATCTGTGTCCCGTATCTACGCTGATTTCTTCAGAATTGCAGGCATGAAATCTATGGATTTTTTTACGTAAGTAAACGTTAAAAATATTGTCAGTTATGAAAGTTGTAATTATTTACGTAAATTTGAAGAATATTCGTGTTTTATGCATCTTTGGGCTACGGAGTAATACATCAATGGTGGCTGTTACAATAGTAGGAAAGCTAATACTCCAATTAATATTACCTCTTTTTTCTTTTTCCTGTTTAGCCTCCGGTTACTACCGTTTAGATAATTCTTCAGAGGATGAATGAGGATGATATGTATGAGTGTAAATGGAGTGTAGTCTTGTACATTCGTTGTAGTTCGACCATTCCTGAGATGTGTGGTTAATTGAAACCCAACCACCAAAGAACGATCTAGTATTAAAATCCGTGTAAAAATAACTGGCTTTACTAGGACTTGAACGCTGTAAATCTCGACTTCAAAATCAGCTGATTTGGGAATATTATCTAAATTACACATTAATTGTTTTCCTCAGATTTTGATTAAAAAGAGAAGAAAGGTGCCTTTTTTAATTACTAAGTTAAAAAATTACATTACAGCATTTTCTTATTTTCAAAATATAAATGTTCATCCTCTAATGTTTTTTTTTTCTATTTGTATATACAAGGAAGTTTTGTGCGGGCTATTTAATTTATTTTTTAAGCTAAATATTTATGCATTTTGAGTACAAGTTGAGTTCACATCATTGTTTACATATTACTTGTTTTTGAGAGGTATAAGAGGATGTATGTTAACGTTAACAATTAGTGAACTGAAAGTAAACATTCTGAAAATATCGTTTTTCCTCACAGATGAATATCCAAGGGTGACGGTGAATATCAGTTTTTTTGTAGTTAAATTGGATGTAATTTTTTTTTCGTAATTATAATCTTTGAAGACGTAACTATTTGGTCGATTCTAACGGTTTTATTTAAAACCGACCGACCGTTGGTGTTTTAATGAATGTAACTGACTTAACAGTGAAGCCTTTAACTTGTTAAAAATATTTTATTAAAACACATTTTCTAATTTTAACTCAGGATTAATTATAAGTAGCTTTAATAAAAACGATTTGTGTGGATGCCTACAAGTTTCGATACAAATTAAATTTTATTCTTTACGTGCTTTTGCAGTAATAATTTTATCATTAACGATATCGTTACTTTATGACGTATTCACGTTGTAGTGTTTCTATGAAAACTGTAGGAAACTAAATATTAAAGATTGCTGTTATATAAAATTCTGCAAAAGGATCAGAATTGTGTTTCATCCCTTAATTCCGTTGGTGCGGTGATGCTAGCATTTAAAACGCAACCACCCTCGAATCGGTGTAACTATTCTACGCATTAGTTTGTCCTTCTTTACAGTTAAACCGATATAAGTGATACCGATCGGTGAAATCTACGTATTCATATAGTGCATTATATCCTTCAACAGGAAAAAGCATTCAGATGCGGATGTAAACGTTCCTTTGAATGTATTAAAGTCGCTACTAATTTCCGTAAGCTAGTAAATTTTGTGTTAATTTACTGCAATTTTGTCGTCTAATGTTTAGTTACAAATTGATGGTGAAATAGTTGTCTTGTGATTCATGAATCCGAGAATAATAGTCATATCTCATACAAAGCATTCATTCGATGACCGTTACATCTTAGTCTTTGTTTATTAAAAGAGATCTTTTTAAAGTATTTTTCGATATTATTATACGATTACATTATTGTTTTTGTTACTAAGGAATCTAATTCAAATTCCTTTGACTTAAGGTCGATGTATAACGTTATTCAGTTTAATTTTCTAAGGCACAACCGCGTAGTGTTTTTCTCTGTATTGACTATTATCGTTTCTAGTAACTCACGGTTACATTAAAACAGTATTGTATTATTGTAAGTATAAAACCGGATTATTCGTAAGATTTTTATTCGGCCTTTAATTGAAAATAATGATTAGGATGTGTATAAAAGTGTTACGAGGGAGAGAATAAATTTCTCAGTTTTGATTGATCTCGATAGCAGTTGAAGGGCGGTTTAGTTAGTTCTCTATACGAATTAATTTTTGATTTCCTTACAGCGAGTAATTGAGGATTATTTAACTGTTATTTATACGGTTTAAAAACATCGTTTATGTAAATTCTTATAATTCACAGAGTTACGTCAGATATACTAATAAATGTTATGAAATAATTTCTATCGATGAATTCGTGGATATTATGGAGGGGATGAAATAGTAGACTGAAAGGAGGTCGGCTTGATTGTTTTAACAGGTTCGTAACCTTGCTTGTACTCCGCGGCATGAGTTATACTCAGACATTAATATTAATGACCGACTATCGAGCCGGTTCGCCTCTCATCCGTCCTGACGACCATCCGCCGCTTACCATTAAAAACATTCGGTAATAACTTATACTTTATTACACCATAACCATTTTTATGAATTTCAAATTCCATTTATTAAATTATTATTGACCAAGAAAAGCGTCAATTTTGATTATTATTCTGTTGCCGATTCCTATGACATAAATACAAAACCTGTTTATTTAATACTATAAAATTAAACGATACATTGTGTGCTTTTTCAGTTTTTACTCATTATTGTGTGCGATTCATTTAATCGGAAAAGTTATTAACATAAAATATATCTTTTAATGTAAAACTAGTGCATAAGATAAAAAATAAGCTTAAAAAATGTAAAATTTAAGCTTGTAATTATTATTAACGCTAAAATACTTATCTAATACGGAAATATTAACAGTTGTAAAGTATATTATAAACAGAAATATCGATCGTTTGATTATAAATATCAGGGAAAGGGCGAGAATATTTCCTTTAAAAATACAGACATAAATTTAAGTTAATGAAATCTCTCATGTTTTTTATTGGTTATCGTTTTTTTTTTGCAACTACAAACTGGAGAAATATTATGAGAATGAATTTTCAAAGTGCCGTTCCTTAACTTTACGACAATGGAGTTACTCTTAAGGAACTACTTTTTACTTGTATTTTTAAAAGTAACATTAATATGTTTTATCTTCAATAAAAAGAGTACTTTTGTGAAAGAATAGCATTATGCTTTCACAAATTTTATTACGGTTAAGAGTACTTTTGTAAAAGCATAATACTCTTCTATTAAAATATACATTAACTATTAAATTTTTCTATCGAAAACTTACTTAAAAGTTCCTGTTCATTTTTACATATTTTTTTCAGTAGGAAAAAACTTGTTAGGGAATTTTTCTAATGTTTTTTAATTCTGGAATTGTAGGCCATAACGGCCAGTTTTCATTTTAATTATTAAAAAAAAAAAAATTAAATGACATTAACTAATTTTTATCACACATTTTTTTTCATAAAAGTCAGGGACTATATATAAAACAAGAAAATTTGGTATCTGTGTACGAAATAATCAGAATAATACGACATTTTAAACCCCCTTATCTTGGCTAATTTTTATTGAACAGACGAAAAATATTAAACTTGTGTGTGATATTTCCAAAAAAATTTCTTGGGTTGGTCTGTCGCATTGTTTTACGATAAAACAATTGAATTGAAAAAAAAATGACCTGCTTCTTTTTCGTTTAGCATGAAGCAGTCGACTTTCCTGTGAAAACACAGGCATCATTTCTTAAATAATAAATCTAGCCGGATACTCGTTTTTCCGTTCTAATTTATATTTTTACTGCGCTAAGAGAAAATTCCTCAGTTGCATATTTGTAAATACATGTCGTGTAACATCTTGGATCAATATTCCGTAATTTCTTACACCGATTTAATTTTTATTATTTTTACTGTAAAAGCATTTTTATAGAATTTACCGCTTTCCACAATAAATATACATAATCGTTTAAAATCCGTTGCTCAGCTTCACTTCATATTAAATAAATAACTATTCCAGAAAAAAGCATTATAGTAATCAATAACAATTTATTTCTATCTCCGGTAACCAAATTATTAAAATATAAATTGTCATTTCCTTAGAGATTCCTTTTTTACGAGGCTAGTATTGAATAATAAACAATAATGAAGGATATGAAAGACTACACGCGTGGAGCCAGCCTTGTCATTTGGTGCTAACATCCGAAAAGTTTTTATTTTTTGTTAAATTTTCAAAAGCTTTCTTTCCTAATTTTAATGAAATATTGATATTATTGAATGGGATTATTCAATACTGATTTGTTGATGTGTTACCAAATAAAAATAAAGAAGTTAAAATTAAATCCATTACCGGAATTTTATTTAGAAAATAGTTATAATATTAAATGGAGTCGTTTTGAAAGAATTTACCTATAAATTGTAAATAAATGAACATTTATTTTTATCTTAAAAATCTAAAATCAAAACATGATACGTACTTTCTGTTTGAGGGTGAAGCGTACGTGATGGAACGGACAGTTGCACGAATCGGTTTCGATGTGCATCGTTCTTTGGGTAAATGATTTGATTTTATCTATTCATCGGTCCAGTTATTAAAAAGAAACACTTAAACACAGGCGCGTACATATCGTTCGCCTAATGTCTGTACACCTTTCGATTTCAGAGGACGTAAAACAAGACACAATATTCGGTACAAACTACCGATTGTATATGTTAAAACTTAAGTGGCTAGCCTTCGTTTTCAGGATATCTGTTACTACCGAGTTCTGGGTTTATAAAAAAAAAAGTTTGTCGTGATGCTTTATTTGCTGATTTATTACTTGTACATGACGATTATGAAGATTGTATGTCGAGTTATCCCCTGTAGGATTGTGATAATTAAACAGCCGTAGTCTATGAGATTAAGGAATTGACTGTAAAATGAGGCCTAAAACTAATAGTTATCCAATGCAATGTTTTGTATTGACGAACTAATAGCAATAATTAATAAAGTCGAAGGGTGTGAGATTATTTTTAAGTGACGTTGAAAAATGAACAATTATAGAAACAAACGAAGCGCTTTATGTATTATACAGTGATTATTAAGTTGTTGCAAGTATATTGGACGACAACTTTCATCAAGCAGAAGAGGAGAATGTTTTTGAAGACCAGATCGATGAAACACCCTGGCAATGTAGAAGGGATAGAGAAACTTAGGAAGGAATTGACCTACTTGGAACGAGGAATTGATATTTCTTTCGCAGATTTAGTTTATATAATGAAGAATTGGCGTGAACACTCTTAATCACAATCAAAATTAAGTTAAAAAATATTGTAGGTGTTTTTTAATTAAGATATTATGAACTTATTTTTGTTTTTAGTTGGCTCAAGCTCTATAAAGTCAAAATTACAAAAATGTTTTTTTCTTCAGATTGTAGTGAGCGTTTTTTGGTCTTCAGATTGATTTATAGTTTTTAAAGTTATTTTAAGAGGTTATCTCTAATGTAAAGACCGTTTCATTGTAAAAAAAATGTATTCTGAAAACTTTATAAATATTTTATATTTCTCTTAAATCACATACCTTATACTACTTCTCTATACAATCGTCACGTGAATTAAGACATTTATCTTAGCGATACACCAGCTTCAATATACCATCGTCGTATTCTTCTGCCGTCAGTCTATTTAGCCACTGATTAATAAAATTTTTAAGTTCATCGTCACCTGCGAATTGCTTACTGCTCAAAAATTTTTTCGATTTCCCAAACAAATGGTAATCAGAAGGAGCTAAGTCCGGAACATGTGGTGGGTGATCGTAATTTTTCCATTCAAATGTTCTAAATCATGTTTTCCATTCAATTGTTCGATTGGCCAATCAGTTTTTCCATTCAAATGTTCTAAATCTCTTGTCGGATCCGCAACATGTGGTCGTGCATTATCTGCCTGATACCAGACCGACGGCGTCGGTCAGCCGCCCACTTCGCCGATTTTAAATGACGCGCCGTAACTTACGTAGAGTTTCGCAGTAGGATTCTGCATTTGTAGTCCACGTAGAAACGTGGGATGAAATTAATCAGCAGCTTGCCAAACCGATCCCAAAAGGCTGTGGCCATCGGTTTGCGACGAAATGGCTGTGACCTTTGTCGGTTTGGTTGGTGATTGAGGATTACACCGTTTTCGGTCATTTCTTTCATTCATTACATCATTACCGTACACAGCAATCAACTGCCTATGAATTTCAGCCGGTTTAACGTTTTGACGGTTTAAAAAACGTGACTCACGTATTTCACAGTCGGCGGCAACATCGCGATTTTCCTATTCATTTTGTAACGTAATAACTCACACGTAATCGAAGGTACTACAACGCGACAACTTACAATCGACAATGCAATGTGTACATTACTAGTGTGGCCATGAATGATACAGGTTCGCCAACCTTAAGGTGAGAAATTTCCCAGCGGTTTTTACTTTAGAGATATCCCTCGTATTTTCTGTCTATTAATTTTATTTTTGTTTGAATTTACGATAGGCCGATGTATAGTACTCCGTGTAAATCATAAATATACACGTGAAAATGTTTTGAATATCAGAAATAAACTTTATAGTTACGGTTTAAAGATCGTATATAATAGTCGATAACGAAAAAGAAGGAAAAATATTTTGGAATCTTGTTTATACGTGACATAATTTTCGTTTAAAACAGCTACCCTTGTTACCCGAAAAAACGTATAACAAGACCCTGAGAGAAACTTTCTCTTCAAAATAAAAAAAATATAATCTTCAAAATCCTTACTGAAGGGAGTTAAAAAGAAAAACTTAGTCGTTTGTTATTTGTTAAATCATCCATTTATTCTGAGTGTTGTGTTGGCCTACATGGTTTTATAAGAGTTTATTGTGGTACCATTCAACGTCTATTATCGAGCCGACTACTTCATTTCGGTTAAGAAAATATCTAAAATTTTAATTTTTTTTGTAAAAATTCAATTTTTTTACGCTTCAATTTTTCTTTTATGCTGTAAATTAAAATATGTATTTTTTAAAAAAAAAGAAAAAAATATATATAACCAACAGTAATAATAATTAAAATTACGAAATCGACATTTCAATAGTAAATTATTGATTTATAAATGCAAAATAGCACTTGAATTTATTACGTGATATATAAATGCGTGTATCACGTAATAACAAATTAACAAATGCAATAAAGTAGAAGGAAGTATCGTAAGGCTGTAATTGCTCCTTGCTGAGTGTGTCAAATTTAAAAGAGTGTATGCTACTTTCGGTCCTTATCTGTTGTCAATAAATATGGTGATTTTATTAATGTTATTACTTTTTTTAACGTACCATTCAATTTTATAATTTTAATACTAAAGGAACTTGTGGTAATTATCTGATTACTTAATCTAATAATCTGAGTATTTAGGCTATTATTTAAATATAAATTTGTTACTTCAGGCATTAAATCGGGATGTTTTAAGTTAACGATGAAACACGTATATTTTAATGCATTTATTTATTCGGTTTGATATCCTTGGTTTGGCTGTCCTAGATACAAATAATATTCTGCGTCACTTAATAAATATTCTTAATAAATATTCTGCGTCGCCTGTATTAACGAATTAATTTTGAAATTCGATTTAAACGTATTAAATCTTTCTTGTTAAAAATAAATATATATAATCGTAATTCTTAAGTTCAATTATTATTTGTTATGTAACATTGACTGTTACAACGATCACATTCTCATTCTGAATAGAACGTATTAAGGAGAAAGTTGTTTATCCCTATAATGTGTTCGAACTGAAATGAAACTTTCTATGAGCATTCGAGAAAGTCTCCAAATAATTGTAAAATTCCCTGTTGTTTTGTGTCTTAAATTTATTTATCCATTATATTTATTTGTGCAATATATTTTACGTTCGGTAAATGGAGTTCGTATTATTTATTAACAGTGTCATGAAAACCTTGAAAATAAAATTAATTACGGGTGGTCGAGATGGCGTGATGGATTGTAATAACATTACTAGACTTGGCTTTTCTTCCAAAAGAGTTTAAATATCGTATATAGCACCGTTTGTCAACCTGGGGGTCGCGGTGATATGAAAGAGAGGTCGCAAAATTAACCTACAACTTTATACATAAACAATAATGAAATCATTTTACGAGAAAAAAATCATTTGTTTTAAACATTTTATTTACATTTATTTATAACATGTAAAGAAAATAAACTAATGAGATGGTTGTGTTTGTTTTTCATTTAAAAGCTTCTCCATACTTGGATCTCTGTTAGAATCACAGAAAAGCAAATTTTAAGTTTTAGAAGACGATTCCTATATTTACGATAGTTTTTAGCGCAACCATAGGCGATAAACCCTTTCCACAGTGGTAAGGCGTGGCGAAAGGAATTAATATTTTCAGTGCTTCTTTGACTAAACTTTTCATATTCATTTCGAGGAGCAAGCCAAAAATTATCTAAATTTTCAGATTTGAAGTGTAGTTGTAATATTTTAACGACAAATATTTCGATGAGCTGTCGTAAATCTCAATTGGTAACTTAGCGGTTGCAACACGTTTTCACTAAATGGATTCAGTACCCGTTTTTTCGAGAAATCATTTTTATCTTCTGGGAAATACTACGCCACCTGAATTTTTATCTCACGTAAATGCATCTTCATGCTCTCAAAACTGTGGTGAATAATAGTTTCTTTCCAATCAAATTTTTCTCATTATATTCGGAAATGAGCAAAATCATATCAACTTTTTTGTTTTGAAGGCGAATAATTCAGATATAAAGCTTCTTAATGAAAGCATGAACTTTGTCAATTATGAATAGCATGTTTTTATCACGTCTTTATAAATTAACATTCAAGTCGTTTAAATGCGAAAGTACATCAGCTAAATAAGCCAACAGCAACATATACTCAAAAAATGTTGAAATGTTAATTGTTTATTCATTATAGTTACTTATTTGTTTATGGGGGTCGAGGATCTATAACAGTTGAGAATCACAGGCATACAGTATGTAATAAAATGTAACGTGTACTTTACTTCGACATTTATTTATAAAGAATCGTACAATTTTTTTTTATTTATGTCAAAGATTTTTAAAAATTGAAATATAAGCTATTAATTTATTTAAGTTGCGATGACTTTTTCTTTATTTAAATACTTCAATGAGAAATTTGATTTGTTAAAATCGTACTTTTCAAAGTGTCCGGCAATTTTTTTTTTAAGATGTGTAAGAAATAATTTGTTAATTACGAATTAATTCTGTAGTACTTCAAAAGTTGTACCGAAATTTATGGTGTAAAAATAATTATTAGTGTAAGGGTAAAATATGAATACGACCGTAAAGTTATCTACTAAGAACCGGGAAAGTAGGCCTATCCGCTGCCAAATAAGTTTTTCTTTGCTTTAACTTTGTGATACGATACAGCATTACATATCGGAATGTTTTCCTTATTTAACTGTATTTATATCATGTTACTGCGGATTTTGGTTTTGGAATATTTACGTCTGAGTCGCACTAAATTATAAACAGAGCTCTTGTTTTTTTAAGTATTATGGAACTACGCGTGTTAATCTTTTTACGAGTGAATCTTATCTTTGTATTAATGAATATAAAATACTTAAAACATATTATCAGTAATTTAGTGTGTATGTTTATTTACTATGTATGTTGTCATTTAAATAATTACCATAATTTTTCTTTAATCGTTCTTCGTTTATCGATAGTGAGTGTACATCGGATTGCTTAGCTGCATTTCGGTGAAGTTTTATATAATAATATTCTATAAATTGAGTACTGTTAAACATACGGAAGATCCGGAAGATCTTAATACGTTTTTAAATTGACCTTTTGCTTAAGGTCGTGTCTTGAAACAGTATAGCATTAAGATTAGTAAACTAAAATTGGCCATTCTGAAGAGAATCTATCTCTTCTATGCTAAAGATAACTCGCGTATCTACGCGAGTTGTCTTTGTGAGGGTAGGCGCGAGATCATCGCGCCTACCCGCATTTATATATAATCTTTCACTTACGTAGGTGAGTATAATCGTAGAAAAGAATCCGTGCCGTCCGTCGGGTTGCTTGTCTATTTTATTCGGCTTGAATGGAATTATAATAACAGATAATTACGGTTAACGCGATCCCTCATTCTTCTAATATTTTGCGTAATTAATGATCGTATTTTAAAACGCTCGGTCTGTATACCGCTACGGATAAAGAATCTTTTTTAAAATAATATTCTTCGTCAATTGATTCTTCAGCCATTCTGAAGAGAATCTATCTCTTCTATGCTAAAGATAACTCGCGTATCTACGCGAGTTGTCTTTGTGAGGGTAGGCGCGAGATCATCGCGCCTACCCGCATTTATATATAATCTTTCACTTACGTAGGTGAGTATAATCGTAGAAAAGAATCCGTGCCGTCCGTCGGGTTGCTTGTCTATTTTATTCGGCTTGAATGGAATTATAATAACAGATAATTACGGTTAACGCGATCCCTCATTCTTCTAATATTTTGCGTAATTAATGATCGTATTTTAAAACGCTCGGTCTGTATACCGCTACGGATAAAGAATCTTTTTTAAAATAATATTCTTCGTCAATTGCTTAATAAATTGTCAAAACTTGCGGCCTGTGGATGTTAATGATTTATGTACTCGTATGATGAGTACTTAATACGGTGAGTAAATTCTACTGCTGCTATGTTGTATCTGCTAATTCATTGTGACAATATGTAATCTTATGAAGTTCACGACCTTGACTCTATTATTCTAATAAGTATTATTATTATTATTATTATACTCCAAGTTTATTCTCTTATCGATTTTTTTCATCTAATTTTATACTCCCTTTGTGTTTGCATATTTATTACCATACATTACGTTGTATTTCCGTCTGTCCTCTATTTGAAAGTAATAAATTCATTTACTTTTTCGTATTAAAAAAAAGAACTTTTATTTAACTCTTCTGCTGCGAAAAAGAGATAATATTAATTTTAAACTTTTTAACAACAATAAAAAAATATTTTGCGAGTATATTTGAAATACGTGATTAGCACACTTGGAATTTTATTTTTTAAGCGCTTTAGTTTTAATGATTTCATCAATTTATTTCTTGTATGGACTACAGGACATCGGTAATTATTTGTTCCATTATTATTTGTATAAATTTAGGTTGTTTGTTAATTATCCGATGATAAATTTACTAGAAAAAGTTAAATATTAACACACAATGTTTAAAGATCATTGGAAATGTTAGAATAATACAAATTACTCTATATACTGTAAAAAGTGTGGTAAAAAAGAAAATGTGTTAAATAAAGGAAAAAATATTTCATATAAATATGAAATTCCAAAAATATTTGAATAATAAATACTAGAAAATTTACGTTAATTACAATTAACGTAAAAAATCAATATATTTATTTAGAAAAGTTGAATATTCGTATCTAAATGCTACAGTTTAAAGAAGTAATCGTTAATCTGACGATTTTCTTTTTTTTTCAGTTACAGAAAAATAATAGCGCTTAAAAATTCAATTCAATTGTTAATGAAGTAGCTTACTGCGGAGGTTCGGCATTAGGTTTTAATAGTATTATATAACTATTTAAACGATACACAATTTTATGTAGATATTAATTTTATTTATTTTTCAGAAAAGGAGTGGCACTCATCGTTTCACAATGCCTGAATGGATGATGAGTGTTTCGAAACATTTTTTAATGCAAAGGGGTTTGAAATATCCTGGCTTGAAAACTCTTTTCGTTATTTGAGAAATGCCCTTGATGCTGTGTTCTTGATGCCCGCAAGTTAATAAACTACATTTCGTTATCAGTATACAAACGTGTAACACTTTTTTTAACGAAACTGATACCGATGTTGATGAAAATAATAGAAAAACTGGCATAATTTCCTTAAAATATTAAAAATTGCGACCGGTTGCTGTAGTTCTTGTTGAGAGACTTTTTAATAAAATGTTATTTAACTACTATCGTAGACTGTATTTATTTGTATTAACTTCTTCTTTGGTAATGCAAAGAAAATAGATAAAAAGGATATGTTTGCATCCGTGTGAATCCATAAGTATTTACTTTCATGTGTGTTGATAGAGAGTGTATCTCTGCGAGTAGATATCTCATCATTATACATCGTTTATTATTTTTTTTCTCCTGAAAGGTGTATCCGCTGAATTTATCTCTGGCCTAAATAACTAATCGATAATCTTTAAAATTGAACCTAATGCATATTAAATAGCCAGGTAAAGGGAAAAAGTTCTGTCTAATATATACAAAAAAAGGTGCTTGCCTTCTTTTTGTTGCCGATTACAAGCAGAATTAATTTATTCTTCTTTATTTTTTATCGAAGTTGGCCAAGTTTTTAAAATGAATTACGATTTATCGCATGTATTTTGTAGTTTAGTTTCTGACATGCTTGTAGTGTATTGATAAATTGTTTTTAATTATTATATTTTATTTACCTGTACAGCAGACGTGTGTTTTATTATCGATCATTGAATACGATTACAAAATAATTTTCTTTATGCGTAATAAATCATAATAAAGAAATAATTACAAAAAACTGTCGTCCAACATTATTTATTTGTACAGAAATTAATATATTGCCGAAATTACAATACACTGATAGTATTGCCGAATGAATGTATTGCCGAATTCAATTCCGAGTGACTGTCGATTCAAAATTTAAGATTCTGTAACAGCGAATTATTAGGCAAATAATTTTTTTTTTAAATTCAATTTTAAAATTCTACACGATTCCAAATGTATGCACTACTATCTTCTATTAAGTACATCTTTAAAACTTTTTTGAATTGTTATTCAATTACTTGTTCTATTGATAGGCTGTTTTTATCTTTTCTTCTAAACTGTTTAATATTAGTTATTGTTTTTATGTTCCTACTGTTTGGACCGTTAGCCGTAGCCAAACTTGTTATAGACCACAACGTTTGCGACTCACACTCACTATTACCTATCATCCGATTATTCTCTTGTTAAAATTTCTAAACGCAACAATAATCATAATCAACAGAATAAAAAGTCATAAATAAAAGTCAGTAAAAACTTTGAATACGACCGTCTGAGGTATAAAAGCCAGTACGTGTATACTGCAATATAAACAAAATTAAAAATGAAACAGAATCTCGCTAAATACGATAAAAATTTGCATTTAATTTTAAAAACACAAAAACCGTAAACAACATTCTTAGTTTAATATAATTTACGAGTATATTGGTTAATTATCTATTGTTTTTTATAACGATATATATAAAATAATTCAAAAAAGTTGTTAATATAAATAAAAAGTAATAATAAGTTTTCATTTTAATTAATTTTCTTTCGGGAACATTTTTCTTTACATTTTCTTTTTTTATTATTCTCCATTTAATATTGTTGGTGATGAAAGAAAATTAATTTTTTATTACTATTTTCTAATACCAAAAAGATCTCAGATTATTTTTTATAAAAGCCAGGACAATTACATAAACTCTCTGCCGTTAAACCCTCGCGTGTTAAAATTTATTCTTATGAATTCTGTGAGAATTAGATATTTTTATCTTATCCGTTATCTATAAATAACGTTTGTGTGTATGGTTAGATTATATAGTATGGTTAGATTTCTCGGTTAGAAATTAATATTAATAAATATAGAAGTAAAGAGTTACGTTTTCAATATTTTTAGATGCTTTCCATGATTTTAACTCTTTCGGTGATTTATACAGAGCGTATAAACTACAAATACAACACGCATTCTAATAACAAAGACCAACCTTATACGACGCTTCGCCTAAAATCCTAGACCTTTTCAAGTTTAAGAAAAAAACACTCTCATTTGCAAAACCCTACTTCGTCTTTCCCGTCTACCCAGGGGGTTCTGCTCCCTGGACTACTCTGTGTTCATTCTTCTGAGAAGAATAATAATAGTAAATAAAAATGAAAGCCTGTTCAATTTATAAAAACTATCAGTGTATTGTAATTTCTTCACAGCAACAGTTTGGTTAGTACAGCCCTTAACTTTGAATGATCTAAGAATGTGGGTTTCAAAACAGTCGGCCTCCATCTTAAAAATATTAGTTATAACTGCAGGTAAAAATATTTTTTGCCCGGTTCTTACCGTTACCCGACAAACAGCAGCACTAGGAAATGACCATACTTCGTTTCTAATTTCTTTTTAGGTACTTTTATTTGATGTTTTTTAATCAAGTAACCGGAAGCAGTTGCAGCCAGCCGCGTTGTACCTACCGTAAGTAACAGTGGCTGTGTTGGTTGGCGCGGTACTTCGTTGCACGCCTTAAAAAATCGAAATTCAAGAAACCCGAAAAAGGTTTTGATATATATCTAAAGGGTATTTTCAAGCCCCGTTCTATGAATACGTAGTTTAATGTAGTCGGAAATGAGGAAAATTTCTGATCATTGTTCAAATTTATTTTATCTTTCTTCACTCCTTTGGAACGTTGAATTTCGAAATATCTAGAAATTGGTTTTTAGATATTTATATGAAAATTATACACTCAGAAGTGAAGTTTTTATTTTAATTTTTATCGGGAAATTAAAAAAAATTAAAAAAATTTCATCGTTATTCCATTTTAACCCTTGAAACTCGAAATTTAAAAAAAATCCTTTCATAGTTAGATTTATACATAAGAAGATGTACATAAATTTTCATCATTTTATCTTCAGTAGAATTTGCTGGGCGTTGATGAACTGTCCGTCAGGACAGGTTACTTTATAGGTACAGATGATATGCAATTTTGTATGATTGGTTAATCCCTATAGAAATGAAAGAGATTACTCAAAACGTATATTCCATCTTTTGATTAAGAAGATATCTTAATCATTATCTCTTAGATTTATCTGTAAGATATCTTAATTATTATCTCTTAAGTTTATCGATGAGTTTTAATTGTGTAGTTCTTAAAATAAATCAGTAATTTGGTTTTTCAGACTTCCATGTTTCATTTTTATCAAAATTTACAGTTTTTAAAAAATGTTCTGTGCTACTTGCATCTGTTGTTTTCTATTTGCAGTACCTTATGTTAATTCATTTTTTAACCGAAGTTTGTTTACATGTAATTTTTTTTATTAAATGCATATGTTTATTGACAGAAATCTTCAATTTTTAAGTACATTTCATGTGTAAATCCGGAAAATGTCAAATACAAGATGACTTGGTAAAATCAGTCGGTGTATGTCAAGTAATCGTGTGCTTGAACGGTTTGCCAGCGTCCGTTGTTGTCGGCGTTGTCAATTGAACTATAAATAGGCCAAGGAAACCTTGAGGTCTAGTCTGTTTGTCTACCCACACGGCTCAGTAAAGATCCTCTATTTATTAATAAGATGGCAGAAAACAATTTTATTCTTCTTTTAATATATTATTATTATTATTATTATTATTATTATTATTATTATTATACTCTGATCAAATTATTTGGCCCGAAACCCGGAATACTATCTGAAAATCAAAAATTTTATCTCGAGTAGATTTTTTGTACAAAAAAATATATGTCGTCTATTAGGCGGGTAAATGTGAGGTAAAACGTAAGATAAAAAAGAGATTAAACATTATTGTGAATAATTAAAAATTGCGTATAAAAAGTTGATTTTTTTTTTTTAAACTTATTGTAAACGTGAGGCTTGTGGGGTGGAATTTTGTAGCGTATGAAAAATGCCGTGCCTTATGAAAGGTATGCACTTAGCTTAATCTTTTAGCTTCTGTTCATAATTAGACGTATGAGTGAGACAGGTTTCGATTTCGTTGGTCAATCTAAGAATATGTTTACATGCACCATTCAAAAATTACCTTTTGTAAGTTCGCTTATTGTACTTAAATGTTTTGTTTGTAACCGTATGCGTAGAAAGTACACTGTTTATTAATTTATTACCACAACTTATTCTTTTGCATTCATCTACCCCATTCTCAAAATAGAAAATCTTGTTCAATTTATTAAAAATCAGCATCCTGCAAATAATTTCCCAGGATATTGGGGCAGATGTTTTTAAAAAAATGAAATGATTTTTGGATTTTCAGAATATTTAAGTCACTAATTATTACACGTTTTTTAATCGTTTTAATTATTATTTTTTAAATATATGTAAATTTGGCTGTAGCGTCGTGTATGTTCTGGAATGATAATAGTAAAGTGAGTTTCCTAATGCGGTTAACGTTCTTATCCAGAATCATTTTGAGATAATAATTAAAATTTTAACGTACTTTCTTTCCTGTTTTTAATATGAATATTTTTCTTCTTTTTAAATCGTTTGCTTTTAAAATATATCAAATTTAATATCAATGTAGAAGTTGTTAGTCGCTTTACGATTTATTAATGATTTATAACAATATAGTTGATTAATTGGTGTATTGCTAGTCGTCAATATTATTTAGGTCGAAAGATTTGTAGCGAAACCTCTGCAAAATAGCTATGTTCCAATTTTCATGGCATATGTAGTAGATCTTTTATTTTTCATATACGAATATGTAAATTTACTCTTAAGATATCTAGTCATATTTAGAACATTATTCCTGAATTTGTGTTTGCTGAGTTTATACAAAATATATATCAATGTATTTACATCAAAATAAAAAAGGAAATATCCATTATCCATTACTTTTTTTAATGTTTTTATTTTTTTTTTGTTGGAAACGTGTTATTACGGTACTTTATAATATCATGCAAAGATGATGATTTTAGTTGAGACAGTACAATAGTGTTCTCATTAATACAATGTAGATAGACCTTGACCCTTTCAAATACGGGAACTCGATCTTATTGTATAATTTTTTCAGTTTAAGTTTGTTTTTTTTCTGATTTTTTTTAAATTTTCATTTTAAATGTAGTTTAAATGTATTTATCTCACTTATAATTAACTATAATCTTATTTTATACGTCTTCCATTCTGTTCTTTTAATCTACTTTTTTTAACTTTACCCTAGACAGTTTAATATTTAGATTTATTTAGGTGGGTTTATTTAAAACCACATTTTGTAACCGGTTCCGAACATTTTCATGGAAATGTGTTTACATGAAAAATAACTACCTAGGAATTTAATTAAAATACTATTTAATATATTTCATATTTACATTTTTTTGCCACATTGGACTATTTAGTCCAATATATATATATATAGCTGTTAGACACTAGAGAATTGTTAAACCTTTAGTATTTTCATTTCTGTACTTTTTTACGTTTAATTTAATTAAGATGGTTAACTTGAAAGTTATTACAAAGGTTCACCGGTACGGGAAGGCTCCGCGCTTTCCCTAATAATATTCCCTTTTTTTCATTTTCTGTAAAGATCCACCGGCTCCGTTTAATCGTTACTGCGTTCATGTTTTGTCTCTGATATACAGATAACTTTCTGTGTAGTTAATGAGTCATTTCTTGTTTTTCTCTCACTCTCATTCTTTTTTTCTTTGTGTGTGTTTTATCTTTTTTTTATATCGTACTGTCGACTGCTGTTGAATATCTCTGTTCTATAATTACGGTTTAGAAAAGTAAGTTTTAAAATTTGAAGATAAAATTAACCGTTTTGAATATCTTCAGATATTGTGTGATATTAATAATCCACAGTCAAAATTTTAAGTTAACTTCGGTTATTTGAAAATTTTCCTTATCGTATTTTTTATTACGGTAATATTTTACAATAATTATTCTGTTCTGTTGTTACTCAGATGATGTAAATTAGTAAAACATTAGAAATAGATTAGGAAACATCACATAATAGTTTCAATGATTCGGTTCAGATTATATCGGGTGTTATTTTCATCTTTTATACTATATTTTAAGTACTGTCCGATCCTTTCGTTTTATTTTTGTGTTTTAATTATGTTACCGAAAATATATTCTTAATTAATCTTGTTTAATAATTTGTTGCCGTTTACAATACGTTGTTTTATAAATGTATGTTTTATCTCGTTTGTCGTCAGTGTTATTTAATGAAATGACACGATGTTGTATCGCGGTCGAAAACATTACTTTTTAATGATACACATAAAGTTCTCGTATATTATTCGCATTCACAGCCGGATAAAATTTTAAATTCTAGATGACCTGTTCCATTCAAAATTACTTATCGATGTGTCTGTTGCTAATAACATTAAGACGTTAACTTTTTGCTTGATGATCGATTAAAAAGGTAGGTACGGTTGTTTAACTGTACTTCACCGATCAGTGCGAAAAAACCATTATCTCCTGTTAAACTCCTGTATTTTTATTTTATACATATTATTTGTACTGATTTTAGAGACCGAAAAATTTATTTTTAATTATTTTTTGATAATTTAAATAATAAACCTATTATTTTCAAAGAAAAGTTTTCGAAATATGTTATTTTATAAAAGTTGGTGAATAAAATTTCCAATAGTTTTTTATTATTTAGGGCTATAAAACCAATGATTACTGTAATTAGGGAAAGTAATGTAACGAATCAAAATATTCGGTCGTCTGTTTCTTTTGGGTCTATCGATGCTTGGAGGTTACCTGATTTTAAAAATGATAAAATACTTATCGTGTAATTTTGGATGATGAATGTAACTATATAAATACATGCTAACAAAATAACCTCCAGATTAAATAGAGACTACTAATTCGAGATGGTTCAAGAAATTTTTGAAAATTATTGGTAAAATAAAAAAATACTTATATCTCTCCCTTCTTAATCACCATTGATGAAAATAAAAAGCGTCAATCTGAAAATCGAGAAAAAAGTGGATGACCCTTTGCATCTTGATACAATATAGGGAGAAATTTACTGGGACATTTTTAAAGAATGTTGTATACTAGTTAATTTTTATTTTTAATTTCCCTCGCCCATCTACAAAATAAAAATCCCTTTCCTTCTCCAAAATAGAAAAAAATGTACATCTTCAGGAGGTTTTTCATTGTGGAGATATTTTAAATTTTAAGTAATTTTTTTTAAAAATTAATTCCCATAACTACAAAATCCGTGCAGTGCTCTCTGTTCCGCTCTTCGTATCCTACACACCTTTTTTAAATATATTTAATTGATAAACAATTTATTCTAGAATTGAAAAACCCTATTTTCAAACATTACCTAAATTAATAAACAAGAATATAATTAATATTAAAAGATTAGTAATAACGAATTTAAAATTATTCCCTGAGAACCCGATTAAATTTTAATACCTATTCAGTGGTGGAAAATGTTATCAAAATAGTTGCCAGGTGTTCTAGGGTTGTTAAAAGTTATTAAAATGAGTTTATAGTGAATTATAATTAGTAATAATCGGTATAAAGTATTAAAAGCGATTTTCGGTCATCTCTTTTTTTCAAATATAGAAAAAATAATAAATTTGGGCATTTCTTATAAGGAGAATAACACAAAAATTACTTTTTATGTTGGTAATAATGAGTCTGAAAAAATAATACTCTGCAGCTTTATGGAATAAGCTTATTATATCTATTCAGGTGTCGTAATTTCAATCTTCTTCAAACGCGAAATCGTAATTTTTTGTGGCTAATTAATTCACCGCATATGCTTCTTCAAGCTTGCCCATGGGAGTATGGAATTGACATTTTGTTTTGTACGAAAATCGTATATCTGACCGGAATCCGAATCCAGGATTTTCCGGATGAAAGGCTGAGATGTTACTATTCCGCCACGAAATCGGCAACTTACTTAAATGATAAGCGGTGAGAACTTTTTTTATGACAGGAAAAATTTCAATTATGTACTTCGTAGCTAAGACTGTGTGTTGTGTAAATAAATGTGCAACTGTTGTAATTCCGAGCAGCAGCTTCCTAAGCATTTTTCCAGAATAAAGTATGGAATAGATAATTACTGTACTTGCAAAAATTTTTACTTAGACGATAGTTAAAAAACATTTTATTATTAAAGTATACATAATAAAAGATCAATAAATTTGCAAATGAATTGAGATGCTAGGCTTAAGGCTTAAAAAACGCCGTTTCGTACTAATAAATTGAATTTAGGAAACAAGCTCGGTATTGGTGTACACCGGCAACTTTGTTTGCAACGTTATGACATAACGTTGTAGTATAGACAGAAGTATTAATATTAATTTACGAACAACAATGATAATTATTGATGAGATGTTATTAAACGCCGACATATTGAATACGTGTATTTCTACTTTCAATCTTAAAAACGCTGGTTTCTGATTAGTGTTGGTAGATTTGAGGATATGCAATTCGAGTTCGTTTATGTAGTATATTTTGAGTGTATTATTTATAAATTATATTTTGATCGTGATTTTTTTAAATCAATTTACGTATCGGGCAAATATTTTTTGTTATTGGATAAACAATTACCTGTGGTGCGCAAGATGTAATGTCGAAAGCAAAAAAAAAAAGAGTATACCTAATTAATAACTTATTTTTAATCAGTTACTACACTAACAGACATTGCAATCTTAATTTTTTATTTATTGGAAGCTTTTAAGCACTTCTAATCAATATCGTAACGTTGTTATAATCGTTGTAGTTTGTAGTCCGTATACTGTTATTAAAAATTTAATCAGCTGAGTAAGAAATCTTTTTCTACATCGATCGAACTTGTAATAATTGCATCGGACAGAAGTCGCTGTATTTTATTTTTACTCTGCGTGATTCCCTTATATTCGCGTTGTTGAACAACTTAAAGATTTGTGGTAATTACAAGTATTGTACGTCCTTCGCAAAGTAAAATTTTGCACTTGGTAATAAATAAATTACTTATTCGTTTATATTAAGTTAAAACCTTATTTTGACATTATACTTAAATCGGAATTTTGTCGTTCGTATTTTGTATTATAATCTCTAATAAACAAAAGTTTTTTTTTCTTAAATACAAACTCCCCCCTAAACACAATTTTGTGATTGTGGGGTTAAATTTAAACGGTCTTGTTATTAGTTTTCATCCTGTTTCTTTGCAAAGTTACAATAAATACAATTAGGTTCGATGTTTTTTTCCCAAATCGGATGATTTGGAAGTCGAGAGTTCCAGCGTTCAAGTCTTAGTAAAGCCAGTTATTTTTACACGGATTTGTATACTAAATCGTGGATATCGGTGTTCTTTGGTGGTTGGGTTTTCAATTAACCACATATCTCAGGAATGGTCGAACTGAGTCTGTACACGACAACACTTCATTTACACTCATACGTATCATCTCATTCATCCTCTAAAGTATTATCTGAAAGCTAACTACCGGAGGCCAAACAGGAAAAAGAAAAGTCGATGTTTTAATTTAACAAAATTTCAAACGTATAAGTTCCTTTCCTGAAATAATTAAATAAATAAAATCGCAGTTTGTCTAGTAAATTTCATCGGATTGATGGAGATCGGAGATAAACTGAAACGGTATCTCGGTTTATTAAACTTTATTATTTCTGCTTATTAAACATCTCATACGGATATGATTATGAATTAATTTGTGAGAACCGCAGCTTAGACCGTACAGAGAATCGAGTGAAGGTAGCCTTCAAATCCGGATCCCTTCACGTATACTCTAATTAAGTTTCATATTATACTCATTCAAACTAGATATCTCCTCGGTTTTTAATGATAGTTTGAATGTATTGCGGTAAGATTTTATAAATCAGAAATACATTTTTGCCGCTGCATTAAGAAATTTTTTTGAATGCTATTATTGCTTATAATTGTTCGTAAAATAAGTAGTTCTATTACTTTTTAATTTTGCAAGTTTTATATTTAAATATCTGTGTAAGCTAAGATTATATTTTGTTTGCTAAATCGTATTTTTTTTCTTCTAACCTAAAAATTTTTCCCGATTTAGCACCGGTGTAAATATTACATTTTATAAAGAATGTGTTTATCTTACGGCTTATAAGTTTATCTTATGTTTACTACCCGTGTAAAGCACCTGAGGAACATGACACACTCTTCAGAGTGATTTTCTCTGTGAGCAGTGGTGTTCATGATACTGTCGTTTTCCCGTAATTAATTGAATGAAAGTGTTTATTTATAGGGTAGAATATCATCTGAATTTTATTTCTGTGCGCTTTGTCTGATGATGTAATCAGTTTATTCAACTCGGTGAAGCAGAAAAAGGAAAACCATTTTATTTCTTATCTCCTTAGCTTCGAATGAGATTTTCGTTGGGAACGGCCGTGTGTGCGACTCGTATCTCGTGTTAGATCTCTTACAACCGTTACGGCATGCCATCTGACGTGCGTAAATACATGTAAACCAAAATATATTTTGTTTTAGTAAATTTAATGGTAAATCCTTGCTGATTTTTTCCCCGATTTTAATAATAGGATCCTTATGTAACATGATAATTGGACCGATTCCTTATTTTTCATTATTTCAGAAATGCGTTCATAATACAGATCAATTCATGTTACAGTTTGTTCGGCTACTTCGGATTACATATTACCGGAATCCAGTTAAACAGAAAGCAAACGTAAATAATGGAAGCTTATTAGCTTAGCGTTTAAAAATCATTCTGATTTTGTAATTTGATCCTAACGAACAAATATTTGTTCTATAATTTTACGTCCTTAAATCAGGTCCTATTTATAATACCGTAATATATTTTCATATGACTCGTTAAATTATCTGTTTAAAAATATTAATTTGTACTTTTAAGAATAGATTGTTTATGGAATAGTCACACAGTGTGGAGTAGAAACGATCTACCAATAAGCTTTGTGACTCAACGGAGCCGAATGATATGCGTTGGCCGAGTTGCTGTTATTCACCGAATGATACCGTCTGAGCAACACTTAATATGTTGTAAACAAAAATATTATTACTTTTATTTTAAATGAGCAGTATTTTTTGCAAATTTTATCTCTTTAAGTTAAAGGGAGCAGCTTATCTTAAGTGGAGAATTATGTTGCAGTATCCCTTATCACTTGAAAGTCCCTTATTTCTCGGTCAAATTGTACGGTGAATTTTGTTTTAATACGTTTTAATTTACTTTCAGATGATTTACTGATCTGAAATAGAATTTATTTAACGAATTACCTGTTTTTTAATTTGTAAAAAACACATTAAATTAGTTTTCATATGGCTAATGGGATCGAATTTTATTTATTGCATCATTTAGTTTAATTAATTCGAGCGCGATTCCCCGTAGAAAGGATCGTGATTGCACGCATACATTGTTGACTTGAGATACCGTCGTGAAGCAACGATTGTGTGGTCATCGTGAAATCAGTCACGCGTGTTATTAGGTAGCAGTAGCGATGCGGCATGTCATACGAATTCCTGTGTGTAGTATATATTCGACTACGGTTTAATGTTACTATTTGTTAACTACGCGTATATTGTTTAGTTAATCGCTTTGGAAATAATTAATCTCCTAATAACTAATACAACCCTTTTTTTTAAGTGACTCATTGTTTGATTTGTTTAAAGAATGAACTGTTATTTAATTTGTTAAAATTACATTAAATTCGTAATGGCAATATTTTTAAAGTTTGTTTTCGTTTGCAAATTCCTGCTTTGCTGATTTCGGGAATGTTATTATTTAAGTATTTTCTTACATCGCTGTTAAGTTTTCTATCAATTTTTATTATTCTTGGTGCGTTCTCTTCTTGATAATTTTGGATTGTTTCCACGTTATGAGTATTTTCATACGAATAAAAAAACTATTTCTCTTCAATCCCGGCGGCTTGCAGGGGAAGTGGATGTCCGCTGTTTTCATGGGTATGTCTCGTTTAACACTTCGGGTGCAATGTCCAGGTCCTTCAGGTGTAGCTCGTTCCTTTATCACGCTCCACTCCTTATTGTCATCCTTTATTTTTTTTGGGGGGGAGTTTTCCTGAATGTTCATCAGAACAAATGAAGGATATATGTCCGTTTTGAATTACTGTATCCTCGTTATTTGTTTGATATGATAGGGGCAACTCGTCCTAGACCTTTCCGGCAATTGTATTGCTTACCTGGAGGCGGTACAATAAAACGTAAATTAGACCCGAGGTGAGCGGCGCCTTCTAATCCTCTCTGATGTAAAATAATAAAAATCGTACCAAATGTATTGTCTAGTAGGCTTCCGTATAATTATCTTCGGGATTTATTTTTTTTGTTGCAAAATCAGTTCTCAGTTTATTTATTAAAAAAGCAGCTATATCTTCTCTTTCGTTATTACGTTAACTTCTGTAATTTTTACGATAAAATACATAATATATTGTTAGCCTTGTTATCAGCTGACAATGCGTTTTTCCCTATGTGAGATTTTAAACTGGTTTATTGTATACGTTCTCCGACTTGCCAGAATTATCGTTTTAGGAATTCCCTTATCTTGTTCTGAGAATTTATTCTTTGATTTCTTTAAACGTAAAGTTGGTTAGAATTTACATAGGCAATACATAAACTAATTACACTGTTTGCTAGGGTTTTTTGAATTAGTAGTTAATTACTTTCGCCGAAGTATTGTATTTTGTTACCGATAATTAGGTGATAATATAACTCCTAAACTCGTTGTATGTTTGATTTTAATATAATACTGTAATTGATTTTATTGTTTTCCAATAAATGAGGTATCTATTATTTTTGGTTTAAATAAATTGAGGTCGCACGTGACAGGCAAACTGTTGAACCGGCCACCATATCGTGCGATCGAATCTGTACTTGAGCCATTCTGTTAAAGATCAATGGTGAGTCGAGCCTTATTTTTTAAAGGATAAGTTTTTATAAGTTCTTAGCTAATTGATGTTTTCAGAGGAGTATATCTTTCTGCGTATTCTACTGTTAACTGAACCCATTATAAACTGGGTCCTATAAGTTAAATACGGTTCTTCTCATGATTTAACATTACAATAAAATATACGTTTAGGCTCGACTCTAAGCCAGGCAAGGCAAGGATTGAAATAACGGTTTCTGTGGACCTGCAGTTGGTGGACGATTAGAAATTCATTTTTTCTGTTATAGTATTTTCAGTTTAAAATTACAAGGTATTTAAAAAATACCGATATAAATTGTATGTCATAAAACATTTTGTCCCACGAGATTTTGATATTTAACAATTAGAGCAGAAACATTGGTATATCATTCTAACAGAAAAAGATTACTGATCGTATATCTAGCGTTATTAATGCAGTTTCATCGTTGCAGAATGAATATCGTTTAATAAAAATTTCATTATATTACAATTTGGATATTCCAGTACTTTTTTCAAATCAGGTTATCTTACTTTTTATCATGTTTCGTGTCATAGAGGTTTCTGAATTAGTTGAATATGAATCTGATAGAATTTTCGTATGAAATTTTAATACTAGGTTTCCTTCATACACATTTTTATACTAAACTACTGCGCCGAGCAGTAATAATTTGCATTTTACAATTTCTTTTGAATGCGAGTAAGAAGTAAACAAGACACGACGATTGTAGATTGCGGATTGTAATGTGTTTCATTATAGGATACTCGCCCTTCCCCTTCTTCAATTCCACTACTACGGCTCATGTGGGAGACCCTCATTCTCTCTTTCCACGATATCGATCAGCAAACCACCCGGTCCGTATTATCCCTCACCACTCTCTGCCCTTTATCCTTTCCACTATTACACTGTGATGAATGGTCTGATCTGATCAAAGGCCTCTCTCCAATACCGTAGACTAAAATAATTTCCGACCGGTTACTGTTAAATAATGCACATCTCAGCCCGTCCGATGTTAATCGCTCATTTGTCTTCATGAATAAAAAAGAACGTTTTACAGATTAAACTCATCCTTTGCCGTACTAAATATCTCCATATCTTTCCTTCCCCCTCGTCGATTCTTCTCTCTCTTCTTTCAAGCAAGATTAGTTTCTAACATGCAGGCAAACTGTATATTATGATAAAAGATTTTTTTTTGTAATGTTAGACCCTTAAAAATAATAAAGACGGATAATAAATTACTTATTTGATCTTTAAAGTTAGACTAAAACACGAATCGATGTAATAATACCGATAACTGTGATAATATATTGTAAATAATTATAAATTAACTTTGTTATTGCGATTTCCAGTTTATAAACAAATAAAAATTATCGTTTTAATTCCAAGATTTCCTCTGAAATAACAGTAATTGTTATTTTAATGAATTGGATATCCTCTGAAAGTTAAGTAGACCTGTTATTTATTTTTTGGCTGTAGTAAAAACATTTACGTAACAATTCTGTTATATATTGACAACTTAAACGGCAGTTATTTAATAAGCAACTACGCAGCATGCAGTGCCACAAAATAAATTATTCCTCTTTTTTTATTGTGTTCAATTTAGATTATTTAAAATACTTTTTGTACTGAAGGAAAATACTCGCTGTAATCTAATATTATTTGGTTAATTAGTCCTTTTGTTTTCCCCTAGCTGCATGCAAACTTACGAGCTTGTTTATATAACCATATATTCATCCGGTGGTGTGAGAATTAACTGTCTTACTTAGCATGTGTGTTTCCTAGTCCTCAACTCTTTTTGTGAATATTATTTTCTTACTGACCTCTACTACTTACTTTTTTCACATCGAACTATTCTGCTTGTCTGATGACGTTCAACATTTTTCGGGTTTACGTTTTCTATTGTTATTTTTTAATAACTATTATTTATTTATTGTGGTTTCTTTTTATCTAATTAGTTACGAAGCCATTTTTTTAAAAATGGAAATTTTTCCTTTTCTAACAGCTTTTGGTTTTGTTATTTTACAAGTATTATTTGTCTAGTGTGTAGTAAATTTAAATGCTATCAGTTTATTCAATTTGTGTTTATCAAGAATTTTACCTAAAACTACGACCTATCTCTTCGTAACGCGTTTTAATTTTTTTCTCAATCCTTTTTCACTCTTTCTATCTCAGTACGCATGATGTGTGCTTGAGCGCATGTGAGTGTATGTGTTTTGAAATGATTAGACTTTATTCTGTGTTTTTATTCACGTAGATTTACTACAATCACTTGGAGTGAACAGATATCTCATTCTTTTTTTTTTTTTATATTTCTAGGGTCTATAATTAATATTAGCTGCGGCTCTCATGTACGTCAGCAAACCGACTGACTATGTTATGAACTTAAATTTCCTTTTATATTTGAGTTGGCAATAACCCATTAGGTACATCTCTGTAAGGAGCTTACAGTTATAAACCCCTCTCTAGTAAAACTGCTATCCATCTCGGGTTTCTCATCACCAACAGTGCATATGGACTCAAAATTTATAACGGTGAGTGGCTGGTGTATTTACTGTATAGCGTAATCGATTTTTCTTTTGAAGTTACCTACCCGGTTTACAACAAGGATTTGTCATGTATTTTACCTATTCATACTTCGATTAATGTAAAAAACTTTTTAATGTAATAATTAGATTACGATAAAAAAATTGAATGTTTTTAGAAAGCAATTATAATAGGTATTGAACGTAATTAGACTGCTTATTCAAGAACTCGGTGAATTTAGTATAAAACTACGTATGTTGAGATATTTTTCTTCTTCTTTGTTTTCAGTCGTTTTACCGTAACATAATAATTCCGCACACCGTAATTACTGTATACTCATTTAAGTTTAATATTCTTGCAGGTAATGAGGTAAAATTGAGAGCGTGTGAATTTTATTAATTTAAAATAACAAATGAAATTCTTTTTATGATAAATTTTAAATGATTAATTAACGTACGGAACCAAATGGAAATTCGTAGGATTCGGTCTTTTTTATCTTGATTAATAAACAATCCTGGGAGATGTTTATATATTTATTTTATTTTAGCCACTGTCAAATCGGTTATGTTATTATGTCGGTTTCCAGGTAATATCAGTGGTATGTAAGCGACTTTTACAGTTGATTAATAACATGCCGTTTACATTTTCTTTCAGATTTCCATTGAAACTAAGGATACCTGTTCTTAAAAATGTAATGAAAGGTACAATTAGCGAGTGATTTCAATAAAAATGTATTATTAAAACATTTGATTAAATTTAAACCGCGTATTCATATACATTTCCTTTATTCATTAGTAATGATTTATCGTGAACTATGTGTATGTAATACGCGTTTAAAAATAATACCAGCTACTGTAGTATTGTGTTATAAGATCAAAACGGCTAAGATTTGCCCTTGGTCTTATAGCTTGTTTTAGTTATATGACTTAACTGCCTCGAAGGTCTTTGAAAAGAGGTCAACATTCAACGTAACGTTTGAGATAAACTTTCTTGTAATTACATTATTAAATACATCAAGATAGTTTATTTCTTGTAGAAGTTCGTCATCTTTTTATTCATTTAAAAAAAAATTATCTTAGCGTTATGAAATAGTAACCGAATTTAGATACATCAAAAACATGTTTATAAAAAGGTATGATGAGAAGATTATACAGGGCAGAGGTGTTAAAGGGATTTAAATATATAAAAGTCAGTAATTGATATGTTACGGAAACGCTTGCCCAAATTAAAAGTGTAAATTTACTCTCCCGAAAAGAAATAAAGATTCCATTAATCGTCTTTGTCAGCTCACCGTCACGGCTATTGCACTAATGATTAAGACCTTCAGTCCTGACTTATTTTGTCTGAAATTTAAATCGTAGGGTGTATGCTTCTGTGTAAATAACAGTCCGATCGGCTATGACATGAGTACAGAAGTATACTCGATTCATCTTAAGTGTTATTCTGTAGTAAACAAACCACGTGGCGTTGTAATGAGACTGTTTCGAAAGTTACGTGTACTAATTATAAATAATGTAAACTTGATTCATTTATATTTTGATCTTTTCATTCGACGCCGACTAAATCGAGATATTTACTAATTAATTGCATAGCAGCTATATTTAAAGTGATATTACCGTTGAAAAAACCCGATAGACGGTAAATACCATTAGTATAAATACAGTAATTATTACTACTGATGAGGACTAACAAACTGAGAAACCGGTACATTACTGCATTAATCACAATCGCATATGCTGCAGTAAAATGTCACTACTACAATCAACAGCTAGGATTGCGTTTACGCTGAACACAATATATTCACATTTATCCCGTATCAGTATTACGAAATATTCTTTGAAACAAACGGGTCATTCTTTCATTATTATTTTGCAGCGTTTTATTTCAATGCCGAAAAGAACCAAGTCACTTTTCTTACTGTTGGTAAGTAACTTTCGTTCTAATAAGAATATCAGTCTAAGAAAAATACAATACTATCAGAACTGCACAGTTTTAATTATGTAGTAGACGTGGCAATTCTTTAGGAGACTTAATGAGTGTTTACACGATTTGTTTTTTAATTTACGTTATATTTACATAGTTTATAATACACAGTAATTTACATTAGATAGTAAATGAATGATAGTACAGAGTGAAACCTTCCTCTATTACCTTTTACGTTGAATCCTGTTCTGTGCAGAATTTCTTGGTTAGCTTACAGTGTATTAACAACTATACTTGTAATCTGTTTTCATACAGTTATTTTATTTTTTTTAATCTTATCTTATTTGAATTGTTACATTTGCTTTTATATATATATATATATATATACATAATATATTTATTATTTAAACGACTTAATTAAGTTTTTGAAAACAAAATAGCTTCCAGAAATGTTCTTGTGCACGATCAAAACGTGATTTTTGCGTAATTCTAACAAATTAAACTTTGACACCGTATAACTGGTGTAACGATTGTGTGCAACTCGCATTCCTATTTGACACAATCGCATGGTAGTTTATATACTTTTTCTGTTTAGTCTCCGGAACCACCGTAAGGTATTACTTCAGACGATGAACGGCGATGATATGTATGAATGTAAATGAGGTGTAGTCTTGTATAAACTCAGGTCGATCATTCCTGAGATGTGTGGTTAATTTGAAACCCAACTACCAAAGGACACGGTATCCACGATCTAGTATTCAAATCCGTATAAAATAACTGGGTTTACTAGGATTTGAACCTTAGAACTCTCGACTTCGAAATCAGCTGATATGCGATGACAAGTTTAACCACTAGACCAACCCGGTGGGTCAGTCGCATGATAGTAACACTATTTGGTAGCTAACGTGAGAAAACCGATAACAAGAACACCGACCGATAACAAGTTTGGCTGAGAAAGAAATCATCTGAAATTGGGCTGTTATAATTTTGTGAAAAATCGTAGAAGACCCACTTATTCGCGGAATTTAAAGATTTTTTAAATGCCAAAAACTTATTTAACATTAAGAAAGGGTCCTTTTATGTACTCAAAAATACGGATTTCACTTACTTTTTAATGCTTTATGTTCCAAGCTCCATGAAAAATTTCCAAAATGTATGTACGAGAGGTAGATCAGAAAATAAGTTACACCCTTGCCTTGTTGTTGAACTGAAAGAGATATATTAATGTCTTGCGGTGGCAGCATTGGTTGTGTTGTTGTCTTCACGCTTCCCCAGAAGCAGTTCTGTACGACATTCAGTACGTGTGTAGTGTTGTTGTCAATATGGCATGTCCTCTAGAGGTTTATACTTATTTGTATACGCACCTCTAGCATAGAAGTGCGTTCAGTTGTCCGATTTTTGTGTAAAAATTACAGTTGTGAAATTCAACGCCAAACTGTTGGGGGTGTACAGTGAGAATGCAATGTTACGCCTCATGATCACAAAATGGTGCCAAATGTTCAGAAACGTAAGAACAAATGTGAGTGACGAACTGGGTGCTGGGTGTCCTTCTACTGCAAACACGACGGGTAACGCGGAACGCGTGAATGAAATCATCTCGAGTAACCGGCACAATAAATTTAAAGAGATTGCTAGTGAACTTAACATCAGTTATGGTAGTGTGTTTGTGATTATTCACAATCAGTTTGGTTACCGTAAGATGTGTGCACGATGGTGCCACATCTGTTGACCGACAACCACAGGCATCAACGTTTTGCGTCTGTTTTTTCTTTTCTTCAACGTTTCTCCAGGACTAGTTCACAGTTTTTGAAACAAATCATCAAAGGAGATGAGAGCTGGGTGCTAATTACACTCCTGAGATTAAACGAGCTTCACATGAATGAAGACACAAATATTCGCCCCAGCCAATAAAAGTGAAAACATCCCCACATGTTCGAAAGATTATTCTGAGCGTCTTTTTCGATTCTGAGGGAGTTGTTTACAGTGAATTTATGCCCCGAGGAACAACAATAAACGCCGAATCTTACTGTGAGACTTTAAGAAGATTGCGTAAAGCCATTAAAGATCGAAGACTCGGAAGATTGAGCGATGGGATCGGTTTTCATCACAACGTAGCGTTGTGATCAACGTAGCTCCTCATTCATCTCATGTGACAAAGGAGTTACTGCAAAAATTCAAGTGGGATGTGTGGTCTCATCGCCGTACAGCCTGACCTAGCACCCTACGACTCCCACCTGTTTGGTTCTCTCAAGTGAGATCTTGGAGGGGAGCGACTCGCTAATGATGATGAACTGAAAGAAGCGGTCCTTAAATGACTGAAAGAAATTGGACGAAAATTTTATGAGAGTGGAATTGTGAAAAACTTGTCACAAGGTACGAAAAGTGTTTAGAAAAAATCGGCGATTATGTTGAAAAATAGATAAAAATGTGTAGTATTTTGTTCAATAAAAAAAAATTGTCTTATAAATATGTGTTTGTTTCATAGAGAGGGTGTAACTTACTTTTTGATCGTCCCTCGAATTTCGCGTATGTTAATATTGACTTTCATATTTACCCTCATCAAAATTCAAAACATCATTCATCAAAGACTCCTGTAGCAGATATTTTGACTTTTACGAGGGCTATTCAGAAAGTAAGGAACGTTTCCACCTGACGCCGCCAGGCGCACGCCAATCGCGTATATATTGGTGTGCTCGTGTTCGGCACCTCAGTCAGCGTCCAGCCGTGACAGCGGGAACATCTCCGCACTGACCGTTTTTTTTATATACAAATTTGAAATGTGTGCTGAAATCGAAAATCCCGCCAGTTCTGAGGTGCGGTCTGTGATTCGTTTTTTGTCGGCAAAAAACTTAAAACCAATAGAAATTCATCGGGAACTGTGTGAAGTGTACGGGAACAACGTAATGAGTGAAAGTTCTGTCAGGAAGTGGTGCATTCAGTTTAAAAATGGCCGAACAAACGTTCACGATAAAGAGAAGAGTGGACGTCCGAGCATTGTGACTGACGATCTGGTCTCCAAAGTTGACGAAAAGATTCGTGAAAACCGCCGTTTCACAATAACTGAGCTTTCTCTATGTTTCCCACAAGTTTCACAGACTTTATTGTTTGAAATTGTTTCACAGAAGCTAGGCTATCACAAATTTTGTGCAAGATGGGTGCGTCACTGAGTGGTTGAGATCACAGGCGGCAGAATTCTATGACACAGGAATTTCAAAGCTTGTCCACCGCTATGATAAGTGCCTGAATTTGTATGGTGATTATGTTGAAAAGTAGTATTTTAGTCCCTCTTTCACATGTATATAATAAAAAGTTTTTCTTGTACTTGGTTTTTAAAATTCCAAAACATTCCTTACTTTCTGAATAGCCCTCATATATCCGGTCACCTTTCTAATCCGTGCGCCAGATCCAACTTCATAAAATTTATTTTTGTATAAGTTTCTTTTCTTTAACGTTTCTTCAGACTTTTGAAGATAAATTTCAGTAATGAAATGAAATCGCACAGGTTTACAAAAATGTAATTCCGTAGTAAATAAGTTTTCCCATCGTTATTTTACCGTTATTATGAAGCGGAGTTATTAAATCTCAAACTAATCGAAAACCATGTACGCAACTATAGTCCTTATAACGGAAGACGATACCCGAGTTTGAGTTGCTTGATTTTATAACTTAGTTTTCTAAAGAAATAAAGCACACAGTATATTCCAAATTAAAGCCTGCTTTGTTTTAAATAGTTTATTAAGAATTCGTTTAATAAATAACAAGAAATAATTTATTTTCATTTAAAACAATTTGCTAGAAAATAACATTTTTATGCCTTTTTGTGCATACACGATTTCTGAGTTTCATCACTTAGAAAAACAATTACGTAATAAATGTAACCAATATGTGTTTATTCTTTTATATGTTCCCTGGTAGGATGTTTTGGCAAGAGTGGGCATTAAAACAAAATAATAATACTTTCAGATATGGGATCAAAATATTTTTTTTTTTAAATTTAAAATTTGGGCGGGTCATTATAAAAAAAGGATAGAAATGAATGAAGTCAGAAATTCAATGAATACTATCAACTGTTCTAACTGCAGCTGATTACGCTGGCGTAATCTACTCGTGATAATATAAGTGCTTTCACTTGGTTGTAAAAATATTAAATAATTTATTTGCTTTCTAGTCTTTTTTTATCGAAAAATATAATTTTTTAATTAAAATTAATTTAATTCCTTTGTAATAAATCCTGTTTAGTCTATTTTTTGTATATCATCCTAATAGCGTGCGCCCGCGAGCGTTTTGTACGTAAAGAAAAAAAAATTGTATTTAAAAATAGCGTTATGTTTAAAATAAATTACATTTGTAGAATGATACACATTTATTAATAATAAAATCAGTAATTTTCAAGTTGAAATAAAAACCGTCTACTGAGAATAAAAACTAGTTACTACTAATATATATATATATATATATACATACATACATACATGTATTTATATATATGTACATTATACGTAGATATTTGACTAACTCGTTTTTTTTTTTTGTGAACATACTTTTATTTATTTTACATTATTTTGTTACAGAAGCTAATATTTGGATGAAATTATAAGACAATTGTTCCCTATTGAGAATAGTTTTGTTTTACATTTATACGTTAAGTAATTTATAGATCTGAACAAGTTGAAAATTAAAACTTTCTTTGTCAATGTTGAAGGATATACAAGCTTTTCTTTCATAGGAAGGATTATTGTAGATACCATTGTCGTAATTAACACGCAATGTTCTACTTGTGATATGTTTTACAGTCAAAACAAAAGTGAATTTAAATTTAAAGAAACAAAATTCTAATCAAGTTAAAGAATTAAGTAGTTATTATCGTTTAAAACAAACATAGTTTAGCTACTTAAATTAATTAACTATATTTAAAACCCTACAGTAAACTATATTATTCACTATAGTGTATGTGGCTGTATTACGCTAAAACAATTTTTCATTATAAATATATAGTAATTTTCAGTAAAAATATTAGGCTATTAACGAAGTATATTATTATTTCATTGGACAATTAATTATCTAGATTGTCAGTATTCAGAGTAATCCACGGCGTCTAAAAAAAAAAAAAAAAATTAATGTGTTAATAAGTACGAATCTACTTTTGCAGGAAAGCACATTTTTGAATTTCTGTGCTCGAGTGTTCATATTGAGGGTCACCTGACGTAAAATCTTTTCAATGCCGTCGATTTCTTGTTGAATGTTCGCCTTCAGTTCATTAGTAGTGTAAGGAATCGATTCGCAAACTATTTTTCAAATAGCCCCGAAGAAAAAAAAATCGGAACTGGACAAATTTGGAGAACGCGGAAGCCACCGCCCTCTGCTGACAGATCGTACTTCTGTAAGAACCATGATAATCGTTTTATGTGAGACACATCATCCTGTTAGAAGAAGCAGTACTCTTTTTTACGATCTGTTAACCCAGCGTAGAATTCTTTGAAAATTGTACGTTTCTTTAATGATAGTCCAGTCAAAAATGTTGGCCCCGCTGTACGAATACCAGAAAAAGCACACTATACACCGAATTTGTTATCGAGAAGCAGAAGCTCAAACAGCCGGTGAGGATTGTCAGTCGTCCGACACCTGATGTGCGAATTAACATCGTATATAAATGAAACCGTCCCCGGTCTAACATGAAATACAGCATCGGGTCTATCTGTTCATCGAGAATGTTTTTGAGAAGCTAGTCAAATAATTAAGAATTTTCGGTTTGTCTGTTCTCTTAAAACAGACGTTACTTGATATTGTATCAAATTTAAATCGTGAAGAATTTTACAGCTAGATGTGCATTTTACACCTCTTTGTTGTGATAACTTCGTATAAATTTTTTCGGACCGGAAGAAATTCTTCGAATATCGGCTATGGCCTCTGAAGTCTTAACAGAAGGTCGTTATTCCGTTTTGCGTTTGAAATCGACCCCAGTTATACGCCTTTTTTTAACCTAACGATTTAGGTTTTTAACTTAATGTTTTGCTGGAATACTGGCATTCGCTAATTTTTCGGGAATATTTGATACGTTTCTTAAAAAAGATCGAAAATCACATAAGCATGTCCTTGGCCGAATAAGTCTTCTTTGAAAAACTCAACTGCAAAGAACCGCAAAAATATGCTGCACTGACGCATGAACAGTTTACAAACGACAACAGTAGACGCGAGTAGTAACATATTGTCGCGTGTTCGCGATTCGACTGGATATTGAGAGACTAAACAAACTGAACATTTCTTATAAATACAATTTATTCTAGAGATATATAAACAAAATAAATAAATAATAATAATGACAATATGACAAGATTTGTTCAATGACAGTTAAATTATTAAAAAAAAACAAAAAAAAAAAAACAGAATACATTCCAGTTTACTAAAAACGTTAAATGACTGATAGAAACTAATATTGCATTAATAACACGATAACGGTAGAAAAGTCTAAAGTTCATACAGTTTACTTTTAACAAATATTATTAGTTTCCTGTTTATAACAGAACTACCCTACACTTTATGAATGAGTAGAATACTGTCACTTTCAATGCTGCTTACCAAAACTCCCCGAACAACTTTCTACATTTACCTACTGACCGCAATGAAATGCTCATGGCGTACTCTTCACTCGTTGTTACCATACGCTTACTGATATCGCCATCACCGCAACCGCGTCAAACTCTAGATCGTGAAACTACTCTGTTATCGCTTGTTATCACGACTGCGCCGAACATGGCCTCGCAGAACTACTGACTCTCTCCGCTGTTCCCGGCTATATTTATACCTCCTGGCTGCCCCCATTCCTCATTCTCCGCACCCTTTTGTTTTTCTTTAAATTCTTATTCCGGTCCGATAATTTTCCTGGTAAAAAAAAAAAAACGTTTGGAGGTGCTGTAGTCTGTATAACAAAGAACAGATTTTTAAACGGATCCGTTACTCTAGAAAAAGAATAGTTCTTTCTGGATTCTTTTCGTCATTATTTTATCGTTCTTCTTAATTGGAAGAAATCCATTACCCTGGTCCGTTATAGTAAAACAATAATGGCAGCGACAGTAATAGTGTTACCGTCGCTGCCATTACTGTTAAAGGTTACACTAAAATAACTGCAGTTCGAGCCGGCTCAGTTCGTTTTAAGTGGCTTACCAAGTACTATTTAACAATAGATGAAACAAACATTTTTCTTAGTAACAAATTGGTTCTCAGTAAACTTAAATCAGATAAAACTTGATTTACGAAATAATTTCAAGTTAATTTTATAAAATGGAATTATTTTATAAAATTATTAGCCTCCTAAAAAATTTTACTGCATGTTTTCAAGCAACTAATTTCGTGAGAGGAATTTATCATTGGACGGTAACTGCCTTCAACTCGAGGAAGTCGGACTTACAGCAAACAGGCGTTTTAAAGGTTTGTAAGTGAACTTGATTTTTATTTTTTAATTCACTTAACTCTTTTTAACATGCAGTCCAAATTTATGATCATTCGTTTGAATTTCTGTCGTAAAAATTTTATCAAAATGTGAAAAAAGTCTTTTCGATATCGGAACAAAATATGGAGATATCGGTTTTTTTTTAAGACCGTTGCCAGAGTACGGCAGATGCGACCGCCGGAAATTTGAAGAGGATCCAGATAGGGATCCGTGATACTTTTTCGCATTCTATAAAAATTACTTGTCGAAGTTCTAGAAGAAAGAGCGTAAAAAAAACCATAAAAATTTTGTCCCGTAATATCATCTACAATGTAATAGACGTAATGTTTATCGTTTTTTTTTTAAGAAGTTCTTTATAAATTATTGTAGAAAGGAACCGGTTTTGATCGGGTATATATTGTATTTTTTAGGATGGTTTGTTAGAAATTGTACACTTAAAGTTCAGTTGCATTCTTTCATTTGCCAGACTGTAGTCGTCTAGACGCATTGATTCAACAATTATTTTTCGTTAGTTGTTTAGTAAATATTTTGTCTAACTATTCTTTTTTCTTCATCACCGTAGTTTTTATTTTATGAATTAATTATCGTTTAGTTTTATTAGTTATTATATTTTTTATTGCTATTATTTCGGTCTTCGGCGTAAGTCAGTTTTTTAATTTATTACTTTTCAATAAATATTTTATTGTGTAAGAAAAACCAATTTTTTGTGCTTAAAAAATGTACAAAAGATATTCCTTAAAAAAAATAATAATAATTGACGAATAATAAGATATTTTTCAGTAAAGTTTTCTTAGTTAGAAGTCTTTTATTGGTATTGTTTCTATCACGGTGAATTTATTATTTTACGTATAAAGTTACGGTAGATTTACGATGAAAATTAAAATATGTTATGTTGTAGCGTAATGGCAAAACAAACGGTCTTCTTTTTGTACATTTTACATTTCATTTCTAACACGATGAGTATATATTTTACATGTTGTTCAAAACAAAATACACGCTATGTTTTTACGCCCTTGAGCTGTAGGTTAGTACTGTAAATGCATGAAATGCAAGTTAAATATTCAGTCTTATACGAGATTGAAAGTGAATATAAATTATGATTTTAATTATTTCATCAATCACCTTGATTCGATATTCCTAGTTTCCTTTAATATCTCGCACACACGAGCGCGTGTATATTTATATGTATATCATTTTTTTGAAATTTATATTATTATTTTTTTTTTATGGAAAATATCGTCATTTTTCTTTTCTGATTAGACTTTCCAGTTTTGTAATTGCTTCTAGCTTGAGGAAGGTATAGCGCAATTTCTTCTTTTTTTCAGATTTTTAAGGATTATGAAATAGAGAACGAATAGAGACTGTAATCTGTTGTTGTATATTGAATAATAACATTTAACTTATCATTTTCGAAAATGACTTTTTTTATCATCTATATCTACACCTATAACTTCTGCTTCAGCTTCCAGTTTAAATAATAAATTTAAATTATTTTAACTGAAAAGAAATTTAATCTTAGCTTTATAAATGAGTCATACGACGTAATTTAATGATTTAGAAATATATAGCAGTTCACAACGGGTGCTTTAACATCGGGAAGAAGATGACCGTATGGTCGTCGTCATTCTACAACTGTTCTTACTAAACGTAGCTTGCGATAGAAACGAAGCGCATATGTTTATGCTTCTGTAAATGATCAATTTAAAATATGCTTTATAGAATATATAATTCTTTGCTTCAGCAGTGTAGTGGAAGGTACGTTAAATAACAAACCGTACATTTATTGTAACATAAAAAGTCTTTCATGTTACAAGTAAAAATAAGGGAAAACGTAAAAATGTGTAAAAGATAAAGTAAAATAATTAATGAATCATATACGAATTGTAAGCAGTAGACCGTGTAACATATGGTATTTTCAAGCGATCAGATGAAATAAATTTTGCATGAGTATAACTTGTGCGGGGATAAGAGTTTTTTGCATGTCAAATTAGAATCCGTACAAGTAGTTATGGTACTGGTATTGTCGACGTATATATAAATGTGAAAGCCGTTGTCGGTAGTTAGTGTAAGCATATACTAGGTTCCTACTCGTAAACCCACCGGGTTGGTCTAGCGGATATTTAAAATATGCTTTATAGAATATATAATTCTTTGCTTCAGCAGTGTAGTGGAAGGTACGTTAAATAACAAACCGTACATTTATTGTAACATAAAAAGTCTTTCATGTTACAAGTAAAAATAAGGGAAAACGTAAAAATGTGTAAAAGATAAAGTAAAATAATTAATGAATCATATACGAATTGTAAGCAGTAGACCGTGTAACATATGGTATTTTCAAGCGATCAGATGAAATAAATTTTGCATGAGTATAACTTGTGCGGGGATAAGAGTTTTTTGCATGTCAAATTAGAATCCGTACAAGTAGTTATGGTACTGGTATTGTCGACGTATATATAAATGTGAAAGCCGTTGTCGGTAGTTAGTGTAAGCATATACTAGGTTCCTACTCGTAAACCCACCGGGTTGGTCTAGCGGTGAAGGTGTCATCGCACATCAGCTGTTTCGAAGTCGAGCGTTCAGACGTTCAAGTCCTAGTAAAGGCAGTTACTTTTATACGGATTTGAATACTAGATCGTCAATACCGGTGTTCTTTGGTGGTTGGGTTTCAATTAACCATGCATTTCAGGGATGGTCGACTGTACAAGACTACACATCACTTGTACATACATATCATCCTCATTCATCCTCCGCAGTAATACCTGACTGTGATTCCCGGAGACTAAACAGGAAAAAAAGGTTCCTAATCGTAACGTAATCTTACGATCTAAGATTACAAGAATGCCGTGATATCAAGTTATCTAGAACGTCTGTCTGCACCACACCTTATGTGAAAAAAGGTTAGAGCTATTATAGTCTTATTTGACTGATGGATGTTCTCACAAAACTATATCTTTGATTATCTTATATGAATAAATTAGTAATGTAGAATAAATTCTGTAATATGATTCCGATAACTGATGTTTGAAGTGAATGTGAAGTATAGCCGAGCAGTTAAACAAGGCGTTAGCGGAGGGAAGTAGATATACGGTTGTAAGTAGAGGAAAAAGCACCTTTCTAGAACGGCTCTGCTATACTTGATAGTCATTTATCGCTTTAGCTCATTTTAGGGGCCACGCAGGTTTGCACTTGAATGTAACAAAATATTTGAACGGACAGAGAATTCGTTTAAGAAATATCAGCTGTTTTATTTAACGTTGACTAAGGTAACTTGGGGTTATTCTTTATCGTGTTCGTGTTATACCTGTGTTTAGTTAATTAAAAAAAAAATTGTTTATGTCGCTCTACTGTGACATGGCTCAAGATTATTAAATTATTAACATTATTTTGAAAGGTATCTTTTTGTCTGCCTGATTGATCCAAAATTTTGCCTCTTTAATTTTCGAGTTGTCCTCTCTTTTTCTTGTAGTTACCACTGCAAAAGAAGCAACATACTCTCCCTTGTACGTTTGTCCCATTACTGATCACTATTCCCGAAGTATATTCCCTTACCAAATTTCGAAACTTTTCCACGTACACATAATTGTGCTTCTGTTTTAGGTAGCTCTCCTTTACCCGACAGACACTTTAAACGTTAGAATTATCGACACAAGAAGGGATAATGAAAACGGCTGGATGGTGGTAAAGACGGTCTACTCTCAGAGGAACCCTCCAAGCAGAATGCTTTAGCCCCCTCTTCGAACAGCGGGCACCCATCCCGATCACAATCTCTAGAGAGATGGAGTTATTTTACCCGGGTGGAAACAGCATATTTAGTAACGAACGATTTTGCCTTGGTCGGTTTCAATGTATAGAACAAACATCTATTTTCTTTCAGATATTATAAAGAGCCGACCAAAAGCAGATCCAGGATTCCTAAATCAACGTCACCCGTTACCAAACGTTTAGAAGTATAAGACAAAATTACAAGCCGTTGGAGAGTTGATATTCACTGGAAATTTAAATGCGTGTAAGTGATAGCCGCTAAGTATTGTCTGTTTTATACTTTATGTTACTATTCTTCTTTAGGAAGACTTTCTATTTGTACCGCGTCTGCAAAGTGATAATGTAACCCAGCCACTCTATTTAACTCTCGGACGGTCTCAAAATGTACAATCTAGGCTTGTGCTATCTTCATTGACATTCCGTTTGAGTTCGTAGACCATTTCACAAAAATTGATTCTCATAATCATGCCCGTCTCTGTAATTGTCTACTCTTTCATCTGTTTAGAACGCGCTCAAATCTCTGTTGCCAATAAAATTATAGTATTTATCGTTTACTCTCATGATATGATAATTATTGTGAAAAGTCGAATACCACTTTTCTACATAAAATAAAATTGCATATTTACAAAATTTTATTACCGGCAACCAAAATTTTTACTTATGAATTCTGTATGTAGACTGTTGATTAACAAATAACTATCCTGAAACTTTTCCGAAAATCTCTTGTTCGATCACCAAAAAAAAAAGTTAAGCAGTGTGATCTTTAGTGAATTATAGAAACTCTGCCATCACATGCTAAAAATGCCTCTGGTTTATTTTTTGAATTAATCGGTAAAAGGTTTCTTAATATAATAGTAGACTTGTCAGACATTTGCAGCGTCGAGGGTCATATCATTCCCTATATTGAGGTAAGGTTACAACTGCTAATATAAAAGCTTCGTTTTTCGAAGAAGTATTTTTGATCGCTCTATGGCTATTCTGTTTTTTATCGCAAAGTTTACGTTTTGATTGTTGGAAATGATGTTTTCCGTTAAAGCCCAACAAGGCAAGGAACGGGGGGGGGGGGTTGGTGACCGGAACGTCACTAGTTGGGTGTCTTCCCCTACGGGGTTGGAATGTTGGAAATGATGAATTAAATCATATTTAATATTGCATTATGTTATTCAATTCGTGAAATTTCTATTATTGTTGGTTACTTCCCTCACGAAAACACAGATAAGATTTCTTTAGAACAATATACATCCCTGTCATATGATTTATTTTCAAAAGAACGTTAGCGATTGAAAAATATTTTTAATTACTTAAATACTTATTGTTGTAACTGAACTTTCACTATCATTAATAAGATAAAAATGGTGCTTTTAGAAAAATTAAAATTACAACACCGTGATTTTGTAGTTATTACACATTGTTTTGAATTACTAATAATTATTGCTTTTAATTTGTTACAATATTGTTTAATTTTATATTTTTGTCTGTTTCCTACATTTCAGGTATGTGTTTGGATCGCAAGCTTAAATCCCGTTGATAGTCTGTTTTTGTAAGGTAACCCACGTACGAATATATAATATTATTTTGTTTTTTGTTTATTACAAATGAATAGTCGATAACTAAAATAAGTTATCGAATACTCGATAATTTATTTTTAATCACAACTCGAGATCAAATAAATAACTGCTGTAATTAATACTTACTTTTAATTTTCTCTCTCTGTGTGTGTGTGTGTGCGCGCGTGTATGTGTATGCATGTATGCATATATTGATTCTCATTGTTGATGTATAAGTTATACATCTGTATTCCTGAATTTTTATAAATCCAATAATATTTTGCGTAATTACTAAGCAAGTCCTTTCTCGACTTTATTTAACTGTTGACTGGCTTAAATTATTTCGATCAACCTCATCTTACCGTCACATGTGTTAGTAGAGGTTAGAAACACTTGTGAGGATGTAAATACTGTATAAGAGAGTAAGTGGCTAATGCTTTTCCTTAGTGTTTGTAATGGGATAAGGATAGATGTGTAACTTTTCACTATTTCCACTATCTACGGAACTATTATTAAACTAGTGGCATAAATTCGAAAAAATTGAGAAATATGATGATGGGTAATCATTCGGAGAAATTTTTTTATAATAAAACATTTAAAATTTACTATTTTTTTCTTATTTACAGTTATTTGAATCGATGTCATCTGTGTAGAAACTCAGAAATATTATCATTACAATGATTATTAAAAGCAAGGTTCTATTTTAGTTGTATTTACTGTTTAGATTCTTCGATCAAAGTGAATGTTAAATTTTAAAGATAATCCGCTAAATATATAAACCTAGTTTTGTGGAACGTTTTTTTTCAGTGTGCAGCTTTTTTTTACTTTCCCGTCTAGAGCTATAACATCAGAAGGGAAAGTATATAGTAATCGGTCCAATTTGGATCTACGCGGTTTTCACTGGATCTTGACATTTTGACACCTAAGGAACCCAAATAGTCAGAAATGGAAATTTTCCGGATGTTTGAATCTACGTGTGTGTGTTCGGTGTCGCACTCCTTATATCTCTAGAACTAATGTACCGATTTTGACCAAACTTGGTCAGATTACTTCTATATATGGAGCAGTAATGCCATTAAATTTTCAACTTAAAAGGTCAATGACCAATGATGAGATGATGTCATCATCTCGAGATTGGTCCTAATTTAGGTCTTATTTTTCTTAGGTACATTTGTGAACAATTAAAAATTTGCAAAATAGCATCCCCACCCAACAAAATGCTCTAAATAAACTAGTGGCTAAGTAGGTATACTTCGTCAATAGTATTCCCTCTCACCACAAGAAGCGCTAGCGTAGCGCTGACTTACAGCTGTTGTAGTTGCCTGCTATGTTGTAACGTCACACATGAGTGGTAGAGTATATTAAATGAATAATATTTAATGTGTAAAAAAATATTTAAAGTAGCCGCTAATACTGCGAATAAAATACGGTATGCGTGCGCGCCTTAGTTACAATCATTGAATTAAACAAATATAAAGTATCATATTTAAATAAAAAAGTTTTACAACTGTGTTGTCAGCTTTTTTTATTAAACATTCAGATGCCTGTTTTTATTCATTTACGCTAGTTTAATTTAGGTCGATCGAATCTTAGGACTTAAGAATCTTTTTTATATTTTTGAACATTTTCTTGTTTTATTTATTATGACTTCAATTTTATTTTATGTCTGATTTATTTTATTACACGATCTGACACCGAATTTTATTTTGAATTGAAAATTAAATTATTTTAAGAGGTTACCCAAAAGGTTTTTAGCATAAGGTTTATCTTGCACTTCCGAGATCCTAACTTAATCTGTCCGATTCTGAATCTAACGCATACTAAAATTTTCTGGTTTTGTCAGAATGTCTACACTTCCTAAATTAGTCCTAAAATTTTGGAAACGTTTTCTAGCAACGGCACACATTCAAGGATAATGTGTTTACCGATCTCTGGAGAACAAAATCTACGTTGAACATAGACCATCAATCACCCTACATAACCAAAATATAACCTCATCTAAGAGTAGTTGACATATGTCAGATTGTTCTGTTTGTTAATTAAAACATAACACCTTGCTCGAGGTATTCGTACACAGCCAGATAAGGAACTTAGTCTTAGTAGGTTTATAATTTAGCTTCATATGTCGACGTCAAGGTCCCCGAAATGTTTGTTTCAACTAGTAATTAGGGTGTTATTGATTGTTTTCCCATTTTAAATCACAGGTGTTGCTGAAGTTGAATTAATTTGTTGAAGTTTAATTTACAAACTTTTTATTTTATGAAGTAGAGGAACCCCATTTACGGGTGCCGAAGCAGTGTCGGACTCGCTAACAGGTTCCGCAAGATGTTATTAATTGCGTGTGTATTCTTGCGCACTACCGACTAAACCTCCACTCCTGGTAACCCACCCCTTTTGGAAAGCGCTAAAAGAGCATTATTTCAGGAGGGGGTAAACGCCCACACACACAATCGGTCACCACAAGCAAACATCAAAATCCAACCATCACACAACACAGTAAAACGCCTCAGAATATATCAACACGATACCATTAAGCACAGACATACCGGACAGGCGCTTAGATGCCTCGTATACACATACCACACGGATTTACGCACTCAAGAACAAACTATGCCAACACACTGACCAAGCCCAAAAGGCACTCTCAGGCGCGTTTAATAACCACACACACGCATTTGCCAGTAGACATGCACACAACTCGCATACTTACCCAAAGCGGCCATCCGTCGTTGTTTCGAAGTAGAAAGCACACCCTCAGGCACAGGAACAGTGAACGGTGGAAAATGTTTATTTTCTCTTAAGATCACTTTCGTTACTTTCTTTACCTACTCATTAGAAAACATATTTGATATAGATGGTGAAAGGCTGACGTGAACTTTTTTTTTACGGCGTTGTTGTTAAATATACATCAACGGTTAAGAAGCTTTAGAAAATAACTCGAGAATGTTTTTCTTCATGAAACTATTTATTAAACTTTATTGGTTTGGCGTTTACATAGAACCGTATGAAAACAATACAGTTTACATTATTACACTGCTATCATATGCATTTCGTTTATTAAAATATAAATCGGTAACCGAATATAATTTTCCAGCCAGTTCATATATATTTATAAATTGTCTGGGAACCATAGATATATATATATTTTTTTGTTAAAAATTTTTATAAGAAATAAATTTACAAAAAATTAAAAAAATACAAAAATAAAAGATAATTATTTAAAAAAGACTAGTTCGTTTTTGTAAATTCGTTTTATTTATTGTTCATATTGTTCTGTTTGTAAAGTGTATTAGTAATTTTAGAACTGTTAATATTTTTCTATATCATCGGCCAGATGAAAACTATAGAACTTGATTACCGTTATATTTTTATTAGGATTAATGGATTTTACACGTAAACCATAAGAATTTTTATGACCTCTAAAAAATGTTTTCAAAAAGACTTGTTTTCAAAAGCCTTGAACTGTCGTTTGTCTGCCGGAAACCGCGATGTGACATTCTACCTTGTCTTGGGCATTCGCCTCCATCGGTTTATAGATTTTAAAGTGATCGTGCATGATGCTGGATCCTCTTGCGTACCGTTAGATAAGAAACGTCTTAAGCACTTCTACTAACCTGATTTCTCTCCGTTACTTCTTTATACGGCCGAGCAATTGTAGAAGTTTACTTATGACATACAATATTTTTTTCTGTTCGCTTACAATCTGTGAATATTTATTTAAGATATATTTTTTTAATAACTTTTTCACGGTATAATAAGTTAATTTTTGTTTTTTCTTCAAAATATTCATCGATTAATGTTTTTGAAATTAAACGCATTTTTTTCATAGTTAATTTTATTTAGCGCCGGAAATCGTAAATCTTTGTTTTGAATTTTATTTGGAGTACATAATACTCGGAGAGTTTGAACGTAACAGTCTTAAGTAAAAATTTTAATAGATATTTATATGTCTATCTATATATCATTATCTGTAGGATGTAATGTCTACTTGTAATTTAATTGTTATACGTAGTAGGATTTTGCTAATTTAATTTAAGTGTTATTCGAGGTCTAATGCAAGTTCGAGCTTACTACTGTTTAATGTTTAATAAAGTGTAACATTTATATTGTTATATTTTATTTAATCGACAGCGGTGTGTTATTTAAAAGCGAATATAGATTTTGCATTTTATGTGTGTCACTAGGGTGTCCCAGTTTCGTAACGCAACTTTCTTTTATAAAAGGAAGAGAGAACAATGTTTGTCGTTTGCCTAGGGGTCGCATCATGTTCAGAGATGTCAGAATCCGTTGTATAAATGTTACGTACAACTTTCACTTTCATTGTGTTAATAAAGTAGCACCAACATTTTATGCTTTGAAAATCTTCGTGTGCGGTTATTCTTTATTTTATTAATTATATTTTGTGTTACACATACACATTTGATAATTTCTGTTTAACTTACGGAAATTATGTGTTTTTTAACATTGATTTGCGTCTGTAACTGGTTAAGTACGTTGATTTTATTACGCTTAAAATAAAATATTTAATTGATGTGACGTGAAACAATAGTTAAGATATGAATATCGCTACAATATGTAAGAGATAAGAAATAAAACTAGAAAATTTGATAAGAATTGTTACGAACTCTCTCTCTCTCTCTCTGTGTGTGTATGTGTGTGCGTGCGCGCGCGCGTGTTATATTTTGTTGTGTTCGACTGCGTAACGTTAAGTTATCTATTGTTCATTATTACTTCATGAAAAAACTCCTCGACACAATTTCACGAATCGATCGACCAAATGATCGTGTGTCTGTTTCCAAATTTTTTCATTTGTATTTTTTTTAATTTTTATTCTGGTGCTATTATTTTGCAATAAGATTAAAAAATTGTCATAGATGAATGAGAAGAATGATGTTAAATGAAAATGAATATTTACGTTGAAAGTTCAGCTTTAATTAACCTACATTCTTTATTTAATAATTTAATTGTTCTTGTTTGAAAAAGTGCATTTTACCCTAGGGGAAAATCTGGTTATAAAATGACGGAGGCTTTTAATGCAACAGATGGATTAACGTGTAATTAAAGTATTTCGTCTGCTAAGTACTATGTCATTTTAAAAAAAAAACATTAAAAATGAAATATGTGAAGAGGTATTTGTGCAGATTTTGTTCACTTTTCTTGAAAGATATAATTTAATAACCTTTTTATTGATAAAAAGTTAAAACATTTTAATTTAAATTATTTATTGTTATTATCTCTTTTATTCATATTACTTATTGTGTCGTATCAACTTGTAATGTTAATGTAAGTTCATAATTATAAACGTGAAATCAAAGAAAATAAATTCATTCTTAAAAATAAATTAATATCCACGTCTATCGAACAAATTCAGAACTGTTTCGTCTAACATAAAAAGAGTCCTGCTGTGTTTTCATTGTCGTGTTTCTTTCTTTTTGTTTTAATAAATTATCGATCCGTTGAAGATCTTTCCGCCAATTTATTTAAAATTATTATTTTTTTTTAGAAACTATTTTAAATTCTTGTCCGAGTTGTTTTTTTAAATAAAACTAATTTTTAAAATCAGAATTTTCTACATTTTCGATCAAAGTGTGCATAAATAAGGCTCAAATATTTTTTATTAAAATTTTTTGGATTGTTAGTTTTTAATTTTGTATATTCAAACGTTTTACTCACTATTAATGTAAGTATTTTTATTTTAGATTAATAATATGGATTTTAACGACTATTATTTTTTACTTTATTATCAATTGCGTATTTCGTTTGTGATGTACCGATCAAGGTTTTTCCACGGTTTCCTTTGATCCATTCCATTAAATGCTGGAAGAGTTCCATTTTTTATCCGTGAATTAGCGTACTTCCAAATCCCTCGTGTGATCTACGTATAATGTATCTATCGGAATAAAATATATATTTATTAAATCAGGAATCATTTTTAATAGAAATATTTAACGTCACCTCGTCGTTACTTACGAGTAGTATGATGATGATTATCACCTTGCGCGTATGATTTTCCTGATTATTTCATTAATAAAACTTTCGTGATTCCTCTAAATTTTTTTAGAGCAGTGTGAGACATGTGAAATGATACGCTAAAAAGTAACTCTATGTAGGAGTCTTAAACGAAGATATAACACATGATTACCCTTTCAAATGGTTTCAATTAAAGTTTTTATTTGTAAAGAAAATAACTACTTTATTTAAGACATTTATTAGAAGAAAATGTAAACATGTTTTTACGTTTATTAATTTTATTATTGAGACTTCATAAACTTATTGTTCTTAGTTGTACGTTGTACTGCTGGAATGAACGATTAAAGTGGTGGGTAGGCTAGAAAAATTATTAATTAATTGAATGTATAACGGCTTGTTTCTTGTGGAACTTGTACGGGAAAGTAAGTTAAAGCGGAGAAGGAATGCATTATCCCTTAATTTGGCTGTTGGATTTTATGTCTTGAATATAACATTACTGTGTATGTATTAACATGCTCAAAGTACGTGTAATATATTCCCATTAAATTAAATCTCGTCAATGAATTTTTTTTTCTTTTTGTAGCTGGTAGTAATGATCTCTAATATAAAATATTTTTCATCATTGCATTCAGAATTATAAAACGTATTTTCAAATCGCGTACAGAGTCTAGTGACTTAATCTGCGATTGATTTAATTTTAGTTCATTTTTTCATACTCTAAGTATTTACATCAGAGTTTCTTTTATATTGTTTATTATAATAAATTTCATCTTTGCTTAGTGGAGATTGTTTGCTTATTAGTTTGTTTAAATAATATCTATTGTGAACGCCTCATTTAGCTCGCTTGCATCTTTATTGTTATTTGACCACAGTCACATCTTTCCTATTTAACTCTGGAGATCTATGATGTTTTTGAGGTTGAACAAAATCTACACCCAAAACATTGTACAAATTGTAGTAAACCTATATTAATTTATTAAATATAGCATAATTTTTTATATTTCGTAAAATGAATATCCTTTAAAACTTTTATACGACAGTAAAACCGTTAAATGTCATGTCATTTTGATTTAGTTGCTGTACCTATAACGGTTACAGGTGGCCTGATATTTAACAAATCACTCCTGAAAACAGTTTATAGCGTATTCTTAAATAAAAAAGTTGGATTAATTTTATAAATTAATTTTCGAAATTTTGTTATCGGATTCCCATGCGTGCCGTATTAACTAGAAAAAGCGAAAGACGAGTGGTTTCACGTTTGCTATTTTTCCGAGCCGAGTATATTACAGCACTACAGTAAGTTGTTGCATCCCTACAAATATGCGTGTGTGTGATAACAGACTTACAAGTGACAGCTTTCTTCTTTGATTAGGTTCTGGCCGTGCAGTGATCATTATTGCTCTAAGAGAAGGAACTCATTGTCACTTGCACGACTGAGACGTCATGAAAATAGATGCTACTATTCTGGAGCTAAAGAGAGACAGAAATAAAGATATTACCCTTGTTCGGGCATATTCATGTAAAAGTACATTATTTTGATAAAATAAATCTGCGTAATTAAATTTTTGTTTTAAATGGTGAAGAATTCGTTACACTGTAACCTGTAATATTAAAATAAGTTAAGGTCTCGTAGTATATTGTAACACTCATTTAGTGTATGTTTTTATGAATTTAAATAATATTACTTAATATTTTTAAGTCAAATGTATTTACTATATAGCACTATTCTTGCGGACGATAATAAAAGTATTATTCAATAAAATTTATCTGCTTAATAAATTTTATAATAATGTATTTAGTGTGTATGTATTCCACCGTAGCAGCTCAACGGCTGAACCTATATATATATGTTTATATATAAATATATTTTATTTAACTTATATTTATATATATATTTCTTGTGTGCGTGTGTATGTCACTGAACTCCTCCTAAACGGCTGGACCGATTTTGATGAAATTTTGTGTGTGTGTTCAAGGGGATTCGAGAATGATTTAGATTCACAAATTGGTTCACTGAAAAATGTTTTTTTAATTAAGTTTTTATTTATAAGTAGTTGTTGATTCTGGAATGTTTTACATTGGATCCGGCAGACTGCGCTACCATCGCAGTATCGAATATTCAATAATATTCTATTTTAATTTTAGTTTGTCCCGACAGTTGGTGCTGCGATCAAATTGAAAAAATATTTCGTAAGTTTGTGTTATTATTGTGTTACAAAAAATCGCGAGAAAACAGTTTTTTAATAAATAAGAGGCTAATAAATCAGATGGAAATGTAAACAAAGGAAAACCAATCAGATCAATGCAAGATGGCCGCTGCCAAACACAACGACCAATCACAAAGAGCCCGTATGGCCGTTGCCAATGTAAACAAAATTAGAACTGATTAAGTAACAAGTAAGCAGCACTGCAATCGCGTTTATAATTGTGCGCGTATTGAGAAATATTATATTATATTATTATTTATTGAAATAACGTTTAAAGTGTATTTAAAAAATATACATTGTGCAAATTTGTAAGGTACAGTATTGAAGTGAAAATGTTTTTTAAATTTATTTATGTGTTGTTGATCTTGGGATGGTTAAGGTTCACAATTGGGTCCGGTAGGCAGCGTGTGGGTCTGGTAGGCAGAGCTGCGATCGCGTTTTAGAAGTTTATTTTTAATTTTTGGTTTATCAGTCAAACCCGGTAGTGTGGCTGCGATCGGATTCTAGAAATTTTTTTTTATTTTGTTGCTTTTTCGCATATCAGTTACTTGCGTATGAAACATCAAAATTATTAAATAAAAAAAAAATATGTAGGAGGTACTTTTTAGAATGATGTTAAGTGAAAATTAGTATTAATGTGGATAAAAATTTATTAATTATACTAATTATTAATTTTACGGCGTTTCGATTTTTTAATTAAATTTTCATTGGACATCTCAATATTTAGTGAAAATAAATATTTACCATACTACACATAATTAATCAATAAACCCATTACAATTATACAACAATCACAAACTGATAATATCATACTAATAGTCATTTTAATGAAATTTAGAACACATTCCTGCTAATTTTAACTTAATTAAGTTACTTATATTTATGTGTGTGCATTTATTACAGAATAATGTCGCGTCAGGACAACGTCTGTTGGGTCCGCTAGTATATATATATATATATATATATATATATATATGTATGTATGTATGTACCACCGGTATGTTTAAAAAATCTGATGTGGACACCACATAACTTCCTTGTAAGCCTATTAAATTACATACACGCATTTTTTTTTTAAATGAAAAGTGCATAAAATATTACTTCATTAATAACTTCTGATATTTTTTCTATTTTTTTTTTATTGTTATTATTTATCGTAAAACTTTTTTTACAGAGGTTAATAATAATTTTGATTATTCCGTAAGCTTTTTTATAACACAGTTCTTATATTTATTATTATTAAAACCTGCCTTCTCTATAAAAAAATTGCGTAATTTACCTCTTGACTTGAAAAGATAACTGAAAAAGTCCATATTTCTTTTTACAACTTTGTTTTATTTTTATTGTTATTATTATTATCATTATTTGAGAATGAAAGAAGAGGCCGGAATATTTGCTAGCCGATATAATAATCGCCCGGTTATTAGAAACCAGAATATTTCAATTTAAAATACTATGTAAAGGACATTTTTTTAAAGCAATAATATAAGAATCTAATATAATTCATGAATTTTTTTCTCATAGTCTTAGTTTTAGGAAAATAATTTTTTTTGAAATAAACTTAAAAAAAGTTATAAACAATAGTTTTAATTATTTATATTATGTTGACAGTAATAGGTATTTTCTCCAGTGTGTAGATGATAAATTACAATTGTATAATATTTTTATATATTAAAAATATAATATTATATTATATTTATACAAATTTGTATTATAATATGATATTTTTATACAAATATTATATTTGTAATATTTTATATTACAATTGTGTTTATTTTCACAACAAAAAAAAAAAAAACAATCGAGCTACAAGAAACACCGGTCAGTTTTTCTTTCTCGAAAGAGAGATGATGTTTTTATATTCCATTTTGAATATTCAGCTGATTGTAGTCTGTATTTCAGTAGACTTGCCGTTCTGATCTGCGTTAGTATGTTCGGCCCGATGGCTTATTGAAGAAGACAATGGTAAATTGTGTCGTTCTTCGCTTTCCCTCTAATCCTCTCAGCCACAAAATGTTTTACTACTGCAACTAGTATTTGTGATCACGGCTGTGTTATTTTCCGAATGTTGTCGGGTTAGATCTCTTATTGCTGTTGTTTTGTTTTAAACTGACAGAATTTTGTTTCTATAAATTTTGAAAGTTGTTAGTTTATTAAATTTTAAGCTTGTAAGAAACAAATTTTTAATATTCTTCACATGTGCTTTTGTATTATTGATATTTTACTTCGCTACAATTTTTTATTTTTTTTCTGTCCAGACCGTAATAAAATTATTCACGTTAAACTTTTTCGTTTATAATTTGATAACTTTTTTTATTTTATATAGTTATTTGAAAAAAGTCGTATTTCAAATCCTTTGCGATATGATACACTTAGTTACACATTTAGTTTTTCCTAGTTATCTCTTCATTAACGTGATTCACTATCTTTTTTTGACGTTTTTTATGGGTTTCAAGAATGTTTATCATTCTTACCTTTAATAGTTTGTTAGTAACCTTAGGATAAGAAGAAACAGTTATTTTTCTGTTAAATCTAGTGTATTGATGTATGAAAAGTTGTATTAAGAAGTTTTACTATTTTTTCGATTTAGCGATTTAAAATAAGATTAATGGTAATGTTTTTTTAAAGAGTAGAATTCAAAATGAACATTAGGTGATTAATATAATAGACATTTGGAAGTTAAAAAAATTTTATCGCATTTTAGTTTTTTTTTACAAGTATTTTCTCATTTCAAGTACTAAAGAGGATTATACTTCTTTTCAAAAATTAATAAAGCGGATTATTATTATTATTATCATTATCATCAAAAATATTAGAAAATTTATCCGCAGGATATAAATGCTTTCTCTGTTCCGTTTATATACGCATGTACCGCGCGCAAATAGTTGGGCGGATTAACCTAGTTCTAATAATAGCACGAGTGTTGTCTATAATGCCTCGTCTTGACTTTCTGCCAGTTCGTTCGTCTGTTCTTTTTCTTTGTGTTCAGTTACGAAAATTTATTTTATTTACGTTTATTTTTAATTTAATATTACTATTTTTATTTTCTCGGATGAATAAATTTTTTAGTAAGAAAATTGAATATTTTTATTTGTTTAATACATTATAGTTTCATTCTTTGAAGTTTGCGTTTTAGTAATTTTTATTCATTTTTTTCCTTACACATGTAGGGCGATACATGCTTTTGATTTTTTCTTTTGTTCTTATTTGATTATTTATAGAAAAAAAAAAAATATATATATATATAAGACATAATAAGTAAGCAATAAATTCCTATAAAAAATAAATAATTAGCCCAAAAATAAAACAAAGATTTATTAACATATTGATAACAGGTGATAATAAACACACACACACACACACACACACACACACACACACACACACACACACACACACACACACACACACACACACACACACAAACAATCTATTTTATATATATATCTTTTAACGATTTCATTGCTTACTTAGTCTTATTTGCAATAATATTAACTTAAACTAATTTTAGGTAGTATATTGGTGGAATAATCGATAACTTTTTGTCTTCAGTCATTTGACTGGTTTGATGCAGCTCTCCAAGATTCCCTATCTAGTGCTAGTCGTTTCATTTGGGTATACATCCTACATCCCTAACAATTTGTTTTACATATTCCAAACGTTACCTGCCTGCACAATTTTTTCCTTCTACCCGACCCTCTAATATTAAAGCGACTATTCCAGGATGCCTTAATACGTGGCCTATAAGTCTGTCTCTTCTTTTAACTATTTTTTCAAATGCTTCTTTCTTCATCAATATGCCGCAACACGGTTTCATTTGTAACTTATCCATCCATCTGATGTTAACATTCTCCTATAGCAACATATTTCAAAAGCTTCTAATAATTTCTTCTCAGGTACTCCGATCGTCCAAGTTTCACTTCCATATATAGCGACGCTCCAAATATACTTTCAAAAATCTTTTCCTGACATTTAAATTAATATTTGATGTAAAAAAATTATATTTCTGACTGAAAACATCCTTGTCGGACTCCTTTTCTTATTACGGCTTCTTTCTTATGTTCTTCTATTATTACTGTTGCTGTTTGGTTCCTGTAAATGTTAGCAATCGTTCTTCTATCTCTGTATTTGACCCTATTTTTTTTTAAAATGCTGAAATTTTATTCCAGTCTACGATATAGAATGCCTTTTCTAGGTCTATAAATGTCGGACTCCTTTTCTTATTACGGCTTCTTTCTTATGTTCTTCTATTATTACTGTTGCTGTTTGGTTCCTGTAAATGTTAGCAATCGTTCTTCTATCTCTGTATTTGAGCCCTATTTTTTTTTTAAATGCTGAAATTTTATTCCAGTCTACGATATAGAATGCCTTTTCTAGGTCTATAAATGCCAAGTATGTTGGTTTGTTTTTCTTTAATCTTCCTTCTAATATTAATCTGAGGCCTAAAATTGCTTCCCTTGTCCCTATACTTTTTCTGAAACCAAATTGGTCTTCTAATTGTTGACTATTAGTTAATACGTAGATAATCATTTTTAGATGGTTTCATACACGTATATATATATATACATACATACATATATATATATATATATATATATATATATATATATATATATATATCGTATTCAGTAATGCTTGTAGCATTTTCGCGTACAGTATTGTAATAATACGCCATCTGGGAGAGACTTATACAATTAAAAGCGTATCTCGTGTGTGGAAAATAATAGTCACGTGTATCATTACACTATTATTGTATAACAGCTGTTGTCGACATAAACTTGAAGGTATTTAATGTCAGTTTTCAATTAACTTTTTTAATTTCGTATCCGTATGTGTACAGTTGTTTTATACTGTAACATTTTTTTTCTTCTAATGGTATGTTTTTTTTTATTAAAAAATTCAGTAGAATTATATAAAACGTATATATCCTACATATGGGCTTTTATGTACCGACAGATAAAATCAAATTGATCATCCAGCCATGAATAAATAAATTTTTTCACATTCAGTTATACGATAGTGTTAAATTATATATATCTTACTGCTTTTGAAATATATTTACGTATTTTTAATTGGTTGAATAATTATAGTAACTACCAGCAGTGTAATTTATTATTCTTGGACATTATTAACCTATATATAAAACCCGTAAATAATACAATTAATAACGTAGGACAGTGGTTTGAGCAACCTTTCACTAAACGCTGTAGGAGTGTTAACAATAGCGGTTTCTCGGAACTTATTTGAATTTATGACAATAACTGGAAACCGCGTACATACATATCACGTGGTGTATTCATAAAACGTAACCGTAGAAATACATTTGCGAAGATAGGTCTGCCTGTACTTTATGTTATTAATTAATTGTATCGCATTTTTTACAAATTTAAATTATGTATAATTGTTTACATCTTCTAACGCGCGTTAAACAATAGAAATGCATTTTATGCTCTGCAGTAAAAATAAATACATAAATAATAATTTTACTGCATCGAAAGTATATGCTCAATGACCTTGCAAACTCTATGGCTGTACAGCAATTCAAATCGATATTTGAAACATTTTTAGAGATCTACAACGTAGTAATTCGTTATTTTGTGTTTAGTTTATTTTCTTTAAAAATATCACATTACAGAGCATCTTTTTTCAGAATTATAAATAATATATTTAAAAAACTGTGTTTTTCCCTAATGAAACTTAAGTTTCTATCATAACTTAAGTTTGTAATCGTCGATATTTTTTTTTCTTTAATTATTACCTTAAAAAAATATTTGGTAATCATTGATATTTCAATGAATGTCAGCGAGCACAAATATATTTTAAATCTTATGTATAAGTATATTTATCTTAAGTAAGGTACATCTTCCTTAATACCTTTTTAATAATTATCTTCTTTTTAATATCATCTCCAATAATGTTTAATTGACATAAAAACCGTGGAGAAGTTATCATCTGATTTTATAATTTTTATATTAATGTAAAATCATTATATTCCAAAAATTATTCAAGTTTGCCTTGCCTTTTCCCTCCAGCGCGAAAATGTGTGTGTGTTTCCAGGGTACATTATTTTAATACTTCACAAGATCTATCCCTGTCTTTATTATTGTTGTGACGCTCCTGAGACAATAAGAGTCGTTTGCTCTGATCTACTGCATACGACATTTATTATTTATTTTGTCTCTGAGGTGAATAAAGACGAATATTACTAGTAGAGCTGAGTATCACCAGAATTTCCGAGAACAAACATACTGATGTATAGCAGTGCGCAGTTTATTTAACAGGCTGCAGGACCAATATATCCCGCGTAAGCCTTACAGATGCTTGCGGCACAGCCCTTCCCCAAGTCAGGTCGCCTACAGTCATTTCGATTACGGCGTTTATTATAACATATGAGTGCAGACATAATATAAGAATTCTAATATTAACGTAAGATTCAACAACACAAAAATATCTATAAAACATTAAGTTATTTTTAACGATCTTCAAAAAATATATAATGGATGTCATTATTAAAATTTACTTAGAGTAATAAGTTACTCGTACACCTTACTTAGAATGTTTTATTTATACTATGTTTTATTACTTATATTTATTTATTTTAGTATCATTCGTTTTATGCACATAATAGATAGGTTTGTTTTAAAATTAAAATAATTCCGAAAAATGTATCAATAAAAATTATGTCATTAGTTTACACAGCGAATAAATTTTTTATATAATTTTTCAAATTAATGACATTATAAAGTTATGTTTAATTTTTCTGTGTTATCGACTCAAAGGAGTCCGTATTATTTACTTAGAAACATAAAATGTTCATGTTGATTGCATAAAAGTTACTGTATGTTACTGAAACGGGAGATATGAAGAAAAGGAATAGTGGAAATAATAAGAGTGAATTTTTTGAAACCGTTTCAATCACAGCAAAGCAAAATTTTTATGTGACGTAATTCATTAATATTACACTATACCAATCCTGTGGAAAAAGAAACTCTTTTCTACGTAACTTAGAGAGAGAATTTTGTCTTGTAATTGTTCATCGGTTTTATCTTTTCAAAATAAAACGTATATCATCATGCGACTTTCGGCTTGTAAATCTTTGTATAGATATCAGTTTTATTGTCATTAATTTATTAAAATATTCATGGTAATCAATCGACGTTTGAACGGCTCTGATAATCGAAAGTTCACAATTTCGCGCAGTAGCTTAGTTTAATTCAGACCCGTAGTTCCTTTGTTCAGTTTATTACTTGATCTCTAGCTTATTATTACATCTTTCTCAAACCGAAACGTGTGCTATTTATTAAAATCCGTCAACAGAACGGTGACCGCAAGACAGAATCCAGGAGCCATTAGCATTAAAATATCCGCCCTGCCTAAGAAACGTCTATCTGCCATATCGAAAGGCGGGGAATAATACAAGGCGTCAATCCGATACATATAGATATTTGATCAGCAAGTTTTTCGAAGTTTCTCGCTTATTAAATTACGATTGTAATGTAGATTTCTTTCGTCCTGCGACTTTAAGGTTGTACATAGAAGTTTTTCAGAAATTCATACGGTTCTGAATTTTCTAAATGTTTTGTGAGAAAAGAGTTTAGCGGTTCGGTATTATCGAGTAACCAAGATTTTTAAGTATTTCAGTGCCGTTTCTGACCGTACGATAAATTTTGTTCTTTATTCCTTAAGAAGGTTTAAAAACTTCAATTGTTTTCACTCATTAAGACGTGTACAAAGGCTGATGAAGGAACTTAAGATTTCTTCATCTTTATTAAACGTTGCGAATCGACTATAAGTTAAATATTGTAACTAATAATTCATATGCTGATAATAATATTTGTGTAATCGTTATTGACTACGTATGTAACATATAATTAATATTTAAAATGTTAAACATTTATTCATTACTTTGTGTTACATAACTCATGGTGTTTGTGAACGATATCAAGAGCTTAACGGCATAATAATTAATCGCAGTTCTTATTAAAAATAGTGTTAAAATTATGACAAAAGAAAAAGTCAAGAGTTGTGTCCATTAGGTGGTTGTTAAAGACAAATACCTTTTAATAACTATCTAATATACCATTTATTTTCTTTCGTTTGATAATAATTAGCATTTTCAAACGTAAAAAAGTCGCGTTAATTATTAAATTTAACACTAATATAAATGTTTACTCATATTATTTGCAATAAACTTTCCTGTAATTTGAAAACTGGTTTCATAATAACAGTGATAAATCATGGATGGATTTATTTTATTTCCGGATCAGATTTACATTAATCTTTTCAATCTAATTACGTTTTTTACAAAGACTTAGTAGAAAAACTTGAGAAAATACCCTTTTTTAATTAGTTTATCTACTTAACTCGGTTTTATTACTCTGTGAAAAGGAAAAAGAATGATAAAACTTTCTGTACTAAACTCCGTAATAGGTAATTTTTTTTATTATTTTCCGCCGATTTGGATGCTTTTTGGTCAGATATTTTTCAGAAGTTGTCGGTTGTCCGAGTAACAACAGCTTTTCAGTTGGAAATGGGTATCAAAAAAATTGATATATTCGTTTTCATAAACTCAGTAAAGTCTCACCTTCAAGTTTAGTGATAAATTAGAAAACGTTTGTTATTAGGTACTTCTATATTTATATATTTCATTATTAAAAATAAATAAATTCTTGAAGATCGCCGTAATTCTTTGAAATAACGACTGAAGTATTAAAAATGTTCAAGGTGTATAAGAATTATAAACGTAAGTGGACTAGTACTTACCCAAGTAGTCATAATCTCACGTTATTTCTATACATTTGTTTAAGGTAATAACATTATTATTTTAGTTACCGATCTTGGGTTTAATAAAAAAATTACCGTTACATACTTTTATTTATTGTTACTTTGGGGTTAAGTAGGCCTGCCGTTACAAAACTTCTCTTTATCATAAGATATACTTTTACTGGTAATGTAACTATTTATATGTACATAATAATTGTGTTAGATTGTTACTGCGCCTTTCTAACGCAGTGAATACTGTGTTTGGTTTTTATTTTTACGTAAAATTTCACGCATGCTATTAATTATAAAGAAAATACAACTGACCACACGAGCTGCAGTAAAATAACTTAAGTATGTTGTATCACAACGTGTTATTGAAGTTCGCGCATCTTATTGAAGGTCGCACACTCAATTAGTAGTATGTTTCTATTTTTACTTTAACTTCACAGCCTTCAGCTAATTTATTGTTATCATCACGTTTGAAATTATCTAACATTTTTTCGTTCCCTTTCTTTTTTCCTTCGATTATGCTTAGTAATATCCTATGTGTTGTTATTTCGTTTTTAATTTAAGAAAACTGAAATATATTAAATCATCATTGTTGTGTTCACATTGGTAATTCTAATTTAGTAAAACGTCAGCGATTTCCGATCATCTTAATCATTTGCAAGAACAAAATACAATACAGTTACGTAATAAATGTCTCGATTAGTTATTATAAGAAATTGATATTGTTCCTTAAAAATTAAATTGTAAGATGTATTTTAAGGATTTGTTATTATTATTTATTGGTCATTATAAGTTATCGATGATTTGTTGTTTAATTTAGTTCTAGGTACTATGTTTTCGGTGAATTACGGCTTCCCAGGGTCGGTAGTATATACGTGTATGAGATATTGTAAGGTTTCACCTTTTACTTGCTGCAGCATAATTCAAAGTTAATCCTTGTATCGTATTTTTTTCTGTGTTCCTTGTAAAATTCTTAGAATTGATTTTCTCTCGAGAAAACTTCCAATTAAATCTTCGAGTATTTAACGATTTCGTCGAAGGCCTTGATCTTTTTCTATAATTTGTTTAATTATTGTTTTTACTCGATATCATTTTTAGAATGTTACTAAGAAAGATGGCAGAGATTTGAAGGTCGCCGCTTATTCTATCGCGTGCATTCCTCCGTGACCTCATTTGTTGCGGTAAGGTGTTCGGTGTGAATAAAACATGTTGAACAACTTGTCAATTTCTTTCTGGCTTAAAATTATTCAGATATTTCGATCAGACGCGAATAGCTACAAAACTTTACGCGAATAGTTACGAAATTTTGGAGAGGGTCTCGACAGTATTTGTTAATGTCAATTTTCCCTTAATTAACTAATTTCTATTTTCAAGAGCTCCTATAATTTTGTAATCATAGTGGAAGTGGAAGTATACAGAATTATTAACTTATTGACGATTTTTGTTTGTAATCGTTTATATAATATATAAAAATTCATCCATTTAATTAAGATTTCTTGATTTATTTTAAAATTAATTTGAATATGCTCTGAATTTGGACTATCGACGATGTATTATATTTTAACATTTCCATTGAATAAACGTAAAGAAAATATTATAAGCGCATTCTATATACAAAATTTTACGAGTTGTTACATTACTCGTCTCTGAAACGCGTGACCCGCTAGAATTTAATTATTTTTCAAATTATTTGTAGAATAATTTTAGGGTAGAAAGAAACAGCTTAACGTAAATTGTTTATGTAATTGAAACCCATATTTTTGTTTCTCATAACTTATGAGAAAAAATTCGGCTTACCTTGTATCTTTTCGCTTACTGATTTAAGAGAAGTGTAAAAAAAAATGTTTAAGCTTGTAGAATATCGTGTGTTTTAACTTGCAGAAAAACGTTCATTTTTTATGCGTTCTATTGGATGTTTGTTTCCGTTTTTGATCTTATTGTGTGAAATTTGAGTTAAAACTTGACTGAACATCCTATCTTCCTTTCCCCCTTCTCCTAAAATTAAATGTAAAGTTGTTTGGGATATGTAGAAACAACAATATTTTAAATCTGTTTTGTAGTCTTCTTTGCACACAATATGCTAAAATATATTTTACGTAGTGCTCTCGATAAGTTGCATATCATTATTATTTATTTATTTCTTCCTTGAACATCAACTTGTTTTTGCCCGATTACGTAATCCATTGTACTGATGTGTGGCTGTACTATTTCTGCAGATTTGAGTTTTTTCTTGAATTGAGTGAAACCTATGATTACGTTGACTATAATTAGTAAATAAGAGATTCATTTTAAATGAAATTATTTGCTAAGATGTTCTTAACTTTATTAGTCTACAGTTTTATTTATTATTTATTTACCTTTACGTTATTTGTATGTTACTTTTTATCAATAGATATGGAAAAAAATGAAGATTATTTTATTTTGTTAAATTTAATTAAAAACTTCAATGGTGTTGCATTTTATTCACGATCATGAACGTTATTTTTGTCTGTTATCAGCTACTTTTTTCGATTTATCTTTTACAGTTGCAAAGTGAATTCAAATAATCAAGGTAAATATTTACCTTTAAAAAACATTTGTTTATAAAAAAAACTCGCATCAATTTAAAGATTTTCTTCTCTGAAAAAAAAGTCCTTATAATTTATACATCAAAATAAGTTTAAGAAGAACCGATTTTCTCATATCGTGATTGTTAATTTACGTTATGAGAAAATATTCAATCGATCGTTGTTTGAACATCCTACGGTCGATTGACCGGATATCACCTCTACAAGAGAACGGGTGTAAAGAAAATTAGCTATTGGTTTAGGAATGTATTGATATTTTCATATTTTTGGAATAGTGCGACTTTATTTTAAGCGTTATATAAACGTCATGATAATCGAAATGTGTTCATCGACTGTGACTACCAGTTAGGTAATAACTGCTAGTAAAAATCTTAGAACGAGTTAAACTCAAAGGTCTTCTCTCAGCTCGTATTGTAACAGGAAATAATAGTTATGTAGTTACGGAAATATCGTAGTAGTATAAACTATTTATTGTTAAATGGAACCGTGAAAACTGACTGAAATTTATTTGTATCAGATTTACCCTGATTCAAACAAACATCGTGCACTTTTGTAAGAATTACGTAAATCCAAGCATTCAAAAATTATAAACTGCTGCGGTCCATGATGAAAGGGGAAACATACAGACAGCAACTGCATCGCTCCACTCGAATACATTTTATTGGTGTAACTTGTTACGCGTATAATAAAGGTAAGAACTGGTATTTAAGTAAATAAAAAAACCTCATGAAACTTGAAAAATATATATTTAAACTAGGAAAAGATTGTTAAATATATATTTGTAAAAGTTTCATTTACAGTAGTAATTTCTTGGTTTAATGCGATTTGATTTACGCGATTTTGAATTTGACGGTTGATTTTATAACACTGTCCCTTGACTTAATGCAGGTGTGGTCTCCAATTAAGCCGTCAGAATTACTCTATATAAGGTTTAAAATAATATTCGCGAAAGGGTTTTCGGTAAACAATACACGGACTTATATACACGTGCAATGAAATAAACAGTGAAACAGGTTTTCCCTTTCAATTACAGCATACTGAAGCGTGTTAGGTTGGTAATACTGAAGTGTTTGGTTTATAAACATTTTAATGATCACAATCGACCAGCCATTAGCTGTTCAGAGAATATATTTTTTGTGTTATTCTTTCTTACGTTATATTACTGTGCAGTATATAATTCTGATCGGTTTGTGTTCAAGGCGCGATACAAAGGCGTACGTACAATATTTTTAATTTATTATGAGAGATATTTTAGGATTTTATTTTGAATTAATTACGTTTAACTTTTTCTTTTATATTTTTCTTGTTTTTAACTATGTTTGATCTTAAACGCACGGGAAAGAAAAGGAAAGCTATCCACTCTTGAGACAAAGTTGGAGGTGATAAAAAGACATGATGATGGTCTATGTAACATTGATATCGAAAATCATCTTAGCCTTGTCGAATCAGCAGTTAGTTCAATAATTAAAAATAAGGATACAATTATGATTGTTGGAAAAATTGCTGTTCCTTTTTAGGCATCATGAATATCTTATTTACGATCTCCTTCAATGGTTGAATTGAAAAAAACTATTGAACATTTTCATAGAAGATTGTACTCAACGTCGTGTATTCCCGTGAAAAGTATTATTATTCGTGAAAAAGCGTTAAGTTTGCATGAAATATTAAGCCTTAAATACAATGCTGAAGATATCAACCTAATCAAGGCAAGCAAAGGATGGTTTGAAATTTTTAAAAAACTTTCAAACCGGCGTTATATTTTGATTCAAGGTGAAGTAGCCAGTGCAAATGAAGAAGCGAAAAATTTAAAAAAGATCGACAAATTATCATTAGAGAAGGAGGATACATGTCACAGCAACTAATTAATGTTGAAGAAACGGCAATTTTTTGGAAAACAGATGCCTAAACGTACTTTTATCGCAAAAGAAGAACGCCGTATGCCCGGTTTTAAAGTATCTAAAGATCGATTCACACTTTTACTTGGAGAAAACGCGAAGGGAACTGTAAACTGAAACCGTTGCTCGTATACCACTCAGAAAATTTCCATGCTTTTAAAGGAATTAACAAACAATCTCTTCCTGTGTATTGGACGTCCAACCAAAAAGCACGGGTAACGAGTTGCACTTTATCTGACCGGTTAAAGAATTGTTTTAGCCTGCAACTAAAAGGTTTTTGCCCAAGAAACAGTATCGCACACAAAGCCGTTTTACTGCTCGATAACGCTCCTGGACATCCAAGCTCCGAAGAATTGGAAGCAATTAATTCACATGTAAAAGTCGTTTATATGCCTGCCAATACGACATCACTGATACAAACATGTGATCAAGGATTGATAGCCACATTCAAGGCTTACTGTCTTGAAAAACATTTTCTCAGATGGTTTTTGCGACTAACTGCAAAGATATCTGTGATTTGCGAACGTTCTGGATAAAATATAACATCCTTCATGCTGTACGCAGTGTTTACGAAGCTTGAAAAGAAATCAAAGAGTGTACGCTTTGTGGAGTATGGCACAAGCTGCATCAAGATGATGATTGAGATCAACCTGCATTCGATGATATCGAACAAATTACAGGTACTATTAAAAATGAAGTTGTACAATTTGCCAGCAGTATAGGGCTCGAGGTTGATGCTGATGATATAAATGAACTTGTGGAAGTAGATAAACAACTTTTATTAAAATGAAGACTTGCTAGCATTAGTCGAGTCGCCAAATGAGCAGCTAGATGATAATTCGAGTAGCAGTGATACATCATTTAAATCAGGGTCATCAAAAATCGATAGTGGTGAACCTTAAACCTCATTCTCCATTCTCAGCCACAATTAATAGTTAAAGGTTTACAGGAGCCATTAGGATACATCGATAAATTTTGTGATTATGAAACTAAAAATGATTCTGCTCGAGAACGAAGTACAAAAGTTGTAAATGGACTGTTAGGTGAACGAAATGCTACAAGATGGTGCTAAATCAGTTGTAACTATCAGTAAAGCAGAGTAAACTGGAGTTATTTTAAGAAACGAAAGCTGAACTAAATCACAAGATTTTTTTAACATTTCTTATAATATTAAGGCCTATGTATGTTTATATTAAGGTAACTAATAATACTGTATTATTATGATGTTTCTTTTGTACTTTATTGTTCTTATATTTTGTTTCTACAATATTGAAGTTTATGTAATCATATTTACTGTACTGCATTCGATTTGTATTTTATTAATTAAAAAAGTATGTTTAGCCAAACTTTCTAAAAATTCCTTGTCTTCTACCTGCGAAAAGAATTACGAATTTAGCTTATTAAATATGTACACGTACAGATACTACACTGCACTGTAGTACAGTAATTTACTGGTACACCTTTTTTGAGAAAACAGTTTTGATTTACGCGGTTTTAATTTACGCCACAATTTTCAGGGATGAATTAACCGCGTAAATCAAGGTATCCCTGTATTTGTGAATTATATGTATTTACGAGAACTGTTGTTTGTGCCAAGTAACACACTTTTTTGTCTTTGTAAGTTATGGAAGTACTTCCATAAGTTTAGTTTAAGTTAGTCAACTTTCTCATCGGAAGAGGACTGTGAACATAAACTGATTACGTAGATCGCGTTGCTTGTATTCATTCTTAATATTTATTTATATTGTAAATAAAATGAGGAAAACCGTTTACATTGGGTTTGACTTTGTTTTGTGACTTTACCATGCGAATTTAATTAAAGCAACACCACAGAAATGAAAGAGTTCTTTCGCTTTAATAAAAATGCAGCGATTGTTTTTATGTTTCTATTGAGCGGAAATGTTTTATTTTGTAGAAATTTTGTATTCTTTTTAAAAGAAACCGCTATTTTTCGTATTCAGTTAGAATTTCTTGTTTTATAATATGCACGATCAATGTTATAGCCGTAAACCAGTCGTTTAAAGCAAAGCATTTTTGCGTTATTTTGAATGATATGTATTACTTCTGTGTAATATTCTCCCCTTATTCCTATTATGACTTGCCGTTATAAATCTGCACGCAAAGGAAGCGATGTATATGGATTGCACACACGTGATGTGCGTGAAGCTGTTGGTTTTTTCATGTTATGTGTAGTAGAAAGTTCAACTACTACATGTGTGTGGTAAAAACGCTGATGTGAATTTTAAATATAAATCCAATACTACACATTCTTCGTTTTAATTTTTCAATAATGATTTCTGATGCTTTTTGACGTATTTTATGTATGTAAAACCTACTACACTACATTTATTTTAATAGAATAACACCGTTGATCAAAGAGTAGTTTCACTGCTGAATTTGCGATAGTTACATGCTTTTTCTTGTGACATATAAATCTTAAATCAAATGTGTTCAGCGGTGTTCTTTTATAAGTTATAAAAAAACCTAATCCACTCATAAAACACTAATGCTACACTAGCCAGCTCGTTATAAAATAAAGGGTGATGTTAAGAAACATTGTTTCTGCTGTAGAGCTGAATTACTTATTATATTCGGAGGTAGACCGTAATATGATGTAGTACGTTTATTGACGTGTCTCTTGATATCCGCAGCTATTAAAGAAATTAAACAAGCTGCACATTTTGGAAATTTAAATTTATCTGATATTTTGTAATTTTATCTAATGTTTTTAATCATATAGCCTACCGATGGTGTATGTAGAGTACAGTTAACGATTCTACAAAGTAGAATAGATTATAGATCTGTAACAAAATTATTATTATTTGTATCGTGTTGTAATCAGATACCTGTACCATTCGATTCCACTGGGGATGATAAAGGTCGAAATCGAAGGCCACGGGCATCAGGTGAAGTACTTAAATGCACGCCACAAGGTAACTAAGGAGCCCACTTCGACTTTTTTTCGTGAACCTGGAGCCACAGGAGAACAAAAAGACCATCCTTGAATTGGAGTTCATTGCCAATTGCAGTGTCGTTCGAGACGCCACGGAAGCCTACAGGCCTCGTGCAGTGCATGAGGTGTCAGCAATACGGACACGCTAAGAACCATTATATGAGGCCTTTCCGCTGCGAGAAATGTGAAGAGGGTCATCGGACAGCTGACTGTCCCAGGAAGGACAGGAGCTTTCCTGCGACCTGCGCCTTGTGTTAGTTCGACTATCTGGCAAACTACCGAGGCTGCAGGGTATGTTAAGAGATATAGTAGAGGAAGCAACGATTCCAGAACAAAGTAGCGAAGATGATTGCCGAAGCGCTATGGTTCACGCAGAATGATGAGATTCACGATTGTCTGGAGCTCCCGTCGGTTCGTGAGATTGCACAGCAGCGCAGTGTCAAATGCTTGCGGAGACTTGAGAATCATGTAAACCACTTTGCACTTAATCTACTCGATAACAGCAGGGTTGTCCGACGGTTGAGGCGTGTCTATGAACTCGACCTAGGGTCTGCGTAACAGTTTGGAATCTAACATCGTCAAGTTTAGTGGTGTCGTATCTAATTTCTTTGTTACTACTCTTTCTTTTTATTCTTTGTTATTAATGTTTGTTTTTGTGGACTACGTGGTGCTGAAATTAATGTTTTGTGATTTATGACTGAGCTTGAAATTTCATATTGGAGTTTAAGTTTGCTTGCAACTATTTATTGTGTGACTTATTTTTGGGGTTTCTTAAGGACCCTCTTATCATGTGCTTTTGTCTGGAAACTTACTTACGGCTCCACAGGAGAGCGGATTGTAATTATAATTGTTATTGAGCAAAAAAAAAAAAAATGTATCGTTTGAGTATCGTTTAATTTTAATTAAGTCTTAACTTATATTTTAATAGAATTTTGTGAAAATTTTATTAAAATAATTAAAATACATGGAGGTATTCCTATTACTTCTGTTAGTTGATTCTATGTACTTTTATAGCTTTATTAAATGTATTGTTGTAAGGTTTAATATTATTATTTTTTGGTATAATATTTGACTGCCAAACCTTTCGACTATCGAAAAGTTCTCGTAAGTAATCGTTTTCTGTTTAGTGTATGTACGAGGTGAAACTTTTGTTTATAATTTACACATTTATTTGTATATAGAAATTACCAAATTAAAACTAATAATACGTAATATTACGTTCCGATTAATTGCCGGAATTATTTAACGAATGTGACAATACATCTCGGCATACTGGAATAAGCCGATGTACAGATTCATTTGTAAACTTCATTTTATTTACTTATTTTGTGAAATTTATTGTATTTTATTTTCTAGGCAAAAATAAAAATTAATTAAAAAAAAATTTCAATTTAAAAAAAACTAAATTAATAAAATAAAAATATTTTATTCTTCGTTAAATTATACGTTTCGTATACGTTTTAATTTTATACACAAACTTGTGTAGAATAACTTTGTAAAAGATTCAGTAGGCTGTGCTCTCTATAATTAAAAATTAAAAAAGTTTGTATAAAGTTGAAATTAAAATTATTATTTTTTTTAAATACACTGTTACTTTTTCTAAAACCTTTCTATGAAGAACAGAAGAATAAAATAAATAACTTTTTAGAATATCTTTTCTTCCCTTTCTTGACTGAATTGTTATTTATTTCTTTTTGTATTATTTGCTATTCATTCACAAATATTTAATCCAAATCTTTTATAGACTTTCGCTAACTTTCTTTTCCACTCTTCAGTTCTCTAATTAGCTCAGTTTCAACAATTTATTTTGCAGATTGCGTACTCGGTTCACGCAGCTAAAAAATTATCTTTCGTCAAAGTAGAATATAATTTTTTTTAAAAATTACACTCGAGTAATATGTCATTTTTAATCTTGTGCAGTGAATGTTGCATTTTTAAAATTTAATTACAGATTTTTAACGTTGTGTTGGTCAGTTAACTAGGAAATTATCTTAGTTTTCATCTGATAAACAATACAAATTACGTGTTTATTGCCTTTTGGTGTATAAGTAATCAGTCGTATTTTAAAAATTATGAGATAATAATTTTATGTAAATTATTGTTTTTTTTTTTTTTACGTAAAGAAAAAAATTAATATAGTAAAATACTCGTATATAAATTTATATCCAGGTTGGGCAGTGAAAAAGGATGGTTTTGAAACGGCTAGTATTCGGCCGGTAGGAGTGATAAAGGAGTGCGCGTAAGGCATTGTGTTCCTTTGTTCATAGCATTTTACTTTCAGTCGGCGTCATGGAGCCGTGGAGGTTAGAATACTGCATTTTTGCTTACGACTGGTTTGTGAACAATGGTGAAACGTAAGCTACGATGCGGATTTAACATCCATCTAAATAATTCTGTTCCCACTTGTGACACAATATTACATCGGGTTCATATTGTTGGTTCAGGACACTCATTGGAGAAAAAGGAACCAGCAAGTGCCCCACGTACAGTATGTACTCCGGAAAATGTAGAAAAGGTTAGAACGGCATTGTTACGAAGTAGTCCAAACCGTTCTGCTCGGAGACATGCCACTGAACTTCCAGACACCAATCGCTCCGTACGGCGTATTTTACATGAAGAACTACATTTTCATCCGTACAAGTTAGTGGTTGAGCAGGAGATGAAAGAAACAGATTTCCTTGCGATTGAATTTTGGACGCAATATGTTGTCACTTATGAGGAAAACGAAAACATTGTCTTGTTGAGTTGTGAAACTCGTTTTCATCTCAGTGGTGCAGTTTACAAAAGAATTGTCGGTACTGGACTCTTGAGAATCCCCGAGAAATTCAACAAAAACCACTGCACATCTCTAAAGTTACAGTTACTGCGCGTTGGATAAGAATTGTGTCATTGGTCCTTAGTTTTTTGAACAAGATGTTACTGCTGTAACTGTAAATACTGAACATTATATAGAGATGAACACCTTTTTTTGTGCTTGAGTTAAAGTGAAGACGGATTGCTATTCGGCTTGTCTGGTTTCAGCAGAATGGTACAACGCCTCACACGGCCCGAGCGCCCACTGTTTCCCAACCGCACCGTGCCCAGATTTGGTGATGTTGCGTGTTCTCGTTGGGCCCCGGATTTATCAATGTGTGGGTTTTTATGAGGATACCTCAAGTCACGCATCTGTGAAAAAAGCTCCCTGTTTGATGAATTGAAGGACAGTATTTGTCAACAAATTAACCAAATTTCCGAACACGCTTACAACAATCCGTAAACAAAAATGTTCACCATTTGAAAGATGTGATATTCCATACGTTAGTATCATTAAATGCTATGTAATAACAAATGTGTACATGCCAGTAAACTTTTTTCCAAGTAAAAACTAACGATTTTGATAAATTAAAAACCATCATATTCCCCCCCCCATCCACTAATATATATGTGTATATATAAAAAGTTTAAAAAACATTTTTCAGAACTTTTTAAGAAATCATTTAGGAAATTAATTTATTTGTTCTAAGTTTCGGACAAGAAATAGATTGAATTAAAAATCTATATACCTGTTTTCGACTGATCCGTTTAACGGTTTTAGAAATCTAACGGTGATCGCAAAGTCGCGATACCCAAATGACAAAAAATTGTTTTTTAGAAAGCCTTTGTATTAATTTACAAAATAATATTAACATTTACGAAACTATTACTATTATGTGCAACTAATAAGTAAACTATTATTAAGTAAACTAGTATAATAAGTAAACTATTATTATAATAACTGCTGGAAATATCCACCATGATTTTCAATGCATGCATTAACGCGTTTTCTTACATTGTATGCGACCTTTCTCAGTGTAGCAGCAGTGATATTTGATATACAGTTCTCAATATATTTAGTTCACCAAGCATATGCGGGTTGTTTATGTACACGTTATGTTTCTAAAAGCCTTACAAATAAAAATCGGGAGGACTTAGGTCCGGTGAACGAGCAGGCCGTAGGCCACGAGAAAATTATCCGGTCATCGAAGAAATTTCATACTACTGGTCGCCGTGTGTGCAGTTACTCCGTCTTGTTGTAGCCAGCAGTCACGTTCAGCAGCGTGTAGCAAAGCTATAAACTGCATGATTATTTCTCGATACCGTTCATCTCTTATCGTCTCCGAAAAAAAGATAGGCTCGACAATTCTCCGACGAGATACATCATACCACACCCCAATTTATTGTGAACGTAATGGCTGTTCGTAGAACACATGTGGGTTCTCTGAAGACCATATTCTCTAATTTTGACTGTTAACGTATCCGCTAAGATGAATCCAAGCTACATCGTTAAAAAAACCTTGTCTAGAACAGATATATCATTTCGAACGAAACTTCATAACCACCGACAGTGGTTCGTTTCTCCTTATCTGGTTCTTGGAGCTGATGACTTACGTTAATCCGGTACTGATGTAATTTTAGAATTTGGTAGCTTTATGAACACTTACCCGATAGCCCGATCTGGTTAGAAAGTTTTCGAAAAGACATTTTTGGGGAACGAAGTGTTTCATTTATCGTCTGCAGACTGTCGTCAGTTAAAACAGTTGGACGGCCGGTACGCTTACGGTCATGAAGACTAGCTGTATCCCGAAAACGATTAAATAAACGACAGTGGATTTATTTGGCACATCAGCGCCTGGAAAAGCATTTTAAACATTTTCTTGACACTTCGCGTACGATTTCGATTCGCGGTAACTCACAACAATAAAGACGCGTTATTCTTGCGTAAAAGACATTGCTGCTCGGCTAAACAGACTGCTTGATGCAACGCCCACTGTCGCTCGGAAGCCTGATCTAGCAGTGCTGCATACACTATTCTGTTACACAAAAAATTACCCTAATAAAAACATCTTTTACAAATTTAACTGTCATTCCTACAAAGCAGAAGGATTTGGGTTACCTGACTTTACGATTACCTGTATAAATCTATCAGCAATAGGGTACTTTTAGTGCCTTATTGCTTATAGATCGAATAACTGTCTTTAAATATTATTTCGTTTATAATATTTGATTCTATTTTTGACAGCGGAAAATTAAATTCAGTACTCGCACTGCAGACAGATATGTTTGTTATACAATAATTATTTTAATTATTGTATTAACGTACAATATTACTTACGTTATTCGAGCGGTAACATTTTTATGCAGCATCTTTACTCTATAATTTGCATGCGACGGAGCCTAATTTTTTCAAATTTTCAAAGTGAGTAATAGATCTTACTTTGTCGTTATTATTTTTACTTTATGGTGTTAAATTATGAATGCAGTAAAAATATTCTATCAGAATTTTTTTTGCCACTATTAATAACGGTAGATTGTACCAATTATATTACAATACGTGTTTATAAGTGGTCCACTTATCTTTATGGTTTCATCATTTATGGCAGTAATAATAACCTACATAGAAATAAGATTATAAACAATTGACCCCGATTGTTGTTTGGTTAATATCAAATAAGTAAAGTTATCGATAACACATTGTTAATTACGATCGATTATGTTTTCCCATTTAAGTTTGATAGTCGTAATACAAATTGTTGTAATTTATGCCCTTTTGTATTTTTAAATTTATTCTGCTCCAGTTACTCTCTTCCGCTTTTACCGTTGCTTTACTTGCCGTGGTTTTTTTCGTTCGATCTATTCTAATCTTTCCTGTATGCATTTTTACGGAATAAAAATACGTTTTCTTAGATGATCAATTAGAGTTATTTAATGTAAGATCTAAACGCACTTAACCAAAAATGTCAGGAGAAATTATTTGCTTAATTTTTATAATTTCTACAATTAATGTAAAATTTCCCATATGGAGTATCATCTAAAATTCGTCGTCACAGACTAAGATTGTCAGTATTGTTTGGTGCATTAGAATCGAATATTTATCCTTTTATTACTGTTGTTTTTTCTGTAGTATTTTAATGAAACTTAAATCCATATTTTACATTTTTTTAAACTTGAAGTATGCGTTATGTTGTGAGAAATCAAACAAAACTCTTAAACGCATTTAAAAATTGATATTTTTATTTAATAAAATATTGAAATTTTGCGCGTGAATATTTTGCAAAGAAGTTTCTTCAGTTAATCCTGCAGAGAACGTAAGAAACCCGTAAATATTAGACATATTATTTTGTAATAGGTTTTATTACGTATCGAGCTATATTGAAATTTAATATCTTTCATTATTTTCAAAAATTCCTAATGTGTGGTTTTTAGATTATTTTTTTTAACCTCCGGGGTCACTGTTAGGTAGTTTCAGAGGATGAGATGAAGGACAAGTAGCGTGTATAAATTCCATGCCTGATCGGGATTCGAATCCGTGACCTCCGGATAAAAGGCCGAGACGCTACCACTCGCGCCAGGCTTTTAGAAGATTAAATCCAATAAAAGTATCGTATACGTTAATAAACGACTTATCGAACAAGAATAAGGTTAGGTAAGTAATTCGTATGAACGGTAATATATTGCACGGATGGTAAATTAATAATTGTAAGAGCGATGAGTTTAGATCAAGATATTTGAATAGTTTCAGTGTGTTGAGGAGGACACCTTAAAATTATTTTTCTTATTATTCAATGTTGAGTATAGCAATAATATTGATCTTCAAGAGGCATTTTGTAAATTTACATACTTCATTGAAAAATGTTTACTTTTTTTATTGAAGAAAGTTTCAGATGTCATCGTATGAATGAATATATTTCGATTTTTTCTTTTTTTTTATCTTAACTTTCGTTAAGATCGGATATCATTTTTTTTCGTAAAATTTTAACCGCCATCAACAAATACTGACATGTCTGAAGAATTGGAAAGAGACTTTATAAAAATAAATATTTAACGATAAAAAAATGTATTCATAATTTTGGTAATCTGACAATCTTTGTAGTCTGTTCTGTTTCTTTTCGTATAGATCGACATCCAAACGGGTAAACTGTCTAAATGGATTTAATTCCGAACATTCACCCTCACTAGACTGGCCGTACTATGATTATTAATTAATTAGACCTTATGAACAAAGCTCTTCCACGTAATATTATTGCTGTACAATATTAATCATTTAAGCCCTTTACATGACTGGAAATCATCTTAGTTGTCATTAAGCCAATTTTGGAAAGCATTTCTTTATTTGTAGATTTAATAATATCTTGGAAACAAAGAACTCTAATTTCTATTCTTCGGCAATTATATCGGTAACGAATTGATATAATAAACATTTAGGTGAAAGGATTATAAAGATTCTTCTAGTACTACAGTGAAAAAAAATTAGTGCACTTTTTTACGGGAAAAGAATTCGATTATAATATTACGGTTTGCGATTTGGATAGAATCCAGTTAATGGCTTGATCTTATGTTCCACACTGTTGTTTCTTTTTAGTACTTAAGTACACTAATATACGATATCTTTTTCAGTTCAGCACTGAATTTACTGACATTTTTCATTACACCGCTGGCGAACTGAATAAAGCCAGATTTCTTTTCCTTTTTTTTTAAATTTGAATTTCATCATTTGATGACTTATTCTTAAATTTTACATTAATTTTTTTTTGTTTACTCTATAATTTATATTTGTTTTAATTAATTTTCTCCTATATTTTATGTTACGTGCAAGGAACATTTGACTCATCACTTTTTTAGCCATTTAATCTATCAAAAAAGGGATTTATCAGAAAAGGGCATCTTTTCAGTTTTCAAATCGTAGTAATTTCATAATTTTAATGAAGTTGAAATACAAAAATTTTCCTTCTAACGCTATATAATTTTTATGATGTACAAGCATAGTTACATCGTTAATGTATAAATTTATATATACTAGCCAGTTAGGGGGCTCTGCCCCCTGGATCTATCTGTGTTCAATAATAATAAATAAAAATTAAAGTCTATTCAATCAATAAAAATTATTAGTGTTTTGTAATTTCTTCAGAGCAACAGTTTGGTCAGTACGGGACCCGAAACATTCAGTGATCTGAAGAATGCGGGTTTCAAAATAGTCAGCCTCCATTTTAAAAATACTAGTTATAGCTAATAGTAGTTAAAGCGTATTTCGCCCGGTTCTTAGTGTTACCCGACAAACACTACTGGGAGGAGACCGTACTTTGTTTCTAACTTTTTTTAAAGTTTGTTTTTTAGTCAAGTAACCGGTGGCAGTTGCAGCCGGTCGCGTCGCACATACAATAACAATGGTAGAGGCTATATTGTTTGAGCCGCCGCGTAGTACACCGTCGCACCCCTTAAAATATCGAAATTCAAAAAATCTGATAATGGTTTTTAGATATTTATCTGAAGAGTATTTGCAAACCCATATCGAATGAATATCTCGTTTAGTACAGTCAGAAATAGGGAAAATTCCAATCATTCTTCAGAATTTTATACCTTTCTGTGCCTTTTTTGAGGTTGAATTCTCGATAAATTTAAAACTTTTAATATACACAACAGATTACACACCAAAAATCGAGTTGATATCTTCATTTATTACCCAGAAATTAAAAAACAAAATAGTAAAATTTAATGTTACCCCATTTTTACCCTTTAAACTTGGAATTTCAAAAAATATTTCCTTAGTATGCACTTGCACGGTAAGAAGAACGTGAATACAAATATTCATCAATATATCTTCGGTAGTTTTTACTGGGTGTTGGTTATCAGTCAGTCACATTTTTATTAACCCACCGGGTTGGTCTAGTGGTGAACTCGTCTTCACAAATCAGTTGATTTCGAAATCGAGAGTTGTAAAGTTGAAATCCTAGTGAAGCCAGTTACTTTTAATACGGATTTGAATACTAGATTGTGGATACCGTACGATGGTTGGGTTTCAATTAACCACACATCTCAGGAATGGTCGATCTTGAGACTGTACAAGAAGACTACACTTCACTAACACTCATACATATCATCCTTTTAAGTAATAACTTTTGAAGGTTCCGGAGGCTAAACAGAAAATAAGAGGACATCTTGTATTGCAGGTACAGATACAATAATCCATCAGCTCATGTAAACAAAAAATAAGTAATCAAACAAGCATATAATTAGACTTAACGTGACAAATATAGATTTTATTCATTGTAATAATTTTATTAGTCTGTGTTGTATCGCTGTCTGTGTTGTATATTATTAGTCTGTGTCAATTGAATCGCGACTGTTGCCTTATAATTGAATGATATAAAAATCATTCAATAAAAAAAAAAGGCGACTGTACTACTTTTTGGCTTTCTCTCTCAGCACACTGTAAACAGATTTACAGCAGCGTTGAATTCTGAATAAACTCTTACGGTTTGTCAGATTTTAAAATTTTACAGTAAATAACTTATAATGATATATTCAAGTAGGCAATTTTTCATTTGCACTTAATTTTAAAAATATTAGGAAAAATTAATAACTTACTCGTTTTAGGTTTTTTTGTTTATTTTGTATAACAGGAACTACTGTATTAATAATACGATCCATTTCTTTTATTATGACAGCATTTTTTTATGGTATTTGTATAAAATATTTGTCAGTTATGCTTTGTAAAACGTTTGTTGAACATTTTCTGTTGCAAAATGTAAGGAATGATGCCATTTGTATATAATCAAAATTTTAAACTACTGTAGACAAATTAGTATATATATTATATAATTTTAATTATTAAATTGAGTTCCGCTAATGAGTTTTCTAATTTTAGTTAACTTCTAATTGTTTTTAAACAACAGTTGACAGTCCTGTACTAAATTTCTATTAACTCACTCTATTGCTAGTACGTTATTACGTAAGATCTTTCTCATCTATTGGTCACGTCAAATCCTATAAACTGTACCTGCTGAAACTCTGTATTTACATGTATTTGTCAGAATCCGTAACCAAAGTGGTTGACTGCTCTTTGACGAATTCAAATCGTCCTCGAATATTCATTTTCGTGATAATAATTATCTCATGCCAGGCTTTTTAACGAAAGTGAGGAGTGTAGCGGTTTCCCGTTGCCGACTTGCAGAACCAAACATGCTGATAGCCCACTGCAGGAGGTGATCTATAAAATTAACACTTTTATTGATTTTGTATTAAACCTCATTACTCTAGGAAAAAGCAACCTCTTGTCCTTCAGATATTTAACTGCATCACAACAACAACAAAAAGTGGGATAGATAGTATATATCAACAAATTAATGTACCAGGTCTGTTGAAAAATAGCAGATTACATGCAGTGGATTTACTTAGTAGGAGATTAAATTTTGTCAGTAAATTTAATTTATTTTTACGAAAATTGGGAAAAAATTGCATTTACATTCCATTGTGACGTACTCTTGGATATTACCGTTCTCTGCAGTTTTTCTGTTATTTGTAGTCGTTTTCTTAAAAATGTTTGAGGATAATGAAGTAATTAGTACAAAGTTGATTCCTTTGTGCATTTAGATAATGCTTAACCTACTCTAGTTGTATTACAAAATAAACTGTTGGAAAAGATTTTAATAGTGGCTGAGTGGGTAGCACATTCATATATTCAAAGAGAACTATCTATTATATACTTTTTAGGGAAAAGCTGATGAAAAGTAAAAATAATGCTGTAGGCGATCGGAATGTCAAATTTTCTTCTTGGCTTCGGTTAAATATTATTTGTTAATGGTTGTTGTCCGAGTACTATATTAATTTTTTTTTACTTTCGGTCTGTATTGTTTATAAAAACTTACCTCGGCGTTTTCTTGCCTCTGTATTTCCTTTAACCTATCACTATTTGCGATCGTTTTCACTCGGCGTTATTATGTAAACGATAGAAAAGAATAATGGTGAAGATTAAATTAAAATGACTATAGATTAAAACAGTGAAATTTAAATTATCGTCGCACGAAAAAATGTTATTCTTATAACTTTGAAAACATCATCAGTCGCTTTTGCTATAACTTCTTCCTGGTCGAACTTCTTTCTATGGTGATGAATATTACCCGTACATCGACTTTGCAGAGCGTTTAGGCGCATTCATAACTATATCTTACTGTATATTCTATTTTTAATTAAATATAATAAATGGTTAGATGTTTCTAATTTCCTAATTATCGTGACTTTATTGGAATCCAATTCTCGCTCTCTGATTTTAGTAGCAGTGAGAAGTATATCGTATAGAGTAGAGCGATAGAAAGTCATTAAGGCAAATTATTTTTTTTTCGGAAACCCATCAGATTTAATGTTTTTTTTTCTAATCGGTGAATATTGTTTATATATTTTTTTAAATATAAATAATATATCGTATTATTCATAAATAATACCGCATTAAACATAAATAATATTTTTGTTAATATTATTTCGTAACATAATTCTGATAAATTTTTCCGCATGACTGTATTTTAATCAAAGTATTGATTGCATCCTGTTTGTAATAGGTATCATTTGATTAAATCTTGTTGAGAACGAGATTTAGTATCGGTTTTATTAATATAATGATGAGTAGTATACTTCAAGGTGACGGATAAATAAACTTAATGATTTAACAATTTTCTTTTAATAAAGGCTTGTTTCTTATTCCTTTCCTTCTTAAAAGTTATTGATAAAAATAATATTTTTTTGGTCTCCAGATGACTTTAGCATATTTAAAGAACATTACTACCATATGCATTTGAAATTTTAAAAATTTTCGTTTTTCTAAATAAGTAATCTTAATAGATTAATGTGAGATTTTATTGGAAACGTTACAGGAATTACAATCCGGGTTGTAGACTAAATTTGTTTCAGTGTAATTCTGTTCGGTGTGACTGGTATTTTACGTTAAATTAACTCTAAGTACAGAATTAAAGTATACGCAGTAAAGACAAAGTAAAACAACTATTTTTGAAACTATTTTTATTGTAAATTGATTTTTACATAAGTTTCGATTTTGGCTGATCGATTGTGTTAAGATTTGAATAATTTATTATTCAAATCTGTTATCGCAATTATAGTTACGGTATTATTTTAAAAATATTTTCGATTTTTGTAAATAAGATACGTTATTCAATATTGTCATGTTACAATATTAAAATATTGTAACATGACAATATTGAGTGGTATGTTACAATATTAAAATTTAGGGTACACTTAATTAGATGATTTTTATTGAAATTATTTTCCTCCTTAATCTTTTGTCGTAAAAAAATTTACTCAATTACGTTCTGGTTATATTAAATTGGGGTCTAAAATGGTGCTAGTTCTGGACTCTATTTTCTTTTTTAGTTAACTATTTGTAATGGAAGTTCTTCCTTTCTTTAGACTGATTAAAAAGTATCTGAAAATAAAAAAAAAATCGATTCGATGTCTTAATAGTATAGAAAAAGAATAACATACGAAGTAATGGTTTGTTTCTTTTTAAAAAAATAATAGTTTAGAAAATAAAACTTTTAAATCAAAGTTGAAAGAGTTTTTCAGTTGAATAAGTTTTATCCATTTATTTATCGGTCGGAGATGTTGATTCAGTAAGGAAATCAATTTTTGAAGAGTTTTGCGGAATTTACTTTTTGTTAAGAGAGTAATTCATTTTAATTTAATAAACAAGTTTTGATTGCTTTTTAATTTATTCTTTATCAGTGAATTATTATAAAGTATCAGGGATTTTTTGTTGTCAGTCAATTTAACTCTTCCCAGAAAAATTTAAAATTTATCGTATTCAGCTATTTTCTTTCAGAAATCGTGTGTAACTTATAAACTGGGTGTAGTCGATTGCGTGGAATCAGAAATATTTCAATGGGATTGAGGTAATAAAAATTGCGGACTAGTCGTTTAACGGTTCTTAATAAGCTACCGAATAAAAATGATGGTTTTGTATAGGCTGCTGGTGCATTAATTAATGAGTAATATATATATGTACCGATTTTTTTGTGTAAGTGAAAAATTATGTAATAGTGTAGACAAATTTCTTAAAACGTCGAAACCGTATTATAGTTTTAGTTCAGTTCTCTTGATGAATGCTAAAATATAAATAAAGTGTAATCATGAAATTAATATTTAAATTCCGGTCTTGGGCAGATTACTGAAAGAATATTAATAAGTACATTCTTTAAGTGTTTCGAATTATAAAATAAATTTTAATAACTGTAGTATTTTAAAATGTTATTCTTATAATAAGTTATTTGTAAGCCTTTAGCCTAATACCGGTTGTTCTTTTGTACGCATGCCTTCTCATAGAAGGCTTTGCTGAAGGTCACTTACATTCTGATTCTGTAATATAATAAATAAGGAACGATTGAGGTCCTTCAGTGTTCTCATTGTTGTATCCAACTCGCTTATTTGCAGGCAGATAAAGAATAACTTAAAATTATCTCACGAGTAGTTCAGCGAAAAGTATACCTTTCTCGTTTTGAACTGAACCTAAAACAAAATTAAATCGGTAAAAAGTGAAAATTTAAATAAAATATAAAACGAAATCGTCGATCATAAATCATAAGTTTAGCATCGGGTTTATTAAAGAATATCGTGTAACATTATTCTGTTTAAGATTGATGGATAATTGAGCTTAATACTTAAGCAGTATTTCATTTAACATCAAGTTACCGTCAAGACCGACTGATGACCATCGAGGTACTTCCGTTATGTTGTAAATAAGATTTCTGTAGAGAAAAGGATTAGCAGTAACTCTATCGAAAACAAAAGTAAAGTACAAAATAATGTACTGTGAAAGGCACAATTCTGTACAGTAATAGAAAAATGGTCTCAGAGACAAACGTTAGGCTCATATATGAAGTAAAACATTAAGAGTTTAGTAACTAACGGTAGCCGTTGAGAAAAAACTGGGAATTGTAGGATGACGTCAGGAGTGGTTGAAAAACCAGTCGTTGGTAGCTTAGGGATGGAGACTTTCTCCTCACCGTCTAAGAAAAATGCAGCTGTAGTTTGAAAACGGAAAATTTTATTAAAAATCTTTATTAATATGTTGTTTCTCCTAGTAGGAAGGAACATACGATAGAATTTTATAAATTTCGGTAAAATCATAGGTCATAAACTAATTGTGATAGGGTAAAATATCGATTTTTAAATCGACCGGACCTCGTTTCGCTCGTTCAACGCGAAACCTTTACTGAAATTTACGGCAATTTAACCTTTATTCGAAAATAATCGAGGCTCTGCGATTCAATTAAGTTCGAATTTAGCGGCTTATAAGTAAATAAAAGATAGCTTTGGAAACATACGAATAGGAAAAATGATCCTCAGTTCGGCTGAAAGTGTTTACATATACGTCCAGCAAGCGGTAATCTTTCAGAATATTTTATTGAAATTCTAAAGCGGACTGGAACTAGTTGCTTTGCGTTACCTTTAGGGTCGTGAATATTACCTCCTTGGTGTGCTAGATTTGGGAGGTCCGATGTTACCGAGTGTCAAATGCGCAGAGTAGCACAGTTTCATGGATACATATAATAGGTTTTCTTTACACGTAAGGTACTATTTATTTCGAACAGTTGCCCATCTCCCGCCTTCCGAGGAGGCTTTACAGCCTCGCGTTGGAAGCATGGCAGCAAGAATGGCACGCCACGACTAAGGAAGGTCCTTGTATAGATTTATACAGGATCTGGGGGGGATGCCCTTAAAAACGCCTCTCCTTCGTTTTTAAGGGCAACGGGAGCCTGAGTGCTCTCCAATCGTGTAAATTTAAACCGATATTTGCTTCGGTTCCACCTGGCAGCTGATGAGCTGTGCGTCTGCGGGGAGGTCCAATCGAACGAACACATGATGTTCGATTGCCCAGTTATTGGGGGGAGGGCCATGACTCAGGCCAACCTGGAACTTAAAGGTCAAGGGGAAAATTGGCCACTCACAAGCGGCGAGTCAATTTGGCGAGAGCCGTATTGTCGGACCGTGTGGGAGTTGCTTGATGCGGTTGCTTTGTTCAACCGACATCAGTAGTTTACCTAAGGGAGAAGACTCCTACCCCGCTGCTGTGGCAAGCTAACTGAGAGATATGGCTGGCCACCAGTCAGATTAAGGCTTCAAGCGCTTTAATGGTGGACAGATACTTGCTGGCATTCAGCGGCCTAGGCGTGGCAGCAAATTGCTGTCTTTGACGAAATAAATTTAATTATTGATAGTCATATATGTTTTAGTAGTTGACGGGGTGCGCCTACCCATTTTAGTGATATATGACAAGCTAGTGGTGTATGGTACCACGCTTTTAGGTTAGCTCTAGGAGCTAGTTAGGACACTGGTCACTAAACTGTTTCGTGGTTCATTCTTTAGGGCGACCGAATGGGATGGTGGCGGGAGAAATTCCAAGCAAACCAAAGTAAGGTACTAGATTTGGCTCCGAGGATTCGAGTAATATCTTCATTGTGAATCAGAGGTAATCCTGTACTTTTATATTTTAAGGTCGTCCTTCTCTCCTAGGTATATCACGACCGATGGACTATTAGAGTAGCTTCTTAGGGATCCGTCCGTTATTAACCAGTGTTCGGCAAGTTCTCTGCGTTTTTTTTCAACGGAGAAAAAGAAGCTGAAGTTCGGACATGGGATTTCACGCATTAATGTTGAAGTATTTTAGGTAAAATGGTATCTTAATTTTCATCTGTTTTTTCTAGTTGTTTTGAAGATTGTCTGTAAAAAAGATGTAACAATTTTATTTCCTTTTTTTTATTACTAGTTTTGAAATAATATATTAGTAAATACTATCTGGGCTCGTGTTCGTATGTCAGTGAATGTGTGATGGTTCCTTGTAATACATTACTGAAGTATTTATTGCTTTTAAAAATATAGCGATAACAAGTAAATATATTTACTAAACACGGTTTCTCAAATTGTCATCCGCACGAACATTTGAAGCCGTGGAAAGATGTTCTGCAACATTTTACGAAGACTCGACGATATTTTATAAACACGTATAACAGACACATAAAGCGAACTATGAAATTTAATATATGATCCGTGTTAGAATGATAAAGTGATTCTTTCGACATACAGAATCAAGTATTTTATGTCGTACTTATATTCCTAAAAGATAATATCTTGTTTCAGAAATGCGGTATGTTTAAAATTAAAATTGTGTCGGAGTTTTATTTTATCGCTTTTTTACCATGAAATCGTCTAACGTATATAATATTTAAATTACTTTCGTGCTGATGTATGTGAACAGTGCACGTCTGTTTGTTTATATGTACGTCTGTTTTATTATTTATATAATTTGTTTTCTTATGGTTCTATTTAAATCGTGAATTTTATTTGCGCTGTTGTTTTTTTTTTGTGTTTCTAAATGTAGCGAGGCAGGATTCAGTTATTTCCCTTTTAAGTTCGTAGTGAACGTCGATTCGATGTGCGTTTTAGACACGGAAGAAATTTAGAAACTATTTCTTTTAACTGTTGTGAGGTGCGACCTGCGCTTCCTTTATGGCGTTTAATTATCAATGAAGTTTATTCCTGTTGATAAATATACGTTCGTGTTTGGACAAAACACTGATGTAACATAGGACGGAAACCAATAATACGAAAAGGGAATTAACAACAATCTGCATTTAACATGATTACGAATGATTAATGGTAGGGGATCTGTTCGACTATAAATTCTATCTTTAAAGTAGATTTACCTAAATCAGCTACACTTCAAATATTACTTCATTTTTTCCTCCAATCACATGTAAAACTTTACTCTGACTGAACTGACGTAATGCGTTTATGGCGTTTAATTAGATTTTCTTCACGTAGGTTTTTATCTTTTTCTCATTATACAACATTAACCCTAAATATTATTATCCGAGACGTAAAATTATCTTAATTGTAATTCATTTTTTTCTCGTTGTTTGTTACAGTTAATTAAGTTTTATACGATTCTTTTCTTCTTTTTGAATAATTTCGTAGTAACATATGTCAATCAAAGTATAAGAAGCAATTAATTCTGATGTAGTTATTCTGTAGTTGTTCATTTAGTAACTTTTAACCATAAAAATTCTCTCATGAAATTCGCGAAAAAATGTAAACAGAATTAAAATTTTTATTAAAAATTAATAAAAAGTATGATATTGGTTCTCAATTTCAATGTTTTTGATTTAAATACGTTTTTATAGAAGTTCATTTAAAATAAAAAAATGTATCATCAAATTTCATACTATTTTTAATTTCTTAAACATCTATCTACGTAAGGTAGGCGATTCCCGTAAATGCTTAAAACATCTTAAAATATCAAGGTCGTGTATTGCTTGCTGCTTACTGTGTTTTAATTTAAAAAAAGGAAAAAATTGCATTGTGAGATTCTTTGAATCATTTGTACTTTTGTCTTGTTTATGTAGGAATATCTGCTTTTTAGTGAAATAGTTTACTTATGCTTCACAGATTGCGATGTTTGTCATTTTTACATTATTCAACATCAGTAATAAAAAACTACAATAAAAAAAAAATTTTTAATGTTGAAACTGCGTCTGTTTTACTTCGATAGAATTTTCTGTGAGACGTTTTCATGTCAGTTTATTACATTTTTCTTTGTTCTAATTTTTGTCCGTACAGAAAAAAAGTGTTTTGTGGAGCTGCAGTAGAAGTTGACACGTTATATGTCAAAAGTTTTGATAATACGGGTATAAATAGTACAGTAAGTCCCATGTATGAGGTAATATTTATGACAAGCATATCTCTGATAATATGGAAGGTCATCTGAAATTATTCGACCGAACGACTTTTATACTTAACCACGATTGTAAAGTATAAATAATTATTAATTTAATTTATTACTTATTAAATGTTATTTAATTATAATTGTAAATACCTGTGTGAGTATATTAATGTGTACTTTTGTTATGAATTTTATATTTCGTTTCAATTTTAAAAATAATTATTTCGTTAGTAAAATATATTTTACTTTTTAATTAAATTTTTTTATTCTATTCTGTTGGCGCCTTAGGCCACATCATTTTGAGTAGAATTTTTTTATTTACTTCCGTTTACAAGATTTCATCATTTTTTGAATTTCTCTTTCCCTTTGACACAACTGGTCTCATTTTGGACCCACACTCTGTGTTAATGTTTGTTGTATAGGTCATTTATTCCAATGCGTCTACGTCAGAAAAAAGTAATTATTATGGTGTATAATACCATAAAAGAAAATCATCGAAATACAAAGGATCAATATACGTACGTTAGTTTTATATTTTGTTTAACATCACATACAGGGTATGAGTTATTTAAACACAATATTTACATATATTTCTTCGTTTTAGTTTTACCTCGTTCATCGGCACATCTCATCTGTATTAGTTATTCAGAAATATTCTCACTTAGGTAATATTATTATTTCATTTCCAGTGCTATCAATGCATTTTCATTAATGAATGAAATTACATCCAATAATCTACATTTTTCGACTACACATTAGCTCTTGTAATCGGTCGGGTTAATTTTTTTAACCTCGGGTTTAATCTGTGAAATCTACTTTTTTTTAGGTATGTATTCAAAATATGCATATTTAATTCGATTGATGTGTGATAAAATTCTCATTCCTCTCGGATTATCTACCATAGCTTACTTTAAGTCGAAATTTTTAGTATAGCTTTTTATTTTTTGTTAATTTAATATAGTTTTACTTTTTGTTTAGCGTATAAATTACTGTAGAATAAACAGAAAACGGGAATAAAGTAGATTTCAACCTTATTTTTTTACCCTGGGGGGCTTTCGTTACATTTTTAAATTTCTTTCGGTTGTGGATAGCAAGAGTAGGCATTTCTTTTGCCGCAGTAATTAAATAACTGTTTCATAATTATCGGTGATGAATGTAACGCATTGGTTCTAAATAAGTGTAAATATTAATAAAACGTCGAATCTAACTTGTTTCATAGCTGTAATAAAAATTAAAAAAAAATTACAATGAAATTGTAAACCGTACGGTAAGAGTCTCGCAGATAAAATTATACTGACATCAAAAAAGGTGAGACTACATTTCTATTATCAAAATCTGTTATTTAGAATTTAAAAAAAAAAAAAAATTAAATTTATAGACAATAGTTATGTTTAAGCGTTTTATATAATAAGCCAAAAACAGAAAAATTTATCAGAAACCTCTTACCAGCCCGATTTCATTTATTAAACAAACTCATATAATTAGCAGGGATAGTATAAAGTCTACCACAATTTTGGTTAAATTTGACCATTATAAATTTGCGACAACAAATTTATCATCTATTAGCGTTTATATTGCATGTTTACTTTTAGTAATTCTACATCTTTTCTACAATTACAATTTGTTTTGAAAGTAATTTTCACCTTATGTTTCACTACGACTCGTATTGTCTTTATTTTAAGTATTCAACATTATTTCAAGTTTTTAACTTTTCAACGTGATGAAAATTCGGTCTTTTCATTGAATGTATATTTTAACGTAATATTTTTACTAAAAGGTATAAAGAGAAAAACCAAGAAATTCGTTTTGCATTAATTTGTTTCATATTCTGGTATTTTTTTAGCAACAGATATATTGATTATTTATTTACCTAGTCTTACTTCGTTAATTACCGTAATTTTTATATATAAGAATACATACAATTTATCGTAGTTTCTTGACGTTACATATCACATTTTTTATCATAAAAAATGTGATATGTATACATATCACTTTTACAAAAATAAATACAATTCTTATGATTATTCATTGTTTAATAAATTAAATCGGGCCGGTAAGAGTTTTGTAACAAAATTTTTGCTTATTATATGGAATGCTTAAACACTTTTTATTATCTAATTTTGTATATCTATTGTCTATATATTTAACATGTATTTTTTTTAAACAAAATTCTAAATTAATAGAAGATTTTGGTAATAGCAATGTAGTCTCTCACCTTTTTTTGATATCAGTATCATTTTATCTGAGAGACTTACCGTACGGTTTACAATTTCATTGTAATTTTTTTGGATATCACTGCGTTTCGTTAGATTATTCTTTTTTTATGAATTACTGATTGTTATCTTATGAATTTATTATTAAAATTTATTGCCTTAGAATAAACAAATTGAATTTCCCGCCCTTTTTTTTAAGTCATACATTCACTTCATACCATATTTTTCCGTCTTTAATAAAACTAGTATAATGAGCTTCACAAATCGAAGATCCGTAATATAACATCGCACTTATTACTTTGTAAGTGTAACCCTCGATTTTTAACGTATCTGTGGAAATACTTTTTATATTTTATTAAATGAACTATTTTTTTATTTCTCCATCAAATAGTTCGATTGTTAATAGCTCAATTGTTAAGACTCAGTTTCGTCGCATCTTGTTAAACATTTATTTAAGAAGGACATTAAAATTTAAAGGTCTTTCGATCAGTTCACAAACTCCTTTCGGATGTACTTGGCTCCTGTCGGCTACACAGCTACGGACGCTCACACAGCTCCTGACGGTACTCTACATAAGCCGGCCCCGTACTACATTCATTTAGTCTTTTTCTAATAGCCTTCATGAACTCAACGTAAAATTACATGTACGGTTCAATCATATTACATATAAACTTACAAAAAATAATATTAATTGTAGAACAAAAATTTTACCAGTCGAATATATTTCTGTTGTATGTAACAAATCTTTGTTGCTACATTTGCAACATTTTCTTACTGTTCGTGTTTTTTGTGTTTTATTAGCAGCCATAATCTCTTGTGTAATAAACTAATACTTTTATTTTTTTTAATGAAGTGATGAGAATTAAAAAAATTGTTTCATTTTCAGTACTTTCATTTACTATTAAAACAAGCTGTAGTGTATTATTTTCTTTTAAATTTTATTATTTCAAATACATTATCAAGTTTTTGTACGCTACCTAGTACTATCAAGTACTGCGACTTAACAGCGCAATTCGTACCACATTTGCAACATTTTCTTACTGTTCGTGTTTCCTGTGTTTTATTACCAGCTATAATCTCTTGTAAACTAATATTTTATTATTTTTTTAATGAAGTGGTGGGAATTAAAAATATTGCTTCATCTTCATTACTTTCATTTACGTAAGAGTATTTACTATTAAAACAAGCTTTATTATATTTTCTTTTAAATTTTATTATTTCAAGTACATTATCAAATTTTTGTACGCTATGTAGTACTATCTATCAAGTACCGCTACATATCGGCGCGATTCATAAATCCACCTTTTTGAGGAAAATGACATATTCGAGTCCCGCGGTTCATCAAATGGAAGAAAAAAAACGTTGCCTAACAATATTCGAGGTATTTTTTGAAAGTATTCTTTATTAAAAATCTAATTGAATTGAAATATGTTTTCATGCTTATTTTTTTAATTTTTTCTCCTCGTTTTCATTTCACTTTTAGGTTAGGTCATGTTTAAAACTGTAAACGTAGTTCGTTGACTTCGCCGTGCCGTTCAGTTCTGCGGACTCTACTGGCGAAGTTTGAACGAACTTCTTGATAACTTAACGATTATTCTACTAAAAATGAAATGTTAATTTTTTTTGCTCTATTGTTACGAGGGGTTTATTGATATAAGTGTATTGGATTTAAAAAATAATAATTATGAATTATTTTAGTTTAAATTTGGCCCCGTCATTCCCATAGTAAATGTGTTAACCTTATTTTGTAAAGTATTATTAGGAAAGAAAAATTAGATTAATTTCTTGTATTACTCTAACTTTCTTTACTTTTATTATGATTGTATTGAGTGTACTGCATCTGAGGTGCAATAGTGCATCTGCTCTCTTTTTGTGAAAGAAATGATTTTCTCTATAGTTAAGTCTTTGTTGAACAGAGTAATAATTATGGTATTAATTTGTTGTGCTGAAAATCATCTGATTTTCGGTTTATCATTGTGATTTGCGATGTCATAGCGATGAATGGAAAAGACAAAGAAACTTATTCCTTCATTTCTCTTAGTATCGAATGGGATGCTGGTCGTTCATAAGCAAGTTTATGTCGTTTCCGTCAGCGGTATTTGTTTCATGTCGTCACCAAATACCGTTTCGTTTATGGTACCTAACATTGGCTCCAAAGGAATTTTTCGGTCTCACTATTCGCTTTTTTATGTTTTTTTATTGTCATCAAATCTTTTGCTTTTTAGATATGTTAAATAAATGTTTAATTTACCGAGTTTTAACATTTAAACAATTTATTCATTATTAATATTAGGCTCTGAAATGAAATAAAACTTTAATTGAGTTCATTTAAAAAAGAAATCTGATGGGGATACCGTATGACTTCCTTGTACGCCTAAAAAAAATTACATATACACATTTTTTGTTACACTTCATTTAAACTTATTTCATTTGAAAGTGAGATAGATCCTCCTCCAATTCTTTAATATATATATATATATTTTTTTTTAAATATTATTTGAATTCAAATGTCAACGGTAATTAATAAAATAATTTTCATCAATCACTTTAAATTGAATACAATTCAAAAATGTACAGTTAGTATCAACATAACATTGTATTTTATTATTCTGTCAAATAATTAAATAAAATGTTTTTTTAAAAATAAATATATAATTTTAGAAAATTTCTGCTAAGAAAATCCAAAATTAATACGATTCTAAATTATAATTTTCTATTAATATTAAATAATCAGATATAATATACTCGGTTATTACCAACTACATTAAATTATTCTAAATATCTATTGCCCAGTCGATTGCAATAAAAAAGGGAGGCGCACAATTGGATGTTACAACAGTTCTAAATACAAAATTTCAACATTCTACTGCTTGAGTTATGCGATATACATACGTACGTACAGGCGTCACGCAGAAAAACTAGTCAAAATGGATTCAGGGATGGTCAAAATCGATATTCTGTAAAAATCTAAAAACCGAAATTTTTTGCGAGTACAGTACTTCCTTTACTTCGTACAAAAAAGTAAAAAAAATGTTGAAGTTTTACAAATTTAATAATAATTATTGTTATGTGTAATAAATAATTTTTTTTATTGAAAAATTCTTTATGTTTGTAAATTTTTTTCTCATGAAGACACACACACACACATACACACATTTGTTTATAAGCTGCCTTAGAATTCAAAACGATTTAAACGTCTGAATTTAACATCATAAAAAATCTTTTATAAAAAAAAAGTTGATTTGTTAGAAGTCTTCTTACTTTCTTTTCTTATTTACATGTTTATCAAATATGTCTTCTCATTTTAAAATGATACGTGGCTATTTTAGATTCGGACAATCGAATAAGTCGATTTTGGAGTAGCTAATTCAATCAAAATTTAAATTGATGCAATTAAAAAGTAAATTCCGTAGAATTACTGCGATAAAAAATTTATTTTCCATTTTTTAAGCTGTTTCTTTTTAAATAAATTCACAACTCTCTCTTTTCCTGTTTAGCCACCGGAACTACCGTAAAGTATTTCTTCCGAGGATGAATGAAGATGATATGTATAACATGCAAATGAAGTGTGTAGTCTTGTACAGTCTCAGGTCGACCATTCCTGAGATGTGTAGTTAACTGATTCCCAACCACCAAAAAACACGGTATCTACCATTTAGTATTCAAATCCGTATAAAAGTACCTTTACTAGTATTTGAACCTTAAAACTCTCGACTTCGAAAACAGCTGATTTGCAATGACGAGTTTACCACTAGACCAACTCGGTGGGTTTACAACTACAATTTTTTTTCTTTTTTATAAATAAACATGTCGGTTATAAGTCACAATATTGTTATGAACACGTATATGACTTATGGACAATGTCATAAAACCATTCACGGGTGGACTCTGGCGTATTTAGCTTATTATGAAATATAATACAGTTTATAAGAAGAATAAAATTTTAGCTACTATTATGAAGGTAACAGGTAACAAAGGATACTATTATTAATATTAAATTTTAAGCTTAGCAAATCACAATTCCACCTTCGGTTTACCTGTCCTGTTGTAGTGACAGGGTTTGCCCGTTTTTAAAGACGGACAAATGATAAATAAATTTTCTAAGCCATTAGTGTAATATTTGGAGTAAATGTCATTGACTTTGCATTTGAAGGCCGTCGTGAATGTTTATATTTGAGACGTATGTTAATGTATCTACAAATAATCTTATTGTTTTAGTTTAAAAGCATATTTTCCTCTTTTTTTGTGTAAATTAACTGTATATTTATTTATTTATTTTTATTATCGGTATTCGAGAGATTTTTTCATGGTTGAAATTTTAACAGTATATTAATTTTAATTTTTTGAAGTACACGTTTTCTGTGAAGTTTAAAGTTTACAAAAGTTTAAAATTTTAAGGAAAACTAACAAAATTAAAGGTGTACAAGCGCCATTTCCTTGCCTAGTTCTCTAAACGAGAGCGACTAGAGATAACTCTACCGGTGTTAGTGGTATAGTAGTATAGTTGAGTTAGTACCGTTATAAAGTACCGCAATTCGTTGTCCTGATAATCTTTGCGTTAAAGAATTGTTGTCTGTTTACTTAAAATAGATTACAACCTATTCTTAGTAGCAGTAAAACCTTTCGTGTTTTCTGGTCTTTGTTGTGCACATTTCTTTTACTAACGTAGTATTATATTATTAAGCTGATTAAAATCTCTATAAAAATGTTAATCTAATTCTGCGGAAGTTAATCTGTTTATTTCTGTTTTGACTGCCTTAACTGAAAATTCAATTGAAATTAGATTTCTAATCAATTTTTTTTAAAGGTTCTGTGGTTGACAGGATGAAGTAAAATTCAAATTTAAGTTGTTTTTGGATTAAATAAATCATTTTCTAAAAGAAAAAAAAATTTCTGGAAATTTAAATATTGGATTTATTTTTTTACTGATTACATATATTAAAAGAAAGAAAAGTTAAAATGTTGACGGAATTCGATAATTTCTTAGTAACTTCTTAAAAAGTTTTTTAATTCGTTTCAGTTTAATATAGTAACATATTAAACATTTTTCGTTAATATTGATGTGCATATTAGTGAAATATATTTAAGTAAATGATGACTAATTATAGAACATTTGAATGCTGGAGCATTAAAAAAAATATCTTACGTGGATCGCACATGACTTCTTGTATCCCTATTAAATTACATGTACTCATTTTATTTTTTTAATTTTTTAATTTTTTATTTTAATGAAAACTACATAAAATTTTATTTCATTAACTTCTAATATTTTTTATTTTTTTTTCATAGTTATCATTGAATTATTTATCGTAAAACATTTTTTACAATCAGAGGTTAATAATTATTAATAAATCAATACATTTAAATTTTGAAAAAAGTTAGAAAAAGAAAAAAGGAGGTGAAGTCTGATTCGAACCGATGTCCTTCCCCTTGTAAGATCCAAATATTTAAATAATTAAAATTTTATTTGGATATAACTCTGGAACCAATGAAAATAAGTACCACAAAGTATATCAAGTAGTAGTATATCGTTGAAAAGCTCTCAGTGAGGGCTTATTTCTTCAGTTAAGAATAATTCCCAATTCCAAAAATGTTTTAGAATTTTGGGCTTTTTTGGACACTTTTGGTTCAGTTGATTGCAATCAAAAGGGGAGGTGTACAACTAGATGTTACAACACTCCCAAATCCAAAATTTCAACATCCTACAGCTAATAGTTTTTGAGTTATGCGAGATACATACATACGTACAGACGTCGCGACGAAACTAGTCAAAATGGATTCAGGGATGGTCATAATGGGTATTTCCGTTGAAACCTGAAAACCGAAATTTTTCGCGATCGTAATACTTTACTTCGTACAAGGAAGTAAAAAACAGTAGTTATTTATTAAATTGTGTAATAATTACACTCTTATAATGAAATTTAGGGAAATTATTTATAATTAAGTAATTAATTTAAATTTACAGAAAATTGCTTTAAGTTATTTTTTATTACACATATTCCAAGAGTTCTTTAACGTTGGTGTTATTATATCTGAACACAACAAATTTAAGACCGACGAATTTTAGAGCAAATACGGTTATTCTATTATCATCTATCATAATTTTTTTTGTCATTCATTATTTACACTTTTTTCTTAATTTGGATATTCAGTTTTTGTAAATGTTGTAGATGCGCAGCCTTGGAAGGAGAACCCGTTTCTTATATTATTTGCAGAGAAGTTAATTATTCTTTCTAGAATTCGTAATTAGTGAAATTTATTAAAATTCTGTACAGTATTATCAAAATAGTAACTATTTGTTGGTTGCTTTTTAATATAAGTATATTAATAAAATAAGTAATTATGTCTGATTCGTCCTAAAAAAATTTAGAATTTTTTGAGCGTGTATAAAGATTGCCCACGAGATATGTTAACTTACTTTTAGGGTATAACAACATTATTTTTTGAAATTTTTAGGAATTATTTAAATTCATCCGATTATGATTTATATAAATTAATATTTATTTTTTAACGCCTACTCGGTAAAGGCACTTTTATAATTAGTTGTTCACCAAAGAAAATGGATAGTTGTTTTAACAATTTGCCTCGCTCTTTATTTTGTTGAAAATACATAAACATCTAAGGGAGAAGCGGAATTAATCAAAGTTGCTTTCTCTGAGAGAAGTGATGTTTTATATGTAATGAATAAAGGAGGGTGTCATTTCTACCATTTATTGTCAACTGAATTCCGATGGGTGATTTGCAACACTATGTCCACCTTAGTGTAAGAAAACAGGTGAAACCTCTTCAGTCGTCACTTTTCCAAATACGCTTGCATTGTATGCTTGTTACTTTTGTAACAATTTAAGTGTCACTTAACTGTCAATTTAAGGAATGAATATTGTTTCATGTCAATTTTCTTACTTCCGTATGGTTATGGCATTTAACGGACACAAATACTATTTTACTAGAAAAAATGTTAGAATTTTTCCGGAATTGAAGCAGAACAGTAGTATATTACATTGTTCATTTGTCTAGTTTTTAAATAGTGTTATTGTCGGTAATAAATAGAAGGCCATGGGAACAAATTTAATTAACGTATAAAAAACATGATTAAATTTTTTCTAAACGTTGAAAATATTTTCTCTCTTTCCTACCCCGTAAATGGCATTTAACGGACACAAATACTGTTTTACTAGAAAAAATGTTAGAATTTTCCCGGAATTGAAGCAAAACAGTAGTAGTATGTTGTTCATTTGTCTAGTTTTTAAATAGTGCTGTTGGTAATAAAAAGAAGGCCATGTGAACAAATTTAATTGACGTATTAAAACATGATTAGATTTTTTCTAAACATTGAAAATAGTCCGTTCTCTCGCTATCCTTCTCCGTATACATTTTAAATTTCTTATACTATTATCTTGTTCCTAAAGTAAATTTTAATATCGATCGGCAAATTACCTACGCACATTCAGTTTGTGTGAATATTTTTTCTTTATATATCTATTTTTTATTACTTCTGTTTTTATTGAAATTCTCGTTACATTAACGTTCGTAACGCACTAGACAATCGGTTACTAGCGACCGAGTCGACCAAAATGAGGGAGGGAATAGAGCAAAGACCAAATTGGTCTCTCAGAATTTGTTAGCATTGCATAAAACGGTCAGTAGAATGGACGTCGAGGAAGTAGGTGAAGTTATTAATAAATATTTAAAAACGAAAATAAAAGAAAATAACGATTGCATCCTTTATTGGAAGAACGTCGAAAAAAATAAATGTTTTCCTATAAGAAGATAAATGTTTTAATTCTGTAAGAATGTCTATAAAATCGTTTGATGATTTGTTAAATATATTGAGATCATCAATAAGTGGCAGAGATACGAATTTGAAATCTTGCATTTCTCCTGAAGTAAGATAAGCGATGCGACCAGCCGGCGGATCATCTATCGTAATTTTGCCGCTCATCTATCTTGGTCGGCGGAAAGTTGTCGGTTGCAGGGACCAAGTGCGCATACACTCTATTAAACTTTGAGTTTAATGGTTGTTGTCAATTTGTTCGCCGCGCCGGCAATGAGTGCCTGCTGCGTAACGAGTCTAAGAATTAAATGATGTTCTCTTCTTGTTTACAATATTAACCTTCTTTCGAATAGACGCAATTACTAAATAGTTTTAAACAGCTTAAAATGCTTGGAATTATTATTATTTAATAATTTAAACATTTAACTTCGGTAAATTAAATGTTCTATGTACGTATTTATAATTATTTTTCTCTAACGTTTATAAAAGTGAATCACAGCTTTTGATAAAAAAATTAATTTAAATTTCTAATAAATAGTTTTTGCTATATTCTTTTACCCATACGTAAAATATATGTCTTTTGTTTGCCATTTCACATTTTGCATTTTTTAAAAATTTAATTAAGGCGATAACTTGTAGCCACGTATCAGTAATTTTTTCATCTGTGTGTGTGTCTGTGTGTGTATATATATAATGTTGTGGTTTGTATAGCTCATAATAAACCTACTATTGTAGGATTTAATAACCACAAAAAGAAATATATTGGTCGCCGCTGGTTTCTTTCCTAAGCTTTTTCATTCAAAGATGATATGCCATGTTACATATCCCATAAGCTTAGCTTTTTATCTTCATCATCTAGATTAGTCTATTTTCATTTATTTCTGTTGGCAAAAACGTTAATTTTCGTGTCAATCCAAATGTTTTTTGTTATCCTCTATCCAAATCAAGTAATTTATCTGGTTCTAGCTTTCCGATTTGCTCCCGTTTTTCAGCACAATCCACCTGAATATCTAAACAAATTTTTCTGCGTTACAGTACTCAGGTGTCGATTAATTAGTTGATTCATTTTCTTTTGGAATGCTCGTCTAGTTTATTACATTCTTAACATCGCGGAGGTATTCTTATCACGTATTTTTTCTCCAAGCAAGCAAAATTCTTTGACCCCGTCAACTTTTTGATCAGCTATTCGTTCTCTGTATTTCGCTTCATTTATCACCATAGTTTATTTCTATTTTTTTTTTTTTATATTCACCTCAAATTCTACAACTATATTTTGTAAGTTCCTGGTTCATCTATTACTTTTACTCTATCCGTAAAGTGGATAAAAACATTTTACATTAATTTTGATTCATTTATATCGATTAATTTCTCTTTCTTTTAGATCGACTCTTTTCTATTAGTGATGGTAATTTTTGTTTCTAACTTGACGTAAGATATTTTATTCGTTATGAATCATCTTTCGCAACAATGGCAAAACGATTTCGTAGACCCCGCGTGCAAATTTCGCGTCTTCGGTTGTAAAAAAAAACGCGACATCAGCGCACGCAAAGTAGGTAAGGAGATGAAATTTCCGTTAAATTAAGTTCCTCATTTTAATATATAAAAAATGTAATATCGCGTAGATATCGCCCTCTCGACTAAGCATCATTTTTCATGTTTTAATTTAACTTCAGTTGCCGAAGATTAGTTTTAAATTTTGGGCAATCTAGAAGAAGATGGTTTACAGTCCATTGCATATTACAATTCTCACAGTTAGATCAAGGAGACCCAAGCAGATGGATATGGGTTAATTTTGTGTCCTACCTTACCTTTTTAAAAATAAATTGTATGTAATTTTTTAAACATTATGTGTATCGTAATTTTCCTTTAATTTCTAGAAAATGAAACTTTTTAGACTAAATTTAAATAAAATACTTAATATTTTTATTTGTTATTTAGTTTCTAATTGTACTAACTTTTTTAAATGAAGTAATGTAAAATTTACTTTCAAAACTGCGTTTTTCATCTGTCTTCATGTGTTTAATATTAAAATAAAATTTAACCCTTTTTTTCTAATTTTCGATAATTTATATTTTTGTTACATTGAAATTTGTAGACAGTTTTCATGAATTACATCAAGAAAAATCATTAAAAAAAAATATTTTTTAACATTAAAAAAGTATAATATATTTTAAACGTAAGAGATTCCGTTTTTTTTTTTTTTATTCAAAATTGATAATTTATGTCAACCTGTTATTTCTGTACTTTTTAAAAAGAAACCTTTGTAAGATGACATTTTTAGCAACATATGTAGTGGAAGTAAATATTTTTTCTTGTTTGTTCCGTTTCATGAATAACTGATCATGAACGTTCCGAACTGTAAAAAATTGGCTTTCCACCAACTACATGAAATACGTAATGTTCATCACTAAACATGAGGGTAGAATGTGGAAATGTATTTGTTTGAGTAGACTACATGTTCAATTTACATTTTTCACAAGTTAATACCTAGTTTTGACTTGCGATTGTATCTGTGCACTAATATTTATTGGTTTTACAGCTTGTTTACTTTTCACTTGTATTAATTAATCATGTAATTCGAATGTAAAATTGAATTTATCTCAGTTTCATCTCCGAATCAGAATTATTCTTAATGTTAACAATTTGTTCTTTTTTAGTAGATTTCTACAAACAATTGAAAGTTTGATGATTTTAAATCCGTGTTTCTAGATTTTTCCATACTTCTGTTTTTTCCCTTTATGTACTGGAAAAAGGCTAGTAATAATAAAAATGTCTGTCCTTACCTTTAATGTTTTGAAAAATTTGATGGATCTTTTTTTTTATTATATTCTTATCGCTTAAATATGGTTCCATAATTTTTCAGAAAAAAAAAATTACAGCACCCGTCGGGCTGTACGTGATCGTTACGATGTAATAGAAGAATCGCCGATCCAGTTTTTAGGAATCCTTTATCGTTGGAAAGGAAAATATCGCTGAGTTTAATATTTTATCTCTGAGTTAGAAAATGTAAATATTTCCGAAAATTACCTCGCGGATGAATTAAGATATTTAAATAAAAATGTGATTAATTATTTTTGGTCAGTGCGGCGGCCATATACATTTATCTCAGAAGAAAATGGTTAGCCGACCCGTTGTGTTGGGCGTTGCGATTCTCATTTTGTTACGTGATAGTTTTTCCTGTGGAGAAAAAAATATCTTTTACCTTAAAAGATATTTTTTCCATGTACCACTTCTTATTCTACGTATTAAAAGTTAGTTATAATTATTATATACATTTTCTTATTCAGGTTTTGAAAACGGAAGATACTATTTATATAATCGTTCATAAGAAAAATAGCTGTTTTTTTTTGTAAATGGAAAACTGTGAAAAAACACACAAATTTGGGGAGGATAATGAGAAAAGGTTAATAAAATTCCGCCGTTAATATGGCATATTTTTAGATATTCTGGGTGTTTCACGCGTCATAAATTCAAATTACGACGAAAAGTATTGAATATAATATTTTTTTTTAGTTTTTCTGTAATTTTTTGGAAACAAATTCAATAATGAATTAATATTTCACTGTTGCACAGAAAAGTGATTAGGGAATAAATTAATACTGACGTATTTTTTTTTGCCTTTGTTAATAAAGCGACTAATTACTTTTCAAATACATTACAAAAGGTAAAGCGACTGTAGAATGTAATTATTAGAAAAGACGGTATATTTTAAATTAGTTGAACCTTGCTTGTAAAAAAAACTTATCGATATGTATTTCATTAGAAAGGTTGGTTGGGTATAAAAAATCTCAAAAACGTGCGGAGAGGCAGCGCCACCCTCTCTGTTATTTGAAAACCACTTCAGTCGTTCTTCTTTTCTTATTTAGTACTCCTTTATAAATTGTATAGGATCATATTAATAAAGTAAAGCGTTGGAAATTTTCTGCAGAATCTGAAAAGGCATAATTTTTGCCATTTTATAGCCCGTTTGATTTATATAAAAAAGGTTTTATTATGTGAACAAAAATTAAAACCCACTGAGTTTGTTATAAATTTTGTAATTATTGTATATATAAAATCTCTGTCCTTTTATCTATAAAAAATTTTTTCGTGCGGTTTTCTTGTTCTAATGAAAACATTATATAATTGTAATTGGAATTAGTACAGTTCTCAACAACATTTGTGTAAATTGTTTTTAAAATTTCTGACCGTGGATGCTCACTTTTATTACCACCCTTGATAATCCTTCGGATTTATTTGTGGTCCCGACAATATAAAGCACAATTTTGTTCCTGCTGTAATTTAATGATTACTTTTGTGATTAGGTATTATATTTTAGTGATAATGTTGGTATTTAAATTAAAAAAACGTTTACGATGTAGATGTATGATCAAATTGTTATTGTTGAGCTTAATTACATATATTTATTAAATGTATTTATCAATCTATACGTAATTTATTACTCTCATTGTTTAATAAATATCTGGTAATACTGTTTGCCGTTAAAATTGACCTTTTAGAGAATTCTTTAAGCGGGTAACTTCTTCCCGCAACCTTCTTATCTGTTCTGTATTATCATTGTCATTAATGTAGTAGCCATGTACTTCTTTTTACGAAAAAACAAAAAGGTTTCTTTTGAAAACGTCGTAAGCTTATGAAGTTCCGAGTCGTTTCGTGCGGTTTATTTTGAATTAATAGAATGTTGGCATTAGCAATTAACCACCTATTAAAAATAAAATCGTTGTGGATTGATCAACAGAAAAATGATAATCCTTGAGTTTGTTATTGCTTAAAATAGGAGTATTATCTTAACTAAAATTACAGAATTTTGTTGGACATTAATAGAGAAAAAGTTTTATTAAAATACACATAACTTGCGTTTAAACTCTGAAACCTTTCTCTGTACAAGAGACATGTTTAACCTTACGTAATTAATTAAACAATGGAATATTCTTACTTACTTCAGTTAAAACTATTTTATTTACACGCAGTAATAGCGAAATCGGATAAGCGTGCAACCATTTTTCTTTCCTTGTAACTTTTTTTTTTTTTTTTTTTTTTTTTTAACAAAACTAAAAAAGAAATGTTATCATGCTTTTTTATATTATCATATAACAGCTACCTTCTCCCACATTAATTTACTTACTACTTGTAGGTACAACCTACATTTCTCATTGTTAATAATAAAAAAGTAATAACTTGCTTGATATCTCTAATATATGACCTGTAACAGGTCATTGCCCTGACAATAATTTCAAAACTGTGTTGTCTACTTATATTCTGTAATACGTAGATGCTTTTTGTTAATTATATTATGTATTTACTCCTTTCATTGGTGTAAAGCAACACCTGCTGTACTGGAGAAAAGTACCTGAATTTTACCTATTTCACATTACAACCGTAAGCGAATGTTGTACGGATTTAGAACCGAATAGCTTTAAAAGTACGACTCGATTGGTAAATTAGTTAAAAATTTACATCCAAATTTTCAGTGGTTTATTCGATATGTGAGATGTTCAACTTGTTTTTATTGATATGAACGCAAAGATATTTTAATTTTAGTATTTATATTTGGAAGATGCTGCATAGTCATAACAGTTGTCCGTTCAGAAAATAACGTAAACGGGACGTTAACTATATGATTATTATTAATTGGCGTACGTATTTCATTCTTGTGACTTTTATTAAGTATTTTCAACTTTTCTCGTATTTCTGTATTTGTAAGCTTTGTATTTATGCCGATACGTGTAGAATGCCGTCAAACTTTAAACACATCGTAGGGGTTGTTTTGAAGTTAGTGTTTAAATTTAGAAGTTTCGTAAAACTACGTTGGCATGTAATTTAATTTGATGATTTTTAAATCGGTTCTTACACAGGGTAAAACAGAGTGGAAAAAAGTTGAGAGTTGATTTCAAACTTTACTGGGCCAACTTTACACCTACTTGTGTAGGTGTACCTTCTTAAAATAAGAAACTGCATTTTACTATCTGTATTACTCTTTTTGGCATTAGAAATTTAGCGGAACTAGTTTCTTGTAATAACTTGTTATAAAAGTATTTTAATCATTAATTTATTATATTATACTTTGCGGTAATTTGATTCTGTTGTAATTTCTGCTCTTCTTTTTTGTATTTCTCTGTTTTATTCTATCTGTTTATTTTTTGCAGGTATTGTTTATACGCTTTAATGTGCTGATCGTTATTTCTAGGCCGATGTCAGTGTTTATAATTGTTTAATAACTACGTAAATTAAGAAAAAATATTTAAGGAGGTTAATTCGGTTTATTCCCTATATTGAACGTCCTTAATCGTTAACCTGAATCATGCAAATACTATGTTAAATGCTATTTTTTACAACTATTTTTATCAAAATTATAAACTGTCCTTTCACATGCTAATGTTGCATTTAATGCTTCAAAATCTTTGATATATGTCTCAATCGTTCTTCTGGATGATTTGAGCGACTGACGTTCGTTTATCGGAAGGTGGTAGAAGTACATGATTGTTGTTGTTTTAAATATTGCTTGACTAATCCAGCAATCATTTATTAGAAATGTACGCTTATGTGAAGAGAAGGAATTGGCACTGCCTATTAATTTTTTGGTATCATCTTGGATTGTAATACTTAAAAGACTGCATATGAATGACTTAAACCCTAAATGTAACAGTCTGATGATAGCGCTGGAAAAGTCAATCAAGCCTTCAGCCGTTAAGTCATACACGTGGTTCTCCTGTAAGAACTTCCTTTCTGTTTTTTCTGCCCATAATTTACTATAACTTTTCAATATGTAGTTTTAATCTTTTCAAATTAACTGCTAGGATTTAATTAAAATTGACCCCGCTAAAGTCATCTTAATTCCAAATAGATCGTAAGAACATTTATAAAAAAAAATCGACTGCCTATTCTTGGTGAGTTAATTATCGATATTAATGTAATAATTGTTAACTTCTTTATTTAACTTTAATAATGCCAGGATAGCCCGTGGATCAACATACATGGAAGCATCTTGTTAATGAAGTCAGACGACTATTGGCATCCACAGCAGCGTACGGGCTAGGAGTCGATCCAATCGAAACGCCAGCTAGAGATCAAAAGAAGAAGATTTAACAGATAGTTCAGATTTTACAAAACGATTAATTTGTTATCACTTTGTTTACCTTGTATATTTTTCATTGCTGTTACTTATTTGGAAAGGAAACTTTAAAGTAAATTTGAGTTTGTTTCCCATTAAAAATTAATAGTTTTCTAAAATCTTAGCCGTCGATCATTGTGAATATAAATGTAATAAAATTGATATTCTGATATATCCAAATTGGAATTCAGATTTTCTATCGACTTCATGTTTTAAAAAAATGTATGAATTACCCTGTCAATAAATTAGAGCATCCAGACTTGATCAGTGGGCATCGGACATTCTGAATGTTGTAACCCTTACTTTGCTAAATAACCGAGAAGGCGGTATATTAACATTAAATTTATAATAAGGAGGTAGAAGGCAGTACGGTGCTCTTAAAAACACAAATATTCCCCGTAGAAAATAGCTTGTGAATTAAAAAACGGGTAATCTTCAGAGTAACCTCATCCAGAAGCATGTTGCTGTCTCACTCTATTTCTGTGGCGGCCTGAACGGTTTTATTTTAAACTAATTCGCTATAAAACTTAATCGAATAGCTTGCCCGTGGTCGGATACTTTTCCTAGGAAATTACTGAAGCTCTTTTATGGAATAAATACTTATGATCGTCATTTTATATGAGAACCGATTTATAAATTAAGCAAGAAGAAATTCTTGGCCGTATTTTTTCCAGACTTGTTTACATTATTATTTTAATCAATATTCGCAGATTTTCTTTGAGAATTTTTTGTCAGAAAAACTATAGTTTAGCAGATACGTAATAGGTTTTATTTTGTGCGCTGAGAGAGAAATAACTGCTCCGCATATGGTATATTCAGCATTTAAAACTTTAAGTGATAATGAAATTTATTGTTCCTATTTGTTATTTAAAGGTTTTTTAATTAAATTACATTGTACAGTGCAAATGCATTGAAATCGAAAGTATAGTGCTGGTATATCTCTCTCAAGTATGTAAAAAGAAGTAGATTGATCTCAAACTCATTTGAAAATAACTAATAAATTTACGAATTCACTAAATGTTTTAACCGATCTCGTCGATGTTTTTTTTTTTTTTTTTTTTGTTCATATAAACAAGAAAATTGTTGTTCCATCAGTTATAATTGTTCATAAAAGTAGAAATTTTCCCTTTCCGGATAAGTAGTGGCCTTAATATTGATATTTGGTTCTAATCTACCTAACGGAACATCCTTATAATAAATCCTAATGTCAGAGCTGCGCTGATATATTTGGCGCGCTTTGTCAGTATTTACTTTCAATACGTATTTTAAATTAAAATAAGACGTATCTTAAAAATACGTATTTTTACTATTTATTTAAATATGGTATTTTATTAAATTGTAAACTCGATTACTCTCAGAAACCGTTTAGGTTTCAAGTAGAAAGTTTTTAAACGGTTTTTAAGCGTAAGCTGGTTTTCAAATTTATTAAAATAACCGTTTTTTTAGTGTGACGCTTTATTTTTGTACATTGTTTAATCCTAATAATAATAATTTTTAATATAGAATTAATTAATAACTTCCATTATATCGAGTTCTTTTTAAAATATTTATTATACTGCTTTTTTTCTAATAAAATATTTCCTTCATGTTGTTATTGTTGCCTTTTCAGAAAACATTTTAGTTGTAAATGTTTGCGTGAGGACGCGTGGACACGTGTAAATTTGTTTTAGCAATGATTTTAAACATGATAATTTCATTTCTACTAAATTTTAACGATTCATTTTAACCGACCGATTTAAGAAAGTATTTGTTATCGCATATACAGAATATAGTTCTGATTATTAACTTTAACACGTGCTACTATTAGCGGCTACCGACAACTTAACATTACTCTATTAAATTTTATTTCATAGAGGATCCTAAATCACGACATTCGTGAAATAATCGCTAGTTTATAAAATTCTGGCTTGCTTTTTTTGAAGTTATACTTCTTTTGGCAGGTTAGGAGAAACTGATCAGAATGTATTTTCAGCAAGTTACGGAAGTTGCACGCGCCGATGTAACACACCGTGAAGATTTGTGCAGATCCAAATTGGATTAGAATGCAGGTATATGCGTGTAGTGTCTAATTCAGTCAGTCGTTCAGTGAAATTAAGTGATTAGCACGTATTGTAAACATAAGAGATATTGAGTCGTAATAAATATATATTTGTGTTCACTGAGTTCTGAAGTCGGATATTTTAAACTGTGAATATTGTTGTTCATATTCATAAAACTTTATTTATATTGCAGCTTATATTTATTTATTTTATTTTTTTGTGAAAATTCTGTATCAAGATTTTAGGTATTGCAGTGTATATATATATTTTTTTTGTGAAAATTGTGATCAATATTTGAGTTTAAATGTAAGCATTATTTTATATGAATAAAATTATATTTTTTAATGACACAGAAAATAGCACACATCAGATAAATTCTTGATTTTGCATAAATAATTTTAAATTTACCAAATACAAAATTTTTGATAAAATACACTATTATAAAATAAAGCTATTTGTATCATATTTTTCATATCATAAGCCGCTGATAACCCTCGTGCCTATTCAATCATTATCCGAAGAATTAATGGAACTAAACTAATCGAAATATATTCCATGAACTTTGTTTTATATGACAACGAATCTTCATAATTTTTAAATTGTATAAAATAAATATTATTTAATTTAATTTAAATGCTATTTATTCAAACTTTTATTCATTGTATTTAATGCTGTCTATCGATCGTTTGACTCGGTTCAAATGCGTAAAAAAATTATTTTTTTTATTCACGCCAAAGAAATAAAACGTCTTACGTGCGTACATAAAAACACAAGAGCTTTTTTTTATTATTAATATTTAATTGTCGAACTATCTCCTGTCTCTGCCGTTTAGAAATGGAATTTATTTTATTCATATTTGCTTATTATCCCTCTAAATATGCCGGTAAATAACATTACAGTAATCAGTTTATCTTGTTTAAAAATCTCCTAAAGCAAAAACATAACTTCTAAAAAAAAATCATATCTTGTAAACAGCTGACTTATTATTTAACGTTAATAATACTGTCGGCTTGATTTAAACATTAAAATCAAAGTTGTAATTAAGTTATAGAAAAAAGAAAATTTAAACGTAACTTTACAGTTTCTGACATTCCTGCTAATACTCGTAAGGCTCACCGTCTTCTGCGTACTCTGCGTTTACACAAACCCTAGGAAGTACTGGAGAAATATGTTAGGCTGAGCTCTTGTGTATTCGTTTTTCCTTAATCAACGTTTATTACCGTATTATGATTGTTACACTACCGAATGAAAAAACTGTGTCATGAAATTAGTTTAACTTATCCTTTCCGCACTTAATAATAATTGGTCAGCCGGCCAGAAGCATGGCCGGAGAAAAGATTTTAATTGGATGTACTATTTTTGTTTTAAAGATTTTTAAATGAGATGTAAACCGATTAGTGAAACGTTATTTGTATATTTATTACTTCAATCGTTTTCTCTATTTATTTATTTATTGAATGAATGACATGAATTAATTTACCTTGTGCTTGTTATTTACCATCGGCTAAAACGTTTGTATTACGCATATCTGTACACAATGCTACCACTGCTACTACTAAGTAACTATTTATCGCTGCGAACGCTGTTATTTCATTCCATTAATCTATGAGTATTTATTAATAGATTTTGGCGTCGACCCAATTTTCTCTTCCCTCTGTTTTTATTTAAAATGTAGATATGGTTATTATTCGTATTTAAAATTATTATTATTATTGTAAAGAATTTAAAATTGCTGTAATAAAAAAGTTAAAAATGTTTTTCTCATTTATTAATCATTTTGTTAATTTATTTTCATAATTCGATTGAATTAAATTATTTGCAGTTAAAAAGATAATTTCCGTTTAGAATTTGAATTATATTTTAATATATTTTAATGAAAAACATTTTTATAGTCTTGATGAACTGCTAAGTTTGTTTGTTGGTTTTTTTATAGTCGCATCAACAATTAAAGTCATTAGCGACTTATCAGTGTAATATAACTGTACCGGCAAATTTTTAGTCTTGGACTACTCCTGAGACGTGTAGTTAATTGAACTGCTGTTATAGTTTTTAATCTTGTTACTTAGAAGTGTATTTTCATTAATCAGTTCGTTTTACCCTTGTGTTAACAACTCGTATGTAAAATGATTACAAAAAGATTATTTTTCTTTGGTAAATATTATAAAAATAATTCTTTCAATTTTGCAGTTGGGGAATTTGATGTAATTTTAAACTTATTAATAGATTTTCTGGTAGTAGTCAGTCGACATCGATTTAAAATTATACGTCGACTTATACATCGACTTTGCTAAAATTATACATTCATAAGTTTTTTATTCTGTTTAATCCTTGCTGATACCTGAATTTGTTGTTCAAATCGTGGTAAAAAGAAGTTTTCATTTGAATCAAGAAATTATTCTTATTGAATGTCCTTTAAGTCCAAATCAGTCCATACAGTCCCATCAGATAATGGTCGAAAGGAGTACTGGAATTTTGTAATAAAAAAAGTTATAAGTATTAATATATTTTTAATTTGAATTAATGTTTTCGGTTTTTATTTTTTTAAGCTTTTTATTCTGTTTAATTTTTTACTCCTTGTACGAAGTAAAGGAAGTATTGTGATCGCGAAAAATTTCGGTTTTCAGATTTCAACGGAAATATCCATTTTCACTAGCTTCGGCGTGACGTACGTACGTACGTATCTCGCATAACTCAAAAACGATTAACCGTAAGGTGTTGAAATTATGGATTTAGGACTGTTGTAACATCTAGTTGTGCACCTCCCCTTTTGATTGCAATCGACTGGACCAAAGTGTCCAAAAATGCCCAAAATATTTGGATTTTAACTGCAGTAATAAGCCATCATTGAGAGTTTTTCAACTATATATCATAAGTGGTACTTATTTTCATTGATCCAGAGTTATAGCCAAAGAAAAGTTTAATTAATGAAATATTTGGATCTTACAAGGGGAATGACATCGGTTGGAATCCGACTTCATTTCCTTTTTTTAAACTTTTTGTTTTATTTAAATATATTGATTTATTAATAATTATTAACTTCTAATTGTAAAAAAAATAGTTACGGTAAATAATAATTCAAAAATAATAATAATTATAATTAAAAAAAAATTAAAAAATATCAGAAGCAATTAATGAAGTTAAATTTTATGCACTTTTCATTTAAAAAATTTTTTATATGTAATTTAATAGGCGTTCAAAAGGAAGTCATGTGTCGTCCAAATCAGATTTTTTTTATTAAAAAAAAATTTGTTTTACGATAACATTTTCTCCTTTTATTACGTATTTAAATGTTAAATTGTACGCTATTTTTTCTTTTTCGTAGCTGCTACATACGACACCAAACATGAGTTCTTTTGAGATGCAATAACTAAGAAGTATACATTTTTAAAAATACTCGTCGTTTCTTTTGTTTGTATGCTAATATAATAATAATAATAATAATAATATATTCCGGTATAATTTTGTTATTAATTTGAATATGCTTAATTAGGAGTTTATAAATATTGATTAGATTAATTATTTAATAACAATGATTAGTAGCACTTTATAGCGATAATTAAAATTTAAATAGAAATATTTTAACGAATTTACTTGAAGGATTAAATTGCACAGTTTAATTTTGTATGAAAGTTCGTAATTAATTTACAATCTAAGGAAAAAGTCCAAATGTTGTAATTGTTTTATCGCCTTCTTATTTTTATAAGATACTTCTGTCGAAGTCTAGCTAAACGTATACTGTTCAGTTGAATATTTTCTTATGTAATTCTTATTCTGAAGACGAGCGACGGTACCCGATTAGAAAGCCTGAGAATTTTATTAGTCGGTTGATACCAATGTCTGAGGAAACTTATTTGTTATCGGCTGCATAAGCAAGTCGAAAAAATTTATCATAGGTAATCTTGTTGTTCCCATTCACGTGTAAAATGTTCCTATCGTAGGGTTATGAACAGGATGGAACCGCTGTCTGAAAAGGTCTTAAAAGTACTCATGTGAATGAAGCGCTTGTCTCATTCTACGCTTACTCCATCGTAATTCTCATTTCCTTACTAGCCACCTCTTTTCTTTGTAATTCATCCCTTCTTACCCGTTTGTGTTCCTGCAATTTTAGTTCAGACTCCGGAATTACGTTCGGATATGTCATCCGATTAGACCTTTATGAGATCTGGCTCAGGACGCTGTCCGAACCCGGAATTGTTTTTGTTGTACAATGACTACATAAAAGAAGTTGTCGAAGTGTCTATCTGACCCTTCTAATTTAACTTGGTCTTCTTACCTCTCCTAAAATAGATTAAAAGTTTCTTATCAACCGATGGTTTTTCTGAACTTCACGGATGTAATGGAGAACTGTTACAAAAAAAAATCTTTAAGGCAAAAGTGTACCGGCTATGGTGTTTTGAGCAAATAAAAGATCGGCTCCTTTCCTATCGTAAGCATCTGGCCAGCGATTGATTTAAAGGAAATTGTGTTTTACCGTAAAACACAGTGTGAAATTATTATAGCTTTCTGACCATAAAGTTGTTTACCAATATTAACAATTTTGTACAGTGTATTTGAATATATTATTTTTCTAAAATATTGGGTTTTATGGAGGTAACTAGTGACTTAGATGTCGTTTAAGTTTTTTCCTTGTTAGAATTCCCCCCCCCCCTAGATTCTGTATAAAAAAGGTGAGCTAAAAAGAAAATTACTGAACGATTTTGACGAATTGGGAACCCTTTTTGATTGGAACTCTCCTGACTTTAAACAAAGTTGAATGATGTGCATTATTTTCTGTGGGTTTTCCGTAAACCGTATGAATTTTTTTTTGTAATAATTGTTCATTTTAGGTTAGTCTATCATAATTGCTATTATAATAATTAAAAAAAAAACCTCATTAATTTTTCACTAAATTTTTGTATTAAACATATGTGTAATTCTGTCCTTTATTCTTCATTAGTAAGGTTAATAAATAATTAATCTGAACGGGTTAGTTCTTTATTTACGTTTACATCAAATGTATGTAAAATTTAATAGAATAGCTATTAATATAGTTCCCTGGAGTTGTGAAGAAGAGGATGAAGAAAAGAGGGATTTTAACACTCGCTTATTTTCCTTGTGCAGTGATCTAATGAGAGATGAGCTGTAATAGAATAATCTTTATGTGTTACTTATATCCGTTATTTTTTCCCACGTGTGAAAGAATTTTTAATATAATTTTCTATATTAAAAAAGCTCTTTGATTTATTCACATTGAAGATGTATAAAAAAAACCGAGAGTTAAAACTTTCAAGCGTGATCAATTCGAATAGTAGTGAACCGATTCGTCCTGGTTTTTCATTCGGGTTTACAGGTGTTGATATAAAAATAACTTGTTCATTAAAAGCGCTGTTTAATGACGGCGGTATAAAAGAAACGGTTCTGCTATTCTACGTAGTAAAAAATAAGTATTTGTGTATGGTGTTGCATACGTTCTATAGCTTATTACTATTTATATCTTATTAATGCCATTCTCTTTGTTAGTTAAGACTTTTCAAGTGCTTAAAACGATTTAATTGATGTACTGTTTTATAGTTTGTGTAATTATCCAATATTATGCAGCTTCTGTTACCGGTTGCTTTATGCATTTTTTGTAATTTCACTCAATATTTTTGCGGGAAATCATGAAATGTGAAATATAATTAGGAAAATTACATTAAATCAATATATTTAAACCTTTTGAATTTTTAATCCGATCAGAAGCTTAATCTTGAAGGTTGAAGCGGAGAGAAATTACTTCATTGAAGGAATGTTTAAAATAAATCTTTTTTTCTCTTTAGTTTAATTAGGATTTCTTTTGATTCGGTCATCTGTACTAAATACTGAGAATTACCCGCGTTGGTTTTATGTTTTTAATTAGATGAATGCCGGTGAGATTCTATTTGCGTGGAGGATCGTAATCGTTCAATACTTTCCAGAGGCCTAATATTAAATTAATCTTTCGCTAGATTTTTGATTTACAGTAAATGAAAATATCATTTAATTTAGGTCCTGAGATTTTCAGTCAGTATGTAACTGATTGATTTACCTGTTCAGAAATTACTTTTAAATATTTATTTAAAAATTATATCTTATTCCATTCCCTTTTTAAATGAAATTGTGCGGTTTATTAAAGCAATTAAAATATCAGTATTAACTTAATCATTAGCGAGTAACGAACACTATTTTTAAAATATAATAGTTTTAAAATCGATTTCGTTGGACGGTTATAATAATTAAATATTTTACGTTAATTAAACAACTACTTTATAGCGTTAGTTTAAAATTTAATGTTATTTATGATCTGAAGTAATTTTCGATTAGATTGCAGTATATTATATACCGGTTTCGGCTGATATTAACTCTCTACCGTCTTGTAGTCTTTCCGTCTAGTTTAGTGTTTTAATTTTTCATTGTGGAACTAAATTTTAAATGTCAGATTCATGTTTGCTTAATTTATCGTACTTGATATTTATTTAACTATCTATTGTTACTGAATTTTCGAATTCTGTAATCTGTGTAATTTGTGGTACACTATCACACAAATTTCTCATTACTGATTTTATGTTATTTTCTCCTTTTCTTCTAAAATTCCCCAGAGTTTAAACTTATATTTTCATCGGAGTTTTTTTCGGCTTGAAAGGGGTACCTAAAATATAGGGGAAAGTCAATTATTTTAAGAATTTTATTTAAGCTAGCGATGGTTTCTTTTTTTTTGTAAAAGTTACATCGACCTACATCAGTTAATCTTTGTTAGCTAACATTCCATTCGCGTTGTCTTTAAAGTAGTTTTCATCAGCGACTTCGATTATGGAGACTTTACGATTAAAATTCTTAAATTTTCATTCGGATAAGTAGTTAAAAAAATCGCTTAATTAATAAAAGTAATTCTTATAAAGTAGTTACTCTTATTAATTTTAACTAGATAATCAAACGTGGCTGTGAACTTACAATAGAAATTTTTATTCTCAATTTAATATTTTTAAGAACACGACAGTGTGTAGACTATGCAATGATTATTTATTGATAAATTAAAGTAATTTCCCAATACATATTCCTGATGTCCGAAAAAGTACTCCGGGATTTCAAGAACGTATATTGTTTTTATTTTGTAGCAATCCATAGTGTTTTACGCATAATCTTAAAGCGACTACTACTAAGTTTTAGTTTAACAATTTTCTTCAGATAGCAGTTGCGTTATTCAGTTGCACAGACCAAGGTGTTATGAGCCTGAGCTTTAGTACCATGGCTTTGCCATGAGAAAATACAGTGTTAAAATCAAAGTTCATAAACCCCGAAGATGGTTTTTAGATATTTAACTGAAGGATATTTGCAAGTCCCAGTCTAATGAATATATCGTTTAATGTAGTCGGAAATAGGAAAAATTTGCAATCATTTTTCAAATTTTTTTTACTTTTCTTCGCCCTTTCGAAGATTTGAGAAATTTTTTATTAGACATTTACACACACCAAAAATCGTTGATATCGTCATTTGTTACGGAGAAATTAAAAAGTAGCAAAAAAAAATTCAAAATGCATAACCCTTTATATTCGGAATTTCAAAAATTCCTTTCTTAATTTGCACGTACACGAGAAGAACTTGTGTACAAATTTTAATCAACTTTTCTTCAGTAGTTTTTGCTGAGTGTTGATAAATCAATTAGAACAAGTTCCTTTATAAGTATATACATTATTTATTTATATAATGTTGTGATCGTAAAGTTTGTAATATGCGTTAAATGTGACATTTTAAGTGATTCAGTGAAATTACGTCTTTATTTTCAGAGATTGATCGATCGATTGATTATACGAATTTTGCGTTATCTAAAGCACATCTTTAAGTAGCTGATGTCTCTGTAAAAGAGGAGAGCACTTGAGTCGATGGTGGTGAAAACTCGCTATTGTCATGTAAAAAATTTCCTTCTGATGTGAATATCTTTTCTTACTCGTCGTCGGTTTTTGTTACGAATATTTTATTTTACGTATATTGTCACGTGACAGTTTGCTATTAATTTACACTGTCACATTCATTTTTCCTCTATCGCTTCTCTTTTACAGTTATTTCAGAAAAGATGTCTTGTTTGTGTATTAATTCCGGGTTTTTTTTTATATAGTTGAGTACTATTTTGTTTTGCTAGGGACTTTTTACTAGTGAAAAATCTGAAGTTTTCGATGGGTAAACTATAGCACTAAAGAAACAAAAATTTGAAAATAAATTTTCCTAAAATATTTTTGAAAATTTAATATTAATAATATTTTTGAAATGTTGGTCGAATCTATTTTGGATGTAATTTGGAGCAAACGGGATAAAATTTTATGTACATCTAATAAAAAAGATTTATGATATTAACTTATGTCAGTTGGTATTTATTTAAAATATTTTACAATATAAAATTTATATTTTATATAGAACTATGTTTTATATAATAACTTATGTATTAAAACCAATTAAATATAATTCAAGTAGTTCATAAAAAGTAGTGGTTTTTCATTAGGTATAAATAAAACGTACTTTAAGTGGTGTAAAATTCTTATTTTAAGATTGATGTTATGTTACTGAAAAAATGCCGATTCAGAATTCCTTTTTTATTTTATTTATTATTATATAAATTCGGCCATGATTAATTATGACTGAATAATCTATAAATAGGTGATTTTTAGTCGTAAAATAAGTCCGTAACAAATATTTTATTTGTTATTTAGTAAAGGAAATCATAAATTGACGATTTATGTAATTACTATGTATTCTGAAACAGAGTAATCCATTTAAAAGTATTAGTATTAAAAATTCCAACTGTATCTTGGCCAAACGAATTTGGAATTCATTTATCGATCAGTAGGTTAAAGTTTTGACCTAGTTTAAGTCATATCGTTGCATTTTTGCCGTCGAGTTAACTCTATTATGCAATAAACGTTTTAGTTGTTATTTATTGTAATGAAAATAATTTTTTTCTGACATCATTTTTGTTTCATAATTCGGAGATTTGGTCGCTTTTAAAGCGTTACGAAACCTTTCTGTAAATCGCGTACACGTTATAATCATGTGTTTTACAAAACATTAACAACTAGAAAATCTTTTTAATTTTTTATTATTTTTTTTAATTTGTTTACCATAATAGGTATTCACCGCAACCTATGAAGCTGAACTGATGTTAGTGTAATCTTGAAATCATCACAAACGATATAACAATATGTCATTTAAATTGTGTAGTCGAATGCATTTAAATAATTTCTTTTTGTGAACAGTTTAGCTTCTTAAGCATTCTCCGTGTATAATTATGCATTCAAAGATCTTATCACAAAAATATTTATTTATTTAATTTTCACAACATTTATCTAATTTTTCCTTTTCTGTATTTCTATTAGTACAATTTTATAGTTGACTGGGCTCATTATTGCTGACAAGTTAATAGTTTTTATTTTTTGATCTTTTTTTGGTTAATTTGTCTTTTATCAGTGAAATGAAACAAAGTTAAGTTTCACTCACTCTTAGTTTTAAACATGCATTTTTGAAGATATCAATTCGTAACGAAATTTTTATGAAAATGATGTAGCCGTGGTAAAAGGTGTTTACGATATGATAGAATCGTCAAACGTTCGCACCTTTTTAATGTGCGCTGTTTTTATAAAAATCATATTTTAAGGTGTGAAGAATATACATTATCATTATACATTTAGAAAATTAATATATTTCTCAGTTTTCAATATCGGCAGAAATAAAAATGCGAAATGAAGTTATTTCGTTTGATGAATCTATTTTTTTATATTAGCGCCACTTTGAAACTATTTCTGATTAAAATTAATGATGTATTATTTTTGTTATATCTACGTAACAAATAATACGCTCTTACGCGTAATTTAACAAGAATCTTAAATTTACAACATATATTAGTAACACAACCTTACCTATGAAAAATAGCAAATAATTGGCGATTTTTCCTTTTAAATAAAGTTATTTATGAATTCATTATTGCATTTCTATGTGCTCAGATGTCATTATAGAACATATTTAGCAATATGCTATGTGATGTAACAAAAAGGACACTGAACTTTTCAGCGTAGTACTAATTATATTCTGAAATAGTATAATCATAGTCGTATTATTATATTGGGTAAGGACTTTTTTCCATAGATTAGTTTATCAAATAAGATGTCATTCCGCCATGAATTGGCATTACTCAACATTTGAAAAAAAAAAATATTTCGTTTATTTAAAAATCGTTAAAGTAATACATTAATTATTTAAGTGTTGAAGAATGGAAATAGTGTGAAAATGACGGGTTAATTTTCTTACTCGTGTTCATCCACGTTGAAATTATTATAATTGTTATTATATAAGATCACACGTTGTGTGCTGATACATTTTTTTTAATAACTTTAAATTTAGACTTTAAACCTTACACTGTAGTCACCTCTTCTTCTGGCAGGAATTAATATTTAGGATTAAACACAATTTCCTAAGATAAATGAAATCCCTTATAAAATTATTTTTAAACTGCTTTTATTCATTTTAAACTTTTATTTTTAAAAGTGTATAAATGGTAAAGACACGAGTCTACTAATTTCTTTGAAATAGTACGTTACAGTAAAAATAACATTAAATATCGATAATAACCGTTTAAAAAACATATATCTATACAAAAGTGAAGGCGGGGAAATTCACGAAATTCTTCTGCCTTCTTAAAATCTCATTAGAAAAACGAAAGTTGAAAAAAAGAAGAAAAAATTATTTATTTTAAATGTTAAAAGATTATCTCCTTTGCTCGAATAAGTTAATTTCATACGTTAATAATGGCACAGTTTCCTTTTAAAAGAGCTGTGCTTGGAATTATGTGAAATTAAAGATAGTATTTCCTTCTTCAGATTGTTTTTCAAAAAAATTATTAAAGTTAAAATTCAATAGTGATGAAAATTAAACAATCTACATATAATTTTTTTCCGTTAGCAATATACAAAATATATTTCAATTTGAGTAGTGAGGATTAAAATTTAGTCGATTTAAAACACGAACAAATATTACTTCTACTTCGAGCAGTATTCAAACTTCGAAATAAAGTGATCTGCTTTAAAGATTAGACTCAGCTCAGACTGCTGCAAAATAAATTCGGGCGCAAGTTGTTGCCATAGCAACGCCCGGGTACACGTCGAGCTTTGTTCAGCATGTTTATAAAGGTTTCTGTGTTTCTTCACGCTTTCATATTGAGCTATAATTTTCAACCCTGTAAGAAAATTGTGTTATGTTTTTTTTTTTTACTTCTTTTTTATGATGTAATTTCCATTTACTTTAGTTTTATTATGTAGTTAAAATTACATGTAAAGAAATTTTTATTTACTTTAACAGCTCGAGCCAAATGTCTCTTTTTATATGTTGATTTTAAATTAAGTCTTTTTTTATTTTTGTAACGGTGTATTCAAAATTGTAGCGTTTAAAAAGTATATTTATGCACTTAACTTTTTTTACATACCTATTTTAAATTACAATTAAATTTCGTTTTTCTAACTCTAAAAAGTACTAATAGGAATTTATCGATGATAAATTTTTCTTAACCGTGTTCGTTAGGTTTTAATTGTAACAATTTTGGATTGAAATTGATATGACTTGAATGCTTTTTTATTACGTAGACAGTGTCTGATGTTCAGATCCCAAAGTTGCATATTTTTACAAATGTTGTTTATCTACCAGCAGATCGCAGTTTGTGTAATAATCCGAAAGCCTCTGAAATGTGATAAAATATTGTTTGTTTTTTTTTTTGTAAGAAAATAAGAGCGTAATAACGGTTAATTTAAATTCTTCTTTTATTGTAGGTTTTAATTTCTTTAAATTATGTGTTTAAATTATGATTCTGTTTTTTAAAAAAAAGGTTTGTCAAACTAAATTCAGACATTAGTATTTAATGTGCAGTTTTATTATAAATTTCCTTCGCTAGTTTATGATGTTCTTTTTCGTCGCGTATGATTTTCATTCTAATTTTTATACTTATCGAATTCCTTTTTGTTTCGAACTTCGTGTATTCTTTATTAAACATTATTTCATTTTCCTGAAAATATTTATGAATTATTGTAACAAAAATATATGTTATTGCGCGGTTGGTAGCACTGCGTGGATTTAGTTAGAAGGTGATTTTGTTTATCTGTGTTTTGTTGTTTTTAAGTGTTTTTTTTTTTCACTTTTTTGGTAAAATTCTGGTTTAAAATGATTCTGTCAAAATTGTGTATTGGTTGATGTTATTTTCTATTTAATTATCTCATCTTATTGTTAATTATAGTTAAATTAAGCGTGCGGAACCCACCGGGTTGGTCTAATGGTGAACGCGTCTTCGCAAATCAGCTGATTTCGAAGTCGAGAGTTCCAACATTCAGACCCTAGTAAGGGCAGTTACTTTTATACAGATTTTAATACTAGATCGTGGATACCGGTGTTCTTTGGTTGTTGGGTTTCAATTAACCACACATCTCAGAAATGGTCGACCTGAGACTGTACAAGACTACACTTTACTTACACTCATACGTCATCCTCAAAAAAAAAAAAAATAAGCGTGCCGAGTCTTCATAATCTAAAAACAGGTCTGTAAAGAAGTATATCTGCTCTTGTTATTTAATTGTAGTTGGGTTCTTAGAATAGCACGTACGCTTTTTCCTTTGGAGTGTGACACTTTGCTTACCGTTTAAAACTCGGGTTTGTTGAGAATTAATGATATAAGTTTGTAATATGTTTTTATTTCTATATATTTTTTTACGTTGCTAAGAATTCAATTTATGCTCTTTCTTTCATAAAATTCAGTGTGCTTTTTTTATTGATACGTGGTACTTTTAAAATTTTTTTAAATTTGGTTAGTCATTATCATATTTTTATTTTTGATTATTTTAATATTTCCCCGTCTTCTTGATTCCATTATTGTAATCTATATAATATATTCATGCTCTTCCTACTCTCCAATTCTCTGATAGTCCTCTTGGCGACTCCTCATTTTTCCTGTGCATTATATATTGACTATTGGAATAATAGTTAAATTTTTAGGTAACAGTGTCTTTTGAAGTTATCGGTTAGTAAACTGGGATAATAACATAAACTGTGTATTTAATACTGTATTTATAACGTTTCATTTCGTCAATGTATATGGAATTCTTGTTAGCCCATTTGGAGAAATTAAAAACTGAAATTAAGTCTGATATGGAGGAAGTAGTTAAAAGAGAAATATATAACTTAAATATAGCAGCTTTTATGGAAGATCAGAATAAAAAGATAGAAAGGTTATCTAAGGAAAAGTTAAAGCAGACGGTTGTCAAACAGCAGAAAGTCTTACTTAGATTGTATACAGCGACAAAATAATTTGGTCTTTTGTGGTATCATTGAGACGGAAGGTGAAAATCTGGACAGTTTGAAAGGCGGAATTGTTGAATTGTATAGAAATGTTATGGGCGTACAGTTAAATGAAACAGAACTTAAATATGTCACAAGGATAGGATTCAAATCAAACTTGGCTCGGCCTATTATAGTCCTTTGGGTCTAATATAAAGAAAGGACTGATTTTACGTAATGGAGTGAAACTAAAGGGTAAAAAGGTTGTTGTTTCTCAGGACTGTGATGCAGAGACGCAGGAAAGCGTAAGGCATTGATGGGTATTAGAAGTAAACTGTACGAATCAGGACAGTCTTCTATATTGCGTCGAAATGGACTTCTTATGGATGGGAAATTTAATACGTATGAAGATCTTGTGGAAATATATAATAATGATGCTAACATGGAAGTGGATACAAATTCTACGAAAGAAAAGGTTAAAAAGAGGAAAGGGGCGTCTATAAAAAACAGTGACAAAAAGAAAAAAGGGTCAAATGTAGCCGATTTTTTCGTCGCAGAACCGATCTCGCAACTCCTCGTGAGTCAACTGAAACCTAAGGACAACCCTAATGTGCCATTTCAATCTGATTATTTAAGTATTACAGCCTTATAATGTATCTGGTATGAAGTATAAATTAAATAATCTAGAATTTCGAGCTTTTTAGAGCAGCACGATGTGTTCTTTCTGTTTGAAACTTTTTATATTCGCAGAACATTATTTTAAGTTTAAGAATTTTTTTCTAATTTTTATGTAAATGGATACCTGCTGTAAAAACGTCTCACTTTGGAAGGGCAAGTGGAGGTTCCTTTTTTGGTATAAAGAAGGGAGGGAAACAAAGTTCTGTGTTAAAATTTTGTAATATATCAAATATTGAAGATATAGAGATGAAGTGTGATTTTGAATTAGTGTGTATTTTGGCGGTATATTTAAATTGTAATCTTTGGAATCTAGACTTTAATTAACTTTACAATTTTCTTATCGAACATAGTAACTTGAATATGATACTAATTGGAGATTTCAATAGGCGTAAGCAATGAGCAATTTATTGAAAAAAACTTCATCGCAACTACTCATTATTTATCTTAAGTTTTCAATAAACTCTAAGGATTTGGTACTAAATGCAACGATTGTTATCGCTTTTTGAAAAATTTAACTTAGTTGTACTGAATGATCGGATAACTGGTGACATTGATGGTGAATTTACTTTTATTGCGGTTCAGGGTTCGTCGGTTATCGACTTGTGCGCTGTGTAAATCCATTTGTTGACTTATATAAATTTTTTTTGAAGTTGGTATTGCAAATTTTTCGGATCATTTGCCGATAAATATTAGGTACAAAATTGCTGTTCCCGCTAATTAGGGTAACGATGTTACGCCAATTCTTCCTAAGTTGAAATGGGATGCTGAGAATAAGAGATGTTATCAGAATAAAATAAAAGCGGTGATACGAGAAAAGCAATGGACAAATAACCCTCTTGAGGATGTAAGATGTATAAGTGATATCATTTTAAACTCTATTACTAAACAACATTTTGGCTTGAGTAATTTAGTGTTTAAGCAGAACTGGTGTAATTTTAAATGTTACAATAGCAGAAAGAAGTTTTCCGCTTGTTATGTCTGTATAGAAGAACTAAAACAGCTGCAGTAAAAAGTAAATATTTGGAAAGTAATGTTCGCTACAAGAAAGTGTATGAGGAGCGCAAAAAAGTACTGGGAAGTCTGTACAAATCGCTTTAAGGAAGTTAAGAGTTTCAGGTGATTTTTAGAAGCTGGTTTGCAGTTTTAAAAAGATCTTTTTTCCTGATAATAGTATTGCATCAGATGATCGGGTATGTTTAAAAACTTACTGAATCCAAAAGTTACGCATGTAAAATATGTTACAAAAAATGGAACAAAAAAATACTAGACGAGGTTTTAGATGCCCCTTTTCGATTTTCTGAGCCGGTTAGTATTCTTAAAGGAATGAAAGATAAAGCTCCTGGAGATGACAGAATACTTTATGAATTTTTTTATGACGCGCCTGATGTCTTTCTACATAAATTAATAATAACATTATATAATAAAATTTATGAAACCGACATTGTGCCCGAATGCTTCAAACGGTCAATTATATTTTCCCTACACAAAAATATCTAATTACAGAGGAATATCTTTTAATAATACCATAGAGAAACTATTTGCCGGCTATGTAATTAAATAACCTTAGCTTTAGGATAACCGAAATATATGCTGAAAGAATTTCACGCTGGTTTCAGGAAATCTTACTTCCTAAGATCGATAATATTCATACCTTAATAAGTTTTATTAAAATTAAATTAAAAAAGACAAAAGGTGTGTGCTTTTTTGACGATTTACCTGCAGAATTCGATCGCATAGAGCGAATAGCTTTATTTTACAAACTATCAAAGCTAGGTATCTCCTCCAAAATGATCTCTATTCTTAGAAATATGTGTGCCGTTACCCGCGGAACGGTTTGGACTTCGAAGGGACTAACTGAAGATTTTGAAACATGTACCGGAGTAAAGGAAGGTTGCATATTAATTCCTCTGCTGTTCCCTCTATTTTTGAATGATATCGATGAAAATATGGAAGGTGGAATAAAAATTGGAAATATAAGGATGAAATTGTTGAGTTATGATGACGATATTGTGTTGGCTTCTGAGCGACTTTCTTTGCAGAAAACGGATAAATGTGCTGGAAGAAGTATTATCTGATGTGGAATTTAAAGTGATCCTTAATAAATTAAAAATTGTCGTTTTTCGTAGCAGAGGAAAATCAGAAAAACATGAGAAGTGGTGTTTTCAAAAACGTCAAATTGAAATCGTTATAAATATCTTGAATACATATAGTATAATATAATATATTATTTGATATTAATTAATATATAATTGAATACATATAAATATCTGGCTGTAACGTTATTTTCCACATTACCATTGGAAAGATTTTCAACTGCAAAATTTGCGTTAAATTCCTTTAATAATATAATTTTACATCAGGCGCGTTTTTAAAAAATTCATAAGGTATTCTATCATTCTGGTTTGTTTTGGGTGTAAAAAAATATTGAAGTATTTAACACTGTTTATAGGTCTGTTATCTGTTGTACGGCTAAAGTCTTGGGTTATAAAATGCATAATACATTAGCAAAAGTGCAACGGTTTTTCATTAGGAGAATATTTGGTCTATCTAATTACATCCCTGAATGTAGTTTTCATCTTGAAACTAAATTACAGCCTATATTTTTGTATACATTAAAAGTACACTTGAAGTTTATTAAAAGATATATTCACTTACCATCAACGAGATATCCTCAAATGTTACAGATTCATTTAATGTAAACATTCATTTCCATGATTGGGAAATTTTGCGTAAAAGTTATGATTCTGATACTTTTTTTACGATTGAAGATTTGAAAGTGGACATTTTGAATGCAGTTAAAAGTAAGATTTAATATAGGTATTCGGAAATGTTAATCCGTCAGTCAAAGATTTGTACTATACAAGGAACTGAGCTTCAATAATCTATTACATATTTAGCGATCAAAAGTCAACTTTAATTAACTGGTTTTTCAAAGTGAGATCTGGATTAATTTATCTGAATAAATATTCGTTCACCAGCAATTCTAAATTGTGTTCATTATGCAATAAGGGAGAAGAGGAAGATGTCTTCCATTTTATTGCAGCGTGTCCAATATTAAAAGAATTTAGGTTGATGTATTTCAAGAAATGTACTTTTAAGTATTTGTGAATTAAAGGACTATTTAAATGGTAATAATTGGACACTTTTGAGTAAATTCTGGAAAGATGCTTGGGCCTATTGTTTCCGTTTGATTCAGGAATTTAATTTCTAATATTTCTTTTCCTTTTAGTGTTTTTCTTATTACATTTATTGTAACCGATTGATTTTTATATATATATTTACTTTTAATTCTGTTATGTATTTATTTTTATTATAATATTGTGTAGTGATTTTATTTTTAATGTTTGCTGTAAACCCCTCAGACGGTTCAAGGACCATGAGCATTGTTTAATTGTAAGTGTAACGTTATTCTGTTTACTATAATGTATTTTTCTTGTAAGATCAATGAAGTCATAATTATTTATTTTACATTAGATAAGTTATTACGATTACACAGTATTTGTTATATTACGATTGTGTGTAATAATTTCCGGTGTTAAGAATAGATTGTAGAAAATTATTATACATAGGTATAGAAGAACATTTTGTCCAACCGTTTACCGAAAAGCATCTTCTGAAGTTACTTCATTACTGAATTTATTCCTAAAAGACAAAAAAAATCATTAAAAAGAGAAGTAAATTTTCTTCTTCTCCACTTCACGTGAGCGGGTGTGCGCTCGCTTATTCCTGAATTAGTTGATTCATAAAGACGGTTTGTTGGTTTTTAAACTTGATTCTTGATTTTGAATACGCATTAAAATAAATTTATTTTAATTAACATTTTTTGTTCGATTCCCTCTCTCATAAAGTTAGTTTATCATTTCTTAAGGTTTGGTTTAGTAGCTTTTTTTATATTACTCGTTTCAACCGTCACAAACTGGTCGTTAATTGATGGCCAACGTGTGGCAAACCTAATGCCCTACAAAGCTCTCGTCAGGTCCCGTTAGTTATTAAAATACACCGCTCGGCTGACTATTGCTGCAGGGTTTTTCAGATCTGGAATAGTGTTATGTAAAGTTTTGTAATTTATGTACAGTATTTATTAAGTAATTTCTTTTGACTTTCATTTAAACATTTTTAAAGATCGATTTATAATGAATGCAAAGTAGTTTTTAATAACAGCTTGTTATACTTTTATAGTTTTAAGTTTCACTTAAGAATTATTTTACGGTTATAAGTTTTATAGTTTCCAATGCAGTTACATTTTAACAGATTCTTTTTACATATGTCGTGTTCAGAACTGTTATCAAATATTTTTTCTAGTTTAAAAGTGCTGGTAATTTGATATTGGATTTTCTGATAATTTGTTTGTTTAAGCCTACACATCCTTAAGTTTTTAATTAAAATAAATATACTCGATATCTTCCTTTTTATCTATCTCCTTTAAAACATTTCCATTTTGTGTACAGCTTACGTTTATAACTATTATGTTATCCATTAATACATTTTGTACGTTAATTTGGTCATTGTAAATTCTACATAATAAAGCATTAATAAAGTAGGCTACATGAGTAGAAGGTCCTTAAATTAATAATTACAGAACACACAGCTTGATTATAATTAAGATTTAACTTTTTTTTAAATATTATGTCTAAATATTTAAGTCGTGTCATAATAAGCTAAACAAATGTAAGATAAACTATCTATTATTAAAATTTAGAATAATTTTTTTTCGGTAAAGTCGGGACTTACAACTACATCACAGTTACCCACTGTTAAGCTACCGAAGTGTAGTTAGATTTTTGACATATTCTATACACTCGCATATTTAATAATTTGATACTTTTTATTTTGTTTTGTCAGTAAAATGTTTTTTTAAGTTCTCATCCCGTATAGGCCTCCGTAGAAATATTTTAAATAATTCGACCTACAAAAACGTGGAGATAGATGTCTACGTACCTTTTCGATGTATTCATTGTTAGAAATTCGAGGATTATAACGATAATAATTTTGATCTAATTGTTCTCTAATATATTCAGATAATCTAATTGTTCTTTAATATATTCAGATAATTAATATGTATTCAGATTGAGTTCTTATATTTTGAGTATACGTTCTTAAATTTTATTTGCATTATATATGGTAGGAGTAAAATAAAAGAATTTAACTTTCTAAAATTAAAGAATGATGTCAAAATATTGAATTTCTTGCCGCTTAACACTAAACGCGATGGTTTTTTTATATGCATTTTTTTTTCTTTGCTGTGCACGGAATCTGTATTTAACAGTCGGCTATTTACTGAACATACAGTATCTCTTGAATAATAAGCGATGCAGGACGAATAACAAATGTTTCGCAATTTTCTGCTTGTCAAGGTGACCGGCAATGTGATGTTAAGTATCAAGGTCAGGGTTCGAGAAAGCCTTTTTGCACCCGGCCGGTGTATTGTGCCGATCTTAATAAAGGAGTAATAATAATAACTACTGGGGAAAAACAAATGATATTTCCGAAATAATTACTGTTTATTAATTTCTTATAATATGAAAGAATAAATCATTTTTAATTGTATCGATATTAAATTAATTAATTAAATTTGTACGATATAACCTAAAGGAAATTTAATCGTAGAAGTGAGATGAGAAGTGAGAAGATTTTTGACATAATTATTTCACTGTTATTTACAATTTCCAATAAATGATCAAAAAAGATTTTCAGATTTAGTAATTTAATTCATTTTACAAATCATGTCAGAAACGAATCGATATGCTACTTCACGGATGAAAAAGGAATTACCGCTGCATTTGCTAGGATTGATCAAGGAAAACCGTGGTAAAACCTTGATAGAACATCATCACAAAATACACAATTATAATTATGAAATAAGAACTATTTATAATTAAAGTCGATATTATTTATTTAAAACGTAAATACAAAAATAATTACAAAATGCTTTACAATTCAGAGGACGTTAATGGAAATTATTTGAGCAAATATTTATGTTTAAATTAGTGTAATTTAAAAATTCATCGACAGATTAATATTGTTTCGGTAAAAGAAAATCTTTTAATTTTATTTTAAATAAATCGGCGGAAATATATTTTAAATGATTCGGTAACTTATTAAAATTGCACTGAAAGCATAATAAGGATTTTGTCGTAAGGCAAAGTATTGTGTTGGTTACGGTAAATGCGAAGAATTGTGTTGGACAAATAATTCGATAGATAGAGATGTGGATATTGTATGTATTTATATATTTATCTCGCATAACTCAAAAACGATTAGCCGTAGAATGTTGAAATTTTTGATTTTGGACTTTTTCTTAACTGCAGTAATAAGCCCTCAACTATATATCATAAGTGGTACTTATTTTCATTGGTTCCAGAGTTACAGCCAAATAAAATTTTAATTAATGAAATACTTGACTCTTACCAGGGGAAGGAACATCGGTTCGAATCCGACTTCATTTACTTTTTTTTTAAATGAAATATATTGTTTTATTAATAATAATTATTAACCTGTGATTGTAAAAAAAAAATGTTTACAATAAATAATAATTCAATAACAAAAAAAAAGTATGAAAAAAAATACAAAAAGACTGTTTATTAAAGAATTGGAGGATCGTATCTCACTTTAAAATGAAATAAGTTTAAACGAAGTGCAGCAAAAAATGTGTATCTGTAATTTAATAAGCATTCAAGGAAGTCATGTAGGGTGTCCACATCAAGCTTTTTAAGGATAAATGTGTTTTGTTACAAAAGGATAAGTAACCTTTTTTTAATTTTCTAAATATCGATTTCTACTTATTCATACTTATGGGTGCCAAACAATAACCTGATAGCCCTTTTTTTGTATTTTGAAAACGCGTTCTGACTTTTTGAAGGAGCCCCAAACTATATATTATACTTCAGATGGGAATATAAGTAAGCATAATGAATATTGAACGACTGTAAGCTTATGGTTTTATTAAAACGTTTTAAACTAAAACAGTGCGGTTTCATGTTGTTGCAAATTAAATCAGTTTGATTATCCTTAGAGAATTTGTCATCTATCAAAATACCTAGAAATTTCGCTTTGTGAGTAACCTAAATTTTATTATTATTATTAATGGCAATACTATCCGAATAGCAACGCATTTTACGTCCAACTGAGAATTCCGATGCAACGTTTTTATCCATTTCTTACGTTATATGGTTACGATCAATTCAAAGAAGAATTTTTTAAAGAGGGATCTTCGGATATAAGAATAGTTGTGTGTTAAGACTTTGAGGTGGATCATTAATAAACAAAAAGAAGAGGAAGAAACCGAGGACATTTTCCGTGGCATTCCGCTTTCTACATGTTTAAGTGACGATTTATATTTTACATATGTATTCTTATTAAAAGTTGTAATTTCAACTGGCTGGTTACGATTAACAACAACGTGTAACTTAACCGGTTGTAAGCACTTTCTCTGATATAATACACGCTAAGTCAATCAGATATTGAATGTTTTATTGAGATCGCAAAAAAAACTGGGAAACGACTATCCATCGATAACTTTTTGATTCTGACGATAGTAACCTCGGAAATTCTAATATTCCTGCGAAATAAATGGCGTTCACTCTCATTAATTAAAATAGTTTTATTTGTTCTAACATTTAAAAATAATTAGTTCCCGTTGTAATTTCCGATTACAAAATTTAGTGTATTTAATCGTTAGCTTACATTAACTTCTCAATATCTGTTTGAAAATAAAATGGAACACCAGCACTTGATGAAGGTAATAAATACATTATGATTTGCATATATACCACTTTATTTTTACTTCTATTATTGTACAATTCCCAGCTTCACATAAACGCTTCCATAGTACTTATAATATCATTATTTTTAATGAAATGTGTTATCTCAATATTCGAGTGAATGTATTTTTTTTTAAAGATAGATTAAGTACATTAGGATTACTTAATTAAAGTAATTAACTTAGATTTAAGTTAATTGAGTTTAAAAAAATAATTTAAAAAATAAATTTGTTAGTATTTTAGTAAATATTCCAGCTTTTATTTATTTTTTTTTTAAATGTGTAATATATTCATATTATTTCTTATTTGTTCATTTCCACGTGTTGCGGGTACCATATTTTTATAGTTATATTATATTCTGATTAGTGAATAAGTTTCAAATTCAGCGATAGATTTCTTGCATCCTCCTTTTAATATTTTGAAGCATCATTAATTTTTTTTTATCAACGGACCTAGTCCTAGATTTTAATTCTGTCTCTGTGCTCACTGAGATGAATAGTTTATAATTTAATTTCAGTCAATAATTTATTTCGTTATAATTTAATCTTTAATTGTTAGTAATTTTTCCTTTTTGTTTTTTAATGAAATGTTTAGTTGGACACAGCATTGTTACAAAGAATGAAGATTATACGTAACCTATCGTACTTGTACAAAGGGCAGTGAAAACAGTGATGTATTGAATTTGTTTGTGTTCAATAAAACGGTGATTTGATCCTTCAGTCCCTTTTTGGTGGTTGATAGTTGGCTTTGGTCAAAGCAAAATTCTAAATTACTAAACCGTTCGTTTTATCTCCCCTCTCCAGAAAATTCTTTTCAGCTTGTAATTTTCTAGCGTCACAAAAGTTACGAAAGTTTTGTTTTTAACTAGCTCTTATTTTCATATTTCACTCTCCCGATTGCCATCTGAAACAATCCGTTTCGGTTTTTTTTAATTTTTTACAGATTATTCAAATAAAATTATTTTGTAAAACAAACAGTTTTTTTCGTTTTTGAAATTGCGTTTATTTAAAAGCTATTTCTACTGGCGGTGCAACGAATCTTGATGCTTGGTGCCACGGCAACGACAGCCGTACTTTGAATCATCTACTCTTCTTTTAGCGTAACATTTGCTTCATTTCCTAACAGCGAATGGGCGGCTTTCGTAAGATGTATTGTGGTGTTAGTATTTGGATCGCAGAACACAATGTTTTGAAAATTTATTCATCTGAAGGTATAGTTAATATTTCAAACATTATTATATTTTTAAATTTAATTATATATATTTATGTATATAAAATTGTGTAAATACAGTTTTTTATGCATTTTTTATTTGTATTATTTTATACCATTTTCTGCGAAAAAATATGTTATACATTTTTCAAAAAGATAAACGTGACAAAAATTACAGAAGCGCTTATGTAAAGCTGGGAATTTTATAATAGTAGAGCTAAAAATAAAATGGTGCGACATGCAAATCAGAACCTTCATTGAGTTGTTCCATTTTATTTTCGAATAGATATTCAAAAGTTAATGAAAGCTAACGATTAAATACACTAAATAATGGAATCGAAAATTACAGCAGAAACTAATTATTTTTAAATGTTAGAACAAGTAAAATTATTTTAATTAAAGAGAGTGAACTCCATCCACTTCGCAAGAAATATTAGAATTTCCGAGGTTACTGTCATCAGAATCGTCATCGTAATCATCACTGTCACTTTCACTATCTTCTTGTAAAGAAATAATAAATGATTCCATATAGTCAATAATGTGTTCTTGTAGCATATATTCAGCTTCTATTTATTTAACTTTATCAGAATACACCTTCCAATTTTTTTCATTCATGTCCATCGCTTATTTTCCTCTATAGCCTAGCAAACAATATTGTTTCTTAATATGATTCTGATTTATTTCCTCAGTTATAATACTTGGCTTGTCCGCGTTTATTTTTATGATAAATAAAACCACGGTAGAATATAAACTATGTTTATATTTGTCAGACAGTTATTATACAGACAGTAATTATAACACTTGTCGAGAATAAACCTACATTTTTATAACATATAAAATATATAAAATAAAACTTCTTTTTCTGGCAAAATACTTAATTATTTATAAAGTATAAAAAGCAGGATTAAAACATTTTTAAAATAATCCACAATACCATCCAGTATCATAAAACAATAAGTTGTATTTACATGAAAACAATTCGCTTGAAAACTGAACTGAATGTTCTCAGTTTGGATAACAGGCACCGTAGTAGCTATCGTAGTCCAAGGTTTAAGATTAATTTTTGCGGCGCCTGTACTTTATATACTAGAATTCAATTTTTTTGTGATCCTGTTATAATTAGATATCTATATTGAAATCCACGTCGGCCTTTTTGTCAGTGACTGAAGTCGTTAAGAAAATCGCTCATCCCCGATAATAAAAATACAATGCTGTTTTAATATAGGCCGCACTGTTTACATTTAATAAGAGTAAAGTGTAATGAATGTTGAAAATCACATTAACTAAAAAAAAAAAAAAAAAACGTGAAATTGTGCTTTTTTACAACTATTATAGATTAATTCTTATTTAAATATTTTTTTCAGAAATAAGGATATTCAGAAACGAAGAAGCTTTAATGAGGTATGTAGCATTTTTAAAAAAATAAATGTTACGAAATTATATCAGCTCAGATTGAAGTGCTTTCTTTACTTTAGCCGAAATACAAACTGAAAATACATTAACATACTGCTTATGTTATCAAGGTTCTTTCTGCTGATTTTTAATTGTCAAATTATTACACTAATTTTTTTGAATTAAAATTTAATTTTATGACCGGTATTATGCTCATCTTAAAAAAATAAATAAAAAAAAATCACGATGTATTTATTCGTCTATTTTAGGGTATTAGGCTTTTTGCTAATTGAGGTCTTCATATTAAGAGTTAATCATCACGGTTGACTAAGTTCTTAGTCCACTGCACAAAAAAACAGTTTATTTTATCAGCAGCTGTCCATATGTTACGTATTGCCGAGTATTATGATTTATTATTATTATTACTTCGTAATTTGATTTATGTATTACTTACTGATGCAAAAATTAGACCGATGTTTTATAGTTTTCGATAACTGTCCGTTGTGAAAAGTTTTATTTTTAAAACAAGATAAGATTTTACTTAAGAGATTCTTTTTTTTTAATGAAAAATAAATTACATTACATATTAATAGTAAATTGTAGTATTATAAATTAATAGCAGTGTTACTATTTTATAATAAATACGTATGTTTAATCGATTGTGAAATACTATTTACTTCTGTAGAAATCATTCCTTGCCAGTTCGGATAGCCTAATATTCTAATGCTTAGATTATGTAAGAGAAATATTTTAACACGTTGATTTATTCATTTAGCCTATTGTTACATGAAACTATTTGTCGATAGACAAATAGATTCGAATTACGATGCTTCTTTCATTCATTATTTGTGCTAGTCAGCGTGTCCGATACGTTGAAATACGCTTAGAAAATCTCTACATAATGTATTAACCTTTAATTATTTTATTTCTTTTTCGTTCATGAATTTAATTCATTAAATTTCGCTCCAGTGTTAAATTAATTTTTATTTTTAAGCTGTTAGTAGCCTACATATATCAATATTAATGTGTACACTAAAGCGGTGTTAATTTAAAGGCGGTGATATTTGTATCATGTTAGGAAGAATAATGTTATTTACTAAATGTTAAGATATAAATAAAAGACTCAGACATATAGTTTACTTAAACAAATAAATTATATTGCTATTTATTTTTTACTGTAATATTATCACAAAAAAAAAATATTTGTGGTAGTATGTATAAATTACTGAACAAATTACATCGATTGTGTTATTGATTTAGTCAGATTTTTAATGTTATATACTATAAACGTGATAATAAAGAAAAAAAAGATATCGTTAAGAATATCGATTAATTACATAATATGTTTATACGATTGTGTAGGTGCTAGTATGTAGTCCTAACAAGTAGATTTGTCGGTTTTAGGTTTAATGTATTATTAAACTGGTATGTTAAAAAAGTAACTAATAATCTTTCGGTTAGAAATTGAAATTTATTCCTTGAAATTTCATTTGTAACATTGCCTGTAGGCATAACTTATTCTTTTAATTTAATCCTTTGAACTTCTTTAAATATCAGCTTATTTTAAAAGACTACGCTCATGTTTTTGTAAAATTATCTTCGCCGTGTACTTTCATTATATATTTATGCTTTGGAATAGGTCGACAAACCTTTAAAACACCATTTAATAAAGAATACTTTTAGGATGAATAAATTAGGTAAAACTTAAAAAATGTTTTGCCATTCTTGTTGAAAGATAATTAGTTTTGAGCCGGGTACGATTCGCATCTCCACACGGATACGCTTAAAGTTAGTGAAAGATGTGGTTACCTTCGCCGGATAGGAGCTAGTATCGTTGAAGGCGGGAAAGAGAAAAACCGTTAACTGAAATGGTGTACTGTATTTCCTGATGAGGCGACATGTATATACCGGGTACCTAAATAAAAATGTACGGATACCAATATTATTCTGACGGAACTGACTTTAACAAGATTTATGCTCCACCAGGTTTCATGCAGTAAAAATTGAATATTAGTTTAGTGAAGTTTAAATTCAAATAAATGCAAGTCAGGATGGCGCAGAGTTAATTCGCCTTTCCGTCCGGGAGATGGGTTACTGGAGAACTGGTGAGACCAAAACCGACAGCCTACCTCCCCTAGTCGGGTTTTAAAGCCTGCTTATTTCAAAATTGTTTCTTGGCCATTCATTTAGTTGTCGCGTTTTAATTATCAATTCTAGTTATCCTGGACTGGATGTGAGAATCTACAGGTACACTAAGGGAGCATCTGTCAACCAGGATCCCGTGCAAAAATGCTGTCCAACGTATTCTTAATTCTGGAATATCATTTAAAATAATTATGTACACGTGAATTACTCCATAATATCTGCTCGTCGTAGATTATTGATAACCTGACTTATCTATTGTGACAATAGCTGGTGGATATTCGTGAAATGCGAGTTTAAGAAAGTGTAGTTTTAATTTACAATTGTTTTTTGGATTTTTTAAGCCAATTTTAATCGACGGGGTTTTGTCTTTAACACAATTGAGTTGCGGGCTATAGTTCTCTATGGGCCATAGTCTCCATATATTTTTTCCCCCGATAATAGAGGATTTTTCAGAATTTATAGTACGTATTAAATTAAGTACTACATGAAGCAACATTTTAACAAAACGTTTCTTGTCGGCTTTGAGCGAGGACTCCTTCGATATTTTAGGGAAAAGAATTTAAAAATTTTTAGTTTGGAAAGTACTCGTACTTTATTGAAAACAATACAGAAATAAAAATAAAATCTATTAAATTGCGACTGACGTTGGCTAAACTATTTCGTCTGATTTAAGAAAGGTTATTGCCTTCTCTTAATGAATTTTTCCAGATTTCTACGAAAAATTCCAAAAAAATTGTACGATTAAACTAAAACGTAACGTTTATAACGTTGTTAATTTGTTTTGTGATTAATCGGTGATAACATATAGTGTTTCACTTTCTCATTTTTAACGGGTTACATCATGAAATTATGTTTGTCATTAACTTTGGATTTGTTTTTAAATTTTGATATTCGTTTATCTAAATTTCCTACAGAAATAATAAAACTTTCAGCCCCTCAAATAATTTGCTCATTATTTGAATTAAAATAATAGTTATTCCCAATAATATGAAAAAGAATTAAATTACGAGGTAAAATTCTTTTCTGTAATTTATTGTTACAATTAAGTTATTTATGTAGTTTCTTGCTGTAATTTATTATATTGCATTCATTAGGTATGACTTTTTAGGTCATTATCGATTGATGTATACAAAATAAAGCAACTGTTTAAAAGGAACCGGGTTGTTTGTGAGAAATGTACACTTCCTGTTTTTAGACTGAAAAATGATCTTTAGTGTTAACTAATAAAGAAACCTTTCCCGAACGCTTCTGTCAATTATCTGTGATCTTTCATTTATATTGATTTCTCTCCAGCACTGCCTAGACAGTTAATAAAGTACTGTGAAAAATTAATCCGTTTGGAATATTATTATCCTCAAAATAATAATGGTTTTAAGATTGCTGTTTTATTATTTATTTAAATTGATAATGCAGTATTATTTTTGATGTTTATAAAAGTAATGCGACTTTTATTTCCTAACTCTTGTTTCTTAAAACGAAATTAATTCATTAGTTAAAAAAAAATTAAAAATCATATTAGGTTATATTATTAATATCAGAGCTTTAATCGCTTAAAGTGAAAGGAAGCTTTAGAAATTGTATACATAGTGTAATCTGTAATATTTAAGTGATAAATTAAGAATATTGTAATTATATCTACTTAGGTAACCTATTATGCGTATAATGTTGATTAATAAAAGAAGATTGTAGAGAATTAAAACAGAAAAATAAATAAATTGATAAAATCCGGAAAAAATAACAATTGGTGAAAAGATAATAGAGGAGAAGTTAGGAAGAAGCATTGAAGGGGAGAAACAGAGGCAGCAATATAAATGTATCGGGTGAATATAAAGGGTCCCATAAAATAGCAGTAAAACATACAATCGGCTTCAGTAAGAGAAAAAGAAAAAAACCACGGATTATCAGTGAGATGACTGAAAAAATGGAAAACTGACATGCACTTCAGATTATTGAATAATGAATTAAGAATGAAACGCAAAAGTCAAAAAGAAATGGCGGGCAAGGGAATGCTTAAAAGAAGATTTGAAAATAAAAGAACGCTATGAATTTCTGCATAAAATTGTATAAAAATAATATGGGATAAGTGAAGAAAAATACAAATACAAAAATACTGCCAATAGAGAAGAAAGGGTTAAAAAAACAAATGTACTGAAAAGGTGATTGGAGTACATAGAGCAATCATACTAATAAAAATATTTTATTCGTGTAATTAGATTATACAAATAAAATAATAATTAACTAGATTTTTATTATTATTTTCATAGAAGTCTTAAAAATGCTTACAAGCGGTTTGATATTGTGTAATGTGATTTACTATATAAATGAGGTGTATCCAGATGTGTTTTTTTTAAACCATTCCAATCTCTAAAAAAGATCTGTACAATAAAAATCTCGATTGTAGAACAACATTTAGTTCAGTTTCTCATTCAGCAATGATTATTCTACAAATTCCAATAAAACATTAAAACGATGGACGGAATATTTAAAAAAAAACTCGGATTCAGAAAGAAAGAAAGTGATGAGACGTAAGAGATGCGATAGGGCTAACAATAACTATCATTGTAAATATAAAAAGAAAAATCTGAAGGAATAAGTTTAATTTTATAGATGTGTAAAAACATTCTCCTGCCATTTCCAGACCCCTAAAGGTAAAGAATATCCCACTTGCATTACAACCAAAAGGTATTGCTTATGGAAGCATTAAAAATACTTGACCCTAAGTAGTTTTAATAATATTTAACTTATATTACAGTATTTTGATTTGAAACAATTTTTAAGAAAATATATTTCATTAGCGTGTTAGAAACGATGTTTATAATTAATAATAATGTTTATTACATGAGCCAGTACAGTATTTTTGAAACGGTTATGAAAAACTTCAGTTAAACGTGAACATTGCATACTGTTACTAGTCTGGTGACGTGCGTCAGATTCTTGTACAGTCGTGCACTGCGCTCCTCAGTCAAGGCCACGTGTGAGGGTAATGACCTTCTGTGCACGCCGCCGTATCCCGGCCTAGGCGTCTTTAATACGTAGCTTTAAAATTGACCGAACAAGTCGGCCAGGAGGCTGACTGCCAACGTGTTTAAATCTGACTTGTGTTTTTTTTCGTCAGATCCATAAAGTAGATCCTACTTATTCAAGGAGAAAGTACCATTCATTCTACTATCATTTTTTATTCTTTTAAGTAGACCTGTATTTTTGTCAAATTAAAACTTATGAATGAACGTAGTAAATTATGTACAAAAAAAATATTAATGAATAAATATTATGAATCTGACCTATTTTGTTGTGTAATTTTAAACATAAATAATTTTATACCATTAAATTTATTATACGTTGCTTGTTTATTTATTTTATTCATTTTTATTTTTTTGAGTGGATAAATGTTTTTAAAACTTGATCATAAAGCTTGCATTGGAACAGGTAATTCTGCCAATTTTTTTTTTGACAAAAAATTAAACAAAAATGTCACCGTTTCAGCAGCAGACCTATTGGTATATTTTTGAAATGCATTCATTCTATGCTGTAAATAACGTTGCCGGTTAATGAAGAATAACAGTTGATAATTATGAAATAAATAGTTAAAATTTCTATAATGTTGTAAAAAAATCGTATACCAAATTGAAGAGCGGTTTTTTCTAGATTTGTTTATTAAGAACTCATTTAAAGAAGAAACATGTCGTCAGTTTTATTATAATTTTAATACAATAAGTTTGTATTATAATAAAACAAACTAAGCTACATGACTTCCAGAAAAAAAAGAATTTATATATTATTTTTTGTTATAAATATTTATTCAATATAAATTAAACAAATATTTGTTACGTTGTAATAATAGTACTAAGAAAACCGAAAATATCATTTTAATAATTTTTATATTCTGAGCTTTTTCAAGTACGGGAGAGAGTCTGTATGCATTGTGATGACGTAAACATGGCGATGAAATCCTCTTATAAAAAGTAAGTGCATGTTTAGAAGTAATCTGTAATATTTTTATTGGACAACTATTGCGGGATTGTGCTGTGGTATTACAGCGCTGTAGGTTGTTGACAGAAAGTTCTTAAATGAGTTTTTTTTCCTCGTTGTATAATATTTATTACAACAAGAATGCGGAGTGCGGTTACCGTGCCAAAAATCACTTTTCCACGTTTTTGATTTTTTTGGGCCATGAAACATGGAAGAAGGAAAAAAGAAGGGTAAATTCTGTTCACGCGTGCGTGTTTAAAGAACAAAGGTATCATTTTATAGTCCAGCTTTTACCAAAGTAATGAATAAATGATATGAAATTTTATAGGAGTAAAAGCAGTCTGTATTTTAAGTTATGTTTCTTTAACGAACGTTACAATGCTTGAAACGCTATTTACAAAAACGGCGGTCATTATTTCGGGTATATAAATTTAAAAACTCATGTCTTGCTCTATAAATGAATTCCTTATCAAAATGATATTGAAAAAACAGAGTAAAGTGAAATTTTTACAGCTCAAACACAATTGTCTTCTTTATTAGCCAAACTATATTATTTGAACAAAAAGAAAAGAGAAAAAAATATTAGCGTTGAAACAGTTCGCCCTCGGATCTGATAACGGAAATTTTTAGTTGAAGAATAAAATTATACTCGTAATTACGTATTAAACGTATTTAAATGCAAAATAAAATCCTTCTTTGTTTTCATAACGTGAAATCATTTATTAGGTTGTAGTGTGAATAACGATTATTTATTAAACGTAGATCGATAATTATGAGGTAAGTCTTCTTTGAAGATTTCGGTCAATCGTATTTATTGCTGTTAATTTTTTTTTTTATGACTTCATATGATTGCTTGTCATCGTGTTATGAATAAACAGTTAGTGAGTTAACGTTAGTGTAATCCTCACACTTCTAAGACAGACTGCTAAACTGCAGTCGGTTTTCTTAGTATACGGGTATGCTGCCAGCCAGTTATCTGGACTAGAATTTTTTTCTTCACCTGCAGTATTCATAGGAATTGCTGAAACTATTTATGATGTGAAAGATTTTTTTAGTATTAGAAATCTTATTTCTTCGCGAATGGTAGCGTTTTATAGGAGTAACGTCTTCCTACTTATCTCCCTCCTAATTTGTTCCTTTTTTTTGGCGCCGATCATAATAATAGGAATAATATATAAAGTGTTTGACAAAGGTCATCCAAACGTTAGGAAAATACGATTATTTTACTCAACATAATGAAGAAAAAATGTCTTGTCCCAAGACTGTCTTTATACATCTAAAATTGGTTCGTTTATTGTAAGTCTTTTTTGTTTATGAAAAATTAATTACTTTCATTTAGATAGTGTATTCAATTCAAACATAAATAGCTGAAATATTAATGGAAATAACAATTCTTCAGCGAATATATACCTTTTTTCGTTGCTGTTCGCTTATACTAATGACAGCAGGTTGAATTTTGTTAAAAAATGATAATTTTTCAGTAATTATTCTTTAAATCTGAAAAGAATAAACAATGTATATATTTTTTATTTACGCAAAATACAAAAAATCTGAATTTTTTTGTTAGTTTTAAAAATGCTGTTTGGAAAAGTGATATCTATGTTTAGGTTTTAATTTTATTAAATTTTTACTTTTTTTTAGGGAATTAAAAAATTCCCAAACATCACGAAGCAAATTATTATTTAGTCAGACTAATTGATTTATTTACTATCTATTTACAGTTTATCTAAAGTGTTTTATGTAGGCTAACTAACTATCTAAATAAACTTTGTTAATGAACGGTAAATTCATGTATTAATAAGACAACCAAAAGTTGTTCCTCGCAAAAGTAATTATTTGTTTAATAAAATTTAGATTTATTTTAAGACTTTTGTCATTATTTTCTATTTTATATATTATTTATTTGTAATTGTAGCGTTATAAATTTAAAAAAATTAATGTCGATGTAAAAGAAAGTAACATACGAAATTAATTGGAACAGTGTGGTAATTTTCAGCTGTTGACTTACAGTGCAACGTAAACAAACGAGTAGGCATATTCCTCTATGTAGCTATTCTCGATCCGTTTTCGAGATTTGCATAAACATGAGGATAAATGTGATCGATTTATTCTGACTATTACACGTTTTGTTTTTTTTTTCTCTTTATAAAATTAAATGGATACGGGTTCTAGACAATATTTTTTTTTTTTAAACATGCAATTTTGTAAAAGTATTAAATTATAATTTATGAGTTATTATGTTGTAACGATGCGTTTTGATTATCTAACCGCATTAGTGAAAGTTAATTAAACTTTTTTTGTACGATTCTGTTTAAATACTCAGCTTATCCTTTTGTTGAATTAAATTTTTCTGGATTTATATAATAAAAAAATCATTAGGACACTTTAGTCACTAATACGGAAAAAAGTACCCGATTTACTGACTATTCTCCTTATAGACCATAAAACGCATGCCATTGTATATACAAAAAATAATTTTTAACAGTGTATCTGCTTTGGAGTAGACACTGACTTTGTTAGATTGCGGTTTATTTTTATTAAATTTTTCAACAAAGTTTCTACAATTTATTGTCTACGACTACATTTTTCTTTTAATTTTCTGTCTCTTTCCCTCCACCACCGACCGCAGGTAGCTTTTAATATTGTACGATATATAACATTTATAGATTTTCAGTGCAGACATTTTTTACTATTTTTTCGTGTCGAGATATTTTCTGTTAATGTATTTTAGTTTTATAAAATAATTTTTAATTTGTCCTTTGCATGCTTTCTTGATTCTATTTTTGTGTCCAAATTTAGAATGAACTCTGACATACAACTATTCATAGAGTTACTTAACGTATTCTTAAGGTCGTTTACTAAATATTGTCTCTATTTCTAATCGGATATAGCACCCTGCGTTAGATTTAATTTTTTAAATCGCGTCATTTAAATTTTTTCATGAAATATCAGTAATATTGATAAATGTAATAAAGTGGACAGCGGTAGACTGTATGATTAAAAGAGAGGAAAACCTCTTTCTGTAACTTTTACGACCGGGAAGGAATTGCATGTCTGTAAAACATTCGATCACAAAACAAAGCCTGAAGGAAGAGGTATCGGACCGTACTGTAGTATAATAATTGTATAAAAGAAAATAATAATAATACGTTATAACTTATCTGCTTAAGGAAATACTTTTATTTTAATATAGTAAAAATAGTTCTGTTTGAAATAATATGTGTATTATATTTTCAGTTTGTACGATTCTTTTTAAACCCGTTTACAAGGTTACATTTACTGATCGTATACTGTTGCAGTATCGGTCGCTTAATAAGTACTGATTATACCCTTGGTGCTTTTTCATTGTTATACATTTTTGTACTATTGAGCGTGGCGTTATTTTTACTTCGCGACAGCTGTTTAATGTACTCAGTTGATGTTTAATTTACAATCATCTTAGTCGGTTACTTTTATTTTTGACTTATAATTAAAGTTACTTTAAATAATCTAAATAATGAATTACTGAAGTTGGAAAATTAAGTTTTTAAATGAATATAAAGGTCGCTTAATGTAGAAATTAAACTGAATAATCAAGTTATCCTGTGTTTTAATGCAAACTATAGAAATTCGTGAGAATAATAAATCCGATTTCGGAGGTTTCATCACCGTATTTAATCCTAACAGAAATTATTCTTTATCTTCTAATGTAAACTTATACCGTTTGACAAAAAATTAATGAACTACAGTAGTTTAGATTTTTGTGCGATTCATGTCTAAATAATGGCATTCTTATTCCAGATTGTCTGTCTGATTGACAGACATTCTTATTTAGGATATATTTATCCTAATGGTGGTTATCGGGCATAACTATCACCTCATTACGTCAACATTTGCAATTTGGTCATGTAATTTACCAACATAATCTAAAATTAATGTCATTATTTACTTCCAGGATGAAAACAGTAATATCCTTTATTTTTTCTTTTGGCATTTTAAGTCCTCGTTTGAAAATAACATTTATTTATCTGAAATCATTGTAATGAAATTAATAATAATATGAATAATTCATTTTTCGCGTCTAATGTTCAATGTTTTAATGTTCAAACTTTCTGTGGTATTCGCCTTAGTAATACTCGGCAGTTAAAGAAATTCTACTAACAGTGTGGATTTACTTAATCGAGTAAATTCTTATTCGACAAGTACCAATATTCTTATTCGTGTAGTCTGTATTAGAAATAATTTTAAAAGCGTTTTCGCGATTGCCGGTATTCTTTTCATGTACGGTGATCGGACTTCATTTCTACAATAGATTGATGCGGTACTCCTTCGATCGTGATTGAAAGTCACGGTTTCATTCGGTGTAGGTTACTGTGCGATTACAGAAGTCGAGCATCTTGGTTGTTAGACGATTTTAAATTATGTGCAACTTAATATTTTTTCTGTGACATATTTTAACCATTTGCTGAAGCTAACGATCAACGAAATTCTATACAAAGCAATTTTGATGTAACGTGTTTACAAAATGCGAAAGCTGTTTTTCCCCGTAAAACAAAATGATAATTTTTATGATTAGCAGGAAGACTTCAAACAAGACTTAAAAAGTCTACATGTATCTCCCGCATACGAAATCTCATATCGTATAATTAATTAGGATTGAAATTACTAGGGAAACCGTGATTGACGATTCAGATTCGATCAAAGACATCTCTCTTAATACCGGTAATACTTCTCTGTCCTATTGTGTTAAAACTTTCTTTTGACGACAACTCTCATGCGAACAAGAATGCACTAGGAATTTCTCGTGAGAGGAAAAGAGTACTACGTCGTAGTTAAGAATAATACTAAAAATTAGATTAATTATTTTTAACGTAAAATATGTATGAATTAATTTTTTTTTGTTGCTACTAAAAAATTCCAGCTATCAAAATATTCCAGTCGTCATTAAAACGCCGCGCTGCATGTAATGCTATAATAATTTAACTTTCTTATTTAATTTATACGATGAGAAATGAGTTGAAATAAGTTAAATGAGTTGAATTTAAACATGAAATAAGTTTTCACTTATTTATCTGAGCCGTTTTTTGCTTGATTTTCATGTGCGTCCGATTTGGAAGTTTAATAACAGAAGCTTGTCCACGATTTGTGTCTGATTTAGGATATATTTATAAAATGGATTACAGCGAGCGACATTTTACGCAGAACTAAACACCGTGGTACCGCTGCACACCACGCGGAGAGCTATTTTGCGGAGTTCATGTAGCGTATAACGTAATTTCGGAAGTAGTGAAATTCTACCCTTCTGCTATTTATAGTTACTTACGAATCATATACCCATTTATTTATTTTCGTTAAAGGTCAGTAAAAAAAAAAATTACAACTGGCGGTGGTTTAATATATATATGTGTGTGTAACATTTTAGATTATTAATTGCGGTTTTTAATTTGTTTACAAAATATTTGTAATAAATTCATCATAAACGATTACATGATATTATATTCGATTATTTGTGATCTTATTCGAGTGAATTTTTTTTAATTATACTATTACGACTAATTTTCGGTTATGGAGGGTACAATTATTTTATAATTTTCAAAGGTCATTGAACGGTTTCCTATGTTGTGAATTAGTAATTAAATTATGAGTAATTAATATTTAATTTTTTCAGAAAAATTTTTAATAATTAATTTGCATCTTTTATTTAACTTATAAAATAAATTTACCTAGTAAAGTTTACATAAGTAATAATAATAATGCATGCTTTTAAAATTAAATTTAAATATACATGTTGTAATTTGTTCACGGGGACTCATACGTAAGTGAAATGTTTGGAACCAAATTCACTTTGAAAGTTTTTTTAGGTATTTAAAAAATTCATAATTAAAAAAATATCAACCAATTAATTAGTTTCATTTGATGGTTTAAATTTATTATTAAAATTCAGATGAATTTGGCGAATATGGACATCGAAAGTGAATACATGAAATTTTGATTAATAATTAAATATAAAAAAATTGAAAATCTAATTTTATGGAGTCTATTAAATTACTTGCTTGTAGGTAAACGATACTAATTTTAAATTTGAAGATAAATTCTACGAACATCTGAGAACAGTATTATAGGTTTTCCAGTTTCCACATATAAAACATTTAGCTACGGAATTTATAGATAACGTAATGGAAAAATTAAACATAAATATATCTTGTAAATCTTTATAAAATTTTACGTAGCGTAAAATTAATTACATTCTATATAAGTTTAATAAACAATGATGCGATCAGATTTATAAAATTATTTATACTAAACAGACAACTGGAAGGAATTTCAATTATCCGTCAATTCAAGTAATTGTTCATAAAAATATCTATGTTTTTTATCCCCCTCCCCCGGGCCGGACCCACAGTTAAGTATAACTCAGCCCAGGGGAGTGTCCTTTGAGTCTAACGGGCCTTCCCGCTCACCAGCTGTACGTCTGGCAAGGTAGGTCGGCCCGCCCGTTGAATCTTTTATACTGTGCCAGCCTCTAACCCTCAGCGAGGAGACTCCGGATCCAGCAATGCTGCAACCTTTATCGCCCCCGCTACAGGCCGGGTTTCGGTCTTGTCTGCGTCTTATGCCTCAAACAAGGAGCCCCTAGAGGATCCCATACCGGGAATCTGGTCTTAACTCTCCTTATTGGATGTTCGGTTCTGAAGATTGTCATCACGACAGGGAACTGTCATAGCAGTACACGTCATGTTCGGAGTCCGCAACTGATTATCAGGGCTGTCACACCAAGGCATACCAGTCCTCATAGCTGAGGCTGTCCAACGCCTCCCGCTAGAAGCCCCTTCTCCGCTCCTCATCATCTTTAGCTCGAAGCACCGTCCGAAAAGATCTACCTCATCTATTTTCAACTTAGAGCTTTAAACTTTACTAATCCGAGAGATAGGTACACATAATTGATGAAAGAGAAAACAAATTTGGTCCGATGTTATTCAATTCTTAAAAATATAACTCTAATTACACCAATAACAAAAAAAATTACTTACGTATAAAAAATGAATTATTCCATGAAGATGTTAAATACGAGTAGTATCGATGAAAAATGGTTTCATAAAGAACGTAATAATTCTGGAAACAATTACCTCGAGGATAAACTTAACGTGAAAGAACTTCAATCTGATATTGGATATTTCAAACCCATTGAAAAGTTCAATCAGTTCTGGCAATACTGTGTGTGTGTATATATATATATATATATGTCGGAGAATAAAGTACAGTGGAGTATCTTCCGACAAAACGATGAGAATATTCTTTAGAATATCTGTATTTTTAGTAGTTTTAAGAAATGTACTATTACTTGTAATATTTTGTAAAATAAGGTTTAAATTGTTTTATTGCGGTAGGCTTAGGCCTAGGTAGGCACATGGTTGTCAACGTAGTCGGGATCCCAGGACGATAGGGGTATCATAAAATTAATAAGGAAAAGGAAATATGCAGTAGGTATATTATTTGAGAATATTGAGAAAAGGCAGTCTTGCTTTGGAACCCAGATCGAACAGACGTCCTGGTGATCGCGAATTCGTTATTTCCCTGAGCCTCGGTCTATCGCAAGTTGTTTTAATATTATTTGAATCCTAAATTAAATTAATCTTATATTATAATTCGTGTACTACTGAGTTATTGATAAGTGATAATTATCATTTGTAATTATTTCATTGTACGAGTTATCTACTCATTTTTATTAATTGAACTTTATTATAATCTTATATATTCTCCACTTGTAATAATAAAAATGAGTGAAACACAAAACGCTGAATCCCTGACAAATCTCCTCGCCTCTCCGACATATATATATAATATTAAGCAAACATATGTATTCATGTCATATATATTTACGAAAAAAAGTTACTATTAAAGCACTCACAAGAAACCAAACATAAAATTGATTTCCAAATATTAAATTTCTTATAAATAGATTATTAAACCTTTACTAATTATAAGTACATCTGAAAATTAGAACCATTAAAGGACGTAAAAATCTAAAGAAACAGAACTCAATGTTTTTTTAAATTCCTTTTTTATTAGGTTTAGTTAATTAAATCGTTATTTTTAGTACATAATATTGTATCTCGGATGACGAGAAACAAAGGAACTAGTGAGGGGAACCAGCTGGGTTATTATTTTACCAAAACTTAATACAAATTGTAATCATATAGCTCATATGATAATATTATATAGTTCAGTCCGGGTAGTATCTATATAATCTATTGTCCAGTACAAAAATTGATAGGTAGATCGATTTTTAGATTTGATGCGCTTGAAAAATTTTAAATTATAAATAAACATCATGTGCGTTATAAACGGACACTGATGTAGTAATACATACTTGTACGTTTGTAAACAGTATTCATCGGAATTAATTTTTGTTAGAGATAAATTAGCCGAATATTAATGAAAATCCAAGTGTACCTGTTTCGCTGTTAACTATCCTGCAAGTGTGTGTGTGTGTAAAGTGTAATAATTACTGGAGTTAAAAACCGTGGTCAGCGGAACTAATGTTTATTGCTTTTCGGTCTCCTTCCTGTGTAGTATTCGTGCAAGTATTTTTGCAAGTTATTGGTGTTGAAGAAACTTACTATAACTAGTGTATGTGTATTGCAGCACGGGTACCACATGAAACTTGATTACATCTGCATTGTTTGCTATTATCGTAGTTATTTTGTTAATAAAATTTAAATTTGAAAATAATTTCATACTATTTAATATTATTAAAATATTTCTAATAATATTATGTTGTTACTTATTAATTTAATATTGTTTTATTTTTTATATAATATTAAAATTTAACAATAACAAATACAAAAAATCGAAAAAAAAATAAAATAAAAAATAAACTCACCAAATAAATGAATCAATTATTGTTAATGTTTTAATTTTAAATATTTAATTTTAATAATTTTGGTCTTTGTAGATACCCAAAAGTCTTTTGATTTTTATACAAGATTTACTTTGTTTCAAATTATAAATATTATTAATGGTGTATTATTGTCATCGAAATTTAAACGCGTTGAAAACAAATTATTTTAAGAAGTATAACTTTGATAATATGCTAAGGCTTACCTTAAAAAAAACTAAATAAAATTAAAAAAAAAAACCTTATTGAATGCTATTTTATAGTGATTACAAAGAAAGAATAAATACATATTTTACGTCAGCGTAGTAGTCCTCAAAACAGGTTATGTACATAATTGTGGTGGAATTGGTTTGTCAATTCCTAGACGACATTCCTGTGACATTTGAGTTAATTGAGTCGCATTGACAATAGTAAACATATTACTTTTATTTGGACTAATCCAATAGACGTAACCTTTATTACCGGTGAACCATTATTACGATAATAATGCTAACCATTACATGTGACGTATACGTTGAAAAACGTTTCTGAAAAAATGCCTTTTTTCTTCGGAAGGTTACGGATTCCTTGTTGAATTTTTTTTAACCGAGTACAGTGATTCTTGAAATCTTCTGATCATCAGGGCTTCTCGTAGCGGGGACTAAGAGATACGAATGTACTACTTGCCGTTACAATTTTTTTTCGGATAATAATAAACTTGTTTTTCCCTTCTTTTGCACCACCGTCTGACTGCTGGTTAGTTGAAAAAGTGAGACTGTGATTCAATCGACCTTCTTCTATGAGTCTTGGAAATCAGGTCTTTATGGTAATCGTTCTGCGATAGCCCCGAGCTACTAATGTAGCAGTTGCTGCCTTATGTTGTGACCTTATGTGTTCGGTTATACAGGGTCCGGCATATAAACCTGACGATTATTGAGGGATAATAATTAAACTGTGTTTCGTACTATTAAAACATTTAATATATCAAATTAAAGATCAATTTTTGCAATTTATAGTGAATTACTTACACAGATTTTTTTTTAATTTGAATATTTTGTCGTCCAAATGTTTTCCATTACTCTTCACACACTCGCTTAACCTCATTCTAAAATTTGGCATTGCTCGTTCAATCATCACTTGTGGAACTGCTTCAATTTTTCGTTGAATGGCCTCCTTGAGTTCTGTAATTGACTTTGTTCGACTACGGAAGTGTACTTATGTTTGAGATACCCCCACAGAAAAAAATCACAAACAGCCAGATTAGGTGAACGCGTTGGCCAAGGAATATCGCCAAATCGGGAAATCAAGCGTCCAGGAAAGGCCCTTTCCTGGACGCTTGTCCAGGAAAGGTTTCTCGCAGAACATCCATTGCGATTCTCGCCGTATGGGCGGTGGCACCATCCTGTTGAAACCAAATTTCATGTCCTTGAAAGTCATTCAGTTTCGGTCGCAGAAATTCATTCAACGTGTTTACGTATCGATGAGATGTTACTGTTACTCTGCGATTTAACTCCTCAAAAAAATATGGGCCAATTATGCCGAACTTTGAAACCGCACACCACACTGTAACATATTGACTATGAAGTGGTTTTTCAAGAATTTTCCGTGGATTATGCGAAGCCCAATAACGGTAATTTTGTTTATTCACAAATCCTGATAGATGAAAATGCGCCTCGTCACTTAAAAGAATAATGGCATCCTGGTGGATATTTTCGAGGATGACCTCGCAAGCTGCTTTGCGAGACGCCTAATCATTTGCATTAAGTTGCTGCACTAACATCATCTTTTACGGGTGGAATTTCAGGTCGGCATGAAGAATTCGTCGTACTCTTCGATCAGAAATGGCTAGCGTAGCAGCATGTCTCGCTGCTGAACGTCGTGGAGACCGCGTAACAGCTAACCTTACAGCCTTAATGTTTTCAGGCGTTCTCACAGTTCGTTTTTGTTCTGTTGGTTTCATCTTTAAAGCAGACGATGTGTTCCTAGAATTCTTCACCCACAACAATATCGTATTCGTACTAGGAACAGACGCGTGTCGATTTAAATTGAAATGTCTGCGAAATAAACGCTGTTTTACAATAACCGAGTCATTATTTTTAAAATAGGCTTCAATCACAAACGCTCGTTGTTCACCCGACCACGACATACTGGCTACTGAAATAGCATGAATAGACCTGTCGATGTAAAACACTCCCGTCTTCTCATTGGCAGTGGTGCCAACATAACAATTACTACAAAATCGTCCAGATTTATATGCCGGACCGGTCGGTAATCTCACACGCAACACGAATATGTGAATGGACGAGGAATTTTTACCTTTAAATACATCGGTAAATGTAAGTACCAGAAGATTTTATCTGTTACATTCAAATGAAGAAAATAACCTTGATCTACCGATGAGAATATCCAATTTTTTTCGACGGACTGTTAACAGAAATCTGTATAGAGATATTAATTATAATGAACAGTCGTTGAATAACCGATATGTGGTAACTGATTTTTTCTTATCGCTTATTTTCGCTTCTCAGGGCTGACAAAATTTTTTAGGGATACATTATTTACACATGTAAACTTTTTTCACGAGTAATACACACACACACAAATATTCACTACAGTTATTTAATGTTACAAATTATTTTGCAAGATTTTATAGCATTTTGTTTCATCGTAATTAGATTAAACCTCGGACATGGCTGTATAGACAGGTGCTACCCTAGAAAATTCTTGGCAGCTATCTGCTTGGTATGTGTTACTATTATTAGCATACCTTACTGTATTAATGTATGGTGAGAATTCATTACGGTTTGATAATTCAATAGTTCACAAATTTTAAGTAATCTAGCTGGAATTCGTACATGGAGCATCGGGATTAGAAAACCACTTGACCCGTTGAATCCTGAATCCATTATGTTATCCAGACTTCGATTACTGTAAAATATGAGTTTATCTTACATTACGGAATTTGAAAATAGCATTTAGTAAGTTCATATTCACAGAATCTGTAACCGAGAACACGATACTTACGCCTATTCCTTTCAAATGAATCTTTTACGTACCTTTGATTTACGAATTGCATTTCATTGTTTTTATTGTAATCTTTTATGTAACAGCTTGGAAAAAAAGTACTAGTATCAAGAACGATGAAATTAATTGACCGTACAGTAAATACTCATGTATACCGTCATACGTTGGTGGAACGGAAAACACCTATTCTGTTCATAAAAAAAAAATTGTTTTACTCTTTTATGTTCTTGATATATTCTTCAGTAGTATTTTATGAAAATATTATTTGGTGGTATTCCGGGTAATTACTGTTTTATTATCTTCTCTGATTCATTAGTAATTAAAAGAAACTTGTTATTATTACATTGATTAGTGTGTCTTTACCCTATTAAAAGTATTAACATTGTTGTAATAAGGTTTTTTTTTTTGTAGAAGATGGTGTTTTCGGGATGGGTACCATCTTAACAGCAGTAAGTATTACAACAATCAAAAATGTTTATCTTTAGTTATTTTTTCTGAGTAGTAATTTTTTTCTTTTAATATAATAAATACTTTTTTCTGCAAAGGTTTATTATCATTTGTTTTATGTAAACTTATAAACGATAATAATAAAATAACTGTTAAGTTTATAACATTTCAAAAAATAAAAAATTTTACAATTTAATATAACAACGATAGATCACGGATTTTTAAGCCGGGTGAATTAAGTTTGTGGTTGTTATACGATTCAGTTGGTTGTATTTATTATTATTATTATTACTACACAAATATTTTAAAAACATTCTATTGGTTTGGTCCTTTTTCCAGTAAAATTACATTAACGAAAATTATTTGGCTTGAGTTTTACGGTCGGACACCTATCTTTTACAGAATGTCTGCATCAGCAGATGATGTAAATGAACAGTTCCTTATCCTTTAGTTAATATGTTCAGATCTCACTTATTTTCCTTTTTTTGTAACGGGGTCGGTCTTTTAAACGGCTTAGCCTGTTGCCTTATGACAGTTAAATATGAATATTTTTGTTTTCAAATTTATTGTTCTAAATATTTTAAGCTCGGTAACTCAGTAAGTATTTCGTTCAATGACGTCTTAATGGGGGAGAATTATCTACGGATGCAGATTCATTTTGAAATCCATACTTTAATACTTAAGGCCACCGTGAATATGCACATAAATATTTTATTTTTATTACTATTTGATGTGATAAAACGACTTGCGAATAAAATGTAATGAAATCTTTTTTGTTTACTACTGTGGTCGTTACAAGTTATTACAATACTATCTTATTACACTTTTACATATTCAAAAAACTTGTATTATTTATAGTTTTCGTATGTTAAATATGTGTACTCACGTTTAGTCATTTAAATATTTATTTTGTCTCGCTAGTTTCAACAGTATCAAAATTATTTAATCTTAGGTGGAATACAACTAAAGTGCTTTTTAAGCGTACAAAAGAAACCTACTGATAAATGTATGCTTAAGAAAATAAAAACTGGTATCTCTAAACAAAGATTTAATCATATACTATGTGAATTTTTTTTTAAATGCATGTTACATTGGATTAGATTACAATTTATTTGCTTAATAATTTTATATACATATATACTGTTTATATACAGTTTATAAAAAAAATTAATTTAATTTTACGTACGTAATTCACTGATTAAAATTTTGAGGTGCGCACTTGCAGAAAAAAATTTAACGACGTAGCTTGTTTGCTATTATTTAGATACTGTAAAGAAAACTTATTTAAATAAAAATAGATATTCTTACCGAAGTTTTTACGTTAGATAAGGTCATCTTTTGTTGTTCAAGGCTGTTCCTGTCATTAAGTTCTTTTATTTGTTTTCATTTCTGAAACAAACGAGAAATCTACTTACTGTACAGTGTAGAAAGCTTGCAATTCATACTGTACATACCTTAAGATTTATTTTTAGCGGTTTAGAATTGCTAAATCCCCGTTTGTTTTTAACACCTGTTTAATGACGTATATTGTATCTAGCGGCCAGATTTCTTAATATTAATAAAAAAAATATTCTTCAAAATTATTGCCTTTATCTGTTGCATTGTGGTGTATATAGCCCAGTAAATAAATTCATGAGAATTGACATTGTTGTTTTTTAAAATAACGAATCATTTTTGTTTGGGATACGATTTAAATATATCAAAATAAAGTCAAAATTGCACTTTTATATGTAAGAGAAAGGGTACTCATTATTTACGAACGGTTAATAATTATTTATAAACTTATCTCTTATGTTAAATTTTCTATTTCTGGTCGTGAAAAACAGGCTCTGTTTATTATATACGAAAAGCTCTAACAATCTATTTTAGAAAATCAGTTACATTAAAAATCTAAATATAACTCGACAGAAGGGATACATTATTTTGCTTGGTTTACACTAAACTGATTGTCCCAATAATTTTTTTGGCTGTGACACGTTTACCTAAAATGCGATAGATACTGTTCATAGGTAATGTTGATAGGTACTTTCTCTTAGAGCGAAAACGTTCAGTATGCAGCCAATCCTGGTGTGAAAATAGTGAAGGTTCGCTTATGAATCTGTATAATATTGGGCTTGGCATGCTGATGCGCTGTAGCATGCGATTCAGTGAAGAAGGGTACAGGAAGCTGTTTTACTCCCTATTTTCCTTAATAAAGAGTGCGAATAATTTTCGTAATCGTAAATGCGGTGTAAATAGTACAACCGATTAAATCGAAAATATCTCGATAGAGAAAATAATTTGGCATCACAGAAAATGTTTAGTTTTATAGAAGTGCTTACGTCCAGAATTGTTATACTTGATGCCCTTCTGATCTTAGGAATACGGAATTCTTTGAGATCAATTAAGGAATGTTAATTGATTACACTATTGGTCGCTATTGTAATTGCCGTTGTTAAAACTGTGATCGATTTGAAAATGTCCCTGCAAAAGCTAAGCGAAACGGTCATTTTGTAGATGGCCTGTATACGTATATTTTTTAAGCGGATTTTTAAGTAGGTGAGATGTGACATTCATATTTAGTCTCGTATAAAATTATCTTATTTGACTCTTTGTTATTGTAAATAAGTATAGTAATGATAACGGCGGATTTGAAATCGTTTAGATGTAGACTATCGATCACCTGTTGAGAAACATGTGGCGTATTGCCAGAGTTGCGAAGCCACCTTGTCCTTGTATTTTGCAATACTTACCTATATTTTTTCCTCTCTCTCTCTCGCACACTCTCTCTCTCTTAATCGGCTCTTTCATTTCTCTCTTAATCGTGTGTACAAGTATTTAGTGCCTACAAGTATTTGTTAATACTTATGTATTCAACCTGTCTTCATTTTCTATTATTAAGATAGGTCAGCCGTTCTCGTTACTGTTTACATTATATGTATTTATTGGAACAACGTTTATCTTCAATTTACTGTGGAATATATTATTTATTTAATCTGATAGTGTCCATTTTTGTTTCTTTAATGTACTGTTTATTACTTTTTTATTAAAATTCGAATTTTTATTTATAAACTTTATTTTTGATAAGACATGCGTTTTGTTTTGTATTACTTAAAGGTTCGTTTTAAACTACTGGTTATTAGAAATAACATTTACGTAAGACTGAGGTGTAACTGTTTATATATTTTTAAATCTTCGCGAAATTTCATTTTATATTATTTTTTTTACAATTTTATTTAGAGTGGTAGTTCATAATTATTTACAGCTATATAGTAAAAAGAATAAAACAGAAATTAAGAAAATAGTTAAAATCACCTTTATATTTATTTAAATAACCTACATTAAAAACAAAATTTCGAAAAATATTGTTATACAAATGAGCACTACATTTCGTATTTATATCTTTATAATCTACAAAATATTTCCTAAATGTTATTATAAAATCTGGTGAGACCTATTTCATTTCGTTATTAATGTTAATAACTATGTCAGAGAAACGTTTGTGCGTGCACCTAATTAACTTGTAATCTCATTGAATGCAGGAAGCTGTATAGTAAACCTATACTATAGTTTGCAGTTCTTTGAAGTTTAAATTAACCTGTTTTAACTTTCCAATTGATATTAAATTATATATATAAACAAAAAGGGTGAACATACATGTTGAGGCAGAATATATTGTTTCTTGTCTTCAGAATTTATTAAATACCCAACTTTAGCACGGGTATTTGACGTATTATATATAATATTTAGTTTATTAGATTTTTTATCGTTGTAACTATAGCATGAGCTTCACTGTCTTTTGCAAACCAATGATTCAAATAAATGTTAAAGTAAAAATAATAAAAAATATAGATTACTTTTCAGTACGTGATTTAAAACAATAATCACGTACTGAAAATGAGAAAAATATCATTCTATAAATTCGTCTCCAAATCTGGCGCCACATAAACAGCTCTTAACAGCAAATCAACTAGTAAGCATATACTAAACTAGAGTAGAATTATTAACTGTAAATATGTCGCTAAACTTAGAAAGTCCAAATTTAATGGAAACTTATTTGGACTGATTTAATTTAAATTGTTTCAGTTTATTCTACTTCTTTTTAGTTTGGTTTTGCTTAAAATATGAGTAGGAGTATACAAAAAAATCCGACTTTGGAAAAAGGTGCTCGAGAGAAAGGCAAAATGAAGAAACTTACGTATTATTAAAATACGTATATTAAAAGAGAAGGAATGCGGGAAAAAATAACCGGTCGAGTCGAGAATCTTTTCATTTTTTCCTAATTCTGTTTTGAAATGAAAGTGTAAAAATTGCTATTATATGTTCTTATGGCTTCAATTTGTATCTGTATATTTACTATTTTTATTAACAGCATTCATTTTTTATTTCGGTTTTATTTGGTATGGTAAAACCGTGTAACAAAAAGATAGGTCGTGTAAAAAAATATTTTGTACAAGGGAGTCTTCAAATGTTGATAAATGAGAAAAAAAAATGTTCGTTTGTGGGTTCGTGTATGTCAGTACTTAAGCTAAAAAAAAAAAAGAGGTATCGACTGGACAAAAAGTGTTAAAATTTGGCACGGTGACATCTTATGTATAAGATTCACTGTGTATAAGGGACATTGATGCTACTAAAGTTCTGAGTCGGTGCTTCAAAGGATCAAGTTAGGCGGGTGTCATATTCTGAGGACGTTTAGAAATACCGTTGCGATTTTTTGTTACAATAGTGAATCGATGTCATTTCATGTGATGCTATTTATTTGTTATTGCTTTCCATTTTTGACTTTCAACAATATTTGTTATTTTATTCAATTGATGATTAAACTAATAAATTAATAGTCAAGGAAACTTGCTTTCTGAAATCGCTTAGATTTTGTAATCGTATTTTATTATTAATTAATTTATTTTAATTAAGCTCCTTTTACATGTAATTAATTTATTGATTATTAACTTTTATTATTATTATTTGCTACGGTTAAGTACTTCATATTATATTTAAATTCAGTTACCACCCTACTAAATTTCGTAGAGAAAACCACATCGGTCGAAAAGAGCCAAAAAAGCTAGTCAGGTTTCAGTTTGTGTTGGTTTAAATGCCCTTATTAATCGAGAAGTCGAAGAAAGGGTGGTATTTTTTTAATAAACCGGTAATACAGTTTTTATTCAAAGTTTTAAAGTTTTAATGTTTTAAACCGAGAATGCACGGGGAAAAATTATAATGAGAAATTACTTAAAAGAACGATATTCTGATTTTATGCTAAATGACTACATTTACTTATATTTGATAAAAAGATTTATACGAATTGTGAAACGTTTTCGAAGGTTAGGTTTTTAGATTATTTATATCTGGTGATTACTTATACATTACAAATAACATTTAAAATTATGAACTAACTCAGAATAAGAAAGAACATATTATTCTTCTTGAGCTCTCTCCACTACGAAAATCTTATTACAGTTGCAAAAATTTAATTATGTGTGTCTATAAATTCTGTCTTAAAAAGCATAAGTCAGATTGGCTGAGTCAGCCAACAATTATTGTTACCTTTCTGACGTTTTACGAATGTATCTATCTAATCATTTATTAAGCGAGTTAATGTATATAACCATTATATATATATATATATATATATATATATCAAAGCTGAAAAAAGTGGGAGAGATATTACAAGAAACATTTTTCGTTAAATCAAATTCAGATTTAAATATATACTTCTCATATCCTATTAATGGTATTTATTTGAAAAACGTTTCTAAACTTAAAAACGAGAATATGGGCAAAGCAGTTTGAATAGAAATGTATGACTACTGTATATTTTTTATTGGATTGTAGCTTTTTGGTTTATCGTACTGATAGTGGTGGCGACTACGAAGACTATGGCGGCGCGCGAAAATCAATTATGCCAGATTCGATATGTAAATTGTTAAAGTTTTTCAGTTTTATTTTTTTTTACATTAGTAATTAATTAATTTTACTGTTAAACAGTTAGAAGTTAGGAAACAGATTCAGTTGTTTTTGCCGTGTTCCGTTCCTAAAATGTTGAACTGACTGAAATTTGAGCAGATAGTGAAATTTTGCGTTTAGTACGTGATCACAGAACCTCGATTACTTTCGGGTAATTTAAAAGTTTCTCGTTTGGATTTAAAAGGTTGTCGTTCTGTTAGAATATGATAAGAGATTTGAATAATAGAATCATATTGGTGAAATAATCTAGTTCACAGTATTAGCCCATACTGTGTTGCAGTTGATTTATTTTTATTTCTCGTGTTCTAATTCTCTGCAATCGGAATCATATTCTATTTACATTTGTAGATATTAATTGTACGGATTTATTTAAAAAAATTCTATTTGATTTCTAAAACCATAAATTAGTTATTCACTTCTTAATATTTGTTAAAACACTACATTTACTCTTACTTTACTGCCGATTTACCTGTCACTGTTTACTATTTTCTACTTAATTACCATCGGTCGTTCATATGAACGGTCGATGATAATCCGATAGTGGTCGCAGTGTATGAATTTGTTGTTGATAACGTTCAGGTTTTTCATGTAGTTTTACAGAAATCGAATCTGTTGCAGTAGAAAACTTGTTCATAGCACGGCTATTAATTATCGAAATAACGTAACCGAGCAAAACGCAGCGATAGATTTCTTTGTCATACAGGTTAATTAGTTTATTCTGGGTCAAGGAGTACCTCCTTTAAACTTTTATATTTTTTCACTAAGACATTTTGAAACTATTACTACCTTGTACGAAGTAAAGGAAGTATTGTGATCACAAAAAATCTCGGTTTTCAGATTTCAACGGAAATATCCATTTTGACCATCTCCGAGTCCATTTTGACTGGTTTCGGCGAGACGTCTGTACGTACATATGTATCTCGCATAACTGAAAAGCGATTACCTGTAGGATGAAACATCCTACCTGCAGGATGTTGAAATTTTGTATTTAGGACTGTTGTAACATATAGTTGTGCATCTCCCCTTTTGATTGCAATCTACTTAACCAAAAATGTACAAAAAACCCAAAATAAAAAAAAATTGGATTTTTGATTTTTTCTTAACTGCAGTAATAAGCCATCATTGCTTTTCAACGATATTTCATAAAAGGTACTTATTTTCATTGGTTCCAGACTTATAGCCAAATAAAATTTTAATTAATGAAATATTTGTATCTTACAAGGAAAAGTACATCGATTCGAATCAGATTTCATCTCCTTTTATTTAATTTTTTTTTTTAATTTAAATATATTGATGTATTAATATATTTATTTATATATATTTATTAACCTGTGATAGTGTTAAAAAAAAATTTCAGATGATTAATAATTCAGTAATAGAAAAAAAAATTTATGAAATAAAATTTTATGTACTTTTCATTAAAAAAAAAAGTATGTGTAATTTAATAGGCAAACAAGCAGTCATGTGGTGTCCACATAAGATGTTTTGTGACCACATTTTTAAAAACTACATAGAGAAGTAAATGCGGAAATTTGAACGAAATCTTTAGCTTGATTTAAACCGAAGATATACGAGATAAATAAACATATTTATATTTTTATACATTTATTTTAACTTAGCAAATGATATGTTCAGTGAATAAGTACGCGTAAAGATCTGTTGCAGGAGTGTAATCATAAAATGCGTAATGTCTTATAATACAATATACCAGTTTATTTTAATTTGAAGACTACTAAAGTAATTTAATTTGTATTATATGATATTAATATAAATAAATATTATTTATATTATTATTTAATATTCTTCTTGTTCTGCCTTTCACGGTTTAGGACTTAGGCCTGTTCCGACATTGCTAATTCTGCTCCCATCTTTTCACTAATCGACCCAACTTTCGTCTCTCTAATGACTTATAATCATGACCTGTTTTGGAATTCTGTCACTTCCCATCCTTTGAAAATGATTTTTTATCTCTAGGTATCTTGATATTCTGTCATGGATTCTAGTTACTTTCAATTCATGTGGAATATCCAAATTTGTAAGGTGATGAGTCGGGAACATCCTTTAACTACTCTTAAAAATTTCATTTCTACAGATCCTATGTTCTGTTAGTTTTTTATTGAGTATCCATATCTCTCTACCGTGTAGCTATGTTGGGACTGCCATAACAGTGTACTAATTCAACTGTGTATCCCTTTATTTCGTAGAATTCTTCTTATTGTTCCTCAAATATTCCGATATCTACCCAGCTTCTTTGTAATATCTGCCTTTGAATACACGATGATTTCACCCCCTAAATAATTAATAAACTTAACTTGTTCTACAACACACCTATTCACTATCATCTTCGAGTATAGCATCCTTTTCCCAAAATGCTTTCTGTGTTAATATACGAGTATTACGATTGCATTTCTTACATAGGAGTTGAAGCTGATAAATTGATCTTTGCGGATCTTCCTCAGATTCTCCAGTCAGGAGGTGATTATCTGCGAACAAGATTGTACTAATAATAAAATGTTCATTTACTGAAATACCAGTTGGTTTCTTTACGTTCCATTCTCTTAAAACATCATCAGTATAGTACAAATTAAAAAGAAATGGCGACGTACTGCAACCTTACCTAAATCCTTGGTTTATTTCAGCGTCTTCCAGCAACTACTTAACGGTTTCTATGACAATTTTTGTCTGTGAGAGTAATTTTATTCAAGATGGTCGGTACTAGTAAAATTTTCAAAGCTTAGTTGACGCGCAAGAGGGAAGAACAATTGATGAACCGGAGACTGGCTTCTAGCAACTTACGACATCATGTCGCGGTACATTATCCTTTCCGCTGTACTATTAGCAATATTTCAGACAACCCGGCTAGAACTTCTGCGCATTTTTCCAAAATATTATGATAACTTATCACGTACAAGTTAAATAACAAGACTTATTGTAAGCGCTAAAACTTAGAATGATACTATTAATTAATTTTTTAGATGCCGTACGTTGAAACAGGCCAGTCATCTGCCATCGATTGTAAATGTTCATTTAGTTAAATTTGATATTATTAAATCGTGCAAATTGTTAGATTAAGTTTTTTGTTAGAAATTATTTAGTACATCTTTCTTTTTAATTTTCTCGTTTGGTCTTTTTGTTGTTTTGCTTTATCAGGCTTTTACGTAATTTTAATCCGAATTTTTTTCAGCGGGAAGTTACTAAGTTAATTTTGTTACGGAAAGTTAATTATATTTATAAATTTTAAATAGGTACTTGGGTCCTCGACTAGACATCTGCTTTAACTGCGGTGGTAATAATAATAATATAACACCATATCCTTACTTCGATAACATTAACCTTCTTATCTTCCATTTATCCGATATATAACGTTTAATTACATAGGCTTAATGTATTTGAATAACTTCAACGATTTTTGCGGAACTATTTTTAAAAGTAAACATCAGTTTGCAAATTCAAACCGTTGGATATTCTACGTGTATATCGGTTAATTTTAAACCGCGTGACAAAATAACATTTATAAAAATATATTCGTGACCCGGTGGATATAAATTAATTTTTTCCTCTTTTTCCAAGATTCGGAATTTTTAAGTAAAATTTGGCTTAGAATGTCCTTCTTTTGATCGATGTTTAAGACCAAATCGCTTTTACGATTAATTTTGTAAATACTGTATTAAAATGGTAAATTTATTTATTCGCGTTGTTGAAAAAATGCTTTAATGGATAAAATTCCGTTAGTTTAATTCATTAAAATATTGCTGTCTGTTGTTATACGTTTTCATTTGGTCTTCGTACAAGAATCTTATAGCTCTTAATATTTTAATCCAATAGCTCGGTTTACAAAGGTGTTATATTTTAATAATATTACATGAATTCAAGTAAAATAATGGAAAGCAAATAAACGAAGAAGTAGAAGTTTATAGTGCGAATTACTTGCATAAAGGAGATATACTTACGTCCCAATATTTTTTTTTTAACCATATTGTGTGCATATTTAATGAGATAGGCGTATGATATGTGTTTTAATTTTTAGTGTACAAGTTAAATATAATTTCCGAAATAGAAACGTTTTCTATTCTATTTTCGGAAGTTGAAATATATTCCTAGTTTGTATTACTGCGTTCATCACTTTTGGGAAATTACTTTCGACAAATTAAGCGAATGTACAGCTGAAACAATACGAAATCTTTTATTTAGAATTTTCAAACGTTAATATGTATATACATATTCTTTGTTGTACGCTTATGTAAAGCCATTCCACGCTCATCAGTGGCAATAAGCTGTCATCATTAACAATAAGCAATAAAATTATATCGCTTAGAAGTTCTTCTCATGTTGAATATAAAATGAAAAATGTGGATTTTCTAAAATTGTTTCTCGTAAATCCTTTATTGTTAAATAAATAAATTATTACTGAAGATTTATTATCTAAATTATTAATGTAAGCGAACGTTTATTAAAGCTAAAAATAAAATCGTTACAAAATTAATTACGTATTGATTAATTATTCAATAATTTGTTGTTTTTATACAAATCTGCACTAGTCATTCTTATTGCTTTTACCCATTTTAAGTATCTGAGGGTACAAGCGGCACCAGTCTTTTTCACGGAGAATTATCATAATTGTCACTATTCATCCAGGTAGTGTGTGGTGGATGTGGGCTCGGCGTTCCGATGTGTAACGGGATATTCGACTCCGTAAGGAAGGCAACAAGGAACCGCTTCACCCATTCGTTGCCCTTCTAAGCCTGGCCTGAAAATTTCGTTATCTTTAATAATGGCTACGTCTTTCTGCTGCTGTAAAAGAAAACCTAGTATGAATAAGTTAAATATATCTGGATTAGAATAAATAAAAATGTATGTTAACTGTGATTATATCTGTTAAAGGGAGTTGATTATGAGTAAGTAGCGAAAAACTGTACCCTGTATTTTATATGTGTATTATACGTGTATTCGTATTTTATATTTTCCGATTTGTTTGAAGTTTAATTATAGGAAAATTTTTAGGTAGTCTTATCTCTCGGTCATTATTCTACTAATCAGTAATTTTATTTCATTGCAGAAAATTAATTTTTGATAAACTAAAAAAATCAATAAGTTACATTTTATGACTTTTTTTATACAGTATACAGGCTGTATCATGAAGTCCTCCCGGAACTTTCGTAACTTGTTCCCTTCTGAAAATAATGGAAAAACTTCATATAAAAATATGTCCTAAAATGCTTCGTTTGCGAGTTACGGGTAGTGAAAGATTTCGGCTCGGATTTCAGTTACCCCGGTGAAATGAGGTCGTAGTAAAATTTTTAAGACGTTAATTAAGGGGCAGAATTACTGATTTATTATGGTTTTGGACCTAAAAAGTCGAATAAAATAAGTCTCAGAACTTTATTTGCAGTAGTTTTTGAGAAATATGGGGTAATAAACGCATAAAACTTTTAAACACAAAGTATAGGGAATTCAATTCTGAACAAAATGGTGTAAGATAAGTTGATTAAAACGAAGAAAAGTTAAAAAAATTGAATTTTATTTAGAAACATTACATTACTAAATTTGTCAGAAAACTACTTATTTAATGAAAATGAAAACCAAATTCTTTTCTAATGTTAAAAATTTGTAAAAATAAAATATGGAAACCACACCCAGGCGCGGGTGTTACCTGTTCACAGATATTCTATACGTATTTATACTAATGAGATAATACAGGTTAGTTAAGAATATTGATAGTTGTGAATTAGATCAGGTCTTAATTATTATTATTATCTAATTACAATTTTTTTTCGTTGCTTTTGTCTATTTTGACTATTCTGGTTCAAAGTTTAAAATAATTTTCCTTTCTTAACAGGTTTTCCTATGGAAACTAGTGATACGATCATCAAATTATTTTGTTCGGTACGAAATTTTCGCTACAGTAAGTTTTTGTGTATTAGCAATACACAAATTAATATGATCTACATTATTCAATGACCCCCGTGTTAAAAAGTACATCAGCTTAATTTATCTCTCTGCTTTTTAGCTGTACTTTAATTTCACTGCACTTTTGTTGCGTCATTCGATACCTCTGTTTAGTGCGTATTCATATTTACTAGAGGTTGAACTTTCCACATTTCATTTTTCGTTTGTAGATAATATCGTATTAAATTTATTTAAGGTTTATAAACTCGTATTTTGTATATTTCTGATAATTTCACGAATAAATTCAAGTTTTATACTAGGAGAATTTTACAAATTATTTTAATTATTAAACGAAAAGAACTTTATATAAATTCTTTTCTTTTAATATCGGATTAAATAAATTTATCTCGTACGTCGCTTTTATTTTGAATGCGAAATATCGGTAACTGTAGTGACGATGCTTCCATTGAATAAAGTAATTTACATATTGTTATGCAAATGCGTGTCTAATTTCACCTTTGTAGCATTAGGCTAATCGTTTGACGTCGGTCCTAATTTTGAATGAAACATCAGTTAATGCGACTTGTGTTATAATAACAAAATGAAACTGTACTAAGCTAATAGTAGTAAATTAAAGAAAGATGTTTATTTAATAAATTTAAGGAAGTAAAATGAAAATGTGATTGTTAAAAAACATATGCAATGAATTCGGAGTGTTTCTTTGTTAATTGTAAAATTATTACTGTGTAAGTAATTATCAGAAATGCAATTAGACATTCAAATTTTTAATTTTCTTAACTAAAAAATTATGTAATAATCCGATTAATAATTTTTTTACGAGTAAGTTCTGTAGAGAGATGCGATTAATACTCCTTAAGTAAAAGACGAAGGCGGGGTTTAGAAATATGTTAACTAAGCAAATTCTTAAAATTTTACATATAACTTGTTTTAAAGATTTTCTTTTCTGAATTTGTTCAATAAAATACGCTGTTTATTTTTTAAATTTTTTAATAGTGGAAAAAATTACATTACGTTTAGTTTTATTTTTTCAAGTAGTTAAGGAGTTCATGTCAGTGTAGTGCGATCAATTTCCAACATAAAAACTTAACAATGTCGGACCCTACCGGAATAGCGATTATAAGAAAGTGTTATTTCGTTCTCGCGGCACTTAGCGAATATTTAAACGCTGTCACCCTTTTATTAATAAGTCGAATAAAAACGTGGATACAGCCAATCTAAAACCAACTCGCCTTTTCTCGAATTCGCAGTGTTTCTTTGTTTATTGTTAAATTCTTTGTGTACTATTCGTTGGTTCATGACACGGAACCAACGACTTGTGGCTAATAAGTTTTACTGGTGTTAAATAAGACTTATAAGTTCAGGTTGCTAATTTATTTGATTTATGTAATTTTCTGCGCTTTTTCGACCTTCTGATTTTCTTATTATTTTATTTTAGGCACATTGTTAATTTCTTTTAAATTATTCATCTGAATTTAGAAAGAATACTAATTTTATGAATAAATTTTATTCAATTCGTTTTAATTCATTCATAATGCTGAAACGAAATTTAATACGCGATTTAATTTTTTTTTTAAACGCAATTTCCATTTTTTTTTACTTGAACAGTACTCAAGTAAGGTAAATAAAAATACGAAATTTTGTTTTTACTTTAAATTTAACTTCATTTCCACCCAATTTCGATGTGTAACCTTTAACAAAAATGTTATCGGTAAAGGATATTGGGCGTTTGTAAATTTCCACCTCTAGTTAATATATATACATAAAAAGAAGTCGATTGCATATTGCATCGAAGTATAAGAAGGTATTTGCAAATAGGTAATATAATCTGTGTTCGATAACGGTAATATTAAAGAAGCTATAAAACATGCATTTGTTTTCTTGTGAGTTAATTTTATCACCGCGTTTATGCCTTCACAGGATGTGAAGACGGTTCTTTCCTGCAGTTAAACGACTCAGTGTCTATCTATACAGGCATGTTTAAATTATATTTCCTTGATTAACATGATTTTAATTTATGGTAAATATATTTGTTTAATTTGAATCGTAAAATTTATTTACTACTGTGAAAAAATAATGATGTAAAATTAATTTCTGACATTATAAATTACTCTTTATCTATCGACAACAAAACTTTTTTTTTAATTTTCCTGTTGTGTAAGTTGAAATATATTCAACTAGTGAACAGTGAGCAACCCCACGACCCAATGAGATGAGACTGACATGTATGATATGTAAATGAGGAGTAGTCTTGTACGGATTCAGGCCGACCATTCCTGAGACGTGTGATTAATTGAATTCCAATCACCAAAATTATAGTACAGCGGTATCCACTGCCTAATATTCAATTCCTTATAATAGCAGCTAACTTTACTAAAATTTGAACTTCAGAATCTTCAACTTAGAAAATCAGCTGTTAAACAACTGATTTATGACAACGATTAACGACTAGACCAGCCCGGTGGGCTAAACCAAAACTTGGACGAATAATATTTCTGCTTCTTATTGCTGCATTGTAATAAACATAACAATTGAGACCTTCATACTGACGTGACGAATAACGTTGACATTATTTGACCGTTTGACGATCAAATATTATTTTTATATTTAAAAAAAATTCTATTTAGTATAATTGATGATATGTGAGTAAATAATTATATTGTATCATTGTTTCTGAGGATGGATTAACAATCGGAAAGCACTCGAATATTGCTATTAAAGATTGTTGGTAAGTGGAAACTATTATATAAATAATGAATAATATTTATCAACTATACACCTTTTGGAATGTTTTAGCAACTATTAAGAAACTTGGAAATCGATAATACAGACCAAAGACACAAAAATAGGCGTCTGTGTTTTAAAGAATGTCATCAATAACTTTTCAGCGTATTTGCAATTTCATTCAAATAATACAAAAATGTACAGGCCTTAATTGGGTAAATATTTTTTGTTAACAGGTTTTTTACATTTAAAATTGTAATGGTCTGATTCTATTTTTTCGTCAACTGAACTAAAATATTCATTAAAATAAACTCTAAATGTATATTATATTATTCGTGTATTAATTGTTAATACAATATTTGCTAATTGTACAACAGTTTTTAATTTTAATCAAATTATAATATTAATGCATTTTTTCCTTAAACAATAACACGTTTTCAAACGTACTTCTACTGGTTTGTTTTACCAGTAATGCTGGATTTTAAAAGTTAAATATTAAAAATATAACTCTGATAGATAAATCCGTAAATTTAAAAATGCTAGAGGGGTTAGACAAAATTATCAAGATTTTTACTCGTCAACTTTTACTTCGTAAATGCTTATCATGTAATTTTTAAAATTCGTATTATTTAAAAAAAAAAGAAGAATTAATGGCGGAATTTTTTGCCGAAAACCCTTGTTAAATTGTTTAACGACTTAAACAACCCGTTATTTTAATACAATCAATTTAAAATAAACAATATGTCAACTTCCTCTTTTATCTGCTTGCGCGATTGTTACTGTACACAAATATTCTATACGTGTTTCTATTGTATCGTGTTTATACTAATAAGGAATGCAGGGTAGTTGAGAATAGTGATCGTTATAAATTAGTACCAAAACCCATAATGAAAGTTAATAAAAAGTCACTACCCAGCTTATATCACTATTACGTAATAATTGGTTTCTTACGGTTCTGTTTTATAAGTGTTTTTTTTTAAGGTGAATAATGTTTTGCAAAATTAGGAATAATTGTGATTATTGAAATATTAAATGTGATTATTAAAACATTTGATTTAATGTTATCAGGCTCGTTAGAGGGGCCATATAGAGAGCGTACTGTACAAGGATGTAGAGGGGAATAGCGATCTCAAAAAAATATTCATTTTAGGAAAATAAATTTAAATCCGTTCACGGACCGTGGACGGATATTTAAAAAATACCACTTGCCAACATATCAAATGAAACTGTTTAAACCGTCATCCAGACGTCCACGACGGACGTTGTGGGGTTCTTTTCCGGATCATTTCTTTGTGCGCGTCCACGAGGGTGTTTTAGTTTATACATACGCTGCTATTACGTGAGCAGCTCATCGTCCTAGTTCGCTTATGTTTGTACCCATCATGAAACAACTTGTAAAAGAAGCGAGAGTACTCCCTGTGATATGGAACACTCGTTTACCTGTGTACCGTTGAGGGAGAAGGTCTCGGATAACATTCCAGCCGCTCTTGAATAACTTAATTTATAAAGTAATTTTCTTCGTCAGTACTCGAACTTTTATCATCACCCCAGTCGCCCTCGGATGAAACATAGGTTTAAAAAAATCTAAACGAATGAGTGTACTGTAAGTGATTATTGTAATAGTTTTTTTATGAGTGAGATGGAAAAGTTTGATTGATGTCGGTTCAATATAATTAAATATTTTGAATTACTCAGATTAGAAAATTTTAAGCAAAGCAAGAAAAAAATTAAAAATATAGTTTTGTTCCGTTTCTGATGGTTGAATGATTCTTGAAGGTTCCTCTGCTGCTGCCAAAGATAGGCTAACGACTGCTTCCAGTTTGCCTGAAGAGTTTCGTTTAACTCATTTAACTTTTTATATTTATACAAAAGAGAGCTACAATACTGGTAATTCAACAATTGTAACATATCTAATTTGATTTCTTTTATATTTAAAATCGACGATAATGAGTTTATTTTTTATACGCTAACCCTGTTACAGAGGAGGAAATAATGTGTTAGGGATGTTGTAATTATTCCGTTTAATCTTGTATTAACCTGATATTCATACGTTGCAAAGAGATTGTGATATTTGTAAGCAAAACACGCGGTGTTTCTTTGTTCTCTGATGAACAAATGATATATTTACGACCGACTATTTCGCTAGTTCTCGTATGTTGAAAGGTATGCAAATGAGGGATTCTGTTGACACGGGGTTTGACATAAACAGATGCATATAGCATACGCACGCATTCATTCGTGTCGGTGCGCACCCATGCTGCGGCATGATACATCATATGAAGGGTGACCGGCTAGTTCTCAGTATTGGTTTCTGATACAAATTACCGCTTCAACTCCACCGTGTAGGGTGGTTCAAACAACGCTCTATTGATTTTCCCTGTCGTTATGGGCAACTGTGTTGCCGTACCACCGTTTCTGTCTCTCTTCGTCCTCGTCACTACTCCCTCGAGGAGGAAGTGCGAGGAGTATATTCAGTCGCTTTACCGACGAGCGCCTCAGTTTCCTAGTATATTATCTGCTGTAATATCTATCTTCGGTAACAGATTAAATGTAATCGAAATATTTATGTATTTTGCTGTTCATTTACCTACGGATTTTCTTTTTGAAAAAGAGGATTAATGTTATCTTTTTATGCAAGATAAAAATTAGAAAGATCCTATGCAGAAGGGTCAAGCAATTAATTGCGCACATAGAACGCTAGAGCTTAACAGAACAACCTTGTACTGTCATTTAAATAAGTAAAATTAAGTGCCATTCCATAAAAAAATATTAAGTAAATATAAATTCTAAAAATTATATGTTTAACTAAAAAAAAAAAAAAAATCTGTAGTAAGTAAACTTCCTAGAAAAGGTCTAAGCGGGCTGGGCCTACTAGACAGTAATGTTGTGCCAAGGTGTTACCATACGTGGCCCCGGAGGTTAAAAAAAAAATTACTGAAAGCGTCTGAGTCCGTCTTGTAAATTTTTTCGAGAAAATAAAGAATCTGGTGTTGAAGTCACTTCAGTCTGCTCTTAGTATACTTTTATATTTGTTTACTTTTATCACATTTGGTGTCTTGCTTGTCTTATACGTTCGTTGCTGGTAGTGAAACTTTTTTTTAGCTATTCTCTATTAGTAAAATAAACCTAAAATAATCTACCCTGTGCAGGGAAATTTGATGTTCTTTTTGTAGAAAACGGTTTTTAATTAATTGAAAACCGTTACGTATTATTCTAAGATTGTGTCTAATGCCTAAAAAAGCAAACACATGTCGAATGTAAAATAATTGACCTAAATGAAATCTAATTACGTAATTAACATTACGTTAATCGGGTATATTAATATTATTTAAACTATGCAGAATTAAGTCAGTGCATTTCAAAATGCTGATTAATTACTAAGAATAACTCAAACATCATGAAAAATTTTCAATAGCTGTGAAAAAAGTAGTTCATTTAGACATGATGTGGTAACTAACACCTAACTAACTCTTCAGCAACAGAAACTCCTTATTTCAGTGACTTAACTAAATACATTACTGTTGCTGATAAAGTTTATTTCTGCTTTCAAACATGGCTTATTTCATGCATTACACGAATTAATAATGACGTTTATATTAATAGTCATCTTTTACATACTGTTCTATAAAACATGTAACGTTATTGCGAAAGAACAGAAAATTAATTTGCTTTTAATTGTAAGTTTTTATAAAATACAAGTAAATTAGCCACGCTAAACGGTTATTTAAATAAAATGAAAAAAATTACGTTCGGAAACCGTTTATAAAAATTTTATTTAAAATCTAAACGCAGACGGCCATTCCAGTAGTTATACATTCAATAGTAGATACCGTGAAATTATTACCACGCGCGCGCATATGTGTATATATATATTTTTTTTATTAATGTTTCTAATAAACTAGTTTTTTTATTACCAGTTTACAGGCATTAGTAGGCTACAGCCGATTTCTCTGGTCTCTGTATTTCCAATTAGTCAAATGGTCCTTAATCTATTTTTATTTATTTCGTTAGTATATAGGTTGAAATATCCATGCCTGTCATGCTCATTTAGGTTGTAATGAGCTAAAATTTTTACGTCGATAAATGAAAATGTGAAACTTAAAAAATAGCCTTTCGAAGCTTATCATATAATTCGTACTCAAGTTATCGTTTGTTTTATTGTTACCTATCACATTCGCTTACATCGATTCATTTCCTGTGTTAATTATACATTGATTTATTATTAGTAATTAAAATTTTTCAATATAAATAAATTGATTGACGTAAGTTAAGTTATATAAATGCGTTAAATGTAACAAAAATTTGAATTTAGAATAATTTACAAAAAAAAAAAATAATAATAATAATAATAATATAATAGTTTTCTTTATAGTACAAATCTATATTTTTTTATTTCAGTTTATTTATTATAATTTTAGTACTGTAATTAAATCATATTGTACAGTAATAATAGTAATTATTATTAAATAAAGTATATGGTATATTGCTTTGTTCTTTATCTTTATAGCAGGTTATATAAGCAAGTTATTTGAATATTCATATTTGTTCCCACTCGTTAGCGTAATTACATTTTTATGTAAAACGATATATCTATAACAGCGTTTCTCAACCTGGGGTCGCTAGATTAGTCTACAACCTTACACGTAAACAATAATGAAATCATTTTGTAAGAAAATTTAATTGTTATAAACATTTTTTATAATTATAAGTGCACATGTAAAGAGAATAAATTAAAGAGATGGTTGCGTATGATTTTCATTTAAGAGTTTTTCCATACGTGGATTTATGTTAGAAACACATAAAAGCAAATTGTTTTCAAGTAATAAAAGACGATTCCTAAATTTTGATTTTAGCGCAACCGTAGATGAAAAAGCATTTCACAGAAGTAAGACGTGGAGAAAGGCATTAATATTTTCAATGTTTCTGTGACTAAATTTCCATATTCACTTCGACGAGCAAGCCAAAACGTATCTAAATCTTCAGATGTATAATGTTCTATCGACATACATATCAATGAGCTGGCCGTGAATCTCAGTTGGTAAATTAGCAGCTACATACAACAATGTTTTCATTAAATGGATTCAGCAACCATCTCTTCGGAAAATTATTTTTATCTTCTGGGAGATACCCCTCCAACAGAAATTTTTACTTCCGTGTACGAAGTAAAGGAAGTATTGTGATCGCGAAAAATTTCGGTTTTCAGATTTCAACGGACGGGTCCATTTTGACCAACCCTGAATCTATTTTGACTAGTTTCTGCGTGACATCTGTACGAACGTATGTATCTCGCATAACAATGTAAAGTTTTTTGCTCTTTTCACTGGTAAGGTCAAAAATAGGTCATTCCATGTGAAAAAAACTTTGTTAACCGTGGAATAACGGTCAAGGTCAAACCCAAGGTCACCATGACGTTTCCCCCTCCAATCTAAGTAACTTTTTTAAGATAATTTTTTTATATTGTGCGTAGTTTACGAGAAAATCGCCTAGGGCAATTAAAATGAACTGCCTATATAAAAATGATAATAAACAACCTATAAAATAATTCAGTTAGAATTGTTATTTCCGTTTTTCTAGAAGAATTATTCTTGGAAATACACATTAACAGTCGATCGTAAAAATAATACTGCAAAACGTATTTTTATGTTTGTATTTCTTCTGACTTTATGTTTGTTTACTAATGGTTATTAAAATGAAGTATTTCATTGGTTCTTCTAATGCTAGTATTATTGTCATTGCAATTAAAAATGTTATTTAATCAGACTGTTTACTTTTTTTTGTAATTGTCTTTATATCATGCAAAAGAACAGTCAACGGTATAGTTAATAATATGAAAACTCAAATTATCAATCCTACAATTTTGTAAGCTGTTAAGCTAATCATACGAATTCCCTATTCATTGAATGTAATAAAAGTTTATGCTTTTATCTTCAACACTTCATATTAAAATACGCCCTAAGAAGTTTTAGAAGTTGCCAAATTTAACATTTTCTTAATACCTAAATCTTGTTCAGTCATTTGACTGATTTGATGTAGTTCTCCAAGATTCCCTATCTAGTGCTAATCGTTTCATTTCAGTTGAAACGCTACATCCTCCATTCCTAAAAATTTGTTTTAAATATTCCAAACGTTGCCTACCTGCACAACTTTTCCCTTCTACCTGTCTCTCTCCAATATTAAAGCGATTTTTCCAGGATGCCTTAATATGTGGCCTATAAGTTTGTCTCTTCTTTTAACTATATTTTTCCAAATGCATCTTTCTTCATCAATTTGCCGCGACACCTCTTCATTTGTCACTTTATCCATCCATCTGATTTGTAACATTCTCCAGTAGCACCACATTTCAAAAGCTGATTTCGAAGACGAGAGTTCTAAGGTTCAAATTCTAGTAAAGGCGATTACTTTTATACGGATTTGAATACTAGATCGTGGAGACCGGTGTTCCTTCGTGGTTGGGTTTCAATTAACCACACATCTCAGGAATGGTCGACCTGAGACTGTACAAGACTACACTTCATTTAGATTTATACGTATCATCCTCATTCACCCTCTGAAGTAATGCCTTACGGTTGTTCCGGAGGCTAAGCAGAAAAAGAGAGAATTCATGTAGCGAGGAATACAGGCATGACAAATATTTATCAAAATAAATAAAAAATAATTTAGTTTTTTTCGACAGTAAAATTTATTGGGAATGCCTGCCATATGTAATTAAGAAAGAAGTATTTAGTAATATTTTATTGCTAAAAAGAAATCGATTATAATAAATTTTTGTCTTTTTTTAAAAATAAATACATAAATTTACTTGATGAGTGCTACAAGTATGGGCAGATTCTAATCCATGCTCTGATATATATATATATATATATTACATCAATAAAGATACTATTTCTGTATATTTTTGCTTAATAAAGCGAGTAATAATAAATATATCACATATATATTATTTATTAATTTTATACAGTAAGAAAAACTATTTACTACTATTATATATATGCGGGAGTTTCTGGCGGTTGTCAAACCGATGCAAGTTCATACAAAACTTAATACCAACAGCTTCACTGTTGTCAGATCAGAGAAATTAAAGCGGCAGGGGACTGTTATATCATATATGTACCGGTATATCGTTTTGCTTGGCGATAGCCGTGGCCGGCCTTATGCAGTACCGTTTAGGTCGGATTATCGTATAATTTTGGTAAGATCGGGGATTCTCTGCCTTTTGTACTTCATGAGGCAAGACTATCTCATTTTACTTCGAGGAACCACGGTATCATCATTTGAAGTATGAATACTATCGATAGGCTGCCGGCACAACACCGCCCGTTACTGCAAAAATCGGGAGGTTGGACCATACAAAGGTGTCAGATACTTCGCTGTTTGACGCGTCAGTATTTGAAGCAATCCGAAGAAAAATGGTGAACCGTCGCATGAGGAGATTTATTGGTCATTACCATATAAATAAGGAACAATGAGGTATTCCTCATTGATCCGTTATGGACTCAAATATGGCTTTCAAGCTTCGTTTGTACACACTTCACGAATTGTTTTTAAATTCGGATTGAAATGCCTAAATACAATTTGTTTGATAACTTCCAAGATTATTTCAAAAATTACAAATTTATGCTAAGTTATTCGTAACGCTAATGGATATTAGCGTTACGAATAACTCTAATATCCATTAATTTTAAATTTTGATAATTCAATATCTAATTTAAACAATTAAGCTAAAACTTCCTAAAGTAGTTATAAAAATAGAAAGGGTATTTGACCAAACAACTTTACCAAAAATACAAAAGGCGTTAAGTTCCATTATCTTGCCTTGCCCCTATTCTTGTAGTAGAGTGATCTCAATAAATTCTTTTCCGGTATACAAGTAACAATAATATTGCACCATTTCACACAAAACGGTTACTTTGAATAATAATTTTCAGCTGCCTTAAGACTTCCTTTTGTGCACTCTTGCTAAAAATGAAATTACATAAAGTTAATACATTAAAGTACACAAAGTTACTTACTACATTATAAATTTTACCATTTTCAAAAGTATGTGCTAAAATAATTTTTATTATTAATAATTGTTAATTAATCTTTAGTTATTTTATGTATTTAGTAAGTTCGTTAAATACTTTAATATTATCTCATGTGTTTATATTTTAAGTAATTAGTACGGACCTTATCCAGAAATATGTATTTATATTAATAGTTAATTGTACATTTTCTGAAGCGGCTCTGATCAAGGTTTTCCTACCATTTTCTTTGATCCATTCCGGCAAATATTGGGGCATTTAATTTTTTTATCTGAGGAGTAGCGCAACTATGAAGTTTTTACGCGATTTGTTAAGTACACTTTTATATAACGATAAAAATAAAATATTTATTTATATGCAACTATAAATATATTTTGTTGAATGCAATTCATGTTTTATTAATTTCTTAAGCACACTGAAATTTCACCTCATTACATGTGACGATGTTTTTCTTTTTAGCTGTAGTTTCAATTTATATTTTAAAGAGATTACAGTTAAATCAAATCTATGTAGGTCATCTAAGCTAAATACTCATTGTACTGGAAAAATGTTAACTCTGTTAACCTTTCATTGGTATATAAAATATAGTTTTATATTTTTTTTAATTTTATTATTTCGTTGATCGTCAGTTAAAATCTTACTTTCTTTGATCAAGCAGTACTTTAATTGGCCGTGCAGAAGTTTAAGATAAATTATAAATTTTTCTGATTTTTGTGGGACTGTTTGACATTTTTAATATGTATCCCTTGTTTATAAATAGTAACATTACATTCGAAATTGCCAAAAACAATCACAGATAACATCTGTTAGCTGTCTGGTTTTTTTTGTTAGCTTTTAGTATATGAAATTAATTCAAATAAGGATTTTTTCCTTTTTATTAGTGTATGTAGTAATAAACTACAGGTTTTTTATTTCATCTAGTATTCTTTATTTTATTATTTTTTTTTTATTTTCGTTATTCATATTACTCTCTTTTACACTTCCTACAAATATTTAAATGTTTCGATAATTACCTGAAAAAACTTTCGTGTGAAACGTTGATTTAAAGAATAGTTATTCTATTGTATCTATTATTCCATTGGAGCAGGAAACGTATTATGTTGTTTACAATCGCATAATACTTAATTTTTATCTTATTACCGTTATTATTTTATAAATATTATTAACAGATTTATGTAAGTGATTATTTATCTACAACAGATTTAAAAGTATAAATTTATTTAACGTATTATATTAAAAAAAAAAAAAACGTTCCATTTGCACCTGTGTAAATATGTAAATAACCGTATTGTATGAATCTGCTGCTTGAAATATATGAAAGTGCTAAATTTTACAAATTGTTCCTTATTATTTATTCTTTTATTAGATATATTTTCCTACTGATTCATTATTTATTTCATATCATTACCGTATAACTGTTTGTTCGTAGCTGACACAGGTGTTAGCTACAAACAAATATTTTATTGATATAAATAAATATTTTAATCAGTAATATTTTGCTATAATGTTTTATTTTACATAATAATTTACAGGTGTTGAAAATGATGTCCATTCACTTTTCTCAATATGTTTGACTGTGTTCCTGGCTACTCTTGTTAGTTGTACCTGTCTGTTTCCTGGATGGCATTGGTAATGTTTGTCTTCAATTTCTGCAGAGTGTGTGAATTGCTCCTATAAACAATTTCTTATAAGTAACCCGCAAAAGAAGTCTGGACTTGTCAGATCAGGAAATCTTAGTGGCCATAATTCTTTAGAAATGATGCTTTCTCCGAAAAAATCCTTTAGTACCACCATAGTAGAGAGCTACGGCAAGTGGCGCTGTCCTGTTGCAATCAGCAGCCACTCTCATCCTCCTGTAATAAGGATATGAACTGTTCGATAATTTCTTGGTAGATGGCAGCATTCATTTTTTTTTCAAAAAATAAGGGTCCTACTATTCGTCGCCTTGAAATCGCACACGATACGCCTAAATTTTGTGGGTGTAGGGTAGATTCAAAGAAATGTGCTGATTTTCAGTACTTCAGTTTACTATTATTAACATATCCATAAGATCAAATCACGCTTGATCTAAAATTCCAGTGTTACCTTTAATGAAATTGTTGTACCATTGTTAGTTGTGAACCCTTTTAGCATTGTTATCAATTATTAGTTCATGGAAAATCTTCTTTCGATACGTTTAAGATTTCAGCATTCTCCTTTACCGCAGCGCGTGCTGAACCTAGTGAAATATTCTTTCCCCGGCTTAGATTTATGAGGAGATCTTGTAACTGTCATTTTAATGTCTCGAATCACCTGCGTCGTTAAAACTGACCTGTATCGGACACGTTTCTGGTCTTGCACCGAACTTGTTTCACGAAATTTTTTAACTAACTTTTGAATAACACTTTTCATTGGTGCTTCCATTTCAAATTTTTCCCCGATACACAACATGAGATTTCGTCTCTAAATAAATTTTCATCATGAATACTCGTTCTTCAACTCTTAACTGAATTTTAACGAACATACGATTACACAAGCTTAAAAAAGCCAGTGCTCGACACAGACTGAAAATACTCAAATGTGCAGTCAGTAAACAGTCCTCCCCACTTCTTCTCCAGTCGTACCAACATCTTACACATTATTCAACCATCTCATACAAAATGTGTGCATTTAGTATAAACTAATGAGTGATAGTGCCTCTTTTAAGTTGAACACCTTGTACTAAAAATTTTTTTAAATCGAAAATATTTTTGCTAAGTTGTTTAATTTATATATATTTATAAATTACTGATTATTTTACCGTAGCATAATTAACTAATGATAAATTCGATTTATAGGGTATAAATAATTAAGTAAATTTTGCGATTATCAAGGCAACAGTGCAGTGTGGGCCAGATTTCTTGGATGACAATACTGTTTTATAGTATTAACAATATTTTATAATGTTTGTGATTCTTAAAATGCCAACTTCTTTTAATCAAAATATTGTAAATTTAACACTAGTAAAAAATATCATAGAAAGTTAAAGATCATATTGATATCGTTGAGATAATAATTTTTAGTTTATTGTAAAAGAATTAGATTGCAATAAAACGATTTTTATGATACAAAACACTTTTATGAAAGTTGAAAGAAGATAAAAAATTAAACAATTTTGTATTTTGGTGTGGTAGGTGATTTTTCCTGTCTATAAACTCTAATTTTTTTTTCTTTTTACTCTATTAATTAAATTAATGACGATGAAAATAAAATAACTTTATACTTTTTACGACGAGTTATCACAAATTCTAATGATGTCTTCATTTTTATCACATCATTTTTATCAGAAACCTGCAGTGGTTCAAACACAATCCATCTTTAGTGGCGAATAATGTAATTTGAGATTTTGATATAATAATAATGTTTCATTTAACAATAAAATTTGATTTATACCATCATCCTACTGTACACAAACTTGTAAAATAATAAAAAGTAAAATGTATAAAAATAATTTAATATGCTAACGAGTGTAAATCACAAAGGCCGCAATTATATAATCTTGGAAAGTCTCTTAAGTCAATGATTAAACTAATCAGTTAAAATTAATATTTATTTTCAGATTCATCTGAAATACATGACACCCACACCGTGATACCTTCCATTCCTTTGCGATATGATGAGACAGCACGCATGAAACGACACTTGCTCCCATTAAAATAAAGAAATTTCCTCCTTTTTCAAAATTATTTTGTAAGATACTCTAATCTGTATTCTCTCAAAAACGGGACGCTTTACAACAAAATGATACACATTTGATTCGTCTTCCAACTCCTGTTGAAGAATTAAAATTTTGTATATCCAGTAACTTACAAGTAGTTTAATTGAAGGAACATGTTTAATCTATTATTTTTTTTGTTACTTTTTAATATTATCGTAAATTGCATGAGAAAATCGATTAAATGTAAATAAATTAAATTTAAAAAAAATAAATAAAAATTAATAAACTTTCACAGAATTTTCTGTGTCGAACGGGATATTATATATAAAAAAACCGGTCAAGTAGTAAAAAGAAAAACTAAAATTCTGCTCTGGGCCGAAGTCACAGTAAATTCAGAAACATTGTTTTCAACAAAAATTAATTAGATGCGAGTTTAATTTATATAATGAGAACGGCAATAACAGTTTTTTAGCTTTATAATAATTATTTTCGTCGATATTCTGAGATTTATGACTGCGTTTAGAAGTTACGACTAACGACGAAATTTCAACTCATCTACTATGACTTTGTTTACTTTTATGTACTGTAAAAGTTTTGTATGAAATTAAATAGCATTATTTCTTATCTTTCGTAGTGAATCTTTATTACAAACTTTTACTTTTTAATTGGTTATTGAAATTTTCGACTTTAATTTTTTTTTAATCTACAATTAAGGTTATTATAAAAATAAATATTTACTATTCAACGGATAAGTTAGCTTTAATAACAGCTGTTAATAATCGAACACTAACTTAACGGTTGTTATGTAAAGTAAACCTTTTTTTAAATGTATTAAGTTTTTCTTTGATAAATTTCTAGTGCATGCAAGTATTAGAAAGAGAAGAAAGAAAAGGAAGATGTTATAGTAGTGCTTGTTAAAAGCGAGAAACCTGCGGCTAATGTAGAGGGTGAGTGAAGTGTGGTGATAAAAAGAATGAGAGGGTTGGCTCCTTTGCTGTATAAAACACAAGAGAACGGATTTAATAAATTTATTATTAATCTAGATTATTATAATTGTCAACTGACTTTCGCCTTTTCTCTTAAAAGATTAAAACTTTATAAAAACTCTATAACATCTTCAAAGTATTTTTAGCCTATAAATGTTTTTAAATAACATTTCTTGTGCTTATATTTATGTTTAGTTGTAGTTCAATTAATTGTGGCTTTTATAATGTGTCTGAATTTATTTTACGTTTCAGAACGGTGTTACATCATCAACATCTTCATCATCATCATCATCATCACCATGCGGCTACATTTTAATGAACTCCAAGCGCTTCCTGGCATTAGTTGAGGTAAGTTTTAATAATTGCGCTGTAGATTAATTATTTTAACGATAATTTAATCTTTAATTAATGAGTGGTTATATTTGGTTAATCGGACTTAGGTAAGATTATTTTATTTTTAACTGATGCTGACATCAGTTACCGAAACTGAGGCCTCGGTTTCCCCTATTGCAGCGTTTATCAACCTGGGGGTCGCGATATGAAAAATGGGTTGGAAATTAGCTTACAACTTTACACGTAAGTAGACGAAATCATTCTACAAGAAAAAAAATTATTATAAACATTTTACTTACCATAATTAAAATGTAAAACAAAATACTATAAATTATTCAATAGCAAGGACATTTTTTATTTGCTTAGCATTATACGATTAATTTCTAGAAAATTAGGTGGAGTAATAACATCAATCTTAATTATCAAATCATTATCTTTTTCAATAAAAAGCAGATTCATTCTACCCAATAAATAAAATAAATTATTATTATTATACTCCTTTTTTAAATAATAAGGAATATTTATTATAAATAATAATAAATAATTACCCAATAAATAAAATAATATTTGAATTACAGTAAATACATTCATTTTACTAACATGAATTGGAATAACTCATGAGGCGAAGCTCGTATAAAAAAAAAAATCAGAAAACAAATCTTATAATAATTATTATTATTGGATATTTCTTATTATGAAGAAATATTTTTTTTTTTTTTTTGGTTTATATTTTAACTGGGTTAATATATTTATGTTGAGTTATTTTCCTGTTGTTTTGAATTATATTATATTGTAAGATTTTTTTATTGGTTTTTGATTGACTGGTTTTCAATGTTTTGTATATATATATATATATATATAAGTGCACTAGTAATAAAATTAGATTAATGAGATGGTTGCGTTTATTTTTCATTTAAAAATTTCTCCCTACGTGGATCTACGTTAGAAACACATAAAAACAAATTGTTTTTAAGTGATAAAAGACGATTCCTATATTTACTTTTTAGCGCAACAATAGACAAAAACCCTTTTCACAGAGGGAAGATGTGGCTAAAGGTATTAATATTTTCTATGCTTCAGTAACTAAATTTCCTTATTCACTTCCACGAGAAAGCCAACTAAATCTTCAGGTATAAAGTGTAGTAGTTATAAACGTATTATCGGCAGACATTTCGATGAGTTGGTGCGAATCTCAAGTGGTAACTTAGCAGCTGCAACATTTTCACTAATGATTTCAATACCCATCTCTTCGGAGATAATTTTTATCTTCCGGGAAATACTCTTGTCAACTGAATTTTTATCTCACGCAAATGCATCTTTATGCTATCCAAACTGTGATGAATGATAGTATCTTGTTTATCCAAATTTTTCTCAATATAATCGGAAGTGATTGGAAACAATATCAATTTTTTTTTTTTAAGCCAATAATCCAGATATCAAGCTTCTTAATGAAAGCATGAACTTTGTCATTTATAAAATGTTTTTATTACCTCCTTGTAAATTCACATTCAAATCGTTTAAATGAGAAAATACATCAGGTAACAGCAATGTACGTATACTCATTACTCTGTCAAAACATTGAGAGTGGGCGTTTATCTATCCTGGAAAAATATTATTAATTCATCTCGCAATTCCAATAACCGGGGTACCACTTTCCTCGTGATAACCATCTGCCTTCTGTATAGAAAAGAAGAGATTTTTTTTCTTTTCATTCTTTTCATCGCAGAATTTAGCAAACAGCTTATTATTATTCTGTAATGGTCGACTTAAAATAAAATTAACCATTTTTATACCTTTACAAAGGGTTTGTTTGAGATTTTCCGACATATTTTTTCTGGCAGAGTATGTCTGCGAAGGAAGCAGTGAGTCCATCCCGGCCTTGATTATAAGACGATCTTTTAATTTTTTCAGAAATCCACTGTTCTTTCTCGTTATCGTCTTTGCACCATCACTACATACTGCAATGCATTTTTCCAGTCTTACAGTTTTCCTGTTCCATTATCAGGTACTGATTTGCAAAACAACATATTTTCTTTGAATAATCTGTCCCTATCGCATTCATTCCTCACAAAACATAAGAACTGAGAAATTTTTCCCGTATCTGTTGATTCATCAAACTGAAAACTAGAAAATTCACTTGAACTCACTTGCTAAATAATCTGATCGCGAACATTGGCAGCCATGTAATCGATTCACCTTGATACTGTGTTGTTTGAAAGCGGAATTTATTTTAGTCTTTCTGCTTCTTCCACGCCTATTAAACCTCTGACTTTATCAATTACAACAGGCTGTGTGAGGTTTTCTGCGATTGCATGGGGTTTGGACTTCTTAGCTGCTTTTAATTCTACGAGAGAAGATACTTCAAGTGTACTTGTATCAGTAGGACTTGATTTACATAAATTATAATGTACATATCCGCAGTTGCTTTCTGCGTGTGTAATGATGATCGGTATAGCTATTCATTGAGGTGATGAGAGTGAAGGTGTCGTTTGTAGAGGTGAATATAAACTTTCCTTTCAGTGGACTTGACGTGGTAATGGATAGCAGTTATTTTATCTAACATTCTTAGTAATACAGGTAACGAAACTGTCCTTGAAATTGGCTATGTCTTTTACAGTATAAACTTGCGATTCTTGTCCCTCGCATGGAACCGTTACGTTATAGTACCTAACAGAGAAGGTACTAACAGACATAATGAAGCTGAAATATACAGCTACCAATTACTAACAAAAATAATTTCTGGGCTTTCATATAAACCTACTTGCGCTTACTGTAAGCCAGTAATTTTAACGGTATAAAAAACGAAACTCTCAAATCGCGGACAGTTTCTTACCTACATTCAGGTAAGAAGATTCGTTCAATGTTTGACGATACCATCCTTTTCTAAAGGCTCTTAAACGTTTTACAATTATCTTTAACATAACTTTTACTTTCAGGAACTTAAAACACAATTGTAATACCCTATTAATTGTTTATTCATCATTATGATTTATCGAAGGTACGATTTCTTTAGGTGTAGCTTACGTAGACGTATTTAATTAATATCTTGGCAGATAGATACAAAGTATTAAATTAAATAATAATTTATGTTTTAAAAATATTCCTAAATATTTTAAAGTAGTTGGTATTTTTAATTCTATTTATTAATAAAATTTGACCGTTAAATACAATCTATTATTCAATCGTACCTTGAAGTCATTACCAATCGTGGTTTCTCTAGTATGTTTATAACTGGGTCTTTTATTTAGTTTTTTCAATCGTCTTCAGTGAGGTTCAAAAAATCGTGATATGAAGCGATGATCGGAAATCTTTTACTTTTTTTTTTTATAAGAAACCGTATTGTCTGAGTTCCAATACACTTCTGAAATAACATAATCCTTAAATTACATCCGAAACAAGAAGTACGGATTGAAAATTTTTGTTGATTCCTAAGGATTTCTCACCTCAGGTTTCCGTTGTATGTTTTATTATATCTGTTTGGATTCCATGGAAAACGGATTAACCGAAATTGACGATTAAAGTAGTTATTGTTTCTCCATTTTTTGCGATTTAATTTCTGAAAGCATTTTTATTACATCTTATTAATGAAAAATAAATAAAACTCATTAAAATTTTTTTTCAGTTCTTTTTTCAGGAATAGAAAAATTATATACATTATTGCAAAATTCAGAAATTGTTTTAAAAGATAAACTAGAGATTTAAAAAAAAAGTTGTTAATAAACAGGTTAAATGCAGTATATTCATATACTTTAGTCCTGTTAATTATGTTATTTGTACAGTATAAGCAGGTATTACCGATAAATTATTCTAATGCCTCATAATTATGAATTAAAATAATTTACAGCTTAAGTATGAGAATTTGATTTCTGATGGAGTATGATTATTTATTTATTTTTGAGGTTATGCAAAATAATGTTGTTTAGTCCTGGTTTTTGTGTTTACTTAGGGCTGTCAGATTACGAGTGATAACAATTTTATTATTTCTATTTAATATTTTATTTTAAAAGTTGAATTTTTTATTTTCTATAAAATTAATAAAATATATTACCGTGTTTTTTGCGATCCATCTTGCAACTTCTTTGAATATTTGATCGTGCGATTTGAGGTTATAATCGTAAGTTTAAATTATGTACAATATAAAAACACATGATTGTACTTCACAACTCCACACACACACATTCGCCGTGATAGCAAATTAACTGTGCCATGCCACTGTACAGTTGTCTGTTCATTTTAATGTATGTTTCATAATTTAATCTGATAGTGGGGTTATAACCTTGAACGCGTATTCATGTGAAGACGGATGACGCATCCAGAAAACAAGATTTATTTATCTATTAATATTTTTTTTTAGACATGCATATTATTTTTACTGTTCATCACATAAATTTAATTTATTTTATTTTTGTGGATTTCAGTAGTTCTGTTTTTGTTTTCTTTTTTTTAATTTGTAAAGGAATTTTTGTTTCTTTCGATATATATTTTTTATTTCTGATTCGTAACAGATTTTGTCATATTTGCTAAACCTATTATCCTGATAAATTAAACTGTCAAGAGCTTAAATTCGGCATGAATTTAGATTATTTGAAGAAGAAAAGAGTAATTTTCAAGTATTTTACCCTGAAAAGTGACCTTCCTTTAAACGTATGCTGTTTTATAATATTTGAAAAAAATATAATTAAAATATCTGTGACTAGAATACAGCATATAATGTTGTTAATTTATTGTAGTAATATTACAATATGTTGACTTGATCAAAAAATCTGCCAAAATATTCTCATTTTTTGCAAAATTTTTTTTTAAACATTAACTTTGATAGATTATTAGATCCACTGGAGGTTCGGAGCTTCTAATTGTTGTATGAAAAAATTTGGCGTTCTATAATTTTTAGTAGCAAAGAAGTCATTTCATAATTCATTTCTGTTTTATAACTGAATTCAGTTTTTAATCAGTTTAACATGTTTGATGCTTGTAAACTGGCGCAAGGTCAGGTCGTAAAATCAAGGTGCCCAATACCTTTTGTTTTGTATTCCCTGTCCCTCAATACAATTAGGCATCAGAAGCAACAAGAGAAATAAATAACACTTATAAATATAGGTTTTAGCATTTTTCTTTACGTCAATATTTTTAGGATGTGCCGCGCTAAGCATTTTCAGTATGGGTAAGACACAGTCCGCCAATAACCGGGTATAACTTTTTATTATATCAATTCAAAACAGAGCGGATTGCACTTAAAACTTAATTAAATAACTTATGATATAATTTATAGCTTGAAAATCTGGATTCTCAGAATCTTTTCTATTTTCTCATTTCAAACGTGTACATAATAAAAATGATTTTCCAACCTATTAATTTTTATTTTCATTATTACGTACGATCATTATTTGGATGAATCAGTTTTTATAACTACGATTGAAACTAATGTATTGTTTAATAGAACCTTTTTCGCAATAGTTTTATCTCGTTACTCGACTTATTTTGTGCGATTTCATCGTCCTCGTCGTTTAAATGCGATGTAGGTTGTAGAATGCATAAATTGTGAATTTCATTTGATTTTCATCGAAATCCGTTATTCACATTCTTTTTACTTCTAACAAAATTTCGTTATAAAACTAATCTTTGATTGCTTCTTGAGAATATCAATTCTATTACCCGCTCATCGTTTCTCTGACGATTACGGCAAAATACATACGATTATTAAATCGGTTATACCAAACGAAGTTTTGTTGTTTGTTTATTAGTCAAATGAAATTCGAATAATTTATTTTGTTGAACAGCCCTGATTAGTTTATTTATATCTACTTAATCTAGTTATTAATTTCTTTTTCGTTTCGCTATAATTAATTAATCCTGTTTAAAAACAGGATTAAAATGAAACGACGAGTTCAGTAAACCGAACTCGGTTCAAAAATACTTTGTAACTGTATTTAAATTTACATTATTGATTTATAACACAGTACCGATGTTTTATATGATTTAATTTATAAGGAAAACGAGTTTGATATGTATTGTAAGTCATACAAAAATTTTAAATGATCTCGGCACTGTTATTGGCATATCACGCAGTAAGAAAATAGAACTTGTTCTAACGTAACTCTTTCTCAATATTTGCATAGCAAATAGGATTATTCCACACTTTGTATTTAAACTTTCCCTATTTATATGTGCGCTTACGCTGTAGAATAGTAATTATTCGTTTTATGAGTTGCCGATATTCGTAAATGCCCTCCAAATCAGTATTTTTTATGTAATAAATAGTTAAGTTATTTTTACGGTGGTTGTACTCATTGTAGCAGTGATAACTGATGCGGTTTTATTTTGCTAAAAACCTTGTACTTCGAATTATAGCGTATTTCAATATTTGTCACTCTCTTCGCAAACAGATTATCGAAAATCATGAGTAGTCTTACTTCAACTCTGTATCAGTGCATTAGTAAATGATAATTACCTTCTGTTATTATATAAGTTTGTAATCATTTGATATTTTTTATGTCTACAGTGTCTTGAAAAAAAATACCAGCGGAAGAATATTTTCAAGGTTAAATACGTATTCTTTTTTACAGTAACAACAACAGTAATAATAGTTTTCCTTTTTTTGGTGATTTAGTTATTATTAAAGTTTTGTACTTCATTTACAGATCTTCGATCTATGCAGAACGGACAAACTATCCGCTCTCGTTACATCATAATTCAATGCAGTTTAGTTTGTAACTGTACTTTGTAACATAATGTAGATTCTGCTATAGTGTAAAAATACTTTAAATTACGTGCTGCTTAATATAAAAAAAAAATACGTCACAAAATCAAAAGAATAATTTTCAATAAATTTTAGCTAGGAATCATTAATTACAATCAGTACAACGAACTATTTAAAACAACACTACTGATGATTTTCGATATATTTTTTTTTGGTCTGGGGGAAATAAGAAAGACTCGCCTCGAAATGAAAAGCTTCTTTTTTTTTTATGATTTATTTTACTACAGCCGTTTTCGTTGTCTACTAGACAACGAGATAAAGTTAAGAGATAAAGTTTTTTTACAATACACTGCGAAATTACTAGCACTTTTAATGGAAAATGTTCTTTCTTTCCTTTTCCATCCAGTTGTTAATTAAAATTATGAAACTATGTACGTACCGTAATAAATTTATTAATGTTCTTCTTTTATTGACAGTCAAAATCACAATTTTTTAATGGACGATATATTAGTTGGAAAAAGTTTTAATTTTATTTTAAATCACCCTTGATAAAACCTTTCTGTTAATTACACATTCAACACTAATTTTTTTACGTTATGGTATCGAAGTTTGAAAAATCGAAATCGTACTAGCGGGAAAATAGGGGGAAAAGAAGTACTTTTCCGTGGTTTCTATGGATTTTATTGAGATTGTAAACAAAAAAAACTTCCGTAAATTGCGAGTAATACTGAAAAGAACAACTTTTAATGGATGCATTACTAAATTTCTTTATCTAATATTTTGGAAGAAATATTGAAATGTTCATGTCAATAAAGGGTGAAATAAATCTGTTTATAATCTGCAAACATTGCTTATTTGTAATGTAACCCTTTCTTCAAATAATTTTGTTTTGATATAAATTTCTATTAACAATTAATTTGACTTTCCAGTAGCGTTAATGTTTCTTATTGGAAGTCCTTATTGTATAGTTATGCGTTCGTAAACATTGTATGGATGCACAGACTTTCGCATGTAATAAAATTGATTTTTTTTATAGGTAGCGTAATCTGTTTAATTTAGTAACAGTCGCCAAGAACAAAGAGAATTATTGTAAATGTGAAATTTTCACGTAATTACAAAATATTATTTTTATTTAAAATTCCACTGTAAAATGTAAAATAAATAAAAATTAAATTTCAATATTAACAATTAAAAATAACTAATTTAATTAATTATTTTTTAGGTAAATTTGAATTTAAATATTTTATAATTAGTTTCACTTGACGTTACTGTGGGATAGGAATGTTGAGTAAATATTATTGCAGCGGAGTATTATTATTATCTTCATCGGTTGTAGAATTACAAACATCGTGTGAGTTGTAATTTACTGGGGAATGTTGTGAGTGTAGTACGTAGCTCCGACTGATCCGTCCGGGTGCTACTCTGTCGTCTAATAAATCACATCACACGTTTCAGAGGAACTCTCCGGCAGACACGACATTAAATTGATTTACTTGAAATTCATTTATGTTAAACGGCAAATATTAAATTTAATCTTTTAGTTTTATTCCGAAAGTTTATATGTAGTTTATCGCATTGATTTTCTCATAATGGATTTATTGGTTTTAAATTTTAAAAAAAATCCTTAATTCACGTACATCAGTTGCGTTAATCAGTTTTAATATTAAATATTTAAGATAAGGTGACCATGTTTCTCGTTATTATTATTAGATAACTTCATTTTAAAATTAATTTTAATTTGTAAACTACCTGTTTTGAATGGGACGTTTAGTTTAAAGATAAAAGTATTTTCTCAGTTATTCTTTTTGAATTCAGTTTCGTTTTTTCATGCTTTTTTATGGGGTCCTTGAATTTAAGAACCACTCCGTTTCGTCGTTTATAGTTTAGGCAACAGATAGAAGTGGTGAAGGAGATTACTTGATTAAAAATTAAACGTTACGGAAAAATAAACATATTTGTTTCATACAAAATTACTCAAGTAAATGTAGCGTAACGTTGATATTTTTTTACAGGTGTAATAACCAAGAGTTACTTTTAAATGTACGTAAAAATCTAAACTGTATTACAGATTCAGGATTAGGGTTCTCCGAAACACGACTAGCGATTTACGAAAACACTAAAAAATTGAATGTCATTTATTCTCAGTCGCGTGTTTTGTTTTCTAATCTCGTAAAAAAGTGTTGTTTTTTTTCAGAGCAACCTAATAAGTGTACGTACATATTTTATGATACAGTTACATTAAGATGAAATTCTTTTCGTTAAATCTCACTTTTACTATTTTAATTTATTATTTTGTAATTCATCGATATTTGATTATAACATTTATTTTCATTAATATTATAACGCTCCCGCCAATGCGAAGTACTGTGATATCTTTTATTATCATTTTTATTTTACGGAGTGGACCCTCGCACTGCTTCGGGGTCTTAAGTTTCCCATTCCTTTTTCGTGTTTATTTACAGATGATGTACGTTAATATATATATATTTTTTTTTTTCATGGGGGATTTTGATGTCGCCTTCATATAAGTTATACATACATATCTTCTTTAATATTGGTATAAAAAAATCATACATCGCTTGTTATGTCTTCATTTTGAACTTAGTTCATTCTAATGTTTCTTTCAAACTCCTGAGATCAAACATTTTGCATGTTGGAAAAAATTTATTTTTAACAACCGACTAAGGAATTCTAGCTGACTTTCTTTTGTTTTTCTTATTCCTGAAGCTCTTTCGAACTCCTCGTTCTATTCAGATATTTGTATTATTTTACTTGTGTTATCTAATTTATAGGATGTATATATATATATATATATATATATATATATATAGAATAAATACCTTAGTAACCATAGCTGTTCTAAAAGTAAACTATTTATTATTTTTATGGACGGTATTAGTTCATTGCCTACAAATATCATAGAATTAGTTCTAGAAGCCCGTATCTTTTAAAATATTGTACAGAGTCTGGGATTAGTATGAAATTCACTCTTGGTTACGGTCATGTGATGAGCATGTTTTTGTAAATAGACCGTTAACCTGACAGGAATATTTTACACTATTTCATGCGGTACTCTGTTTTACCTCTGTGACTGCTATTTATAAGAATTAGTAAACTCAATTAATATATTAATTAAATATAGAATTTCTATATAATTATTAATATTTTTATATTAATTATATAGAATTAATATATTATTTCAATAATATATTTATCCACGAATTTAATAATTAAATGTCTAGTTCCGTTTAAGCAACCTAACGGCTGAACCATTGTACGACTCTAATGAAAAGAAACGTTTACCGGTTACGACTTAGAATACTCCATAATAATTTCTTGTCGACTTCATCAAACGCATTTTCTAAGTCAGTGAATCGCTGTAAGTGATTTTGATAGGTAGAATTTATTTTTAGAGTTTAAAGCTATACTCCGTAGGTTTCACTGCTTATAGTAAGTACTTGAAGGACTCTAGAAGTTATTATTTTATAAAAATCGGGTAAGAGCGTTTTTTTTTTTAATTTAAATTGCCAGAATTGTTTTATATCAGGTTTCTTGAAGATTTTTATGTAAAGGAGATTCGCCTTTCCAGTATTTTTTCTTAATACCTAGCATATGTTTGTAAAATTAAAAATCTGTAGTGAAAGTGAACAGAATCATTCAGCATTTATTAATTTACTTTCTGTGGTTTCGTGATTCTCGTAAATGAACGCTAGGTCCACCTAATTTTTATAGATTAAGTCTGGTTCCTAATTTCTGGGCCCGAGTTCTCCTCCTTCCTCTGATCAAATCAGAATCCACAAAAAATTGTTGTTTTCATATGCAAAGTGAATAATTATTCGGGTTATAATTATCATTTATGAAGTATTTTTGTTATTTTCTATTAACTCTACATCTAATTACTTTTACTCAGTGTCAGCATGGAACCGATTGAAGAGTTTTTTAATAGTAGTAGTATATAAAAAAGGAGCCAGAAATTATATCGCATGGATTGAACCTAATATAACATGGCAAAGCCAAGCAGCAGTCCGACTATTTAGTGGATTAAAAACTTGTACACGAATCTAATGTCACTATCAAAGCATATTCCCGTGATCTATAGATCGTTACAGTATTTTCTTACATAACCCATCGGATTGCTCTAGTGGTGAACTCGTCATCGCAAATCAGCTGTTTTCGAAGTGGAAAGTTCCAAGGTTCAAATCCTTATAAAGACAGTTACTTTTATACGGATTTGAATACTGGATCGTAGATACCTATGTTCTTTGGTGGTTGGGTTTCAGTTAGCCACACATCTCGTAAATGGTCGACCTGAGACTGTACAAGACTTACACTTCATTTATATTCATACATATCATCCTCATTCATCCTCTGAAGTAATACCTTACGGTGATTCCGGAGGCTAAACAGAAAAAGATAGTATTTTCTTACGTGATGTCTTTCAATAAATACTGTTGGGCTTTTTTAATTAAATTATTTGACGTGGAATATTTATTTTTGTTTGGAGAAACCCATATTATTTCGTTAAATATAAATGGGGTTCTTTCTTTGTTGTAGATACTTAATTGCCGTATTGTTTTATATATTCGTATGCTGTTATTAATAACTAATAATGTTTTAATCATCGATCCAACTTATTAAAAAAAAATTTGCCGGATCGTGCTATTTTATGCACGCAGTAAAACCAAATGTACCACTCTATAAGGCTATCTCTTTCTAGTCCAACGTAAACAGAACTAAGCGCTGTTGCCTCGTCTGGATAAACGGTACCGCTTCGTCGCGTTATATCTCCATGTAGGTACATTAATATCTCAACTAAATTTGATGTTACGATTTGTGTCATTTTATGAAGGATCTGAATATTCAATAACAGTGAATTTCCACCGTTAACACGTATTGAATTAATTGCGTGTTATTTTCGGATTATCATTGGACATTTTAAACGTTAATGTAAATTGAAGAAAACGTTTCTGTAAATACTCGACGTAGATAGAAATTGCTGCAGGCTAAAGGAGGTGGAAATTGGCGACGATTGACAATGTAACTGTGAATAGTAATTTTGTAGTTGTTAGGTACGTATAGCACGTGCCATCCCCAGAGAATGACAGAGCAGCGAGGGAATCGAGAGAGGTTGGGGGAGAGAGTGAGCAGCCTGCATCGATCCGGTGCACTTCCCCTCGCTAGCAACCTCCCTCGTTTTACTCTGTTTCTGTTCTTTCCCCGTCCCTCTTCTGTTCCACAGCTATCACACTTCCTAAATTTCATTTCGTCTTTTATCCGTCGCGAAATAAACGTTTCAAAAGTAGAACGGTTAGCGGTGTTTTTTCATATCCTTATATATGTATATATATATGTTTAATGATCATTACTTTATACTATAATAAGGTAATAAAACTTGAGTATTCATTTAACCACGAAATAAGATTTCTTTAAATTATGTAATCCTTAATATTTTTTTTTTTAAAAATAGCATGCTTCATTACTTCATAAAAATAAATCATTAATTGTATTAAGTAAAGTAAAAAATTTCTTGTGCTTTTCTTCTCTAATTTCGCTGGCAATTTTGTTTATTTGAATGTTAATATAAATGGTAAGGAGATGTATCTATGAGATACGATGATCTAAGAGATCAAGTGTACTGCACCAAATCCGATCCGTTTACAAAAGATGAGGTGGCAATTCGTTGAAGAAATTATGAATAAGACGAAAATGAGCCGGTGTAAAAGTAATAAACGTTCAGTTCCTTTGACCTTTTCTCTGGATATATAACGCAACAGTTGCAAACAGAATGGTTTCATAATCAAGCTTGACTTAACATCATTCCAAATATTTGTTCAAAGAATATCCAGCTCTCAAATGAGCCGAACGGTTTTCTTTTCTGTATATCATTAATTATAATAGATAAAACAGTGTCTTATTTAGTTGTTTCCATCTTACTGGAATCCGTATTTGTAAAACTAAAAATATAAAAGTAAAATTAAAATACGGTAAATTAATCTGGATAGTAGCGAAACGTTTTTAATTTTTTCTCTAAGTTTATTAGCGTTTGAAGATTTTAAAAGTAAAAGCAACAAAACGAATATAACAAACATTGTCTGTTTCAAAATGGCATTGATAATGAAGATGATTTATGTTATGTACCAGTCGACCGAGTCTCCTAGTTCGCTTAAGATATTTAAGTCGGTCCATGGGACCTTTTGGGAAACTTCTTAACTCATGTAATTTGAACCACTAATGTAAACACTTTGGTACCAATATTTTAAATATAAGTATCAATTCTAACCCTGGTTTTTTTTTAAAGAGGCTTATATAAACTACAATCTTCGCGTCTCATAAGCAGCATGTTTGGTTGTAGTAGAATCTTAATTTGTGCCGTTTAAAAATCATAATGAATTTTATTTTAATTTATTGACTTACGAAATAATTTGTGTTTACGAACACAACTGCCGTTCTACACATGAACATTTACTACCGATTCCCCTGCTTCGAAACTGTTAACGATGTTCGTGACATTTTCTCTAAAAGAACAGAATGTACGGTAATTTTTTATTTTTTCTGTCTTTGTATAAAAATAAATACGTTTTTATTCTAGTTGATGCTCATTTGACAGTCTTTGAAAACTGTTTTGGTTGAATAATAGAAATCAGTTACACAAATTTATTAAATATAAACTCGTTTTAAGAATATTGATTATGAATAATTACATCAATTTAATAACATCTCTACCTTTCAGTGATTACATTTTTCATTAGCATTTTGACTGATGCGAAGGATTGTATCTTTTCATAATGTTAATTGCTAATCTTGTAATAGCAACTTATTTAAACGTTCTATTTCCCCATTTGCATTTGCCTTTAATTACAGTTTCTGAGTCTTACTTCTTTACTTTTATTATTATTTTTAACATTTATTTGTATTAAAATAGGTATTCAACTGATGCAAACACGAGAATATCACATATAGATACTTACGTGTTATAAAAAAAAGAATAGAGATGAATCTCAAGATCACATTGATAAAATAATAAATATAAAACTACCCAATAAAACATGTCTATCTGTTTTGCGTTTTGATAAAAAAATTTGCGAACAACGAACAATAATAAAAAAACCAAGACTTAAGTTACTTAAAAGGCATAATGCGTAATGCATATACGACAAAGGCGTAATGCATGTACGTAAAGGATCGTGGCCTCATCCAGTACTCATAATGGATTATTTATTCGATCGATTACAAAACTTATTTAAACATTTTAAGTAAGATGTGTTTCAATAATTTCAAATTGTTGTATTTTTTTAAGTTGGTGTTTTATTTAAATTTGTTCACGTGATTACGCTAATCTTTTATATAAAACTATGAAAATTTTGAACGCTTTAGCAAACCAGAATCTATTATAGATTTATGTATATTTAATGTTTATAATTTATATTTATTTATAAACTAAAATTTGTTATTACACCAATTTTATCATATATTCGGTATATGTCGGTTACATTCTGCTTTAGCTTTGTTAGGAATTGTTGTACTTGGATAATTCTAGGACAGCAGATAAGAACAATAAAATCACAGAATATTTATTCATTTTATTTCGCAGCGTATTATGTAAGTCACAGATTCACGAATTGTTCCCAGCTGCTTGGAGGTGGCCAAGGTTTATTCTATTATGTTGCTTAATTAATCTCGGTAATACAGTTTTCTTTAAAATGGCATTGTTAATAAATTCATTTAACAAATATTGATTTCTTAAGCCCATTTTATAAGATCGGTTGAAGTAGGCGAGTCATTACGACACGCCTACGTTGACTTTTTTGACTCGATGATGATGATGACGGCGATGCTGTGGGGGAACTCCCTTCAACTCGCTAGATTCTTTATTCATTTGATTTTTATTCTCTCTTCTCCCTATTTCATTAAATGAACTTTTGCATTGCTCCGTACATTCCTTTTATCTATTTACTGAATGCAAAAGTGGTAATTTTAATTCGGAGAATGGAACATTTTTTGCACCATTCCTTCATAATTTATACATCTTAGCTATTTTTGACTTCATTTGCGTTTAGGTGAACACGTAAATAATTAGAGGTAAAATTTCTTGTATTATTCTTTAAATTCGTTTATGTTTACGAGGTATAAGCTGTTCCGTGAATTGAATTTTATTTCGTTTTATTTTTCATAAATAAGTACACAAAGATGAAAAAATGTTTTTATTCGGCAGTAAATTCAATTTTGTAATATATTTTAAAGAAACATAAAGTAATTTTAAAGTTATTTTTTCTTAATAGATAAGAAGAAGGATTCTTATTGGTATGAACTATGTGTTAATTATTTTATTCTGCTGAAATATTCTTTTTGTTTTTAATCTTTATTCTCAATCTAGCATAACAGTGCACATCAACCATATGATATAACATTTATTACAATCAAATATGAATATAAATTCAACATTCACTAATTTTTTGATACATTTTGAAGTGTCGTATAAAATTTTAAAAAGGAATAGGAAAAAGTACATATTAAAAAATTGTTACTCTGAAAACTTATTTAAGAAAATGTGGATCTGCCCTAGTCTGTGATCTTTCTTTATCTTTTTTCCTTGTATTTTGGCTATAACCAAAGTATACATTAGACTAAGTTTGGACAAATCTCTTGCTAAGAGTGCAGGAAAGGATTTTGAACCGTGTTGTTTTTCAATAGCATTTTCAATTTCGGATGAAGTTTTTAACGGAAGGTGAATGGTTTTTTTTTTTCAATGAAGAACTATGTTATTACAGTAATTTTTCTGTTAGTTAAAGAAATTCCATTATTGAATCGCCGTTGGACGTATACTTCCTTGAGAGAAGAACACAGGAGTAGGAATTACGTATCTGATGATACGTAAGTGAAAACATTGAATGAATTTTTAATGTCCGTACTTTGAATCATAAAGCACAAGTAGAAGTGGACTTTTTTGGACTAAAAGTTTTACAGGCACATACAAACGAACAGAATCTACTTCCATTTTTCAGTGATCCCTGAATCCTAAAAACCAACATTCTGGTACGGTGATTTTTTTGCACGATTAGCACACTTTTATCTTGTTTTAATATATATTGCCAGGAAAGTAAAAATTTCAGTATAGTATAAAAAAATATTTATTGTTCGATTTTTAGTTGTAATAAATATAGAATGATTAACGATCTCGTTTAAAATTCTATTTATACAATTTATTTTGTGGAATAGTATGCTTTCGATGTCATTTAATATTTTAAATATATGTAAATGAATAAAAGTAAAGAGATATGGTGGGATTTTGTATGATGTCTGTGCATCGTAAAACTCGTGGTTTGATATCTAGCTGTTGACCGGCGTATGTCGAGTTTACTTCAGACCGGCTCGTACACATTCGTTGGCCGCTCGTTGCTGTCTGATAATAAACCCATTGTGAGCCCCATAGACTGTCTGTTCCTGTGTCGGCTTTGTGCTCCAACGCGCTATGTATTACTACACCGCTGTTATTTACCTCTATTTTTCCCATGAACTTAGGTCGCCTTGATATGCACGGCTGTTCTAGCTAGTGAAGTACGCTGCGTTCTATTTAGTAATAATACTTAAAGAAGATTCTGTTTTAACAACTCTACATTATGGAAACGTAATCCTCTATCGTTGTAAAGTACGACACACTACAATATTAAATATTGTGATTAATGAATAAATAAATAATGGCATTTATTCATTTCTATTGTCGTTAGATAATATGTAACACATTCATGAATTAAACTTTGTATTGTAGGTAATAAAAACTGCGATCTATGAAGGCAATGTATTAATTCAGCGACAACAAATTTTGTTTATTGTAGGATTTAGGAGATCGAAAATTTTTAAGTAACCCTCTTTTTTTTTAAGTAACCCTCAGCATGACACATATATATTTTCTTACGTGGTGGCTTGGTGTTTGAAATTCTATCATTATACCTTTCTGTTACGGTGTGATTTTTATAGAATGTCAATATTCTGTACTTGTGCGCGCGCATATATCCATGCTCGTGTACTTTTTTAATGTGTGGAAACAGTTTATCGGTTGGAAATTGTTAATTTAAAGAAAATTTAACTAAATATAACATTAAAGTTATTCTTTCTTACCCTTTCATTAAATAAAAATAAGACTAACTTAAAATAACCTACCAAAAAAAAACAAAAACTACTTTTTCAGTTTTTAAAAGTTGGCTTGTATAAGAAGGCGCAGATTTGAGGAAGAGGAAATTTACATAATTAAAGGTGTGGGTGTTTTATTTGCAGTTTTTCTTCAAATAGTTCAGTTTTTAAACGATCGGTTTTACTAGTTTCTATTTGTATGTGTGTGTGTATATATATATATATATATATATATATATATATATATATATATATATATGTCGGAGAATAAAGTACAGTGGAGTATCTTCCGACAAAACGATGAGAATATTCTTTAGAATATCTGTATTTTTAGTAGTTTTAAGAAATGTACTATTACTTGTAATATTTTGTAAAATAAGGTTTAAATTGTTTTATTGCGGTAGGCTTAGGCCTAGGTAGGCACATGGTTGTCAACGTAGTCGGGATCCCAGGACGATAGGGGTATCATAAAATTAATAAGGAAAAGGAAATATGCAGTAGGCATATTATTTGAGAATATTGAGAAAAGGCAGTCTTGCTTTGGAACCCAGATCGAACAGACGTCCTGGTGATCGCGAATTCGTTATTTCCCTGAGCCTCGGTCTATCGCAAGTTGTTTTAATATTATTTGAATTCTAAATTAAATTAATCTTATATTATAATTCGTGTACTACTGAGTTATTGATAAGTGATAATTATCATTTGTAATTATTTCATTGTACGAGTTATCTACTCATTTTTATTAATTGAACTTTATTATAATCTTATATATTCTCCACTTGTAATAATAAAAATGAGTGAAACACAAAACGTTGAATCCCTGACAAATCTCCTCGCCTCTCCGACATATATATATATATACACACGTGCGCACACACACACATATATATACATGAGCGCTTATATTTATTTTATATTTCGCTTTATATTTCATTAGATGAATTACATATTTAATTTTTTTTTTAATTTCATAAAATAATAATTTTAAAATAAAGAAAATAGAATCCTATTTCAGTCGTCTTGATAAACGCTATTAGTATTTTATTTTACAAAATACCATGACCATTTTTATTTTTAAATATATATATAAATTCAATTTAAATTATGAATCTGCTATAAAAAAATCATGCTCGTGAAATAAAAAGCCTAGGAATTTTTCGCCTTGATAAAAATAAGAAAAGGAACTCTTAAAAACAAATATAAAGTTTGCTATCGAACGTGAACTAAGGCTCTTTGGATTGCAGGAATATTATGTATTAATTTTTACGTTAAGTTTTCCGATTAAATTTCATGAATTTTCGCGCGAAAATATATTGAATTTTAGAGTGATTGTTTTGCTGTGTATCATTAAAACAATTACTAATATTAATTTCAAAAATGTGATTAAACATTTCAACTTTCTCGTAACGTTTCAACTGGCGCGTTGTCTTCTATGTTACAGAACTTCATCTACAGTTGTGTTTACTGAAAGCTATTTCCCTCTTTCTAGCATTTATTTTAGAGGAATTAATTTTTTCCATTCACCAGTTGTTTTCGTAGTTATAATTCGAGTTTTTATCTTCTGTCATCCCTCTTTAAATTCTTCCCGAAATTATTTCTGGTAATGATCTGCAAGTTTATTGAACTTTTATACATTCCCAAAATTCTTAATAGTGCAGAGTTTTTCGTACGATAAAATTTTGCATCTAATAAAAAGGAAGAAGGTTTCTGTAACGTACAGTCCAAGTTGCCTATATCAATAAAAACAACGGTTCATATTTTTCGGGTTATATATAAACCGATTTTCCTTTCTATGTAAATCGGAGTTTTTCATAATATTCAAACCCAATTTTCTTAGTTAGCTTTTTTATGTAATTATGTTTTAGGTTATTAATTACGATTATTTAATGTAATTTGAATTACTGTAATCATTGTTTTTCTTATGATAAAGACCAACAAAAAAATATCAGTGTATTGTAATGTGAGCGAATCAGATACCATAAATATACGAAAAATAGTCTTTCTAAATAGTCGCTTTTCTAAAAATAAAACATATAAAATAATACTGGAAAATTAAAAAAAATTGTTAAATTATTGTCAAATATGCGAAATAGAATACAATAACAAAACCTACGCTTTGTGAACACTACGCTCATAAATCATTTATACATCAATTCTGTCGGTGGTCGAAATAAGAAATCGGTTCTACACGAACAGAGATTTACAAAGAAACTATATATTTATAACCTTCGAAATAATTTTTAAAAATTGGCCAAAATTCAAGAACGTGATATTGCTTCACTTTGTCAATATACTCGTACATAACAACATAGTATTACTGTAAGTCAGGAGCCTGAACGTGATTAAGGACAAGTTATCATTTAGTTGCGAATTAAATAAATATGTAATTTCTATAGTGAAATACTGTAACTATTTCACTGCTTATTTGATGGGGAGGGGGGATTGGAAAATTGTAAATTACAAAAGAAGTTAGATGTTAGATTAATTACGCTTGCATTCTCAATAAAAGCTAAAACTTTTGCTTATGATCCCATTAACAGCACTTAGAACGCTTTAAAAATCTTCCGAGGATGTTTGTTAAACACCATGTTCTCATACGGTTATCTGAAATCACACTGTAAAAGTGTTAAGTTGTTTTAGTTAAAGAAAAATAACTCAAATAGAAATAAGTCGAGGAAAATCTTTAAAATTTTTTCATTAGAAACGGATCATAAGGGAAAACCACTTATTCCGTGGGAATGATGTAAACGAGACTTCTGGTTAAATGAATGTTTACTCTACTACAAAACATACAAGTACGGTCTTGCCTAACGATGATGGATCGATAGAATATTGAGAAAGAAGAATACGGTTTATTTTAAGGATTTGGTTTAATATTCGACAGTTTTTTGGAGTAATTTATTTAACGAGTAAATAAATACACTAATGTATACGGTATACAACTGTATGCAGGCAGGCAATAACATAGGTAATTATAATTTTATCTCTACCGTAGTTAAGAACAGACATTAATTCAGATCGCTACTGATTAAAGTTGGAATACTGCCAACAGTTTCGCTGCCTCTCTTTATTAATTGTTTTTAATTTTCATAACAACTTTTCTTTTTAAGCGACTAATTACAGTAAAACAGAAAATAGGTAATAAATGACGTAAAATACCATTCATAAAATAAATCGTAATTGAAATTTGTACTTGCGAAATATACATTGAGGCCGATATAACCGTTTCCTTAATCAGAAATTTAAAAAAATTATTTATTTAATTATTTGATTTTATACTTAAACGACTGAACATTTTTACAGAAATTAGTATTAAACAGATTTTTTTAAATTATTTTTGAATGATGCATAGTGATGAAAGAACACACTAAACACAAGCGTGGTAGGGTCTCGGGCTTTCATCCGGAAGTCCCTGGTCCGAATCCCGGTCAGGCATGGCAATTTCACACGCTACTTGTATTTTATTTCATCCTCTGAAGCAATACTTAACGGTGGTCGCGGAGGTTAAAATAAAAAACAAGCGTACATAACACGGTGCATAGTTATTTTTAAGAAGAGGATGTGTATTTATTTTTTAGTAAAAAAATCTTGGTTGCGATTTAGAAAAATCTAATTCGCGCAGATTTATAATTAAATTTCTTAAATCTGGTAACGGTATAAGCTGGATTTTACCGATATTCGTTTGGAGCTTAAAATTTGTTTCTTCCCGAGTTATAAAATTGAAAACTCGATACTTCACAACTTCATTTTTTTAGATCAATTCATTTACTTATTTTCTTATCAGATGAAGAAATATAAATTCTAAAATGATTTAATTTTACGAATAGAGTTACAAAAACATATGTAATCCTAATTTAAGATCATTTAAATTAAAAAAAAAAAAAACGAAGTACCTCAAAAATGCCTATATTTTGAACTTGTTTTACAGAAATAGAAACAAAATTTGGAGAAAAATATATTTGAAAACTGTATAGAACCTCAGTAACTTTTCATTTAGAAAAACCATGATAAACATATATTTGAAGGAAATTGGTTGAAACAGTAATTAATCACAAACGTTTTTGTAACATTTTTTTAAGATTAGTGCCATCTTTGAACCTTTGGGCTATGGAACTTTACATTCGTACATTATTTCCGATGATATTATTTTCGGATATCACCACACACCAGCAAAATTTATATGCATTCCTCCGGCTCCCTTTGACATTTAATGAAATAAATTCTTCGTTCATGAGATATCTCATTAGACCCACGCGCAGTAATTTGTTACCATTATGTGTTTTTGGATAAAAAGATATGAAATCGTTGAGAAAGGACTTCTAAAAAGACGAATAAAAAAAATTAAATAATCTTTTGAAATCTAATTTTCACTGTGTTGTTCACTGTTATTTTTCTAGCTGTTGTATTTACAACCAAAAAATTTATCACACGAACTTCACTGGTTTACTGTATAACTCGAACTTAGTGTGTTATAATCTAAAAAGTAACGCCAATATAAACAACTCTGAATATCGTCGCATGATCTAAGTATTTAAAAAAATATGTAATTACCGTAATTTTTTTTGCGATATTCCAATAAAATATCATCATGGTGAATTGAAATTTCTAAAAAAAAGAATTTTCTGATGTTTTAATTTTTGGTTGTTTTACTTATTTTGGTTGGTTTACAATATTTTGGTTGTTTTACCTTAACAGACAGTCTTACTTATTGAATTTATACAAACATTAGTCTCAAGGTTAGTTAAAAGAAATGATAAAGCGGTAAGAAACCATTCACAAATAACGTAAAATATTGAGGGCTACGTTCCTTTACGAAAATTTCACAAAAATAACGTAAATTAATGAAATACTTCATCAGAAAAAAAATCATCATAAATTTTGAATTTACACAACTGTAACGATAGATGACCTTAAGTCTAAGCGTCATAAAAAGTATATGAGGTCCAAAATGGCTGAAAAATAGTTACAAGTGAAGACTCTTAAGTATTAATTAATTAAAAAAGAATCAAAGATTATATTACAAATATTAATTCACATTTCCATAAATCCATTAACAGCTACCCTGCCCTGTTTTACCATCTGCAAAGAAGTGAGAAATGTAGAACTGCTCGAAATATCCATTGTGGCAAACCACCAACCGCTCTACAATAAGGAGTTGTCACCGTCGGCAGGGTACAGGAAACCTCTTCATACCGCAGACATTATCACGTTTGCACTTTAAAGAATAGTACGTTTGCCCGCGTCTGACTCTCGATCACCTGGGTTTACCATTAACATCAATTTATTTCAAAGCCGTTATTCTAATTTTAAGATTAGTTTTTTTTAATGACATTTTAACATTTAATTTTTCTCCCGTTCCAGCATTATATTCGCTAAATTAAAATCGTAATAAAAATGAAAATCCGTACTAACATTTTATTTGCTACTACTTTCTCGTGTTCTTCATAGATAGTCAGTTTTATTTGTTGTTTAAAAAACCCTTATAAACAATTGCTTCCTATAATTTTGTATTATTCAGAACACACAGCAACAGTGTATCATTTTCAGATCTTAACTAAACAAGCTGTTATTTAAAACTAGTCAACAATACTCAACATATTAATATAAGTTATAAATCTTAAACGTTAGGAGCCTGTTTATTCTAGCGACAGCAGATAACTAATATAAACTAATAGTGAAAAAGTTAAGCATCATAATCTAACAGACGGATTAACCGTAAATTTACTGTTATAATCCTGTACCGATGAGATGTATTAAATATCAGAAAAATATTTTTTTAAATAAAATTCTAAATTTTACGAAATTATTTAAAATCGTAAAATTATAATTATTCTCCTAGTTGTTAATTACCAATTTTTGCCACACTCTTCCAGAAAGAGAGTGCCTAGAAGAATATATGTTTATGGTTCTTGTAATGTAAGAACTACGGCACTGGTTTTCGTTATATAGATATCAAACTATTCGAATCAACAACGTGAGTGACAGTGGGTGTACGGCGATTTTAAGAAAACGCGATAGCAAATTTCTCCAATTCGGAAAATCAGATTTTTTTAAAACTCGTCTGGTTGAAATATTAAGGAAAACAAATATAAAATTTTAATAAACTATCGAGTCTCCTTATTATATTGCGCATAAAAAATAGCTCTTATGTGATACAACTGCGTAGTGAAGTTGTATCATATAACATTGTTCGAATGTTGTAAATTAATTCGAGCACAAAAATTGCGAAACTAACTAAAAATAAAATGTAATAAAAATATTTTTAATTATTCTTTCAGAAAATAATTATATAATAATTTTTATGTACAAAAACTAATACTTTTATGACTTACTTTCACTAAATGGTCTGATTTCGATTTTTTCTTGTGTCGTACAGAAAGTTCTTTTGGAGGTTCCTTTGCTTAATTGCTGCTCGTGAGATAAGGAGCTGTTAAACATCTTACGAGTTAATGTACGTCGCCTGCTCTAGCGCGAAGTGTTTATTCTCATTTTTATTTACAAATGTCATTTCATCCATGTAACTTGAAAATTTCGTTAAAAACTGGATAATTAGTCCATTAGTGACGAACGATCGGAGAAACTTTCGTTTATTTTTATTTTATAAGCATAACTTAAACCTTACCGTATAATTGATTTACTTAACTTCTTGTTAACTATTTCAGAGATAATTTTAATTTGTAGCAGATGTAAGGAATTACATTAAGGATAAACATAATTTTTGTTTCCTAACATGTGATAGATAATTTTAATCTGGTTTTTGATATTGTATTTTGTTAGCTCATTTTTTATTGTTTAACGTTGTTAACATAATTTTTAAGCCATAAATAAACAGTACTAGACAAATAATTAAATCATATCATAGTCACATATTATTACATCATATTTAATGCTGAAGAGTGCGCCTTCAAGGACAAGATTAAATGTCTGTGCAGGTCAAAACATGCAGCTGAAAACTCAGCTGTGTTGTTTGTATTAAATACTACATTTAGGAATGAATTAATTTTTTTCAGTCGTATTGCTTTTTAAAGTATGTTAACAGTGCAGTGTCGTAATGCTCGAAATTGTGTAAATGATGTGGATGCCGTATCACTTGTACTTTCAGTGCAAAATTGGTGATCAGCTTAAGACGTGGGCTCCTGATATAGTATGCACTAATTGTTCTGTGTATTTAAGAGGATGGCTGAAAGGAACACGTAAGGCCTTGCCATTTGGTGTACCTATGATTTGGCGTGAACCTAAAGACCAAATAACCGATTGTTACTTTTGTTTAACAAGTGTGTCTTGAATTTCTAAAAAATCTTAACATACTGTAAAAGGTCCTTCATTGCAATCTACAATCAGGCCTGTATCTCACAGTGAAATTATTCCACTTCCTGAGCCACCTGTGAATGTATGTTTTGAAAGCAGCGATGAAGAATCAGGCAGTACTGCAGAACACAACAATGATTTTGATTTTGACTTATCTTCCAATAAGCCAAACCTTATATCACAAGGTGAATTAAATGATATTGTTAGGGATTTAAATTAATCAAAAAATCGAGCTGAACTGTTAGGATCAAGGCTACAAGGATGGAATTTACTTCAAAAAAATACAAAGATTTCCGACTTTCGAAGCCGACAAAAAGAAATTTCTCAGTACTTTGTTGATGAAAATAATTTCGTTTATTGCACAAATATTGATAGGCTTATGTTGCACTTGGGAAAAGTTTATAAACCAGAGGACTGGCGCCTTTCCATAGATTCGTCCAAGTATAGTTTAAAAGTGGTTCTACTACGCAATGATAACAAATAACCTTCGATACCAATCGCTTATGGTATTAATTTGAAAGAAACATACGATGTGATGAAAGACGTTATTGAAAAAATAAATTATAAAAAACATAGCTGGAATATATGTGGTGATTTGAAAGTTACAGCTATTTTGGTAGGCATGCAGTTAGGCTATACTAAGTACATGTATTTTCTTTGCGAATGAGACAGCCGGGCTAGGGATAAACATTATGACGAAAGAGTGGAAGAAACGTGACCGCTTAACTCCAAATGGGAAAAATATTATTCATGAGCCCTTAGTTGAACCCAAAAAAATATTTTTACCCCCTGCCATATCAAGCTTAGACTAATGAAAAATTTTGTAAAAGCAATTAAGAAGGATAATCTCGGATTTTTTTACATCAAGCAGAAATTTCCGAATGTAACCGAAGGAAAAATTTAACAAGGAAATTTGTGGTCCTCAAATAAGAGAGTTGGTCAGAGATGATGTATTTAACTCAATGTTAAATACATAATGTAGAAAGTGCAGCTTGGGCTTTATTTGAAAATACATTTCCTTAACTCACATTTGAATTTTTTCCCGGAAAACCTCGGAAAAGTGACGAACACGGTGAACGTTTCCACCATACCATTTCGGTGATGGAAAGCTGCAATAAAGGGAAATGGAATAATAACATGCTAGCCGATTACTGTTGGACATTAATTCGGGATGTGCCTGAGGCTAATTATAAAAGAAAAGCATCAGCGAAATCATTCTAACACAGGTATGGCCATGAAAAATTATAACTTTTAATAATTTTAACTATATATTTCCTTAATTTTCTTTATGAAGCGTAATATATTTAAAATTAAGGATGATGAAAAATTGTATTTACAGATCTGAAACGTACGCAAAAAAACAATTCACAGAAATGGTATCACACTTAGAGAAACATTAAAATTCTTTTTTTGTCTATCAGTGTAATCAATTGCCAGGTTGCACGTCATTCGCCCCTGTGCAATGTTTACATCAATAACTCGATAATTAACTCGTCAATAAGTCGATACTTACTTAACTTCGTCACTCTCTGGTCTTTTCCCGCATTTAACACCAATTAAATGATTTGGAAATTAATCGGACATACACACAATTATGCATACCGATCCTCTGCACGTCACAGTGAGGTAAATTAGTTGGTCTTTGTTCCTTTCATTGTTAGCTGCAATATCATTTTAATGGAAGATTTCTCACATTTTGAAACGCCAATGAACTAACTCCTTTAACTACTTCACTATTAAATGCATAATCTAAAAAATGAGATGTAAATAATCATGAGAATAAATAGGTATCAAAAATATAACACCGAGAATTCGAATTTTTACAATCACCAATACCTATAAAAAAAATGTAATAGCTTTCTCCTAATTCACTTACTTTTTGAATTCGTGCGGTATTTACATATTCTGAGATCTTTTTCCTGATACTGATCTTACGCTAACCAGATTTACAACATAAATACTATATTAATTTTCGTCAATTTTTTTTAGTCATCTCGTTGATCCTGTTCGCTCTCAACACTTTACTGAGGAACATGTAAAACATCTGTCATTTGATCGCTGATAAAATAAACTGAACGAAGTTAGAATAATATATGAACAGCTTGCGATTCTTAGAGATTAATCCGAAAATTTAGCGGTAGCAATAAATATGTTTCCGTAAGTGAGCCGTATAAAAAACGACAAACGATATTCTAATAAAAATATATTTATCACAAAATTGTTGTTAATGAAAGACTCCCTTCAGAAAAATGATCCTCTCCATTTTTCTAATTCTAAATAGAAACTTTCTGGGTAAGTTACCCGAGGTGAATTTGGAAAACCTGGGGTTTAGGCTGCAAGATACAACCTAAAGAGTTTATATGTAAAAATAAAAAAAAAACTTCAGTATGATCAACGTAAGTACGAAAAAGTGCAACATCAACGAATATTTAGACGTAGCACAATTTAATAAAACACAAGCATCAACCTCTCATTATTGAGAGGGATGCAAATTATAAACGGCAATAATCTCAACGACAGAGTTTTTTTAAAAACGACTAATTAATTAAATTAGAAGCGTAATAATTTGAGTTTTTCAAAAACGACTTTCTTAATAAATAGTAAAAATAATTATATTTGAAAATATCTTATATAATAATTATAATAATGGTGATTTTATCATTACATCGAGTTCAGTAGATCTCGCAGGTAGTCGACAAGAATTTCTGAAAAAAAAAATGATAACAACCGTACAACTCGTACGCATTTATTAATTTTAAGTACACCAAATTCATAATTTCTTGAAAAAAAATTCATCGTTAGAAAATTAGTTTTGCTCTTAACAATGCAATCCATTACTGTAGAACCCATTTCGCGTACGTAATAATAATATTCAAATAAGTTTATTACTTTTACGCCAGTAGAATTCAATTAAAACAGTTAATTTATCAGTTCTTTACAAAAATAATTAAGATAACTGTACAGCAAAATGTTTGACGAACAGCTAACTACATTGAAAAAGAAAAAAAAGGAAACAAAATCACAATCAAACAAGAATGACACTGCCTCTTGACATCCGTCACTACTGAACGAGTAAAATATTTTTAGAAAAATACGGATAAAAGTCGAGGAACTTAAGTAAATGCTCTCTGTTACATGGTGATATAATATGCTCCATTAACCCCATAACTTTCTTTCCTAATGCGCATCAACAATCCGAGTGCAGTGTTTGCTAGTCGTGTAAAACTACCGAGCCGAATGACCGCCACAAACAAGGGTGAAAAAACGAGAGAGTACGTGTGTAATCCGTGCATTTCTGAACACACATGTTCGGCAGCAGCCTGTGTATATCAAGTTACCCTCCTACCACAAACTGAAGTACACTCATCAGCCCGCTATTAGAACACGTACATATTTTTTGTAATATCAAGTAAACGTGTCTCCGCTGTGGTTAGGAAGATTCTTGTGGTATCTTTTTTTGCTGTATTTGCCTTTTAGTTAATCGGCAAACTATTTTTTCGACGAGTTTAGTTTTTTAAAAAGACATCGTTACACAAACAAGATGTACAATACATAGTCGGTGAGTTGATGATGAAAGCTGGATTAGCGGGATCAATTAAAAATTGAGTAGCTCAGAATAAAGCTCCTTATAAAAATATTGACGTGATTAACTGAACAGAATGAATACGGTGTCAGACGAAGTCGGGGAATAGGTAAATTGTTGTGACCGTGAAAGAAAATAAGTATTGGAATAATGAAGTGAAATAAATATGATTGTTGATCAGTTGATGGATAATAAACATATTAAAGTTTAAAGATTTCGAAAACTTCTTTAGTTAGTTTAACGCCTATTTTATAATTACCCTACTTCACAAATTGCAAATTACGTTATGTCTAAAAAAAATTTTTAATAAACGTTAAACCTAGTATAAAATAGATGCCGCACATAGTACTTGTATATTTTCTAATTTACATCCCTGCTTTAAAAAAATAAAATACGAATCGCGTATCTGGATGTGGATGAATACCCTCGCGGTGCATGTTGTACAACATCTTGTTCATTTTCAATGAAAAAAAAACCTAAGACTTTGGAGCGTAGTATGATCCACTGGTGGAAGGAGGTTAAAATATTTTTGTTTACTGGAGATCAGTAACAGTGGAACGTTGCATATCTCGGTGTTTTATGGGTACACCTATACCATAATTTCAGTATTACAGTGTACAACAGTATTACAGTAACAGTACGAATCTTTAACGGTTTGAATTTGAACTCAATAATTTATTAATGAATTCTGACTATCCTGGTTTTTAGGTAAATTTCATTAGAAAGCTACCTATGTAATGGGTACCATGATTCGACATCCGGACAATTTCAACATATCTACGCGTTTCACATCCCCCAGACACCAAAATCACCGTCAGCTCAAAAGTTTATTATACATTTATATATATTTAACATTCTTCTGGACTCGATAACTGCTGTAATTTTGCGCCAATCACTTTCAAACTATTTTTTAAAAATAACTCGTCCCAAAATCTTGGTCGAATTTGGCAACGACCAAAATCGGACCAATGGGGTGGAAATGGGGAGGGCTTTTTCGAAAAAAAACAAAATATCGCTATAACTTTCTTATTAATTAAAATATCAAAATCGTTTAAAGTTCCTACTATTTTTTTGGATACGGGCCTAAAACAAATTTAAGTAAAGTTTTTTGATATCCCCTACCATTGGCCCAGGGGTAGAAAAGATCGGGTTTCAAAGACAGAAAAATCATACCTGCCTTAATAGGCACAGTATCGAATCGGTTCAAAGTGGTCGTTATCTAAACATTATCCAAAACTATCTTCTGAAACAATTTTTGATATGACCAACCCTTACGGCAAGGGATGACCAAAATGTTGCTGAAATTGTAAGAAGATGGGGCTTGTCATATGCTAAACACGTGAAAATTTTTTTCACATGCAACCATTGTCGTATTGAGTATATTTGAAGTTTTTCTTAACTTTAAGGTGGACTCTTTTTAATCCCTTACTTAGTACCAGTGAAATCTACCTCCGCCTTCCGGCGTGCCAAAAGGGATTTTTTTAATCCTGTAGCTTTTCGAGTTATCAGTCAGCTGTCGAATTATCTTAATCAGCTTATCAAAATTGGTCCGACAATGTTTTTTTAAATTAAAAAAACTAATTATTCTTCACTGTTACTTAGAAAATAGCCGAAAATCCAAAGCCACTGATCAAAAAGCACAAACTGGATCAAGGAAAATGATAAAAGATAATCGAGCAGTAAAATATTTTTACAATTTTTTTCATGTTTTACAAGGGCGCCAATTTCAGGTTACGCTAATAAAAACGGTTCTTTCTTTAGCCTATCTTCAGTTTTTCTGAAGAAAAACTTTGCAGTGAAATGAGAGTATGTAGATAAATAGAAACGTTTACAAAAAATAAACCGCTAACCTCGATTTTTATTTAATGTTATTTTGAAGGAAGTTTTAAGCTTCAGATTCATCGGCAAAGACATAATACGACTAGATAAGTGTCGTTATGGCAAGTATGAATAAGAATTATGGTAAAGTGCAATTTATGTAGCACACATAAAACTAGCATTATTCCCCGCTTTACCAGTAATTCAAGTTTCACAACATGCGACAGCTGACAGCGATTACCTCAAACTTAGCTTTTGAAACGGTTGCATTGTTAACCATGAGAATCCTATTCACCAATGTTATCGACCCACTGGACGTTCTCTAATTTCTTGTAACGTCAGTACTGCTATTTCAATCAACTTTCCGTCAGAAATAATTAGATATGAAACGTTTCAATAAAAACACTGATAAACAAAAAAAATTATTTTTAATGTTTCTCTAAGTGTGATACCATTTTTTTAATTGCTTTTTGCATACGTTACAGATATGTAAATACAATCTTTCTATAAACCTTAGTTTTAAATAAATAACGCTTCAAAAAAATTAAGGGAAAATAAACTTAAAATCTGTAAAATTCATAATTTTTGGATGGCCATACCAGTGTTAGAATGATTTCGCTGATGCTTTTCTTTTATAAATAGCCTCAAGCACATCCCGAATTAATGTCCAACAGTAATCGGCTAGCACGTTAGTATTCAACTTTATAGCGGCTTTCCATCACCGAAATGTCTTGGTGGAAACGTTCACCGTGTTCGTCACTTCTCTGAGGTTGTCCGGGAAAACATCCAGATGCGAGTGGAGGAAATGTATTTTGAAAGACATATTACAACCCATAGCTCTGTATAAAGTACAGTAGTTGATTAACAATATCGTGGTAATTGTCGGATTTTTGTTTGCCGATAAAACTTTTGCAAACGTTACTACATTACGTTTCTAAAATTGAGTTAAATACATCATCTCTGACCAACTTTCTTATTTGAGGACCAACAAATATTCCTTGTTAAATTTTTCCTTCGATTATATTCGGAAATTTCTGCTTGATGTAAAAAAAATCCGAGACTATCCTTCTTAATAGCTTTTACAAAATTTTTCATAAGCTTGATATGGACAGGGGGTAAAAATATTTTTTTTGGGTTCAACTAAGGGCTCATGAATAATATTTTTCCCATTTGGAGTTAAGCGGTCACGTTTCTTCCACTCTTTCGTAACATAATGTTTATCCCTAGCTCGGCTGTCCCATTCGCAAAGAAAATACATGTACTTAGTATAGCCTAACTGCATGCCTACCAAAATAGCTGTAACTTTCAAATCACCACATATATTCCAGCTATGTTTTTTATAATTTATTTTTTCAATAACGTCTTTCATCACATCGTATGTTTCTTTCAAATTAATACCATAAGCGATTGGTATCGAAGGATATTTGTTATCGTTGCGTAGTAGAACCACTTTTGAATTACACTTAAACGAATCTATGAAAAGGCGCCAGTCCTCTGGTTTATAAACTTTTCCCAAGTGCAACATAAGCCCATCAATATTTGTGCAATAAACGAAATTATTTTCATCAACAAAGTACTGAGAAATTTCTTTTTGTCGGCTTCGAAAGTCGGAAATCTTTGTATTTTTTTAAAGTAAATTCCAACCTTGCAGTGTTGTTCGTAACATTTACGCTTAATTTTTTGTATAAATTTAAATCCCTAACAATATCATTTAATTCACCTTGTGATATAAGGTTTGGCTTATTGGAAGATAAGTCAAAATCAAAATTATTGTTGTCTTCAGTACTGCCTGATTTTTCATCGCTGCTTTCAAAACATACATTCACAGGTGGCTCGGGTACTAAAATAAATTCACTGTGAGGTATAGGTCTGATTGCAGATTGCAATGAAAGTTATTTTACAGTATGTTTAGATTTTTTAGAAATTGCAGATACACTTGTTAAAAAAAAGTAACAATCGGCTACATGGTTCTTTGGTTCACGCATAACCACAGGTACACCAAATGGCAAAGCCTTCCTTCTACCTTTCAGCCATCTTCTTAAATATACAGAACAATTAGTGCATATTATATGAGCAGCTCACCACGTCTTATTCTGATCACCAATTTTGCACTGAAAAGATAAATGATACTCTTTTTTAATTAAAGGTATAATGTTTTTTCTTTTTGATGTTACGGTAAACTCACCACATATATGACACTGCACAGTTAACAATCTTATGACAGCAATAAGACAGAACAAAATTAATTCATTCGTAAATCCAGAACTTATACCAACAATACAATACAGCTGTGTTTTCAGCTACATGTTTTGACCTGCACAGACATTATTAATCTTGTCCATGACGGCTCACCCTTCGGTATTTGATATGTCATAATATGTGACTATGGTATGATTTAATTCTTTGTCTAGTATTGTTCATTTATAGCTTACAAATTATGTTACAAAGTTAAACAAAAGTGAGCTAACAAAATACAATGTAGGAGCTTAAAATGCTAACTATATGTTGAATAATGAAAAAATCCTGTAATTAAAATTTAATTTTTTTTCAAATATGGTGGGTGATTGAAAGATTCTGAGTTCATTTTCTTGTTCGGTATTAAAAAGCAGACTATAATCATGTATCGCACGTTAGAAAGCAAAAATTATATTTATCAGTGTTATTACTTTCTAGCGGTTGTTGTTTTATTTCCGTTTGTATGGCGATAAAATTTGGTGAAAATTGACCTAGTATTAGCTGTTTTAGTAGCTTTTTTTTTTTAAATTTCTTATCACATTTACTAAAAATATAGTTTTACTTTAAGTCATTTTAAAAAGGATTTTGTCATCCGGGTTTATTACTTGTTATATAATTGATTTGCAAATGTTAATATTTATGAGAAAAAATCATACATTTATTTAAAATTTTTCCTTTAATCTTTTTTTACAGTTTATAGAATCTATCATTTTTATTTATAGCATTTTCATTACTAAGAAAAAACAGACTGTGATTAATCGGACAACAGTATGAGAGAAACTCGGAAAAAAATTAAAGTTTTAGAACCCGAATCACAGTTTACTAACGAAATGAAGATTTGCGCATAGGCCCACTTCAGAAAGTCTGTTTGTGATCGACTTGCTTTAGTTGTTTATTGCTAACTCTTATCTGGAACGTTTGAGACTCCAAGAAGCAGTTCCATCAGTTATTCTTCGACTACCTTTGACCTAAGTTCGCGGTTTACCTTATTCGTGTGTTTCTAAGTTCTTTTCCGTATCACGGACGCCTTGCTTCTCTTATTTTCTGGAAATTCCACTCTAAAACTTTCTCGAAAGATTTCTTTTGATTAGTGATCGATTTATCTCCGGTTTCGGGGTATAATTTGTGTTCAGTTCTTTCCTTTTTTGACATTTCGAGAACTACCTTATTTGTTGATTTTCAGTCATGCCGTTGTTTTCTTTTTAAAAAACATTGTTGTAAATTCTTGGAGATTTCTGGTCTTGCTTTTTATGTTCCTTAATCGACACAAACTGTAGAATAGTTGACCTCGGAAAAAACCCTCAAATTTGGTCTTCTTACAGCACGGCTTTGTTTTTTTTAATTCTACACTGCGTATGTTCAATTTCTCTATCATTTCAAATCGCGATAATTGCCATGTTTACCGCTCAGCATCGTCCACGTCCTAGTCGTTATCCTGAAATCGTTATTCAGTGTTACATTTACTAACATCATTTTAGTTACTTTAATTACTTTTAGCTCGTTCACTTGGATTCCTTTTTCCAAATCCTTTAATTTCTCGTCATATCGGGAAAATAATGTGAGCAAACATACGTCATCGACAAAGCTCAGGTCCAAGTTTCGAATCAATCCCACTATACGGTTCCATTTAATCTCTAATTGTTCGTCTCAGCACATTATCGATCACCATCAGAAATATACAAGGAGGCAGGACACAGCCCTGTTCGTGACACTAAATTTATAGTTTTGTTGCTGTTCCTTAGTCAACTTTCTTGTTTGTACAACTTGGCTCGAATATCAAATATATTCTTTTTCATTTTTTTTTACGAAATTATGATTTTATTCAACACGTTACATTTCCCTTTGCTTTAATTCACTGAATTTAATCCTACTTTTGATTAATAGATGGAATTTCGTTTTATTGCAGGGTATTTTGTAGCTTTTTCCAATTATTTGAAGCTATTTTTAGCGAGTAAATGATGGATTAGAACTTACTTCTTCTCTAACGGTCTGGAGTACCGTAAATTCTGAAATAATAGTCGTAATTATTCAGATTCTACTGTGCAATTTTAACCATTAATATTATATTATACAGCAATATTGTTTTCTTTAAAAATTAATGCATCATGAACGAATTTGAAGATTTTAATCCTAAAAAAAATAAAAATAATACTAATGACACTGGCAGTGTATCATATATTCTAGTTATCTTTAAAGCTGCATAGATTAGATATGAATAATAGTGATAACATTTTTTTATAAATGTAGGTTAATAAATAATTTCCGGCTGACAATAAGTCTTCTGTTAAAGTAGTTTTCATTAATTGAAAATAAATAAATAATGATTATTATATTAGACTGAAAATTTTATGATAGTATCGTATAAAGTGTTTTCCAATGACAATTGTTATTGTGTATTTTACTTCAATTTTGTAACATGGCATTTCAACTTATTCGTACAGTGAAACCAAAGAAACGGTAAAAACCATCGCTAATAATGAAATAAAAACACGTTATGCATTATATAAAATATATTTCGTTTTGTTTTTACCAGTTTAATTAATAGCTAAAATTGAAGCGAGTTACGCGCGTAACAAAAGGGGGGTTGTACGGATAAGAAGGGCATTATGCATTCACCCCTAGAAACCGAACACACTCTGAAGGGGTGGCACGATAAAGAAAGGATGAATAATAGTAAGAGTGGGAGTTAGAACGAGCTATAGAGAAGTAAGCTCTGGTGGCGCCATCTATCATTATTACTAACCGAACCGCAAGTAGGCAGGTAGGTAAAGCAGCGGGCAGACCAGTAACGTACTGCCCGTAGGCCGGTTGGTGATGTATATCATCTCGTTTGTTTGTTCATTTGCTCTCTCTATTTGCTATTTTTTTTTCATATAAAGCACGATTTACAGATTTACGCTACTTTTTTTAAGTTGACTACTTTTATAAGTAGGTGTAACTGTTTAATTAACTGTAAATCATCTCTATAAATATTTATTTAAAATTTTTTATTGCTTATGAAGCGTAAACTTTTAAAACATATTCTACGTGAATATGTCCGAATGTGATTTTAGGGTTATAATCTTAGGGTTAATACGGGTAAGTTCGACTCTATGCCTAGTTTAATTTGCGTAATCGATAGAAATCCCAAGTACAATGCAGTACGATAACAAAGAAGTAGAACATTTTGTAGAATTCCATTCTTAATTTATGTTAAATTTGAGGAATTTTTACAAATGGTCTTTTGTTCCGTACTAATTATTTTAAATGCAGGATGGGTGAAATAGAAAGTAAAATCGCCCGCTGTGAAGGTATAAATTTCACAGAGACATCAACAAATTGTAAATTTTTTAACCCTACGAAGAAAGTTACCTTTAACGTACTGAATGCTACGTAACTAATATAGCGCATGTTTTGATTTTACGGGCGTTCTCTGAGGTCGACGAAATTTATGAAAAATATTTTCCTTTGCAATTATTTAAAATTAAAGGCGATCAGAATGTTGGGTTACTCTGTGTTCAACTTCAACAGAAATTATTAGCTCTGTGGATTTAGTACTATGGGTTTATTTAATATTATATGGATTTAATTTACCTGCTTATATATATATATATATATATATATATATATGTGTGTGTGGCTTTCTTTTACGTGATCTCCGCTAGATTCGTAACCAAATCTCTTTCGTGGGATTATCGCTTATACATTTATTATTAATCCTGATTGTTTCATATTGTACTGTATTGTAATAAATATAAGATTATTAGTATACCTGTATTCATTATTAGAATATATGGAATAGTTTAAATGCGTTTTTTGTTTTCAGAAATGAAAGTTCTGATCCATTCCTTCCATGACCAAAAATTAAGTTTTCGTCGTAAAACAAATTTTTTGTATATCCAGTTGTTGTGGGTGTATGAAGATGACTCAGTCATGAGATAGTTTTTGCTCATGATTTACAAACAACCGACTTATACCGTAATTCAAACTTTTCCGAGGTGTAACGAGTTTGATCATTTTAAAATACAATTAATTTCTTTTATCGGTTTATTCTAGATAAATTCGTAATGATTATCCGTGCCAAGCATGGTTATACCAGTTATTTATGTGAAAAATGAATATGAGTAGGGCTAATTTACATTGTAAGATACCAATGATCATTCTCTGTTCAGTATTCGATTAGCTTATTCTGTGGAAAAAACACCTGAACTTTAATCAGTAGCATACATTCTTATACTAAAAGACCATTTTCCATATCTAAATATAAAATTTGGTAATAGTTAACAAGAATGTAACCTCCTTTTTTTTAGTAATATTCAATCTATTTTTAGTCGGTAGCTAGTAGCACTGAAGTGTCTAATAGCAGTACTATCTTTCCGATGTATGATTTGGATATCTGAAGACCTTAAATTTTTTTAATAAAAAAAAAAAAAAAATTCTACGTAGAATGTTAAATAGAAGTGATTGAAATGAACTAAAATGACGTCAAAAACCAAGGGTTCAAGGGTCCTTAAATTAGAGATAAAAAAGTCATTGTTTCTAATTTTTAATTTAATAAGTATAGCTGTTCCCTGTCGTTGAGCTAATATATACGCTGTATACAAAAATTAAAGTCTGAATGTCTTTTTTTGGAGATAATTCCTCAACGGTTTATCCGTTTTTTATGAAGCTTACAGATCGATTATTCTTTACCTCGATACGTACTAGCGAGCGCCCCTCTTCATAAGGAGAGGGGTGTAATATTTAAATTTTTAAATAATTATTGTCTGAAACATTTTAAAATAAATTATGACTTTTTTCAACAATGGTATTCAGCTTATAGTCTGCCATCACAGTAATGTCAACACATCCATCGAAAGCGGAAATAAACAGAAATATGATGAAGTGGAAAACCGTATGCTTTCTGGTGGCGGTAAGATTGGCTAGTCTAGACTTAATCACTACAGGGGCTTCACCTCCGCTAAGTAATATTACGAAGGTTTTTCTGTTTTTAAGCATAAGGATATACACCTGCTGTCTACATTAAGTTTTTATAATTTTTTTTTACTGTTTTCAGTTATTTGACCTTAGGTTTGGTGATATAGAAAACGCACCTAAGTCCAACATTCCTCGTAAATCGTAGCAGGTATACGAACCATATTACACTACATCGACCACCTGCTCCGTTCCACCAGAAGGAAAGTTTCATTTATAAAGAAAGGTAGTTTATTTTTAAAATGAAAAGAGTATTGTAAATCGTTTTTCAGAATTTCAAAAGAATACTTCAATTTATCGCGTCTCCCTTCCCTCCATAAACCTTATGATATAAAAAAAGGAAATTATTTACGAGTTTAGTCTCTTGTTTGGATGTTTTACCTGATTAAGTCAGTTTTTTTTTTAGTTTGTAATTTAATGTAAAACTACTGAAAATAATATTTAAAACTATGTGTATGTTGAATTGTTACTAAGATATTGACTTCGCATTATGATTCACCAAATACCATTACGTCCCGCATTAATGATTCGCTAAATACCATTACGTCCCCGTCATAATAATGATTATTTTTATTTCTCCACACACTTTTTTTATTCAGCTTATTAAAACAAACCTGATGGTGTTTAATGTTTAAAAATAACTGCTGGTGGCTTCATAGTTATTACGCAAGAACAGGGAATTTTTCAAATTATTTTATTAATCTTCCTCGATATAATGTGTTTATAAATCCGAAGTCGTTAATGCTTACTATTTTTGATTATTAATGAACTTTACAATGTTATGTTTTCCCTAAATTAGCCTACGTATCGAACTGATTATCTGTTATAATTATAAATAAAACTTAAGTGGTACATTTTTTATCGTTACTCGGAAGACTGAATAATATTAATGTTAAAATGCTTTCTATCTTTACAAGTAGTGATATTAACGTACTATTTTTCAGCTCATCGGCAGATTTTGGATTTGTCCCGCATCCTAAAAGTTAATACAGACCTTTTTATCTTTATCCCTTTCTCAGTATTCTAAACATTATTATGGAAAAACGTTTTTGTGCTCTTGAAATTCTTCCATATTACAGCTTTATTAATACAAGGATGAGAGAATTAAAATCATTCCTCCAAACGCCTCGGTAACAGATATAATGATTTTTTTAAACACCGTATGAACTGATTGTTCTTAAAGGCTGGAACATAACCGACGTACTCGAAAAATATTCGAGAGTATCTTTTTTTTTGGGGGGGGGGGGTTCATTTTTTATGTCGGTTTATGCGTGTTCCTTTCACAGTCTCAAGTATGACTTAAATGAAAAATGGACATAAAATGATGTAATTTTTTACTCGTGAGCAACCCAATTTTTCTCCTGTAACTGACTTTTTTTTTTACAAAAAACTTATCTTTTTTTTAAATGAAACCTATTGTTTATTATTAATATAAGTAAATAATAAACTTTAAACCTGGCAGATATAATATTTTTATTAATTTTCCCCGATTAAAGACGTATTCTAAACAGAAGTTCATCTTAGTGTGTACAGAATCCTGAGTGTAGCGTAACGGTTACGCTGAATTTCATCTTTTTATATCCTACGGATGTTGCCACTAAAGATTAGTTTTATTTCTTGGGAAAAATTTGCGACGTGGTAGTATTGGTTGGTATCTGGCTTCGTGTGTAGTTTGCACACGCTTACTGTCAAAAGCACTCTTATTTCATACATACACTTATGCATATAAGTTTAAATTTAAATGTATCTTGTTTAATTGTGAAGGTGTATGAAAGATCGTTGAGCTATTATAACTGTTAATGGCTGTCATGCTGATAGTAAGAACAGTAATAGTAACGGAACTGATCAACTCTTTTTCTAGTAATTACTTTTATTCTTGTGGTTTTTATAGCGCAGTATACGTGTTTATTTCTGTTCTGTATTAGTGCAAAACGTTCTAACAAGAATCTTTTAATTCACAGATTTCGATTAAATTTCGGTATTTTACTGCGGTGGGGCGTAGCAGCTGTGTGATTTTTTTTAGCCGGTAGTTTCTCTTCGCATGTCGTTCTGCTTTCTGTGTTCCTCCCCTGTAAGCCATTCTCTCTTTTTTGTCACCCTCACAATTTTCAACAGTACTGTAATATCGATTCCCCACAATCTCCCTTCCTCAGCGCTACACTTGTTCAACTTTCTCCTCTACCCTTGCACCCACCACCCGTTTTCTCTTTCCCTTTTTTTTTTATACATTCTCCCCTCTCGCTATTGGAAAGCATTAAATCAATTAAATTATCGTACCGTAATCTAATGAAATGATTCTTGCTGCTGCAATGTTATTTCTGTTTTATGACAACAGAGTATATTTCTATTTTTATCAACATCACATCACTGTCACTGTCGTCACTATTGAACAAGCGGCCATGACACTCCCATAAATCACGTTTTTTTAAATTTTATTGTTATTACTTTATTCTGTAATATGAATTGTGTTAAATAAATTTTTACATCGCCTTGAAAAATATCTTCATGGACCGATAGTGTTCACGTTAGTTATTACTTTTTAAAGGGACTTTTTGCTTAGATTTTTCTAGCACGATATTTTGAATTATTAAATGAATATTTTTTGATATATTATTTATAAATACCCTGTAATGTGAATTACCACGGCGCTTATAAAATATGTGCAAGTACACGCTATATCTGTGGTATAAAGTTACTCAATGGATAAATTTTAGTTATGATTAAATTATTTTAGTAATGAGTAAAAAATGGAAAAAGTGTTAGTAAATGAAAAATAATATTAGTTCGTATAAATTTCAGAAATAACTCTTATATTGCATTTAAAATTATTACGTTAATCATTAAAACAACTTTCTGTTGTATAATGTTATGTTTGTTATAATTCTTCAATTTTTATAAATACAGTTCAATTCATTTTCTTCTCTTTTTCTATTTATTTAATAGGTTAGACTTTCTGGTCTTCTTGATTACTTTCCCCCTAAGCAATCAGATCACCGAAAATCGTAAGCAGTAAGTTGTTTTAATTCCGATAACTTATAATTTATTATATTTACTCGTATCTTCTGCATTTATTGAAAATATTATGCTTATAAAACTTGCATTTTGTGCAATATCTTTACATCAGATAATTTACCGCACTAAATTTTAATTCGATACGGTTATGTATATTATACTCTATTTGGCATGTTATGTCTTCGCCAATGAGTCTGAAGGCTAATAATTCGCATCATATAATAACAGTAAAAATTCGAGGATGATCTCATATTTACTCACCTTCTCCTATTTTTTTCTGTTAACTATACGATTTTTTTCCTTACCTAATTTTCTTCAAATATCTGAAGCAAAACTAAAGAAACGTATCCTTCCTTTAAAAAATTTTCAATCGACTGATTTTACGTCGGTGTACAACGTGGAGAATTATACAATTACGCCTGTTAATTGTCTAACGTTTTCTTGTTGTTCTCAACCAGTTTGGGTTGTGTTCGTTTTGACAAGCAGAATAAGAAAATGTGTGTAGTAGTTAAAGTAATTAAAAGTAATGTGAAATGGCATTCCAAAACAGATTATTTAAAATTAATTACTACAACTACTAGAAGGAAAAAAGTATCTAACAATCACGTTAATATAAACAGTAGTTTATATATATAAAACAAGTAATCCTTCAATATTTGGTATGAAATTAACAGAAACAATATTGGTGTTCTATCTCAGTTGTTACTGAAATAATTAATTGCCTTGTTAGGTAGCATCTGTTTATTTTATGCTGTGTTCTCTTTATATAATTGTTAATATTGGAGTAAATTCTTTTTTGTAAATTCTAACCCTCTTCTACTATTTTGTCTGTGTGTGTTTTTTCAAGCTTAATATTTGGTTATGAATTTTAATTCAACCAAAACGTTTCGTAAAGTAATTAATCTTAGCTTTTATATCTATGTTATCGAAGTTTATACTTAACTAAACTTTAAACAGCTTTTGGGAACATTTAATTATTATTTTTACTTACTATTTATTCTATGTGTTGTAATTTAAACTTAAAATTTTACTCTAAGTAAATAACTGTGATCTATTTATTACATTATTTTTTATGTTACAAGTAACTTTATTCTAATTTATTATTTTAGAACAAATGACCTCTCGTTATTTTAATATACTATTTATACATTAATATTCCTTATTAAAATCTTAATATAAATATAACGTAATCATTATTAAGCTCACTTTTATTATTATTATTATTATTATTATTCCCCTATTGTTTTAAAAAGTAGTTTATCCTTTTTTTACCGTCGCAGAATTTTTACATCAGTATTTTAATAATAACTGCAGAAAAAAATTCCGATAATTTGTTTTTCTGTTATCAGTATATAAATGAAATTTAAGGGTTAAATTTCATTTAACCTCCCCCTCCATCCCGAGAGTAATATTTTTATGCCAGTGATGTGTTTCAAGTCGTAATATTGATACCACACCGTTATATTATCGAAAATGTTAGTAAAATAGTTAGAATAATTATTATTTATTTTTATTAATCTAGAAAAAGATATAATTTTGTATAATATATTTATTAATTTTTTTTCTAATGTAAATTTAGTATTAAATTATTAATGTACGGGTAATATTTTTATGTCGCGTAACAGTAAACAGGAAGTGTATATTTTTTCCTGTTTATCACCTTCAGGTATTACTTCATGATGTACCACGGCGCAGTAAATGTTGATAATGTCGTAAGTGTGATGTTGGGTGACAGAGATGCTTGGACGAGAGTAACGACTGCGGTGTCAGCCATAATTCGAAACAAGGCAGCACAAGAGAGCGGCAGGCAGGCTGGAAGACTGCAGTTGACCTAAGGCGGAGCGACCGAAGCCGGACGGCTGTGGACAGCCAGCTTATGGGGGAGGGTGGCGGGGGCTCCACGGAGTCGTCGTTTCATCGATGATCCCCTGGGGACGTCGCTCTGACTATTCTAATTCAGTGACAAGAGCGCCCAGGTGATTTTGCAGGAGCTGTGTACATACTATCTGGATTAGGTCTGTCCCCTGCGTGACTAGACGGGGAGGTTTTTTAGCGGGTGAGAGCCCCGCATTTGCCGTCTGAGCGCGCCTGGCGGCGGCTAGCAGAGCTTTCTCCTCTCCTTGCGGGGGAATAAAAAAAGTATTATTTCAGAGGATGAATGAGGATGATGGTATGGATGATGTATGGTATGAGTGTAAGTGAAGTGTAGTCTTGTACAGTCTCAGGTCGACCATTACTGAGAGGTGTGGTTAACTGAAAACCCAACCACCAAAGAACACCGGTATCCACGATCTAGTACTCATATCCGTATAAAAGTAACTGCCTTTATTAGGATTAGAACCTTGGAACTCTCGACTTCGAAACCAGCTGATTTGCGAAGACGCGTTCACCGCTAGACCAACACGTAGGGTAGGAAGTGTGTATTGTAAGTGATTAAATTTTTTAAAAATTTACTCTAACTAAATAACTGTGATCTATTTCATTGTCGCATTATATAATGTAGTCCTACGTCTGCCTCATGTATTGCAATCTAATCGTTCCAGTCAGAGTACTAATGGAACATTTTTGAGAATTCAATCATAAAAGGAAGGAACAATATAAGGCGACTGTAAAATCTCACCCGAAACTCCAGTTTATTTGTTATCTCTTCTCCTAAACCGTATTTATTATTTTCGCTGCTATACAAGTCGGTTGACCGACAAAAATTTATCGTAATTGTGTAACGATCAGTTACATTCGTTAATAAGAAAATGATTTTTCACTATAAAATTTGTGATGAAATTTATGTTGAGAAAAAATAAATTTGGAAATAGTAAATTACGGAGTAATTTTAGGTCGTTATAATTTTGAAATCTATATAAGTTGTATCATTTTTAATTGCTGCGTAGAATTTTGTACTTTTAATTATTTGGGAATAGTTATGAAGGTTTTTTTCTCATGATTTGTTTTTACGGTACGTTCGTACTTTACCGGAATTCAAATTTCAACCTTCCTATGCTTTCTCTTTACCTTAAATTGTTTATGTTACGTGATTTAAAAAAAAAAAAATTGAACTGAAAAATGTTAGATTCGGTGATTTTATTATCATAATTTTGTTATTGCTCTATCAATTTCATCATTATCGTTATAATTACTTTTGTTTTAAATTGTGTTTAAAATAACGGACACGAGCTCCTATTTATCAGAGCCGTCCGCCATTCCTCCCTCGTACGTCGGATGCGTAGATGATGATATTTTTGTTCTCGTCCCCAGAGCCTGAATGCAAAGTACCCTCTATAAGAGGAAAAACGTTTTGATTGGACGTTTCAGTCCCCTTGCACGAGAGATTTAAAAAGCGGGACCTCTTGTAGGATCATTAATGAAGCTGGAATAACTCGAGTACTGAGCGTACTTTGTGCTGTATCTAATAAATATTTTTTTATTATTATATTTGGTTATTGCTTTTATTATCGTTTTTTTTTTATAATGAAAATAAAACTGTGCTTCATTTCACATTACATATAAGAGTTGGTTTTTAATTTTTAACTTGATATGTATTTTTTTCAATACATAAAGTTTGTTTTTTGTTACATCATTATTATCGTCTCGTATCTGTTCGTTTGTAGTTGGAATAAGTAATTTCTTTATTTAACGACGCTTAGACAAATTGATTGTTGATGGTTAAAATCGATGGTTGAAATTGATGTTGATAGTTACTTTTACCTCCTGGGTAAACTCATCATTTCAGTGATAATAGGATTATATTATATCATTTCAGCTGTCTTTTCAGTCTTTTTGTGTTTGTTAGATTATTATTTAAAAAAAAGAAGATTTTAAGAAAAGGTTAATTTAATTGTTAGTTTCAAACTTCCGAAAGAAGTTTGAAATTGTATTTATTTACATTTTCATTCTTTATAATTATTTCTGTAATGAAATGTGCGGTCATTGACTGCTGTGGTCATTTAGCTCGAATGGAAATTTGCAGTTTATGAAAAATGCCATGCCTGACCGGGATTTAAACTCAGGACCTCCGGTTGAAAGGCGGAGACGCTACCACTAGCGCCGCGGAGGCCGGCATTCTTTGTAATATAATCTCAAATAATAGGTCGTCATTAATTTTGTATTACCCAAGCTTTTGCTGTTTAATGAAAGTTTTTCACGTTATGTTTCCTTATTAATGATTACCACGGCGTTATTATTTATTTGATGTCGGATCATCATGAATGGTCTTAGTGAGGAATTTAGATGTAACGGACTTAGTTTACATAATTAACATAACGATCTATCATTTCATATATTTTAAGCTATCAAGATTACAGAGGTTTTTTTTATAGTAGCGAGATTCAGATTTTGGGGTTGTAGGCCGGTGCCTTTGCATATTATAATTATTGAATTAGTATTAATAAGCTATTCATTTTTATTTTCGTTCCTTCATTTTATTGTTATTTTTTGGTTGTTTTATTGTACATTTGATATAACTCATCTTTGAATAATAATTTAAAACTGGAAAATATTGAAAGTGTAGTGATCTGTTAAATCATAAAAATAAACTTAGAAAAACAATCTTTTCTACTAGTTTATTTAAATGGCGATAATTTTTTTCCCGAATTCATTTAAAGTCTCATAAAAATTTTTATGAGAAAATTTTTATTTATCCATTGTTTATTTTGGTTCTTGAAACGGTCAGCTGCTGAATAATAATGAAATATCTTCGTTGAAATAAGAGGATTATTCCTTCGTCTGAAAGTTACCGTTTTGTTCCTCTTAAAAGTTCTTATGGTTGAAAACAATTTCGTTTTTAAGTGTTAAGTTTGCCTTCATGAAGTTAAGTTTTCTCACTTTTGGTCTTTCTAGTTAAGTTTCATTTTGTGATGTTACTCCTACGTATCGCTTTAAAACTTAGGTTTAACTGTTGTTTTGTGTTAAAAAAAGATTTCTTTACGTGTATTTCATTACCTTTTGTAGATAATTACTTAAATGTGAATCGAGGTATTACTTTTCTGATATACAACTGAAACCTAGTTAAATGATCATTTATAATACCGTCATTTAATAGCAGTAATAATTTATTATACGTTCTGAAGTTATATGTTTAATTTTGAAGAATTTAAATTGCAAGCGTGTTGTAAATCTCTTAGTTGTTACGTGGCATTACGTGTCGTGTCATAATATTCATTAGATTTTGACGAATATATTTTGTAATTAAAATATAAAATTATTTTTGATAATATCATCATTCTAATTAATAATCTTATAAATAATAACGATGGATGTGGTTAACTATTTTTCTCTAATCATTTTCTATTTTCCCAAAATAGTGTATTTGGAGTTTTATGAAAACTAAGCCATATTTAAAATGTGTATTTGGAGTTTTATGAAAACTAAGCCATATTTAAAACCCATCTTGTATTCGTTATTTTTTTGTATAAAGTTATGTAGATAAAGTTCCCGCATTCTCGGGAGTCGTATAGCGCATTTTTGATAGCAATTTCATTACTTGACCTCTGTGTAATCCCTTTTTTAATTTTTTTGTTATTTTATTAAGAATTAGATTTATTGCATTTGGGTTTCAAGCAGCATCTTTTTTTAGATGTATCATGTTTAAGTAAAAATTAAAACTTTGTACGAAATAGCCGTAATAGTGTAATAACAAAATACCGACTCTAACAGCCGCTTAAAGTTTTCTAAAAAAAAACTTTTTTAATTCTATAAAGTTTAGTTCTGAAGTGAACTAAATTACGGACAAAAATCAGTTTGTTGGGTTGTTTTAAATTTATTGCCGCCTTCATAAAGTCTAAGTTATAGTTGAATCAAAAAAGATGTTTCTTTTTAATTTTTCAAGCGTTTCTTGAAGTCAATTGTTATTATTTTTAAATATTTATTTTATGTTAAATTAACTTGCATGTGAGTTTTATTTCAATTATTCTCCTTCAGTAACGTACCCTTGTTCTCAACCAGGTAAATTCATTACGCTTCCTATGGGATTCTTGTTGATTACTTCCACCTAGTCTTGATATATTCGAGCTGTTCGACGTAAACTCGTTGTTAATCAATAACCCGTTGTTACGTGTACGTAAGTACGTTCGTGCGCGCGCTTCAGTTCTAGGTAAAGACCTCTCGAGGAATTTTGGTTAGGATGGCATCCACGTCATGGGGTGACCTTGAAGCACTATTTTATGTGGATTTATCTGACTCGTTTTGCGGTTCCTCGTGTACCGATCGTCTTTTTATCTTATCGCCCTTTTTATTATGATCTGTTCCTTTATCCGTGAAGTTTACGGTGAATCGCCGGTGGTACGAACTGGATCAGTGCTAAGAATGCGGGAACCTATACAGTTTTCTTGGTATTTCTGGAGTTTGTAGGGCTGTTTGTATGGAATTATCCAGGGGTCCTGTTTTACAATCTGGCGTCCAAAGTTCCCAAATTGAAACTGATGTGCTTAATTTGCAAAGCGGGGTTCTGAAACCCTACTAAATACGATCTAAATAACAGTTTACAAAATAGACGACGAGAGTAATGGTGAATTTTTTAGTAAGAAGTATATTGTTCTGAATAAATACTAAGAGTTGAGTTCACTACTTGGTTATAACGAATATTTGATAAAATTAAGTTTTTATTATTGAAATTTATAAATTATTAAATCGATTAAAATAAAATAAAATGGTCAAGATAATGGGAAATGCAAGATTACTAAATCTTTATACACATAAATGTGTATAAAATGTAAGATTTTTCTTATAAGAAATGGATAATATATGTATTTTAAACAATTCTTTCCACTAATTAGTTGTATTTTAATCTCAGTGATGAGAAGAGAAATATTTGAATTAAGAAAAAAGAAACAGGACAGTAATAGAAACCGTAATAAATAGTCAAGAGGTCGACTGAACATCTGTTATGAGTATGTTACTGTGAGTAATATACCAGATGGTGGTCCTTTTTTTCATTATCTCTTGAAAGAATTCAGAAATCGTTGGTGCAGTGTTTAACAAAAGATAAAATATAATAATACCCGTGTAAGAACAATTAATAAAAATTAGTCAAAGTAGTGTAATTGTTTAGTCGTAATGTAATTCAATACCAGTTGCAGTTAGTATGAAAAAAGGCAAAACTTACAGAACTATTACATTTTTTAATACTTAACTGTTAAATTTAGTCCACCCTAATAAAATACCTTTGAAAAGTAAATGGATAAAGAAGTAATTCCGTTATTATTATTATTGTTTGTCATGACTTTTTCGGTTTATATAATCCTTACTCGGTTATCCATTTTTAACTGTTTTTGTCTGTTGACAGTCGTGGCGCGAGAAAATTTTATTTTCTCATCACGGCAGCAGATCCTTTTACACGTATAGTAGTCACTCATGCAAGCTCTCCCCTCTCATAGCGTATACATATTATCTTACACTCCTTGGAAAAGGATGAAAAAGCGAGTCGGCTGAAGGTCCCCCGCATACTCTGCCTCGTTTGAATAATATTCTACGACATAGCAAAGCATCCTCGCCTCCGAGAACAATATATCGCTCGGTGAAGAAGCACAGCTTCGATCCTCTTTTAGTATCGGCTTTGTATGAGACATCGTTGCAATTTATTACTTCCCGTGAAAATATTTTACGAGAATATTTATAAGGTTTGTAAAAACAGAATGCGACAGCGCAAATTCGTTCGCTTTGTAGTGCGAGTAATTTGCGAGCATTAGAAAATATGTTTGTAGTGCGTTATTTTTTTACAATCTCCATAATGTACCTATAATCTTAATTTATAGAAATACATTATTTTTCTCTTCGTTAACGGACGATCGAATTTAAAAAATTAACCTCTGTATGAACTGAAGCTTGAGTTAGACATAAATTTAATTTACTATACATTTAAAACAACTACTAACGTTCCTCCAGTGATCGATGGAACGACCTTCAATATTTTAAATTGATAAATAATACAAAATTTAAAACATAACAAATTGAATTGATATTCTAGAAGTCTCGAGATATGTTGTTCAGCTTTGTTAAATCGAATTCGATAGGAACCATTGATTTCTATTCTAAGCTTTTGATATAATCTGTACGTTTATGAGGAAAAAGCTTAAAATAATTTTTCACTAAATTTCAGGTAAATGTTTATAAAATTTTATAACCTTTCATTTTTTTAGTTTATTATTGACCAAATAAATGTGTGTGTGTGTCACACACACACACTTTTTTTCATACTTTGTAGAAGGGGTTTTAATTGCACTTTAATGTATATATTTTTCTTTTTTTGCTAGTGTGTACGTTGTACTTTATTAACAAAAAGATGTAAATTTATTCCATTTACCTCAGTTTTCTAATAAAAAAAATATAAGAAATAATTTTGTTGCTCAAAATTTTGCTGTACAAAATGTTTGTACATTTATTTTAATTTTCAAATCGGTCGGATGTCTCCTATTTAAAATCTGTAGCGAATTAAATTCAATTATTTGTCGTAATTATAATGTGGGAATTAGGTAAACCGTTCATTATAATGTATCACTACAGGTTCACGTACGTTCATTTAGTATATAAAGGTTTTAAATCAGAAAACTAATATGTGATAATTATCAGACCCCTGTAATTTTTATGAGAAGAGTAAATGAAAATTAAATTATCGAGTATTATTGCGGGGCTATATGTTGTGTTTACCGTTGTATAAGATGAGATGAGATGACATGGCAGATTTAGGTCATTGGAATTAACTGCCAAAACTCGTTTGTGTTCCATCCATTGCTGTATTTCTTTCCTTTTCTTGTTCTCTCTCCTACTGATCTTAATATTCTACGATTTCAGTTCATTAAGTGTTGTTCGCTTACTAGTCATTAGTATTATTAATTAAATTGTATTGTAATTGGAAACTAATAGTAATGGGGTGATATTAGTACTCTTAAATAATGTTAATTTATAACTCAGTTTTATTGTGAAATTCTATATGGCTTTTTTATACGGTGTGTGCTACTGCAAATAGTAATTATTAATTGCAGCTCGTTTATTATCCGATGAGCTTCGAAATTTAATACTTCAAATTAAATTAAGGAATACAATTTTCTGTTTAATTTTCTAATAATTTGTAACATACACGAATCACTTTAATATATAAGTTTTGATCCAGATTATAGTCCTGTGGTTTTATTTCAGAAATTAATGTACGTTTCTTATTTTAGCTGATTTGTTTTCTTTCGAATTCAGTTCTCATTTATTACGTGTAGTCTACATACTCAGAGTCCGACTTATCCACTACATACCTATAACAATTATTTTGTTACACATTAAAACTACTATTATTTCCCTACTTTTTTAGTTTTTAAAATTCTATTCATTTCGTCAGTTTTGGTAAATTCACCGTAAAATTCTCATAATATGATTTTTTTAAAGACAATTTTCCTCCATTAGCCTTGGAGGGACTAATAACTTCAGAACTAACTATTAACTTCTCTATTTGTAAACTTTTATTTACTTGCATTTTATTATTATCCTATAACAGGGGAAAAAGATTAAATGAACGTATTTAATCCCCGATTATTTATTTTTATTACTAGCTATATTTTATTCTTAATAATTATTTTAATGTTTCGATATTTTAACCTGTCCATTCTGTTTTATGGTAATAATTATATAATAACTTTTTAAGTTAGAAAACTTACACGATTGGTTTTTTATTTTTGTTTCAGGTAAGCGATAAGTAATGAAAATCTTTTAATTACCCGCCTTTGTTGCGTAAGTAGGTTTTTGCACGGTAATGTACCACAATAAATTATATTGTTGATTAATCTTGACAATTGCTGTTAATTGTAATCATAGACCTCTATGGAAGTGTTAAATTTTAGTTAAATTTTGGGAGAAATGTTTATGATTATTTCGCGTTTGAATCATTATAATAGACTTACTAATTATTTAATTAAGATATTATTGTATAAAATAATTACAAATAAAATCAAATATAGAACTTGAATGATATACGATTAGCTTTACTTGTAAAATAAAAATTATTGTACCGTTTTAAATTTTTTTATTTAAATACATTTATACAGATGGGTGTGTCTTCCTTCGAAAATAAATACATTTGATTATGTGATATTATTTTACTCCCTTTCTTTTCTCTGATTTAATTTCCTCGGTCTTGTATAACACATCAATAAATGTCCTAACCCTTTTTGTAACGTTCTGGATGTTCAATCTTTTATTTCTTTTTTAATGTTTCCTAATCGCTTCATGTTTATTAGTGTTTTCTCGACTAATGCAGAAATATCTCAAATCGGATTAGGTAACGGTATTCCGAGTGGTGCCGGCAAGTGTGCCAATACAAAAGGAGCAACTAATAAACTGTAAAGAACAAAGTTTTGTTGAAATTGCGGTAGGTTATTGTACTAACCTACTATCCTCGTTAAAAGTTTACTATCTTTTGTTTGTATTCTTTCTCGTCTGGTTTTTCAAATTCGTATATGTATTTATAAGGTTGAGATGTAAAAGAAAAACCAGGATGAAAAATATAATTTTTGATTAGGTTTTGTAACATTTATGGTATGTAACATTTTTCATTTGTATTTTTAAAATGATTATTAGGAAGAATCGGGAATTCAAAAGATCTTGTTAAAGATTTTAATTTAAATAATGTAAGAATATTCAACCGTTCAGATCTAGAAGTATAAAATCGTAATCGGTACGACGAAAATGATATAGTCACTTACAAAGAGGTACAGCAATTAAGTTTTGTAAGTGTAATTAGTTGATGCGCAGTAGTGCTTCTCTCTGCCTTTCTTTTCACTTGCTCGTCTTACTAAATTTATTTGTCGGTGTTAGTGAGTGGGTTCTGGGAATATGCAGATTGCGGAGGGGAGTAAGGTTGACTTCTGTTGACTGCAAGATGCACATATACACACACCCAGGCAAGCTTATGTGTGTGTTTCGCTCATTCTGGCGCTGCAGAAGTATAGTTTCCTCATCCGCATTTCAAGTACACTGTTCAATCTGTGGGAAAACTACTCTTACGGAACTAGGACTTATTGTACCTCATGGGAGTAAAGTAACAACAAATAGACACATGACTTGGTTTTTTAATTTACTCACAAGCAGTACTTTATAAAGGATTATTTGGAAACATTACAACTGTTAAAGCAAAAAAGTACCCGATTTTTAAACAATTTTTCAAATAGACCGTATTTTGAGATAGGCAACTTAAATAATTTTCGACGAAAAGCTATTATCCTGCGGAGATAAGCTCGAGATTGTTTTCAGCATCAACAGTTTTAAAGGATTTTAAATATCTCGCTAAGCAATTCGGGATTGGGTGTATGAATTTCTTAATCGTTGCAACTCTTTTAACAGCTTCATTAACTTTTCAGACTGCCCAAATAATGTTTACAGTTCTTAATTGGTAATGAGAAGATTCAGAACGAGCAGGTTTAGAAAAAAACCATGTGTACGATTTTTTTCACCTTTGATTTTTACACAGCTTATGTCGGTTATATATATATTTTATATATTAAGCCCGGCGTATTTTTCGCTGTGCGGAGTATGAAATAATTTTATAAACTAATTTTCTAAAGGTTTTGACATTATAAATTTTTTTATGAGCGGTAATCGTAAATTCATCGAAACAAGATATATAAATCTACTATTGCCGGTACGTGGGAGACGACAGTATAAATTTAAATTCGTCGTATCATATTAGAACAGCGCCGTTGGGTGGAGTTTTTTCTGTTTGGGTTATTCTGAAAGGGGAATTCCGATATGCAAATCTAGAGTATCATAGAAATAATTCGTTGTAAAAATTTCTAAGAATTTTCGCTTTACTCTCGCTTATACTTTTCGTGAAATTGGCCGAGTCGGCTAAGTTTATTCTGAACCCCGTTATAAATTTAAATCTTTTCAATATTTCGGGATGGGTCTCTTTCAGGTTCCGGTTATGTCCCTATAGAGAACATTCGGTATTGATTTTTACTTATAACAAGGAATAAATAAAAGTTCAATAGCGTTTAATTTACGGCAGTCATTATTATTAAAACGTCAATCATTATTATTGCTTTTCTTTCGGTTATTAAAATTGTTATTTTCTTTGTTTTTATTCTGTTTATATTTATTTATAATATTTTTGTTTTTAATTGAGAGTATAAGTTTTGCTTAATGGGGATAAATTAAGTATTTATTCAGGGCTGTGAATAAAGAGCGTTGAAAGCTGAAGGAACTACTTATAAATTAAAAAGGGTGAAATTGAGAAAAAAAGAGGATGAAGAGGTGGTTGCTGTAGAATAGAATGAAGGAATTCTTTGCTACAGTTTATATTCGTTGTACCCTCCAGGGGATAAATGAGAAAAGAGTCGCCATTATTATTGTTTATTGTCTACTACTTCATCTCTGTAAAATACAGTTTTTATAATAACGGTGAATGCAAATGTTATTATACCTTATGGAACATATCTGTTCTTTTTCCCCGTTTTTTATTTATTTTTAAAACCGATCGTTATTGATGTTTCTGTTAAACGATGGGTTACGTTATTATAATGTGATATTGTCGAATAATCTTTTATTAATTTCCGTATACTTTGAAAAATACTTCACCCGAATTAATTATTCGATATAATTTTACCTCAACCGACTAAAGACTCATTATTTAATTTCGTATTATGTAGTAAACAGCCTGTTGTAATTAAAAAGTTGTTTCGTTAGTTAATTATAAATGACGTAAGAAATTGAATCTCCCTAATATTTTCTTTTACACTAATGCTATCTATTTGTTCTTCATCTAATTACTGGCGAATAAACTGTAAGTATTACTAATTAATGTAATAATTTATTTAAACGAATTATATATTAATATATAATAGTAATGCACCGTTCCAGTACAACTTAAAGCATGGTTTATTTCTTGGTTGAATTTATCTGTATAGTTTTAAAATAACTTTGTATTCTCTTCAACTGTTTTTACATTTTGGACAACTTTATATTAGTAATTATAATTTTTGTTTTTATTCAGCCACCTCTATTTATTCAGGTTCTGGTACTTAGAATCTGGTAGTTATAACTATCAATAAATCGGCTCAGTATCTAAGTTTATTGAATGCACACATAGTCAAACATTGCGAAGTCCCTTAAAAGTTATTCTTTCCTTATCTTTTATATTACATAAAATGAGCGTAACACATTTTATATATGAGAAAAGATTACGTATAGCCGAGCAGTTATAGCAAGACGCTTGCGGAGGGGAGTAGATGTAAATAGAGGAAAAGAGCCTAGAACGTAGTACTAGCCTAGAGCCTAGTACTTAGTACTCATAAAAGTAATTTTCCGTAATTTTTTTTAATGTTATTATGAAGATGTTTTAAATTAGGCTTCAAAGCTATAGATTAAGCTTCTTAAAGATGCGCGCCAAGTAAAATTGTAGCACATTCATATCTCCTAAATTTATATCATGTTTGCTGCTTCAATTCAAATTTACCACTCGTATAAAGGTCTTCTAATTTTAACTGTGAATGGTATTACATAATATATTCTTAAACTCATTTTTTATTTTAAAAAATACATTTTATTTTACTTTTTTAAATACTGTGCGTTCGGAAAGTTGCTGTGCACTGGAATTATGAAACTTTAATGACGAAACTTTATTAATTATTACTTTGTATCTTTATTTAATTATTTTATAGAAATGGGTATTACAGTAACTGGAATAGTTTATAAAAGGTATTGAAAATGACTCTCCTCCAACATCAATACAACACTACACATGTTTCAATTTGTTTTCATATATTTTAACGAACTCGTGTACTGGAACGTCTCGTACGTATGCCGTTATTAGTCATTAGTTGCCGCTATTAAACGGATTTTAGTTCATCAATCGTGCGTGGTCTTTTGCGACATGCGATACTTTGCTTGTTTAGCTGCCCCTCCCCCTCCCGATAGAAAGCAATCTTGGGGAGTGCTAACTTGGGATGGACTTTCGGCCATATCATCCGAAATATCCAGCAGCTTCTGATCGTTTAGTTTAGGTGGTCTTCCACTTGATCAACGTCTTCAACATAATGTTGCCCAAAATTTTTCGATAAGATTTCGAATTGCATTGCGGGTAGGAACAGGAATATTTGGAATCTTTATAGAAAACTTGTACTTCACTAAATCAGTATACTTGTCAACTTCACGAAAGATGGGTTCAACGACAAAAATGCATTCCTCTAACTAAAGAATCCTTACGTTTCTCGCAACTATTGAATTTGATGCGAAACAGTACGAAACGAAACGAAACACGTTCAATCACAACTCAACAACTGACGTCTTGGTTTATTACTGAGCAACGCCCAACGAACCCACAGGGCAACCAACCTACGCTGAAAGAACAGAATTCACCACGTAATTCTAAATCATATTGCATAGCGACTTTCTGAACGCTCTGTATTATATTTGTATAAAGATTTATTATTTTACTTAAAATTTCCTAAGGTTTTTCATATAGACAAAAAGCTTGCAGCACTCTTATTTACATCTCATACAAATAACTAGGATGCTCTCAAAATATAAATAACTAGTATTTATGCATAATTTGTATTGTAAATTTTTTAACTTCTGTCGTATAAAAATTGCAATTCATTGTTATTTAGCCTTAGGATTTCGGTGAATTAATTATAGAAAATGTGTCTTGCTGCAAGAGTTCTATTGTGGGTGACATTTTAGTTGCTATCTATATAGATTATCAGTGGCAAAGCTGGTTTGATCCTTATCGATGTTAGTATAAGGCGACACAAAAACTTTCGTAATGTAGAGTTTAATGTTGTGTTAATCATACGATATTGGCTGGTTTGATGCAGCTCTCCAAGATTCCCTATCTAGTGCTAGTCGTTTCTTTTCGGTATACCTCCTACATCCTACATCACTAACAATTTGTTTTACATATTCCAAACGTTGCTTGCCTGCCCAATTTTTTCCTTCTATCTCTCCCTCCAATATTAAAGCGACTATTCCAAGATGCCTTAATATGTGGCCTGTAAGTCTATCTCTTCTTTTAACTACATTTTTCCAAATGTTACTTTCTTCATCGATTTGCCGCAACACCTCTTCATTTGTCACTTTATCCACTCATCTGATTTTTAACATTCTCCTCCTATAGCACCACATTTCAAAAGCTTCTAATCTTTTCTTCTCACTTAATCTACTCCGATCGTCCACGTTTCACTTCCATATAAAGCGACGCTCCAAACTTATACTTTCAAAAATCGTTTTCTGACGTTTAAATTAATTTTTGAGGTAAACAGATTATATTTCTGACTGAAGGCTCGTTTCGTCTGGGCATTTTATATCGCTCCTGCTTCGTCCATCTTTAATAATTCTACTTCCCAAATAAAATTCTTCTACCTCCGTAATAGTTTCTCTTCCTATTTTTACATTCAGTGGTCTGATTTTGTTATTTCTACTACATTTCATTACTTTCATTTTGTTCTTGTTTAATTTCATGCGGTATTTCTTGCGTAGGACTTCATCCATGCCGTTCATTGTTTCTTCTTAGTCCTTTTTACTCTCAGCTATAATTACTGTATCATCAGCAAATCGTAGCATCTTTATCTTTTCACCTTGTACTGTTACTCCGGATCTAAATTGTTCTTTAACATCATTAACTGCTAGTTGTAAAGATTAAAAATTAACAGGAGTAGAAAATATCCTTGTCGGACTCCTTTTTTTATTACGGCTTCTTTCTTATGTCCTTCTATTATTACTGTTTAGTTCCTGAAAATGTTAGCAATCGTTCTTCTATCTCTGTACTTGAACCCTAATTTTTTTAAAATGCTGAACATTTTATTTCAGTTTACGTTATCGAATGCCTTTTCTAGGTCTATAAATGCCAAGTATGTTGGTTTGTTTTTCTTTAATCTTCCTTCTACTATTAATCTGAGCCCTAAAATTGCTTCTCTTGACCCTATACTTTTCCTGAAACCAAATTGGTCTTCTCCTAACACTTCTTCCACTCTCCTCTCAGTTCTTCTGTAAAGAATTCTAGTCAAGATTTTTGATGCATGACTAGTTAAGGTAATTGTTCTGTATTCTTCACATTTATCTGCTTCTGCTTTCTTTGGTGTCATGGCTATAACACTCTTTGAAGTCTGACGAATGCTTCCCGTTTTTCGTAAATATTACACACCAGTTTGTATAATCTATCAATCGCTTCCTCACCTGCACTGCGCAGTAATTCTACTGGTATTCCGTCTATTCCAGGAGCCTTTCTGCCATTCAAATCGTTTAATGCTCTCTTAAACTCAGATCTAAGTATTGTTTCGCTCCTTTCATCCTCTTTGACTTCCTCTTCTTCCTCTATAACCATTTTCTAATTCATTTCCGTGTAACTCTTCAATATATTCCACCCACCTATCAACTTTGCCTTTCGTATTATAAATCGGTGTACCATCTTTGTTTAACACATTATTAGATTTTAATTTATATACCCCAAAATTTTCCTTGTATGCTCCGTCTATTTTACCAATGTTCATTTCTCTTTCCACTTCTGAACACTTTTCTTTAATCCACTCTTCATTCGCTAGTTTGCACTTCTTGTTTGTAGTATTTCTTAATTGTCGATAGTTCCTTTTATTTTCTTCATCATTAGCATTCTTTTATTTTCTACGTTCATCCATCAGCTGCAATATATCCTCTGATAGCCAAGGTTTTCTACCAGTTCTCTTTGTTCCGCCTAAGTTTGCTTCTGCTGATTTAAAAATTTCCTTTTTAACATTCTCCCATTCTTCTAATTTTTTACCTTATCTTTTTTACTCAGACCTGTTGCAATGTTCCCTCAAAAATCTTCTTTACCACCTCTTCCTCAAGCTTCTCTAAATTCCACTTCCATTCATCGGATACCTTTTCTTCAGGTTTTTAAACTCCAATCTACATTTCATTATCACTAAATTGTGGTCTCTATTAATGTCTGCTCCAGGGGAAGCTTTGCAGCCTACGAGTTGATTTCTAAATCTTTGTTTAACCATGATATAATCTATCTGATCACCTGGCTTTTTCCATGTGTATATTCTTATATTATGATTTTTAAACTGGGTGTTGGCAATTACTAAATTATACTTAGTGCAAAACTCTATAAGTCGGTCCCCTCTTTCATTCCTTTTTCCCAGCCCGTATTCACCCACTATATTTCCTTCCTTGTCTTTTCCAATGCTTGCATTCCATTCTCCAGCTATTATTAAATTTTCATCTCCTTTTATGTGCTTAATTACTTCATCAATTTCTTCGTATACATACTCTACCTCATCATCATGGGCGCTTGTAGGCATATAGACGTTAACAATCGTTGTCGAATTAGGTTTTGATTTTATACTTATTACAATGATTCTATTGCTATGCATTTTGAAATACTCTACTCCCTTTCCTATCTTGTTTATTATGAAACCTACTCCTGCCCACTCATTATTTGAAGCTGAGTTAATTATTCTAAAATCACCTGACCAAACGTCATTTTCCTCTTCCCACAGAACCTCGCTAATTCCTACTACATCTGCATTTATCCTACCCTTTTCTGTCATTAAATTTTCTAACTTTCCAACCTTTTTTAGACTTCTTACATTCCCCGCTCCGACTGATAGAATGTTACTTTTTAATTTTCTGGTGACCTCTTCTTTAGTAGTCTCCACTCGGAGATCCGAACGGGGGACTAGTTTACCTCCGGAATATTATTTTACCAAGGAAAGCGTCTCCATTAAATATGCAAATGCAAAGAGCTATATTTTCTTGGAAAAAAAACAGCTGTAGTTTTCCATTGCTTTCAGCTGCGCAGTACTCAGAGGATTAAGTGATGATATGGCCGTTCAAGTCATCCTGACCAACTACAACTACTCAACGACAACAACTGAAAGAGCTGCTGCCCTCTTTCAGGAATCATTCCTTAGTCTGGTTCTCAACAGATACCTCTCCGATATGGTTACACCTTCGGTCCAGCTACTCTGTATCACAGAGACTCAAGCCCCCTCACCATCGGCAAAGTCTCATGATTCACAGAGGGAGGACTTCTACTCATTAACTCAATAAAAATTAGTTGTGCGTGTTTGTACCTGTTGATGAATTGTACATTTAATGGATCTGTGAATTCGTTTCTGTTTATGATATTTCATAATTCGATAACCGTCTGTGATGGTGTTTTCATGTAGCTAATTTTATGCAAATCCATGATTATATAGAATTATATAATCTTATGTTAAAATAATAGTTTTATGTACTTGCCTTTTTAATTGTTTTTGTAGGTAGTAACAGTATCCTACTTAGCGTGATAGGTGTAATTATTTTAATTGTTAATTATAATTAATTTATCCGTATTGATTTCGAATCGAATAATTCTGCGATTAACATACTAATGATATAATTAAATGGCAGTTGTATATTTCCTTTTATCTTTACGTTATTAATTTTATTTTACAGACGTTTGACAAGAACCTTTTTTTGATCAAAATCGATATTTATAACCGTAAATGTATGTAATTATAATTATTTTAAAAAATCTACAACATCATAAAATTAACAGTTCTAATTAAGTGATTTTTTTTTTTTAATTTGGAATAACTCCGGTTAATGAGTTTAATTAGTTCACAGCATAATTAGGTAATGTAATATTAATCAGGTAATATTAAACTAGATTTAATGTTTAGATAAGTAAATCCTCTTTGACAGTTTGTTGTTGTGGCGATTTTAAATACGGTAAAAGTAAATCTATTAAACAAATTTTAACGAGGAACATAAAAATATCGTTTGGCATCTGTAATGTCTCTGCGTAAAATTAATGTGACGTACTTGTCGTCCTTAGTTCGGTTATTATAAATAATTATACATAAGTTTTTTTTATAAAAAAAATTATGCTGTGTTAATTTAGTATAATTTCTTTGCTAAATTTAGTTTTTTACTCGAGTCCCTTGAGATAAATATAAATTATCAAAGATTTTTAAAAAGTGGTAAAAATCAGATTTAAAAACGTTTTTAACTAATAAAAATGGATACGTAAAAAAATGATTATTGCAAATAAAATTTTTTTATTTGCAATTAAAATGTACATAATGAATTTTCAAACATTTTTGCACGTTATGTAGAACTGGAGAATAAGTTATTGTTTTTATGTGATTATTGTATATATATATATATGTGTGTGTGTGTATGTATATTTGTATGTGTGTTTCTAATACGTATTATAGGGTGGGGGTTTTATGTGATATTTAACCTATAAAATTAAAAACAATTGACAAAGTGCATCTTCAGTAATTTCCGGGAAAAATTTAAGTGTTATTGTCATTATTTAAATTATGTAAATAATTTATATAAATAAATTAATTAATTAATAAATAAATTTAAATTATTTAAACAATGAAAATAGTGCTAATTTAACCAAAAACCTTTCTGAAGAATTTTATTATAGCGTTAATTTTCTTAGGATAGAGTGAAATCTTTCTTCTCCCGCAACAAAGTGTTTCTGGATACATATCACATATATTTTCTTCCTTCCGATTACTCCTAGGAATGCGTTTAGGGAAGGAAGTGATAAAAAGTACGTTCAAAATTTGTTTAAAAAAATCCGTGCATTGTATATTTCTCAGCTGCAATATGACGTAAATTATACATTCTATTTTGTGTTTATTAGGTTTTATAATAGATGTGTCGCTATAAGTTATGATTATTTAGAAGAATTTTATTATTGTTAAGGCTCAATTGGTTGAGCTATGTTTAAAAAACGGTAATGAAACAGTAGTACCCATAAATCTTGATTTGCTAGTCCGTCTTACACTATTCTGTTGTTTTGTTTCCTTACGGGGTTACGCGCCGCAACTTGCAGCGCGTTCAGATTCAGAAACAAACAGTGCTTATTTTAAATTTTAAATGGGAGGTATGTATGCTTTGTGTGTGTGTGCGCGCGTGCGCGTCCGCGTGAATGTGTATATCGCCGCGCAAGGTCGTATACCTCCCTCCAACCACCACCTTCATGGTGGCAATGACAGCCACGCTCCCCACCGCTTGAATACATCTCGGAATAGTCCATTCGCTAACAGGGCGTTCAGTCTCGCTGTGAATTTGTTATGAGTACGTGAAGTTTCACTCGCTTAACTGGCAAAGCTTATAAAATACCATTGATTTTTAAATTTAATGTTAGCCAGTTAATTGTAAAAAATGTTTTTTCTTTTGAGATTAATTATATCTGTAGGCTTTTTTTATTAACTTATTTGTGTCATGTTTCTTTTACCGATTACACACATTTCCTTTTGTTGTTTCTGTTATATTAATTTTTTTAGATGTTAAATTTGTTTTAGTTAAAATACGCTACTATTTAGTGTAAACGCTACTATTACGCTACTATTTAAATACATATATTTATTTTACATTTACGTTTTTCTTTTAACGAAGGTAACGCTTGTGTGGAACCACAGCGTTAATAAATCTCTTTCAATCAATTTCTTGAAAATGTAGGCGCGTGGCCACTAAATTTGTACCGACTGTATCTAAAGAATCCATTATTCGATTTGACCCACACATATTCTGTGACACACACACATTCATATTTTTTTTAAAAATAAACATTTGGTTACATCTTAGTCCAGTACGTCGGGAAAAAAAAATAAAATTAAAAGTTTAGGTAACGCATATGTACATAAAATTTCTATCCCGTTGAGAAAAACGATTTTATTTAGTATAAATGTAATTTCTGCAATTTTTTTCGTGGAAAGTGTTTTTTTTTTTTTTTTTTTTTTTTAATTGGTTGAACTAGTGCGCCGTTTTAATAAGAAAAATCTGAAGTAATTAAATATCTTAAAAGTATATTTAAGGGAAAAAAGGATGTAAATTTTTATTTAAAAGAGTATTAACTAATAAAATACTTTTTAATCTAATTGCATTTAAGCCGAAAAACTAATGCAACTCAAGTATAGAATTTTTTAGGGGAAAAAAGAAAGAGAAGGTCTATAATTTTATCGAGTGCCACACGTAACGCCTGGGTTATACCAAATAATATTTAACACCTGGGTTATTCCAAATACCAATTACGTTTTCTGTTGCGTACCACGTGCGCATCTTTGCTTCAGTGAAATGAAAGATGTGCTGTGAAATTATAAGTAAATTTTCTGGAGTAGAGTCGTTGAAACTTTTTCTGCCAACTTATACAAAATATTGTCATACACCTTTTTTTGAATGAACCAACTTTCACTTTTCATACAATTGCTAACCTTATTTTAGTGATATTAAAAAAAAGTGTGTATATGTGTGCGCGCTCGCGTGTGTGTAGTTTGAAAATATTTAAAAGATTGTCGTTTAGTTATATCGACTGATATTACATTTAAAAATATATTTATACTTTTTTATAATAGTTTTATCGACTGATAAAACTAAACAACTTTTTTAAAAAATATTTCCAACTATTTATTCATCCATTCCCAAGTAACTACTGCATTGGTTTGAATAAGATACACGAATCGTGTTGCTCTTTTCGTTTTATCTTTCTATGTTAGAAGAAACTAAACTTACCTTTTCTTCAGATCACATTTCTTATTGATTCATTAAATCTTCGTAATAAAAGAAAGTGCAATAATATTAGTTCCCAAGTGGAAAAATTTTTCGTTATAATTTTCCCTGAGTATCTTTTAATAAATTTCTTAAAAAGTGAATAAAAACTGGGTATTCTTTTTTTATATTAATCGGAAGTAGCCGATTGTTTTTACTACAGACATTAAATAAGAAGAGTTTGAGGTAGATTCTTAAGTCCAATTTTTTTGTGAATGCCACTGATAACAAATGAGGCAACAATCCCGGCAAATCTATTTTTTTAAGTACTATTTAAATAAATATAATAGCTTTGTTTTTTTTTGAGGTACCTACAGGAAGAAAAAATTAAATTTTATAATATATTTTTTAACATTTTTTTATTAGAATTTTTCAGTTTTTAAAAAATATTTTTACATTAAATATTCATAATTTGTATTTACGAAGAGTAATAAGAATTACATTCTTATTTATTTTTACAACATTCATTTACTGGCTTAGAAGAAGTGTTACTGCTGTGAAAATAGAAACAGTGACATCAGGACATTAAATTTTATGTTTTTATTTTATTTTACATCATAATCATTATTATTAATTTTTTTAAATCTGTTGACCACAGTTTGTTTACGACCCAGTTACGGTACAGTATTAGGTCTTATCTTATTCTAATAAGTCCTAAGCATAATTACCTATAAGCGAAGTTCTATTTACGAAGTAATATTTTTAACACTGGTAAATACCAGTGTAAATATTAAATAAAAGTAAGCAACAGTAATTTAAATTCGGCGATGTTGCTAATCGCTGCTGATATTCAGTTAGATATTAGGATAATTAAACAAAATTTTATAAATGGTGTAAACAAGAAATGAAACTATATGTGATTTCAGTGTTTTTCAGTAAGGTATTTTATTTAAAATTGTGTGATATCGGACAATTGTTTAGGTAGTAAAATGCTATGTTGTGCGCCTTCGTAGGTTTTTATTTCATTAAGCTGGTAATATATATTCTGGAAATTTTTAGCGATGTGTAGGTATATCTATTTATACTGTAAAAGGTTGCGTGGATAACTTTAATTGCTTTAGCTTGAGAAAAAAAGCATTCTTAATACTTTTCACAAATGAAATGGCTTATCCATTTTATGTTAACTGAAAAAGATATGAAAATATTAGTTACTTAATTTAATTTTCACTCGTTTTTTAGAATATTTTTTTTTAATGTACTAAGTACAAAAAATCCTTAGTATGCAGTGAATTAGATTATTTTGGGTCGTCATAATCGTATTTACTTTTTAATATTTTTGAAATAATTACTGTCTAATTGTACTATTGTACACGTGAACGATTAAACAGCTAAGTAGCATTTAGGAGTTACTCGTAGTTATTCTTCTTAGCCGTGATGTGGAATTTGATTCACGACGTTACTCTCTCGACCTGTAATCTGATTTTTTCGTATGAATTGATTTCGAAACCTGAGATTCATTTGGCATTAACATTACTCTACTGTAGCAAGTCTTTTACAGAGAATTACTTCCCGTTTTAACGGTAAGATTAAGAGATGCGTTTTCTTTGTTAATAACTTAGTAAAAATTGTTCGCAAAATAAATTATAATTTTGATTATTATTATTATTATTTGCAGCAGTTTATTAAAGTGTAAGAGGTAACAACAGTTTTGTCTTCATTATTTTTTTAAAATGTTTAATTTCTTGGCACGATTTTCTAAAAAATAATGCTAAAAAACAGTGTTATTAAAAACAACTATTTCTTTTAACGTTCAGAATAAAATTATAATTACGTTAAACCGTATAAATTAACTATATTTCATGTAAACTAAAATTTTTATCAGTTATAATAATAATTAAACATAATTAAAATGATAAGATTGATCATCAGTGTACGTTATTAAGAAAAGGAGGAAATTAGAAGAAATTAAGTCTACAAAAAATACTTCTTATTTTTTTTAATACTCTTTTTTCTCTCCTGATCATTGCATGAAATCCAGTTGTAAAACGCTTCATATCCGAAGTTTTACAACTTTTTTTATGTATTATGACAATGTGAAACGTAATAAGTAATTATTTGAAGGTAATATGATATTATTCGATGATTTTTAAAATTCAGTATAAATATTTAAATTCACAAATTGTTTTTTATTGTTTGTAAATTGAATCTATTTTTTATTTATTTTTAGTTAGCGACGCTGCCGGAAAACGGTGTCTGCGCCGAACGGAGAATTGTATTCCATGACCAGCAGCGACTATACTGCTGTGAGAGAGCGTACCTCTATCGATTTGACCTATTTATCCAATTCCAGGGCAGAAGTCGGGCGGCAAAATGTATTCAACATCGAAAATTTATTCGAATAATGCTTGTAATTGAAAAATCTGGAATGAAATCTGTCCATTCTTTGCTTGTGTAATTGAAGTTTATATTTATTGTCTGCATTTGATAATAGATTACTTAGTCTGTTACAATAAATTAACCGTGAATTCCTAAACAAAGAAAAGTTTTCTTTTAAAGGATGATTTCGAATTTCCTTTGAAGAAAAACCGCACGATCTTGATCGTTCTTTTTTTTGTTCTTCTGCCAATTCAACTACTTTATCTGTCCGATTTATTAAGTTCTATAAAATTAAAATTTGGTAATTATATTACTTCTTCTATTTGTTTTAATTTCTTGAGATATTCATTGCGTACTTGACTTACTAAGTAAACGTATGTAAATATTTAGTTTATTAGAGACTATGTTGTAATATTAATATTGATTTCATTTTTGTTTGTATTATTATCTTTACGTATTACATCAGAATTTATTATTTTTTTAAGGTCTATATGCTGCAATGATTCTCTACAGCGATTGTCTGTTCAGGCTCTGAAGTTAGCGAGGTTTGTTTTAATCTGTAACATTGAGCCCCAAACTGGAGCAGCATATAGAATGATCCATCATTCTATACTGTTACATCCTTGTAACGGTAGACATAATGACACTCAGTTTCAACGCTCAAGGTGCCATCTGGCTCGAGAGGAGTCGTTTTAGGGCAGCAAGTGTGTTTTCTGCCCGCTTGCAGACCGCGATGATGTGGTCGCTGAATCTACACGACCGGTCAATAGTCACCACGAGATATCGGACAGCGGCTTTGGACGGGATCAGATGTTTTCCGATGTGTAGGTCCATCTTCTTCCGACCGACTAGAGCGATGCATTCTCTCTTTCGTGACGATAAACTTAGCCCGTGATCCGTCAACCATCTCTCCATACTAGTAAGGGCCTCGTTGCCCTGGTCTTGGAAGTCCCGCTCGGTTTTACCACCAACGAGGATAGCTAAGTCATCAGTATCCGACTGTTCCGGAAGGTGAAGATTGAGAACTCCATCGAACATTACGTTCCAGAGGAGGGGGCCAAGCACAGAGCACTGCGGGATCCCCCTGAAATCCGAAAGCGTAGGTCCCCTTGCTGTGTCTCAAGAGAGACCCATTTCTCTCGAAAATAATCCCAGATCTGCTGTAATAGATAGGAACTGACTCCTTTCTGTGGCAGAGCGTCAAGAATGGCGTCCCATGGGACCGAGCCAAAAGCATTGCAGACGTCCAATAAAATTAGCATTGGCAATCGTCTCGTTTGCTAAGAGCCCCTCGTCATGCCGTCCGCCCAAGATATGACCTTTAGGAGGGCTTGAATGGTCGACTGCTTCTTCCAAAAACCGAACCGATTCCTATGTAGTCCGGGGCCGGCGTTAATTTCATCAGCAAGCCGCATGGCTAGCATGCGCTCAAGTGCCTTATCCATGTTGTTTAAAAGGCATAGTGGCCGGTTGGTGTTAATCCGGCCACAAACGCTTGGCTTCAGAAGGAAGACCAGTCTGGCCTCTTTCCAGCAAGCCGGAAAAATTCCTGCTTGTAGCCCTTATCGTTTAGTTAAAGAAATATAAAAAACTGTTGATCGTTCGACTCTGACGATTAAACTTCGATTTTTTTTTGTTATATTTCATTTTATGAAAAACTATTATTGTATTCAAAAGGATATTTTCAGTTTAAAAAATACTTGTTTATTCGAACAGAAAAATATTCAATAAGGGACATCGAATTACATTCTTCGGATTTTAATGTATTTATTCCTTTAGCAGTATTCTAGATTCTTTTACACAATGAAAAACAGATGTCTGTTTAGAACCTGTACTTTTTCGGGGCTGCTTAGATGCCTGGGTACATTTGTATTTTGGGTATCTGAACTATTAAGTCTGCAACCTTCGGATCGGGAACAGAGACCCTGGGTTTGTCAACATTTAGACGACGTTCAACTATCTCACGAAGATTACATGTTCTACCTACCTCAGCGTGGACCTTCCACGATATGACTCACAGACCCCAAAATGCATGATCTTTTAAAAAAAATAAAATAGTGAGAACGGCCTATCTATTCTCGGAGGAATTTTAGTGCTAGCTAGACAAGAGTAGCTCTATTACAGAACAGCTTCAAACCTCCTCCTTGTGAGGAAGTGGACAGCCACTTCCTCACAAGAGGTCGGAATTTAACACGCAGGAAAGGGATGATCTATTATCGATTCAGCAACTTTTTCGCCGGGAATTAAAATATCTATAAATTCATTAGTAAATACTATAATTGCAGTTAATTATAGCAGGCCAATCTACAAAAAAAAATATTAGAAATAAAGCCAAGGAGAATCCATCTCATCGGTAACAGGAAGAAAACAGGGATAACTTGACCCAACAATATTAGAAAACTCGTTATAAGATAAACATATAATAAACCAGAGTTTTAAAAAAAATGTGTGTACTTGTCGACACAGCTTCTAGATAGTCGGGCATAATGAGCATAATACTAGATAGTTTGCGATAGTCGTGCGTGCATGTTTCGCATATGCATTTTTAATATTATTTATGAAGTTTGCGATGGGCATTCCTTATTTTACAAGGATACTAAATAGCATTTGTATGGTAATTTCATCTTTTGCGAGCTTGTGATCATTGTCGTGTGGTTAATGTTTCTATTGATATAGACCTTGTTAGGTACCTCACTACTTATTCAGTCACCTTATTACCAAAAGTTAATATTAATTGTTTACTTATTTTAATTGGACTCGGGGAAAATGTAACAATAAAACGCTAGCAGCTAACGAGGTAGTTTAAACATTACGGTACTCTGTAAGTAAACATCCTACCAGACGGTAGAGAGAACGTCTTACTTACGCAGTAGTACTGTGTAAATTATGCATCTAATTTTTTTCGCAACTTGTTATTTGACCGGTCTGATACTATTTTCATTTTGTTTCTTTTCTTATATCGGATTGAACGCATTTAGTTTCAGCCTAATTATTATACATGTGATCATTTCAGCTAATATGTCTTCGTGTTGTAATGTTTTCCTACACTGTATCTGCTATTAAATCGGTATTTGGAGCTAATATTCATTCTTATATTTTTTTACAAATATTGTCTCGGATTTTATTCACTATGTCTTAAAATAATAATTTCGGATATTTGATTCCATCCGATTTTCTATCAGATTCTAATATTTTGTTTTTAGAGATCTTTTGTTGTCGTAGTTTATACTCTGAAATGTTCTGGTTTGAAATAATAGGTCAATTTAAAAAAAAAAATTATTTCGCCTTTGTTCGGTATTTATAGGCTACATAATTCTTTCCTTTAACAAGGCTTTTACAATCTTTTGTTGATTTGCGTAAATGTTTTTTTATTTCTTTCTTTTCTACCCCATTCTTTACAACAAAAAATCATAAATAAATAATTATTAACCTATGTGTACATGCCTTATGATTCCCCCTTCTTGACTCTGTGTGATGATTCCTCTTACGATCGACTAGAAAATACAAAATCCAGTTTATAATGATTTATTTTTAAGTAGAATATTAGCCGGTAGAGTCATTATACAAAATAAGTATTACGGAATCAGTTTCAGGAAGGAATTATTTGACGTTAAACATTTTGTTAGGCTAAGTGTTGGAAGTTTGATGTAATATATTAGTTATTGGCAATAGTAAGAAACGTCTTGGAGCAGTAGTAGAGTTAGTCGATCTTAGTATTTACTGCTATGTTTCTATGATTCTGATTTATTTTCTCTCTAAAGAAAAATATTTATTTCTTTTCTTAATAAAACTGGCATTCGATTACTTAGATTTTTGGATAGATGTTGGGCTTTTAATTTAAAAGGTCCCGGATTCGAATACCGGTCAGGCATGGCATTTTCACACACGCTACAAATCATTCATTTCATCCTCTGAAGCAGTACTTAACGATGGACACGGAGGTTAAACTATTTTTCTATTGTACTGGTTGTGTTATATCTTTGTCGATGATTTAAAGCCTAATAACCTGCTTCGTGATTACGATAGCTCAATTGTGCTCCTATTCATTCCTCATTCTTTTTCTATTAAACTTTATTTCGATATTACTATTCGTCTTAAAAGAAAAAACTGTTGAAAAACTTTCATTTTTTTCTTTTTACGCCTGTGTAAAACGGGTAAAAAGTATAAAACTGTGTGCTATTGTCCTTCTGATAATAATTAATTTTCCCTCATTGTCGTCGTGCAATTTAGACGCTTCTCGGCAACTATCGACTAATTCTTTTTAAATGAATAGCTATTTCAGCTAGGAATGATTATTTTTAAAAATAAAAAAATCTGTTAAGTTCGTTTTGATAGCGTGTAAGATTACCAAATCGCATTAGCAGCGATTCAGATATTGTTGCGGTTCAAATATTTATTGAACAACAAATATTGTTGTTCTGTGTTTTGACAATTATTTTAATAATACTTTTTTCGAATAGTATTATTTCTTTCCAGCATTACTGTGCACATTTTCTTCAGTCTATTAAAACAGATATGTAATTTTTTTTATTTTTAAAAATATCCATTCGTGGTGTACTCTCGGTCGAAAAAACGTCCAATTGGATAAGGTTTTGAAAAAAATAGTTATTAAATGATTAAGATAACATAATTTTAGAGTTTTTATTGTGTTTTTATAGGCGTATTTCGTCTCGTTTTGAACTATACCTATCAAAAAGTTATAGTTCCTTATTTTTTAAAGAAAGATTTCTGTAATGAAATGAAATCGGGTTGGTTAACAGAAAATTTATCGGAAAATTAACTAGTCTGAAGATATGCAAAAAATATAAAGCCGTAATTAAATAAGTAAAAGGTGTTGATCAGAGTTGAAGTTTAGCGAACGAGAAAACGATTTGTTACGAGAAATTATTCTGTCGATCGATTGTGTGGTCGGTCGGCGTTCTGAAAAGGAAAGAAAAGACTTTTTTCCTGTTTAGCTTCTGGAAATCACTGTCAGGTATTACTTCAAAGGATGAATGAGGATGATATGTATGAGTGTAAGTGAACTGTGTGTACAGTCTACGGTCGACCATTCCTGAGATGTGTAGTTAATTGAAAGCCAACCACCAAGAACACCGGTATCCACGATCTATTATTCATATCCTAGATAAAAGTAACTCCTTTACTAGGATTTGAACGTTGGAATTCTAGACTTCGAAATCAGCTGATATGCGAAGACTAGATTAACCCGGTGTGATTGGTCGGTCGGCGTACTGAAAAAGAAAGAAAAGACGTTACCGTACGATAACATACGGTGTACGATGTATCTCATTCGGATGGTGCTTTGTTAAGAAAGTTCATTATAAAAATTAATCGGATCTGTATTTTTTTAATGTTTTTGTAATTTATGAAGTACTGTACAAAGAGCATATAATGTGTCAAGTTCCATTATTAGCTTTCGGTTATTTATTAGTTCGTAATTTAATGTTTTAAGTTTCATACAAGTTTATCTAGTTAAACGAATGCGATGCATTCATTTGAGTTCAGTGTATGGTGTTTTTTTATTTATTTATTATATTGTGTTCCTTTCATTACATTCAATTTTTCTTTGTTTAATTTATAGAATAAAATTGTGAAATAAGTACCGTTAGAGTTAAAGCGTCGTGTTTTATATTGCTCACAGCTGTATTGAAATCTGTTTTTCTAACTACGTTCGATCGTTCCTGTGTTGCATGCAAATTGGATTATCGCCTCCAGACAGCTGGTTTGCGGTAATCTGTACATGAATAGAATAAATACGTTTAAATTTACTCTATTTCCTCTGTTTACATAATTTATTAATGTAGTAAATATCTTAATGTAGTTTATTACCTTAATCGTAATTTCACGCAATTTTAAGACGGTAAATTTACGTAAGAACGCGTAACCTTTGTGCTTTATAAGGAGATTTTAAAATTTAAAACTTTCTTTCATAACTTCTCGTTCGATATTAAACTACATTTTGTCACGTAATAGAAGTATTACAGTTATTAACAAATTCTGAGATTATCATTTTACGGGGAAAGAAAAACGTTTATATTTCAAGTGGTTAGGCTATGAAGTAATTTACCGATTCAAACGGGCGTATTGACACCCCCCCCCCCTCTGGATGGCCCCCTGGTATTTCAATCGAAATTTCCCGTAAGATGTCTCCCCCTAAACTTTGATGGAAAACCAGGATAGCGAATAGTCTGGATTCACCCGAACTAAATTGGTAGATTACTTAGCTTCAAATGGCAATATAGTTGTACTTTAAAATATTTGAATTTTGTTGTCCGACCTACTTTAATCTCTCGTGGGATTATAGTTATTATCTTTATTACTACATATTATCTTTATTATTACATACATATTTCATTATCATCACATCACTCCTCTGCTCTCTTGACTTTTAAAATTCAACAACGGCCTTTTCTAAGTAGGAAAAATGAACTTTCTAGAGAATTTCGATTCGTTTGTATACAACGAATGAAATCCGACAAGTTATGCGATAACTTCTGTCTTAAAAAAAAGCACCTGTCATAATTTGATTACCTCTGAAATTTTTGAAGGAAATGCCGACTGAAGCGTTTAATATTTCACAAAATTTTTATTCTACGAACATTTTTATACCCGATCCAGCGGAAACATTTTCTGTAATTCTCTTAAAAAAAACGTTCGCATTTTGTTACAGACCTAGTAACGGTTATATAGCTTTTCCTAGTAATCAAAAAAGACTTAACACGCTTGATGCCGATCCTTCATACAATCGAAATAATACCTGATCATCAGCTTGGTTTTCGAACGGAAAATTATAAGTCCATCGATTATATCGAGTCGTCGATTTACCACCGCCCGGCTTGTAATAAAGAGGACACATCTGCTGTGTTCTTCTATGTGACATCAGTTTACGGCAAAGCCTGGAGTTAATGGTTTACTGTTTCTTTTAAAAACAATTTCTTCCAAACTTGTTAAACGATTTTAAACTCTTTTCTAGAAAATTAAAGAAAACGTAATTTAAAATCCTTTCATCAACCCTTCCGGCCAAAATTTATCACCGATTCTCACATTACATATCTAATCGTACATTTTTTCTTCATTTTTTCGAAAATATTCCATTTAACTATATTAATGAACATCAATTGTATTTTCATGTCTATTCATATTTGTCTTTATTATTATTATATTTTTTTAAATAAATTTTTTTTATATCATTTGGTTGTTCTGTGTAGTACAACTATGATGAGGGGAAGAAAAGATTAACTATGCGTTATGTTGTTATGAAGTTCAAATTCCATGTTTACAAAACTGGGATTCTTCCTTTCCTGAGCTCATTCTCTTAACACAGTGATGTTCCGAAATTTTATCCTATTATCGTTATGTAAGCCTATTCAACTTGGCCTTACCGACATTTTCTCATTTATTTCCCTTTAGCTAACTTAATACTGTATCATAATTTATGAGGTCTCATTAATTTAGTGATGTAATGCGACATATGTGTAATGCATTGCATTTTAAACAGCTCTTGCAAAATTACTTATTTAATAATGTATTCGATGAAGATAATATTATATAATTTCTACTACGAATTGTGGTAATAAAATGTTTAAATATATAATCAACTATAGACACCAATAACGCTTTTGTTTAAACTGTAATATCTTTAAAAAAAAAAAAACGCGTATATAAATAGAAACAAATTGGTGCAATTTTCAATTGTTTCTACGTGAAATCGATAAACTAGCTTTGTTTATTCTTAATTCTTGATAATAAGAGGAAAAAGTCACAGTCTAATTATTTTTTTTTGCAAATGTCATCTTAAATCATGTACAAAAAAATTATTAGTTCATTAATCTCCACTGTTTTCGAGTTGTATTATATTTTTATCCAAGAATTACGATCTATAAAGAGTACTGAGCGTTTTACATGTAACCATAGAATGTTGTTTTCAGTTGAGATCGAATAAAATTATTGTTATAATTTAATCTTGAAGTGTTTCGAGTAAAGTAGTTTGGATAGTTTAATACAGACGTCAAGAATCATATTTCGTGATGGACACTATTATCAATATATTTCTACATGTTCGTATGTTAGATCGAGTGAGAAGGGGATGGGGAAAATATTCTTAAGTATTCGAACTTTAGTCAGCTAGTGGATTCTAAAGCCTTCCGATTTCTATTGAAGTAATAAAGTTAATACTCAAATTCGTTTCAAAGCAGTAACTTTATCTCTGCTGTCCGAAGTGAAAGTCGACATGCGAATGCGCACATTCACGTATCATCATTGAAGTTATTTAGATCCTAAAAAAAATTTAAATGAAAATTTTAACGGTATGGTTCGGTCTGTAACATAGTTAAAAGAGTGTTTTTGAAGTTCATTTCTTGTGAAAGTATTTGACAGGCGTATTTTTTTAACATATAATTTTTTCTAGTGTTAAAAAAATTTGTCTTTGTTAGCTTATTGTAGTATAGGAATTTTTAAATGGAATTTGATTTTGTTGTAGTAATACATTTTCTTTTTTTCTTTTATATGGGCATATTTCGATTGACTAGATTGTATGCAAAATGAAAACGATTATAACGGAGTCAAGGTTTTTATTGATAATTTTTTTAACCGAATGTAATTTTAATATTACTATAGATTTTGTATTTTTATTAAAATAATCCCTTTAACAAAAACCGTAGTGTCTGCTAATTTAATTAAAGAGTAAAGAATAATAATAACTGTTATTATCGGTAAAGTAAATAATTTTAATTGTGTTGTAATATACTAGTAGATGAGACGGTATCTTTATACGATGTATTTCATTAGTTAAATGTTCTCCTTTCAATTAAGAGACGATTACATCAACTCTACGTGGAATTGTCGTTTGTAATGATTTACTGTTGCGTGCTAAAGTACGAGACTCGATTTAAATTCAACTCATCCAATTTTACCTTTGAGTTCATTCTATTCAAAATTAGTACAGTTTTCTACGAACTAGTGTTTGTTTTGTTATGCTGGTACTGTTCTCTGATTTTCTCGTTTACGCTATGCTTTTTTTGTTTTAGTAGCGTATTGTCTACTTTTAAATCATATCTGCCGATATAATTCCGTGCTTACATTTTACACAGAATATAATAAAAACGTTTTTAAAAACTTATAATTTTATAAAAAAGTATTATAAAAAAAGTTTTGTATGTTTGTTCCTATTTCTTATGACTTTGAAACGTATAAAGCACTTACGATCACGAGCAACTTGTCAGAAATGCTTCCTCAAAGAGTACTGATGATTTTGTAAATCTTGTCCCTGTAACGGACAGAGTGATAGTGCCGTTTGAAGGATTAAATATCATCTCTATATTTCAATGGGCTTGGGATGCTAATGTGGAACGATATAGCGAATCTTTACAGGTGGTTGTACTTATAACCACAAAGTTTTATTTAATTAGCTTGGCATATTTCTCTTAAACTATTATTGGTAGAGTATTCAACATTATACTCGATAGTAACAGTAATAACAACTTTATTATCAGTTTAAATAAAAGTACTTTTATAAAATGAATAGGAATTTTATGTAATGAATGTAATTTTTTATGTAATGAATGTTTGAAAATTTTAAACAATCGAATTATCGGGAAACGGAGTTCAAGGCTGTTTTATGTTCTGTCGCTGGATAAGGATCCTTATCATACAAGTATTTTCAGGTTTGTTGGTTTCTCTGTGCATGTATTTCTTTTATTAATGTACACTTATATTTTTTATATAAAGATCTGTACAATTTGTATTGTCTGCTCGCAACAGAAACTACATACTGTGGTCTCGCGGATTCTTCTCTTGTGAAGAGGAAAAACGTGCTTGTCGTTAAGTAATTAGTCTCTTCTTTGTGAACCGATTTAGGAATCTCGAATTATAGGTACTACTGAGAAAAAATCTAGAAATTTAATTAAATGAATTCTTTTTTTTAATGTTACTACCAAACAATTGTTACGTGCTTTGAATGACGCCCCCTCCTTATTGATTTATCGGATGAAGCGTCACTCGCACCCTCTTTGTCGCGTCTCTACTGAGAAATACTATAAAAATACGATTTAAGGACGTGGTATGTTCGACAGTTTGTAGAAATAATAAAAATTTTGGAATGAAGTTCAGTGTAATTCAGTGGCAATTGTAATTGACTAATAAATTAGTTGTAATACATTAAAAATGTTATTATATTATTATGAAAGGGATTTGGTTGTGGAAATCATACCAAATTAATCTGAGTTTATATTAATTAATTCATTACTCAGAATAAATGGCTAAAAACTTAAGATCGTTAAAGAAGGAGATTTTAACATACTTATTATTTTGCCGACGTATTTAGTAGATTGTTCTTGTTCTCCGTTATCTTAACCCTTATACCGTTCTTATTCGATTACCCCTGGTTCTAGCACATCCTGTAAACCTTCACACGCTCCGGCTACGTTTATTCTTTTAATTCTTGCATCCTTCTCTACCAACCTTCTTTCTCTCACGATCTACTATAATGTATCTTAGGTATATTATTTTTTGCTACACTTAGTTGTGTTTCTGATCTTCTTTAATTTGTTTTTAAACCTTTTTTAACGCTTCGTATTACCTATATTATATTTACCTTTGATACTTTAATTGAACTTAGTTATTTTTACAATGCTTCTTGAAAAATTTATTTCTGGTTTTTTAATTTTTCTTTTCTAATTTAACTGTGCTTGCACTGTGAATGTTAATTTTGTACAGACTAATGAACTGTAAAGCTTCCAGTGTCACAACCATTTTATTAATCGTCGGACTTGTAGATTAAAATGTTTTTAAATCTTAGGAAAGTGTAAAATAAAAGGTTTGTTTAATCAACGCGTCAATATCTCATTATGAAACAAGATTTTTAAGTTTGGAAAACTATTTCCAGGACAGTAAAACTATTTTTTCGTTTATAGGCTCATTCTGCTTCGCTGTAGTGTGTCACTGGGCGTTACTTTGTAATCTGTTGGACATTTCCTGAGATATTATCAATTAATAATTGTTCACAGTACGTCAGAAATCAAGAAAATCTTTTTTTAATGCGTTATATATTACATTACCTTTAACTAAAACACAGCCCATATTTAATATTTCTATACATCGAACTACCAAAACAGTTTAAATAAATTTATTCTTCTTCGACATGGAAATAATGACCCAGATTACTGCAGAACTACCGGATGAAAAACTGGTAAACCTAAAGATGATTTAATAAGTAGTTCGCCTCGATTGGAGGAAATCTTTCAACAGAATAACCTGTTACAATTGAAGCTCACAATTTAGGAGAAAATCAACAGTTAAAAATGAATTGGTAGAATTCAAGGACAAATCTCGAAGAATAATTTAATATTTAATGGTTTGTGAGTTTGTGATACATCAACCATATTGGGGTGAAAGAAGTGTTTCGATCATTCTGTGTGAAGATTCTTTTGAAAGAAACGGGTGCATCATCAATTACCTCCATTGAGGATAAAAAAAAAACAAGCATTCATTTTTTCCGAAGCATTCATTTTTATTTATTTATGGATGAGAAAAGAGTTAACTAAAATGGACCAGAATAGCAAAATTCAAATCAAATCAGCGTATGTTTGTTCTAAATGATCAGAGGGGCTTAATGTACGACTCTGACGATGGAATGGTTAAAATATCGGAAGTGATGGGGGAGATATACTAATTTAATGCTTGGTGCGATTAAAGTTAATTTAGATATTTAAGTAGAAAATCTGTGTCTATCAGATGTTGGGCTTACTGAATCGGGCGGCAGTGTAGAAGGCTTCGAAGATTTTTAGCAATATTAATTATGATGATACAATTAGATTGTTAAAATATAATTCATAATTTGATTAGTTAAAGATTTTAGCCAGGGTTTCGGCAGTTTATAGATTAAGTATATCGTCTTACTCTCAGAAACACACCCTTCATATTTCAGATTAAGGTAAGTGGGGTAGTTATCCCACTTACCTTAATCTGAAATTAACCTTAATCTGAGGCAAAATTAAACGAAAAAATAATTTTAAACTATTCGAACGGAAATCTTTGTTCCAATATATGTTAGAGGGAGTAGCGATTTAGCTACCCCCACTGAGTGTATAACGACTTCTGTATGCCGTAGAACCTCGTGGAAGACGTTTCGGAGAATAATAAGTGTTGTCTTAACGGAGGATTTATTGTACGGGTGTCTGAAGATAATAACGGATGAAATCCTGTTAGAAGTAGATGTACAATAGAAAAAAGGAGCTCTAAGAATCAGTATGTTTAGAATAACGGTTTAACGAGTTTCAAACAAGGTTCCGCTGAGACTATTAGGTATATAATACTTCTAACTTGTATGTATATTATTCAGTTAAAAGTTGGTAAGGGAGTCGAAGGTTTATGCCTTTTTCATTGATTTTAAAGCGGCCTTTGATAGGTTTGATAGAACTCTGTAACCAAGTTGTGTAATATGGAATTGAGTTTGAAGTTTCTGTTCTGAATGTAGTTTAGAGTCTGTGTAATATTACGCTATCTTCTGTTAGAGGGAAAGAATGTTCAACAGATCGATTTCCGAAATCATTGCGGGTGAGATAAGGTTGTTGTCCCTTTCATTATTGACTTTTTTTTTATAAATGTTCTGCGGGAGGTGGTTGACGGTGGGTAAGTGATTTAAAAATAGTTACTGTTCTATTCTGATGACTTGGTTCTATTGGCCAGATTTTTCAAAAAAATGATCCGACAGATTTAAGGTGTACACCAAAAGATGGACATTAACATGAATGAAAAACGTCGAAGTTTTAGGTAAGTTGGCGGGGGTTGTTCTACTCTCAAATGAAAATGATTTTTTCTAGCGATCTTATAATAGTTAACAAATTAAAATATCTAGGAATATTATTTTATTTTATTATTTTTATTTATTTATTTATTTTTTTTGTTTTACCTCCGGGACCACCGTTAGGTATTGCTTCAGAGGATGAGATAAATGTTTTGTAGCGTGTGAAAATGCCATGCCTGACTGGAATTTGAACCCGGGACCTCCGGATGAAAGGCCGAGGCGCTACCACTCGCTCCACGGAGGCCAGCACTATTCTTTAGTCGGATAGTGATTAGTCAACTCGTTAGATTAAATAGCTGCAGTAAAATTTGCTGCTACAGTATATAAAAGTCCTTTTTTTTTAAGAAGACAGTGGAAAAAAAGAAGTTACAGAAGCATCGTGTAAAAAGTGTATGTTTGTCATTTAGCGGTGTACAAATTTGGAGGTATTAAAGTTTTAAAGATCTAGAAAATTTAAATAATTTTTTTTTTAATGGATTGTTGGGGGGTATCCCTCTCTACACCTAATTATTATTTTTTTGCATTTAGTCATCTTTAGAACACTGTTTGATTAGTAATTGGAAATGCAATTAAATACGTCATACAGTTTAATAGAAGGTGAAATGTTACAGTTTAACCATATTCAAGTCGTTCTGGTTATTCTTGTGGATGGTATTCACTGCTACATATGACCTGATCATATTTCAAACGTGATTTAATTACACATTTGTGACGTGTAGAAACTAGTGTGCTAATAATATTGCACGCCTTATTACAGGGTCTGACTTCCGCGATTGTTGATCTTACACAACTATGAATCGCTATACTTTATTATCGTTGTTCTTAATCCGGCTCTTAACTATAAGCTTAGTTGTACTTTTTTCGTATTTTGATTTGTCGTGAATGATCTCACAAATATAAGCTTATCTTAATTGTCAATGAATATACATTTTTATTTTATCTGATAAATAATAGTTCTTGTGTGATAATAGTTAAACTTATGGGAACGCGATTCACGATTCAAAGCTACATTTGTGTTACTACATGTGTGTAATTAATAGAATGGTACTGTTTGGTCCATTCGTTAAAATGGAGAAATTTATTGCTTTTCTTATTAATTAACTTTCTCTTATATGAAAATTGTAATAATTTGATTTTATCGTTTTCTTTATTTTATTTTAACTTGAATGGACTAGGGAACACGACATGCATTGCTGCATTAATTGTTACAATAAGTCTGTTAGATTAAGTCGTTTAATTAACTACTGTGACATTGATTATTTTAATATTGTATGAAAACTTATTTATTAATTTTTATTATATCGATTTAATATCACGCAGTAGACTTTAAACCCGTTAATTATAATTTTGCAGTTGGCCCATATCAATTTTAGTCACTATGCCTAAGACAGTATCTTTAATTGAATTCTAACGGCCGGAGTTTCCTAGGAAATCGGCTAGTTAATAATAACTATATATTGCCGTGTTTGAATCTAGATTTTATGACGTCTTAGAAATGTGATCGGCGATGAAACTAACCATGGCCCAACCTATGGATGTTACTGATTGAGTGGTATTAGATCGATGTTGAAAAAAAAAGAAAAAAGAAACAGTTTTGTAGTTCAATTTTTATTCGTTAAATTGTGATAGTTTTCTGTTATTAACATCAATGATATGATTATCCTATATAATGTGATGTACGAACTGCAAACTTCATTATGGAAGGTGTAATAATATTTATCGTATTAAATTTACGATTTAATTTTTGGAAAGATGTGGCGTTTGTTTATGTAGTATTTCAGTGTAATTTCTTATTAATAAATAAGGATCGGTCTACTAAAAAATCATCATTACTTGCTAGCTAATGTTTTCAGCAATTAATACATAAAATTACATCACTTTTGTAATCTTCAATTTATTAGCTACTTATATTTCAAGTAACGAAATATATTCGAATTTTCTAAACTCTCATCTGAAGTGCACGTTGAAGTTGTTTAGCTGTTTCATTTAAAAAAAAAAAAAAAATTATGTCGGCTCAGTACTAAATATGAGCCGTTTTAAGATAATGGATAATGTTTAAATCTATATAAAGCGTTACTAGGATTTTGGCAAATACTTGTGCGATTTCTCTTTATAATTATCTAATAATATTTCTTGGACGGTAAGAAATCTATATCTGTATTATTATATTTAGAGGTAAAATTTGTTTGAGTATATTTCAAGTAATTATTAAAGAGCTTCTTAACTGCATGCGTTCCGTCTCTACAGCCTCCTAGCGTCTCTCAATAAACAAAAATTGAAGTATGAAATTGGTACTATTATTTTTTTAAATATCTACTATCTTCAAGTAAGTAAAACATTCGATGGAATAAAAAGAGGTTCCGAAAACCTTTGCATCGTTGGTCTTTAATCTCTTTTAATTTTAAAATCGAAATTTCGTGATATTCGATTAAAAACCGTCGTGTTTCTAAGGTAAAATAACTATCGTACGGTATCAAACGTTGTCCGTCTAGGTACCCAAGATCTCTTAGCTTCGTTTGTTAACAAAAACTGAAATTCTCTGGTATTCAGTAGTAATTTTTTAAAACACTCCTTGAACGACATGTTAAAAAAGTTGGATGTCGTCGAAGAGGTTTAGAACTCCTTGTCGACCCTAATTAAGGTAACTAGTAGAAAACAAAACGGCCTCAAAAAGGTCATGATGCTTTTTCGGGCCCTAAGCCTCGGTCAAATTGCAAAAAATCTAAAGGCCTCGCGATTAACGTAAAATTGTTATTGAAATTTATTCATACAGAATTAAACGTATTGCGTAATAAACGAACTAAATCAATTACGTAAAAACAGTGGTTTAATGAAACCAACACGGAGTAGAATTTGCATTAATGTTTAGAAGAATAATCTTTTTAGGTTTTAAAAAATAAAAATAAATCTTATTTTGAAAAAAAATTTTCATTATTTCCTCACGCAGAATTTATTTTATAAAATATTAAGTTAAAACAAAGGATAGGATTTTAAACAACCTTCTTTGAAGATTAAAAAATGATCCGATAATCCTTTCTGCGACTAATAAAAAGTGAAGACTAAACAACTACAAAATGCAAGTACATTTTGTAATTGTTTGGTCTTAATTTTTTATGAGCAAAACATTTACTGCTTTAATGTATGGATGAGTTAATAGGGATCACTAACCCCCGTTCGGGTTCTTTCGTTAGTTTATTGTAAATGTAGGATAAAAATTTTATTAAATGTGGTTGGCAGGCCCCGCTTCGGTCGGGAATAGATACAAAGTCGGTATTTTTGTTGTAAATGTGATTTTATGTAAGCATGCTTAATTATTTGTACAAGTAATGAAAATAAAATATTTTACCCTGTTCTTCTATTTATTTTTTATTTTTTACTTCTCTCTAAATGCATTGCAGTAAAATATTGTCTGTGCTACACAGTATCTATTTATACATTTGAATAAACATACTAATTAAGTCCATTGATAGCTGTGTTTTCGTACAATAATGAAATTATGCACTTCGTTCTTTTCTGTTCTCTCCTACTCTTTTAAATTCATTGTATTTGGTACATCTTACATTATCAAGTAATTACGTTTTGCATTTTGTTCTTTATCTTCCCTGACATTTTTTTACCTAGTATATGTCTTTCTATTACTAAATTAACTAAACTAAGGTGGCATAATATATCGACCCAACAAACCTAATTGTTTTTCCCGTAGTTGTTTCCTTCTGTTCATTGTAATAGTGATTAATTCACTTAATTATTGCTCCCAATTAGTTAATTAATTCAGTTAATTAGTTAATTAATCCAAATTAAGTTAATTAATCCAGATTAATTATATTACTCTAACGTTTAATTATTACTTATAATTATCAATATTTTTTCTGTAATGACATTTAAAAAAAAAAAACACCATTTCCACACAGATATTTTAAACAGCTCTTGCTAATTTCTAGATTGATATTAAATACTGATACTTTTTTTGATTGTAAGTTTACTTCCTATATATATATATAAGAAAATAGCATAACTTCAAATCGGCTGTATTATATTCTCATAACTTACTGTTATTATACTCGTCTTCATCTTTCTGTAAAATTTCATTATCTTTGTCTTACTGGGATTTATTTTAAAATTAAATTTTTTTCCTAGCAAAGAGTCTGTGGGCCTACCGTTTAATATTATTATATTTTTTTAAATCATAACGCTTTTGATTAGAGTATAGAATGGAATCTTCAACGTATTTTCTTTTTGTTCTTAGTCTGTATATCGCCCTCAATATTTAAAATCACTTTTTATCCTTTTGTTCTTCTACAAGATTATTCGAATCTATTAAAAATAGAACTTTAATCAAAGAACGCGGCCCCGTTGCGAGCCGGGATAAGTATGCGGGCTGTATCATTCCTTTTCACTTCTATTCGTGTATAAATATTAGAGAGAAAAAACTTCAAATTATGCAACACCCATTTGATAGAAAAAGGACATATTCCCAGTGAAATGATAAAATTAATGAAAATGTTATAGTATGCACGAAAAGGAAAAGGTTTAAATATTATAGAAAACATTGAAATATTCAAGATAAATTTAAAAGGAAGGACGTAATTAATGAACAAATAAACACTCGGTCCGATGTAATGTTTAAAAACCTAAAATTGTTAAAGTAAAGCCTCAGAAGGATTACAGATGCCTGATTACTGGTGGCAATCAGTGACAGGATTACAAAGTTACATGATCACCAGAATGAAATATTTGTAATAATTAGGATTTAATATCTCAGAATTGACAGTAGACACTCTGCAGCATGAAAACTGAATTATTTTCTAACAATTTTATAGATAAAAATTATTAAGAAAAGCAAATGTAAAAGTAAATTAAATATAGATAAAAAATTCAATGTAAATGTAAAATAAAAACTAGAATCAAAGCAGTTTTCCCCTTTGCATGGTACACATGATCTATAATAAATCTGATTTTTCTGACCATCAAGGATTAGTCGTAACGCATTTTTTTAATTCAATTTTTTTATGTATTGTGCTCTAACCTTTCTTCCTGCTTGCATATGTTTATTAATAACCGTTTATTTATTTCTCCACTTGTACACAATCATGAATGAAAATGCAATAACACATTTTTAGTGCACTACACATGAGTGCGCGCGCACATACACACCCACAAAAAACCCCACCCCCACACACACACATAATTTTATGTGAAAAATAAAATATAAATATTAAATATAAAATATATCCCTACTATTTTGGGATCCCACTCATATTTGATGCAACTGAAGATATCCTCTCTCTCATCTTGGGAGTCACCCTGGAAATAGAAGATAATTCCTCTCATCACAGTAATAATGAAAGTTTGCAATCCTCTCCTCTTTGGATGGGGAGATTGAAGACATTGTAATGAAGGTACTCTGCAGTAAAATTTTTGGTGCCTTCAAACTCAAGTTAGAAATAGAAGTTGCAAGAAAACTTTTTTAAACTTATTAACAAAATAGAGAAGTAATGAAAAATTTCATAAGTTACACACACATAGATAAATTTATTTAAAAAATATTTTTACGCGAATTTCCGTCTTGCTTTATTTATTCAAAATTATCAATTATTTTGGTAGTGTCAATGCGGTTTAAAATTTCCTGCTCTTTATACAAAATGGGCCAAGTTATTTAGTCTTTCTTCTCCCATTGTATTGTTTAAATAATTTTTTACACTGTTTAAAATAGAAAATGATCTTTCTCCGGACGCATTAGATAAGAGAATTGATAAAAAATCAATAATATTTCAATATTTGAAAATGTGCAGACATTTCTTTGGCGGTTCGGTAGATGTGATAACTACTCCCAACACCGCTATACATGGGAAATCTTGGATGTCCGGATTGTCTGGTGTGGTTTATATGCAGTCCTTGCTTTCTTTTAGAAATAATAAGGAGTAGTCCAATTCATCTTCCAAAGTACAGACATCAGTGTTATTTTTGTACATATCCATAAAAAATTTTACGACTTTGTTTCTTCTGTTGACAATTTCCAATCAAAAATTATATGAAAAGGCTCTAGAACAACTTCATACGTCTGAGCTTTTCGAAATAGTTGTGCCTTAGTGTTTATCACATATGACATAAAATTAATTGACTTTAAAATCTTCTCTAATTGTGAATTCATGTCTGACTTCTTTGTTTTCATCAATCAACACATTTTTTTTTGTCGTCTGCGAGTTTGTTCAACTTCCACACTAAATGATAGCCCTGATAATAAATCAGTTGCCTCTTTTTCAAATTTTTCATATTCTCGGAAATTATTGATAAAATGTTCTAATAACTTCAGTTGGATAGATCCTTTGAATAGTTCGAATTCTACTGATTGCAGTGATTTACCAGTAACATTTATTCTTTTCAAAATAGAATTCCAAATCACTGTCATTAAAGTGGTTTCATATTTGTCAGTTTTCTTCAGAATTAAAGTCACCTCCCCGAACGTAACTTATTTTCTTGTTTTTATTTTCTTCATTACAAATTTCATTTAAAGCCTTTTTTATATGGGTAAATCCAAGTTATATAGATAATACAGCGTCTGCTCTTGCTGACCATCTTGTATCAGAAACTTTTCAGTGAGATGGATTGTATATCTTTACACATTTCTAGTTTACTCGTTAAACTTTTCCAGCGATGAGTTAATTGATGCAGAAAAATGCGAATAACTTCTGCACAAATATAAAATATTGAACTGCAGCTCTACAACTTTCGGCATAGAAATTTCCAATTAAATTTAAAGAATGGTTAGCAGGCGAATAAAAACCGCATTTGGACTACACAGTAGATCTGAAAAGTTCCCGAACTAAATTTCTGTAGCTGATACAAGCAGCGCCATCTCTCGGACAACCAAGGGACTATGAAGTACAATGTCTACGAGTGTGTACAAATTACATCACATTTCGTCACTCCAGTCTCGAGTTATATTCGGCCGCGTACGTTGTGTTCATAAGTTTCGTTATGTATAAGTTTCGTTGAAACTTATTCTATGATACTGCAAGCATTCGGTGATGAAGTCGCATCTCGTACTACAACATATACATGGTGGAAGCGATTTGAAGACGGTAGACAGTTGTTAAATGACGACGAACGAAGCGGGAGGCTGTGAACAGCTGTTCATGACGAAAAGTTGCGAAAGTGTGCCCGCTTCTGTTCGAACAACTTCATCTTACTCTTCGGGCCGTAGCAGAAGAGCTAGACATCGGAAAGACGCGGTACGTACTGCGTCCAACAGAAAAAAAGAAAAAAATGAATGTTGTGCTCTCGTTTCGTTCCACACTTCTTGACCGAAGAACAAAAACAGTGCGTCTTTATTGCGCTCAAGACTTCGTTGAAACTGTCGATAGCGACCCGAATTTTTTGCAAACATTTGTAACTGGGAATGAAAGCTGGTGCTTCATGTATGATCCGCAAACGAAGCGTCTGTCTAGTATTCAAATCCATATAAAGCTCACACCAGCTTTTGCTAGAATTTCAACCTCAGTTCCATGAACTTCGAATCTCAGCTGTTAAACAAGTGATTTACGATGAGTTTACCACTAGTCCAGCCCTGTGAGCTGATAATTTCCTAACAGACACATTAGAAATAAAAAAAAAAATATATATATATATTCTTCTGAATAAATTATAAGTATTTTAATTGGTTATCAGCTAAGGCTGTTTTCCCATTGGCTTCTATTCTCCCAGAATTCTTATCTTCAGATATGATTTTCTTCATCATCTTCCGTAATATATACAACATTATCGTATATACACATTATCATCATCATCATATTCTTATATTCATTATCATTTATTTACAACATTATTATGAACATTCAACAGTTTTCCTTTATATTTCTCTGATTATGTGTCACATCAAACGGTTGTTTTTTTTTAACCAATTATTTTTGTTTACCAACGAAGTTTTATTGCTTTACTGAAATTTTTTTCCAAAAACCCTAAAAAACTCTGAAGAAGATACTTTTGGCCTGTTTTTTTAATCTAACTCAATTTTACACTCATATAAATACATAATAAAATGTAAAAAATACCAACGCCTAATAATTAATCTTTCCATCGAATGGTGTAATATTGTTATCGAATAGTTTGAGCGTTTTTTAGGAAGAACAACTTATTGATTACCGAAAAGAAATAGCTATTTCAAAGTTGATTTTACATAACAAATATATGGATCTGGTATTATGGAACTAATTCGAAAAAATTGTCTATTTTTTAAAAAAAAATTAGAATTTTTTTATTGAAGTAATCAAAGTAAAACTGATTTAACTAATGATTATTTCCAAAGACTTCCCTAAAATTCTTAGAAAACGATAACCTGTGAATAAATTTCAGTAACCTATTAAAAATCTAATAAAATATTGTTGAAAATTTGCTCATAGTATTACGCGTTTCGGTTATCCTAAGATCGCAGTGAAGACACAGTGTACCTGGTTTAAAATTTCCTGTCATTACTTTGTAATGTAAATATGCAAGATGATTACTTTGATATGCGGAATGATTGAATGGTACGAATTATAAAATATTTTCTTTTTTACCGACTTTTTGAAGAAAAGTATTCAATTACTTTCGGTCGCATGGAAGGAATGAGTGGGTGGGTGAAAATGAATTTTTTTATGTTTTGAGGTATGAGGAGTATGAAAATACCATTCACATAAACTGTGGTTTTCTTATATAGATATATTTACAGGCCTATGTATAAAATTTTGTGGCTTGAAAATCTTCAAAACTACTAAATCAATTTCATTAAAATTTAGATATGCTGTAGTAGTATATCTGAAGTTGTGCATGTGAAAATATAATGAAGGTTAATTGAGCCATTCTTGAGTTAAACTTAATTTCAGGTTGAAAAAGTTTGAACGGGGCAAGTTAAAAGCGTGGTTCGTTATGAAGCTGTATTTTGGAACGTTGACGTTTCTTTATATTTGCGGTATCTATTGTTAGCAGTAATGTGTGAATTCAGGTATCGTTACCTACTTTGAGAGTTATGATGACTGGGTATTTATTTGATTGCGGCAAAAAGAAACAATATAAAATGATGAAAAGTTAGTCGTGTTGCGGAGAACTGCCCAAGAATTTTTTTTTTCTTATAAAAGGTAACAAAAGTATCGAATTTAGTAAATATTTTCTTGAAAAACTTTGTCGTATACTCGTATATATAATACATAACAGGTTTGTGAATCATTCACTGTCATCATATATACTTTTAAGTGTAAACTACATAATCTAATTTTACATACTCTTTTGCATACCCATAAATCATTTCGCTTATACAATTAATTGTTGGAAGTAAACCGTTCCAATACAAATTGTGGGAGTAAAAACATTCTTATTGTTTCTTACAGGTATGTATCGTCTGTATTGCCATACAGCCAGATACATACCATTACCCCCAATGTAATATGGTCTAGTAAAATAAATAATCAGTTAAATAAAACAATTGTTAACTGAAAATTATTAAATTTTAAATTAACAATCACTTGACTGATTTGAGGCTATTCTTCAATCCTTTTCTGTATTTTATTTTTAAACCTTCTATATCCTCAGTTATCTGTTTGTACGTTCCAATGTTTTCTTCCTTTAGAGTTTATTTTACCATTTACATGTCCCATAATTAAGAAATTATTTAAATCTGGATATCTTAATACATAGCTCACTAACCGAGTCTAAAAGATTCTGGCAGAAATTTCTGTTTTTTTATTTCGAATTTTATCGACTCTCATAGTAATTCAGTTTTTCATATTTTACTGTACTGCACACAAATATGACTTAACCCTACATAAAGAAATCAGTTGTAGTATAACGTAAACAACTAAAATTCATAAAATTGACTATGTTATTTATTTTTACTTTATAACTCTTTAAAAATCATTATATAATCTGCTTTAAAACAAATATTTAGTTACTCCAGCGAATCTACGAGCTTGTGACGTCACGTGCTGACATCTCATATTATTGTTTTCCAAAACATTATTTTTATTTCATATTTCGACTTACAAACAATACGGGCTCTCAAACAAAAAAATTTATACATACAGTTAGAAATGATGTCGTTGTCACGATTATATTTAGTTCCGTCATTCGTAAAACTTAATGTGTGTATAAAGAAATAAACTTTAGTCAAGTTTATATCGTGTTCAGTGAAGGAATTCTAATAGCGTTTTTGTGCGGTCATATTATTTTATAATTAGTCATTGTTTTTCGCAAATTTTCTGTAGTAGTATTTTTTGTTCGTGTATTATTAGTGGGGTTTGTTATGGAAGAATTTAAATCCGTAGTTAAAAAAAAACTTAGGAGTCAAGCACGTGAAATTATCAATAATGTTTATGATTTTATGAAAAAAAGAAGCTCTAAAAGTAGGTAAATTAACTGACGACAAACACATAATTGGCATTCAAAAATGCGAAGAAAGAACTGCTGCTGCATGTGGGATATCAAAAACACAGGTTCAAAAACTCAGAAGAAAAAAAGACATGATTCTTCAATCAACATCCCAATCGTGTTCTTTCAGCACACCGAAAAATTATAAACGACGTTTGAAACCTGACAGTGGACTGGACAGTTTTGATTTAGATGTAATTAAACGAACAGTTAATGAATTTCATTCAAAGAAGAATGAATTACCTACTTTAAAAGAAATAAGGCAAGAACTTCAGCCCATCTATTGTTTTTAAAGGCAGTGAATCAACTTTAGCTGTTATTTTGAAAGAGTTAGGTTTCAAATAGCGTAAAACTGAAAATAGCAGAAAAAATTAATTGAGAAATCCGATATCAGGGAGAATTGAATATTTGCAGGCAATGGCTAAGTACAGACAAAGCAATGCTATAATTGTTTATTTGGATGAAACGTACGTTTTAAGTTCGCATTGTTCGACAAAGTCGTGATCTGATGGTATTGTTGAGGAACTTCATGTGCCGATTAATAAAGGTGACCGTTTAATTGTAATTCATGCTTTAGGAGAAATCAGTTTTATTCCGAACGCATTACTTAACTTGGAAAGCCAGTTCGAAAAGTGGCGACTACAATGACAACATGAATACACACAATTTCGTGAAATGGGCGCGTGAAAAATTTATTCCAAATCTTCCACAAATGTCAGTAGTAGTTTGTAAGTGATAAGGAGTATTATCACAATACAGGTATTGATAAAGTGCCAAATTCTAACTCCAGAAGAAAATACATGACCGATTGGCTGGAGAAAACCCATATTCCGTATAGTTAAAAAATGCTAAAACCACAGTTATATGGATTAGTAAAGTTACATAAAACTGAAGTACAAAAATATCACATGGATGAACGTTTGAAAAAACAAGGGCATTGTGTTCTTAGACTCCCGCCGTACCATCCTGATTTGAATCCGATCGAGATGGTATGGTCAGCCATAAAAAGACATGTGGCGAGTCATAACATAACATTTTCATTCACAAATGTTGAAAAATTAATTACGGAGAAAATTAATTCCGTGAATGAAGATGGCTGAAAACCGTATTGTGAAAAAGTAAAAAAAAATATGAAAAACTGAAACCACTGATAGGTGAAATGACAGAACGTTATATTATACCTGTAGACTCTTGATAGCCAATGTGAAAATGAAAGTGACAGTGGTCACTTTAGCGAGGATGGTGAACGTGCTAGAAGTTTGAATTAAATGCATGAAGAAAATTCAAGTAAGTTTTTGTTCATTATTAAAAATGAATAATTTAAAACAAATAAAGGTTATAAAAGAATTACGCATTTTTTACAATTAGTACATAAATATGATAGTTATTACCGCGTATGATAAGTAATACTTCAATTCGATTCGCGGAGTTGTTTTCAGACCGAGTAGTAATACGCAGTTTGCTCGTGACGTCACAAACTCGTACATTGGCTGGGCCTAGTTTAGTTTTATGAGATTATGTAACCGTTAGAACAGAAGGGGCAAACAGAAGAGGCTATGATAGTATGGATAGGGAGTTGGAGGAGTTTAATATCGTTATTTATTCGACGATCCCAACTCAAGACTTGTGTAAAACGTAGTTTTGAGAGTGGAGGTACTCCGAAACGCGTCGGCTGCGAATGTTAGAATGACATTGCTAGGAAGGGTAGAAAATAATACCCAAATCAAATATGATAATCCTAGAGGAAATGCAAAATATTGTGGAAATTCCATTACACATTACTGTAAGTCTTTTCAAGGTTTACGAATTCCTTGTTGATTGTTATATATAAAACCACATACTACTAAATGTGAAGTAGGGAGTATATTTTTGCGAAGAACGTTACCATGGATTTACCTAATATTTGTACATCTTTAATTCATTAAAATAAATAATAATTTACTTTGTGTTGGATAAATTTAATGAAGCTGTATTTTTGGTGTAGAATTTACAAATTGCTCATTCATTTTCCTCATCTTCCTTTTTTTATTTGTTTATTGATGACTGCTTATTGTTTATTATTGACTATTTCAAAAAAAAAAATTCTGTATTTTGTGAGTTTTTCTGCAGTAGGACTTGTTGAAAGAATTTAGGTGCACTAATATAATATTTTTAATTCCTATACTGGGTTCTTTACCATGACCGCTTAAGTGTAATAATAATAATAAACGATTTTAGTATAAGTTTTACATGTACTAGGGATTTAGTTGTTTATGTTCATACGTTTGAGGTTGGATATTTAAAAGTTTATTTTGTTTAACAAAGTTCAGAGAGATTAAACTTTTCAATTGTTTGCTGGGGGTTCTCCAAAATAAAATTAGAATTTTTGTTGCCTACCCTGCTTAGAAAAATTACATTTTCTTATTATGAGCCCTTGAGTGTTGCGCTTGCTTGTAAAAAAAGAAAACATGTTATAAAATAAATTATGCGTAATGCAAACTAAATATACTTTATTGCACAGAACGTGGCCGTTAAAAATAATGGTTTTTTTTTCTTAAGTTTTCGTTAAATCACAATTTTTAATGCATAAATCTGTCATAAAAACATGGCAACCGGTTCCTTAGTTTATATGAAAAGAATATTGGGTTCATCTTCTTTTAACAAAAACAGACGACTTTTCTCTTGAGGTGAGTCCGTGTCATCCATAACATATTTTATTCTGTTGTTTGTTTGCTAATTTTATTTTGCCGGTGCATCGCTAACTTCTCATTTATCAGTTATTAATCTGTTGGTGATTTGTGAGAACATAACATTGGAATGCAATTTTTGTGTTTTTTTTTCAGATTTAAAACTTTTATTTTTTTGGATTGCAGGTTTTAAAATATAGTTTCTGATTGCGTTTTTCATTTCATTTCCGAGGATGATTGCTTATGTTTATTCGGTTTTGATATCATAACCTCATTCATTTTTTGATTTTTCCCTTTCTTGATAATGAATTCTGTTGTGTAATTCTAATGAAACGTATACTACAAACTTTTCCGAACTCGGAAATTTTTTGTTTTGTTATTGTTTAAAGGGAGTGATGCAGTATCTCATTTTTATCCTATACACCATTGTTTTTACTCGCAGTTGTACTTTATCTCTATCTACGATAAACACGTGGTTTTGTAGCCGTTGCTAAAATCTTGTTTAGATTTCATTTAGACATTTATGTAAATAAATCTTGTTTCTAATCTTTCTGCAGAGTCAATTGAAGTCGATTTATTGTTTATTATACATACGGTTTAAAGAAAGTTTATTTTACAGTGTTTAACTCATTCTCCCAAGTCTTCTGTAAAAAATGCTGTTACTGCTTAAAATAAAATTAGGGGCTTGTGAGTTTGTACGCGCGTTACTGTGTAGGAAGATAAGTAGAAAAATATGGAAAGGATAATAATAAAATTATTTTATTGATAGTAAAATTTTCAAAATTATTAACGGGTTAATAAAACATTGAGCTGTGATTCTGGGTAACCAGATGCAAATATTCTGAAACTGAGAAAAACAAGTATAAAACGTGAAGTAATAAACTTACGTGAATTATGGGGAGTGTAATTGCACATTTTGCGGTAGGTTTTTTTTTTGTTATCGGTATCTAAAATTTTCCGCGCTTATGAGCTATGAAGGCAGAATTTATAGTCAGCCGATTTACTGCATCAAATTATTTACTTGCAATTAAATCAAACCTATTCCCCCATCGGTTCCATGGCTTTATGTATGTATTATAAAATAATTATCGATTAAGATTGTATTTACTGGAAATCAGTAAATAATATTTGGTTTCACTTCATTTAATAGCAAATTAAAAGAATTTAAAACAAGATTAGCTGATTTTACAATTAAAAAACAAATATATTTAAAATAAAAGTAGTAGAGATTCTTATTGGCCAATCCTCGAAGACCATTGACTATGCAGTAAACAATAATTTTAACGTATATCTTTGTTCTGCACTAGTTTTTTAACCTCAAAATACTTGTTTACTATACTTCCTGATTATTTATCTCAAGTTCAGAATTTATAACTTTATCTCTGATAGTTCTTACCGGTGAGGACGGACACCTACTAGAGGGCTCCTGTCATAACCCGACTATCCAGCCAGTAAGTTTAAGGGGTTTTTGTTTTTGACTGTAACTAAAGTGTTTGAAAGAAATATCCGGGATCTTTTCACGGCCCGTAGTTATGTTTTAAAATGTTGGTGTAATCGTTGTTATTTAGTGATTTTGGTGCATATCTCATACATCACCCGTGTGTATTAATTCCTGTATAGTTTTTAATATTCGTATTAATGTTTGCAGTCACTAGTCTACTGATCACATTCCGAGAGCCTATTTTCTCACTTATTTCTTTGACTACATCCTCCATTTATTTTTTTCCCACTTTTTCTACTAAATTTTCATTTTATTTTTGATCGGACTAATTTTTTTTTGTTTTTTGCTGAAGAGATTGATTCACAAATCTGATTTTATTTTTGTTGGTTATAGATTTTGTATGCACGTATACCGATTAAATAACTCTCTCTTACTCGTTATAAATATTTAAACTGCATTCTAGCAAGAGATATAATTATTTATAAAATCAGAATTTTTGTTTTTACAGCGTTTTTATTTTCTTTGATGTTAAATAATTTGCAGAGATCTCTGTTAATCGGAAATTTTTTACGTTTCATCATTTAATTAAAAACATACTTTAAAAAGTAAAATTAAATTAAATCGTAATTAAACTTTTGGAGAGGTATGTTTAACATTTCAGCTAGCGGCATAAAATGAACTATTGTGGTGGTATTACAGTCTACTGGTAGATAATGAAACTATTATTTCATTTAATCAATCTTCATATTAAATTTGACTAGTTCATTATTAATTATATTTTTGTTACCTTTTTTGTAGTGTATTTTATAATATAAGATATTTCCACTTATTGCTGTTCATTTTTGATATTTGCATGATGTCTGTAGTTGAAAATATGTGTTTATTTTCGCCGATGATGATCACTGTAATTCGATTTTGGTTTACCCTATTTCTATCTTTTAAGTCTTCGTGAAAGTGTTTTCAGAACACATCTAAGGTATTCTGATTGGTTCCTCACAGTTTGTAAGAAACATTTTGAGAATTATTTTATACCTGAGAGTAAAATAGTTGGGGAGTATGACAAGCGGTCAGAAAAATGAACGAGGAATTATACTCATAATTTTCCTCTTAGTTTAGTAAATAAATTTTAAATAACTTAAAGTAAAAAAACAAAAATAGTATTGGATCATGCCTGTAGATATATTAAGCCTTGTAGATGTATATATGTAATATTTAATAATGTTTTGAGATTTTGAAACCAAATTATGGGCAATAAAACCTGTACAAAAGCTTGTAGCTCTTGTAAGCTCTCTCTTGTAAGCTCTTGTAGCGAGTGAACACAAATTAGTCATGATGCGACGTAAATTGGGTTTAAAATACTAAGAAAAAAAAAATGTTAAAGAAATGGAGTGAAGCTTAAGTAAAAAAATAAAAAATGACAATTGTCTAGAAATGACTGCAAAAGAAAATAATGTAGAAAATAAATAGATAATTTGTAGAGCAGAAATTTTAGACGGATAAGTGAACATAAAAATATAAAAATGCAAAATATGACGACGGTAGGAAACTGTGTAGGCTTTTAAGTTAATGAAAAGCAGGAAGCAGCAAAGACTAGTTGAAGGAAACATGCGGTGAGGTAAGAAGAATGTAACTGTTTTTAGAGGATAATGCCACCAGGATTCTAATTCAGAACAAAACTCAATCGACTATACTGGTTAGTATCTAGTATTTTATTTATTAGATAGGAGAAATACCCTCACATAAAAAAAAAAATCAAAAAAAAAATCTATAAACTGAAGAAAGCAGCAGCAGTTAAATATAAGCAGGGGAGTAGAATATGTCCGAACGCGCGAACGTGTTTCGGGGGAAATTTGGGCTGTCCGTGGAAATTTTTACCGGTCATGAAAAATAGAAAAAAAGACGTAATTCTAGATTGATGTATTCACATCATTTTTTACAGTTATTAACTAGAATGATTGTTCTTTTAACAAGTTTTGAAAAGAAATATTCATTCTACTGACTTAGGCATAATGGGAACAAATGTAGCCACGACATTCCTGGTGAGCGATGACTCACTGACTCAAATCGCGACAGGCTAGGGACGCATTACTGATAACACGCATTGTGGTCACCAGTGTGTGCGTGCGTGAGTACGTCTCATCTCCTCTCTACTGCACTATCCGTTTAGTTGTTTTTGGGTGAGCAGTAGTTTTTCTATGTTTTTATTAGTTTGCCGGCTGCAAACGTGTTGTTTTCTTTTAATAGTGAAGTAGTTAAGTGACTTTTAATAGTGTTAAGTGATATACACAATATACAGTATAGTGAGTATAAAAATGTACGTTAATTATGTCGACATTTAAAAGTAAGCAAGATGTAAACTGTGCGTTTTGTGACTGGCGCGGCAGACGCGATAAACTTGGAAATTATTTTGTAAATAAACACCCAAATGAAAAACCAAGAACTAAAGATCAAGCTAGTATTTCGGTATTTTTTAAAAACAAAAACTCGTGACGTTGATGAAATAAGTAGCAGTGAACCTTTAAACAAACAAATGAAACTTGATGAATCATAATCACTTTGTACAGAGAATCGGACTTATCTTGCGGGCAAAACAATGCCGATGTTGGCGATAACGTGCCTATCTCTAACAGGCCGACTATTTATCCTGATATTTTTGAACAGTTATCAACTATAATTCAGGCGATATCCGGCCTTAATAAAAAAGTTGATGAACTATTAAAATCGAATCAGATTAAAACTATTGAAATAGGCCCATCTAGTTCACTTGTCCAAGCCAACATTCCAGTTGAGATAAATGAAAAATTTGATGATTAGGATAATTATCATGTTATCATGTTAATTAGGATAACCAGATTGCTTCCAGATATTTGTCAGCTAATGCCATGCTTAGCAGAACATATGGCCGCAGTACATTGCTCCCCATGTGTAGAGCATTATAAAACCATTCCAAAGGAGGTAGTGGTTCTTAAATCTGGCACCTTTGGTATTTTATCTCTACCAAGTGAACACTAGTTAATTCAACCAGTTCTGAGTGTATAGTTTTGAAATTTCAAAATCCATTTAATTGGCTACTTCCAATCACGTGCTCATAAATGGTGTATTGACTTTTCTGAAGCAACTGAGAAAAGAAATATAATTTGCAAAAAGAACACGAAAATATGGGTCTGAGGTCGCTACAGCAGCTTATAGTGCCATTAAAGGTAAGGGTAGGAAATATTTTGAAAGATTATTAAGTCTAATTGTATTAAATGATGCTGATTTTGGTGAGCTTAATCATTCCAAGGAAGTTTATAGAGAATTCAGAAAAAAACAAATTTTTTACCATGAAAGCAAATATTTTGGATATTTTTGATACTAAAAATCCTGTAACAAACCGTTTGCCTTTAATATCTTTCACTGCTGATAAAATAACCAAACTTCAATAACCAAAGTAGATGGTGTTCAGATTTGTATTATATCATGTGGCACTTCACACAAGAGTGATATTCTTGTTCAGAAACTCGAACGTGCTATCAAGAATTTTAACTTTAAAATAAAACAACAGTTAAATGGCATGGCTTTTGATGGAAATGTTTTGATCTAGGTTTAGATAAAAAAACTGGTCCTGCTTTGTGAAGGGGTTGGCCATGACTTTTTCCTCCTTACATCGGACTTAGCACATAGATTAGAATGTGTTTTAAATGACGTTCGCAAAGACAACACTTTTTCTTGGTTTAACAGTCAAGCTCAAACAGTAGGAAACGTAATGAAAAATTACTACTGGGGAATTGTCTATGAGGAATTAATTACATTACCAGATGAACTACAAGTGAGTTTTTTAAACCCTAAATCATTTCAAAAAAACCCGTTTTGTTCAGAGTGAATTGAGAGTTTACACAAAAGTTCAAATTATTTTTCTGCTTTGCAAAAAAGCAAACTAAATACATCAAAAAGGGCAAAAACACTGAAGCTAAAAAGTATTTACGAGCTAATAAAATTTTCTAAACCTGAATTCATTTACCAACTTGGGACAATTGATAGTTTAGAATTAGTGATGAAATTTAGTTTTACTACACAAAATGTAAACATATGTATCTGGACAGTTTTTGATTATTACACTTCAATGAAAAACACTGAAGAAAGTGGAAATTGAAATGAAACATGCAAAATTAAGTGAGCAGAATTTTTCATCTCTTTTTAAAACGCTTAAAAGCTTAAATAAAATGTTTACCAAGAATGTTTACTACCTAATGAAGATCTAGAGAGATAAAGCCTTTCAAAAACTCAGAAACAATTTCAAGATGGAGAAGAATTTATTCAAATAAAAAATCCTTCATAAGTTCTAGAAAAAAACTAGAAAACCTTTGTGTAGCATTGTCAAATCGACTTGAAGTGAAAATTAGTGAGTCCTATTGTAGAAAATATGAGACTATGTTTTAGTAGCGGGTTCCTAAGAATAGCAGAAGAAACAGATGCAAGTACACTTGAATCTTTAGCAATTTTAACAAATTGGATCAATAGAAATCAAGGGTGCAACTTTGATCTTAAAGTTCTCTTTTTACAGTTAAAAATGATGAAAAGCAATCTTCTAAACTTAATTTTAATTAATAATTTTTTTTAAAATGAGGCCATAAAACCTTTTTTAATTGAGCAAGACAACAGAGTGATCAAAGAACTATCTAGGAACATTGAAGTTAATGCTGAAATCTCAGAAACAGTTTTCCTCCTTGAAAACTGCTTAAAAATCTGTACTGAGGCTGAATATGAATCTGTTAGATCTGTCACACACTATGTGACACACTATTTCAAGAAGTATTAATTTCATGGAATAGTCCTCCCATTCATTATGCATCTTTGGACAGACACTTTAATGGTGGAAAATACCATTTTTTTAAATTTTCCTCAACCAATCATAAAAAAATCTTTATCTCCACAGAGATAAAGGAAGGCTGCCTTTTCTTAATGACTTGAACTGATAATCATCACTGTACTCATTACAGGTTGTCTTTATGAAGTATTATTAATTTTATCATAATATTAAAACAATTTTTCATTACCTTACCTTTAACAAAGTAGTTAAACAATTCTACAAACATTGAACATCGACAGATTTTTTATTAGCCCTACAATATTTAAATATTTTCTAAAAAAAAAAATAACAGGATAAATTTCAGCCCCTAAGAGTTAAATGATGGTAACTCCATTGGATTTATGATTGTTTACCTCTCAGATGCTGATTTGTATTCTAATAATTAGCTTAATAAGTAATCTTTTTTTAACATGTCTCTTGGAGTAAGGCTAACACATTTATTTTATTTCAGTGTCCTCTTCAGTGGCCATCTTCCTTTGAAGCCATCACAATACAGCCAATATTAGACTATTGTGTTTGTTGAGTTGTGATTATTAATGTATTTCTTGTTCATAAGATAATTTTTTGAATAAATTAAATGTCTGCAACCCATGTATTTTTATTACTTCCCTTTTTATAGCTCATCGTACAATAAATTGGTTGGTAAAATATAATAAACCCTCGCCTTAGTTTTGGGGAAATTTCTGACCGAAAAAATTGGGTTTGCGGGAAATTTTAGGGGTCTGAACATTTCTGCTCCCCTGAATATAAGTACCAGCAAAATTTACACTGTCAATATAATATCATAGAAAATGCACACTATAATTTGTCCCATGAAATCGTACAGCAAACCAAATCATTCTAATTTAATTTAGCACAATCAATCCGAGAAAAACACTTCTCGTGTAACATAAAAATGAAGTAAAAATAAATTATGATACAAAAATTAGAAATTGTGATAAAATTATATATTTATCTTAAAAATAAACATTTTAAGAAAATATGTTATCGCTATATTAAAATTTCACCGAATAAAACAGAAAAAAGTATTTGTTACAATATGAAAAAAATAAAATCATATTTAATTTTATATGATGGGAGTATTTTTGTTCATGGCTTGTATGATATACTGTATACAGTTGTGTTCTTTGCTTCTTTTTGTACTGTTTTGCTTAATTAATTAACTAATCCTCGATACTTACAATAGATTTAGGATATTGTTGTAGTGGCGTTTCATTTTCACTCGGCAACAAATATGTAATACAAAAATTAGCTTTTCATTAAATAATTTAGTTTATTTTGCTGTTTAATGTGTTCATTTGTTTTGATTTTAAAATGTTATTTTTTTATTTCAGTTTTGGGTAGGATATTTTTAGTATTAAATTCTATCTATAAACAGAGATTGAAAAGTGATTAAAAGTGTAGCAGTGATTAAAACTGTAGCGTTATAATGCTACAGTTTATGTCTAATTTTGTACTTTTTGATCTCTGTTGATAATTAGAATTGAATTCTTAAATTATAACTTGCTGATTTTAAAGCAAAAGTTGACCTTAAAATTTCTCCTTATAAGTAAAAGTAGCTGATCAATAAAAATAGTTTAATCAGATTTTTTCAGTTAAAGTGATCCACTCTAATTCATTTTTCTTATAATATCTGACATTTGTATGAGCTAAAGTATTTCTCTTTCTCATATTATGTGAATTTTATCATCACTAGTGTTTATTTTTTATTAGTGCAAGTGTTACTTACCCTAAGTGTTAATTATAAATACTGCAAGATGCTTTGGTTGAGTTTATTCAGAGTACTGTAGTTCGTTTTTTTTTCCCTTTGCTTAATGATATCACAACATAAGCTTAAAGCTTGTGCGTGGTTATGCTTAAATTATAAGTAGAATTACGTTATATGATGTGAGGGTTATATAATAAGGTTATATATTGTTATCACATTAAAAAGTTAATCAAAATCCTTTTTGATTAAAATTATTTTTTATCGTATGCATTTATTGGAAATAAATATATTAATACTTGTATGTAACTACCTGTAATATGCATACCATTGCAACATTACTAATTAGAGTGTTTATTTTGTTTCAGAGGTGATAACTTGCAATGGATATCAGTTTCAACAATGTAGTTGAGAGCACACGACAGTACTTCCAAGGACTTCCAACAAACAGTCCTACCAGTGGTGGGAATTCAAGTGGTCCTTCCCCTGCACTTTCTGGAGCTGCAGCCCAATTGCAGCCAACACAGCAAAATGGGAACAACAACATTCCTTCATCTTCTCCCTCGGTGTTGTCATACTGGCCGGCTACAGGCTCCTTACGCAATAAAGAGGCCGACAGTGAACCCACGCCATCTAGTTCCCAACCTCAAGCTCATTATACCACTGGTCATGCGAAACCCGTCCAACAGATGTACAATGGTTCCATAACAACCAGTAGTGTAGCTACTTCTCATCAATCGGGCCATCAACAAAGGCATCAACATAATTTACCTCCAATAGCTGCTTTGTCTTCCTCTATCAATTACCATTCAAGCAGAGCTTCAAGAGATAATCTTTCCTCTCAGTCTTCATTAAGTCATCGATCGCAATCTCAAAATCAACAGCTTCCATTACCTTCTATTAATCAAATAACCCCTCACTCTTCTTTGAAATCATCAACCTCTTTAACTCCTAGAACGTTAACACAGTTTCGGGCTGTAGAATATGGTCAGACAGGACAGCCTAATATGTACAATATTAATTCAATTTCAAGTCACAGCAGAAGTCCCTCAAGTAGTTTACAGTATTCTCAACAAAGCCAAATAACCAAATATTCTCAACAGACTTCAGTACCAAATTCATCTACGAGTACATTTAGTTATTCTATAAGTAATTCACCTTCAGTTCCTAATTCAACAAGTGCATCATCTGTTACACCTTCAACATCATATCATTCTTCCTCATCCTCTTCTTCAGCCTCTATAACATCCTCCACTGGATATATGACTGCTCAAAGGCACCATTTACTCCAACAGCAACAGAACCAGCATTTGCAATTACAAATTCAACAGCAGCAGCACCAGCAGAAGCAATTACAGCATCAGCAGTCCCATCATCAACTTCAACAACTTCATCAACAACAACAACATCACCACAAACAACAAACACAGCAACTACAACAACAACATCAAAATCAGCAGCAGCAACAGCATCAACATCAACACCAACAGCACCATCAGCATCAACATCAACATCCACAGCAGCAGCATCAGCAACAACATCAGCAGCAACAGCAACAACAACAACAACAGCAACTACAACAGCAGCAACATCAGCAACAGCAGCATCAGCAGTTACAGCAGCAGATGCAACAAGCTATGTATCATCAAAGTCGACAGCAGATAAATTCTAACAGAAATGCTGATGTTTTAAAATCATCCTATGAGCAAATGCGCCAACAGTCTGTTTTAAAGAATTCCCAGTATTCTGTACAGCCACAACAACAGGTAAATGGATTTTGACTGTTAATTTTATTAAAAAATATGTACATATAATTGTGTGTGTATCCGCATACACATACACACTATTTCACTTCTAAAAGTCTTCAGACATTCAAACAACTAATTCCAGTGGTTATTACTGATTTTGTAAATCTATTGAGAAGTTTTCTTACATTGAAAAAAATCAAGTAGTTAAGTGGGATGAAAATAAATGTTTATTATTTATTTTCATGGAGTTAACCATGATTGACCTTGAAAATGGTGTTTATCGAATCGTTCTTTTCTTTCATAATTTGTATTTTTCTACACTTTTTTCTTTGTTAGCTGATACAAACACACAAAGTTTTCATATTAACATATTTTACAAAGTAGAATTAAATGTATAGTTCTACTATTTAAAAGTTTCTGATAACTCCAACCTTTTCATTCAGTATGCTGTGGTGATGACAGTTTTACAATTTTTCTGAAGAAAATACAGAATTATACAGAAAATCATTTCCTTAAACTTTTCTTGTTGATACACAAATTGTAAAAAAAGATACTAGGAAACTCCAAAAATTGAAATTTAAAGAGAATAAAGTAACTGAATTTGCACTGATGTTGCATGGTGCAATGAAAGTAAAGGATTTTTCAATTTGTAGAAGAATTTCTGACATTGATTGTAATGCACAAATATTGAAGCTTAATATATTAAGAATATTTTTATATTTGAAAAACTTTACTATCTGTTAAAAGTGTGTTTAGCAATGAAAAAATTGTTCTGTAGGAAACTTTGTTCTATTACTAGATATGAACCACCTATGAACTCAAGACTGTGATTTGTAATATGTTCAAATGCCTATTACTAATATTACTTGTATATTAAATTTAGTTTTTGAAAATGTTATACACATATTCAGTGATTTGATTTTTTCTCCACTCCCATCATGCTTTATAAAAAGTAGTGAAAATTACAGAGATGTATGTAGTCTGACAAAAGTTACTAAGTAGGTAGGCAATATGCTCCCTTTCATAAGTACATTCTTTCATCTCATCTAATGGTGGATACTACCAATGTGTAGGTACAAAATTGCACCTTTTGAAGATCTGAGGTTAAAATGAAATTACAAAATAAAAAAACGACTCACAAAATATCTGAAAAATCGGTTACTTTTAAAAATAAAGATAGTTATAATAAAATAAATAATTTGTATTGCAAACAAAAGGTTTAATATAACTAAGTAGTTTTACCTATGAAGATATTCTCTTTAAGTTTTCCTATTTTTAAATGGAAATTTAATTATCTAATTACTAATATTAATACTTATTAATAATATTCAGAAAAATATTGAGTCAGTTTTAATTATAATTATTAAAATAAATATTATCATCTTTATTGTTCCGTGTGTGTGTGCGCGCGCGCGTTCGCTGTGCATGTGTGTTAATATAAAAATATTAAAAAAATATATTTGTGTAAAAATGTATAAATATGTTAAAAATATACATATATATTGTGTAAAATAATAGTGAAGTGCCAGACAGTCATAGTTTTGGAAAACATCGAGATAGGGACATTAAATATACAGTACATCAAAATGAAGAGAAACTCTCCAAGAATTTTATTTGTTCAATAGATTTCAATATGCACTCCTTTAGTGACATCAAGACTCCTTTAAACTGACATCAAGACAGTATTCAACTTCTTGGCTTATACACAGAGTGTTCAACTTAAATGAGGCCTCATCACTTAGTTTAAACAATAGTTTATTGGTAAATTCTTGCATAATAATTTACAGAAGGGTGTTGAAAATAATGCCCATCCACTTCTACGCACTTGTCAACATGTTTGACCATGTTCCTGATTACTCTTATTAACTGTACCCTGTCTATTTCTTGGATGGCACTGATAATTTTGATCTCCAATTTCTGCAGGATGTGTGGATTGCTCCTATAAACAATTCCTTTTAACTAACCCCACAGAAAGAAATCTGGACTCATCATATCAGGGGATCTTGGTGGCCACAATACTTTAGAAATGATTTTTTCGACAAAAAAATCCTATAGCATCTCCATAGTACAGCAAGCTGTAAGGCGTGGCATTGTCCTGTTGCAGCCAGCAGTCACACTCATCCTCTTGCAGTAAGACTCTGAACTTTTGGATAATTTCTTGGTAGACGGCAGCATCCACAGTTTTTTTCTAAAAACAAGAGCCCTATTATTTGTCACCTTGAAATTGCACACCATATAACTATTTTTTATGGGTGTAGGGTAGATAGAAAGAAAATGTGTGGGTTTTCAGTACCCCCCAGGTCCGGTCGTTCTGACTATTCACATACCCACTAAGGTGAAATCACACTTCATCTGTAAGAAACACTTTATCTAAAATGCCAATGTTACCTGTTATGAAGTTCTTGAACAATTGACAGTAGTGAATCCTTTTAGCATAACCAACATTAGTTAGCTCATGGAAAACTTCATTTGATACAGATAACATTTCAGCATTCTCCTCACTGCAGTGTGGCCTGAACTTAGTGAAATGTTCTTTTCTCGGCTTAGTCTCTGCAAAAATTTATGAGATCTTGTAACTGCCACTTTAATGTCTTGTACTACCTGCATTGTTGAAATGTGTATTAGCCATGTTTCTTGTGCTTGTTTCACAAAATTTTTTAACTAACTTTTGAATAACACTTTTCACTGGAGCTTCCTTTTGAAATTTTTCCCTGAACTTTCATCAACCAACGCACAACATGAGATTTTATCTTTAAATAAGTTTCTGTCAGGGATAACAATTGTCAGTTCTTCAACAGAACTGCATTTTAGCAAACAACACATAAATACACAACCTTTTTCAAAAGCCAATGCTCGACACAGACTGACAGTGCTCCAATTCAATAAACAACAGTCCTCCCCACTCCAGTTCCAGTCGTGCCGACATCTTCCACATTATTTTATCTATCTCACACCATTATATGCATTTAAACAAAAACTATGCATTTAGTGTAAACTACTAAGTGATGGGCCTTTTTTTAGTTTAACACTGTACAACAGAGAACATCTGATAGATGAGATGGTAGGTGTAAATGTCTGATAGGTTTGAAAGATGAAATAGCTTTAGTGGTTCTCTTTCTTTTAAATGATCAAATTTCTTATTTGAACAAGTAACACTTGTATCTACATAACCCCATAAATAAAAAATCAGTTGGTGTATGATCTACAGACTGTGAAGATCAGCCTTCTCATCCAACACTTAGCTGGGGTAATCTTTAGAATATTTTGTTTAGGTAATCCTGTGTAAATGTGGCAAAATCTGGAGGAGCTCCATTTAACTGGAAAATTAAATTCTATGGTATTTGGGGCAGTGCATACCCTTCTATGATATCCAAAGAATTGTTTCCTGTTATAGATTTTTCAGCAAAAGGGACCAATAACTCTGTTTTGTGCAATTGTTCACCACACATTAACTTTGGGGCTGTCATGAAGATCTTTTCATAAGTCATGTGAATTGTCAGTACCCCCATACATAAACATTATCCCAAAACATGAAATAGTTTCATCATTGAAAATAAAGTAGTTGAATTTTTTAACCAGTAAAGCAAATCATTTTTTAAAATTCTAAACAGTTGTTTTTTGAATGCCTAATTCTACAGAAAACTTCCAACCTGAATTTTTTTGGCTAATGCAAAGCTTCAGTGGTATCATCAGATATTATGATCATCCTGAATCTTACTGCTTAAGTAGGCTGTCTGTTTCTGTGAGTTATTTGTCCCATTGGCAAATGTTATTTTTATGTAGTTATCTTCATTGAACACAACAGTATTCATGTCTAATAAGAGTAACTTACTTAAAGTTAGCAAATCATAAAACACATTGAAACTAACTCTGCACTGCAGTCATGGTGATTAACAAGTTTCTTGCCAATATTGAACTTGTAGCACAGCAGACGTGTGCTGTTACTATAACTAGTTTATGTATTGAAAACTTAAAACAATTTCTCTTCATTTTGATATCTACTTCATGTCTTCTTCATGCTTTGTTCTAAATCTATGGCCATTTGAAACCCACCATTATTTTATGAATACTAAAATATAAATATATTGGTTCGGGGCTCGATCAGGATATTGAGAGATTGAGAATTTAGAATGTTTATATAATTACAGTTTATTGGTTTAAAATGTTCATAATTACAACAAGAAAAATTAATAATAATAACAATGGTGATTTATGATAATAATAATAAGTGGCAATAATAAAACAGTTAATGAACAAAAATATTAATATAGTAATTAAAATCACAATAATAATCAGGATAATAGTAGTAAAAAATAATATTACATGTCAATAACAACAAATCAAATAATTAATACATTACATAATCAAACAATAAACATGATGTAAGAACAGTGCATAATACATAATGTAATCAACAAAGAATAACAATCATAATATTACACATCAAATAGTGATAAATGTCAATAGTAAATAATAAATACAGGTTACACACAAGACAGAGTTTAAAATAAATAATCGTTCAGAATTTATTCCAGGTAGATAAATAGAAAGAAAAGAATTCAAATCCATTAACAAAAGAAACCACTAATCTTAACTCTTTTTTAACCATTAGTCATATTAACAAAATCATATAAAATTCACTTGCAAATACCTTTGCTGTCTACCCTAACAGTTAATGAATGAAGTTTATTGCATTATTTCTTTCACTTATATACTTTCTTTTTTTTTTAATCTTATTAAGCACCCACGGGGCAACTGGTCCTCGCCGTTAGGCTTTAACACAGTCTATCACTTGCATACTTAGTTTTACTGGAACTCACCGACAGTATTTCTTGTATACTTGGATTTACTTGTGGCATCACCTTAGTTGTATCAAAGTTGATTCAAGACCTTCTCGCTGGACTGACATCTTGCAGACTCACACCTGTGACTCTCCTCGCTGGGCTGACATCATAACGTCTCAGTGGACTGCTTCACAGAACACTGCCGAACCCACACAACTCTCCTCGCGGAATTGCCCTTGTGGGACTGACATCGTAACATCTTGCAGACTGGTTCTAATAGAACTAATTTTTAGCTGGTCTTACTGGGCTATTTATATTGCTGGCCTCTTTACCTGCTGGACCGGACCCAACTCATAGCGTGAGAATGAGGGCTTTTGTTTCCAAGAATTCCATAACCAGGTCCAGTAACTTTTCTCACAGTACAGCAGGTGTTTATTTTGTGTCAGCAGACAGTATAACAAAGGATGATTGTAAAATGGACCTATTATTTACAAAAAGGGTGTCCCTTTCTGGATTTCTCCAATTATATTTTCTATTACTTTCATAATAATTGGTAGAAATCCATCACTCAGATCCACTATACTGGTCTTGTTACAATATATTATTCAGAAAATATGTTTTTATTCTTTTAGTAAATTAAAAAAAATAATTATTTTGAACTAAAATCTTATAAAATAATTCCTATTTAGTCTATTTATAATAAAAATCAGAAAACAAAATATATATATATATATACATATATAAAGTTATTAATTTTATATCAGTTCATTTTATTAATATCCTGTAGCAAAAATTATTTGACTTTATTTATAAAAAATATATATATGCTTTATAATATATACATTTAAATTAACAGGTAATGTTCTGTTACCATAGGTTTTAGTTCTGTTATGCAACATTTAGTCTTGTTCAAATCAGCTGTTTTATGATTGGAAACCTTTTAATATGAAAAAAAAAAAGTATTTAATAGCAAAGTTATTTCATCTTCAGCCAAACCAAGTTGATTGAAATATTTAATGATAAAACTGATGGAGTCTTTTCAAAGGTTGATATCACTAATTGATAGCTGAAAGGAGCGTTTAAATTGTAAAAGTGATCTTATTTCGTAGAGAAGTGGACAAAAGGTGTGGCATCAGAGAGTTTTTTGATAAGGATCTTCTAGTTGATTGTTTTATGTAATGTACTCGTATGTGTGTGTACAAACTGCAATTGATAGTTCTCATACCATTGACAATATTCTTGGATTGAAGGATATAAAAAAAGGGTTGATGCCTAACTATTGCATCAACTGGTAATATGTTACATCAACTTTGTTTAAGATATTGCTTATATTACCAGTACAAACAAATCATTAAAAGATTTGGTAGATTTATGTTGAACATATTTTTGAAAACATATTTAACATAACAACTAATATAAATATGTAACAAAAACATATAGATGTATCAGATAAAACTTGTAGATTAACTATCAACTCACTGAGTGAGAATGAAAATAAAGATGTCAAAAAATTGAAGATGAAGACATAATAAAAATTGACACTCAATAGCTTTTGGAGTCATGGGATAAATACCAGAACATGAGGCCTCGAAAGAGAGAGCTGATAGATTTTTGTATGATAAAGATATCTTACCCAGAGATTTGTTTTACAAACAAACAAATGATAATATATTTCAAAGGACTAGTATAATTGTACACAATTCAGTATAACACTTTTCTTTTTAAAAAAGGGAAATTCATTTTCCTTGATTAAGCGTTTTTTTGTTATTAAAACCTTGGACATGTTACGTATGTATATAAACAGTAAGAAAATTTTATTCAAATGATCAAAATGTTATTCATTACCTATTCAAATGACCTATGTTGGGAATTAAGGGCCAGTTTGAGTTTAGCATTTTTCACCAGCTTTGTTCTAGAAAGGGCAGTATACCAGTTGGTTGACCAATCTAGATAACTAGGGTTAGATATTAAAAAAAGATGATTGAATATGCATTTATCCTTCTTCATCATAGAAAAAAAAAATAGTATCAACAATTTAGGGAACATCATCATTACATTGGGTTAATATGTTAAGGCTTTAATAAAAACAATATGTCCTTTTGCATGGAAATTATATAAATTGGAGCATTCAACTTTGGTGTACCAGAAGTCTAGTATTTTAAGTCTTAGTAATAGTTTGTTTTAACTTGACTGCTAACTGCATTATATGCCAGTCTTATTTATTATTTTCTTAATTTAGGTTCTTTTGAATTTTGTTTTTAAAAAACTTACTTATGGAATGGAGGGAAGAAAATATTTTTTTGGTGGATTGAAATTTATGTATTGAGAACATAATTGATCTTTTATTATATTTAGTGTTTTTATTTTATGCTTTCAGGGATTTTATAACATGTCTATGCCTACCAGCATCAGATCTCCTTCCAGCAATGCACAGCAATCACTAATTACAACTGTTGCCAACAGCCAGCAGCGTAGTGGGGTTTGTCAAACTACTGCAAGATCTTCAGGAGTTATGAAAAGAGAATCTCCACTGGATCTTTCTGTTAAAACTGTTCGCCAGTCTGCTGATTCCACTGCCAAAGATGATTCAGAAAGTATATACAATAGCATGTCTAGTTTTCATCATCATGATATTTTGCAAAGCTCTAATAAGACACCTCCAAAATCATCTAGCAATCGTGGTTCAGCACCTTTACCACCATTGCAGTTACCTTCCAGTGTTGCTTATCCTTCATTTGATAATCATGGAAATGCCAACACTCCTAATACATTGAATGTTCCTACAGCTGCTGCTGGAGCACCAAAAGTAGACTTCCTTCCAGATTTCAATGCTCCACATCAAAATCATAATCCTTCATTGGCTGGTACTGCTAGTGCTTTAAATTATGCAGAACTAAAGAAACGTCACAGAAAAAGCTCTTTGTCTCATCAGCAGCAGCAACAGCAGCAGCAACAACAGCAACAGCAACAGCAACAGCATCAGCATCAGCATCAGCATCATCATCAGCAGCAGCAGCAGCAACACCAACATGTGCAGCAACTTCAACAGCAACAACAACGTACCCAACAGTCACAGCAACAACATTCACACCACCCTCAGTCAGTTCCAACTAATCAGTATCTTTCTGCTTACCAAGGATCTCTGCCACACATGGCAAGTTTTAAGAAGACTGGTTTGTCGATGTATGATCATTCTTCTAAACAGAGTTCTTTTTACTCACAGACGCAACAGAGATCTAGCACTTCAAGCCATAACATGTTGCCTGTATTTACAGTCAGTGGTAGTGATCCTAATTATGTATTAGAGGTTCCTCATTATGATCCTTCAAAACGAGGGACTGATGGTAGGTATGATTATCCAGAGCGTCATGGATTAAGTAGTTCAAACACTTCATCTTCATCTATGGAGGGAACATTGCTGCCTGGAAAGAGAATATCTACTACTGATCTCAGACATCTATCACAAGCAAAAATTCCAAAAGTTGATAACTGGAGAGAGACTATTGACCAACAAATAGAACAGAAATTAAATTCGTATACAACTTCAAGAGGTCAGCAACAGGTGAATGGCTTATCAATTAAAGAGTCTAATAATAACTCAACACCAGTTAATCAGTCTCAAAATATGTCATCAGTTTATCAACAATCGTCTCAACAAAACCATGTTCCTCATTCCTCTAGTAATTCATTGATGAGTAGTCAGAAACAATCCTATTATAATCATCGACAGTCTGCTACAACTGGTTCTTATCAACAGCCAACAAATGCTCCATACCCAGACCAGAATTCTGCTGCAAGAATGAATGAAGCATTTCAACAAAAGGTTTCTAGTAAATTAGCTGTCATTCCAAATGTTGGAGTACCAGATAAACGTGGAGCAGCTGATAAGCGAGTATTGAGCATTCTGCGAAATAGTCTTGAAATAAGAGAAGCAAGAAATCTACAAATACAGCAGTTACAGCAACAGATACAACAGGATAGAGGAAAATCATATTATTCGTTGGAAACGAGAATGCCACAGCCTTCACCTGCGTCAACTCCATCATCTCAAGTTGGACGACAAAACCTACCTCCGTTCGGTGAAATTGCTGCTGGTACCTCTCCTTCATATCCTAGCCATAAATTGCACATTCCTAAAGCAGTAGATTCAGTAAGACTGGAAGAAAAATCTTCAGTAGAAAATTCACAAACGACTGAGAAATCTTCACTACAATTAATGCAACCTATAGAAGAGATTCAGGAAATACCAGCTGTCAGTGAAGCCAGTGAAACAACTGGTGAATTGGATGGTTTGGCAGCATTTTTGGCTGCTCGTATTAGAACTAAAGCCGAACTTAAACAGGTATTTCTAAAATTTCATAAATATTATAAATTTTGCATGCTTTTTACTGTTAAAATATTTTTAAAAAATGAACTTTAATTGTCATAGGATTACTTTACTTTTTATTTAATTTTTTTGGTGTTCATTTATCTTAAACATTAGAACCCATGTAATTCTAAAGAGAAACTGCAGTTTTTGTTGTTGAACTACTTGGTATTATAAGATTCATTTTATGTCATATCCTCAGTTAGAATTTTATTTTTATTTATTTTTAAATTGCTACTCTCTGAGATGTTTGTGATGTAATATGGCTTGGATAACTGAAGTACTGGAAAGGTATACTGTTAATTGTCTTCCTGGGGCTAGTTTTTATTACCTACTTAGAACAAATAAAAAGTTATACTAAATGGTTGTTAAAATAAATTAGAAAACAACATTACACTCAAAAACAGTTACAAAAATGTTTACTTAAACTGTAAACCTAGATCATCATCTAGGTTTTAAGTAAAATGTAAATATAAACCTAAATGGCAAGATTCCTGGTATCTAAACCTAGATTTTAAGGAAATAGTTTTGTAAATGGTTTTTAAGCTTGTTTTCCACTCTAGTTAGCAGTGAATAATACAATTTTGTACAACTGATAAATGTTCAGTGTATTTATTATTAATTAAATACTTCTGTTTTTTATAATAATAATTATATTGATACTTTATTGTAAAAGTATACTTCAATTTTTTTTAATGTTTTATTTTCATGATAATTATAGTACAACAGTTATAAAATACTAGCTGATGGTGGGTCAGCCAAACCCTGGAGCTTACCCTGAGGCCACAAGACGTAACTAAGGGTTGCAAAGTCTACTTTACTCACCATTCCCATCTTGCCAAAGTTATCCTCCTGGACAACCGCACAGCTCACTTCGCTCACCATACCCCCAGGGCTCACTTACTTGCCATTTCCATCTAGTCAGAGAGCTCCATCATTGGACTCCTGCAGTGTTTGTTACCCTCATGGTTGAGAATAATATTGAAAAATAACAATTAAACTCTTCAGGCTGCATAGATACTTGAAAGAGAAACTAAATTAAAAAAGAAAGGATAGTAGCAGTTATGGTAACTAACATACACACACCTTTGACGGTGAAAAATTGATAGCTTATTTATGTTGCCCTGATGACAGAAATATAATAAGTTAAAGGGTTAATCTTTTTTTTCTTTAATGAATATCTTTAATTCATAACTTCACCACCAGGAGGCTAGGGCCTTGATGTATGACTTAAAACCTTCCCTGTGATAAAACGAATGTATTCTGAAAATTTGAAAACAATCAGTCGGTTGGTTATTGCATGATGCGAGATCAAAGAAACAAACTTTCAGCTTTATACGAATTATATCTATACTACTATATAAAGAGGAAGTAGTCTTGTTTGGTCAGATAAACAAAAAAACTTCCTGATCAATTGCAACCAAATTTTTACCAAGGTTTTTTACCATAACTGAAAAGGTTTATAAATATATTTTGTCTCAAAAAATCTCAAAAGAACATTAAAAAAAACAAAAAAACATGTTAAAAAGTAAAATGTAAAAGATGAATCGCTGCTTCCATACATACTATGTTGACTCTCCACTAGGCAGCGGATATGTTGCGCTCAGGCAACAACGTTTTAGTAGTATATTGATATCTACCATCGTTTGGTATAATCAGTAAGTAAACTATGACTTGACGAAATTGATCTTGTCATATCTGCTGCTCCTTGATAAAAAATGTTGACCTTGTAACATGTGTGAAATGACATTTGTAAACATGTGTGTCACAGACCATGTGGTAATATAAATAGGTTATCACTATGCATGATAAATGGAAACTGTTCTAAAAAGTATCTTCGAATGTGCATTTGCAACACTCAAACTACAGATGATGGTTACCTGACTTATCGCATGAGAAGTCCAGAGGACGGAGATCGTACCACAACTTTAAACATGCATGGTAACATAATTGATATTGATAATAAATGGATCGTCTCGCATTGTCCACTTTTGTCACATTGGTTTAATGTCCACATAAATATTGAATTTTGCAACTCTGTGCAAGCAATATGACATATCTGCAAATATGTTACTGAAGGTTAAGATCAAGCAACTTTTTCAGTTGAAAATCAAAGAGATGAATTCAATCAGTAATTAGTGGTAGATTTATATGTACATCTTAGACCGATTGGCGATTTTTTTACTTTCCAATACGTTATCCCACTATTATTCACTTAGTAAACTATCAATGCATTTATTTCACTGAACAAAATCTCCAAGTCCTTGAAAGTCCACAGAAGACCACTCTTATTGTTTTTTTGAGATTTGTCAGTCTGATGACTTCACTAAGAAACTGTTATATCCTGAAGTTTCTAGATACTATACCTAAAATACTCGTAATAACAAGTTTAGCAGAAGAAATTGCAGAACTGATATCGAAGGATTTCCTGGAACAAAAAGGATGTTGCTCTGAGTAGACTATATACAATTCATCTAAACCAAAGTGAATGCTTTCATATGTGAATGTTATTGCATAATGTTAAAGGACCTACATCTTTTGATTACTTGAAAACTATTGATGGTGTGCTACACCGAACATATAAAGGTGCTTGCACTGCACTAGGCTTATTGGTGTGTGTAGTCTTAATATGAATATCTAAATACTGATCTCTACATTTTTTGAAATTCAGAGATTAAAAGTGTTAAAATGGATTTTTGATTTTTTTTAAACCCTGTTATTCTTTTAATTTCTTGCTAGCAAATTAAGAAATCAGCCTTTTTTTTTTGGTGAGTGTAATTTTCATGTCAATAAACCAATTTCTAGATTTTTGAAATTCGACTTTCAAAGGCGATGAAGAAAGTAGAAAAAATTTGAACAATGTAAATTTTCCCAAACCCAGCTACAGTAAACTAGATATTCAGTAGATTTGGGTTTGCAAATATTCATCAGATAAATATTTAAGGGTTTTTTAAACCAAAAAATCAGAAAAATTTTTTACATACATGCTTATTGAATTGATTTATTTATATATTTATTACAATAATACTATAGTGCATCAATAATTAAAATTTACTGGGGCCTAGGTTAGCCAATATTTTCAGTTTGTGCTGATTACTGAACATAAACTATTAATCATATCATGTTAATTTATATTAATTGTGGTTAAGCACTAAATACATGAGTTGTACTTATGTCAGATGAAAATAAACAACATATAGACCATAACTTAACAATTTATAAAATACAAAGTAGTTTGAGATAATTATATACATTATGGTATCAGAAAAAAATGTTGGAAAGGCTTAAAACATATTTCTAAACATGCTATCAGATTTTTTTTGGACAAATAAGAAGTTGTTTCAAATAACTGATAGAATTTTCTGCACCTATCATCTGGATGTTTTTTTACTGGGACAAGATGTTCATTTCTCTTTTTTAACAAAACTAATGGTTTGAATATAATTTTGGTTGATGCTCATATTTAGATAGTGATATCTGTAATGAAAAGAAGTTTAATGAGTAGACAGACCCTATGTTGATGCTATCTACACCAAGTTTCTTTTTACAATTTCATCCCCATTTAAAAGTGGGAATCCTGCCTTGCTAGTATAATTTTTCAATCATTCTTCTGCTTCGTATCACAATCTTTAAATCAGGGAATTGTGTGAAAAATATTTGTCATTTCTTTTATAATTTATCATATCATCACTTTTCAGTTTTGAATTTGATCATTATGTTACATCTGCAGAAGACTACAGTTTTTCCCATCAATTTTGTAAATTAAATATGGTAAATAATTAATATTGACTCACTGAAATTCAATCTGAATGGCACTTTTTCATGCTATTTTGTAAATTAATATATATATTTTTTAAATTAAATTAAGAAATAAATTGGTATGTAGGAAGGCTGAACTGGCCATTTGGAATTTTGATTTTAAATTATGGATGCTTTAAACTGTGTGTATTTTATTAATTTATACTCTTTATACAGTTGTGTAAGATTTTTTCTCTAATAAAGTAGGAATTTAAACATATCTTTTGTTCTGAACATATTCATTGTTTATATTGCTTTTCAGTTGTTTGTATTTTGAGTAATTTTTAATATTTTCATTTTACAGGTCGGTCCAAGTATACAGTGTCCTACACCTGCATCAAGCAGTGCGGTTTCAGGGTCAAATAGTTCTGTCCATTCACCCCGTACAACTCCTGGTTTGTTTTCACCACCACCTGTATCTAACAGCACTCCTGCTCCTGATATTGGTGTGTATTAATAACAATAATTTTTTTTTTATTCTATAGCAGTCTTATGAGGTAGTTTTCACTAATATCTTTAAAACAGATACAACTCAATTTTTTAATATTTGTCAGTATTCTATGCATGTATTTTTTATTTTAATTAAGGATAGAGAAAATTCTTCTTTTTTTTTACAAAAGGATTATAAGATTATTAATTTTATTTGTTCATTTTTCACTTAATTTTATTTTCTAATTACTCTTACGTCAAAGTAGCTGGTATTTTATTATGAGTTTTTTTTAATGTGCATATTGTCTCAAATTAGGCTGCAACCTCATTTACAGTTTAGTAGTTTATCTTTTAAAATTTAATGCTGACAATTCCTGAGACATGATATTGAAGCGTAGTGATGCTGTACACTGGGAAAACGAATTATTCAAATTTGATTTAAAATTGCTCTATCTTTAACTGATATTATGAAGTATTACAGAAGATTTGAACAGTGATAAGTGATACTAGAAACCAATCATTTATCTTCAGGATTATATCAATAATTATAAATAAAAACAGTGCAAATTGTTATACAGAGATCCCTAGGAAGTTATGTATCTTTAACTGATATTATGAAGTATTACAGAAGATTTGAACAGTGATAAGTGATACTAGAGACCAATCATTTATCTTCAGGATTATATCAATAATTATAAATAAAAACAGTGCAAATTGTTATACAGAGGTCCCTAGGAAGTTATGTACAAACTTTAGGCATTGATTCAAAATATGAAAATAAAGTGAAGATGAACAAATGTCTATTACTTTGATATTTACTTATCTTTTTTTATGTTTTAAATATATATCTGTATTCTTAGCTTTCCCCATTGTAACTAAACCACTTCCATCTTAAGGAATATTACAAAATATATGAATTAATTTGAGAGTAACATAAGATTTTTAATTTTACTACTTAGTAAAGAGAAATGGTTTGCTGTTAACTTTTCAGAAAATAAATACTTTTTACCTCCTTGTACGAAGTAAAGGAAGTATTGTGATTGTGAAAAATGTCAGTCTTCAGATTTCATCTCCTTTTTTCTTTTTTAACCTTTTTTTTTTACTTCCTTTTATGAAGTAAAGGAAGTATTGTGATTGCAAACATTTTGGTTTTCATATTTCAACAGAAATATCCATTTTGATTATTCCTGAATCCATTTTGACTAGTTTCGGCATGACATCTGTACGTATGTATGTATGTATCTTGCATAACTCAAAAACGATTAGTCGTAGGATGTTGAAATTTTTGATCTAGCACTGTTGTAACATCTAGTTGTGCACCTCCCTTTTTGATTTTAATCAAAGTTAAAGTTAAAATTTTAATTAATGAAATATTTGGATCTTAAAGGGAAGGCACATCATTTCAAATTAGACTTTATCGCCTTTTGTTTCTTTTTAATTTTTTATTTTATTTATTTTTTTAACTTTTCTTTTTTTTAATTTAAGTATATTGATCTAATAATTATTAACCTGTGGTTATAAAAAACAAATTACAATAAATAATAATTCAATGATAATAAAAAAAAAGATTATTAGTGAAATAAAATTTTATGTACTTTAAAAAATGTGTAAATGTAATTTAATAGGCATCACATATGTGTATATGTAATAGATTTGCTGAAACAACTGATTATTTAATATTAATTGAAAATTATAATTTAGAATCATAATATTTTTGGTTTTTCTAGTTTAATTTTATTTAATTATTATGGAATTTCTATTTAATTTTATCTACATTAAAGTTAACTACAGAGTGACTGAAAAATAGACCCTCACAAGAACAACATATGCACTGAGGCATACACGCCCAATCTTTAGTAAATTCCAAACAATTTTTATCTTTTAGTTCATTACCCCTCTAATAGTGTCAGACAATATTCTCCCTAAGTCGAGTTGATCATTATTTTGTGTATTTGTTTTTTGTGCCAATCATTTAATCGCTCTTTGTTTTAATGTAATTCTTCTGATCTTAATTTGTGTTCACATTCTTTAGTTTACAAATTTTCTCTCTTTACATTCATCATCCTCTTAATCTTTTTATTCTTTCCTTGATCTTAATGTTTTCTTCCTCTTTATCATTTTCTCTTAATCTTTTTATTCTTTCTTTGGTTTTAACATATTCTTCCTCTGTATAAAAATTAAGAAAAGATGATTCTTTTCTTAATTTTTTTATTTTTCTCTTGTTCTTAACATTTTCTTCCCCTTCATATTCATCTTCTTGTCATTTTTCAGATATATTTCTTCATGTTATCTTTCTTTTTCCTGTATGATTGTTTCTTTTTCATTTTTGATTATTCATCAAATAATCCAATAATAAAAACTGAATATTTTACACTGTTAGGTCGAAATTAACATTTGTAACCAGTATACAGGAGTTCACTAAACAGTTAGTTTAATTATTGTTAACTTTTGTTTATATGACACACCAGAAATCTAAAACTTTTGTTAATCAGTAACTCACGAAGATATGAATACTGATCTAGTAGTAGAGTAATAAAGGGACTTTTACTCTGTCCTAATATTTCATATGAATGTTGAATTAATAATTGTACAAGTATTTGATGTTAATAAAAACTAATGTTTCATCAGTTGTGTAACTGTCCACTTTAATAAAGAATTGGAGGATTGTGTCTCACTTTCAAATGAAATAAGTTTAAATGAAATGCAGAAAAAAATGTGTATATGTAATTTAATAGGCGTACAAGGAAGTCATGTGGTGTCCACTTCAGATTTTAATATTATGTTAACAGACACTTGTTCTCCACTGTTATGCATTCACCATCTTTTGTCAGAAGTAAACTTACCTCCCTTCTTGACTTACATTCCAGAACCTAAATTTCATTTATCCAAAAATGAAATAAACCATACTAAGTGCTTATTAACATGATTTAAACTTTACAAGATTTGATCTCAAGGCAGTAACAGAACACTATTAATTATATAATTTCATTTTCATGAAAAAATTAACAATTTTGTTGGTACTCAAAAATTAGAAATCATGATTTGAAAACAAACCAATTGAGTTACAACACCTAATAAGCATAAAAAATTAGTCCATAGAAGAATTAAAGAAAAAACTAACTAAAATGTGTAATAATAATATTTTTTGTTTGTTTGTTAATTAAGATTTTGTTACAGCCAAAGGAACTCCTTTACATGAAGGAGAGAGTGTTGCTGGAGCCAGTGGAGCCTGCTCAACTAGTGGTAGTCCACCTAAATTGACAAGAGAGCGTGCTGGCAGCATAAATTCTCCTCGAAGAAAGTATGTGTTATTCTTGTTGTTATTTTATTTCATCTACTGTTTTAACTGAATAATGAGACTGTTTTCAGTCGCAGAATTTTAATTTTATTTGAATAATGATTGTCATTGATTTTGGGTAATTTGATAAAAACAGAGATATTTCAAGCAATAGTGAATACCATGGTGGAGTGCTAGTGTTTCTGTCTTTCATCTGGTAGGTTCTGGGTTTGAATCTCTTCAAGCTTACTATTTTTTTAAAATTTAATACTTTTATTTTTATTACAAAGAAAATAAGAAAAGTAGGAAAAGAATTTCTAAGTGGTATCAACGTGTAGCTGCCAAAGTTAATAAATAACTAATACCATAATAGTATTGGTATAATATTTGTTGTATTTTTTAATATTTTCTTGTATAATGGTTCTTGTATAATGGTTACAAACAAACAAACAGACAAAGATTCGCATTTATATATTAGATTACTGTTTAATATGTTAATGTACTCTTGCAGTCATTTAGCAAATAAATAGTTACCTAGTAATAAATAGTTAACACAGTATCCACAATTATATCAAAACATATAATGAAAAAATCCTTAGCAACTGACCGATTGCTTTCAAATTTTCAATATACATTCATGTTATCCCAGGGAAGGTTATAAGCCATAGATTGAGGCCCTAGCCCTCCCTTGTGGGTTAAGATAATAAAGATATTCATTATAGAAATAATTAATCCTTTTACTCCATATTTCTGTTACCATGGCAACAGAAATATAATGAAGTATGACTAATTTTTTCTTTATTGAATATCTGTAAAATATTTAATATTCTCCCAACCATGAGGATAATGATCATGTCGAGAGTCTAGGGGGCAGAGCTCCTAGCTAGATGATCAGGCGAGTGAAGCAAGCCCAGAACTGGTAGTACAATCAATATAAATACCAGCAATTTTTTCTAAATATTTATTGATTATTTATAATTTTGATATTGGTTTAAAGATATTGTGTTTATATTAATATTAGACATTCATAAATAAATTTCCAATCTTTATCTCAGTGATAATTCAAAGACTTCGCATTAATAACCTAAAAACTTCACACATTTACACATTATACCTATAGCTAACTGTATATGTATTATCGCACTGCTTAATATGCATATATTATGTACATATACATTATGATATTATGCTGAAATGCCTTGGAGGTTTGTTCTTGCTTCCTTTTACAATAAATGTGAAAACCTAGTTATTAACCAAAGAACTGATCTATTGAAAATATACCAATCAGAACAATATAGTGAATAAACCCACTCAGTTGTATTGGATAATAATTATGTATTGGATAGACTATTGCTGCTGTGTGTAAAATGTAAATTTTTGTTTTAAAAGATTTATTAGATTACATTTGGAAGTACAGTGACAAATAGGCAAGGAAAACCATCGAAACAATGTTAGTTATTATTTATAATGAAATTACATTCAGATTGTGGAATGATTTCTTTTTTGTTTATGAAACAGAATTTTTTGTGTTTTCCAAAAGGAAATTGACCCTTTCTCATTAAAACTAAAAAAACTACATTAGAAATTCTTTGAAAATTTGATGTGTACAACCTAACAATGAATAAACTAAATTAGATGACCAACCAGTAATCATAATAAAATCAACTCGTGCTACTCTTACATGCAGAGCACTAATTGGTAACTGTTATCATTTAATTCATATCTCCATTTGCAGTCCATGTTCATTCACACTTTGAAATAGGGAAGGGTATATGAACTTCTTTAGAAGTCACAGAAGCAACAATCACATGTGTTACTATGTTAGCCACACTGTGTGTGTGTGTGTGTGTGTGTGTGTGTGTGTGTGTGTGTGTGTGTGTGTGTGTGTGTGTGTGTGTGTGTGTGTGTGTGTGTGTGTGTGTGTGTGTGTGTGTGTGTGTGTGTGTGTGTGTGTGTGTGTGTGTGTGTGTGTGTATGCACACATGTGCATTTTTTATTGAAGTGAAAACTTCTTTAGGTGTGTTGTGCGGAGATTTTGGAGACTTTTGCATGGGAAAAAAGAGCTGACTCATAATCAAAATCGTCACGAGACGCTAGAGCTATATATATTATAAATGGGTTAGTTCTCACAAAATACTACAGATGGCACTGATGTGTGACCACGTATTTTAAAATAGTTTAATATAGGTTTTTTTAAAAATTGTTGGTTTTAGCTAATTTAGAGATGAAATAATTTTTAACAATTAAAAATTAGTTTGAATTGATAAAATATTTATTTTTAGCAGTAATCATTTATTTTAATTAAATAAATATATACTTTATTTTTAACTCTATTCAATTAATCTCACATCAATCAAGACCAACACTATGTATATTGTACATTCTAAAATTCTAAATACATGCAATGCAGTACATTAGTACATTCTAAAAAGAATGCAATAAATTATACTTCTATAAATATATATATAGGCATAGTACACGCGACGCAGTAGATAAAGCATATATTTTATATGCCATTCGGGATATTCAAAAGAATAAAAATTATTTTTTTACATTTACAATTACTAATAATTTACTTATCGTTAATTAACTAAATTTTATTATATATTTTTATTAGAATAATTCAGTTATGGAGAATAAAGAAGATAGTAGTCAGAATTCAATTAACAGTCAGAAAAGAAATACAGATGAAGAAAGCAATAATGATACTTATAAAATGAATAAAAAATATGAACATTCAAAAGAATTATGAAGATTATGTAATCAGTGATATAGGAAAAGTCAAGAGAGAAAATTTTCAGAAACAGACATGTCCAATGAAAAAACCTGTCAAAAAGAATTATTGAAATTCCATTCCAAAAGATATAGAGATAACAAAAAAAAACTCAAGATCAAAAACAAAATATTGACAGAAAAGAATCATTAAAAAAAAATTCTCAACAATTTCAAGATAAAACCAGAAATAAGAAATTACAAACAATTCATACTTCACAGTTTGCTGGTCCATCAAACATTGATGTTCCTGTTATTTAAAAAAATACAAAATTGCAGACAATTCATACATCTCAGAAAGCAGGTCCATTACACACACATTAATGTTCCATTTATTTCAGAAAATACAAAAAAATTTAAGCATTCACGCATTCCAGAATCTTCAACATTCAATTCAGATAGTGATTCCGACTTGTTTATGCAAAATATTAACAATTTTGTTACAAAAAATAATCAAAATTCCTATTCTAATCATATCAGTGCACATCTTGAGTTCCATAAGCAATTTCTTCAAAACAATTTTGGTCATTTTTGTGATAGATTATGGTTTAAAAATGATTTAAAAATATTCAAAACTGAAGTTACATCAAATAATAATATTCAATTTATAAGAATGCTACTCACTAATGATAAGATACCACAAATTAAGATATGCTCAATTTGTCTGCAATTAATAAACAATGAATACCACCTTTATCTGTTTACAATGTATTCAAATACCCTCCTATTCCAGAAATTTTTAAAAAATTACCATTAAATTTAGTGTAAGAAAGCCTTATTTCACCAAGAATACCATTCATGCAGATTAAATACTATGATATCATGGTATTTAATATCATGAATATAAATATTATAATATAATATAAATTAATATTTAATATCATGGTATTAATACTACCTATTAATTACAAATGCAGATGTTTCAGATGGCTTGGCCAATTTCTGTAATATAATGTGCATGGCAAATGAATACGACATGATAAATACTACAAATGTAGATATTTGGGATTGCTTGGATAATTTCTGTAATTTAATGGAAATGGCAAATGAAAAGCAAAACGAACTTCTTTTGCACACCATACACCATTTGTTATCTGATCCTGAAAATCCATTGCAAATGTTTTTCACAGGACCTGCTGGCTGTGGAAACACGTCTGTGTTTAAACTTATAATGGAAATATATAATAGATTTATAAACACTAATGGATATTGTAATGCGTATATAGCTTGTGCATCTACTGGTAAAGCTGCTGTGGCTATAGATGGTACGACAGTACATACAATAAAAATATCAATATCATACATTTAAAATATGAAGTTTTTAAGTAAATTAAAAATATCAAAGTCAAAGCTACTTCCATTGAGTATTGAAGTCGCTTATCAGTACAGAGCATTATTCAAATTTGATAAACTTCTCATAATTGATGTGGTAAGCATGATTGGAGGTAAATTGTTAGAACAAATTGATCAGCATTTAAAACAAATTACTGGCTATTTCAAATCAAATTTTGGCGGTTTAAATATTATATTAATAGGAGAATTACAGCAATTACCTCTGGTTATGGGAACTCCTATATACAAACAAATTAAAACAAATATGACTAGACCTACACTATTGTATGGATTAAAATTTTTTGAATTATCACAATTAATGAGACTTTTCTTATCTAATGCGGCAGTACAGAAATATAACAATCGTATTTTAAGTGCTGTAGAAAATAAAGACATTTCAATAGCTAAAGATGTATATATTGGCTGTCAAAATTCAGAACAATAAAATTTTGTTAGGCAAAAATTACATAAAATTACTACTATCGATACTGGAGGATTACCAAATGAAATAATCTTTGTTATTGATAAATATTACATATTAACTAAAAAAGTAGATGTTTCAAATGGCTTGGCTAATGGAACGGTTGGTAAATTATGTCAAGTGGACAGAAATGAAGATGGTGATATTACAATAATTTGGATGCTATTTCCAAAAAAAAAAAATGGAAGAAAAATTAGAAATCAATGGAAAAGTTATATGAAAAAATATAACATAAATCTGAATGCAGTACCAATTTTTCCAAGGATATCTACAATAACACTAAGTAATAATAAAACAATAAATGCAAGAAGAAAGCATTTTCCACCTGTATCTGCATATGCAATTACAATACATAAATCCCAAGGAGGCACTTTCAATGAAATTGTTTATGAATATGACAAAAGCCATTCTTTAGAATTAATATATGTGGCTTTGTCAAGAGTTACATCTATAGAACGGTTATATATTTTAACGAAAGATAATAACCCAGTATTTTATCATGGAAGAAGAAATTCAACATCAGTAAAATCATTGCAAGAGGAATTCAAAAGGCTTGTATTGAATCCACTAATAACAATCAGTAAAACACTGAATAATTTCATTATGCAAAGAAGAGGTTTATCTATATTGTCAATTAACTGTCAAAGTTTATGAGCACGCACACAAGATCTTAATGAATCTATTGTACAACAATCAAATGTACAACAATCAAATGATGCAGTATTTACAAGATATTTAGATAGATTTCATTCAAGAGTATGTATTTTATATTTTAGTTATAATAAACCAGTTGTTTCATTTTTAGAAGAATCAGATAATACAAATAATGTAAATATTACAGAAATTTCTCCAGATAATGATAATATAAATAATACAGAAATAGAATAGAAAGTAATAATGTTAAAGAATATATTGTAAAATAATAATATAATGTAATAACATATTGTAAAAAATAATATAATTCATTATTAAATATTATCAGAAACTCCTATGAGCAACGAACAACCTATAGATATTCCTAATTTTAATTACATTGTCAAGTTCAAAAGATCACAAGTTTCAGCTGTCGGAGTGGCTATTTATCATAATGCAAACATATTACACATATAATGAGTTCTCATATGGACATTCATCTAAGACAAACATCAAATTTTGGCTTCAATGTATTTGAAATTGGAGAAATATACGCAGCGCATTGCAAAGATTCCAATGAATAAATAATTTTGATAATAGCCATATATATTTCACCAAGAAATACTGTTCAACAACTTATGCAATTTTTACCTACAAATTTGCTTATATATACTGAAGAAGGATCAAAATTACTAAACAAAAATTTTCATGAAATACCTATAATTTTGAGTGGAAATTTCTGCATAAATTTTACTGAAGAATCATCTAAGCCATTCATAGACTTTTTAAAAGAAAAATTAAACTTAATAATGTCTAATGATAAAAATTTAAGTACAACATCGTATGGAACAACAATAGATGCAGTATTTACAAGATATTTAGATAGATTTCATTCAAGAGTATGTATTTTATATTTTAGTTATAATAAACCAGTTGTTTCATTTTTAGAAGAATCAGATAATACAAATAATGTAAATATTACAGAAATTTCTCCAGATAATGATAATATAAATAATACAGAAATAGAATAGAAAGTAATAATGTTAAAGAATATATTGTAAAATAATAATATAATGTAATAACATATTGTAAAAAATAATATAATTCATTATTAAAATTAAAATGTTTTCTAAGACTTATTTAATAAAGAAAATAAATTAAATTTTTATTGTAAAATTATTTAATTAACCATTACTTAATATTATAAATACATTTAATAAGTAGTCTATGTCATTTAAAATAAATAATACTTATTTAATAAGACTTATTTATTAGACTTATTTATAAGACTTATTATAAGACTTTATTATAAGACTTATTTATAAGACTTACTTATTTAATAAGACTTATTTAATAAAGAAAATAAATTAAATTTTTATTGTAAAATTATTTAATTAACCATTACTTAATATTATAAATACATTTAATAAGTAGTCTATGTCATTTAAAATAAATAATCAAATACATTGAAATCAGTAATAGAATAAAATATCATTATTAACCAATGATCAGTAATGATTGAAGTTTTCACTTCTGTCGGCCAGTCCCGCAACTGCCACATTTTTTATTTTTATTAATATATTATAATGTATTCTGTGTAACTGTAGATTAATTGTAATACTCTCAGATGTAGAGCTTAGATTGTTAAGTGTTATCATTTAATTTATGTGGTCACTTGCATTCCATCTTCGTTCAGGTATATTTAGAACTTAACCATTTCACATGAAGTTTCAGAAAAAAGTAGGGGTTTTTGCTCAGCACACCAAATATGTATATATGTACTCACACACAATCTCTCTCTCTCTCACACACTATATACTATACGCACTATACTATACTCACACACTATATATATATATATATATGATTATTATTTATTTAATGAACCACTTAAGTTGAGTTGTAATATAGAACTAACTCTAATATAATTGGAGATATCTTTGAGTCCTTGGAACATCTTCAGTCACATTTTTCATTATAACTTACATTAAAAAATAGAAAATAATTTTAATTATTAATATAGCAAAATTATGGCTTATATAATAAATAAAAACGGAAAAAAAAATTTTGCATCTCATCATGGATCTAAGTGTGTAAAATTTTATTTCTTCATTTACTTATTTAAATTAATAATGATTAAATGAATTATTATCCTTATAAGTTTTAAATGATTCATTTGCTTAAATTTTACTATTCATAAATGATGTTTTATCAGTTAAATAATGTATTATTTTCTGTAATTATTTTAAGTTATTATATTTACATCATGTTTGTTTACCGTTAATAAATTATTTTTTGTTTGTTATTTTTTAGTTTTTTGAATATGGCACCGTTTAGTATGATAACTATTATATATAATTTTAAAACAGCTTACTAAATTCCAATTTGATTTTCTCGAGTGCTTTCCGCTATTCTGCCATCTTCAAGAGAATAATTATGATTAACATATATAAAACTACAATCTTACATAATTAAATTATATATATATATGTATATATAAACAATTGATTGTCATTTTTTTAAATAAAAATTGCCATCTAATAGATAACAATTGAGAAACTATTACAATACAGACATAGTCACATAAACTCAAAACTATAACTTTTGATGAATTTTAACAAAATGACGATCAGTTGACAATTATATTACTCAAATTATATATATATATTTGAATTATATAAGATTGTAGTTTTATATATGTTAGTCATAATTATCCTCTTGAAGATGGCAGAATGGCCAAAAGCGCTTGAGGAAATAAAATTGGAATTTGATAAGCTGTTTTAAAATTATATATAATTATTTTTTGCTTGTGGAAAATAGAGTTATACAGTTTATTTTTTGTTGGTTTTATATTTTTAATTGTTGATTGTAAGTTTCTATTAAAAGAATAGATGGTCTTGGGTTTGTTTCATGGCACATGTATGGTATTTTTCCACCTATCATTCCATCAATCTTGTAATAATATTTGGAAAAAGCTTGGTAAAATTAAAATAAATAATAACATTGTGATTTGGTATTTTTTTTTTTTTTTAATTATTACACTTTATCTTTTTTCTGATCTAATTGATAGATAGATATTATATTCTACTGATATTAATTCTTGAGATTTTCATACCTAGATTTCAATTTTTCTCTTTCTGTTACATCTAAATAAAACATGTTTAAAATTTTACCAATATTCTACATTTATTCTGCCCTTGCCTTTTTCCTATCTTCTTTTTATTTATAGATTTTCATAGTCAGAATCAACATTGTTTCTGATTAGATGAATTTCTCTACAGGAATTCTGGAAGAAAAGAGGAAAATGAGCTTGATCTTTTTTCTTTTTGTTGTGTGCTTGAATGTTTTGCAAAGTTGGTTAATAATTTCTTAAAAAGTATAGCCATTAAGCCTAGTCGTAAAAAATTACTTTACTTTTTTTGTTTTAGCTAATAGTTAATTTGTTTATCAAATGTTTATTTTTGAAATATATATTTTGTAATCCTCATGTGATAGCTTTCTTTATTCTGCTCAACAAAACATAAATAGTTAATTGATTAAACTACTTGAATAACAAGTTTTATTTAAAAGTGATTCCTTTTTTTCTAGCTCTTCTGTTGTGAAAGAAAATGAATATGTATCATGCAGGCTATTTAGGCGGCCAGATGATGAGCTACCATTGAGGAGTTCTTCAGAAACATCTGTGTTTGATTTTCGAGAAAGTGATTCAGAAGGTGAGATGCCTGTTCTGGAGAGGCAGACACTTGATGAAATGAGGAGGGACCGTCGAGGACTAAATAAGCAGAGTGGCCAGCATCCATCACAGGTAAAAATAGCTAGATTAGTAATTGGTATTTTGTGATTGTGAATGTGTTGCTATAATGTATAATGTTGTATAATGTTATTATAAAACAATGTTATAATGTTGTATAATGTATAATGTTAATGCTAATTGTATAATGTTGAGGTTTTAGATAAGAAAATACGGCTAGACATACTTCTATGAAATTATAAGTGATTCTTCAAACATTAAATTCTGTTATTATGTTACTAAAACAAGTGTCATTATATCAGAGCTTTACAGTGGAACTCTTTTTGCACCTATAAGGATTTCTGTTTTGTTTTGTAAGGATTTTAGAAAACATAAATAAAGTTATAAAAAAAAATCATAGAAACATAGAGTCAAAGTTTGGCAACCACGTTATGAGTGCAAATTACAAATCCACTTGCAATAACAGTCTTAATCTCTATACACAAAGAAGAATCTCATTTTAATTCACTTAAACATTGTGAAATATACAAATTACAACAACAGTGTATTAGATCAACATACACACAGATCAAATCTAACAGACTTTTCAACTATATTCTAAATATCTCATCATCATCAATAAATATATCAATATTTTAAATATCGTCATCAATAACATTAACTAATGTGAGTGAGAAACAGGTGCACTAGTCACTGAAGGTTGCTCTAAAGATGACTGAAAATGTTAATGACTGAGTTTTTGAAATGTTATATTTAATAAATTTGATTTGATTTGTCACTTAAAAAAAATTAATTGTCCTGATACAACAAAAAACTCATTGATAAAAAGTGTGATAACAGCTATCATTTATGAGAATAATTTATTTCAGATTAAGGAAGTAACTTTTTTCAAGGCCTAAAAGCTATTATGCATGTAAACATAACTTTGAAATTATATGTACACGAATCTGTTTCTTTGTATTAAACTTGAAAAATTAGGCCGACAAACAAAAATTCATCATATGAAGCTTTTTTTATGTTTAAAAGTTAAACATTTTATTTCATAAATTATTTTGTTTTTTCTTGTGGATTGTAATGTGTAATCCTTTGCTTCTAAAATATCTGTTTCAGAAATTTATTTAAAATTAAACATTTTCTTTTATAGAAAAAACCATTAATCTTTTGATGAGTTTTAATTAATGGTAATTAGATTAAGCTAATTTTGTGTGTACACATTAACAATGAAAAGTTTATTCAGATTTTTTCACTTTATGCCTTCAAAACTGTTGTTTATTCTGTACCAATTTTAATATATGAAATTTTGTATTTACATCACTATTATTTTATACAACAATTATTTTGTGCTACATTCACATCTCTTTTTTTTATTAATTTTCTAATATTTTATTGTAACACTACTCTCTGGTCATGATTTTACTTATTTTCCCACGTGGATGGTGAAGTGATTCCATTTTGTTACCCATGGAATAGTAGTTTACCATTTCTATTATAAAAATCAAATGTATAATCACTGACTCTCTTGTCCTTACTGTACTGTAGTTATAAAAAATTTTAAAAAATTGTATTTCCTTATTAAATGTTAATAAACAGTTTAATAAATTGGATCCTAGCAGCAAGTTATGTAAATTAATTAAAAAGTTAATTTTTTTTATAAATTTGACCCCTCATGGATATATTTTAGTTTTGTAATGATAATTAAATTTGTATTATATCACAAGCTGCTTTACATTAGGTGTAAAATTACATATCTCATTATGAATTCAATTTTTGTTTTAGAATGAAAGTGGAGAAGAGGCATCTGATCCATTCTGGAATGCAACATGTGATGATTTCTTGCAGCAGCTCCAGACTGGTGCATCAGCAGTTAGAAGAAGAGGAAGAAGAAAGAAGCATCAAGAAATGGCGTCTAGTGAATCTGAACTGGTTACTGAATCACTTCCAGATGAATCTTATAATATTAATGAAGAGATTAGTGATAATGCTCCTGTCTGTGATAATGATGAAAATGTGGAGAAAGAGTTGGAAAGAGAAGTGGTAAAAGAGTTGGAAGAAGAGGCTGTGATTATGAATGAGTTTAAAAAAGAAGAAGAATCCTCTGATGAAGATGTTCCACTTTCACAGAGAAGAAGTGAACTGAAAAAAGAGTTTTTGAAAGAAGAAATTGTAGTTGATGAAACCAAGATAAAAGAAGAACCTAAAATAAAAGAAGAAACTGTGGTAAAGGAAGAACTAAAAGTAAAAGAAGAAAGTAAAATCAAAGAAGAAGATGACAGTCTATTGCAAAAAGAAGACAGTGAAAGTGATGAACAATTAAGTGAAGTGGAAGGAACATTAGTTGTTTCTAGAAGACTTAGAGAAAGAAAGGTTTGTGAGAGAAGTGTTTCAGAAGAAAAGTGTAAACGTAAAATTCGCACTCGATCACCTCAGTCTTGTTCTCCTCAAAAAAGAGATAAATTTAAGAAGTTTGGTGATGGATCAGATTTTGAACCTGGTTGGGAAGAGGAAGTTTACAAATTCAAGAGGTCACTGAGGATGCCTGCAAGACTGATAAATATTTCACGTCCTCCAAACTGGCCTAGAATTTCAGCTTCACTACCTGATTTAGATCCATGTCCAGACTCTTTGACATCTGATTTGATAGACTTCTTCCCTTCTAACAAGAAAACTGAAAGTGACATTGAATGCATGTCTAGTTCAAAAAAAATATCTGTTGAAGAACCAGTAAAATCAAAAGCTCAGAGCAAAGAGACAGATTTGCTTTTAAATCATTCTCTACAAAGATATGGTGGCAAGGGAAAGAAGTCTATTAGGAAAGGTGGTTTTGAAGTTGTAGATAGTAAAGAACAAAAGAAAGTTCCTAAGGTTGCTAATAGAACTTCGACTAGGCTAGAATTACAAATGCTGATTCCTGAAGATTTAAAACTGGGACAAAAGAAGGTTGATGTTAAATCATCAGGGAAAAGTACTAGAGGGAGAAAACCACTGAAAAAACTTGCAAAAAAATCAACGGTCTGTGATAATGAAAATTCCATTTACCATTATTTCAATACGAAAAGTGAAATTCAGGAATTGTATGAGCGTCATAATGGTGGTTATTTTGGGGAAAAGCAATATGATTCTGCACTTTACAAATCAAAAACTAGAACTCAGACTAGAATATTAAAACAGCGTGCAAGAATGAGGGACATATTTGGTGATGATAGACCAGCTTCTGCACCTCCTGGTAGCTGTCAAGAGTTTGATAAACCTGTACCTGAAGAAAAGAAAACTGAAAAAAGAAAAGTAATGAGAAAAAGGGGTAACAGTAATAATAACAATAACAATATGAGTGGTAATAGACCTGGCCTGCGCAGTGCTGCTGTTTTAAGAAGTAATAAGGCTGTACTAAATTCGAAACGACAGTTGTTGCATGGAGGTGAAAGGAGAAAAAGAAATTCAGATTTGTTAAAAGCTTATGCTACAGGAAAGAAACAGCAGCATCAACAGCAGCAGCTTGAGAACTCTGCCGTAGAACCAAAAGATCCATCGAAAGCCATTGTAAAACTGAATTCCCTAGAAACCTCATTAGAATTAGGAAGTGTTACTCAATATGAAATTCAACCATTAATAGAAACAAAGAGATTAAAGCTCAGAACAATTAGAAGAAAGTTGAAATCATCAGGTTTTGATTATATTCGTAAGAAAAAGAAACAACAGCAGAAAAAAGATGGTGAAATTGAACCATCAAGAGATAAAAGAAAGGTAAGGATACTGGATTATTGAATTTTGCTTACTAAATTTTTTTTTACAAATCTTTTGCTTTTACCAGTGGTTCCAAAACTTTCCCGAGTCAAAGTGCCCTTTTTCAATTAAAAGTTTTACATGGCACCCTACCCTAAATAAAAGTACTCTTTAAAAGAGTACTTTTATTTAGTAAGAGTACTTTTATTTTATTTATTTTTATCTCTTACTTTTAAGTAAGAGATAAAAATAAATAAAACTTGTGTGTCTTCATTATTTAACTTTTTTTTACTTTATTAACATTAAATTAATAATTAATGTGATGGATGAGCCTGCAAATCACTGCACATTTTCTCAAATCGTGGAATTAAACTGGACACAGCCACCCTCATTTCACTTTCCACGTTGATTCTTGCTCTATACTTGCTTTTTATTACAGCGACTGCTGAAAACCCAGCTTCGCATAAATACAATGTCAAAAATTGAATTAAAATCCACTGACCCTTATCACTTAGAAGGGGATATTCATCTTTTATTGAAATCCAAAATTCTGTCAATTCCATGCTGCCAAATTTTGCTTTCAAAATGTTGCAAGATAATTCAATAAGATTCTCTTCTTCTGCAGAAGTAAATTCAGATGGAGCACTTGTGTTAAGTGGATCTTGAATCCATGCAAACCTATCAAAATTTTCATTTTGAAAGTATTTCTCAAACCAGATAATTAACTGGTATAAGTGCCCTTCAAACATGCTTTTTATATCTTGAGAAAGATCAAGTTCATTTGACATCAAAAATTGTTGCAATATTAAAAAACAATCTTTTCCTGCATCTTCATTCAATTTTCTTCTCCATAGTTGAGTTTTTTATAAAAGCTGATATTTTTCCCATTGACCTCAAAAGGTGCATGTTTTTCTCTGCAGAGGGAGATTAAGGGAATTCAGCTTTTCAGATATGTCACATAAATATGCCAGTTTTATTAAAAAATCAGCATCAGCAAAATCTTCTGTATCTTTGTGTCCTTCTTCTGTAAGGAAAATAAAAATTTCTTGCCGCAATTCAAAGTTACGTGATAAAACATTACACGAGAGAGCCATCGTGCACTGCTGTAGTACAATAAAGATGAGTGTTCGGCTCCCATATCCTCACACAGTTTTTTAAAAAAACCTTGCTTTCAATGGATGAGATTTTATAAAATTTACCACATTCACCACACATTCTAACATCTGATTCAGTGCAGGACTCAAATGCTTTGATGCAAGCGCTTCTCTATGATTAATGCAATGGGTCCATAGTGCATTTGGGGATTTAGTTCGAATAAGTGCCTGTAATCCTCCATAGCAGCCAGACAAGGAGCAAGCTCCATCAGTACAGACACCAATGCACTTAGTGAATTTAAATTATTTTCAGAAAAAATTTAATGTATCAAGATTCTCGAACAGGTCCTGAGCCTTCACTCCTGCAATGATATTTTTACAAAACAGAAGATCTTCTTTAATATTATTATGATCTCTAAATTGTACATAGCATATAAAATGAGCATCCTTATTATTATTATCTGTGGCCTCATTTAACTGCAATCCAAATTTCATCCTTTATTTTTTTAATTTAATTAATTGTTGTTTTCCTCCACCATATGTTGTATTCTCTGATTAATTGTGTTATTGGACAAAGGCACTTTTAAAAGCAGCTTTCCAGCAGACTCACCAACATGATGTTCACCATATCTACAGCAGCTGGTAGAATAAGTTTTTCTGCGATGGTATGAGGCTTCTTGCATTTCAGGATTCTGTAAGATACCAAAGAATTTTGGTATTGATGCAGTCAATACAAAAAAAAAAATACAATAAAAAATGTATTTTTTTCTTGTTTTGGTTAATTAACTTCCTAACAAAAAAAATCATGAGATTTGCCAACCATGCTGTGATGATTAGCTTCTAAATGGCACTTCAATTTACTTGGAAGTATACATTCTGCTGCCAAAACCCTCATACACAATACACATTGTGGTCCCTTTTCACCATTAATTTCTGTTGACATAAAACCAGACTCTAAATAACCATCATCATATCTGTTTTTTCTGTTTTTTTTCTTCTGTATTTTTCAGTGCAGTGCTTTCTAATGTAGGAGTTTTACAGTAAGCTTATGATTTTATTGTTGCATGAAATCAATTAGTAAGACTTTCTTGTTGAAGAAAACATTTGCCAGCACTCTGTGTGGGTTCAGAGTTTAACTTTCTTTAATTTTAAAGGAGTTACAGATAATGTCACTCTACTGATTGTTGTTAATTTCATTGATTTTATGGCAGATCCATTATCAACTTTAACATTCATGGCAAGAAATTCGTCACCTTCTCATATGATTGAAGAGTGTTAAGGTTACCACCACTTATTTTTTCTGTCTGCTTAAGAGGACAGAATGTTAAAGATAACCTGAAGAAGATGAGAAACTGATTCCAACTGGCTGGGAACTAATTCTCAACTGATTGGGAACAGGTTGGATCTATCTGCTCCAAATTTTTTCTTACCCAAAGTGTTCATTGATAATTTTGTGTATGAGAAAAGTTGAAATCTGAGCAAGTTGGCTGTGGAAACTGCCAGTAGTGAATTATGTATCCCTGTGAATTTCATTAACAACTTTTTTCAACTCCTTATTCACAAATGTTCTTTGACAATGAACAGTTGATGATCTTCCTTCATTGAACATGCACACTATTTTCAATGCTTGAGTCAGTCTTAACAACATACATTTTATTTATTTGCCTAAAATTTCTATAGTGTGAATCTTTTTGTTCTTAAAAACCAGATCAGATTTTGAATTCACATTTGATGGAATTTCCTTTGAATTTACTGATTTCAGTTCTCTAGAAAACAGATTTTTTTTATTTTCAATCATGAAGCTTGTCTTAGACTGAGCTAATAAAAAATTATTTATCTGACATTGCGTCATGAGGAAAGTTCTATGTAAGCAAAATGTGCAAACATTTACAAGAAAAGATTCCATAGAACAGATATTTTCAAAGTTGGGTCATGTGATTTTATTTAATTTCATTGCTTCAATAATTATTTCAGGTATTCTGAATACTTCCCTTAAATGCATATTAAGTGATGAATCAGTAAAAATTTTCAAAGCTTGAACCCTTCTTAATGAAAATCTTTTTCGTGTTTTAAATATACATTCGAAAAGAATTTTATAAAACAATTTTAAATTATAATTATTCACATTTTGTTTTTAATATGTATAAAGTTTTCATGAGTCTTGTTTTTATTACAAGAGTTTCCGTGGAGGAAAATTGTGTTAAGCTATTAAAAGGAAAAATTTATACGTTATAAAATTTTATAAACTTTAAACTACTTTTCTTCTTCGATTCCACTGTTATTGTGTCACTTATTGAAGTACAGAAAAAGCTTTTTTCAAACCATCATCACAGAAGTCAGGAACAAGATTAGCCATTTTGTAACTTAATCTTGCATTTCATTTTTTTTGTTAGCGAGATGGTGTGCTTTCAGGCTGTGGGTTGTATACGCTATATTTTCAATTAACGTATAATAAGTTACACCCAATTCTCATCTGCCATATTATACTAAACATTTCATTTTTTACGTCTAATGATATGTAAGGAATGTTAATTGTTTTCTCTAACATCAAATAACAAAACAAATTTATATGTCAGGAATGTTAATTGTTTTCTCTAACATCAAATAACAAAACAAATTTAAATCACCAAGTATGGCTAACAATGATTGGGCTTCATCAGGCAGATTATCTTGTACTTCATATTAATAAATTGGCTGCTGTACAAGCTCTCAGGCACAGAATGGATATGGATACTTTCATGGTATCTCGATCTGAATTTTCTTGTGGCACACTGCATGTAATTTCAGTATGTGGATTTATTATACACTCTTAAGTACACTTGTATAATTTAAAGTTTAATTATCTTGTTGGATGTGTAAATCATGTCCATATTCCTAGCACCTTATACCATCAAGGGACAGGACCCTGGGGATAGTACTGCACTTCTCAGTTTTGTTATATATCAGCATAATAAATTACAGCTGGTAAATGCATTTGTCTTTGAAAGTAAGAAAACACATTATAAAGGAATATTACAATTTATTATCTGATTTTAATTTATAGGGAATTGCTGTAAATAAAGCTAGTCCAGAATCTGAGCAGGATATTCAGACTGAAATTAAAGGTTGGGTCATAAATAAAGGCCTTGGTGAGACAGTTCTCCATCGTGCAGCTCGTCTTGGATACACTGTGAGTCTTTTTTATTTTATTTCATGTTTAATATGATAGCTTTAAAAAAGGTAATTGAGTGCATGAGGTGCAATGAAATAATTACAGGGCTAGCCTCGTAAAAAAAATAACAAAATATAGCTGATAATAAAAAGTAGTTTTTTATTGTATGGACAGGAGTTTTGGCTGATGGTAATCCAGTTTTCCTTATACCACAGTTCAGTTGTCATACCAAAGTTCCACAGTATACCACAGTTCCAAATGTCACGATAATACCAGAACTTTCCCTATAGTGATCCTTCTTGCATGATGTTTTTGAACAACCTGCCTGATCTTGTTCTTATCTTTGGGTGTTGTGATTGTGAATGATCACTCTGATTTATCTTCATCCTTCAGTGATATTATATCAATCTTGAAGTGTGAGTACTGGCAAAAATACTTTACCAACTCATTGCTTCATTGCTGTAGGCTTTCTGGATCATTATAAAGGTCGCTATTGCTAGTTTCTTTTGTTCAATACAGAATTCTATGTTCCACCTCTGATAACATTGGAAAATAACAAATATACATGGGCAAATGATAAGGAAAATGCATGTAATACAGGTCCCAATATATATGCAACAATGTTACTCAGTTCAGTAACTAATGAAGATTACTGTTAACCATCGCTATGCATGCATAGCATATTACGCTGTGGTCAATGTTATTTGTAAGGTTAATTTTGAAATTTTAAATCACACCTTGTACCCACCGGGTTGGTGTAGTGGTGAACGCATTTTCGCAAAAAATTCAAATCCTAGTAAAGATAGTTGCTTTTATATGGATTTGAATACTAGATCATGGATACCAGTGTTCTTTGATAGTTGGGTTTCAATTAACCACACATCTCAGAACCACACATTCGACCTGAGACTGTACAAGACTACATTTCACTTAAACTCATACATATCATCCTCTGAAGTAATACCTGATGGTGATTCCCAGAGGCTAAACAGAAAAAGAGATCACACCTTGTGTTAATGAAATAATCATTCAAAATGCTACTTTAAAAGAGTTCTTCAAAAATTTGGAATACAACTGTTAAATAATTAAATTTAATCAAATGTATAAAGAATGAGAATATTTTGTGTCAATAATAGTAAAGTAATATAAATTGTAAGTCAGTGGATTAAAAATGATGTACATAACAATTTTAGCGAATAATAAGGAGCTAAAAGTAACAATTGAATGAACATTTCATCTATTTAAAAGGCATTGTTTTCAGTGGATGTAGAAGTGATTGAAATTAAGATTCTACAACTGGTGAACATTGATTACTCGATTGCCTAAAATTGAAAAATATTAACCTTTATTCTAATAAATATTGATCTGCAGGTTTCGTTCATATTATCTTAAAATGATATACAGTGGAATCTTGGTTTATGAACTTAATTTGTTCTGTAGAATTATTTTTAAATCCAAACAGCTATTTCCGTAATTTTAAAATGGTCCTTCATTATCTTTATTTTCTACTTCCTGCTTGAAAACCTGTACTTATATAATACAATGAAAATTCATCATTTTTACAGAAAAGGAATTGGAAGTAATAAAAAAAAAAGAATAAACTTTATTTCAAATTATTTTACAAATAGTAAAGTTTTATTGTTTGGAAGGATTATTATTTTTCCTCTTCTATGAAAATAATGGCTTGAAGTCCATCAGGTTTCTGTCTCACTAAAATCTACCCAGTGAGATTTATTTCTTGTTTTTTATAATGTTGCAGAAAGGAGACATGGCATTATCGTTTGATTATAACACAATTTATAGATTTATAACACAATTTGATAAAGTTTTATCAAGGTGATCTTCCAATAAAACTGCACCTCACATTTCACACACAAAAAAAAAAAAAATGTTGTGGATTGAGGACTTAGGAACATCTTCCATTTGTTGATCAGTCTGAAAGTAATATGTTCTCTGTTACCAACTTTTGCTGCTCATTAAGAAACTGTTCCAATTCTTCCAGCTTCAGTTCATTCCTATGGTGTCCAACACATTGATTTGTCAACTTGTAATCCAATCCTATTGCCTACAGATATGAGGTATGAAGTCATTGACAATATCAACAGACTCACTCCCATAGCCCTTGATGCTAAATATACAGTCTGGCCACAGTTTCTACCATGCTGATATTTTTATTTTATATTTTTTTATTATAGTACTGAGTCACTAGCTCCCAGGCTTTGTCAATAAAACTTAAACAATGGAGAATCTTGAAATGTTTTTTCCAGAATTTTCTGAGTGTTAATTCTGTATCAGAGGTTAGTTTGAAACTTCTTTGAAGTAATTACTTGATGTGTAGTTTCTTAGAATTTGAAATGATCTGATGGTCCATAGACTGGATTAGGGGGCAGGATCTTCAGTATGATAAAATCAAACTTCTTGATCGAATCTTTGAAAGAGGATGAGCATGAGCATTGTCCGTCACAAGAAGGCATTTTAGTGGCAATTTGTTTTCTGTAGGTATTTTCTCATGCTTACGACAAAGATTTTATGGATCTACTCAGTGAAGTTTGCATGGTTACCCAAATCTTACTACTAGCCTTCCTTGTAACAGATAGTTTACTTTTCATTATATTATTTTTCTTAAACGCCCTCAGGTATTCAGAGTGCTAGACAAGCATTGATTTTACCATGAAGTTCCCATTTTTATTTCCACATAGTAAGAGTCAGCTGGTCTTCATTACCTTTTGTCCTGGCAAAGTCCTTTAACCTTGAATAATGTAGGTCCTGTTTGGTAATTGTTTTCTAAATGGGTTAGTTTCATCACAGTTGAATACTTGCTGGGGAAGAAAACTCAGCTTTACATAGTAATTAAATTCTTGTACATGTTTTTCAGCAGCTTTTCGGTCTGAACTTGGAGCTGGCTTGGGTTCTCCATTCCTAACTATGTTATGAATTCAGTTCTCTCCTTAAACGTCTCAAACTATCCTTGGCTAGCTTTGAGAAGTTCAGTATAAGTGCTCATACTAGGTCATCATGTAATCGTTTTGCTTTTGCACAAATTAGAGATTTAAATCAGTTAGCGTGGTATCATCAGCTAATTGTTTTTCATTTATCTGAATAAACAGCAATTTCCCCTCTTCATCTCTCAGTTGTGGCCTTTTTTAACTAATAACATTTACTCTTTTTGTGACATCAACTTTCTTGATCATTTTTTTTTTTTTTTTTGGTGTAGTGTAGTTAGTGTAGGTTGATGATTTTTCTGTACCAAGTGGTGTAGCAAGATCTGAAACATGAACACCATTTCCATATTTAGGGATAATTTATTTTTTCATTTCTATCATTTTCTTATTTCTTTACAATTTATTTTTATCAATTTTTGGCGTCTTGATCTAAAAAGAAAATTTTATTAAACGTAAATTAAACTTTGAAATACTATACTAGCAATACATACACAAGCCAAAAATTACAGGGAGCTGTGTCTGGTGAGTAAGGAGCCCTGTGATTTTTTACTCTTTCCTAAGCTAGAAATTCTACTTAAAGGAAAGAGATTTGAAGATAGAGAAGAGATCAAAAGTAATGCGACAAGAGGTCTTTTGGTACTCACTAAAAATGATTTTGAAAAATACTGGATAAGTATGTTACGTCAGAAGGGATTTTTTTTTATGTGTATAAGCCATTGAACTAAACAGGTTAAATATTGTTGTTTTTATGAACCAAGGTCAGATACTGTTTGACCACATCTTTCCATATTGTCGTGTATTCACAGTTCGACCAAGATATTGACTAACAAACTAAAAACTTCTTATAAATACAGTTTCCTACCCTAAAGATACGTAAACAAAATAAATAACAAAAATAATAATAATGAAATGTGTTTTTTATAACAAAATAGTAATTCAAATAAAAAAGGACAGGATTTGTTTAATGAGCTAAATTATAAAAACCAGAATCCTGTTCCATTTAATAAAAACATTAAAACAACTGATAGAAATTAATATTGCATTAACAGCAAGATAACAATAGAACAAACAGTCTAAAGTTCATACAATTCACTGTCTGCAAATGTTATTAATTTTACTGTTGTAAGTGTTATTTATTTACTATTGTGTTAATTATTTACTATTAAGTGTTATTTTATTTACTGTTGTAAATGTTATTAAGTTTACTTTCTATTGTTATTGAACAATAGAACTACCCTATGACAATAGAATACCCTTTATGAACGAATAGAATACTGTCATTTTCACTAGTGTTTATCAATAATTCACCAAACAACTTCCTCCAATCACCCACTGTCCACAGTGGAATACTCGTGATGTACTGCTCTTCACTTGTTACCCCACATGCCATCATCACATCTATGTTGAACTTGGGCTTATGAAACTACTCTGTTATCGCTTGTTTTCATGACTGCACTGAACACCCTCGCCAAACTACTGACTCTCTGCTGGTCCCTGGCAGTATTTGTATCCCGTGGCCTGGAGAACCAGTCCCCGCCTCATTCCTTTAATTGTTGAAAAATAATAATTTTCTAATTGGACAACAGCTTTGGAGGTGTCATTTTCTGTATTACAAAGATCAGATTGTTAAATGGACATGTTAGTCTGAGAAAAGAATTCCATTTAGTTACTTGTGGATTCTTCTTTTCATTATCGTTTTCTCTTTCTTTCTTCTTAATTGAAAGAAATCCATCAAATCCATTACCATGGTCCATTATACTGGTCCTGTTACACTAAAAATATTTATATATATAACTTTTATTTTTTTATAATTATTGAAATTTAAAAGCTTTGATATAAACTAATATAACTAGTTTTAAACTAGTTAGCATTGTTCTTGAATTTTCAAGATTAATTCTTCCATCATCCAGCTAAAACAAATTAATTTTAAATACTATCAACTAATATTTGATAATGTAATATTTAATTAATGAGTTAGCTATACTGAAAGATTAAATTGTTTATTGTTAGGAGTTGACAAATTTTTTTTGTTGTACTTTGAGTTATATTAAAATTATTTTGTTAAGGAATTACTTTCACAGAAATCATATTACTTCCTGGAAGCTATTAATATTAATATTGTTACCAGAAAATTTGTCCAAGAAGTATAGTAGTGATGTAATATACCATTTTCACATATAGTGAAGCAAATCAACTACCATTGTTTTTTAAAGAAATTTTAACAACAGTTTAAAAAAAGTAGTAGTATATTTTTCCATCATTATCTCTTAAACTTTAAGATCAGTCACTAAAGTTTAAACAAAAGTTTCTCACAAGTTTTGTTATATTATCAAATTACACATACTGATGATTATTAAATTATAATTGTTTATATATCAGTACATTAAGTTATAATATAGATAATAGATTAAAAAATGAACAGAATACTGATAGACTAGGAGTGGTAAATTGTATGATTATTATTAAAAAAAAATCTCTAATTTAAATAATACTTATTTATTAACTGAACTATCTTATTTTATCACCATTTATTAGTAGTATTGAAATATATTGTTATTAGTGTTGTTTGTCCTTAAAAATGAAAATGTATTATGCTAAAAAATTATGGTTTATGGTATGTTTTGTATTTAATGGATATGTATTGTGGGTTAGTTAAACAAGAGTAGTAAAAAACAAGAATTGAGTGAGTAATTTAAAATAATCAGTTTTGCAGATTATTTTTTATTTATCATATTAACTAATTTAATTCTATTAAATATGTGAACTGTTTATTTCTTTTTTGTAATTTAAAAATATGATTAACTTTATATTTTTGGTATGTTATAAGAGAAAATATAAACTTGGTAGATGGTCTTTTATCATACCATATTTGCTTATTTATATGTTTGTAATTAGTATATAATTTCTATAAATAAATATTAGTATTATTTATTTATAGTTGTAATTTGTGAAACTGTTCATATGAAAGTTTACCTGTAGCTTTCCTTAGTTCTTCCAGGCAAATGGTGAAGCAGTTCAAGTTATTCCAGTAGAAACTTTGTTAATGAGAGGAATAGGTGTTACTCATAGTTATGTCTGACGTGATTCATATAATTTTAATTATATGAATCATCTGAGTAAAATTATATGCTGATCTGAGTAAAATTTGTATTGCATATATTTGTTAAACTTTTATTTTTCAGTAAGAATTAATCAATATATTTTCTTATTTCTTGTAGGATGTTGTAGCCTATTGCTTGGAAAAACTGGATAATAGTCCTTGTCCCAGAGATAATGCTGGATACACACCATTACATGAAGCTTGTTCGAGAGGTCATTTGGAAATTGCAAGATTACTTCTTCTTTATGGAGCAAATGTTAGTGATAGTGCTCAAGGAGGAATTAGGTGAGTATTTTTATGTATTTCTTGCATTAAAGATCTGTGTTTGTGTAATTTTAGATAAAATTTGATTCCTTTGGCATAACGTGTGATTCTGTACTGTATGTAAGAATTATGTTTTAATCAAATAGATCTGTGTTGTTTTCTTCTTGAATTCTGTAACTCTAAATTATGTGTAATTCACAGTTAAATTGAGGTTATTTGATTGATATTGCCTGTAATCTTATATGACAGTTCAGATGATATACATCACCTGAACATGTAGATGTGACAGGTTTGGATGCTTACTTATAACTTTTACAAAGAACAACATATTAACTATCCTAAAAACAGCTTCCTCAGTTTTCACAAAACAAAATCCACTTTACTTTTTACACTCCTTTACAGAAATTATTGTTATAAGTAGATGTTAAATGTAATTCTAATTACAGTGTTAGTATTATTGTCATTACAGTTGTGCTAAGCTATTATCCTTGTACCAGTAATTTTAATTTGTTGGAAAATATATTCGTTACATTAATAGTTGTGAAAATTTATTACCCAGTATTTAAAAATAATAAATGCTGCAAATCTAGACAAAATCTATTATTTTAAAGAATAACAATCTAACAGAGACAAGTAATGAGATGATTAATATATGAACATATCAAATGAAACAATTAGTTTTAAACAAATGAATCGCCATCTCTCTTCAAATGACCTGCAGAGGCATACATTGATAGCAAGCATCATATAAAAAATAAATAACAATTATCTTAAATTAAATATAAGTTTTCAGCTAGAAAATTATAACTTTCAGTTTTTGCTTATGTGTTTTCACTGGTATCACTTTTTGCTTTCCTCAGTTTGTGTTAATATTACATGTATAGGATAATTTACTGTTAAGATTTTATTTTTTTGTATTCTTTTTATTTTAGTTTTGTGTAAAGTGAATGAGCTTAAATCCACAGTGAAAAGTAAAAAATTAGATTGCAAGCTAGTGAGATAACTAATAATGTGTATGATTTCATAAAAAAAGAAAAAAAATAGATTTGGAAAATCAGGAAAAGATGATTAACATATTTTTATTTCTATTCAAAAGTGTGAAAGAAAGGATAGCAGTTGTGTATAAAGAATTCTGATTGCAAATTTAGAATAAGATGCCAGATAGTTAAGTTTGGTCTCTAACAATAAATGTTACTAATAACTGTTTTATATATTCATCAATTTCCAAGTAAATTAAAATTGCATTCAAAGTAAAATTCTGCCATTCTAAACTGCTGTTTTGGTTTCATCTGACATTAAATTCAGAACAGCGAGTTGAAAATCTTTTGATGCTAAATTGCATCAGAATTGGAGAATATTTTCCACATGTTACTGTATTTGCATAAGGAAATAATATATTTCTTAACATTTCTCCAATTCTAAATTCTGAAGTACAAAACAAGTTTTGTTGTTAAATGCCAAGTCTTAAATTGCACTAGAACCCATTAAATACTGTAAATAGGTAACTTAATAATTGCCATAATTTTTTAATTTTCTCTGCCCAGGAGGTATATTTTCTAGTTCTATGTATTCACTCAATCAGTATTATATATGGGCAGATTGAATGGAGCATTAAAGTAATAAAAATAATTTTTAAGTAGTTTACGTTAACAAATTTTTGTTTTCTTTCTACAGACCACTACATGAAGCAGCCGAGAATGGATTTGTTGAGTTGATTAGGCTGTTACTGTCATATGGAGCAGATCCATTGTTGGCAACTTATTCTGGTTACACTCCAGTTTCATTAGCTAATGATGAAATAGCCAAAACTCTATTACATCAACATCTTGCAGATGTTCAAGGCCAACCTGCTCCACCTTGGAACTTTACTGGGCCTTCTTCTATATTTGGTTTGTAATTGTCTCAAAAATTATTTATAGTGTATAAAATATTAGTGGAATTCTTAGAGTAGTTAGGTCAAGCATGCTTTTATGACTTTTCATGATTCCCAACTATTCTGGTAAGTATGATTGAAGTTTGCTCTTGCATATGCTCTTGTTCAAATTCTTACACAACTTGATAAAAATTGTTGCCTCGTACTGTAGTAGTGTATTGAATATGATCGAACTGGTATTAAATATTTATGTCATGTACGTGGATTTTTTTTGTATTGTTTTAAGATTGTCACATTTGTAAAAATTTTTTGTTGACATCAAAATATTTAGATTGTATAGTAGTTATGGCTGTACATGATTGTATCAACTGCTGCAGTAATTAGCTTCAGATGAATGTTAGGTATCTATAATTTTGATGATGGGAACTGGTGTATTTTGTACATAATATTGAGTGTTTGCATTTTATCCTTGCTTCGTATATTTCAATTTCTGTGGTGATACTCCCTAATGTATTCAAGGTGTTGTAGAACCATTGATTGTTGACCTCTTTTTGTTTGATGATATCCCAACATAAGCTTGAAGCTTGTGTATGAGATATGGAAATGAAATTTTGTAACGTATGAAAAATGCCATGCCTGACTGGGATTCAAACCAGGACCTCCAGATGAAAGGCTGAGATGTTACCACTCTGCTGTGATGATTAGATTGGATATTATGAAGAATAAGAGGATTCCTAGGATTTACTATGTAAAGAATAACTAGGTTTTACCTAGGTAAAACATTAACATTTTAACATTTTATTTAATCCAATGATAGCAAACAGAATCCTTGAGTCATTTTCATAGACACAAAAAAGAGGGTTGCTATTCCATTGATTCCTGGAAAGGAAGTAACTGCCTGCTGGCTGCAGATAGTACCAGTATAATACTGTAGTAGGAAACAAAACAGGTCATGGCTGACCCATTTCTCATTCAAGGAAAAAGGAATAAAGAATAAGGAAAGGAGAGTGTACAGAAAGAAGATTATCAACCCACAGAAAAATTACCTAAGATCAGGGTAATCTATTGTCTTGACCGATAATACTGATTCTGGTCTCTTTCAATCCATCTGGCCGTAACAATGTTATTTACTATATTAGCTTCCTGGGTTCTTAAATATATTGTAAGGGATTGCTTACTATCTTACGTTTGACCTAAATTATTAATTAAATAATTAATTAAATGTTGTCTGATTGGTTTTGATTTGATTTTTTTGTGGTTTTTCTGTATGCTTCTTACATATCATTTTATTTCTATGTAATTCATTATTAAAAATCTTTGTTATGTTAAAAAAAAATGTACTTAAATTTTCCATGTGTTGATGCCGAATGGGACATGGGTGATAAAGTAGATTCATAATAACAAACTAATTATTTTTAAACACTGATTTACTTAATAGTTATACATGAAGTTTTGAAATTTAAATTTGAAAGAGCCTTGTCCTCAGGCTAACCTATTCCTGAGACAGTGGTCTCAAATTGAACTCCAATGATCAAAGTACAGTCATAACCAAGGGTATTTAAATAAAATTAAAGTGGTTTAAGATTTCTTCTATTTGAAACAGATTTTTGCAGGATTAGGGAATGGATGTTACAGCATCTTTGACAAATCTAATCACTTACTATGAATTTTGTCGGTACTGAATAATTAGCTGTCATACTTATATAAAAGAGAATCTGGTACTGCTAAAAGAAAGGTAATGAGATTTAACTGATTTAAAAGTTATACCTGTAGTAGAAGGAATTTCTTGAAAATAGGTTGCTATATAATAGAAGTAAAGGTGGATAATTCTTTACTGCAGTTTAATTTTATTATCTTTATATTCACAAAATTTCACTGTATGCAACCTTTAAATATTCATTTCATTTAATTTAATTTTCGTTGGTAATAATAGTATCCTATACAACAGCATATTCTCTTAGATGAAATTGGAAAATCAGATCATAAAATTAATATCAAGATTTCTTGCCATTTGTAGGAAAGAAAAAAATAAGAACAATATGCATTCTACCTAATTTGTAGAATGGTGTACCACAGAAACATTACTGACCAATAATTAAATGCTTGATTCAGTCTTGCATAAAACAGGACGAAAACTATGAATTTAATTCTAGGACAATAAATAGAGGTGTGTAGTGAAAATCCACTATAAAAAAAATATTGATATACTTTGACATGCTTTTCATCTGACTATTTTTAAAATGAACTCTTAAGTTAGCTGAATTTTTGTCATAAAGTGTGCATCCTACAATGATATAATAAGTTCTGGTCATGCATTTTACTATTTTAATATAATGATTATAATAACACAAAGATTTGTAAGTTTTTTCTGTGTTCTTTTCAGTACCCTTTAATTTTAATTGTTTGCAATGGGGCAAATTTAGTTTTAAAGCTAAAGTTAAAACTTACAGCTGTTGAACTGAAAAACTGAAATTGGAATTTAATTTAATTTATGAGGGATGAGTCTACTTCTGCTTCCTAAAAGACTTGCATACTTCTAAACCTTATTCTTCTGCCCAATTGTCTGTCTACTTGTATTTTTTTTTCATTGTGGCAATTATCATTAAATAAAATTAAAATAAAGTTAGTTTGTTAAAAAAAAAAAATCATTAGCAGACACCACACAAGAAAAATAATTGATAATACATCCAGATTAAAAAAAGCAATATTCCATTTATAATTTCTTGAAATATAATCCTAATATAATCAGAATCAAATTTCCAATAGCAAACAACAAATCAGTTTTGTTTCTATCAATTTTGTTTATTAACATTTACATTAGATAAGAAGCATTCAGGCATCCACCCAAACTTTTCTCTAAACTTATTGAATTTACATTATGATGTATAATAATAAAAAAAATAATAATAATAATAAAACACAATGAAATAAAGAAAAATATAGATCTGTATAAATATGTAATAAAATGCACCATTCATATGAAAACACCATGTATGTAAAAAATGAGACAGGAAATAAAAAATAATGTAAATTTAAAAAGTAATAACCAACTTTAAAAACCCTAAAAAGTAAAAAGGATTTAATCCATCTCTAAGTCTGACTTTTAAAATCTGCCCCAAATAAAAACATTTATTAACTGTTTATTAACTCTGAATTAAAATTCAAAACAAATATAAATTCATACTTGAATTCAGAATATTTTGAAGTTGAAAGTTCAAAAATTTGAAATTTAAATTAGAATGAAACTAGTATTATTTCTAAAATAAACAAATGTAACTTATACATTTTCTTGTTTTTAATTTAAATTACTGTAGCAATAATTTTTTGCTGGAAAAAATGTTTCTATACTTTTACATTTCTTGATAAAACTTAGAAGGGTGTGCAGGTAAATGATGTAAACAGATTAATATTGTGTGAATACTTAATTCTTTGGAATGTAGGACTAGCAACTATTTATTTTTTTCTAATTAACCTAAATTTACCTATTTATTTTGTTTTTTTAATTATTGTGTTAAAAATATTTTGTATAAGCCTGTCTGTATGACGTAAGAGTATTTATCATTACACTATAATAATCTAACACTAAAAAAATCAAAAAATCAAAAATATCTTCTGATGTTCTATGTAGATTTTTTAAAAAATAATTTTCTTTTAAGTTTCCTTGAAAAAATGTTACAAGACTGCCAGAGGAACTTCCTCAACAAAATAAAAAATAATCATCAAAATTACTCGTTTTAGTGAAGAATAAGGCTTGACATAGAAAGATATTTGTAATTATATAAAATAATTCTAAATAAGAGTTTAAACAATAAAATTTAATTACATGGTGGGCAGGAAGCCCCTCGATGCTAGTTAAGAAATTATTAGGATAGGTATAGACTTCTATGGATCTAAAGTATCTGTGTGGGTTCCACCATGTTCAAAGCACAGCTAAATACACCTCCATGTCCGATTGTTCATCTACAACAGCGTTTGAGGGGTGATCATTTCAAATGCTGACCACACAATGTCTTGGAGCTGCTGCTGCTGATATATATTTACGTTTTCAGATCTCTTCTTTTACAGAACTCCAGGGTGCATTGTCAGGTGTGATGAGGTCTGGGCTTCTTGCTAGCCAAGGCAATGGAGCCAACAATTCTTCTGACCCATATTTGATCCAGTGATTCAGAAAAATTTCATTGAGGTGTCTGCAAACATTCAAAGCAAAATGTGCTGGAGCACTGTCTAGCTGAAACATAATGATGTCAGTGATCCCGTTTGCTATTAATTCTGGAAGCAACCTCTTGTTAATCATTCTCAGATAACTGTGTTCATTAACTGCACCATCAAAAAATTAAGAACCTAGATGTTCAGCTGTCATCCTAGCCCAAATCATAACATGAGGTGAATGGTGTTTGATTTCCTGAAAAAAGGATTGTCTTTCACCCAAAAGAAGAACATTTCGGTTACAAGAGCTTCAATAAATCATACACTTGTCTGAGAACATGTCATTCTTTTTATCTTTTGTTCTTGGAAAGTGTTCAAGCAGCAACTGACATACATAAACATGTCGATCAAGGTCATTGTCACTTGACTCATTAACTGTGGCTGGATGAAAACATTTAACTTTCAAGTCCTTCCATATGTGGTCTCGCTTTATCAGTCTGGAATGCCTAACTCTGCAGAGAGTTTGTGCATTGATTTCATTAATGATTATTGAATCGATCCTCCACAGCAGCACACATCTCAGCTCAGGTGAGCACCTGAGCTGAGCAGCTTCCTACTGCACGGCGCATCAAGAAAACTTCCTTCAAGAAAACAACTTCAAGAAAACTTCTGTTGCAAATACCTTCTTCTCCGATGTCAGTAACATTTGTCGTGATGGTGATGATTTTAAAAACACTCAAAGAAGTCATTCATAATATTCTCCAAAGTTTTACCAAGTATGTGGATGTTTGTGAATCTATACACAAGCTAACATCCTCTTCAACATTGAATGCACTTGTATGGCTTATCCTTCCCCCCCTTTCCAACAGTAGTGAGCAATATCACTAGTGAAAACTGGCAGCAGTAGAGCCCGATTAAGCTTGATTTATTACCGTGTAAAAGGACTTGCCTCCAGCCCTGAACCATAAAACAAGTAAATAAAGAAACACACTGAACCATCTTTGCAGTAGATAGATATTTATTTTTACATTTTATAAAAAGAAAATATCAAAATCATTTCAGTGTTACATAACCTTGAATCGTGTTTTACGGTGAAAAGAAGTACCTTTTAGTGTGTATGTATATATATATATATATATATATGTATATGCTGTCATCAAATAACTGCCACCTTGGGTGAAGTACCTCAGTTAGGTTGAATTATTCATGTAGTTGATTATGTGCTGGTTCAATTATTTAAATAAAAAGCCTTGAATTAATTATGAATGGAAGTTGTATTTATTATAGTTTTTTTTAATGTAATTCACAAAATTATCAATGATGAATGATGAATTATAACAAGATAATGTGAATCTTCAAGCGATGTACTGCTGATTCTAATGCATAGGCAGCTTATATAGTATAGATGGAGCTGAGTGAACTGTCGGGAACTGTGTCTCAACATATATTCTCACACACGTGCGCACACGCACACACACACACATGTGCATACAGACACATATACACACACACACACACAGAGAGAGAGAGAGAGCCATTTGTTTGGTAATTACTCTTGGTAAACACTAATTTTCAAACAAAATTTTATAATCTATTATCAAGTTAATAAAATATTAGTTTAATAAAGCATAACTTTTTCTTGTATTGGCTAAATCAGCAAGTTAAATTACTAATTAGAATAATGAAGCATTAAATAATTTAGTTCTTACATTTATGTACATGTTTATAAATTCCTCATAAAATACTTTTTCTAATAAAGTAAACTAATGTACATTTACACACTTTAGTTTAAGTGTACATATTTGAAGTTCATAGTATTTGAAAATCATAGTAGTATGGTAATAGACTTTTTCCCATACCTAAATACTACTGGAGGAAAGGAAATGAAGATAGTAACAAAACAAAGTTTTTGGATAAATTAAGGGTTATATATACCCTTCCAGAGAATGTAGTTGAAGCTTCAAGAGCATTATTACTAGATTGTTATATAGGCTACAATATTACTAATATTTTAAAAGATATTAATCTTTTCCATCAGGTGACCCAGCCTGCAAGCTGAGTCGCTTGATATGTTAGGAAGGGATTGATGCCATTCTTATTCTGTTGTCTAGTCTGAATAATGCTTTCTGTGTGTTAATAATGTTTAAGAAAATTGAGAAACCCACTGGGGGTGAAATTTGGTTTGTGATCCATTTTTTGAATACGAGGAACATTAAAAATTCTCCATCAGATTTGTAAAGTTTATGGAAAAAGCCTGATAAATGATTCCATGGTATGGAGATAGATGAAATTGTTGAATTAAGGATGTGACAATATGCACAATAATGAATGGCGCAGGTGATCATCTCTGATATCAACGATTTGGTACAAGCAATTGATGACAAGATTATAGAGACAGACAATTCATGTTCACCCCTCTTTCATGCATTTTCCATAAATTTCACATTCACTTCTACATGAAATTGTGTCTGAGAAATTTAATTATCAGATATTGTGCATAAACTGGGTGCCTAAGGTGCTTATGGAAATCACAAAATGAAATGGTTGAGCAGCACATTGGAATTATTGACTCACCTTTTTAAGCATACAGTCACTGGAGATGAAACATTGGTGTCACATGTAACTCCTGAAGTGACACAACAGTCTGAAATGGTGATACACTTTATCGCCCAGAAAGACAAAATGTTTGATGAAGTTTTCCAATCAGAAAATCTTATGCATTGTGTTTTAGGACAAGAAGAGAATTTTGTTGTAGACTTCTTGTCTTGAGGTTTCACAAACAGTAGTTTTGTCTATTATGAAACACTGAAAAAATTGCATCAAGTGATGTAGAACAAGTGGTCTTGAACTAGTGAATCTAGAACCTGGCTTGCTTATCTGGGATATTGTGTTGATTCATGAAAATGCTTCCCACATGCTGCCACCACAATGCAATGTCTCCTTATGATATTCAACTGAAAAGAATTTCCCCATACAGCCAAGATCTTGCACCAAATTTCTTCTACGTCTAAAAACATTTCTTTTTAGCTGGTAGTTCCATGTCGACAAAGGGGTCAAATAAATTAATATGTGGCTTTTGTCACAGGCATTACCTATGATGAAGGGATATAACTTCTGGTGTTCCAATATAAAGTGCTCTATAATGACAGTAACTCTATTTAAAAAAGTAGAGTAATATTTGTAATAAAAGTTTATTTTATCAACTTTTAATAAAAGTTTATTGCTCAAAGAGCTATAAAAGTTTTACAAGAGTATGTTTTTGATCTTTTTTAATAGCCCTTCAGAACTTACTTTCTGGATAACTTCTTGTAATAATAGTCAGACTAAAGCAAACTATTTGGAGATTAACTTATAAAAAAATAAATTTTAGACTAAAAGAAAAATTTTTGTATGGATATAGGTAAAAACATTATTGAAATAAAGATTCTAAAAAGTTTAGGATTTAATAAAAAATTTTTAAAATGAATTATTTTAAGTGTACACTGTCCCATTCAGCCTGTAAATAAATAAAATCAAAATAAACAAAATTATCATTGTAGCAAATATGACACATACTTATATACATATTGTATATATGATTACAGACTGCGTACCTGATAACTAAGTTACATCAAAATAGATTGTACAGAACCAAAACCTACCTAAATATTTTAATTGAATAGGAAATTAAAAACGTCATTAGCTGTTTCATCCATCTGTATTTTTTGTGAACTTCTTGGTGAGATTCCCGTATGTAGAATGATATGGAACATAATTGATTAATTTTTCTAAGATGTACTTGAATTGTCTTCTACATAGATTTAAGTCAGTACAACTGTTTAAAAAAGTATTAGATAATGGTTATAGACTATAATTTGGATCATGATGTACTATGTATACTGTTGCTAGGGTATTTCCTTCGTTGCTGTTCTTGATGGCTGATTTTTCTTTGTAGAATCTATAGTTCCCAGTATTCATGGGTAGTTCATCTCTGAATCTTGTTTCTTGCAGTGCGAGAAACATCTTGATGTTAATGTTACGTTCTTTAGTATATCTGTTAGTTGTTTAAGCTTTCCTGTTTGTATGAATGTATTTACTTAATGTATTAAGTATTTCAAATAGTTGTTTTTTTGGGTCAGTTTTTTGTAGTTGAAGATGTTAAAGTTCCAGGAAGCTCTGATACCTCTGTACATGTGGTTCCATGTTCTTCAGATTCTGAAGGCCCAGTTGCACTGCTCATTTTGGGTGATGTAGTGAGGAATTCTCATTGCCAATTACCCCCTGAAGTACTTATCAGATTTCGTTTGTCCATCATGCATAAGTTAAAGTTAGGTTGTGGAGGTTAGGTCTTACTGTACTTCATGATTAGAACTGATGTTGTAAGCCCCAGAATTCTGCTTTAGTTCAATGAGGTTCTATGTCCGTTGCCTATCCAGCAGCACCATGTGGAGGTTCGAATGCTGGGTTGCAACTCTTTCCGGAAACTTTTTCCAGAACAGAATTGCGCCTTTTTCTGTTCTGGAAGATTACCTACCTGTATATATACACATTTTTTTTTTTTTTACTGATATTAATCTTTTTAAGACTCATATTATTCCTCTGTACTGTCAAATTATATTAAATAAACCAACTAGATAAATAAACCAACCTTACAACCAATACATAATATGACACAAAAGAGTGAAAAAATATACATAAAGTATTTATACACTAATATAACATTGAAAACATTACTAAATCCTACATTAAAGAAATATTTAAATCAGCATAACCACATAATAAATACCTAATAACCGCATAATGAAATATATAAAAAACAAAAATAATAATAATAAAATAAACAATCGGTGTGGAATTCATAAAATTAAATGTAATGATTTTGATGATATTGGTTTGGTTTGCTTGGCATCTCTCCTGCCACCACTCCATTCGGTCGCCCTAAACCATAAGATCGAATGTCTGTGCCACAAACGGCTACTGAGCCTCGAAACAGTTTAGCGACCAGTATCCTAACTAGCTCCTAAAGCTAACCTAAATGCGTGAGCAGAATAAGCGTGGTACCATACACCACTCGCTTGTGTGTCCCACCATCTACTTGTCATATATCACTAAAATGGTAGTCACACCCTGTCAACTACTAAAACATATATGACTATTTATTAATAATTAAATCTATCTCGTCAAAGACAGCAATTTCCTGCTGTGCCTAGGCCACTGAATGCCAGCAAGTACCTGTCCACCGTTAAAAGTGCTTGGAGCCTTAATTGGGCTGGTAGGCAGCCATATCTCTCGGTTAGCTTCCTACAGCAGTACAGTAGGAGTCTTTTCCCGTAAGTAAATTACTGATGTCAGTTGAACGAAGCAACTGCATCAAGGACTCCCACATGGTCTGACAATGCGGCTCTTGCTGCTTGTGAGTGGTCAATTCTCCCCTGGACCTGTAAGTTCGAGGGTGGCCTGAGTTTTGGCCCCCCAAGAGCTGGGCAGTCGAACATCATGTGTTCGTTCAACTGGACCTCCCTGCAGATGCACAGCTCAACAGCTGCCAGGTGGAACCGAAACAAAAATTGGTTTAAATTTACATGATTGGAGAGCACTCATTGCCTTTAAAAACGAAGGAGAGGCATACCATCCCCCAGATCCTGTATAAATCTGTACAAGGATCTTCCCTTAGTTGTGGCCTGCCATTCTTGCTGCCATGCATAGCCTCATGATGGATCATGAGGTTATAAAGCCTCCTTCGCAGACAGAAGACAGGCAACTTTCAAAATTTAGAACCGGTGCATTGAGATCACTGTTCTGCTCCAGTACAGGCCCAGCTCGAAACTGCATTCCAAATACCTCGGCCTCCGTGTCTCTTCGCAATTTCCACATGGTCGCCTGAACTTTCACCACTAAATTGATTGGGTGCGCATTTCCCAATACAGTGGTAGCCTCTAAAAGGTTGTTTTAAAAATATCAGTGCATACAATTAAGGCTCTGTGCTGGACACTCCTTAAATTTTGAATAAATGCTCGATTTCTTTCCTACCTATGCCCCCAAATGAACGCCGTGTAAGAGGTCATACTTTCGAAGACACTTCAGTACACCATGTACAAATGACGCCCTGACAGCCCATAATCCTTTTGAGCAATCCTCCTAAGTTTGTGCATCACAGAAATGGTGTCCACCACTACTTACTTAATGTGGTTGCTAAACAGCAACTTCTCATCAAACAAAACACCTAGGTACTTACGAACTCTCACTCAGCTGATCACAGCTGAGTGATCAGCTTATAAAGGCTCGCACAGCCTTTATACTTAATATGGGGGTTATGACTGTATGATAATTTGTCTGCACCCTCGAGAAGCATAAACTTCAACTTAGGCACAGAAATGTTTAAATTTTGAATGTCCATCCAGCCCTCTGCAGTTGGCAAAGCCGCCTGCGCTCGGTCTTCTAGTTGCGGTCATGAGTTACCACGAACTAACAGGAGACAGTTATCACTGAAAGACTGGGCCGTGACTCCTTCCAGGAATGTCAATCCTAAAAATCTGTCGAATACCAGGTTCCACAGTAATGGACTGAGAACGGAGCCCTGCGGGCTTTCCCTAGTGATGGACTTTTTTACAACTAGATGCGCATCCTTAAACAGAGCCGTGCGATCAGACAAGTAGTAATGTACTATGGCCTGCAGGGCTATGAGGACATTGCAGCGTTCCAACTCACAGAGGACAGAACTCCAACACAAGGAAGGAAATGCTACCTCTATGTCAATAAAAATTGCAAAAACATATTTACAGTCGGCGCTTTCCACCTCTGCAAGACCATTTAAGATGCAATCCTCAGTGCCGACCCCTTTCATGAAGCCATATTACGCCTCAATTTAGAAGTGAGTTCATATCGATGTTTTCCCAGAGTCATTTCACAATCAGCCTTTCAAGCAACTTGCCGATTACCAGCAAGAGGCTGATAGATCGATAACTGCTGACCTCACTCGAATCCTTTCCTGATTTTAAGAGCACCCTCATCAAACCCACCTTCCAACAAGTCAGAAAGCAACCCCAGTTTAGGCACCCCAAGAATAGTCTGCCAAGAGGTTCTCTTACGACAGGCAACAGATGATAGAAAATATCTGGGTCAAGTTGGTCAATCCCCAGTGCCTTTCTCAGTGCCATTCGAGAAACCACTCGGTTTATATCTATGGGTTTCACAGCCCGTAAGCCAGGGAATAGTGTCTCACCTGCCCTAACACCGACTTCTGCTTCACCTGCTGGAGCATCTGGAAAAAGAGTATACAGGAACGCCTGGTAAGTCACAACAGATGTTAAAATGTGGTCACAACCACCAAACTCGCATCGAATGATATTTGTATAGGAAAAACAAATATAGATCCTTTAAAATTAAATTTCTTAAACATTATAGAAATTACAAAAATAATAAATTACGTTTATCTAATATGGCAAACCATCTAATAAATAAACATTCTAATTTTGATATTAATACAAATTTAGAAATATTTAAAATGAATAAAGGTGATATAAATATATTAGAAAAATGTTACATATATAAACACAAACAAAATTTCAATCTGTTAAACCATCAAACAGTGTTTGACGGAGAGGTTGTTATAAAAACTGCTACAGATACAGGACTCATGTAAATTAATGTGTAATTTTTATTACACTGGTATTTTTATTTTTAAATTTATATTATACAATAACAGAATTATTTCAATCATGATGAGACGAGAACTTGTCAATACTTCCATGAAAAATTAAGGTAAAATATGTCACCTCAATTTTCTGTACTAGGTAGTTTATTTAATAGAATTTAAATATATTTTTTTTTTCTCTTTAATTTTTTTCTGAGACACCTCTGTCTCCTTTTTTCATGAAAAATTTTGTCTGCAAGTGAAATGTTCAATCAACTAGTTTTGTTCTGTAACAACTTCTTTATTCTGTAACCTTAATAAAATCAATGAACTTACATTAACTTGATCATAAGAGTAGGCTGTTTGTACAGTTTTTAAATATATTCCTTATTTCTGAAGACTGATGCTTTTTGGAGTTACATCACATATCAGATCCTTTTTTAATTTAACTGAGTTTAGAAAATTATACCATAAGAAATCAAAGTGGCTGAATAAAAAGGTTTTATAACTGTCCAAGCCTTCTGTGTTATTCCTTGTCCATCTTCCATCTAATGTATTACATTAAAGGCATTGACAAAGTTATATAACTTAATATAGATAGTCTTTTATTTTTTAATCTTTATTACTCATTTGTAATTTTCTAAATTCTATGTTATTTAATAAAGGAACTGATGATGAAGATACCTTCAAAAACACATTAAACTTGAAGAATAAAGTTGTATTAAAAAAAGGTATAACAGCTTAAGCTTGAATAATTGATTTGATTTAAGTATATTTATTTACATTATTAATGTTTTTCTTACAGATATGGAGGAATCTGGTAACAATCCATTGAGTGATGCTCCTGAGTTAGAAGAAGATGAAGATGCAGAACTGGAAGTTGAAATGAGTGATAATGTTTTACCACATTTGTATATTTTACGTGGTGAAGCTCCAAGTGATAGATGGGTGTTGTTTCAAGAACTGTGTTCTGCTCTTCGGATTAAGACACGTGATGCACTTCTTAAACAGCTCGGACAGAACCATCGAAATGACTTTCGAGATCTTAAGACTTCTGAATTTTTTGATCAGGCTAGGTGTTGTACAATTCTCAGTACGGGAGATAGTCTTGTTAATCCACGTTCTCATAAGGTTATATTAGTAAAATACACTGATAAATTACGAGTGTTATTGAACATAGAAAAGGTTGTGATTCCAATCAGGTGACAAAGGTTTGACTTCAGTACCTAGGATATACCAATTCTTTAGGATCATAATTAATACTGTTAGTTTTTCATTAAATTTTAGTAATTTTGTAACAAATTGTATACTTTTTATTCTTTTCCAGAATTATTATAATTTTTTTAACCTAAGGAAGTAGGCCCTCTCTGAAACTATTAGTAAATGCGGGTGTTATAAGTACTTATTGAATTTATAGGCTAGTTTTTTAATTAGGTGACTGTTATCGTAAATAGATTTAGATTTAGTCTTTTTTATATTTGTGAAAATAAAGTAGTTAAAGAATTTTGTGATAACAAACTTTATTTATTACTAATATCAGCTTTACCTTTACAATACAGTGTTGTAGCTTTCTCACTTGTCAGTTGTGTTTATTACTATTAAATATGTGTATTAAAAAATTTGATTTCTTGTAATTATGAAGCAAAAATGGTGCACTAAGTAATTTTATCTGTCAGTAGTTGTTTTAGTGATTAAATTATTTATATTATAAATTATATATTATCTGTGATTATGTTTTGAGGTAAAATTTTATTGAGAATTTAGTAAAAGGAACTTCTACAAAAAAAAGTATAATGTAATAAAAAAATTATCTTTTTAATGTTGTGAGAGTGCCATATTTTCAAACTCATTATTTTATTAGTTGCTTTAAATATAGAAAATATGAAGTAAAAATTAAGTGGCCGAATATTTTTATACAATTAAATTATTTTAATTTATGTTAAATGTCATTATCAACTGTTAGGTAGGAGTTGTTCTTTGATTTCTCCATAATTGTGAAATTCTAACTATATTTAACACTAGGAATGACAATTGAGGTGATGAATGATGATTATCTTTTAAGTATTTATATTAAAAGGAAAATGAACAAAACAGTTAAGCAGTTTTGAAGATTTAGATTTATAGTCTCTTATTAGTAGTTTCTTAAAAGTACATATGTTTTTTTTTATTACTAAACATAACAATGAATTTCAAGTTTTATACAGTTTCTTAAACTATTTCAGTTTGTTTTAGATAAATTTTAATTTCTAGTATGTGTTAAAGCGCATGACACATTAACTTAGATGTAATCAAAGATTTTAAGTTTAATTTTACAGACAAAATGACCACTGCTTATAGTACAAAATTAAAATTTGTGGTGAGCTAAGTTTCTTAAGGAGATGAGAATGTCCTTAACTGAATGGAATGTCATATTAACTGCATTACAGTGTGTTTTAAAATTGATGCATTGTAAAATTATATTGCTGTTGACTGCATTTAATACCTTGATTTCTAAAGTAATTGGTAAACAAAAACCTATCATTTACCAGCAGTGTGATATGTTAATAAGTTTTCCTTATTGTTAGTGCTCTTCTGAATTTATATTTTTTATTAGCTTGTTCATAAATATATTGCCAGTATAGTTTAAGAAATTGGAATAAAAATTAATCTTCAATTAATGTAGTCTATGAAAACCATAATTGAATATTCTCTTTTTCCATAAAGAAGTATTCTTAAAGAAATTAAAAAACGAAATGTTTTTATCAAAATTGTTATTTCAAGTTGATGGCAGTTATTAATCTTATTATATTTTTGTAACGTACAATTAAATTTTTTCACCAAAAATGTTTTAGTTTATCTAAATCTACTTACAGCATGTACATTGGTGATTGCATGGTATATAGGTAAGCATGTGTGTGTGCACGCATGCACATGCGCATGTGTACATTGTTTTTAATCTGGTTTTTTCAGTGAGTAAGAGTGAATTAATTTAATATGCTATAGATATCCACTATAAATTATACAGTCAGTCGTACCACATACATGCATTCAGTGGATAGTTTGAAAAATGGCTGACTTTCCTAAACATATGGTTTGAGAAATTCTAATTTGGGTTTGCTTATTAGCAATTGGCTCAGAGACCACTAATCAGTTGGTACAAACCAATCAATTATAGTGTAGATGATTGGTTTTTAATTTTAAATATTTTCTTTTTGTAATAAGATTAAAATAAAAATATTTATATAAATCTTAGTTTAAAAAGTTTGTATTGGGAATGAGAACATGTTACCTAGTTAATTATTACATAATCCACTACGTATTTATATTTTGTTTAATGTTTTATGGGAAAGTATGTAACATGAAAGTCGTAAGCAAATACAAATTTTTATTATTATTTAATTTATTTTTGTCGTAATAAATAAATAAAAATGAATTTATTAAATTATTTCTGTTTTGCTTTATGCATAGGCTTATTGTTTAGTCGCAAATTATTGAGTGGGAAAAAACTGAATCACTGTTTTTATAATTAAGTTTTTTTTAAAACATTTTAAATATCTTGTTTTTTTTTGTTGACATTATTTATATTGTTAAATTAATGTAACTGTTATGTTGTTGTAATTTGTTGAAATTGATTTGTTGTAGTTTTCTCTTTAATTTCTGTTATTTAGTTTTATATTTGCTTATTTTGTTTTGAATGTTTATTTTTCAAGAATTAAAAATTTCTGTTGTGTTTCATTTATGAAATTAGCTTTTAGTTAAACCTCTATCTCATTCAAATCTAGTATTTTAAAATTAAAAATTAATCTCTAATGTTTGTGAAAGTAATAGAAATATTTTTGGGTAATTCCACTGAAGACAAAGCTTTTGTTTTATATTAATGAAAATTTTACTATTAATGAAAATTTCTCTTGCATGAAATAATGTCTTTCAGATTTTGGTTTTTTAATATTTTTTAATGCATTGATTTCAGTAATAAATAAAAATTGTACACGTTATCATTGCAAGAAACTCTATGCAATTTTTAATGGCTGAATGATGGATAAAATATTTTTCAACATTGTTGTGTTCTTATCATTTGATGTCTGTAAGGGAAGTTTAATTTGAAATCTGATGTAATTGATGTTAATGTTATTGACTTACTATTCTTTTATCATATAGAACATTTTGGTTACAGCCACTGAAGTAGTTTAATATTTCTAAATATTCTGGATTCAGAGACACCAACTTCAAAGACATTTTATTTTTATAATTTTTGATCACAATGTTGGCTTTAAATGTATTTTGGTACTCCCAGGAATTTATTTATATAACATTTACTTAAACATACATCTGATATTTGTATTAAACAAAGTATTTTTCTTCAACAAAGTTGAAGAAATTGTATTTCATTATATTGATGTTTTACATTTTTTGAGAGTTTTTTAAATTATTAATTCGATTTATCAGTCAGAGATTTTTGTTTTTCTATCCAAAATTTTACGTTTTATAATGGTTTTGAACCTTTTACATTTCAGCAGTTGGTCTTGCCATCTGCAATTACAAGCTTATTATTAATATTAGCTGAATTGAATTTTCTATTCTCATAAAACATGTTCTTAAAAAAAGCAGTTATGTTTTTAATCACTTTCATATTTACTTTTTTTGTATGTGGCAAATATTTTTGACCTGTTCAAAGTAATAATACAGGAAACAGTATGTAAAGTATATTTTTGCTTATCTATACATGAATTCTCGAGATGCTTGCCATGTTGCAACACTTTTTATTTGTGACAACATTAAAAAATAACATTGGAGGTTCAAAAAGATGGTCAAATATTTGTAGAGTGGTACATGGTATTAAACCTACCTACCATTAATCATACCGATTCAAAGTAAAAACTGTACCTCAAAAGTTGTAACATGTTTAACACAAATTAGACAGGACTTGCTTTATTTAGTCTAAATATCTGAACAGTTTTCAAGATTTATTTTTCTATTACATAAATTAAAAATTTTGGTTACTGCCATTGAAATTAGCTTAATATTTTATTTTTTTGGATTATGAGATTCTAACTTCATAGATTTGTTTTATTTTTATAATTTTTTGATGAGTTTGTTAATTTTCTGAGAGTTGATTTTAAATGCATTTTGGTATTCCCTGGAGTTTATTCATATAGCACTTACTTAAATATACATCTGATATTTGGATTGAACTTCATATTCCATTGAATTGGCATTGGTTTAGGATGTTTAAAAAACTGTGTACTTATTTTACTCATTTGAAAGTAAATAAACTTGTGTAATCAAGAAATTTTATTTGAATAAATACTAATCCTTGAATGCTTATTTTGTAGTAAGCTGATTTTTTAATATTCAAGAAATACTTATATAGAGTATGTATGAAAAAGTTGATTTTTCAAATTTTCTGTATTTTTAATTTCTTTTGCTGTTAGTATCTTAACTGGATACTGATTTCCAGGCAAAAAGCATTTTTCGCCCAGAAAAAAAATGAATACAGGTTATTGATGTTCTTAAAAGGAAGATTACTTACTGATTTAGTATGAAGTCTTTGCATGTATAATTTTAACAAGCAGTTGGTTTTTAATGGAGAGTAAAGGACTTTCATAGCATTTGAGGGTAAATTTCATGTGTTTAAATTACGAGGGTCGTTCAATAATTCCTTATAAAAAGATAGAAAAACAGATTATTTTGTGTAGATTTTTTTATATTTTTCAACATAATCTCCTTTTAACTCTATACACTTTTCCAAGCATTTTTCAAGCTTTTATAAACCATCCAAAAAGTAGGATTTTGGAAGGTTCTCAAAATAAGCATCTGTTTGGGCGATGATCTACTCATTCGACATGAACCGTTGCCCGCCAAGCCATTTTTTCAAGTTTGGAAATTAAAAAAAATCACTGGGGGCCAAATATGATGGATGTTGTAATAATTAAAATTTTAATTTCATAATTTTGGCCATTGAAACTGCACAGATGTGCCCCATGCATTGTCTTGATGGAAGAGAATCTTTTTCAAATGCGGACATTTTTTTTTATTTCTTCAGTCAATCGGTGCAATAACAATGCATAATACTCTTCAGTTATTTTTTACCCTTTTTCCAAGTAATCAGTGAATATGATACTGAGTGCATCCCAAAAACCTTACCGGTTCCATGATTTGCCTTCTTTGGAGCCTGTTTGACTTCAAAAACTCAGTGTTTTGACTGTTCCTTTGTCTCTGGAGGGTTGTAGTGTATCCATGTTTCATCCACAGTTATGTATAGATGCAGAATTGAGACAGAAAAAGTGCCAAAATAGTCTCATAGTTGACCACATGATTACGTTTATTCTTCACTGAGAGCAAACGCGGCACCCATCTTGCCAAAAATTTTTTCACATCCAATTTTTCATGCAAAATTGAAAATACTACCTTGCGATGTGCTTGTGGCCTGAACAATTTCACGCACTTAGATTCGTTGATCACTCAAAACCATATCGTGAATTTTGTCACTCATTTTGGGGGTAGTCACTTCCACTGGATGTCCTGAACGATGTTAATCTTTTGTAGATGTATGGCCACATTTAAACTTACACGTTTACAATTGGGTAAATACCCAATTGTAAACAGTTGCAAACACAGGAGCAGATGTGCCATGAACTTCATCCTACTCGGCTTTAATCTCTTTTGGTGTTAAGCCTTTTAAATATAAGTGTTTAATCCACTCAAAACTCACTTTTTTCCATTTTTCTAAATAAACAATAGCTTGTTGTTTCAATTGATTATGGCAATGAAACCACACGATAGATACAGCTGAAACTTTAACTGCAGTCCAGCAACAAATGACGCTTACTAAAAGTAAACCTGTTTTGATACTTCGAGCGCCACCTCTTGGATTTTCTAAGAACTTCTTCAACAACCCTTGTAAGAAAAGATGCAACATTTTGAAATATTTTTACTTGCTAGCTCAGTTGAAGTGAGTGTTCTGGATGGTTACAGAACAGCTTTTTTTGACATAGATAATGAAAAAATTTCATCCATAGTGTCTAAACAGACACAGACACACACACACACACACACACACACACACACACACACACACACACATATATATATATATATATATGAATTCCTGTTTACATACAAATTATACAGTATCCCTCTTTATCATCTTATTGATTCCTCAAAAGTGCAAGTAATTGGGAACCAAAGAACACCAGTATCCACAGTCATTATTGTATAAATCAAAATAGTTTATGAAACTATGTATCAGCTGTTTTCTTTAATTAAATTATTTACAGTAAAACAAAATTATATGGGCTAGGTAACTTAACTCATCTCTGTAGAAGGGCTAGTCATAGCTACTATAGACTTAATAATTTTTTAAATTCCTTTGACTTAACTAAATTCCTTTTTTAATTATCTTTTCATAGACTTTTTGAAATATTTTGTTTCATTATTTCTAAAGTAAAAATGAAAAAAATGTATATATATATTTATTTTTTTTCAAAGACAAAGGTATAAAAACAGTTTGCCACCAAGAATATAGAATTCAATAATGCTTCTTACCTTATGCTTATTGTTTTTTCATAATAGCTCTGTCAAGGGTTTCCTTCATCAGTTAAACTTTTTCTTTAAAAAAAAAATCACATATTAAATTCAAAACATTTATAAAAAATATGTAGTCATAAATATTAAAAAAGAAAAGAACATTTTTGTTATGTGGTTCGCCACACATACAGTACTGTACTTCATAGTATTTCTGTACTTCTAGATATATATATTTGTGTAAAATCAAATTGAGGTGTGTGACACTAGCATACGTTTAAAAAAGTATTTAGCGGATTCTAATATAAAAACGCTTCTATCTGCACAGGCACTGTTTTTGTAGGAGAATCTGATTCCTCATTTACAGTGTGTAGTTTGCACAGATAATGCCATCTACTAAATGCCTGATGAGAATGGTAGGTAGGGATCATTTTACTGCAACACTGTTTAGACCATTTGGATAACAACAATTTTACATTAAACAAATATAGGACATACTGATGAATATTAATGTTTGTTTTTTTAATCAGCTGCTATTTTAATAGGTTTGTTTATCAATTGATAAAATTTATGTATGAAGAGCAATTTTTAAAGAATTGTTTCAGAATTTCAAGAGCTATTAAGTTTTTTAAATTATAATGTCCTGAACATGGGAAACATAAATTTTTAATAGTAGTCATTCACTATTATAATGTAATCAATTTGTCTTTGAGAATAAACAAAAAGGCTATGTATTGTTTGATTTTAATTTTGTTCTATTGTTGTAGATCATATACATAATGTCAAATTTTGTGATTTGCTGTAAAATAGATTTAAAGACACTTTTAAAGGTTTGCTGATTTTAAATGCTATGTTATAGTTGAAATTGTGGCTAGTCCTAAATCAATTTTTTAAGGTGTGTCCATCCTTGTATTTGTTTTATATTCTTTATCATGTTGTTTATTATTTTCATGTTCGATTGATAATACAATCCATATCATTTATGGCTCTACAAATAGGAATGATTTAGGTTGATAAAAAAGTTAATTGCATATAGCAGAAACATCATTAGTAATGCTTTACAGATAAAAGTCTGAATGCACTTTTTGATTACATGTGACTCTTGATTTTATTAAATCAGATGGTAGTGTGTAGATTTTAACAATGAATAATTTCATTCAAAAGCAGTATTTTTGTGTATATGTGTTGGTATATGTGGGTGTGGAAGGAAGCAATTAGCCTCTTTGGAAGAATGTGGTGATTAAACAGAAGCATAGAATGTCTTACAATCTACTTTAGCAGATGTTTATAAAATCTCTGACTGTAAAGAGTTTTATGTGTAAAGTAACAAATAAGTAAAGTGTAGGTTAACAAAATAAAATTTTAATGCACGATGAGAAACTTTTCAAAATTCACTTACCTTTTTAGTGATATGTCTACATATCACTAAAAAGATATGTTACACCAATCAGATTGCAAGATGGTTTGAAATTGCACTTAGCAAAAAAAGTGAGGAATGAAAACTTAAAACTATAAACAAAATTAGAAATCACTGACGTTGGTATATTACTTTGCGGACTAGGAAAATATCTGGAAGTCATAAAGTGTACAGTGACCAATGTGTTTCTCAAAATTTATTTTTTTATCTGAGCAATTAATTGTCTGAGTACAAATTAATGAGAATTTACTGTTTTTCATATATTTATTATCAGTAAGAATTAATTACTCAGTTACTTCATTTGGAGTTTAATAAAGATTATTAGATGCTGCTATTTACAATAAGTAAATAGTTATGTTGAAAAGTAGTAGCCCAAAATAACTTATGGTTTTAAATAATTTTAAAGTATACCATACAAAAAAATTTTATTTGTTAAGCAACCACAACTGTCCAATCATGACTGAATTTTATAGTGTACAAAAAAATGTATTTTTAGGAAATCAAATTGTCCTATTTAAATGAAAAAAGTAAGTGAAAAAAATATCTACATAGTTAAAAATAATGGCCTTTTTTTTAAAAACACTGTTTTTTTTATCGCACCAAAAATGCCTGTGTGAAAAAAGAAACAAAAAATAAAATTTGAATATTATTTGCATAACATATACTACTATGCTTTATATTAGAAGGTATGTATTTGTGTATAACATTATGTACATTCTTTATTAGGGTTTCTTTTAGTAAAGAACATTATATTATCTCAGGGAATGTGTAAATACAAGATTTATTTTAATATGTATATAATCAATAAAAGCTCATACTCAACATATATATGTATCTTTGCAGATGTGCAACTGTTTATATTTATGTATATATACATCATATATATATTTAGTTTATAAATCATATGATGATAATGATAATATAATGAAAGTTTAATTAAAGAATGGTTTATGGTTTATTAATGTTGAGGACATATCTTTTTTAAGATAATATGAAATAGTAACTGTTATTTTTAGCTATTATATTTAGAATGTTTTAATTATTTTAATTAATAATTATGACAATATTTTATATGATTAAAATTGATTTTATTGTTAATGTTGTAATGTAAGTTGTATAAAGTATGCAATCTATTTGTTTTGTATATGTATTGTTTATTTTGTAATGCCAGTTTTAATAATCATTATTACTAATAATAGCAAAAATAGTAATAATAGGTGTAAATATGTTATATAAGTGTATTAATACTTCATTGTATTAGATTTATAATCTATGTGTATAAAAAAGAAGGCATTTTATGATTTAAAATAATTTAAATGCTTTGTAGTTAATTACCAAATTGTAATTTTTTAAATTTGATATGAACAAAGATGTTGTATTATTTTATATTTGTAAATTTGATGTATTTATGGTATATTACATATTAAATAAAATTAAATTTATTCTAGTTTTGTACATTTAAATTTAATTTGTGTTACTTCTGATAATCTGTGATGAATATAATAAATAATATTATATAAATGGTAATAAAAATTATTATAAATTATTGGTGTTAAGACAGTGTGAAGTTTTTATTGTTTTTAAAAGAATGTATTATAATGAATTCGTAAAATAGCTGTTGGAAAGTTTGTCAAATGATATTGTAATGTTTAAAAAGAATAATTGTAAATATAGAAGCACAGATTTTGAAGAAAAACTGGATTAATTACTTTGGTATTCCTATCTGTTCTAATAGTTATGTGTTTTGTTGACTCCTGAATTAACAGTGCACCCATTAAAAACAACCCAATATATTTTTTAGGGCCTGGTTGTTCTTTTTAGCTTATATTGCAACTATTATTGTTCTACAGACATTATTTATTCTTATACTATAATCGGTTTGTTTATTGAGTGATGACAAGTGTTAAATAATACATTATGGTAGCAGAAAATAGATGTATTAATTTTGCTTTACACAGTCTGCCACATTGTTTATGATTAATGAATGTAAAGCATTTAAGGGACAAAGACCATTAGTCTAAGTTTCTTTCTCTGAGAGTAATGATTTTGATTATACAGTTAATTCTTGTGATGAAAAGAGTGAAAATGTTGTTTTGGGACTGATCATCTCTTGCATTTCGTAGGACTTGGTGTGCTCATATGAAATAGTATATTTAGCACAGTGAATAGTAAATTGTGATGTCAGAGTTAGTCTTGTCTAGTCTCAGACAGAAATTCCAGACACAGTTCTGTTAAAACTTATAGTAAGTTTTAACACTGGGCATTCAAATACAATTAAAAGTAACTGTTCATGTAAACTGATTTGAACCAGGGTCTGAATACAGTTTCACTGTAAAATAAACAAGCACTATCATATACATTTGAATAAATTTAAAATTATTTATTCTACAATTTTTTCACTAATGACTATTATCAAAGTCAAAAAGGAATAGGATTGCTGATGTCTACATTGAATTGACTGACCCATTGATGATTTTTTTTTTCTGTTTAAGTTACTTCTTTGTAGGGTTCAGAGAAGAACCTAACCACTTCACTGAAATATATTATGAATGTAGAACACTGAGATAACAAATATTCAAGCAGTTGTGGAGTCTTGGTTCTTCTTAATCTCATTTCCTATTTAGTTTTAAATTGGTATATTATCATTTGCTTCTGTCATTATACTTCTCTTTTATAATTCCTCAATTTCAATATAACCATACTGCCTAATGCCTTTGAAGAATTTATTTATTTATTTTTGAAGAAAAATATTCTGTCAAGGAAATGTGTATTAAGAATTCATTTTTATACCATTTAATTAAATCAGAAGAGCACAAATTATGAAGTAAAAAAATGTTTTAAATAAACATTTTGAGACTTTCCCCAAACCATCCTGAGCACATATGAGGTGTGTTTTTAAAGTAAGGTACATTTTAAATTTGCCTCATATATACTTTATGTAAACAGGTGGTGCTTGTGTAGCTCATTTATTTTGTGTAGCAACAATACTTTAATCATTTTGTTCTAGTTATTTGTATTTATCTATTTATAATGAGTGATACAACTGATGATCCCACCAAGTTTGAAATGAGAGGAATAATCGAATCTTAAATGGTAAAAAACAATTCTGCGACTGAAACTGACAATTAAATTTTTCACATTTACAAGATGAATATTATGAGTAATGCTAAAGTAAGACAGCAGTGACATTGATTTAGAGAAAGACAAATGAATATTCATGATGAAGAACATTGTGGTTGGCTGTCAGTAGAAATGTATGATTTGACTGAAAAGATTGAGAAAACTGGCATTTCTTCTTGTCTTGATTGTTTTTGATATTTCCTGATATTTTCCAATCTTTGATTTATGAAGTTTTGACTGAAAAATTGATTTATAAAAAATTATGAAGCCAAATGGATGCTGAAGATATTAATTGACACTCACAAGCAAAAGCAGTGCATGCTATAATGCATGAATTTTTGCAGTGTTACAAAAATGAAGATGATGAATTGTTTGATGACATTGTTGTTACTGGAGATGAAGCCTGAATTTCTTATTAGAATGCTGAGGCAAAGTAGCAGTCAATTCAAACAAGAATGTTCAGTAATGAAGCTGATGGCTGTTGTTTTTTGGGGCAAAAAATCTGTTTTGCTTGCCTAATTTAATGATCATGGAACTACTGTGAATGCTGATGCATATTGGGAAATGTTAAAAAATCTTAGAAGGACCCCACCTTATACCATTACTTAGTTCCCAGAAATTATGTTTTTTCTTCATCTTAAGTGGCTTGCATCACAAAGGTTTGACAATGATGATGAATTAAAAAATGTATCACTGCATGGTTTAAGTCACTGGCAGCAGATTCTCTTGAAAACAGAATAGTGAAACGCTATGAAAAATGTGTTGAAGTTTTTTTTTTGGTTGATATTGCTTGAAGCTTACGTGTGGATATGGAAATGGAATATTTTTAGCTATGCAAAATGCAATACCTGACCAGGATTCGAACCCAGGACCACCAGATGAAAGGCCGAGATGCTACCATTCTGTAATGGAGATCAGCAAATGTGATGAAATTGAAGGCACCTTAGTAGAAAAGCAGTAAATAAATGTAGTTTTTTTATGTATAATAATAAAGTTTGTTGATATCTTTTAGTTTGTTTTTATTTTAAAATGGACCGTACTTTAAAAATACACCTCATACTTTCAGTTCTTTGTAACAGCTCCTCTTACAGCTTAGACCTCACACTTAAAGACTACAATATATTTCTGTACCTAGTTACTGGATTACTAGGATACTGACAAATTGAAAACAATAATATTGAACTGGCTGAAATTTCACCCAGTGATAATACTTGATTACTATATCTTTTTTTATCAGTTTATCTATTTAAAATACACCAATTAACAAATGTTAATTGGTTATTGTTATTTATTTCAAGCTTGAAATAGTAATTTTTCTTCTATTTATTTTTTATAATTCTTGTATTAGCACTACTCATTATAATTTCCTACTTTGTGTTTGATGTTAGATCTTAGTTAATAATAATAAAAAAAACATGAATAAGTAAATTTATGTATCATTAAAGAAATTATGAAAACTCAACATCCCTTTTACTACAAATATGCACAAGACAACAAAATCATCTACTCACAAAATAAAAAAAATTTCTTAAGTTAAGTTTTTCTTTGCATTTTGCTTATTTTTATTCTTTATTCATTTATTGTAAAAGTATGTTTTGCTGTTTCGTTATAGAAAGGGGAATTTTAATTTGTTGTTTTGTATTACCTGTAACTGACTGACTGACTCTTTCTTATGATTATGCCATTAATAATATACCTTGTGTTTAAGAACACTGGTCAGAATTACTTTCTTTGAGACTAATGATTTAATCCTGGGTGTGCAATCAGTCCCTGTGTTGAATGGAATGGAGATGTCACTTTTAGGGTTAAAAAATGTCACCTATATTTCGTTTGGCTTGGTAAACTGATATATAACCATCTATCTCACTAGGGAGACATTATTATAGATATGATCATGGATAATTTTACTTCATTTTAGGTGGATATAATGGCATCATATTGCTTCCCTCCAATAGTAAATTTAATTACTTAGCAATTTAAAAATATAATTTTTTTGCATTAATAAATTGAAAAATATAATGAGGGACCTAAATAAATTTTCAAAACATTTTTTTAAGTTTTATTTGATTAATCCAAACATGTTATTTTAAATATGTAATTTGTTCTTATAATTTATATAATGTCACCAATGAAAATATTCATAGGTTATTAAATAACATTTTTTCCAATACTCAAATTAATCTTAAAACATTCTTTAACATGATAAACTTTTAATTAGCTTTTTTTTTTACATTAAATTTTATGGATGATATAAAAAAAAAATCTGATGTGGACATCACATGACTGCCTTGCATTCCTCTATTAAATTACATATACATATTTTTTGCATCAGTTCATTTAAACTTATTTCATTTGAAAGTGAGATATGTTCTCCAATTCTTTAATAAAGTGGACAGGTACACAACTGATGAAATATTAGTTTTTATGAACATCATTAATATACACTATTAATTATGTTAGGAAGGCCAGATTTCTAATTTTCAGTTACTAAAACTGCCAGTGTCTGCTGATTGATTCATTTCATCATTTACCAAAAAATTATAATCCAGAATTACTTTTGAGCCAATAAGAAATCTGAGCATTACCACTCATAAAAGTTTTTGATCTTTACTTTGATAAAATCATAAAATGGATTATAATATGGATTATCATGAGAACTCAAAATTAAGTGTTTTTAAATTTATGTGTTGAGTAGCACCAGTCAGGGTGTGGATTAAACATGAATACTTAACCTTTATTGGGGCTTAATGAGATTCTAGATAAATTGTGGTTGCACTCTTTATTCTTCCACCAGATAAACAGCTCTTAGGATGTTGGAATCTGTCCACAAGTAACATTATCACAGGTGCTTTACATTCTTGAGGTAGCAGGCATCTTAGCAAAGGGCAATTTCTTTCTGGCAATGGTGGAACCAACTTATAAAAACCTACATGCATCAAATATCAGTCAGCAACTTCTCTGACATTGTTGATTAGAGAATTTTTTGAGTTTTGTGAGATGTACTCACTGCATAGCTCCTATGAATATTTGATGTGATTGCAGTTTAGGTAGTACTTGATTTACCAAATATATATGTTGCTTATCCAAGTAATTTTTATCCTTGGTATTCATACACACCTTTATTTTGAGTTAGTTAGCTTACTTCAAGAAAACAGATATCTATAACCTAAATTCCAGTAGGAGTTTTCAAACTTTCTACTCCAGGTGAATCCACGTCCATTTTTTTATACTGATAGCTTTATGTGTAGATGTTTTGTTGGGTATACTTTTGTGATTAATGAAAGAATTTACATGTTTAGTCTGTCTCCAGAAACCAGTAATAAATTTATGTTTATTGCTGAAATTACTGCCAGGGTACTAGCCATGGATGACTGTGGTTGCCACAGCAGAAATTGACGTATTTCAATTAACTGATAAAGAAATTGGTTAATATCTGAAATTATTGAATACATAGTATTCTTATCTGTAAGTATTTAAAGTGAACTTAAATCAGAACATATGTGCTGTTTTACTAAGTTCAGTTTGAGCACTTAAAGATACACACAATACACACTTAATAATTTTAGATATTCATCAATTTCTTATCAGTTAACTTTTATAAAAAATTTGTGCACTTGTTGAAAACATAAAACAGAACATAGGTGGTTACATATATAGAAAGACTGCCAAACAAATTTTTTTTCTTTTACTTCACTTTAGTTGGGTAATGATACATCAGTAAATCTGTTAAGATTTTTACCAGAAGGGCAACATCCAACTGTTGAATTTCCAAGCTACTGAGAAGAGTATCCAGTTTATGAGAAAATGATTATGTACAATCTATTAGATCAATTTATCAGACAGACCATTGTTTTGGTGGCAGAGTACTTATTCTTAAAATGAATCGGTTATTAAAATAATGTTAACAGTAATCAAACAAAATTTACTAATTATCCATTCTATTGCAAATTATGTAAGTAAATTCTCCATTGTTATTATAATGTAGATTATAATAACAAGTTTTTAGTTGAATAGAAACATGTTTATAATTTCTATTAAAAGAAAAGTTTACAAAATTAGTCAACTTTTTTTCTAGTGTAGTCTTTGAGACTTTAAGGGGTAATTTTCCTGGATTTTCCACTGATAATGTATAAACTAAAAATTATTTCTGATAGATTTTTAAAATTATTATTTTTTATTTACTATGTTTATGTACATATTTCTAAAATTAATTTTTGCTTATTTTTCATAATTAACATAGTAAATGTTTGAATATTACATTAAGTAATAAACAGATATTAAATTAATATGATTTGGTTTTACTAAACTTTTGGTAAAAATGAAACAAACAAAAAAAATTAAAAGAACCTGTACTTTTAATTTTTCATAGTACAATGGTAGTATTTTTCCTTTTATTTTAAATTTATTTAGATGACTGACTAACAATTTTATTTAAGAAAAACTTGGCAAAGTATTGAGTTTTGGAATTGGTTTGGCAAAAGATCAAATGTTCATTAAAAATAGCATAATGAGGGCACTGCTAATATAAAATGTCAAAACATTAGAAATTGTTTATGTTGGGCTACACAAAATATATTATTTTAAGATTTTTGTAATTTAACTATCATTCAACATATTAAAGAATGTCGTTTTAGTAATAATTTAAGGAAAGACTTAATTTCAGGATTACTGCTGAAATTAATTCACAAAAATATGGACAGTTACAAAAAAAAAACTGTCAAAGTTGGACATTAAATAACTTTTATATTCTTTCACCCACAAGTTAAAAATTATTTATCCAAGTGCAAGATGCAGAATAATATAAAGTATCAGTACGTTTATGTCAACCAAAAAACTAATGTTACAAAACGTGATTGTAATTAGAGATGTCAGACATGTTAAAGAAAAGGAAAAATAGATTTAATCAGTCTATTGTACAATGGTTGTTGGACATCAATAACAATACTATTTCAGAAATTATTGGGCCAGATTGATCAACAGTTCTTAACTGAATTGAGGTCTTGAATTGGTAAAATCTGAACATCTAGTTCAGATTACATTACATGTAATGTTCAGATGTACTTACTGACAGTAAGTATACAGAAGAGTACTTACTGTCAGTATTATCTGAAGAAGAATCTGTTATGTTGATAAATGTGTTTAATATTAATATATTATATGTCTTATATTTATTGTATGTCTATTTTTAATATGTCTAATATTTTGATAGATTCTTCAGCAAATTTTTTAATAAAATGAAAGACATTCTATTAATAAATAGTATTTTTATCCCAACATGTGCATTATGAACAGTAGTGGTTTACCAGCCTCAGTTTAAAAATGTTAAAACAATCTGATACTTGCTCTTTGAACTACTGACTGCTAGCAGAAGCATTCCAATAGTTACTTGTCATCTGTTTATTTGTATGAGCAACTCATGATGTTTGAAGTTCATTAATTATTATAGTAATTCAAAAAATGAAAATCTATCTGAAAGGATACTCTTAAGATACATCAAAGGCTGGTAAACTCCAGTCTCCAGCCTCTCTATTGTAAGTTTAACCAGAGTGTGGCAAACACATTGTCCCTTGGGCAAAAGCTTAGCAAAGAATTAAGTTTATATCAAGTTAATCTATAAACAATGTCTTTGGAATTGTATTGTATGCTAAATGTCTTTCAGTATTGAAGACATTTTAAAAACCCTTTTTGCATTGGCAGCAGAATTAAAACAATTTAGTGACTATTTTTTCTTAAAAAAAAAATGTTTTCTTTCAGTAGTCTGGTTTTAATTAGGAAGGATATAAACTGTTTTAACTTTTTAATATTCTTTCGTTTCAACTTTTTTTACTGAGGATATAATGAAAATGCAATAAACATACTGCATTCTAATCACTGACAGAGCAACTGTCATTACATTTAGTCAATCCCCATGTTATAGTAATAGAATCTTTCATTATCATTCTGTGTTTGAGTCCTGGTTAGGCATGCCATTTTTCAAATATTACAAATACATCATCACTATCAACAGCTGTTTATTGGGTTTTGAGCTGTTGTATAAAAAAGTAAATTGTTACTATAAACATGATCAAGTGGCAAAGAATTTTGGTGTTACTATGTCATTCTGCTAGCAAAAACAAATCATGCCATGCCCCTCATGGTTAGCAGGAGAAACAAAAACAGATTTCATGTTTCATTGGCTGCTGCATCAAGAAGAATAGATAACAGATTAATGTCTAATGAGATTAAAATTACTGGTAGCTATGCATGTGTAATGTTGTTATGGCAACCGATTTCTTTTCTTTATTTTTTTAACAGGTAATTTAGAAATGAATTGCAGGATAATCCTTGTGCAATATACCACAGCCATCTTGTTTCCACTCTTGTAAATTTAATTGTCAAATTTACAGTATTCCTCACAAAATCTTAAAAAAAAAATTATTTGGTAAATACTATACTGTAATTAAACTAGTTTTGTTTAGTAGGAAACATTTTAATGTTTGTATTTACTATTTTTGCTTTGCAATGAGAAGAAATACCAATGTTTCTAAGAGAGATTGCATATTCATTGGTGTATAAAGTCCTTCTGTTTCTTGTTTAATATAAATTACAATCTTATAATAATAAAAGATTATATAATTATGATCTTAGAACCTTATTATAACCTACAAGAACTACTTTTTTTTGCCCCATTCTTTTATGCAGGTCTGAATAAGACCAAACACCATCAAAAATTTTCGTTGATACTAAAAGGGCATTAAAAAAAATTAAAATGTGGAAAAATTGTTCCTACTGTTTGAATAAAATTTTGAGTTCTCTAAGGTATATCTCTCTGTCCCCTTGAGCAATTTTGACCAAAACTGAATGGCTTCAGTGTCTCGTACATGGAAATCATGGTGCCAAATTTCATCCAAACTGGTCCATTCAGTCTGGCATTTAATCTGATTTATTGGCTGGAAACGTTGAGCGAGATCCAAAGATCCCTCTTCCACTTAACTGATATTTACAATCTACCTAAAAATTTAATTTAGTGTCATCAGTTTGTAAAATTCTTAACAACAAAAAAAATTGAAGGCCTTGTCTTATACAAACCAAATAAAAAAAAATTAAAACAATTAAAAATGTTTTAATTGTATTTAAAGAAAAGAAGTAAAAGTATAAAAAAAAAACTTATGTATGAGTGAACGTATTATCTATAATATATATATATATATATACATACACACAAACTAGCTCCCTGTTACAGATTCGCCTATGCTATATGGTTACTACCATTTCCCATAGTTATCCTACTTTTTTTAAAATTCTTTTTATTTTATGTTCTTTAGTCAAGTAACCAGAGATAGGTAGAGCCAGCCACACATAGAGTTATGGTGGCAGTGGCTGTTGAGCCACTGTTGAGTTGTGGTTAGTTGAGCCACAGTGCTATACCTTTGCACCCCTTAAAAAATCAGAATTCAAAAAACCTAAAATAGTTTTTAAATATTTATCTGAAGAGTATTTGCAAGCCCAAATCTACTAAACTAGACCAACTTTTCCCAATTTAAATTTTCCCAATCCCAACTGTAGTAAACTAGTTACTACAGTTGGGATTGGGAAAATTTACAATCATTCTTCAAAGTTGTTTTTACCTTACTGCATCCCCTTTCAAAAATCTAGAAATTGATTTATTGATATGAAGATTACACTCACCAAAAATCAGGTTGATTTCTTCATTTGTTACCAATAAATTAAAAAAATAACAGGGTTTAAAAAAATAAAAAATTCATTTTAACACTTTTAATCTAAGAAATTTCAATAAAATGTAGAAATCAATATTTAGATATTCATATTAAGATTGCACACACCAAAAATGAAGTTGATATCTACATTTGTTACAAAGAAATCAAAAAAAAAAATAAATAATTTCTCTTTACTCTATTTTAATCCATTAAACTCGGAATTTCACTTCGATTTTCTTATTATGCACTTACACTGTAAGTGTATACAAATTTTCATCAATTTATCTTCAGTAGTCTTTGCTGGACATTGATTACTCACATGTTATTATATGTATGTGTATATATATATTTATGTAAATAGCATCCCCCATCTCAGCTTTGCCCAAGATTATAACATAGCCAACCCATTTTCTAACAATATTAAATTGAAAGAACTTCTGGCTATATATTTTTTGTGGCGTTTTGATTTTCTGGTAACAGAACGTATTGACTTTCCAGATTATCAGTTCTGTAAAGTCCAGAATATAACTGTCCATGAGAAAAAAGTCTCATCGTAGATCAACACCAATGTGTTTGAATGTCTGGCCCTGTGCTTTATTGATTGTTATGACAAACAAAAGTTTTATAGGGAATTGCAGCCTCTTGAATTGAAATGGCAAGTCTGTTAGGATCATTGGGAAGCAGGGTATAAGAGCAAGCTCTCCTGCAGCTGTATCTGTCAAAATAGTAGCCTCAATGATGTGGTTTCACATAGTTTAGATTTGTAACCTCGTGTCATTACATAACCTTGGACGGTTAAGGTTTTGTAGTAAAATAACTGGAACTCCCATTTTAAGACTGAGACTATGAGCTGATAAACCTGCAGGATTAAAAGGGCTCAAAAATTCTGGAGGTAGGGATTGCATCTTCTGTACTGATTACAGAAGCTGCAGATCGATATTCCTTGCTTTGCCCTTCAACTTTTTCTAGTCATATTCTTAATTTTAAATGCCAAAAATATTTTGAGGAATCATGATAGATCTTTTGCAAACCCACTTGTACAGTTTTTGTAAAAGTTTACTAACTTCTGGATAAATATTGGAAATGAGATCGTACGCACAACAGTACCAATGTTTTCACTGGGAGAAATGTAACCATCACACCAATTAAAATGGTTATAGTTGAGCAAACTTGAGCAAGAAGCAGATTGATTAAGAAAGTTTTCCCAGTGCCTCCGGGAGCATCTAAGAAAAAATCTTTGGGTTGTTGCTAGCAACACTATCATTAAATCATCAAAACCAGACGTTGATCTGGTACTGTTTTAGGAAGATTAATACTTACAAATTCTTTCTGTTCATCGATGTCAAAAGAGTCTTAACATTGTTTCATAAGCATTAATAGCTTCTTGATTATCACGTGTTGGTGTTGATAAACCAAAATTGCATAAGCATTTCTCACTTAACATAATAACAATATCTTTAATCTAAATGAGACTTCATTCAATTTTTCATCTGAAAATTGTAATCTTAATATTATTGGTTTGATGCAGGATTTGATATAAAATTCTTTACAAAATTGGAACATTTCCCACAATACGTTTGGTTGGGTAGGATGACAAAAAACTAATATAATTGCAAATAATTCTCAATTTAGGCAAAGACTGAGAGATAGAAGCATCAGCAAGCATGTCTTTCCAGTGATTATCATTTTCCAGTACGCCAAGTGCAATGCAAGCAGCGCTATATGTTTGGTGTAGCACACCATCAGTAGTTTTCAAGTCATCAAAAGATATAGGTCCTTTACCTCCAGGACTAGCATTAGGTATTGCTTCAGAGGATGAGATGAATGACAATTTTTATAGCATGTGAAGATGCCATGCTTGGGGATTACCATACCATACAAGGGGATTCGAACCCGGAACCTCCAATGCACTGGTTTGGATGAATTGTATATAATTTACCCAGAGCAGCATCCTTTTTGATTCCAGGAATTCATCGATGTCAGTTCCACGCTTTCTTCTTCTAAACTTGTTATTACGAGTATTATAGGTATAGTATCTAGGAACTTCAGAATATAACAGTGTCTTAGCGAAGTTGTCAGACCGACAAAGCTGAAAAAAAGCAATAAGAGTGTTCTTCTGTGGCCCGTTCAAGTACTCATTGGAGATTTTGTTCAATGAAATAAGTATGTTGATAGTTTTCTAAGTGAACAATAGTGAGATAGCGTAGATGTTGGGGAAAATTACACATAGCTCGTTTTTGCCAAAAGAAAATAGGACTTTATTTTTAACAGAATGAAAAACAGAATTATATAAACATATTCATAAAAATAAAAAAATGCGTAAATACATTATTACATAATTGTTTTGTTAAAAACAAATGTTTTGCACAAAATCTCCTTATGCGATATTTATATACAACAATTGTTAAGTAAAGTATAGGTAAACTTGTTATCTTAAATATTTCTTTTACTTACAGACAGAATATAATAACAATACAGAGTATAATAATAATATCTTATTATTTAACAGAGGATTACCTTATTATTTAGTAGACGATTACTGTTTTTGTTAATGAAAAACAATATCTTGATACTTACTGGCACAGAATGTAATCTGGACTATCATAATAGAAAGTTTAACGGACGATTACTGTAGAATGAAAAACATTGACATCTTGATATTCACTTGCACATAATATAATCTTACAATCGTGGATTTTATATATGTCTACATAAATTCCTTTGAGTTTAATATTTTATCATACAATTATAGAGAAGAAGAATCACAAACATAATGTTTAAAGGATTTGACATACAACGTAGATTCATAAGTATTAAACATAAAGAATGTTCGCCGAGTTCACACAACAAAGATTCATAGGTATTATAACATAACAAAAGATACTTTCAGAGTTAATTGAAACATACACTTTTTAACAAGAAAACTTCTAAAATCTTTAAACGTACGAAACAAAAAATGAAATGTACCTTACCAACAAAATGTTGACAAAGACAGCTTAACAAATTGTTGAAAAATATATATAATTTAATGTATGTACTTGTATACTGTATGATGTGTAAATCTTGACTGAACAATATAAGTCTTCAAATGATAGATTGAGAATAGACTAGGCGAGACGAGAGTGACTGTGATCAGAGGCTGAGAGAGACTGATGGTCAGAGACAGACTGACTGAATCGAGTGGGGAGCCGGCTTATATAGTGTAGATCAGGGCTTCTTAAAATTTTTTATATAGCGACCCCCTTCAAGCTTAGGAAATTTTAAACGACCCCCTCCTCCATATAATGAAATATATATTAACCGTAGATGTAGATGTAATATCGCACTATTTTACAATGTAAATAAAATAAGGATTAAAGAATACGTACCCATTCATTTCACATATATATAATTGGAAACGTTGACGGGATATCGGTCGTAATAAAACACAGTAAATAGAATGACATAAAACTATATATATATTTATTCAATAGAAAAAATAAACTTTTGTAACAATTTTTTTATAAGAAAACATAAAACTATATCTATATATTCAATAGAAAAAATAAACTTTTGTAACAATTTTTTTAATAAAAACATATTATTAACATCAAACAATATTAATGTGACGGATGTGATTGTTTATTTTTACACAAATAATTAAATCTAGGCTCAATTTGAGTTAGTGCAGATCGTAATAAATGTTCAACGTTTATTAAAGTTGAACGGTATTTTGATTTTATGTAAGTTAATGTGGAAAAGGCTGATTCACATAAATATGTTGTACAAAATGGCAGTAATTTGTTCATTGCCATTTCCGATAGTAGGGGATATTCTGATTTGATTTCTATCCAAAATTCATGCACAGGCACTTAAGAAAATCTAAGTCGCAAGGTAGTATCACTTGTTAATTCGGCAAATTCTTCTTGTGCTTTTAAGTTTAAAAAATTAATTTCTTCCATTTCAATTGAAAATGGATTGCAAATCCATTGTTGTGTATCGATATCATTGGGAAAATACCTATGCATGTAAACTTCCATATCCTTCAAATGATTAACTATAATTTTTGTTATAGGAGTATCTTTTTTTGAAATATTGTTACTAATTATATTCTCGTTAGTAAATGGAAACATTTCGAGCGGTCCACTTTCCACTCTGTTCTTCCATATAAGAATTTTTTTAACAAAGGCCTCAAGTTTATTTTTTAACATAAACATATTAACGCAGACTCCCTGCATTGATAAATTCATATCATTGATTTTATCAAAAATATCTGCCAAATAGCATAGCTTGAGAAGCCATAAATTATCTTGAAAATAATCGGCCAAATTAGAATTTTGCTCTGTTAGAAATATAAGAACTTCATCTTTTAAAGTTAATAATCGTTTCAAACTTCGACCTTTTGATAGCCACCTAACTTCAGCATGTAACAATAAACTTGTATAATCCGAATCCATATCAATGCACAAATTTTTAAACAATCGACTATTAAGTGCTCGACTTTTAATAAAGTTAATGATTTTGACTGCATCAAAAAACACAGTGTTTAATTCTGGTGCAATTTTTTTAACAACAAGTGCCTCTCGGTGAATCATACAATGTGTAAATGTAATATGATCATTTCCAGCTTTAACAAATGCTGTAAAACCAAGATCTTGTCCGGTCATTGCTGCAGCACCGTCCGTGCACACACCAACACAATTTTTCCAATTTAATCCTTCTTTTTCAAAAAACTCATTTACTTTTTTATATATATCTTTTCCACGAGTATGACCTTCCAGAGGACGACAAAACAGTATATCTTCATGAATGCTTCCCTCATAAATATATCTTACAAAAAGTAACAACTGTGCCATTTTTGAAATGTCTGTCGACTCGTCCAGTTGTATTGCAAACTTTGAGCTGTCTTTAAGCCTCATAAGAAGCTGTTGAAATTGATCATTGCTAATGTCTGAAATTCTTTTGGACACAGTGTCATTTGATAATGGAATTTTACTAATTTCAGCAGCATACTGTTTTCCATGAACAATTTCAGACATTCTTATAGCTGCAGGTAGTAAAAGTTGCTCTCCAATAGTAAAAGGCTTTTTCGTTTTTGCTATCAAATACGAAACTTCATACGATGCCAATAGATATTTATCATTCAAAGTAACATACTTCTCCAAAGTGTTCTTTTCTTTATTTGATGTTTGCAAAAGACGCTCAAAATATTCTATTGGCTTTTTTGATAACGTTGCATGTTTAGTATTCAAATGTCGTTGCAGTTTTGACGGTTTCATGCTTTCTGCAGCCAAAACTTCTTTGCAAATTAAGCACACTGGTTGTTCTTCATTGTTGTGAGAAGAGCATGTGAAGCCATACTGCAAATATGATTCGTCATATTTTCTTTTTTTTGTTTTGCTAGAAGTCGGATTTGAAGCACTGCAACTTGGTTGTGACGGCGTGGCAGACTTATTAGTTGGAATTTTAATTAGCCATTTATCCATGATGGTTAAATAATAATAAATAATTAAACAAAATGTAGTTGAACTTTAACGTAATAATTAAAAACACCAACTGAAAATTACACAGTAAATACACACATGTCACTACGAAGACAAAGCTGAGTCCAAACTGAAGTACAAACAGAAAAATAACTACACTCGAATCTTTACCAGTGCAATGACAACAAATTACGGTCAGATCAACCCCGACGCATGGCGTGTTCAAAGTGTGCAGCGCACAAAGGCACCGTATCACAAAGACGCCGAAAAAGAAGCTTTCATTTAATTTTTTTTATTATTCTTTTATAAAAATAATATGCCGATTCGCCTAGCCTAGCTTGATTATGCTTCCGTATTGTATGTGTAAGCTGTAAGGCGACGCGGCGTCTGGGTACTTATAATCACTAAGTTATCTTGCAAACACTGACGCCGGCGGCCAGACATCAATGTCGAACGTTCAGCTGAAAATCGAGGAGCGCGTTGTATTTATTATTTTAAATGCTACTTCCATATTTTCATTTATAGGCCCTACATAACAGTTTTGCATTGCCACTTTTTTCAAAAAATAGTTATAATAAAACTACAATAGTATTTTGTATGATTTTTATTTGTATTTATATTTGTACGTAGTGTGTATACTAATTTTAAAATTTTATTTATAATGATTGAAAAGTATCAGATCTTTGCGACCCCCTTTCAGTAGTCTCGCGACCCCCCTGGGGGTCGCCACCCACAGTTTAAGAAGCCCTGGTGTAGATGAAGCCGAGTGAACCACCAGGAGCTGTGGCATCATCAGGATCCCAGTTCACGCAAAATGTTCACGTATTTTTATTTATTATTATTTTTTTTTAAACATTATAAACATGAAATAATACAGAGTTAAATCTTAATAAATAATCAATACAAAAGGCATAAATAAAAAACAGTTGAGCATATATTTATATGTATGTTGAATGGAATGCATAAATTTCAGTGTATGAAAAATTTTTTATTTATAATTGAAATATTTATTACACTGAAATACTGTTAAATTTTAGATGAAAATAAGTTAAATACCAAGTTGAATTAAAACTGCTTTACGCATTGGCGTAAACAGTAGATGTATTGGAAAGTCAAAAAATAGCCAATCGGTCTCCGATAAACATATATATCTACCATTACCTGTACTGAATCAATTCATCTCTCTGATTTTCAACCGAAAAAGTTGCTAGATTTGAACCTTTGGTAATATATTTGCAGATATATCGAATCGCTTGTTACTTTGCGTGTTTAAAGTTGTGGTATGACCTCCGTCCTCTCGACTTCTGCGATAAGTCGGGTAACCGTCATCTGCAGTTTGAGTGTTGCAAATGTACATTCGAGGACACTTTTCCATTTATCATGCTTAGTGATGAACTATTTATATCACCACATGATTCTTTATATAGCGTGAGAGAGCCGTGTGCAACGGCTCTTTCCCGCTAGAAGCAGTAAATTTAGCGCATGTCCGCAACCTAGCGGAGAGCCAATATACTACGTAAAAATTGTTGCCCGAGCGCAACATATCCGTCGCTTAGTGGAGGAGAGTCAACAAACTATGTATGGTGACAGTGAAACATCTTTTTAATGTTTATTCGAGAAGATATATAACAAAGAAAAAAATTTAATAAAAAAAAGGCATTTCCTCTTTATATAATAGTATAGATACACAATTTTACATAAATGAACATATTCATAATCACAATTTTCAATTGGGAGACTCGGTGCACAATCATCATTTTTTTTTTTAACTATTATGAAATTCATTTAACTATTATGTATAGATTGTTTGTACAATTAGAAATACTTTAGAAACAATATTTCTAATTGTATCAAAAGTACTATACATAAAATTACACTTTTTAAATAAATCAAATAAATATGTATCATCAAATAAATAATTATTTATCAAACTCTTTCTAGGATTATACTTTACAATTTTACAAGAATGTGATTATTCAAAATCACAGTAATTATATGCAATTATATGTATTTTATATATAAATACTTGTATTTGAAGTTTGGAAAAACTCAAAAAATTAATTGGCAGATCTAAACAATTTGTAATTGAAATTAAGTTCTACTTAATCAGCCACTTTAAAAGCTACATTTAATAAATTAGCTGGTAGTTACTACAATTAAAAATGTATATAGTTATAACTAATCTTACTTATACGCTCTGATAGGAGTTTCTCATTTTACAAGTAACTATCGACTACCTAAATTTTGAAAAATGATAGTATACCTTCAACTGAGAGAAAAGAATAAACAAAATAAAAACAATTTCAAACCTCTTCTTAATACTGACCTCCAGGTTGCATGATACACTACCTTAATAAATGCAACTCCTAAATCTTGTTGCATGAATGGCTTGTATTTTCCACAATAACCTCTCTTTATTAACCAACCAAAGATTCTTTTTATAATGCAGTTACTCTTTCTTCAAAAGATTGCCACCAATCATGACTGGCGGTCACAGTGCAGTTTAATCAAATTAATTTTCTGTGTCCTATAATTTCACATTTACAGCTAACCTCTAAAAAATAGTCAGAGCACTCTTGTTATAAATACCATTAAGATTCTTATTCATTAGCTTTATTGTTTCATTAAATCCATCATTGTAGATAATAAAAATTATCAGCAAGCAAAATGTAATTAGTCTTAATTCTTGATCTTTCAACTAAATACATAAACAATGAAAACAGAGTGTCTACTTAAGACACTACTATTCTACTTATCCATGTGATGCAAATCATATGTGTTGTTAACTGCCACTAAAAATGACTCAATTAATTTAACATTTTGAAAGCTAAACAAAAGATTTAGTACCTAAATGTTTTTAGTAATTAAGATAATGAGCATGACTGCGTTGAAAGGTCTTCTAATATCAATTGTAACAATGGCTAATATTTCCATTTAATCAATTACTATCCTAATATCATAATTCACCTTCGGTAAAACAGTTTGAGCTTCTATAACTGTTTTTGTAAACATACTAATACCTCAAAAACAGTTTTATATTAAAATTATTTATTCATTATTATAAACAAATGAGTATATGGTTTATATTTGTATATTAGTACAGAGGAATATGGGTCTTGAAAAGATTGACTTTATAAAATAAAATACTTGGATTCTTTATTAAAGATTAAGAAAATGTCAGAATTGCAACAAAATACTCACTCTCTCAACTTTTCAAATTTCAAACAGTTCATTCATTAAGTTATAATTTGGTGTTACTTATTAATCAAACAATAAATGAACCAAATGTATCATTCTTTTTACATGTGTTGGTAATGGTTCCAATGTCAAACTCTTATCATATGAGCTTCAAATTCTTCATCTCCTGTACTCATTCCAAAGGTGTGTCACTCATTAAAATAGGATTAATCTTATCTTTATTTATTATATTTTAACAATCTACTATAATCTAGAATCATGGATCTACATTTGTCAAATTCAAATCCAAACAATGAAAATACCATTTAAATACTCTGTCAACTTCTTAATTTAAAATTCATAGGCTATCATTTAATCGAGAATAGCTTAAATTTGGAAGTCATCAGGAAATAACACAGGCTTGGCAAATAATTATCCCTCAATAGGGTTAATAAATAAATAAAACAGAGCTGAAAGAGTGCAATCTCTTTCTTTTTCCTTCTCTCTTTCACTTTGAAAAAGAGAAAGAAGAAGGCATTTTTTAGTTTATGATGTCTGTAAATTTTGTTGATGTTGGTCAGAAAAACTTGCTACAATAAGATCCCTGACATGTAGTGTTGAGGAAAAGAACATAGAAAGACAGAACATGATAGAGAGTTCTGACGAGTAGAGTATTTGTGCAAAGTTAAAACAACTGATGAGAATAGGCCGATAAATTGTGAACTTTTAAGTGTTGACAGAAAAAGGAAGAAGGAAGGAAAAAGATAAAATGAGAATCTCTGGGGTGAGAAAATAATTTTTCATAAAGTTTGGGCAACTTAAAAATAATTTTAAGTTTGGGCAAGTTCACTGATGACCACTTTGGGTAGGTAATTCACATTAACTGCCACTATCTTAATTAAACACTGAGAAATTTATAGGAATGTAATAAGAGATATCACTTCTTAGTCAAAATTTTGAGATGAAAGGTTGCCTCTGTGGAATAAGGATAGAAAAACACATATTGAACTTTGATTATACGCATTTAACTGGGATCACTTTTTTTTAACATAATGAGTCACCAAAAAGTGGTAACATGAGAAAGTGGCTCAAATATGTAATTTTTTTAAATATACGAAATAAGCTGATGAAGTATCATCATGTTATTATAATTTATCTTATATAATAATAATAATAATAATAAAAATAAATTAAAATAATTTACAATATGATACTAATAAATAAAATTTCCATTGATTTTGTGAATCCCTCTGTAAAGAATTAATATGAAGTTGTAGTGGGTATAAAATGTAATTTTTCAAAACATTCTTGTTGACAACAGCATTTCATTGTTTCATGTATTAGGGAAAAAGACAAACTATAACTCAAATCTTGTTTGACATCCATTTGAATAGAATCTGTATATACACCAAAATATTGTGTCCATCTAAAATTACAGCTTACTGAAACTGACTGCAAAACCCATAATCCATAAGACAATTTGATGTCAATCTCTGTTAGCCAAAATCTTGAAAATTACAAAACAGTTTTTGTCTTTTAAAATCACTTCTGTCTTAATATAAAAAAAAAATGGTTTATTTAAAAATACTTAAATTAAAAAAAAAAAAATGTTCAGCTTACAATAGTTTTCTGCTAATTATTCATTCAACCTTTTTGTAAACTGTGTTTTTGAGTATTCTGTTTGATGATAATTCTAATTAACCAATTTGTTTATATAGCAATATAAATTGTTTCTGTGTTCATAAGTGTAATTGATTTAGTATATGTTCATTACATGACTTGATTTCTGGACATTTTTTATTTTGAAATAACAATTATCAATCTATTGCAAAGAATGCCTTTAAAACCTTTGAATTTTTTGTGATACAAGGTCTTACCAAAATTTTCTTTACGTAAAGAACTCAAATTTCTTATTACTTCTTAAGCCTATTAAAAAATGCAAAAAGTATTTTAAAATGTTTAAAAACATGCACTGGTTTTTGAAACAATGGGCCAACTATATTAGTTTTTATTTGAATTCAAATTCTAATTTAATCATTTTTTGCAGACTTTAAATAACATGTGATGATTATCATTTTTTAAACTATGCACGAAACAATTTTATTACTTTTTCGAGACAAATTAAATAGATCTTTAAGATCTCCTTTGAACATAAAGGTTGAAGGGAGATCACTATTTTTTTTAAATTCAAATGAATTAAATTTGTAGATCATTGTAAAAGTATTATAAAATTGTTGGTTACATTAAAAATAGAGACAATGAATATTTAAAAAGACAAGAATTGATAGTAAACTTTTATTTTAAAAAAATTTACAATGTATAAGATTTTATTTGAAACACATATAATTATTAGTCTAATAAAAAAATATTTAAATTAATGTAAATTCTAACTAAACACATTACTAAACTAAATTCTAACTTAAAATTACAAGAAAAAATTACAATTTATTGTAAGATTGTAATGTTAGTTATTTTTGTACTTTCATAAAATAAAAATCACATTAAAAGAATCAACAATAGCAATTCATCGGAGGCAAACTAAACAGTTAGTTCTCTGATTGTTAATGTTAATACCTAATAAAAATGCATTTAAAAATAAAGATTTTTGCTTGGTAATTTTCATCATTAAAAAATTATAGTTACAACTGTTGTAAATTTGAAATTCTCTATTAAGAGTATTAATACTTTAAGGAATATGGCTTATGTGAATTATAATTCAGTAGTTTATTTATTTATTTTTTTAAATAATTAGTTTTAGTCAATTTTAATCATTAATCACTACTGCAGCATAAAATGATTTCTTAATAAAATAAAATGTACATCTGGGATCAAACTTTTGAAACCAGTAGTAATGGTCAAATAAACAGTCTCGAATTTGGGACTTCATTAACTTCTTTATAAACTAGTAAAATCTAAAATTTTACCAATTACTTCTGTGACTGTTGAAAGAATTGTTAATTTTATTTTTGAAATTATACTCCCTTACTGGGCTTTATGCCAAAATAGAGTTGGATAGTTGATAGCATACTGTCTATTCTCGATGTGATTATTTATTGACAATTAGTAAAATGAATCTACTAGCTGGTAAATATTTTGGGACTGTTAATTACCTGAATCAAAATTTAATGATTAATTACAAATTGTTTAATATTTTTCTAATAAATATATATAAAAAAATCTGTTTTAATAAAGCAATGACTTAAACTATAATTTATTTATTTAAATATTTCCAAAACAGTCTGATAGTCCTTGTGATCTTCTCCATGATGCTACTCGCTGGGTGTACCATGCCTGAAAAAAATTTCATAATATAGCTTGTATATCAGAGTATAGAAATATACCAGGGTCATTCAGAAAGTTCACAGCCTGACACAGAATGATGCAGGTTTGATTAAATGACTGTTATATTTGTCAAATATGATCCTTTAGATGGTAGGCTGTGAAGTTTCAGACGCGTGCGTTTAGGTGCTTGCTTATGGTGATCGAGTAAAGAAAACAAGGTTTAATTCCAACTGACATACAAAAAGAGTTTGATTCCACCACAAAGGATTCTTCCCCTTTGTCGTCAACAGTAAAAAAGCAGACTGCTGGACTTAAACGTGGTCGTTCATTCAAGATGATGAACGCTTGGGGGCTTCCAAAAACCTCTTCCATCGACAAAATCACTGACTACCTGAAAAAACTAGTACTATTCTCAGAGAGTATTACACTTGTATTAATACTTTTAAGTATTAATACTTTTTGAGTATTAATACTTTTAAATGTACAATGTAAATGTACTTGTAAATACATTCTAAACGTCCACATCTAGCCTAAAATAAAGAGCTCTTTTACCAAGATAATGTGTCGCCTCACACATCTGATTGGTGCTGCAAAAATGAATGAACTTTGCTTCAAAGTGTTAACATATTCACTGGATTTGGCTCCCAACAATTACTTCCTCTTTTTAAACCTGAAGAAATGGCTCATTGAATGAAGATCAAATGATGAATCAAAGCTGAGACAATGCCTGTTTTGCAGAGTTGGACAAATTGTATTATACTGAGGGTATTAAATGTGTGAAGTTACAAGGTGACTACGTTGAAAATTAAAAATAAAATGTCTGAAAAATCTTATATTTTCTCTGTCAGACTGAGAACTTTTCAAACGACCCTTGTTACATAATTTGCTTTCGATGAACATTAAAATCAGATTAACATGCTTCATTAAACAATATTTCTTAATTAGTCAGTTTAATAGAAAACAATAAAGCTACTCATTTGATAAAAGTAAGTAATTAACTAGAGATGTCTTTTAAATAGACTAATATTTTATTAAATATGCTAATGTAAACATAACAGCTTATTTTCATACACCAAATAATTTATTGTGTTAGACAAAAATAGTTCTGTTGTTTGGTTTGAGACAGTTGGATATTGTTATTTTTTTAGAAATAAATGACTATGTTTATTTAGCAGAGGATTACACATTTTTAAATATAATTAATTGCCTGGGTAAATTGAAATATTTAATTTACTAAATATCAGTATATGCAGTTCATATTTAGGGCCATCACACAGAGATCTGACAGCCCATTTTTGTATCTTGCAAACTTTTTCTTACTTCCTGGAGGTTTAAGAGATGTTAATTACATTTCAGATGGAAATATACATAGACGTAGTACTTATTTAATAATGATAATAAGCAAAATGTTTTATTAAAAAAATTTAATCTGAAAAAAGTTTGATTTTTTGCAGGTAAAATCAGTTTTACTGTCACACAAGAGTTATTTTACATTTACACAAGAATTTATCATATTGTTTGCTAAATATCTACAAATATTTCTTAATGGGAAACAGAAATATTACTACTTTCATTAACTGAAATACTATCCACTTAATTAGCAATGTTATGTCTATTTGACAAGCATAATGCAACAGTTTTGTCAGTAGTTAATCCAGTAAATGATTTTTGAATGGTGCACTTAAATGCTTTTTTAGTTTTAAATAATTATCTTTGAATGATTCTTTAGAACCTGCAAAGAGGTTATTGGTTATTAGGAGACATGGCTTTACCCCCAATAAGGACAAAAGCCTGTGGTACAACCACAAATTGTTGAGCAGTCACAAAATAGTAAATAGTGTCTGTCCCCTTGTTCATCCACACCCATAGTACTGATAATGGAGAAAAAGTGATCCAGGACAAAATTGAGTTGGAAAAGGCTATACCATCAAGATAGATTATGGTAACTGGTTAACTGTCTTGGCTAAGCCCATGCAAAGAGGGCAATAACAGTAAATGCTCTTATTATTTATTAATAATATTTTTCAAAATATCAACAAGAGAAAGTAATTATGAACACTTCCTTGAATCAACCAGTTTCTACATTTTGGAGAGAGTATCTAAAATCTATGCAGGATTTCTTATCAAAAAATGAAATTTCATCTGTCTGTGGTTGGTAAAGTAAGACTTCCACCAGCTATAAGCAGCTCCTCTAATCTATATTAACTAAGCTTTTCTCAACAGTAACTTGCATAGAAATAAATCTAAATTGAAAGCTTTAATGAAATTGCAAAAAATTAATTTAAAAGATTTTTTTATAATATCGATTTAAACTAATATGTTAATAACAAACATTATGAGACTAAAATGAAATTTACTTAAATAGAATTATGCAAAATAATGAGCTTTTCATCAGATAATTCTTAGAAACTTAGAAATTAAGATAATAAATTATTTTTAAATTGTATATAACTTAGATTTTAATATCTTTTCTCATTGTTCTCCAAAGTAATAATAATAATTATAATAACATTCTTGATTTTAAACTGTACAAATAAATCCTCAAATATGTAATGACTATTTCATTACAACGTCATATATATATTTTGTTATATCGATAAGAACTATAGAAGATTGTGCATCCTCTATGGTTTTTTGAGATGTCAATTCAATCAAAATAAATAAATAATAAACAGTTTAAGGGAATATCATATTTCATTTTTAAAACATAACAACATATCTACTAAATAGTAGAAGTTGGTTCTACTAACATTGTTAAACTATAATGTTGAAGATAACTTTTTTTGTTACAAATTCTGGCTTGCAGAGTTTTTTAATTTGTATTGATTCTCTGGTCCTGATGTGTGATTAATGAACACTTTTTCACTAAAATAATTATTTTCATCAACCAATAAATGAATGAAGAATGTAGTTGAATCTTTCCATTTGAAAATGTAATTTTCACAAAGGTGAAACTCCTCCATGTGATAACATAATCAGACAAAACAGTTGTTGAGAGGCTTATTAACAACGGTTATGTACCTTAAATGTGCTTGAGGATAAGTTTATGATATCCAGTGATAGAATTTTAAGGATTAAATTAAGTTTATTTAATTAATTATTTAATTAATTTAATTAATATTATTTAATTAATTTTTAAATAAAGTTTATAAAAACATAATAAAATTACAAAAGAATGTAAACTGATACATTTCTGTAAAGTTGTTATTTTTTGTAAAACTTAATGGTTTACCAGATTATTTTCTGATTTAGATTTCTAGCCACTCCTTTCCCTAGTTTTTCAAATTATCAAATAATATTTCTTTTTTTTAAATATTCAGTTAAAAAGTACAAAGAAAAATTATAAAACAGGGCAAATTAGGAATGTTTTTTACAGTAAACAAAAAATTACAATCCTGATGGGATTTGAACCCAGAATCTTCCAAATGAAAAGTACTTCTACCCCAGAATTTGAGAACTATTAATAATTAATTTACGTTGTAAAAAAAACCCATTAAAACAGTAACCAAAAAAAAATATGAAATTTAATTTTTTTAAGAAATTTAGTAATTTATAAAGAGTTATGTTAATAACTTCCTTTCACTGCAGTTTACAAATACAGTTTAGTTAAAATGAATTTTAGCTTTAATTTTAAGAAATATAAAGTGGTGACAGTCTTAAAATTTAATAGTTAACTAATACTGATGTTCCTATTCTAAATTTACAGTTTACGAATAGTTTCCTTTACATTGTAATAGTTGCTGAATCTATGCATAATCACCATTGAGTTGGTCTAAGAAGAGTTTCATGATACAAAATTTGTTATTGTCTCTGTAAAATGAGCCGTTAAAGTAAACACTTTAAAATCAACAGTTATTTTATTGTACAACAAGATAGGTTAAGCTAAAGGCCTATTGTAGTACACTGGACCAAAATTGCTAATTTAAAACAGTACTTTTAATGGCTTACTTTAACATCTTGTTCACTGACAGCCATTTCTGCGGCAAGAAGAGCTAGATCAGTCTCATGAAGTGTCTTCATCTTGTTAAATTCTGCTTCTAATGTTGCTTCTTGTTCTGGATTTAGTCTTGAGTAATTTGGGCTGCTAGATGATGAAGGCACACGACGTTGAGGATTCTCTGATCTCAGCATCTGCAATAAAATGAAACATGCTGGTAATTATGTCATATATATAACACATCATATATTTATTGGCCAGGTATGAAGGAGGTAGATGTCAAAAGAAAGATTATATAAAGAATCATAAAGTTTAGTCACTCTAACTCAGTTAATTCAGACTTGTTTTAGTGTTTGAAAAGAAGTGAACTTAATGTAAGCTTAAGTATTTTTAAATAGAAACACTCTTAGAGATGATCATTAGTGTTATGACAACTGAAATTTACAACAATCATGGAATATGCTAAATCAAAATTCAATTATTTAAAAGGTTATAAATAATTTGGTTACTTTTACCTCATGTGATTAACAAAACATACCTTCTAAAACTAAAAATACACTTTTTTAGATGATGGGCATCAACTGCTTTGGTCATTTTTCCCATGAGAATGGAAATTTATAGCATATGAAAAATGTCATGCCTGACCGGGATTCAAACCCAAGACCTTCAGATGAAAGGCTGAGACACTACCACCCACCACAGAAATTGGCAAAAATACACTTACTTAACCTAAATAAAATTAATTTATAATTTATTTATTTCAGTTATTTTAGTCTGTTTTAATATCCTCTTATAATTTTGTACAAAAGATAAAAGCTTGTATTTTACTACTAGCAGAAGTTATTTGTGTTAAACATCTGAACTAAAATACTTTGCTTTAAGTAAAGCAAAGTATTTTACATTATTTTTATTTCATTTTTCGACTTACAAATAATACGGGCGCCCAAACAAATATTTATGTTGTTGTGTGTTCAATTCTTTCCACTTGAGTTGAGTGCATGTATAAAAATGCTTAATGACTCAATCTTGTAAACAATAACAATTCCTTAACCAATGACATGCTCTGATTGGTATTACGTAAAGGGCTATAAAAATTTATACATGCAGTTAGAAATGATGTCTTTCATCACAATTATATTTAGATTCGTCACTCGTAGTATACAGTGTGTGTATAAAGAAATAAACTTTAGTCCAGTTTATATGGTGTTCAGTGAAGGTCGGTCAACCAAAAACAAATGACAAAAACCGAAAAACAATGACTAATTATAAAATAATTAGTCATTGTTTTTCGCAAATTTTTTGTAATATATTATTTTTTTGTTTTAATTTTATTCGTGTGCTGTTTGTGCGATTTATTATATCAGAATTTAAATCCGTAGTAAAAAAAAACTCAGGAGTCAAGCACGTGAAACCATCAATAATGTTTCAGATTTTATGAAAAAAAAAGCTCTAAAAGTAGATAAATTAACGACAAACATAAAATTGGCATTCAAAAATGCGAGGAAAGAACTGCTGCTGCTTGTGGGATGATACCAAGAACATAGGTTCAAAAGCTCAGAAGAGAAAAAAGACATGATTCTTCAATCAACATCCCAATCGTGTTCTTTCAGCACGCCGGAAAAATATAAACGACGTTGGAAACCTGTCAGTGGATTGGAAAGTTTGATTTAGGTTTAGTTAAAAGAACAGTTAATGAATTTCATTCAAAGAAGAATGAATTACCTACTTTAAACAAATAAGGCCAGAACTTCAGTCATCTATGACTATTGTATCGTACTGATTTTAAAGGCAGAGAATCAACTTTGGCTGTTATTTTGAAAGAGTAGGTTTCAAATGGCGTAAAACTGAAAATAACAGAAAACGTTTAACGGCAATGGCTAAGTACTGACAAAGCAATACTACAACTGTTTATTTGGATGAAATGTACGTTTTAAGTTCTCATTGATCGACAAAGACATGGTCTGATGGTATTGTTGAGGGGCTTCATGTGCCGATTAATAAAGGTGACCGTTTAATAGTAATTCATGCTGGAGGAGAAATACGTTTTATTCCGAACGCATTGCTAACTTGGGAAGCCAGTTCAAGAAGTGGCAACTCCAATGACAACATAAATACAATTTCGTGAATTGGGCGCGTGAAAAATTAATTCCATATCTTCCACGGATGTCAGTAGTGTTATTGATAACGCCCCTTATCACCATACAAGTATTGATAAAGCGCCAAATTCTCCAGAAGAAAAGATATGACCGATTGGCTGGAGAAACCCCATTTTCCGTATAGATCAAAAATGCTGAAACCACATATATGAATTAGTAAAATTAGATAAAACTAAAGTACAAAAATATCACTTGGATGAACTTTTGAAAAATGGGGACATCGTGTTCTTAGACTCCCACCGTACCATCCTGATTTGAATCCGATCGAGATGTTATGGTCAGCCGTAAAAAAACATGAGGCGAGTTGTAACACAACATTTTCTTTCACAACTGTTGAAAAATTAACTACGGAGATAATTAATTCTTCGAATAAAGATAACTGGAAACCCTATTGTAAGAAAATAAAAAAAAATATTGAAAAAGAGTATGAAAAACTGGAATCACTGATAGATGAAATGACAGAATGTTATATTATACACCTAGACTAGTGAAAAAAAGTTTTTTCACCTAGAAAGTGAAAAAAAGTTTTTTCACCTAGAAAGTGAAAAAAAAGTTTCAGTGATAGTAATTCGTTTAGTGAGGATGGTGAACTTGCTAGAAGTTTGAATTAGATGCATGAAGAAAATTCAAGCTTTTGTTTATTGTTAAAAATTAATAACTTAGTACAAATAAAGGTTATAAAAGAATTATTTGCGTATTGTTTATAATAATTTTAGTAAATGTATATATGATGGTTGTTACCGTGTACAATATGATAATAAGTAATACTTTGATTTGATACGCGGAGTTGATGTTTTCAGGCACAGTATTAATTCGCAATCTGCTCGTGATGTCACAAGCTCGTACATTGGCTGGGCCAAGTATAATGATGTACATGAGGAAAAATGAGAGGGAGTGAGAGCGAAACTTAAGAGTGTCATGTGTTTATAATATTTGAGAAAATGAGGCGGTTGATGCAACATAATAGGCTGCAAGTTTATTAAACACCGTAAATCACTTTGCTACTATTCAAAACCAGTTAATATCCGGTTACAACTTTCATTTAGCCTATAATTAATAAATTATTTAATCATGAACTGCTAAACCGCTCAACGTGCAATGTCACACAGCAATAAAAATTCTATTTAATCACGATAGAAAAAAATAAATAGTACATTTACAATTTTTTTATAAACGAATAAACAGCGAAATGGAGTATTAATAAACAACGTTCCTTAAATATATAACCTCAAAACATTTCGTATTTCTTCTGGCTGTCTTTTTGTGTTTTTTACTTCCTTGTACGAGTACAAGGAAGTATTTCGCGATTATTCTTTATTGTAATTATACGCGTAATTATGTATTATTCGTGTTTATTGAAATCGCGAAAAATTTCGGTTTTCAGATTTCAACGGAAATATCAATTTTGACTATCCCTGAACCAGTGGGCGGCTCGTAGCTAATTGGCGTAGCTAATTGGTGGGGATGCTGCTCCAGAAAACTTTTAGCCTTTATTTAAAACTGTGTAAAAGGAAATGAACATATATAAAAGGTTAAAGTTTTCTGTAAAATAAAAGAACCAAAAAATGGATCAAATAGAACAGCTAGAAGCAGGATAATAATCTAATTCTACACTTTATCACATTCAGAGTAAAAAAAAACTAACTTCCACCAGCACACCAGGATCGGTTCTGTGGGAGCGGCAATGCTCTCTCTCCTCGCAGCCTTGCGTGCAGCTTCTTATGTGCGCAAGCGCACTACAGCCAAACACACCACGCCGCTGGAACTGTGAAGCGCACAGTTCCATACAAAGATTTTTTTAGTTTTTTCATAAACTAGGAATGGCTACTGATATTAAGCTTAAGGATTGATATTATACGTGTATAAAGAAAGAATTAATGAAAAAAGGACTCATTATGTAAAACATTATCCATAATATAAAGTGAAAATAGGGGGTGCTGCAGTTCCACAGTGCCTACACGCAAACCGCCACCGCCTGAATCCATTTTGACCAGTTTCGGTGTGATGACTGTATGTACATAAGTATGTATCTCGCAAAACTCAAAAATGATTAGCCGTAGGAAGTTGAAATTTTGGATTTAGGACTGTTGTAACATCTATTTGTGTAATTCCTCTTTTGATTGCAATCGACTGGACTAGAAGTGTCCAAAAAAACCCGAAAATCCAAAAGAATTTGGATTTTGGACTTATTCTTACCTGCAGTAATAAGTCCTCATTCAGAGATTTTCAACGAATAAGTATATAAGTGGTACTTATTTTTGTTGATTCCAGAGTTATAGCCAAATAAAAGTTTATTTAATGAAATATTTGGATCTTACAAGGGGAAGACACATCGGTTCGAATCAGACTTCATCTTCTTTTTTAATTTAAGTATATTGAATTATTAATAATTATTAACCTCCGATTGTAAAAAACTGTTTTACAATACAAAATAATTCAATAATTACAATAAAAAAAAAAAAAACAGAAGTTATTTGTGAGATAAAACTTTATGTACTTTCCCATTTTAGAAAATGTGTATATGTAAATTATTAATAGGCGTATAAGGAAGTCATGTGGTGTCCACATCAGATTTTTTTTTTTTTTTTTTTTTTTATAAATAGAAATACCTTAAAAACAATTTCTAGAAAATGTTTAATTTCCAAGAAATTTAAATTTCTTTTTAATGTTCTAGAAAAGCAAATAATAAATTAAATTATCTGCCATTGACGGTATAATGTAATTTATATTCAGTCCGATAATAAAAATGGATTTTCCCAACAGGTATGTGCTTAAGAGTCAATTAAACCATTTTTTAAAATATTTTACTAAGTAAAATATAATTTTACTGAACTAATAATTATAGAGATGATGATTAAAAATTCTGATGTGGACACCACATGACTTCCTTGAACGCCTATTAAATTTCATACACAAATTTTTTTTAAATGAAAAGTAAGCTACATACTAAATCAATTAGTCTAGAAACAAATGTATATTGATATCGTTATTAGGAAAGTTTTATCGTGTCAAGTTGCGTATAAAGGTATAATTATTATCTTATACTTCTAAATTCGTATCATAAATAATAAACTAATAGATAAATGATGCAAATTTACTAGAACAAGTAAAACGCAAAAAAAAAAATGGATTTTAGTAGAGGTCTCGTATAACCGATAAGTACCAATATTTTAATCTGTTCTTGAGGTATACATTTCTATTTAAAATACATAAAAAGGGGCATATAAGGAAAATAAAATGTTTTCTTTCAAAAAAACATTTTACTTATTTTAATTGCATGTATCATCTCCCAAAATCGTGCAATTAATTACTCGTATTGTACTCTGTACTTTATCGTACGAAGATAGATTTTACAAAATTTTATTTTAAGGTTGAAAAACTTCATTTATATTTATTTGTGTAAGCGCGACACAGTTAATCAGTTTGTGTGTTGATTGCGTAAAAGAAGACAAATAAAAAAATAGTACAAGTTTTTATACTATTTTTGTTAGTAATTTTTTTTTTTAGTAATGGAACTAAAAAAAAATTGTTTCCTAAGTTAAATTTAACTGTTTAATTGTAAAAAAATCTTAAGGTGTAATTAACTGTTTAGAGTAATTAACTAAAGAAAGCTTTAATTTTAATGCGAAACTTTTTTTGTTTCATATTATTTTACATCGTTTGGTCATATCTGGAATATTTTCTGCATGCTTTAATAAATGTTAAATATACACGAAATTACGCAACATTAAACTTTCCTTAAAATAATTTTCTTCGGATTACAATTTATTAAAATGCAGTTTTTATTTTCAAAATTCGTGTCTGTACCATAGATAAGTGATAAAATTCTAACTGCTTCAACCAGTTGTAGTATTAATTTGTGTTTATTTATTGTAAAAATAATGTTATTCCAGAGCTGGCTTTGATTCAAGGTTGTATTAATGTTAATTAAGTGAACTCCCTGATGATTAATTAAACAGTCCTGCACCGATTACTAGTACAAGTATTATATAGGCAATCAGTTATTATGTTACCGTATTCCTCATGAATATTTATCGAGTTCAAAGTACAGATATATTTATTCCACAAGCGAATATACAAAATATGATAGTAGTGTTCTATGTAGCACTATTAACTTCCAGAATGTTAGTTATACCGATGCGATATTTATTATAATATTATATTCTTTTAATTAAGCATAGGCTTAACCTCAATTAATTACGTTTGAGTCCGGTTAGAATGTTAAACTAAGCGTAACTATGTGCATAAGAATTAATTGTTTGGTAGCATCTACCTTCCATTCGGAAACTTCTAGTTCTACTCTCGGATAAAGTTGTCATTTTTCAAGACCTATACAGTTTATCTATCATTAAGAAATCTATCGGGCGTCAGGCTGTTATTCTGGAGAAAATAAATAAATAGATTTTAAAAATTGTTTTAAAAGACTAAAAAACGATTTTTAAAACTTAGTTTTAACATAATAATGGTCGTGTTATTTTTTGAGATAATGTATGACGTTTAATTTTTTACATACAGCATTTGATGTTATTTGGACTCAGAATATAAATAATCTCCGGTAAGAAGCTAATGCGAAACAATCAGATTAAAGACCTCGGAAAATCGGCTGTGGCAAATTCAGACTATGAAAGAGAAGAGGAGCTTTGACGAAATACGAGTATAGTATATTTGTAAAGAGGATATTTAAAAATACTAATAAACAGACTAATAGCAGAGAATTAATTAAATTTTATTATTTATCATGTGTTTAAAATTATCTGTATTTTATAGTCTTATTTCTATTATTTTCCCATTTATTATGTTGAAGATTTCTTTATCACAAAACGTAGTATTCGAGAATTATTTGGGCTTCAGCTTCCAAAGCCTCCTTCCTTCTCCGGTATGTCAATAGGAATCGGAAGTATTGTTCAAGTATTATTGTCAACCATAATCTGATCGTGAGGCATGTCATAAACTCTCTACATAAACTTCTATATGATTTGAAAAGAATAAAATATTTTATTACACCGATTACCATACCAAAACCGAAATTATGTAAAATTATGCGTGAGAAGTAAATGAGAACTTTTATTTTAATTACGTGCTACCGATATTCTTTATAAGATACGCCCTCACGATGAGTATTCGGCTGACATATCCCCCCTCGCCTAATTGGAGAAAAGATACAAAATAAAGTTATTGAGATTATTCCAATATTCGTAGAAATAAAAGGAGAAACAACTTACTGCAGTTCTAATGTTTTATAAATAATTAATTTACCATAAGAAGCCTTTGTCCATTGCAATAATAATATACTCGTATCTGTAAATAGTGAAAAATGCTAAACCTGTCATGGATTTCAATTTATAAACTTCTAGATGAAAGGCAAACAAAGTATCACTCCGCGGTGAAAATTCAAGTTGATATAAAAAAATTAAAGGAAATGAATATTAATCTGTATTTTTTTGTTGCAACAAAATTGATCGAATAATTTTTAGATTTTAGATAAGAACAGATTTTATTAGACGCTTTAAATCTTTATGTAACATTTCCACTAATATTATTGGCATTATAAGTAAATTAATGCGTAAGACGAGTTTTATTTAGTAAAAAATAAAAACAAATATGAATTAAACGACTACAAACTTAATACAACTAATAATATTAGAAGTTTTTTAAGAAGAAAAAATTTATTATAACATTGAAAAAATGTGCAGAAGTAATTTATGTATTGAATAAAGTTTTATAGTAATGATTTTTAGATGAAATTTGAATGCTAAACTTTGAATTTAATGCATTTTTTGAATTGCAAATTTCCCAACGCGGTTTTAGTTGTACTTCTATCGACATGATCTATTATCAGGAAGGATTACATTCGAAAATAAGCCCTGGGTGGTTGAAAGCGACATACAAAATTAACCACAACTAATATAAATTTGTTATATTCTTAGGAAAAAAGGGTTATTTTGATACTTTCAAAAAATCATAATCGAATTTCAGTCATTTATTCAAACTAACAAAACAAGCACTGAAAAACACAACAATCCAATGTGAAGAAACTGAACTGCCGTGTGTTCAAATATTACGTTGAGTGGACTGGACACCGACAGAAAATACACACACCCTAAACATAGCCGAATTACCTTTACAAATCACCTTAAAAGCAGGATATATATATATATATATCAATAACAACGTGGAAATTCAAAAGCCGCGATTTGAACGGGTACATGAAATTTACAGACATACAAAATTTCACAGTAGTAATATACTAAAAGAACAAACACAATCCGAATCACGGTAATGACCTCGAGATACTGAAGGATTTTCTTGACCGGTTCAAGCCGGACGCCATGTTCAACAGTGCTATTTATAAAATCACCGACAAAGGATTGTCATTTCAAAATTTCTTCTGGAAGTACAATTTTCCGTATTAAGAAATGAGCTTTTTTTGTAATTTTCTTTTTCTTTAAAAATTACAGTGAAAGGAAAATGAAATATGATGAAAACAATTTTTTTTTCGTGGTTTTAAAAATTCTAAAAATCAGAACTTGTTTTCGTTAAATATGTTCCTGATTTCATTCATATATCTATTTTGTTGTTTCTCAAACCATTATGAATATAGATTTAATGTCGCCCAAACATAGAAACAAAAAATAAGATATTTCTTTATTTATTTTTTTTACGAAATATTAGTTTTGTTAAAGAAAGTTAAAAAAATTCACAGCTGATAGATAAATCAGATGATTCGTTAGGATGCGGACGTGTTTGCTGAAGCTTCTGTATCAAGGCCGCGATTTGTTGTTTTTTGTTAAAAATATCTTTTGTTGTTGTTTGTGTTGTTATGTTAGTGTTTCTGCGTTTCGTTTTGTTCGTTTTTGTTAGTTTAGTTTACTTTTTTCGTTTTTTCAATCCTTATGTTTGTTTTGGTAACCAAGTACACCTACATTTGTTTACGTTTTGGTTTTGAGGGATTTCTGCTATTTCTGAGGCCAATGAGGGTAGCGGAGAGTACGAGAGAGATTTCCCGTTGCTTACGAAGGGATCTGGTGATGAAATGAGTTCCGGGTGGTGATCGAAAAAATTTTCGGGGAAGCGGAGGTTGAGACTTTCTTTCCCGGTTGTGGAAGATGTCACTGGGTTAGAGGAACTGAGTTTGCCTGGGTCACTAATTTGGCGACTGAGGTTGAACACACCCACACCGTACACCGATGTTCAGGAAGGTACCTTGGATTTGCAGTCTGGTTCTGCGATAAACTGCTGGCGGGTCAGGTCTTTGTCAAGAAGTCATCTGCTTGTGATCTGTCTGTGGATGATGTTGGCTGTAATCTTCGACGAACTGATTATGATCTTGTGTTTAATTCGGCGGCTGGAGATCATGAGATGACCTCCGTCCTTTGTAGCTCTGTAAGCATAAGGCGGTTTGTTTTTGTGGACCACCTGGGCGAATTGGTCAAACCTTGCGGCGTTCCGTCGAATATGCAGGTCAACTGATCGGGAGAAAACTTTTCAAGCATCTACTTCGTGTATCGTTAGCGTCGATGATGAAGGATGCCAGTAAGAAACGGCAGTAGGCCCACCGATAACCATGGTGGTGGTCAAAGCGGAGGAGAGGACTTATGCTGACCACCTCCGCTCTGTTAAAGGGACGGTGTCGCCAGGTGAAGCCGGGATCTTCTGGACGAGAGGACCCGGGGAAGACCTCCACATCCGGGTGCGGGCTGATTGAGGCGCTGCAGAACAGCTCAACAGGGAGATCTCTGCATGGTAGAGGGCGCCACTACAGCTCTGGCGGTGAGGGGGGGGGGGGGGGGGGGGGGTTGGAGGGTCCACATTTTTGTTAAGGATGTGGATGTGCTCACCACGCAAGAAGAGTTCCTAACGGAATTTCGTCGTGTCATTGGGGAGGCGGTGACGATCGACATTCTGTCCATGGCCTGCCTATGGTGCGGCACAGGTGGTTACCGTGGCAGTGCTGCCCATCATGACGGACAAATTATTGACTGATTGGCGTATTCGTGTAAGATGGGTGGCCTGTCGAGTGATGAGGCGTTCCTTCGAAAATCTTTGGTTCTGTTGTTGTTAGAGTCCGGGCCATAGGACCAAGTCTTGTAGCAGCCCGGATCGGAGTGACCATTGTTTCACCTGAGGTGAGGCCGGTCATCTGCGGAAGGACTGTCTGCGGGAGGCTCGGTGTCCTTTCTGCAGGACGCACGGGCATGCACCCGGGGTCGGGGATGAAAGGCTTCACCTGAACCATGAATGTGTGGTGTCTGCGCAGTAGACGTAGTATCTGTGAGGGACAGCCTCAACTGGGAGGGGTGGGAGGCTCCGACGGAGACTCCTTTGCAGCGATACTTGGAGGATTGTAAGACCGTAGTACCGATGGCGGATCTCTTTGGGGGTTCCCCATTAGAGGCGAGACGTAAAGACCGGAGTCCCGGTTGGGGATCCCTTTGGGGTCTCCATTTGAGGCATGGCATATAAATGAAAGACCGAATCCTACCTGGGTGGCACCTGACTTCCTGCCGAGGTAGTTTGAGGCAATGGCACTCCTCCTAGCTGAGTTTATGATTAAATGCGGGTCCGGCTCCGGGGGGCGGGGTAAATAGATGATATAAAAAAAAACATTCACGCTAAATCTCTCAAAAAGTTAATATAGAACATTTTAGAGGTTACAATAGTTTTAACATTTACTTAAAGAAAAACTGAAATTTTAGTTCTAACTGAAAATAAATTTGCATGTCGATTGTGTGTCCAATCAACAATCTACTTATTTTGGATTACATAAAGTATGCCACAATAATTATTAATATTCGATTAAAATTAGTTGATAAAAATAGGCAACTCAGTCGATTACTAAGAACGCGTACTCAATGGTCTAAATCAGTTTTTCAATCTAGGGGTCGCAGTGATATAAGGGGATCACGGAAATTAGCCTACAACTTACATAAACAATAATGAAATCATTTTATGAGAAAAATAATTTATTGTATAATACATTTATTTACAAAATTATTTATTTTATTTTCATTTTATAAGTACACATGTAAAGAAAATAAATTAATGAGATGGTTGCGTTAGTTTTTAAACGTTTCTCCGCATGTGGATCTACGTTAGAAACACACAAAATCAAATTGTTTCCAAGTGATAAAAGACGTATCCTGTATTTAATTTTTTAGCGCAACCGCAGACGAGAACCCCTTTTCACAGAGCTAAGACGTGGGAAAAGGGATTAATATTTTCAACGCTTATACGACTAAATTTCTATATTCACTTCAACGAGCAACCCAAAACCTATCTAAATCTTCAGAGGTGAATTGTAGTGGTAACGTTTTATCGGCAGACATTTCAATGATCTGGTCGTGAATCTCTACTGATAACTTAGCGGCTGCAACGTTTTCACCAAATGGATTCAGTAGCCATCTATTCGAGAAATCATTTTTGTCTTCCGGGAAATACTCGGTCGACTGAATTTTTAGCTCATGCAAACGCATCTTCATGCTACCCAAACTGTGGTGAATAATACTGTCTTCTTCATCCGAATTTTTCTCAGTGTAATCTGAAGTGAGTGGAAACATAACAAAATATTTGCTTTGAAGGCGAATAATCCAGATATCAAGCTTGTTAATGAAAGCAAGAAATTTGTCTGTCATTTAATAAAATGTTTTTATCATGTCCTTGTATATTCAGATTGAAGTCGTTTAAATGGGAAAATACACAACTAAGTAAGCCAACAACAACATATACTTTCTGTAAAAACATTGAGAATGGTGTTTGTTTATCCTGAAAAAATATTATTAATTCATTTCGCAATTCCAATAACCGGGTTAACACTTTCCCTTCTTTCTGTATGGAAAAGAAGAGATTTTTTCTTTTCTTCCATTTCATTTAACAGTTAAGTAAAACAGCCTCTTCTGTAATGGACGACTTTTAATAAAATTAACAACCATTTTATAACTTTACAAAGAATTTGTTAGAGATTTTTAAGAAATGTTTTTGTGGCAAGAGTATTTCTGTGGAGGAAGCAGTCCGTCCATTCCGCCTTTTGTATAAGACGATCTTTTTATTTTTGCAGAAATCCACTGTTCTTTCCTGTTAGCGCCTTTGCACTATCAATACGTAGTGCAATATATTTTGTCCAATCCATGATATACTTTTTAGTAGCTTCATAAAAAAAAATCAAAAAGACATTGTCCTGTTGCATGACCAGATACTGGTTTGCAAAACATATTTTCTTTAATCGATCTGTCCTATCGCATTCATATCTCATAAAACATAAGAACTGAGAAATGTTTGCCGAATCTGTTGACTCGTCAAACTGAATACTAAAAAATTCACTTGAACTCATTTGCTGAATTATCTGACAGCGAACATCGGCAGCCATGTCATCGATTTGCCTTGATACTGTGTCGTTACAAAGCGGAATTTTTTCAAATTTTTTCTTCTTCTTTCACGCCTATTAAAGCACTGACTATATCAATTGCAGCAGGCAATAAGTGGTTTTCTGCGATATTATGGGGTTTGGACATCTAGCTACTCTTAATGCTAGGAGGTGCTTCGAGTGTACTTTTATCGGTATGGCTTGATTTACAATTAGAAGCTTTTGTTGATTTCTCCAAGTATGTAATTTTCTTTCAAAGAATTCCGAGGGTTTTCTTTTATGATCCGGATGCTTATTTTCCAAGTGTCAAATTAATTTTGATGGATTCATGCTTTCATCGGAGAAGACTTGAAAAGCAAACAACGCAGTGTGGCTTTCTTAAATATTTATCGTTGTACAATCTTGTCTTTTTACCAATCGATTCACTGGATGTAGATGGCTCACTTCATCTTTTCATAAATTTAACCAGTTTGCATAAGAATCTAATTGAAACATAAAATAGTTACATCGTTTGACCGCACACTAAAAAACCGAAACCTCAATAATTCTCAATGAAACTAGGCATTTATACATTTAAATAAAGGCACCAGAAGCACGCTTCGCATTCAAAACTAACTTGACGTTCTACAATCCCCCTTCATACTGCTGAGAGGATGACGTGTTCAAACGTAACATATACATGTTCTAACATGACGCTCTCACAGCGAATATTATGCAAGCAGACCAAATTACAAGAAGCACGTACACATTAAGTTGGAACCTGTAAGTAAATTGCTCATGTTTGTCCACTTTGTACATGCATGTTCATACCCGTTGCTATCAACGCAGTTAAATAATTTTAACTAGGTTTCATTGGATTGTGGAGGGGGGTCGCGAAATATTCATTATATATTTTTTTTACTTTTTGGAGGTCGTGGAGTTAAAAAGGGTGAGAATCACTGGTCTAGATAATTAAGTTATTTATCTACGTACTTTTCAATAGACTATTTGTATGATTGTTAATATTTAATTATCACTTAAGTTCAAATAAAAATGTATAATGAAAGCCGTTCACATCATTTTATATCATGATAAAATACTAGTAGTAGTAATTAAACGATTAATTAATTATTTTTATCTGATATTATTCAAACACACTATTTTCTATAGTATTAACTACGAATAATGTACGTATAACATTAGTTACAGAGGAGACCTTTTTGCTTCACTAAGTCGCGGCAAACAAGTTTACGTACGTTAATATATTCTAGCATTTATTTCAATGAATCATTCATTCGCGTGATGAATCACGGTTACAGTTCATTGGATGCTCATACCATTAGGTCATTGAGGGAGTACAAGAACATTTCTTAACGTTAAGTTAAAAATTGTAATTTTCAAACGTTATTTCTATATATATAATTATAATGTGAATAATTATAATTACACGCAATGCTTTCCTTATATTAAAAATTAACAAATTACCTGAGCAAAATTTAATAAACTAAATTTTATTTAATCGTGATGTTACATTGTTACACACTGGGTAAAATATAACTACTAGTTATAATAAGTTTATAATTATGTCGTTTTAGAATCCAGTTACCGTGCCTCCGACAGTGATATAAAAAGACTAACCGTAGAATGTAAAATTAGCGCTATTTCTTACATGTACCATGTCATTATAACAATAAAATAGGAGCAGTACTGTAAGTATCCAGTCGGTAAAGAAAGTAGGCCAAATGTACAGATTTACAAGCTGGTTTCTTCGAGTCATTGTACGCCGGCATGGTACTTTAATATCGCAACTTCTCTTTATCTGGTACTCTGTTGTTTTTACCTTCTCGTAAAAAAAACGTGTAGCGAACGATCACTGAAGCGCATAACGAGGCTGCATTTATGTCATGTGTATGTATTCATATGCAGAAATATTAAAATGTAAAAATTCATAACTCACGGTGATTATTTTCGTATGCATATGCACGAACACATGAAACAGCAGAAATGCAAACCATCTTATACATTATCTAACCGACATTCGGTTTGAAACAATTTCTCAAACGAAGTAATTAAGAATAATTCATTAAATTAATTTTTTTCTCAGAACTGATATAAAAAAATTAAAACTATTAACATTTTTCAGTACTTGACATGCTTTTTTCCCGTTTGCGTATGCTTATATTATTTAAATTTCTTAAGCATCTATAAATTCGTCAATGATTTTAAAGAAAAACCTCTATAGCGGATCTCGAAGTTTCGTTATTTGTAAAGTGCTTTCTTACTGCTGTCTGTATTCGTCCTTAAAACATTCAGATCGTGATGTTTTAGAAATATACTAACACGGAAGGAAAACATAAAATAAGATAATTGGAAGTAACCGATAAGTTAATTGCAGGCATTCTTTTTCTCATTGGACGCAAGGCAAACTATTATAAAAGTAAGCTACATACATTAAAAATACAAATTTATCGAACTCTTCTGTGTTGGGATTTTTCTCCGTTTGTGCTACGTGAATCCACGCTGTTTAAATTGTTTACTTTATGTTTACTGTGTAATCGTAATTTATTATTTCTTTTTAGATTATGGAAACCCAGCTTTATCCGGTAGTGTACTTCGATCGCTCAGCTAGTTGTACGATAGTAAACAGAACCTCCAAGTCTACAGCAATTCCCTTTGTCAGATAAAACTAAAGATTAACCGGCATTCTCAGCTTGAGGTTGTAACAGTTCAGATCTAAACCCGTAGAACCGATATCAGAGAAGAACAGTTCAAAGGGTAAGGAAAAAGATCTATTCAGACTCGCCCAGGGTTCAAAACCATTATTATGTGTGTGATTTCCCACTCGGCTCGTATTTGTCGGTTAATGAACCTGTTCTAGTCAATACTTAGAACCGATACACTACATATGTATCAAGGCAACTGTGGTATAATGATGATTTCTTTTGGTTCCAGAAAAATACATTACATTGTTTTAATTAATGTAGAATACACGATAACACACATATAAAATATGTATAATTAATATAATTTGCATTCATGCGGTAATATTCAATAAAAAAATCCTTAAAATTAATAAATACTTGGCCACACACACACATATATATATTATCTGCCAAATTAAATACAGATATAACTCCAAGGCTTTGTGAGACCGGTTTAGGTTTGGAATTTGTTTTGACTATTCTCAAAAATCTTTTCATTGCCTGTGCTAAAGCTCCAGCACAAAAACACTTATTAAGAAAATGGAATATATTCTTATTTTATTATTTAGATTACTTTCATGGAAATAATTTTTCAAGCTCTGAAGAACTTAGGCGAGAACTGAACATAAACCAACCCCAGAGAAATAAACGAAATGAAGGATAAAAATGCCAAGGTTGTATCTAGAGATATAATTAGTATCCAATATCCGTGTCAACTAAGTTACAAAGGTTGACTAATATATAGTAAATCTTTTAATAATAAATTTCGTCTTTTACATATTGCGATATATATATATATAATTTAAATTTAAACTACTTCACGTTCTATTTATCTGTATAAATAAAAATGTAAATGTTCTTTTGTTCAAAATCTTAAATCTCCGAAAGTTCTTCACCGATTGCTTTGAAATTTCGAAGCAACTTTGCATTCGAATACGCACGTGTTTTTATATACCTAAGATGTCACACCTTTGGCAGGTAAAAACATGCTTTTTTTAAAAACAGCGCTATCTGTTGGACGTAAAAGCAACACACACTTTACTAAACATTTTACGATTCCACTTCAATGTTTCCGATATGTATGTCCGCTATAGACTAAAAAACTACTGGACCGTTTACGTGCGGGGAGAAAGGGAAAATCGGAAAAGGGAAGAGATAAAAATCGAAAAAGGAAAAAGGTAAAAGGGAAGGTAAAAAGGGAAGAGGGGGAAAATTAAAAAAAGAAAAAAAACGTGAAAAGGAAATTGAAAGGGGAAAGGAGAAGAAAGAAAAGGGGAAAGGGAGAAAGAGGAAGGGGAAATGGAAATAAGGAAAAGATAAATAGGGAAGGAAAGGGAAAGGAAAACGGAATTTGGCAGGGGGAAATGGGGAAAGGGAATATGGTAAAAATGAAAATGGGGAAAATGAGAAAAAGGAAAAGGGGAAAGGGTAAAAGGGAAAGGTTAAATTTTGTGAAGTTTCGTAATGTTCATTTTGTTAATGTTTCATCAAACTTTCAATTGTGTTCATTTAATCTATACATACATACTCAAATCTAGGAATAGCGAAGTATTGCCGGGTCTGCTAGTATATATATATATATATATAAAATAAAATAATAAATACATTAACTAGGAACGTTAGAAGATCTAATTTAAAAATAACACTTTAAAAGGTTTTCATGGTAGTGGTTGACAAAGAATGTTATAGGTATTTTCTTGGTTTAGTAGTATTACGGTATTTCAAAATATCATAAGAAATTTCAAAGTAGTAATTTGGTTGAAATTAAAATGACCGCAGATAAAACACTTCATACAATATTCGTGAATGTTTCAGTTTTTTAAATGTTTGAAAATTATTTAAAGAGAATATCACAAAATAAATAATTCTAGCCGTTCTTTTTGGTTAACAAATAAAACTTTTTTTTAGGACCCTTGATCGCTGTAAAAACATTTGAAATAGCACTAAGTATTATTTTTGTTTAGTGTACAAGTTTTATTTCTTACCTAGTCAAAAGATTTATCGAAAATTTTTCCCCTAAAAAATGTTTATCTAGCCGACAAATTTAGTCAAATTAAAATTCTTATTCTGAACATATAACAACGGAGGGAGACTCTCCAAAAATCGGTTCCAAATCGTGTTTGTAATAGCGGCATTTATTATTAATCATTCCAGCGTCCGCAGACTGACGTCCGATTACATCTATTCTCCTCCTATGGGATTATATAATTTTTACAAGAAGTGATGAATAGTGTAGAGTGAAAAAATTCCAAGCTTGACTGGGATTTGAACCTAGAACCTACCGGATAACATAAGAGATAATACTCCGCCATAAAGGTCGGCGCAGTGTTAACAGCCGACAACTTTCTTGTAGTATTTTTATTTTCATTAATTGGGTTGTATGCAGTATCTGTTTCGAAAACAACAATTTTTAATAATGTAAAACGCTTATATTAATAAGTGAATTGTATATTGTTGGCTGTAAACCTGGAATAAAATTCAAGTAGGGTTCCGTTTGATCGATGCGCGTAATTAAAACAGTTTTTTCTATACATAATATAAATATTTTATAAATATATTTATAATTATTAGAAATAAAATTATAATAGGTTAAAAACTTTAGACTTCATAACTCCCCACTTTCAACGGATCTAAAAAATCGTTGTTGACAATTTCTTTCATTAAAATACAAAATGCGGAAGTGTTTCTCTATTTCCGTGTTTCCACATATTTTTTGTAATTTCATTTGTTTTATGATTTTTACTTTTTTGTTGTTAAAGGTTTTAAATAATTTATTTTTTTTTAACTTAGCAAATTAATATTCTATTTACATATTAGTCATACGTTACAAATTTTCTATCCGCGTTATTTTTCGTAAAGACTCCGTAAGGATTACTGTAGCGGAACTAAATTAACGAAATAGCTCGGCTGACTAACAACTAAGTTTGTAGGGACTGATTAATGTAAGAAGGAGTGGATGAATCAAATTTAAGGGCGTTTAATTTTACAAGTAGGAATAGAAAAGCGGAAATCTGGACAAATTTAGTGATTTCACATTTCCTCAAATAATCTCTAGTCTTCAAGTCGGAGAACCCGTAAAAAACTACGATTCCATAGTTTTAACAGCTACAAATTAAATAGATTTTCTCGGTTTTTCCGAGGAAAATTAAAATTTAAAAGTTTCTGAAAAATATCCTTAAGAAACGGTTTCTAAAACGTAAAAATCGTTAAAAATGGTAGAACACTAAAAATAAACATACTTAAAAAAAAAAAATTAACTTTATGTGAAGCAAAATTTTTGTATAATTTTTATAAATATGCTTATATCTCTGATCGATAAGCGATTGAAGATTTTAACCAATGCCACCCTTACAATTAACAATATTTGCAAAAAATAATCTAAAACTTCTAATTGATGTTATGTGGGATTCTGTATCTCTTATAAAAAAATGTTTTCTAAAATTCTCTGTGCTTACGTAGAACTTAAGTACGCGATTTCCATTTACTAGCTTTTCGTGGAATGCAAAATAATAATTGATGTTTACAGTTCGTACGTTCGTTACCTGTTTTTAATACAAAACAAAAACTCATCCATGTTTTTATCAGAGTTTATAACCTCGCATTTAATATAAAAATATAAATTTTATACTAATAAAAGTCAGATTTATATTTAATGACGCTCTTACTAAAAGTACTCAAACAGTAGTATAACTAGCAAATAAAGAATTGTTTGAGCGAAAATCAAGGCTCTCCCGAACTATTAAATTCGAAAATAACCTACAGATAAAAATAATAAACAACCAAAAACTACAAAATAAAAAACATACTTATGATTTTGATGCAAAAACTGCATTTTGTTTTAAATTTCTTCAGGATCTCGGAGGAGGAACGCGATTCGTTACATTGCATAAATGTTGCTGGAATAAAATTAAATGCAATTTTATTTAATATTCTACTCTTCTGATTATTTAACATTTCAACTTTTTTTTTTAACATAAATACAGTATAGTTTTAAATAAATTTTAAGCGGAGTAACTTTAATAAAATATTATATTGAAGTAATATATAATAAATCGTTATTTAAATAACGTTAATATTCTATTAGTTAAATATTTTAAATCATTGTAGTTCTAAAATCTATACGTTTTCATGATCTGCTTTTCAAGAATTCAAAGCGACTAAAGTATTTTATTTTATTTTCTTCTACGTACATGGAAAGTATGTATATTGTGTTCTACAAATATTTACTGACGTTCATATCTGATTTTTGTATTATAACGCCGTTGTTGTAGAGGTAAATTGGCATAAGTTACTGCCAAGTCACACGTGTTAAGCGATCATTATAATGTACAATTAAAATACCTTTTATTTATTGTTATTTAATAAAATTGAAAGGCTAATGAAATAATTCTACAATTGACGTCACCCGCTGTGAAAAACGCAAGTAATTTATATACGTACATATACAAATGTTGGCACAAGCGTACATTCGATGAAACAAGAAAACGTTTAGAATTATAAATTGCGTTTCATTTTTCATATTATTCAGCGTAATCTGTCTGTATAAAAAGGTAGGCGTTACAGTATATTAGAAGAATACAACTCAAATTCCTTTTATTAATAAAATTTGATCGGTTTTGTGAGACGATACAAATGTCAAATTGCATTTCCTTTACTTTATGCAAGGATAGTATCGATATATGACAGCCAGGTAAATATTGTGAATTAAAATTTTATGAAGGAATTTTTTTATTCGTACACATTTATAGTTTTACCTATGTATTCACTATTACAGTAAAATCGCCTGTAACGGGTATCTAATAATACAGCCTACGTATTTAAACATAGAAGTAATTTATCAGTACCTTGACTTTCGCATTACATATTCTCCATCATTCGGAGTGTAATTCTTTAACCTTCTTAATATTACAGAACAAATATAAAATATTTTGTATTTTCTACTTTCTTAGGAATACATTTAAAAGCAATTTATAATTTATACAAAAAAACCAGAGCAGAATAACGGTAAACAGATTTACTTTATACACTGTAAATGTCAAATGTGATTACGGGTAAAACTGAGATATTCCTCTGTGTAAATTACCTTTTGCCACATCTTATAATTTTTTTCTATTTTGTATGAAATAACAACAAATTCTACAGTACAACCGAATATAAACATTAATAAGGCCTACGGTTTCAGAATTTCTCAAATAACATGAGGTATTACTGATTACATAAAAAATCTCATAGGATATAAGCAGATTTGGTATTAAATTAAAATGATAAAATGAAGCTTTTATTTCGACTCGTACCCGTCCTTGTTTAATTTAAATATCGGATTTATAATTCAATTTTTAATTAATTTAAATTTAAATATCCAATTTAAAATACTTTTATCACAGGACAGTACTTACCTTTTAAAATAAATTTATTTTTTTGTTGTTAAAACAAGTTAATATCACAATCATATTAACTACGCGTATCACAATCATACGCGGCTATGATTTTTTGGCTTGGTTTTTATAAAAATTGTTGTTTTTAATGTTAAGCGCACAGAAAAGTGTGGCAAGCGGAATACTGATATAATAAACACCTGCGATTTTATAGATGACGAACAAATTTTTTAGAATAATTGTTTATGTGGTTATTGGGGGGGTATCGTAGAATTCATTTAATTGTAAAATTGATACAACCGGTTCACTCTGATATCGTGTTATGCGCATAACATGGAACTTCTCTCGTTCAGTTCATTTGTTTGTTACTTACAACAGGCATTCGGCCAATTACAATAACTTTTTTTGCGATCAGATAATGAAAGATGCCAAACTTTTGCCTACAGTCGATCCAAGATCGGTTAGTTAAATAAAAAGCAAAGCACCGATCTCTAGATTACCTGGCCGTAGAAAGCGTACTTATCTGTTCTATATGTTATCGAATTCTTTATTATCTGTTAAATTCTAACTGAAACACCAGTTGAATTGAGTTTGTCAAGGCAGGTATGAAGCTGATGAAAGGTGACAGAACAATCGATCATTTTCTTTCGAGGCAAAAAAAAAAACAGTGTAGTAATGTTTCAAAGGGTTATGATGTAAATAAACATCAACTACCGGATAATATTTTAAATAAAGAGGGAAAAATATAGAAGGAAAAAAGGGAAAACATATATGAAATAAAAATTTCGTAATCTGTGATAACTAGTTAGTTAAAAGAGAATTAAATTAAAATTTATAAAATGTTTTATAAATAATAAATACATAATCAATAGTGAAATATTAACATACATAATATTTTAAGAGTTCAATCGATTCGCAAATATTGTAGATAGCCTAGTTAAAATTAGTACACTGATTAGTTCATAGAAAAATATTTATTCATTTTTTATGCTTATTGGGATATATGGAGTGATATTTATTTACAACAGCCTCAGTTCGTCAAAATAAAAATTAATCATAACAAGTATGTAAAGTAAAAATGAAAACAAAAACGATTTCGTAATACTTAATTGATGTGTATTACTGGTTGTTTTTATTTTTAGCAATATGATTAGTTAGACGTGACAGTCAGAACTAGATTTAAAACAGTAATACATTTTGCATTAATTATTCATTTTCTTATTTAGCTCATGTAACGGACGTACATATTTTTGCTTCAAAAAGGTAATTCCGAACTGAAATAGTTGTTCCTTACGAAATAATTAATTCTAGAAAAAACCATTGTCCAGAGTAAACAAAATAAGAAACTAATTTAATAATTTAGACAGTAATTAGGATGCCTTTTTTGATATTTTTCCCATGTGCGTAAATTCAAGTCAAAAATACTCATAAAGGGGGAATATTTTCACTTTTTTTGAGATAAAGTTTAGAAATGAGAAGAGATACAGTTATTTGGAAAAAATCAGAGAGAAATAATATAAGAGCGATGTTATTCATGATTATTATCTTAAAACTCTTCGTTTAAGATAAAAGGCCAATTTTATACGCCTACAATGGACGTGAAAATATTTTTATTTTTCTATAGTTTTATTTATATATATTTTTTTAATAACGTCAGTCACTAGTCTATAAATTTAAACTTATTGTAAGTAATATCGATGAAAAGTTTGACGTAAATTCGAAAGTGATATGCGAAATACTGCAACTCGTAAAGTTTTGTTGTTGCAGGGGTTGGGTTTTTTTTCTCATGTGTTCAGTGAAATATTCTCTTTAAAAACCAGCAGTAGTCGCCCACCATAAATGGGTCCAGCATCTCTGGTATTGTGTTCCCATTGTCCTGATGGAAACACTCTTTCTTTGTTCGTCACTTAATGCACCCATTATTTTCAGGAAAAATCCAAATGAGAGTGAAACGATTATCAGTCTATTTTTAAGGACATGCGACATTCTGGTAATTCATATTTAAGAGTTAACCTCTGAGGGTTTGATAGTTCTCATCTTCTTATTAATCAGAAATCCCTTCACTACACTTACAAAACAATTCCAAGTTGCCAATTCTTTAACATTTAATTTTTCTTTAATCCTTTCAAGACCAGACTTTTTTTTTGAGATGGTTAAAAAAATCGCATATTTATATTATTATTGGTAAAAAAAACAAAAAAACAGTAAAGTATTTTATGGTGACTATTTGTAAGCTGGTGGTAAAAACTTTATAGAATTTTTTATTACCAATATTTTTCAGCAGTTTTTTCAATTGTAGGAAAGCAATGCACTATCAACTATAAATGTTTTTGTGGTCATATATACCTTATTCGAAAATTTTTCTAAAGATTAAAGAACCCAAAAAAAGTAAGTTTGAAGTCACTTAACTCAAAATCAAGAAACAATTTTACTACGGGAATCATGATTTTTAGAATTGTTGCCCACTTTTGTGCTAACATGAAAATTTCATGATTTTCGGCAAGAAATTAATGAATTTTAGTCAAATTTGTAAAATTAATTTTTTTAGTAGTCTGTAACAAATTACTATCAGATTGACCATTCTTAATTTCACTCGGTGTTCGAAATACGCCGCTCATTTTGCACATTGTAGTAACTCGCTAATAAATATTGCCGGAAAAAGAAAACAAAAAAATAAGATGAAATAAGTATAATATTATACGATCCGAATGTCACAAACAACTAAAAACAATGATAAACGCACAATGTTCTCGGATCATCTACGTAATATGCAATACACCAATAAATAAAGTATTGTAAAAAAAAACTAAATAAATAAAATAAAGCGTTTCTTTTCACTCGGAACGAACTATGATTTCACGGTCAACTCAAAACAATAACAAACGAACAACATTTACGTATTACGTAAAATAAAAAAAAAACAGTCGTTAAGATCAAAATAATAATTATTTTTGTTTACCATCCGAATATTAATTACGATGTTACGTGCGACTTTAAACAGTAAGAAACGTAACCTCTATCAAGCAGACTGCCATGACAACCAAACACGTGATCAGTACAAACGTCATTTTGACACTGTCGAAACTTCGCCAAATCGTCTTTCTCGCATAAAATGAGGTAGACGAAAAATCACCAGTTGGTCTTTTAGCATAAAACTGAACCTGAAGAAAAATCGTCAAGTGGTCTTCAAAGGATTAAAATGGGGATTATTTAAAAGTTTCCTTATTTGAGGTCCAATTAAAATGGCTTCTTTTAGTTTTGCATCACTTGCAAGAATAGAAACCGTTACCTTCTTTATCCATAGCTTTAAGAAAGTTTTTCATTAATCCAAGCTTAATATGGAGAGGCGGGAAAACACATTTTTTTTGGCTTAACGAGGGGAGTATATCTGAAGTACCTGTTCGAAAAGAAGTTCTACGAGGCCGTGATTTTAATGAAGTGTTCTTGTGTTGCTCCACTGTCCCATAGGCATAAAAGAACAATAAATACTTTGAAAAACTTCCTTGAAACCCTAGGCTTCAAATATCACTTTATATCTCCACAAATATCCCACTGATCCTGTATATTTAACTTCATTCAGTATGGTAGCCAAGATATCATAGTTTTTTTTTTATTGTTACTGAATAAGCTAAAAGACTAGATCATTTTCCGTTTTCATTATAAAGAAAGACTGCTTTTAGGTTTTATTTAGATGAATCTATGGAAATACGCCACTCGGAAGTGGCGTATTAATATGTAATACGCCAATAGTAATATGTTTCATATTAAGTTCATTAATTAAACTATCAATATCAAAAAGACGTATAGTGATCCTTCCATTTTATAACAACTTGAAAATGTTATATTCCGTTTTCGGAAAGTGAAACACTTGCGTTTTTATCTAACAGGTTACACTATTAAAGTCTGAAACCAAGAAGTTCGTTTTTTAGTTTTGACAACCCCAGGAATCATTTAATTTGTTTTGAGTTATTAAATGGTGGTTGGTAAAAACGAAGGGTCACTACTAGTGGTGTCAGGATGTTGTGAATCAGATGAAGAATAACGGGTAACGTCCAAGTTTAAGGGAGCAATCGGCACCGGTAATTCCTGGTTGTGAGGAATGGGCCGTAGTGCTGAGAGCAAATTTGGATACTCAATTTTGCCCTTTTGTTTTTTGAATACCCCTCTCTTTTATTAATGCAAAAATATGAATCACTTACATGGTCGGAAGGTTCTCTCTACATCATAGGAACACAAACGGCATAGAATTTTTCTTGCCATGCGTCCACTGCACTAGATTTAGTAACAATCACACAGCAAATTTGAGGAGCACAACGTTTATCTTGATCTCCAATCGGGTACTTAAAATATAAAAAGTAGGTTTTTTGTCTTCCTGAGAAATTGGTCTAGTCTGTGACTTTAAAGTAAGTCTTCCACACATTTATAACAAAACTTATCCGCTGGATTTTTACAACATCGACGACCAGAACTTGCCATTTTATATAAAACTAACGGACCCGACAGACGTTGTCCTGACGCGGCATTATTCTGTAATAAATGCACACACATAAATATAAGCAACTTAATTAAGTTAAAATTAGCAAGAATGTGTTCTAAATTTCATTAAAATGACTATTAGTATGATATTATCAGTTTGTGATTGTTGTATTATTGTAATGGGTTTATTGATTAATTATGTGTAGTATGGTTAATATTTATTTTCACTAAATATTGAGATGTCCGATGAAAATTGAATTAAAAAATCGAAACGTCGTAAAATTAATAATTAGCGTAATTAATACATTTTCATCCACATTACTACTGATTTTCACTTAACATGATTCTAAAAAAGTACCTCCTACATATTATTTTTAAAATTTAATAATTTTTATGTTTCATAATCATATAACAGCTTAATTAATCAATTAATAAAAAAAGTAAAGCGCTGTAAAAAAGCAACGTAGTTAAAATTTTAGTAGAAATTTTTAATATTTTTCTCATTCTTTATTTTAACATCTATTTTACCAAATGTTTGATATATGTAAATTAAAAATAATTTTAGAAAACTTTTTATAAAATTAATCAACTAAAACATTATAAATTCAATTTTTTAAATATACTTTAAACTATATTATAAGTAACTTATATTTTAATTTTATAAATGTTATAATTTATTTTACAAACTTACATTTTTATTTTCAAAGAGCCGTTCAATACTTCATAAGTTGCATAGAATCAAATGAGAACTGACAATTTAAATTTGTAGGTTAAGCTGATTGTTATTGAATGCACGTGTATAAATCACTAAAATTCATGAAAAATCATGTAAAATACTCACTTCAATAATGCACCTTACAAATTTGCACAACGTTTTCTAATTAAACTTTAAAACGTTATTTCAATAAATAATAATATAATATAATATTCTCAATAAGCGCGCAATTCTAGCAGACTCGGCAATGCTTCGCTATTGCTAGATCTGAGTATACATACAGATTAAATGACAACAATTGAAAGTTTCATAAAACCTTAAAAAACTGAACATTAGCAATTTAACAAAATTTAACCTTTCACTTTATAAAAGTCAGAATGTAAATAAATCCAAATGCCAAAACAACAGCACTACCTGTCGGATTTAATTCACACCACTCTCTAATCACAGTATTCGGTGGGAAATAATTTTATAACGAAAAGTGTTGTGGCTGCAAAATCATTACAATTAATACTGAACATTAAGAAACTTACAAAACATTACGGAACCTTATAAAATTTCACCTTTAACTTTATAAAATTCAGAATGTAAATAAATCCAATTGTCGGAACAGCACTACCTATCGGATTTAATCCAAACTATTCTCTAAACACAGTAGTCCGTTAAAAATACGAATTTTAATGTAAGAACAACACTAAGCTACGACGCAAGTAGCTGATATGCGAAAAAGCAACAAAATAAACAAAATTCGTAGAATCCGATCGCAGCACCAACTACCGGGTTTGACTGATAAACCAAAAATTTAAAAAAAACTTCTAAAACGTGATCGCAGCTCTGCCTACCGGACCCAATTGTGAACCTTAATCATCCCAAGATCAACAACACATAAATAAATTAAAAAAACATTTTCACTTCAATACTGTACCTTACAAATTTGCCCAATGTATATTTTTTAATTACACTTTAAAACGTTATTTCAATAAATAATAATATAATATAATATTTCTCAATACGCGCACAATTATAAACGCGATCGCAGTGCTGCCTACTTGTTACTTAATCAGCTGTGATTTTGATTACATTGGCAACGGCCATACGGGCTCTTTGTAATTGGTCGTTGTGTTTGACAGCGGCCATCTTGCATTGATCTGATTGGTTTTCCTTTGTTTACATTTCCATCTGATTTATTAGCCTCTTATTTATTAAAAAACTGTTTTCTCGCGATTTTTTTAACACAATAATAACACAAAATTACGAAATATTTTTCTCAATTTGATCGCAGCACCAACTGTCGGGACAAACTAAAATTAAAATAGAATATTATTGAATATTCGATACTGTGATGGTAGCGCAGTCTGCCGGATCCAATGTAAAACATTCCAAGATCAACAACTACTTATAAATAAAAATTTAATTAAAAAACATTTTCCAGTGGACCAAATTGTGAATCTAAACCATTCTCGAATCCCCTTGAACACACACAAAAAATTTCATCAAAATCAGTCCAGCCGTTTAGGAGGAATTCAGTGACAAACACACGCACACAAGAAATATATATATAAAGATATAACGAAATCACTAAAAGACTCTTGACTATATGCAAGAAAGAATCGAAGTAAACTTTAAATAAACATAAGTCTTTAAAGGCTCGTAGAATGCGGCGGAAATACCCAGTAAAACCAGGTGTAAATAATTCCAGGTGATTCAAAACAGGTTAACAGGTACTCGGAAATGGAAAATTTCAGTGAATAGACATTTTAATTATAAAATGAAACACTTAAGAGCGTTTTCATCAATGTCACAAAAATTATATCAACCAGTGTATTTTTCAAAGTATTAAATGCTAAAAGTAAAAAAAAAAAATTGCATGTAACTGAATAAAAATATTTGTTCATAGTTAAGCGTAATTTGAGAAACTGGAATATCATTACTCTAAATAAAACATTTTTTTATCGATCAGGGTGTATCGTGGTAACCTATGAGCGAAATGTGACATCTATTGGTATCAGTACTTAGGTTTCTCACTCTACAATATATGCATGCTTTGTTTGTTACAGTTAAGCTAACAATAGCATTACATTTATTTATAGATTAACCTTCAGGATGAAGACAACGCTTCAGTGAAAATGGAGAAGACCGGCTAACCAGTGTTACACCCGATCCGACAGTGTTACTTTCCAACCCGATACCGCTACACGACGTCCCGTCGTCGCTCACTCCTACAGACCTACGGTGCATTTTCCGGTCATTGAAAGTACTTTTCAGTACGCTTCTTTATTAAGCTCGAAACCGTTCAGTATTTGGAACGTGTTAATAAAAAATACCCTATAAGAAATATTTTTTACAAATTTTATCCCTATGCCTAAAAATGAGGGTTTAGCTGACTAAACAAATATTGTTAATTTTCCCGTTATCCTAAACTGTCAGAAAATGGAAGCCGTTAAAAATTAAATGCCGGACCGAAGTGTTGTAGGCGATCTGGCGTGTGACGCAAGTCATTTCGAAAACGATACATTCTTAAGAAAAACAAAAATTTCATTCTAAGCCTGGAGCAGATGAGGAGTGAAGTGGTTTCATGTTGCTTTCTTCAGTGAATCAAATATGTACTGCCAAATACTCATCAATACGAGAAGTTAGCTGAAATTTAGGTAACATTCAATCGCATTCTTCTCTCTGTTCAATACTGCACTGTACCGGCTTGATTGATGTACTTATACTTCAACTCCTTTTTTTTCCTGTTTAGCCCCCGGGAATCACCGTCAGGAATTACTTCAGAGGATGAATGAATTCTACAACACCTACGTACGGTTTACAGCACCCTATATAATCTATGAAATCCCATCGTCATGGTTGGTATCTTTCCTAAACACCTGTTCCTTTGAAATTTCTGTTTATGATAAGACGATAATAGATACTAAATAAATAAATAGACGATAATAGATACTAAAATTCCTTTTTAGTTTATTTTCTAAATAATCCTTTGTTATAAAATTCAAACGATAGAACAGAAATTCGTTTATTAATCTTAAGAAGTCCGTTTATTAATCTGACATAAAAACACATTTTTTACTTGTCTAAAAAGATTTATTTTATTACTTATACATTCTATAACATCAATTCGGTTATAATAGCGAAACAATTTTGTAATCTATTTTTGATTAATTTCAGCAGAATTAAGAAACAGTTGATTAGAAAGCATTTATTCAGGAGATTTTTCTGAACTTACAGCTATAACTTCGTAGTTTTCTTAATAAGAGTTACTTGTAAGGGTTCACTTATTTTTATTCAGATATACTTCCTAACATTTCATTTAATTTTAATACTATTAAGTCACACCGCATATCGGATAAATTATTTAAATAGTTTCCAAAAAAATTTAAATTGACACTTCAGGAAAAAGGGCATTCATTATTCTTAAAGTGTAGAAGATGAATGTTATTGAATAATGTTAAATAGTTATATAAAGCTTTCTGAGTGTCGACAATAGCTTTTGTTGAAGGTTTATAAATCTCTATTAGGAAAAGCAGTGCTGTGCCAAGATTGTTCAACTTATGGGGAACCAGCCTACGAGTACCTGACCGGTTAGGGGTGTATTGCAGGCGTCTAGTGCACTTGCATTAAAATTATACACGTATTAAATTTAACTGGATATAGATATAAATAACTTTACAAGTAGGATTTAGCTTTGTAGAGTATCGAAAATGTTCTCGATTTACTTTCCTTATAGCGAAGGAAAACAAGTAATAACCCCCCCCCCCCCCACCAATAACCATCGATGATAAATATTTGTAGAGTCCATATGGTTATTTATCCTAATATTACAATACAAGAAGTTGAATTTGGCTACGCTACGCTACGCGCAGTCCAAGCATTCTTCACCTTTTCCCAGTTAATTAAATTTGATTCAACGGAAAATTGCAAGAACAGATCTAAACACTCGGGTGCAAGAAATGATAGTGTTGTTCGAAAGAAAAGGAAAGTGGGTTTTTCTTAAGCTTGCTTTGTGGTCAATCCGTGTTCTTTAAATACGGACAGCGATAAGACCTTTCTGTATGAGGTGCAGTAGAATATTATTACAATATCCGGTTTGACCCTTCTGCAGGACTTTTTATTTAGTCGGATCTTTCTACCTATGTTGTATATAAACATTAACCCTCACAACATCGTATGAAAGATTGCTTTTTATTTAAATAAATTTCAAAATTTCAAAAATTTAATTTATTTCATCAAAATTAAACAAAAAAGTTTAATTTCTGGTAGAATTATTTTTTGATAACATTATTAGCTATAATAGTATAACTGAAATCTAGACTCTTGAAATTTAAAACAGTACAGGAAATATAATTTTCAGTATTATAGCCTAAAATTGGCATCTTTTTTGGCGTTTTTACTCAAATTCTTCAAAACCCGTCTTATACATAAAACGGGAACATCATGAACAAAAAATGTATTTTAGAAACATTTTGAAACGTAACGCACGTCTAAAGAATTCAATTTATATGATTTTAAGAGAACAATTTTAAACCCTAGGTATCAGGTAACAATTAGAAGTAGTCTTTAATTTTCTTCTGTGAGTCGACGTCCGATTATGTAGCAGTAGAATACATTAACACTCGGGTGCAAGAAATGATAGTGTTGTTCGAAAGAAAAGGAAAGTGGGCTTTTCTTAAGCTTGCTTTGTGGTCGATCCGTGTTCATTTAAATACGGACAGCGATTGATCCACTCCGTGTGTTGCGTTTTGAAAACGGCATAGCTTAGAATCTCTTAAAATTACGAAAGGTTTTTAGCAAAACAATGATGAATAATAATTATCAGTATTTCGACTATTACTAATAATATAAAGCTGAACTCTACTTTGACTGCGTTTTCTTTTCAAACATAAATAATGATGGCTTTATTTATTTACATAATTACGAATAAAACATTTTTCCTCTATTATCGTATAATTAAACAACTGTAACGGGATGAGAGATCAGCTGTATTAATAAACTTGTATTCATTCGTATTCCGGCCCATGCACTCAACTGTTACACAATGAAAGGCATCCATGTAAACGACAAATACAAGGAAGTGCAGTTTGGATTTTGCTAACCAGTACATTATTAGCCCCTAAAAAAAAAAAAAAAAAATAGATAGCGTTATAATTGAACCTAAGCATAATTTTTCATAAAAACATATACTTTTTAAAATTACATAAGAATTTCAAAATGCTTAAAATGTTAGGACCTCAGTCCCTACAAATTAAAATTTCAAAAATATATTCTATAGGAAAGTCCGTCGTTTTAACGAGTCACGCCTCTCTTTTTCTCTTAAATTAAAAAAATCTCTTTGATGAATTTTCTTCGTTAAAATCCTTCCTTAGGATTAATTCCTCAATTAATTAGTAAAAATTGAAATAAAAAAAATAAACATTAAATTAAAAATAGGAAAACAACTGTTGCAAATTCGGAATGAAACTGTTTTAATAATGATGCATTCTTTAATTTTAGTTTACTTTTTTATCCACGTCTAACAAAAAAAAAATTACGAAAATGATTGCAATTACTAAAATCAACCTGCGGCACTTGTGCCACGCAGGGTCACGGTGAATGGCACGCGGAGGATATAGAAATAAAAAACTTTTTGGGAATGTCAACTTTGGACAAAAAAATAAATCTGCCATAATTTGATAACATAACCGAAACAATTATTACTCTATGTCTATTCTACAATAATTACCTTATTTTCAACAGAAAACAGGATTATTCAAACTACATTTAATATAAATATTCTTTAGTTGCGACTGATTGTAAAGTTAACACTTTCGAGACGCCGGTATCTACAATTTTTATTTCCTTTGAATTGTTAATTTGCGTTGCTTTACAGTGGTGCCAGATATGTCTGGTAGTCAGCGCCAGTAATACAGGTATCCGATAGCTTTAACAACTCGCACTTGTCTTGGATAAGGCCCAGTTCACACGTTACAGTTTCGGTTCAGTTTTTTGCAGTATCTTTTTTTTATCGTTTATCATTCTCATTCATCCTGTGAAGTAATGCCTTACGGTGGTTCCGGAGGCTAAACAGAAAAGTAAAAAAAAGGATACGATTATGAGAAGGAGCATATCTGCAGAAGAAAGATTGCCAATATGCTTAAGGTAAGATTATTTTGTTAATGTATTCATCAATACACATTTTATTTCTCTTTAACAATTTTTTTTTGTGTTTAACAATTGAAATGTAACAACTCTATGATAAGAAAAAATAAAATTAATTTAAATCATAAAAATCAAGAAAAATATAATCATTTAGATAAATTGGTAAATGTAATTCTGACAACTGGATGAAAACAATTACAATGAAAATAAATCAACATAGGTATAATTAATTAGTATCCTGACTTGTGCTAGACACGGTGATGTCACTGACGGCGATTTACAACTATCGGCCACTGCAGTATTTGGCTGAGTAAAATAACCTTATTTTTCCTGTTTAGCCTCCGGTAATCACCGTCAGGTATTACTTCAGAGAATGAATGAGGATGATATGTATGAGTGTAACTGAAGTGTAGTCTTGTACAGTCTCAGATCGACCATTTCTGAGGTGTGTGGTAATTGAAACCCAACCACCAAAAAATATCGGCAACCACGATCTGAATTGATCTGTTTATATCTGTATTGTATAAAAGTAAATTGCCTTTACTACGACTTGAACGCTGGAACTCTCGACTTCGAAATCAGTTGATTTGGGAAAATTCATTCACCACTAGACCAACCCGGTGGGTCAAGTGCAATGATTAACTACCGCAAGATTAAAAAACCATAGTGGCTCAATGTATTTTAATTACGAAAAATATTTTTCAGCTATATTGTTAGCGGTTGTAGATTCGGAATACCGTTTCATATATACAAATGTCGGAGCGTACGGTACATTCTGTGATTCTTCAATCTTTAAAACGACTACTTTTTGGCAATTGCTAACCAAAAATAATTTACATACTTACGACACCTAGACCTTTTAGCGAACATTCAAAAAGTGATGTTTCTTATGTGCTTGGAGATGAGGGTTTTGTATTACACACATATTTAATGAAACCATCTAGGAACACATTTAGACGAGAGAAAAAAAGGGTGTTCAATTACTGCCTTACAAGAGCTAAAAGGTATGTAGGATACCGCCTTCGGAATCTTAGCCAATAAATGGAGAATATTTCATAGGCCTTTAAATGTGGATGTTGAGACAGCTGTTTGGATCGTTAAAGCTTGCACAGTATCGCATAACTTTGTTCGAGAAAAAAAGGTTTCAATTCGAATAGTTCCTGTCCAGAACTAGAGAAAAATAATCTTCGTAATTTACCAACCGCACAAACTAGACGGAGAGGCAAATAGGCTAATTGATTAAGGGCAGTATTTTCTGACTTTTGTTTCTGAAGCTGAGTCACTTTCATGGCAATTTGAAACTGTCGGTCACTAAAATTATTTGTAATCACACTAGTTTGCGATAATTATATTTACATTTCTAAAAACAAAAAATAAAATGGGAGAAAAACAAATGGAAAAAAAAAATGGGATATGAAAAAAATTGCAAAAATAACAACGCTTAATTTTTATTTTTTTACATATCACGCTATAGTTAAGTACTTTACGTGTAAGGTTATTTAATGTAATGTGTAAAGTTACTTGTAAAATTATTTAATTTCTAAAAATAATTTTCGGCGTATGTCCACCACAACTAGCTTTGATGAACCGGATTTGATCGGTTCAATTTTGAACCATAATTTTTCAAGCAATTGGGAACGTATTTCATTAATAACACGAGTTATCTTTGCTTCCAAAGCGTCAATCGTTGCTGGCTTATCAGAATAAACCAGAGACTTCACATATCCCCACAGAAAATAGTCCACTGACGTTAGTCTACATGATCTTGGAGGCCGATTCGCTGGATCACTTCGTGAAATAATTTTGTCGCTACTTTGTTGTTTCAATAAATCGATTGAATTATCAATCGATAATTCAATTTGCATGTCTTGCAAATTTTGAAACAGGTAATCACTGATCATTGATCTGTAACGATCACCATTGACAGTTACATGCGCTCCGGCCTCAATTTTAAGGAAATAAGAACTGACGATGCCTCCAGGATGTAACCCACACCATACAGTTCATTTTTCAGGATGCAATGGAGACTCGTAAATTTCGGTAGGATTGGTCTTACTTCAAATACGATAATTGTGCTTGTTGACATAACCATTTAACCAGAGATGAACTTCGTCAGTAAACAAAATTTTTCGATAAAAATGTGATCGGTTTCCAATTGATTTAGGCACCATTCACCAAACAAACGACGCTTATTATGGTCTTGCGGCTTCATTTCTTGCACCAATTGCATCTTGTGCGGGTGTAGACCAAGATCTTTACGTAAAATGTTTCATGTAGTGGATGGACAAAGTCCAAGTTGTTGAGAACGGCGACAAATAGACACATTCGGATCTTCTTGAACACTATCACTGATAGAACCGATATTTTTGTCTGTACGTACAGATCTTTGTCTTGTTGTTGGTTTTTCATTGAATAATGTTTTTCGAAATTTATCAATAGTTCGAAGAATAAGTTGCTCTGATGGACGATTTTGTGCACCACAAATATTACTAAGCGCTCTATACGTTTGACGAACAGAACATTGATTTTGAAAATACATTTCCACAATTTTTCAACCTTGTTGCGGCGTCAGTTTTTCGATGATCATTTGCCAATGCACATTGATCTTAAATGACAAAACAAAACAAATTATAGCTATATCAAAAGTTTTATCACTAAAAAAAAACACCCTTTACATACGCCACTGCTTGAGACTATGAAAAATCCGATAGGTTAAAACTACGTAAACCGTATAATGTGGACTGACCCCAACCTGCACAGCAATCGAATGAAGTCGATCTCGGATCACATTTAAGTAAATTTTACTTTTATTTTTGTGCGTGTCGTTTAAACTTTTTTTCGTATTACGTCTTTAAGCCATCTACTTCAAAATTAAGCCATCTGCTTAGCCATCCACTAAGTAATAAGCCATCTACTTCAAAACGAAAACATGAAGAAGATATTGTTCTTCCTGAATTCAATAATGCGTGGGAAGAGCTTTTTAGTTACTAAGCAAAATACATTGAAACCAGTTTGTTTGATTTGTAGTGCTAGTACAGGAGCGCCCAGAAAATTTAATATGGAGCAACATTTCAAGCAAAACCATGGCAATTTTAATTAAACGTATCCTCCTGGTTCATCTTTGAGAACGCAAAAAAAAAAGAAGGAATTCTTAATAAGCCAACAAATGGTTTTAAAAAAATGAAGAATTAACGTCAATGATCAAACCTTTTTACGAAATTTCTTTACTTCTAGCTCGAAAAAAGAAAACTTACTTTGATGAGGAAGAATTTATCAAAACTAGTCTGCAAATCTGTGCTAATTATGCTTCCGACCCGAAAATTAAAAAAAATGGTGGAACAGATTGCCTTTTTGCGAAATACGGTGATGCGTCGCGTAGATGGCATGGCTGTGAACGTTAATACGAAAATTAACGAATAATATAGTATTTTTGTTCGTTGTTTCAATGAAATATTGACGTTATTGAAGAAACTGGCGGCAATTAATAAAAACGAGAGGCTTTAATGAAATAAAATCAGTCATTGAGAACAATAACTTACAATGGGATAAATTAGATAGCATGTGCAGGGATGGAGCCCCAGTTATGATTGGTAAAAATAAAGGTTGTTTATCACTACTCGAAAATTGCTTGAAAAGAAAATTTTTAAGTATCATTGCATACTGCATAGGAGGCACTTTGCGCTAAAGGTATGAATTTATTTAACGTTCTTGATCCATTAGTTCGGTATATAAACAGGATTTGATCACGCACGCTTAACCGCCGAGAATTTCGTTGCTTGTTTCCCGAAGAAGAGGAAGAAGGCAGTGAATTAATCCTGTATTGTAATGTATGCGGCTTTCAACAGTAGTCAATTTCAAAATAACACACACACACACACACACACACACACAGAGAGAGAGGAGTGTGAGGAATTATCATTTTTCAAAAATTCCCCTCTTTTTCCTTTAAAGAGAATTAGTATTTCCCCTCTTTTATACAACCTCGGGAAAAGTAGAAGAGTTAAAAAGAACTGTGTAATAATGTTGGAAAGCGGCATGATTAGTCCATCAGTTTGCTGAAGGGAAAGCTCTACAATCTGGAGTCACTTTGAAAGTAAAAATTGGTTTACTTTTAACTGTTTTTTTGTATTCACAATGAAAATATGTTTTAAACTATATTTTAACATATTCTCCTGTGACATCCAAGCTTTTTAAGATCGGATGACGAGCTTGAGATCCCCTTGTTTTCACTTAAATTATTCTGTAATAGTTTACTAGCGTCATCATCCGTCTGAATGCGTTTCTGCCCAAAAATGTATTTTATTTCTGGAAAGATGTAAGTCAGATAGTATCAGGTCAGGACTGACTGGAGGAGGACTATACCTTTCTTGAAACTTTCTGCAGTATTTTGAGCAACATAAGAACGCCTGTTATCGTAGGGGATACACCTTAATGAGTAGGTCAGTCCGATGATTCTTAATTCCCGCCTTAACATTTTTAAGTTTCTTCTGGAGTCAGGCGATCAATCAGGATCCCTTTCCAAATCCAAAGAACCGTCGCTATAACTTTCATGATTGAAAGTGTCTGAACTCTAATGGTTTGTTTGGAAATATGAGTGTCACTAACCAAGAGACTGTCGTTTATTTTCAGATGTGTAGTCAGATACCGATGTCTCGTCTCCCGTCTTTATCCGATCCAAGAATTCGCCTTTTACGTGGAAGCTCTTAAGAAATGCTCGAGCAGCCATTTTCTTCTATTTTGTGTCCTGGTATCAGCATTCTTGAAACCATCTGGAACAAATCTTCTTGTAATAAATATATTCACTGACTATTTCGTAAGCAGTACAACGAAAAACACTACGGAAAGTCACACGTAGCTCATCAGTTATGAATCTCCTGTTTTGTCGCATGCACACAGCAGTTAACCAGTGATGACAGATGGAGAGCCAGATTTTGCTTCATCAGGTACGTTCCTCGGTTCTTCCTTCGTTGAATGGCCGACACTACCCGCACATTTGTCTCATTCTCACATTCTCTTAAAACTCTTATCCGTACATTTTGATTAGCAGACGACTAGTTTCAGGTAGGCGAATCCTTTTTGCATTTAGAAAACGAATCGCCGAACGTACCTCTCACTCGGCGTTGTCGATATAGTTAATGAAAATTAACGTCTAATTTATTCAAGAACTTGGAGCTCTTGAAGGTTTTTCACGTTAAAACACATTCTCTACTAGATTGCAGTCTAGTGTCGTAATAAAAGCAAACGAATCTTTAAAAACCTATTCTAGAACGCGATTAGTTGCTACGTGTCGTATAGACGTAGTTCGGAATATCGGTATTTAGGCTTATAATCCTTTTACAGATACTGTAAAACAAGTTGATGGTAGATGAAAATTATCTTTAAGGATAATGAATCCCTTAAAAAACTAGAGAAAATGCGATTTAACTTTTCCTCTGTTTTCTTTTCCTTTATTTTTATATCTTTAAAGTTTAAATGAATAAACCTACTGCCTATTCGACAGGAACGATTTTAATACACAGCGAATTTTGTTCATCTTAACTCCTGGTAAAATCGTTTATAGTTTTGAAATAAGTTTGTTCCCGTATTGGATAAAGGTTTTTTGTCCAAAAATTGAGTCTTAAAGGTATCTCGGTTCTCTGGATTATGAATTACTTCGATAAATATTTTGGAAGAAAATATTATCTACATAGATTTCTAATATCCCAGAGAATTTAATCAAGGTATATTTAATCAAGGAATAGTTTTTAATTTAACTGTATTTTGTTGACGTGTTTCCAGGTTTGTATTCTGTACCCCACATCCATAATCGCTAGTAGCAGACATAAAATTTCAAAAACTCAAGAGTGCTGTTCTTCTGCCCTTATACTTTCGCGGCAACGTTTAATCACTGAACTGCACATTTTGTCCAATAGAATTTCATCTCAATTGATAAGGTTAACTGAGTTCTGAATTGACAGTTTGAGGCGGTTCAAGTGATTTGGATTTGAAGAAAACAATACGCCTTTGACGGTTTCCCAGAACAAAAAATCACAAGACGTTAAATTACATGGGGGGATGGACATTAAACTGTTTTTCAGTATCGTACACATTCAGGAAAATTTTTAATTGAAGAATATAGTAACTTGCTGCCAAATATAGGGACGGCCAATGTCAAACAAATTTAATTGCTCGGTAGTAACGATACCTCGCAATATCTCAAAACGTGAATCGCTTATTACACTTCCTTCAAAGAAAAACAATCCTTTTTTGTATTCCCACACCAAACATGAACTCCGGGTACGTTAGGTTTCTTCTCTATAATTAAGTGAGGATTCTCATCAGACCAATAGGCACAATTTGGCTGTTTACAGGGCCATTCGATTTAAAGCATACTTCATCAGACTTTATCACTGAGTTAGAAAAACGAAGATCTGCTTCAAAACGAATAATAAATTCCAATCGTTTTTCAGTCATCTTTACAAACAGCATGAAGTAATTTTATCCGATAACTTAAACGTCAATTTCTTTAGAATGTTTCGTAGACTTGTTGTGGGTATTTCTAGTTCAACGAAAGCCTTTCTAGTTTATATGTTTATATGTTATCATTATGCTGTTATTGCATTTAATAATGTATGCACAGAACGATAAGGAATTGTACTCGCAATATTATTTTATTTCCAAAGTTACACCCAACTTTAAATTTCCAGTTACACTGTAATTGTACAACATAATTAAACAATACTTTGACCACGTCATTTTACTTTTTTTACACAAACTACCAATTTTAACAGGCCTTACTTATATTATCTTTGATACGTGATATAATTACAAAAACAAAATTTTACTGTAAAGATGACAAAGAAAATCCTATTGACCACTTTCCAATGGATCTGTGCAGGACTGTTCATGAGGAACCAATCATTGTAAAATATAACTGGTTGCTTGCTAATTAACAAATAATAATAATGTGCTTACCATTGAAGATTTTCCCCAAATCCTTAAAGGTTTTTGTATGTTGAAGATCAACACAATTAATTTTATACTGGCATAATTTTTTCCTATTGAGTTGAAACAGTGTGTACGACTGAATCACCCAAAATTTGTTGTTTTACAGTATCTATCGCAATTTTTTAAGGTTGTGACACATGTAAAGTTCCTAAAGGGTTATTAGCACTAATAAGGGTTTCTTTCTCTGAGAGTAATGATGTTCACTATACAGCCAGCTCCTGCAATGAAGGTAGCGAAGATGCTAGTTGTAAGATTGAATTTAACCTGCATTTCGATGGTTTCTTGATATGCTGTGGTATATTTGGCACAGTGAAGACGCCCAACGTAAAACTATTTCACTCCTCTTGTTTCCCTAGTAAGCCTGGCGTGGGTTAACCGGTATTTTCGAAAAGTTTAATATTATAACTTAATATACTTGTCGACTTAGTTAATGTACTAATACCAATAATTTCGATCGACAGGATTTTAATTTTATTTCACACATAACGGGTAGGTTTAACAATAAGTATATTTGACTACCGTTTAAGATAAGGGTTCAAGAAACACTGTGTATCTGGAAACTGTTAAAAAAAAATCAGAAAGTCATAGATAAAACGGGTGTTTTGAAAGAAATGGAAATCTATGAATAGAATCGTTCAGTCATAACATTTTTATTACACTAGTCAGTTTTACTGTGCATTCGCTGCATTTTTTTATCTATCGACAAACGATGAATTTTTCTGTACTGTTGTTTTCTAAACTTTTACATAATGTAACACCGTTGCATTACGAAGCTTTGTGTAAACTACTAACAAACTTCGAAAAAAATTTCGCGTAGCATACATCAAAATACGTATGCAATATATGCAAACATCAAAATTAGGGTAGCATTGAAATAAGATAAAATTACTCCTATGTATCCCGAAACGTTACATAATCGAAATGGCCTAAATGTTATCACATGTCCATTGTTACGAAATCACTTTCCTTGTACCCACGGTCTATATCACTCTATTGTATCGTTTAATTACTTTTTTCGTTAGCTGTTACTTTAAATACTTTTTTGCATTTCTATTTTAAAATAATTCTCCTTTTATTGTATTTTAATGTCAATCAACCTTTATTATCAACAAAAATTTCTTAGTATTTTTATAAGTGCGATCTAAATCTAATTTAGCAATAATTCGTTCTTGTTTGATAAGAAGAAATAAAAATTATCCGAATTATTTAAAAGATAACGTTTTTTACGTAATCGTAATTATTTTTAAAATAGATATTTTCATTCATCGCGAGGTACGAATGTGCTAGTTTCTTCTTTTTACAATGTTACTTAATGCTACACAATGCTACTAGGGTAATATGTACTCTTTCGATAAATATCTGCCGTAACGTTAGTTTTCTGGATTTTTGTTAATTTTTACTATCCTAATTTTTTTTAGCAGTAAAGTTTTTCGCTCTGCTGAAACCGATATTATCATTTAAAGAAAATATTGGAAATCATTTTAAGTAAGATTTGCAAACTGTTTTCTAATAATCGCTTGTCAAAAATCGTTTATATATCTGTAACGAGTTTATTTAAAATTTCAACGTTCAGTTTGTTTTAAAAGCATATACTGCTTCCCGAAATCATTACAACTTTTTGGGAAAGTTTTATCATTTTATCGCTCACACTCTGTCTTCAGTTTATGTTTCTAACATTTGTGTAACAGTTGGATGCTGTAATTCGTTACATAAGGCACTAACCTGCCTATTACGTCATGTCCTGTATCATCTTTTAAGTTCCAAAATGAAAGTAAATTATAGTTATATCTGCAGCTCCAATAAAATGAAAATTTTGTTGCTTAAAGAAATCTTTACTTGTACGTGTACATTATACTTTGAAAGAAAGCTCTATTTAGGGTAAATTTTCACTATAACGTATTTTTGCAATAGGGAAAATTTGAAATTAATTTATAACATGCTGCAAACAAATAAGATCAGTGCCGCAAAAGCTTTGGAAATTTGAGGATCCTCCCTTTTCAAATAAATCCTTCCTATATTGGACGTTAAGTTGTGTTTAGGCTACAAGGCTATTGAATTTTAATATAAATCAGCAAAAAAATCTGTGATCATTTAATTGCGTTTTTCTAATATCACATACACATACATACCAAAAGATATACATCAATAGTGTGACACGAAACGTCTTATATACAAATTAGAGACAAGAAAATTAATTTCACTGAAGAGGTATCTTAAAATAATATTAATAATATAAAAGAAATGTCATTCAGTCCCGTAAAACTAAACAACATTTACATTATTATTTTTCTGTGTGTTTAATTTTTTAATTCCATTATATAAAATAGCAAGTGACTGACTAAATCACAGACGGTTATGGTATGAGCAACACGCGACGGGTAGCAACTGCATTGGGCGTGACGAATATACTCGAATATCATTAAAAATGATTAACTACCGCAAGAGTGATTTTACATAATACCCATTTACAAGAGAATGCCTAGTTACAATTTATAAACCGACTATGGCTCATCTAACAACTCATAAATGTATAACAAATGAATTTGCTGATTTACAAATGAGTTTATCTTGCTGGGTTTTGTTAATACTTTTTGAAAATTTGAATTACTCCAGTTCTAAACAAAAAAAAGCCTGTAATTTTTCAAAAACTGAAAATTAAATGTTTTATTTAGTCATTAGTCGTTAGAAAATTGGGTTAATTTATTCAGCGTAAAAAATCGTAGATGCTTACTAAATGATTGTAATCATCGCATGAAGGCTTGATAAAACAGTTTCATTAAAAGTAATCAAGCGTTTATCGACATATATTCTAAGACTACGTCGCGCTCTAGATAAGCCTCGCGTTCTATATTTTCAAGGGTATTGTATAGCGGTAGACTGTTAATCTATCATTAATTCATAATCGTTTTTCCTTACACACCCAATTACGGCCACGGAGTCGTCTCGGTCCATCACAATTGAGGCAAGTACGAGTATTTCGTCTCTGAATCATTTAATACTGTTCGAAGACGACTGTCTTGACGACAGGGATGTTAAGGGCTGGCTTTTCAAGATTCTTAATTAAAATCAATTTTACAAAAAAAATACGCTTATTACGGTGCAATATACGCATAATACATATATTACAGTATTAATAAAAAAGAAAATAGTTAAGTGCTATTTAATCATTAAGTAATATTTTATGAAATTTTGTGTTTTTAGTTGAACATTTTTGTGTTAAGTTTTATATAATGATGTGTCGTTTGGGTGCGGTATGAAGGAAGTGTATACTTAAAAGAAATCAGCTTGAACCCTTTGTCGTCAATACCCTCAACCCCAAATGAGACCTTTGTCGCTTAATATTGTTATGTAAATACGAAAAAGTTCATCGCTAATAACAACAGCAATATTTAGGAACATTTGCTCCTAATCGAATTACCTAGGTAATTTTTTTTCTAAAAAAAATAAATCCTATTTAGAATTCGTATTTGAGGAATAGAGTACAAATAAAATAATTATAACAAGTCATTCCTTCTTTCAATATTAAAGAAACCGTTAATTAAACTTTTAATTCTTGTAAAATCTGCTCGGATTCATTGATTTTATAAATCTATGGACGTTAACCATAATGTTCATTGCAGACAAACATAGCATTGTCTGCTACCGGGTGATGCTACAGGAAAACAGGAAAAGTTCATATTTAATTTTTTTATAACTAAAAGAAAATGACGACAAGAAATTCCCACTGTATTGGGCGATTCTCCATTGCCGTAAAAGTGGAATTTGCCCATAATATTAATGAAAACCACCCCCTATTATTTATTAATATACGTGTTATACTCGCTATAACATTTATATAAGCCGTGCGTAATACTGTTCTGAATACGAAAGAAAATAACTTCGTTTAACAAATTATTTTAAATATATAAGCTATTTATTTACTCTAGCGTAAATATATAGCGATTAATAATAAATACTCGTACTAGAATTGTAAATACAAAGATGACTAATTAGTCTTAACAGCTCCAGTAATTTAGTTTAGGTTGTCTTTGGCAATTGAACGAGTGTATTAACTTACAAATGACTGAATATAGTTATGTTTATAAATGTGTGGGTCTTTATATCACAAAACTTTAAAAACTTTGATTTTGATGACCGTTATTTTCGGTCTAGATCTATCCGTGGCTAACCTTTTTCAATAAGGTGCCATCTTTTGATCGTTAAATCTTAAGAATCCCACTTTCATGACCAAGTTCTTTCCACTCTCTACCTTTCCTTTATCTTTAAGCTTATGACTTCACTTACATCTTACGTGATAGTTTTTTAACAGACTTAGTTTTTAAATATTAGTCTAAATATCAGATCAGAAAAATGAAAAAAATTAAACGAAAACTTTTCCGTTCAAAATAACTTTTATTCAGATGGTTACAGATGCACATGTAGCATATTTCTTATTACATATTTTTATATCTAAGGAGAGTTCTAATCTACAATCGGGATTTGGAATCATACGGGGTGTGTGAGAAAAGTAATGAGACTGAATTTTTACTTAGTTTTTATTTAAAAAAAAGTTTTAAAGTTTTTATTTTTTTCAAAATAACAATATTATCCCCTTCAAAGTAGTTCCCTTGGGCAGCTATACACTGGCGGAGTCGTTGTTCCCACTCTTGGTAGTAGCGCTGGAAGGCTTTAACTGGTAGGGCTTTTAACTGGTCGGTCACAGCCTTTTGAATGTTCTCCAGAGTTCCAAAATGACGTCCTTTTAAGACATATTTCAATTTCGGCAAAAGGAAAAAGTCACAAGGTCTCAAATCAGGTGAATAGGGGGGTTGAGGGACCGTAGGAATGCGTTTTGAGGTAAAAAATTGCTGATGGAAATGGCCGTGTGACACGGGGCATTGTCATGATGAAGCATCCACTTGTCTGCAATCTCTGGTTTCACGCGAATCACTCTTTTCCTGAGCCTTTCAAGAACACCTTTGTAAAACACTTGGTTGACAGTTTGTCCTGCAGGAACAAATTCTTTATGCACGATACCCCTTCTGTCAAAAAAGCAAATCAGCATGGTTTTGAACTTTGATTTGCTCATTCGACATTTTTTTGGTCGAGGAGATGACGGAGTGTGCCACTCTTCGCTTTGTTTCAGGATCGTACTCAAATATCCAGGATTCATCACTTGTGATCACACGATTGAAGAATTCTTGGTCATTGTCAATTCTCTCAAGATCAACGCACACATTTCTTCGATTGTTCTTCTGTTCCGTTGTGAGGTTTTTCCGCACCAATTTCGGACAAACCTTTCACATTGGTTAACTGGCATTTCTCCCGCCACCACCCCATTCGGTCGCCCTACAGCATAGACCAAATGTCAGTGCCAAGATACGGCTACTGTGCCTCTAAAACAGTTTAGCGACCTCGTTACCTAAAAGCTCCTAGTGAGCTACCTATCAGCGTGAGCGGATTAAGCAGGGTGCTATTCACCACCCGCTTATGTGTCCCAACCGTTCACTTGTCAAACTAAATCTAGATCGGGGAGGCGCACCCCTTGTTACTAATTACTAAAAGTCATTAAAATTAATAAAATAAAAGATAGCAATTTAGGCTGTCACGCCTCGGTCGCTATATGCCAGCTAGTGCCTGTCCACCATTTAAAGCGCTTGGAGCTTGTATCTGGCTGGTGGCCAGCCATTATCTCAGGAAAAACTTACCACAGCGGCACTATAGGAATCAGTATAACCCAGATTAATTAAAAAACTCTAGCGATGACGGTTGAACTTCGCAACCTCATCGAGGAATTCCTACATGGTCCGACAATGAGGCTCTCGCCACACTGACTCGCCGTTTATGAGCGGCCAGTTTTCCCCTTGACTAAGTTCCAGGGTGGCCCGGTCTTTGGCCCCCCCCTCAAGAGCAGGGCAGTCGAACATCATATGCTCGTTCGACTGGACCTCCCCGCAGACACACAACTCACCGCAGACACACACATCAGCCGCTAGGCAAAACCGAAACAGATATTGCTTTAAATCCACATGGTTGGTGAGCACTTGGGCACTCGCTGCCCTTAAAAATGAATTCGAGGCATATGATCCCTCCAGATCCTGTATAAACATATACAAGGATCTTCCCTTAGTCGGGTGTGCCATTCAAGCTGCCATGCCTCCATCGCGAGACTCCATAGCCTCTTTCGCAGGCGGGAAACGGGCAACTGAACGAAATTTAGATCCGGTGCATTGTGATCACCGTTCCGCTCCGATTCTAGCCCGGAGCCTCGAAACCGCATCCCAAATGTTTCGGCTTCCCGACCTCTTCGCAACTTCCACATGGCTGCCCGAACTTTCACCACTAAATCGATTGGGAGAGCCTTTCCCAACACGGTGGTAGCCTTGTAGGAGGTTGTTTTAAAAACACCAGTGCATACTATCAAGGCTCTGCGCTGGGCACTCCTTAAATTTTGAAGCAGTGCTCTATTTCTATCCAACCTATGCGCCCAAATTGGCGCCGCGTATGCGATCATACAATCGAAGACACCTCGGTACACCAAGTACATTTGACGACCCGACAGCCCGTAATCCTTCTAAGTTTGTGCATCACAGAGATGGCGTTCGCCGCAACTTGCTTAATGTGGTTACTAAAAAGCAACTTGTCATCAAACAAAACACCTAGGTACTTATGAAGCCTTACTCGGCTGATTACACAGCCTTTATACTTAATGTGGGGGTTACGACTGCTTGATAATTTGTCTGTACCCTTCAGAAGCATAAACTTCGTCTTGAGCATCTTTAAATTTTGCATGTCCATCCAGCCCTCGGCGGTTGACAAAGCCACCTGCGCCCTATTATCTAGCTGCGGTCGTGAATTATCACGAACTAACAGGAGACAGTCATCGGCGAAAACCTGGGCCGAGACCCCTTCTGGGAATGTCAACCCCAGAAATCCATCAAACGCCAGGTTCCACAGCAGGGGACCGAGAACGGAAACCTGCGGGCTTCCCCTGGTGATGGATTTTTCCACAACTAGGTGCGCAGCCTTAAACAGAGCCGTGCGGTTAGACAAATAGTCTAACAGGGCTTCGGGAACATTGTGGCGTTCCAATTCATAGAGGACAGAACTCCAACACAAGGAAGGAAATGCTGCTTCTATGTCAATAAAAATTGCCAAAACGTATTTGCAGTCGGCGCTTTTCACCTCGGCAAGAGCATTTAAGATGCAATCCTCGGTGCCAACCCCTTTAATGAAGCCATATTGGTCTCGATTTAGAAAAAAGTTCATATCGATGTTTTTCCAGAGCCGTTACACAATCAGCCTTTCCAGCAACTTGCCGAGGACCGGCAAGAAGCTGATGGGCCGTTAACTGTTGACCTCACCAGGATCCTTTCCAGGTTTTAAGAGCACCCTCACCAAAGCCACCTTCCAGGCCGGAAAGCAGCCGCAACTTAGGCACTCCGAGAACAGTCTGCCAAGCGGCAGACTGCTGAAAACCTTTCACATGTCAAAATTTGATGTACGGTGAAAGTGTTTAAATTTAACTGTTCACTCATCATCCTTATTGTTAAACGACGGTCTGATCTCACACGCTCAACGTTTTCGTCAGATTTTGAAGTTGAAGGTCTCTCTGAGCGAGGTTGATCTTCAACGTGTTCTCGGCCTTCCAAAAATGATTTGTGCCAGCGGAAAAGTTGTGCCCTTGATAAGCAATGTTCCCCATAGGCCTGTTTCAACTTTTCAAAGGTCACACTCTCGGATTCCCCAAGTTTAACACAAAACTTGATTGCACAACGTTGCTCTAAATTCCGATGCTCCATTTTCGTAACACACAACAAAATCACAACTTCACTGATGGCGCTGTCAAAAATAATGTGTTGACTGAACGGAGTTGAAACTTGTACAGAGCATGTGATAAATACACCGGTCTAGCACAGACCGGTAGACACAGCGCTGCCACATCGCTTGCAGTGTTACCAATCTCATTACTTTTCTCACACACCTCGTATCTCAGGTATTTGTGATTTCAATTGGATGAAGGAATGTTATACATCGAAGAGATAAGACTTTATAAAAAGTTACTGGTGTATTATTTTTAACCTTTAAAAAATTAAAGTAATCAGAAAGATAACAAGAAACAATAAAATTAAAAAAAAGCTGACAACACAGTTGTAGAACTTTCCCGTTACGCGACTTTTTCTGATGTACGGCTTATACACACATACAAAGTATTGAGACGCAGTATAGCCTGTAAGTAAAATTTGTAAAGCACAAATCTCGAAAAATATAATCTTAATAAGTTTTTAAAAGTTATGAGTTTTTCAATTTTTCTTATTGAAGTTGTTTTTCTCTAAATAAGAATTTGTCATGGTGGTAACTTTCTCAATCCTTGTCACAGGGAAGTTAAATGTAACACATCCCTAACATTAAAAGTAGAATATCTTTAAATAATTTTTCAAATTTACTGACATGAGATTTTTTCTCTTTTTTTTCTTAATGAGCCAATTATCAGGATGGAAACAGTTATGAACTTTCTCAGAAAGTTAGGGTGTTTTCTAAATACCTATCCCTTTGCTATCATATACAGGTGATTCAAAGAAACGGGAAATTTTGAAAGTTGTGTTGGTAGCCGTGGGTGATTGGTACCACTTGATAAGTGGCGCCAGCCTCTCTAACCTAGCCTGCCATTTAGTTGTCACGGATCCTTGGAGTGGTGGGCAACGTGCATTTGCTATCAAAGCGTTTTACAAAAACAATGACAGCGTGGAGGGAGCGCGTAGAGAATTTCGCCGTCATTTTAATCTGGGACGGCACAACCGTGTTCCATCAGCACATGCAATTAAACCATGGATATCTAATTTTGAGGAAACTGGTTCGGCAATGAAAAAGAAACCTCCAGGCCGTGAGCGAACCGTCCGTACACCACAGAATGTCCAAGCTTTACAGATGCTGTCACACGAAGTCCACATCGGTCAATCCGTCGTCTCTCAGCATATTTACAATTACATAGTTCAAGTGTTCGAAGAATGTTAGTGAAGGACTTGCAATTCCATCCATACAAGTAGCAGATACGTCCAGGAACTGAAACCGAACGATGCAGTTGTGCGAGCACAATTCTGTAATGTAATGCTTCAGAAGATAAATGATAACGAAAAGTTTGTTCACAAACTGTGGATGTCAGACGAAGCGCATTTCCACCTCAGTGGATTTGTTAACAAGCAAAATTTCAGATACTGGGCACAAGAAAATCCTACGCAGCTACACCAGCGTCCGTTGCACAGCCAGAAAGTGACCGTGTGGTGTGCTATGTCATCTTACGGTGTTATAGGCCCTTATTTTTTTGAGGATGATAACGGTCTTGCGATTACAGTGACGTCGGCTTGTTACGTAGCCATGCTTGAAACCTTTATTGTGGAACAACAAAAGAGATTTCCACTGATTCTTAACACAGCCTGGTTTCAACAAGAAGGAGCAACGTCACATACTGCACGAATATCGATGGCAGCTGTACGCCGATTGTTTGGACAACGTGTCATTTCACGAAACGGTGACATTAGATGGCCTCCCAGATCGCCTGATCTCTTAGCTTGCGATTACTTTTTGTGGGGTCACCTTAAAAGCAAAATGTTCCACAGTAGACCTGCTACAACGGAAGAACTGAAGGCCTCGCAATTGCATCCGAGAATCAATTGCGGAAATTCCAGTTGAGATGTTACGTCAAACCATAAACTATTTAACGAAGAGACTTCGTGAGTGTTTACGTAGAAGAGGAGGTCACCCGCAAGATGTCATCTTTAAAAAATAAACTAAAATGTATGTATCCTAAAATGGCAACATTTGTACAATTACATGAAATAAAATTCATTTTATAAAAAAAAATTTCATTAACGTTATTTAATTTTTCAAATTTCCCGTTTCTTTGAATCACCTGTATATATGTATATGATCTGACTACAACCTAATACTAGTAAAAGAAAAAAGTTGACAAGAATTTAACAAAACTTTTCCGACATTCGTTTAGAATTTGCCTCCCCCTCAATAATAATTTATTCATTATTATTCTTACGATCTATTTTGTTATTAAAAAAAATGATTATAAAAATAACACAAGTTCAGTGTTTGTAACAATATCGAGTTTACCGGGTGTTTTCTATCTTCCCTTTCCTCTCGAAATGGTGTATTTTATAAACTCATTTTCAGGGGATTTTAAGGAGGTGTATAAAATTCTTTATAAGTTTTATTACTGCTTTAACATGGACTGTAAACTTTTATTTTTGTAAATGAGGCGTAATTAGGGTGGAATAGTGTTTAGTCTTTATTTAAAAGTAGAGAGTCTTTTAAAACGTTTTTAAAATTAATTTTTGTATGCTTTTAAGTACTTTTTATGGTGCATTAAACTTTGCATTGTTTTAACACAACACTGAACTTGTGTAATTTTTATAATTTTTTTTTAATAATAAAATAAATAAGATCTTAAAAAGAATAATAATCTATAAATTATTATTGCAGAGTGGTGGGGGGGGGGGGGAGACAAATTCTAAACGAATCTCGGAAAAGTTCTGTTAAGTCCTTGTCAACTATTTTCTTTTACTGGTATATTATTTTTCTTTTACTGGTTGTATAGTCAGATCATATAAATATTGTATAAATTTTTTTATTAGATTACGAGCTGCTTTGGTCATTTAGCCCAATGGAATTTTGTAGCTTATGAAAATGCAACCATGTCTGACCGGGATTCGAACCCGGGACTTCCGGATGAAGGACTGAATGCTACCATTCTGCCACGGAGATCGGCTATAAATATTTCATCATTTTATAAGTTTTTTTATTATACAAATATTATGTTAATTATTTCTGTATAAGAAATATCTCATATAATTTTAATAATCTATATACCTGTAGTGTTTGAAACTTTATTTATTATATTTTAAATTAATAAAGGATATTTTTATAAATATTTCTTATTATGCTTCCTTATTTGTAGAAATCCTTGACCAATTTAACTCGATTCCACTCAATGAAATCGGGCAAATTTATTTATTAGTAATAACAACAGTCGACGGTTGCAGATACCATATTTTTTTATGATAAGAAATATATTCCGTAACTTATGAAAAATGCGAACCATGACTGGGATCTGAACCCAGACCTACCAGATAAAATGCAGATATAACTCCTAATATAACATAAATTACATCATGTGGCCATTAAAATTCTATAAACGTTTGGAACAAATGTATCAGTAACCTAGGTATTCTGAGGATGGTTGGGGAAAATCATTAAATTTTATAAATTACATAAAACATTATTAAAGTGTGGGGTTAGAGATGTAACGGAAGGTTTAAGGAATGCAACTACAGAAAGGGGATTATTAACGGCAACAGAAAAAGCGTTATATAATGCTAGAAGACCCCTAAATACGGGGTCTTACTACATTCAATTGTAGTAATACAAGAAGTATATATTGTAGGTAATCACATATTAGGTAAACGTGGAATTCACCTTAAGTACTGATCGAGAATTTCGAATAAGCTTGTCATGGAAAAACCATCTACTGTAGCTTTGTATGATTTAAATTATAAATAAAAACAACAAATTAAAATTATAAATCTGTTCTTGAAAGCTGAAAGACTCGTACCTCGGTTCCGATATGAGTTCATCGGACTGAACAACAGTTTACAGAGTAGGTTGACTTCTACGAATCTATAAACTGTTAAATCTTTTTAAGATCGTTATATTTTATTTACGATCATTAAACCTTCATGTCTTCCCATAGTTTTCTTACTGAAGACATAAATTTTATTTACGGTAGCTCAGTTTTTTGCAGACTACGTTCGAATCGTAGTAACATACTAAAGGAGTGCACATACAAGGAGGAATGTGCGTGTGCGGTCTGAATCCCTTATTTCTGTTTATGAATTTAAATTGGAAGATAAATATAATCCTCTGTTTATTTTATCTGCATCTCAACTGTCAAATTTAATCTATATGTTACGAACTATTTAAAAAATAAAAATAAAACATTTATTATAAATGCAATTTTAAAACATTTTTTCATTTCAGAATATCTAATCGTTAATAATTTATAAATATTTAATATTCAGTATAGATTTGATTTCAATTCATACTGATTTCAATATACAAACCGAACAGCAATATTAACCAGATCGTAAATCGATTGGCAGAAGCACTGCTAATTTCCATGATCGCGGTTCTTATCAAGCATTCCTTCAAGGGAAATATATTCTCAAATATTTTTTATCTGGCTATTATTTAAAAGATTCTGGAAAGAGTGGCTTCTGATGACGGGCAAACTGTTCGGAATAAAGTTCTTTAATTTACCTAATTCCGGAAAGAAAACTTATATTTTTATTCTACATTCTTGTAGTGTGTGTGTGTGTGTGTGTGTGCAGCTTGCGCTCCCCCGTTATGTTCATTCTAACCGAAATATAAGTAAGTCGAATATTATTAATTTTATTTTTGTATTTTATGTAAATATATTTACACAGAAATATTTTTAAATAAGCTACGTGTAAACCTCCATCAGAATTAGAATTGCCCTCAATGTCAATAAAATTAGGTATACTATAAACAAAGAGTTGGAATCCTTCCAGAGTTACACATTTTTTCTTAAGTCAGACAATCTTAAAGATTATGCAATACTAGTTTAAATCGTGTAAATTGCAAAGTATGAGAAAAATTAATCGTTAAAAAAATTTGCATATTTGTAAAATATGAGAAAGTATTGTTTAAAAAAAAAAATCTGATATGGACAACACATGACTTCCTTGTGCGACTATTAAATTACATTTACACATTTTTTTAAAGTGAAAAGTACATAAAATTTTATTTCATTAAAAACTTCTGATATTTTTAATTTTTTTTAATTTTTATTATTGAATTATTATTCACAGTAAAACATTTTTTACAATGAAAGGTTAATGATTATTAATAAAGCAATATAATTAAAAGAAAAAGCTATAGAAAGAAAAGGAAATGAAGTCTGATTCGAACCGATGTACTTCCCCTCAGATCCCAAATATTTTATTAATTAAAATTTTATTTGGCTATAACTCTGGAACCAATGAAAATAAATACCGCTTATGATATATCATTTAAAAGCTCTCAATGAGGTTTATTACTGCAGTTAAGAAAAAGTCCAAAATCCAAAAAAATTGGATTTAGGGCTTTTTTGGACACTTTCGGTTCAATCGATTGCAAACAAAAGGAGAGGTGCACAACTAGATGTTACAACAATCCTACATTCAAAATGTCAACATTCTACGGCTAATCGTTTTTGAGTTATGCGAGATATGTATGTACAAACATCACGCCGAAATTAATCAATAGTGGATTCAATGATGGTCAAAATGGATATTTCCGTTGAAATTTGAAAGCCGAAATTTTTCGCGATCACAATACGTCTTTCACTTCGTACAAGGAAGTAAAAACTATTTTCTTTTTATGTAGCTCCCTAGTTAAATAATGTTTTTTTTACTTTTTTTTATCATACCCTTATGATCTTTTATGTTATTGTTGGTTACTATGTTAGTTTATTGAGATACTAATATAAGTTGAGAATTAAGGCACTTTGTTCTTATTAATGAATTCCTTACCGAGTTAAGACTGATTTACAAAAAAATTGATTTGTTATAATTTTTACTTTCTTGTACGAAGTAAAGGAAGTATTGTGATAGCGAAAAATTTCGGTTTTCAAATTTCAACAGAAATATCCGTTTTGACCATCCCTGAATCCATTTTGACTAGTTTCGGCGTGACGTCTGTACGTACGTATGTATCTCGCATAACTCAAATGATTAGCCGTAGGAAGTTGAAATTTTGGATTTAGGACTGTTGTAACATCTATTTGTGCAATTCCCCTTTTGATTGCAATCGACTGGATTAGAAGTGTCCAAAAAAGCCGAAAATCCAAAAGAATTTGGATTTTGGACTTTTTCTTAACTGCCGTAATAAGTCCTCATTGAGAGATTTTCAACGAATAAGTATATACTTATTTTCGTTGGTTCCAGAGTTATAGCCAAATAAAAGTTTAATAAATTAAATATTTGGATCTTACAAGGGGAAGACACATCGATTCAAATCTGACTTCATCTACTTTTAAAAAATTTTTTGATTTAAATATATTGATTAATTAATAATAATTAACCTCTGATTGTAAAAAAAATTATGATAAATAATAATTCAATAACAATGAAAAAAAAAAATTAAAAATATCAGAAGTTATTAATGAAATGAAAGTTTATGTACTTTTCATTTAAAAAAAAAATGTGTATATGTAATTTAATAAGCGTACAAGGAAATTATGTGGTGTCCAATCAAATTTTTTATTATATCAGTTGGAAACGTAAAACTTTCTTTGCGTAGAGTATGAGGAAATGTTTGTAGATTTAATGATTTCTATAACTAAGCTTATAATTTTTATTTAATAATAAGATCTTATTTCGTAAAAGGCAAATACCGACGGTTATTGTCTCATAAAAGTTTAAATATATTTTTCTTTTGTCTACATGATGCAAACGTTGAAATTGATAAATTATTAAATTTATATTATTATATCAATAAATTATTATTAAATATATTGGTTATATTATGATTATTTTATTGATAGATATTATATTTCTATAAGTGACATATTACATATGACACGTGGTGTCTACATCAGATTTTTTCTCTTAATGCACACTAGAGAACTTACTGGCAGAAAATTAAGTATGTTTATTTACCGCCGCTTTCAGGCTGTAGATTTCAATCGATGATCAGTTGATCATCTGGAAATTCAATACGTTTCACGAGAGCAGACTCAAGCGGCAATTTCTTATCAGGGTGTTAATATATCTAAAATTTAATAATTTTAACGCATGATAGTAATGGCATCACGCAGAAAATCAAAACGTTCTAAATTTATTACTGAAAATAATTAAGATGATCGTAAAAATTCGACTCCTTCAGTACTTACTAAATTTGGGTTTAAATCTTCAAATAACATTTTATTCATATATTATACTTTCAAATTATAAATCCTAAATGTTACTGCTAAATAACGGTAATCTGGTTCTTTTGACGTTTAATTACTTTAATTCTTCGTTAATTTTAATTTTTATATTTCTTGAATACTAAAATCTTTGGCGGTAATAGCATGTATAACATGAGTTATATCCTTCTCATCGTTTCTAACATGGTAATAATCTGAGCTTATTTATTTCGAATGCGGCGTGTTGGTACGGCTGGATATACTTCATTCTTAACTTATTGTGCTATAGGTGTCGTTATTAGCTTCTCTAATACCATAATTAACCTGCTATTCCAAATTTTCTTAATTTAAATGCGTAATTCGTTAAATAATCAATTCTTTTCTACATTTTCTATTTTTTTATTTTTTTTATTGTGGGGATAATTAACTGTAGAGTCCTGATAACGATATTTATTTGGTAATACGTTTTCTTAAGGGAAACGAAAGTAGACAACATTCCACAAATCTAGTCTTCTTACATACTTATCTTCAATTTTTTTCAATTATGATTAACAATGACGGTAATATTTTGACGTTCAAAACTGTTTTTGCACGTGGATTTTAACTACAGCCCGTTCATAAATTAGTGTTAATATTATTTATAAGTATTCGCGAAAAAAAAACACATTTTTTTCTTTAAAAAATGAACGTTAAATAAGATTTAACTAAAACATAACAAATTAAAAAAAAAAAAAAATTATATTAAAAATTAAATATGTGTTTAATTTTTGAATCGTTAAATTCATTTAAAAAATTATGAGCCAAGGGTAGAGTTCTGGTATAACTTAATACTACTTTTGTAACAATAATTTTAGTTGACTGCACACTTATACTCGTAGCTATTATCTATCCGACTTGAGTGAAATGTCAATAGTTCAAGAGCTACAAATAAGATTCAAATAAGATCTGGTCTACATGAGATAGGTTGATCGTAAAAATTCGAATAAATTACTCCTTAAGTACTTATTAAATTTGGGTTTAAATCTTCAAATAGCATTTTATTCATACTATTATACTTTCAATGGAATAATAAGTATTGCCTTAATACAATGAACAATTACGTAATTTTCAATACGAATATAATATAGACGACTTACATGCAAAGCCGGATTTAGAGAAATTTATCTTCTGAACAGATCGAATATTTTTGTTCCCTTTTCCCCTCGGCACAAGAGTATTATCAGTAACATTTGTTTCTTAGATGATAGGTAGTACTTTGAATTAAAACTTTATTGTAATTTATTTGTGAACTTGTGAACAAGTCCTAAATCGGTCATATGTTGGCGGGAATTTCAATGTGTAACTGTAAGAGTAAATTCTGTTTCCCGTCAAGGTTTTGGCTGGTTCAAAGCTGTCAGTTGTGTTGTAACTGATGTAAAAGCGTTTTCTTTCTTTTCTTTATTTGGTTCCAAGAAGATGTAGACTCAATATTTTTTCTATAAAGTAGTGACAAAAGTAATGTTAGATAAATAAAATATTATTGATATTTATGCGGTAGACGCAAAAAAATAAAAATAAGTTTAACAGAGAAACTTTTTTTATAATTTTTTTCTTCCACTTCACTACAAACCTACAAACTCGGGTTCATTTTGTTCATCCTAATGAAACTACCTTTTTCTTATAAAAACATGAAGAATTTTAAACCTATACAAAACACCTAACGTACTTTTTTTTACTGTATCTCAACAAGTATTTTAAACATTGCAATATCAAATATTGAAAAATACCTAAAATTCTAAAACGTTTTCAAAACAACATTTCAAAATATTATTTACAAGAAATCTTTAAAAATGATGTTGGCAAAGTGGTCGTTGATCTATTAAAAATATATGATCTGCCTGTTTCTAATAAAACATTCAACTAAAAAAAAATTAAATGCTGTTTTATCTCTAATTTTTGTCTGTTTTTTTTTTAATTTCCCCAAAAGTAAATTTTTTGACATATGAATTTATTTTTCCGTTTTACATCCTTTCTTAACAATTAAATAATTCTTATTTAACTTATTCTACGACTTGGAACGAGAATAATTTTCAAATTTTTTCTGCACGATTTTTTTAATGGTACGCTTCACGGCGAATACTAAAATAAAATCTGGATAAAGTCATTTCTGATGTCCGCTGTACGGGATCATACGTGAGTTTACAAAAATATTCGATTTATTTTCATTAAAAACAAAACAAAAATTATAATATTGGTTAGTATCTAAAACCGGTTAATCTAATTTCTATTGAAATGAATATACAAAATTGTTAACAGCTTTCTTAAAATTCTTAGCGATATCTTTACTGCCCATCTAGTGGTAAATCATTTGTTTAACTGTTGGTTTTCAAAGTCAAAGATTCTGAGGTTCAAATCCTAATAAACGTTAGTTGTTTTTATACGGATCTGAATACTAGACAGTGGATACTGGTGTACTTTGATGGATGGAGTTCAATTAACCACACGTCTCAGGAACGGTCGGCCTGAGTCTGTACAAGACTACATCTTAGTTACATGTCATTCATATCATCCACACCTCATTGTGCCTTGGGGAGATTGCTTATTGTTCACTAACTGAACAGATTGCAACACATTAGGAATAATAATACTGTAAATAATATCATTGAATAATATCAACGTTATTCGCTTATCAACGGATAAGATGTTTAAAAGTATGTAAAACAAAGTACATCGTAATAAGAACTTAGTTGTTATGCGACACATATAACTTCATTATTTGCAAAATAATTTAAATTATTAACAAAAACTAATAAATTGTAATAAAATAAAATCTTCGGCAAAAATTATTCTAAAATAATTACGAATTCAAAATTGAATACCTAAAAAGTACGGTCCTAACATTTTTACTTCCTTGTATGAAGGAAATAAAGAAAGTATTATAATCGCGAAAAATGTCGGTTTTCAGATTTCAATGGAAATATCCGTTTTTACCATTCCTGAATTCATTTTGACTAGTCTCGGCGTGACGTATGTACGTATCTAGCATAACTCAAAAACGATTACCGGCAGAATTTTCTTAACTGCAGTAATAAGCTCTCACTGAGAGCTTTTCAACGATATATCATACGCGGTATTAATCTTCATTGGTTCCAGAGTTATAGCCAAATAGAATGTTTTTTTAATAAATTATTTGGATCTTACAAGCGGAAGGCACATCGATTCAAATCCAACTTCATCTCTTTTTTAATTTATATTTATTGATTTATTAATAATTATTAACCTCTGACTGTAAAAATAATTTTACAATAAATAATAATTCAATAATAAAAAAATAAAATAATATCAGTTATTAATGAAATAAAAATTCTATGTACTTTTCATTTAAAAAAATGTGTATATGTAATTTAATAGGTGTACAAGGAAGTCGTGTGGTGTCCACGTCAAATTTTTTTGTTAGTCAATTTATTTTGTTATTTATAGGAATGATGTTTTTTATTAACTTTTACGCCTGATATGTCCATTATAAAAAACTTACCGTTACAAACCGAAATCTAAAGAACGAAAGAGAATTTGTATGTTAACTAATTAATACATTTGCGAACACGATATAATAATGTTCTTATACAACACGATTTTACCTTAAAAATTTAATCACAAAGCGCCATTGAAAATTTTAAAGTACCTGAAAGTGTTCAAAATATTTATCTATATATTCTAATGGAACAAGAAACGTAATTATTCTTAACAAGATTGTTGGCGAAGTTAATTGTATCGATTTATTGAGTCGTGACCCAATACGTGTTCGTACTTGCAGTGCTCTAACGGTCGTAGTAAACTAAAGAAGGTCGGTTCCAAAATCCATTTATGATGCTTTTTAATAATATTTTTATTTTATTTCACGATTGTTTGTAATACTTCTTAAAATAAAATCTTTTTTTATTTCTTTTTTTTATATTTGCTTTAATTATAGTGCTAAGTCATTTAAGACATCGTAAATATAATTTTAAATAAAGACTTTTTCTTTTACTTAATAATTAAACCATAATACTGGTTTCTACTCCTAACTGACAACCCTGCAAACTTTAACTTTCAATTAAATATGTCCGCCAGATCGTCAAAAAAAAAACAGACTACATATATGAACGCGGGTGTCAAAAAATAATCCACTGGTAAATATCTTGACTTTTAAAGTATTAAATATGTATCGGAATAATTGGATATTGTCACACCTATTTGAGATAATTAAACTATAATAACGAAAAATACAAAAATTGAAAAATGATTATATAATTTTGTACCTCCATAAAAATCGATTAATTATAATTCTATAATAAACTCTCTCACTTAATTTACTAAGTATCTTATTCGTGATAAAATAACTAAACTAAGTATCTTTATTTGATTTTATATTTTATGGATATAATTCTTTATTATTAATAAGTAAAAGCATATTTAATAATTCTAAGTACATTAATTTCTATTTTATTAAATGTAATATTACTTCGATTTTAAAGGAACGTCACGTTAAAAAAAATACAAAATTGTTCACACATTGGGTTTCTTAATCATTAATTTGCAACAGGCAGCTTAGACAAGTAATAAAATATTAAAGCTAATTAATTTAATTCTCTTTTATTTATTCTGTTACGTACGAGTACTTATCACACTGAGAACAACTTATTACGTACACCACATAAAATTTCAAATTTTGAAATTCACGGAGCGGAGCGCTTAACAAACAAATTTATATGAAAAAGAATCTATATGAAAAAGAATTTATCCTGCAATATCTGCAAGTTGCAAAAAATAATTATTGAAACCAAACAAAATTTTTCAATCGCAAATTAATATTTTTGGGAGTATTTTTGTCGGCTAGTTTTATTGCCGGTCAAGTTTATTTTCTGTCGAGAACATTTATAAAGCATCTTTGAAAATAGATTTAAAATAATAATATCGGTACTGTACTCGTGTGGCTTAAGTACGAACGAAAATAAAATTTTTTGATTTACCTTTAGAAGGTATCAATTTTTTATTTGACTTTCTGCGTCATTGTAATTTTAATTTCCTAAAGTAGTATTAAGCAGTCGTGTAAGAATTCATAAAAATTAATGTAGCGATAAATAAATTTACGTTATTAAAACGTTATCACTTACCTTGCGGCTCTGGAGCAGCGGGTTAAATATAAAAATAAGTAGGACCAGACGATAACTAGTACAACCGACACGAAGAGGACTGATACTGTGTGCTTTACTCCCCTCCAGCTTGTACAAAACCTATCCCACTTTCATTTTTAGTGCAATCTGTACATGCGCAGTATAAATACTACTTTCTCAAAAGTGCGCTCACTTTTAAAATCTTTTACCGCTATTGTAATCCAGCGTCATCCTCCAGTAGAAATTTTTTATTTTGTCAGATGAATATTTTTCACCTTATTACTTATCTACAGCGCAAGAGAATATCTTGAGAACGCATAGAAAAAATTCTGCGAAATGTTTTACAACCGTTTTTCAAAACGATAAAATCGAATTTAATTATAAATTCAATAAGACAACTCGAATAGCTTTGTAATATACTAATCGTCGTAAACGGCTCACTTTACTCAAATATATATATATATATATTGTCGCCGAATGGCTTCGACGGCATGTGGCACTTACTAACCTTATGGTAGCCCTGAAAAGGGCTGATTTTATCGTTGACTGGCTCCTAACCTTATGGTAGCCTTGAGAAGGGTTATTGTCGTCGAATGGCTTCGACGGCTCGTAATTCATAACCTTGTGGTGGCCCTGAAAAGGACCGTTTTTTGCGTTAGCTCTGAGAAGAGCTGTCGGGTCCGGAAGCTGGTCTCCAGCAAAGTCGGGGAGTTGCGGCTCGTCCATTGAAGTCAGACCGGGCTTTCCCTCAGCGGCGGTTGGGTTCCCACTACAACGTGGCAGTGGTGACCCTCAGAGCCCCGCAGTATCGGGTCGGCGTCGATCGTCCTTCGCCTGCGCGGCCGAGGCAGTTCTCCTGGAGCGATCCCACGCTGGGCCGGCTACTGCTGTTAAGTCCGCCGGCCAGGGCGATTGTAGCTCGGCAAGCTGGAGCGGAAAGGTAGCCTCCGCGTCCAGCGGCTCCCTCGGCGGGCCGGCCAGGCATGTTGCTTCGGCGGGGATGTTGGAATTCGTCGGGAGGTCCCACGTTGTGGCGGCCAGGGAACTTCTCCTTGGTCTTCTCCAGGTGTTGATCGACGATGAATTGAAGATTCACTCTCGTGCACGCTCTTTTATTGGAGCCTGAGAGTGGTGGGGCTGCAGCGCCGCTATGGTGAGAGAACTGCGCGATGGGAGTGATACTTGTATCAGCGCGTACGTATACTGTGCGTCAGCTCACATCGTTGCTACCGCGTTCGCTCACCGATATTAAATTAGGCATGTATATGGTAACAATATATATATATTTTATTTTTTTCAATAAAGCTTGTGTTTGTTGCTAAACCATCCAGTTGAGGAGTTTGGCTGAATGGTCTGTAGTTTTCAGTAGGATATTTCGCATGCCGTATAATTCTAATGAAAATTTTGTTTCTTAAGGAACTCTGTTTTTTTTTTTTTTTGGTATAAATGTTTTTAGAGAAAAAAAAATTTTTCTTTAAGTATTATTTAACTCAAATTCGTTGATCAGTAATATGCTGTTGCTCTTATCTACAGTAAAAATATCTTGTTCAGTTAAGAAATTGGGGACTTGATGAACGCCTGCTGCTTGGGAAACCTTAAGCTTGAGCTGTCCTCGGTGCGGGGTCGTTTTCTTGTTCTGGAGTTCCTCTACGAGTGAATTGTACTTTTACATAATCTAATCCTTTACGTTATTCACGATTTCTTCTTTTTCAATTTAGGTTTTGCAAGTGTAGGTCCATGTTGAAGATGGCTGGATCCTTGGTGTTTTCTGGTGGGTTAGAAGGCTGGATGTACACTGATCTGGGGATTATATTTTCTCCAACGGTTGTACAATAAATCTGATGGCTAAAGTACTTGTCGAGTAAAACCTGCTTGTGAACATTCTTTGCTGCAATTAAAATATAAATATTACATTCAGTCAATGTTTAAAATTATCTTTAACATTTATTGAATTCAAACTTTTGTCATGATAAAACCCATTAATTCTTACAAACAAATAAACAATCATAAATGGTCCTTTATAAACCCTTTGCAGTATTTCTCTCAGCAAATATTCTCAGAAAAATCCATCTTTTTTCATTAGTAATTTTCTTTAATTAGTTCTATAAACAATTTTTTCATATTTTTAACATTTTTTTAAATAAAGCTACAATTTTATAACAAATATGTCAAATTTATTCAAATTTTTTTGTAAATCTTTCTTAATTTTGGATACTAACATTTAAAAAAATATCAGTATATTTCATGATTTCCGAAGTATTTATAGAATTAAAAAAAATTATACATTGCTGTATTCTTTTTTATTCAGCAGTAAATTTTGTTTTTTTTAAATTTTTCTTTGTGAAAATGAAATACGAAAATTGAAGTATGAAAGCAGAAATGAATAAATATAGTAAACTACTGCTTTTGAGAATGACTTAACAATAGAATAAGCTCTTTATTGCAAAGGTCACTGTGAAAATTTGGATTTTTTAATTTGCATTGCCTATGTAATAGAAAGTTTAATACACCAATAAGAAAGTTTAATTCCAGTTAAAGTGTAATAGAAAGTTCATTTCCAATGAGGCAGGTTTGGAAACCATCAGAATTGGAATGACATTGCCCAACTTAAAACTTATCAGTGGTATTGTGTAAGTTCTCGTTCTCATTGGATTAGAGACTGTCTGAAAAACTGAAACTAAAAAATCAAACTGAAGGAAGAAATAAATGAACATTCTTAGCAAATTGGAGAAACTGAAAAACATAATTTTTACTTCTGAAATAAAAGAGATATTATTGTACCAATATTAATTAATAAGTAATATCATTGTAATGTATACTAAATAATATCTTCAAATTCCAGCAACTTTTCTTGGATGATATTTTTATATTCTTACTGTATTGATATTTTTATATCTTCTGTAGACATTTCCTCAATTTGGATCATCAATCTCTATTCAATTTTAGTTTTTCTTACTTCAACATTAAAAGATGTACTTTAATGTAATTTTGATTTTTTTGTTCTCCCCTTTTTTTTGACACTATGTATTTTTAAATACTCTTTAATCCAAGGATATGGGAAATACATAATTATGCAACAATTTTATTTCCTAAATTCATGATCTCAGCTGATGTCAACAAAAAACTAACCATATTTCTACAATTATACCTTAGTCCATTTTTGAATTCAAAAAGATATTCATTAAGGTATTAAATAAATGCACCTCTATTCTTTAAAGAATTTCAAAATCACCAGTTTTAAAAAAGAAAGTTTAAGAATTAAGAAGTGTTGAAACATGTAAAATTTTAATCCTTGTGCATCTTAAAAAGTATTACATTAAAAAAAGCAATAAATTATTAAATTTAACATTTATGAATATATTTATCATTGAATTAATTATTTAAAAATTAAATTGAGATGTTATAACTGATGCCTAGATTCTAGAGATATGCTGCATAATTTATGTTAAATTCCAATTTCCTAATGACAAAATCAAATTAAATTAAATATAGGATAATTAGCTGCCGGGGGTGTCACGTCACATCTCCACATATAGGTCCTCCGGGCGGGCGGCGTCTGGGAATGGGACTATTAGGTGTCCAAAATTGATTACCTCTTGTGTAAAAATGGGGTTTTTTTTTTGAAAATTGATCAAGGAAAAGCGAAAAAAAACATCAGCAAATCATCCCAACTAAATTTGGCTTGGATCGAGTCAGGCATCTTTTAAAGATTGCACACTAACAAAATCCATAAGCAAATTCACTCAATACGAGAACTGAAATCTTAAATAAAAATTAAATTAATTGATTGTTTATTTATTATATTCAGTTTACGAAACAAATTATTCGAAATACGAAACTAACCTTCCTTGACACAATAACATAAGAGTAGTTGGCTTTAAAAACAGTAAATCGCTAAGGATACAAAATTCAGTATTTTTTCAAGAAGATGCTCGCAGCCGATCTGTAGTTAGTTGTTAGATGGCGCCACTGAAGGGAGAAAATATATAAATATCTTTTCTTTTTAAATACACACATTGCACTATAACATCATTAAAATAATTCAATGATACTGTAATAATAAAATATTAAAATAAAGAACAGTAATTTACTGTATAACTTAGCAAGAACCTAACCTGTATTTCTGCATTAAATGCGAGTCTCCATTTAAGCGATTTCATTACACGCGGAAATATCCGCAACGTAACACCCGCGTAAATTGAAGGTGCACTGTATAATAAATTTATATAAATATATATATGTACCTGCGTATCTGAGATAAAAGGCACTATGTCTCAAATGTTAAAATTTTCAGAACCAGTTGAATGATTCTTTTACGTATTTTCTTAAATTTTGCACTTTTATCGACACTCTTTGTAAACTGTTTTTATGGCATAATACATACAATTTACACATATCTAACATATATATTTTAGATTTTGGTAATCTTCAAAAATATTATTTAATTACTGGACTTAGTGCGTTTTATCTGTGTGAAAACAACTGTATAGAACATTATTATGAAAGCATTATGTCCTATTAAGAAATTAAAATTCAGTTTATAACATAAAATAGTTTTATTTGTGTTCCCATTGTTTTATTACACTACAAAATTGTTGAAGAAACAAGTAAAAAAATGTAACGTAATATCAGGTTTTAAAAATGTTATAATACAAAGTAGTAAAACTAAAATTTCAGACTTCTTCATCTCCTGGACAGTCTGCAGCACTCTTCGTGTATCTCAAATTTTTATAGAAGACATATCATTCGATGGGTAAAAACTTCAGCAGGGATAAAATGCCATCGTATTTTCCTGAAGAAATAGGTATAGATTCATCAGCATTTACTTTTAGAGTTTGTGGAAATTCAAAGGCTTTTCGAGTATTTCACTTTAAATCACTTCCTTAAATCATTTCCTGAGAAATTTTGTAATAAAGATGGCCAATATTTTCTTGTGTCACTTGAAGATGAATACATTGTGAGAGTTGAAGTTTTTCCTTACACATCCGTTTTTCTGTACACCATAGGAGAATTTCCTTCACTGTACAAAAACTTAAAGTTTTTGAAGTCTGGTAATTCCATATTGTGTACAGTGAAATTTTTTGGACGTTTCGCTAATAACATTTTGCCAATTGCGAAGTGTTAATACGATTAATTGTGGAAGTTTTTTGTTTTGCGTTCAACCAGAGCATAGACTGTGTCTGTTTCAGTGTGTGTATGTCCTCGCAATAGAAATTTATGATTAATTACTCTAACCTGACTGTATTTATTTAGAATCCAAAAATAACACATGATAACCAATATAATTTTATTCTGTCCGAAACAGTTGTTCGTCATTGAATTTGGTGTAACACTATCTGTCCATTTAAGTATAGCAGAGGCAAACTCATTTCCCCCACATCCTGCATTCAACTCATCCCACATAATGCAATGTGCTAAGCCATCAGATGAATCGTACAAAGTAAAATTGAACATCCACAACTTTCTTCGGTAGAAACTTTCACTGTTTGATAACATTGCTATTGCAAGACACTTCTAAAGATCAGCAGTTATTACTTTATGGCTAGAGTTTTTCTTTGAATCAGCAGTATCACTAGATTTTTCTTTGTATTGTTTTTGCTTCTTGCAAATGAGCATTATAATTTGATGTGATTTTCTCTTTTTGTTCTTCAAATAAATTACATTTCAACTGAGCAATATATGAATCACATACATCATACGCATCACTTTCAACAGCTTTAAAAGACAAATTGGATTTTTTATTACAAATATCAGAGTATAGTCTTTTTTTTGCAATACAAAAAAAATGCTTTTGGTCTTATGTTATGTTCAGTACAGAATTGCAAATATAATTTGTACATTCTTGAAATTCTGAGACCTGGCTCTAAAATGTTTTTCCCCGACTTCTCTCTTGAGTAGTGATGGTGATATGAAGAAAATGCTACTGTATGATTGAAAACATTATCAATAACTTCCTGTTGACTTTTGTTTGTTGGAGTGTTAGTTCCCCGTCTATCTAGTTCAACTATTCCTCCTTCTCATCTTTTCTTGATTGGATTAATAACTTTATTTGATACACAGGGTGTTTAGAAACATTTGGCAGATCCTAACTTTTTGTTTATTCACTACAAAACTGTACATAAGGTTTGGTTTTTTTTTTTTTGGTTTCCACTTTCTCTTGGCTGTGATCAGTATATTTCCTTCACCTTAATACAAGAACTAATATATTGTCTTTTAATATTAACATATCCCTTCATGCCAATATTCCTTAAATATCTCATTTTTTTTTTCTGGAATTTTTTCCCTACACTTAAATTTACAGGTACATGGAGGCTTTATTTTTTTTGCAGCAATGTTCTTCCCTCTTTTGTTAATATACTGCTGCCCTAATGCTTGTCTTGACTTCCGTTTGTTACACATTCATTATAGTGGCTGACACTGATGTTTTCTACCTACTTTAACAATCATTGAGTTACTTACAACCGTTCTTATTTGAAAAGTATTTGTTGAAGTTTCATCAGCTGAATCTATACTTTCTTCATCTGGGCAGTAGTTGCATCTTTATCTGTGTCATCGATTTCACTTTCACTCAAATATAAATTCTCATTCAAGATATGGTATTTTGTCATGGATAATGAATGGGTCATCAATATCTAAAGTCAATCTTTTGAACAGGAAGGTTTATCCCCAAAATTGACATTTTCATTTGGTTTAAAGGGGGGACCATCCATAAAATTAGCATCCATTTCATCTGACATGATTAAAATAATAATTTTATATTATGTTATAATTTAAAACAATCTTTACAAGTTTGTAAAGCTTAACAAAGATTGTATACAAGATTGACAAGTTTGTAAAACTACAGTAGTTATAGATTGCTGATTAACTGCCAAAATTATCATCATGTTAATCTTTTAATATGCTGAGTGACACAGCTGCCAATTGGCAGTTATATCAGGGGCCATCAGCACCTTATGCTTAAGTCATATGGAATGCATTTTACTTATGCTGGCCTTTCAGTTCAGGTGTTAACTTTTGTGGTGAGTAAGTTGAATACTTGTGTTGTAAAGTTATTTGTGGTCCCAAGGTTTTTCAGTTATTTTGGCTCAGTTGTATGGCTGATGGTGAAATCCTGGGTCCGTCTCAGTCAAAGAGACAGCGATAATGTTAAAAAGGAATTATCCATGGAAGAACTAAAACATATTTTGAAAAATGAGAGTAGGAATAGTGAATCTAGTGGTGAAAATGACTCCAAGTATGAATATTTAGATGACACTGATGTCAAATGTGGTAGGGAAAGTGATCGGAGTGAATATGAAATTCTTATTGACCCTCAGCTGTGTAAACTATACACAGAGAAACTGAAACCAATGACAATGATATTTAGATAACTGAAAATGACATTGATACAAATATACCTGTACTAAAAACCACTCAACATACAACAAATATGAAAGTGGCAAGCAATATTGTGTGGGCGACTGGTTCACTAGAATTAAAAAAAAATTAATTTTGTTGAAAATCCTGAACTTTGTACACCCATTCCAATTAATGGTAAGCCAATTAACTATTTTCAACTTGACTGTAATGAAACGAATAATTATGCACAAGTCTTAGAACAAAAATTAATTACCCTAAATCTTGTTTTTCACGGAAACCTGTAACAAAAGACAAATCTTGCTTGTTTCTGGAACGTGTTTTACACATGGGGAACATTAAATTAAACAGAATAAAAGGTTATTGGTGTACCAATTGTTTAAGATGCTAGTTTTCTGTAATTATATTGGCTGGAATAGATTTATGGTAATTATGAGAGCTATTCATTTTTGTAGTAATGAACTAGCAGCAAGTAATCGTATTCATAAGATACAACTTTTAATTGATTTTTTTAATTAAAAAAATGGCTTAATTTGTACTATCCTAAAAAGGAATTATGTACAGAGTAGGGGTTTGTGGCATGGGCGCTTAATTTTTTGACAGTATATTAAGAATAAAAAACATAAATACGGGATTAAAAATGTATTACATAAGTAATATTTTAAAACTAATAATAATTTTCATAGTAATTATACTAATTAAACTAATATTAATTGCTATGAGAACCATTAAATCTAGTTGGCGCCAAATGGTGTATGTGGCTCTACAGAACATCCATTCATTTAGGAGGCCAATAGCACCAAATACATATAAGATTTTAGTGATATTAGAGTAAAAATGTTAGTAACCCCCCTCCCCGTTTTATCCTATTATTAATACTACTAGAAAAAATGAAAAGTTGGGTTTTCAGAAAAACTGTCAGATCGAGTGGCACTCAACATGTTAAATGATGATAATGAGCAGCAGCAGGTACGTGAAATAATTATCCCTTCTACAAAAAAAAAAAAAACACAACAGAAAGATAGATGTGATTTTTACACACAGGAGGGCAAACACAACAATGTTACCAGATGTGAAGTGGCATGACTTTATCAGGAGTAATTTCCTAGAACAATCTGCAAAATCATTTAATTTTCTTAAAACACAACTCTTAAGTTATCATTGGTGATCAGGCATGTGAACACCTGGTGTAGAGGAGAATATCCTACAATGAGTAGGACAAGAGTACACAAAAATTCAAAACTACAAGTTGTACGACTACGGGAAGATATTTCATGAACAGGTCCCTACCCTTACCATTTACACACAAGCTGGATCTTGCATCTTCTCACTTCTCAGTAAAAGTTATGTTTTTTCATTTGTTCCTCCACCAGCAAATTACATATAATGTTCAGTGATGAGATCATGACTTGCTATTCAAACTAGATACCAGCAAAGTATATGTAGAGTAAATGTTTAGATTATATAGGCTTCATGATCTACCCACTAGACTTAATGGTAATATCTATATTGATTTCCTGTCGGAAATTCTTTCACATTTCTTGGAAACTGTGTCTCTGCAAGGCAGATAACTGCTATGGTTCATGTGTAATGGAGCTTCTCAACACTTTAGCTTACACATAAAGTTGAACAGTAATGATGAAAGACGATTAGGAAGGAAAGGTCCAGTAGCATGGCCAGCTTATTCACTTCATCTAAAGCCCATTTTTTCTATTTAAGGTTACATTTCTTATATTACATACAGCAGTTATATTTTAATTATGAAACACATCACTTATAAGTAAACAAATTAATTTTCTAGGAATAATTAAAAGTAACTAAAATAATATTCAAAAGTTTTATTAAATATATATAGTTAAAAATTGTTATTTCAAATACAAATTCACAAACACAAACAAATATAGTATATATGTTATAATATTAAAGCACCATATAACTTATTAATTAAAAATAAGCAAAATAAAATTTGCAGATTTTCAACATACAAAAATCTTTTCTTTTCTAAAATATAAAATTTAGAATATCTTAAGGCTTTGAATCAGTAACAATATTAATACTGCAGGTTCTAGTCTGGGATTTTAATAAAAACTAATAAATTCTATTCAAGATATAAAAGAAATGAGCTGCCTTAGAATACCTACCAATGCAATACAATACCTACCATAGTTTTTGACCAAATGGAACGCTTTGTAATTTATAAATGAAATAATAAATAGGGCCTACTAACATTAAAAATAATAGAAATCTTCTCTTTTTGTAGCTTTAAATGTAGGAATAAAATCCTTTCACTTACGTTCTTCAAGCTTCTGATAATATATGCCATTAATCTAATGGTACATTAATAATTTGATATTTGTTAGATAAGAGTCCTTTCTGGGATATATACATAAGATTAGCTTAACAAGTAGTCAGTATGTCAATCATTAAATTGATTCCAGTGCCACTCATTCATGTACTTTATGAATGTACAGCGTAAATTGTGCAATTTTCAAAAGGTGAGCATTAGCAAACTGATTTAGATCCATGGACTAGTATCTTAGATAATGTCATGCACACACTGTTAGATTCTCTAACATCATATCTGTGAGAACTAAAAACAAGCAAAAAACCAGGTTTTGAGAATAACGTGGTTGGTTTTGTGTATCTCTATTCTTTGGCATTGGTTACTAATATATTTTTACATCCCACATACAATGTATAAAAATAAAAAATCTAACTTCTAAAGTTATGTTTATCAATAAATACAAAAGTCTAGCTTGTTATCCGTCTTCCTATCAGACAATATTATCATGAATAAATAAAATATTATTACAAAATGTAAATATGACTAACAATATTCATAATTTACATAATATTCATAGTAACAAAAGAAGAAAATTACTTCTAATGATCATATGAATTCTAATAAGATATTTATTTCCGAGAGTGACAAATATTCTGATATTTGTATATATATCAGAATGTAACTACACAGTTTAGAGCAATGAAATGAAATCTAACTCCAAGCAATCTTTAAGAACAACCTGCATATTTAAGAATACTTAATTTAACAATTCTATCTGTTGTAAACACTGTAAAAGCAATGAAAGAGATTTAAGAAAATATACATAAATAAAGCTACTTTTATTTTATAAAAATCACTTAAACTAATTAATATCTATAAAAAAAATACTATTACAAAATTTTTATAGCAAGGTAAACCTTATCAAGTAAGCTTTTATTTCTTCTACAGCGATATAAAAATATCATGATGAATAAACATAAATGGTAATCAGAAAGAATACACTATGATAAGGTAAATCAACAAAAGATACTAGTTTAATCCAGGCCACAGATTTATTCAGGTCCAACAAATTGTAAAACTAAGATTTAGTTTAAGAGATTTAAAGAAATGATTTCATAGACAAATATCCAGTAGGCTTTAATTGTGTATCAGGAAAGAGTATCAAGGACATTAAAATGATTTATTACAATCAGATGGAAGTGTAAAATAATAAGAGTAATCAAAAGTGAGTAAAGTGTAAATAATGAGATGTTTTATTTAACATAAATGTCACAATAGTTTCATAAAATCAGAATGGCATATGATTGTTTATCTCCCACAAAAATAGTTTTATTCAGATTTAAAGAATTGTGTAGTGATGATGGGATGCATCAAGCCAAAGGAATCACACCCCAGTGCTTTCTTCTCATCAAATTGTGAAGAAACCAGCAATTAATCATAGTTATGGGCCAAATAATGTGTGTGTGTGTGTGTGTGTGTGTGTGTATATATATAAACAGAATTTCAAGCAGAATATTTTTACAGAAATTATTAAAAAATACTTGTTCAGTAACAAGTGATAAACAATTCTTAATAAAAAAGATTCTATCAAAAATAATTTTTTTTTTTATGTATGCTTTTTGGTGAGACATCATGAAAGATACTCTTATCTCACCATAAAAAAACCAGACCTGCTTGGAATTGATCCCAGGAAATCAGTTTAGCACACTGAAATGATATTGAATGAATAAAAAAAATGATAAAAATAAAGCAGTGGCAAGAGAATTTATTAATAGAAAAACGATTTAAAAATTTGTAAAAGTGCACTACCTTATTTGGACAAAAGCATCTTACTTGAAATATAATTGAAAAGCAGAAGATAATAAATAAACGGGTAAAAGAGGTTTGGACGAAGCAGGTTTAACTTTAAAAGTGATGCTTCATAAATAGTAATATACAAACACATTTGATAATAAATTAATTGAAAGTACAATAATAACATTTACAACAACTACTTATTAATAGTAATATTTGATAAAAATATTGGATAGCTAAAAGCCAATTGAAGCTTACTAGCGAGTCAACATAGACTTAGTAAGGCCTTAACTTCGAAAAAATTCACTACAGCAAATAAATCATTGGAATAGACTTGGAAAAGAATGTAGAATAGAAGTGTATCCTTATGTCCATGAGTGAATAACTATTTAATTTGTTTATTAGCAAATTAAGGAAATATTTTTAGTTTTTCGCCGACACCAGCATTATTTTTTTTTTGGGGGGGTGAAAAACGCCTGTGCGTTATCATCGCCCGGAATTTCCTTCAATAAAAAGGTAAAATAACTCTAAAATAATAAAACCTATAAGGTTTAAAATTAATATAAATCATATAATAAACATTTATTAAAACAAAAGCCAAAAATTGAGATAAAACTCAAAACTAATATGATGGAGTCTTTAAAATATAAAAGTTAAAATAAGAAAAAAGAAACTATATAAAACTTACCTAATTCCGATAGGTTGTGCAAAAGCCTTCCCTTCTCGGATAATAAAATTAAAGACATAGAACCAAAAAAATCAAAATTGAAAGTAAAGGAAAAAATGATCAAAAACTCTTCTAGCATAAAAATATATATGATAATATTAAATTTTTTGCAGTAACCTGGTACTACGCAAAAACAGAAACATCCGGTTCATAACTTCGTTATTATTGTACAAGATACCACGGATGTTTCTGGGTAGATTAAATTTACGACGCAACGCCACATAACATATGCAGTCTATGGGAATGTGGTGCAGTCGTGCGGCAGTTGCATCGTGTGCATAGGGGTGTGTGTCCTCCTGACATTAGGTACATTAGCTTTATCTTTAATTGCATGTAAAAATAAAATAGAACCAATACATAGGCGAGGAAATTTCACATAAAATACCTCCTGGGTACTTTTTTCTACAAGCAAAACTAAGGACACTAGCAAATTTTTACAATAAGCACCAAAATTGTGCATGAAGTAGAGTAGCTTGGAAACTGGGTACCTTCTTGTATACAGTAACACTAAATGCATAAATTATTAATTTATCCATACTTTCTTAATTTTGCTTGTAGAAGTGTTCGGGAACTTTTTTATGAAAAATTATCTTAGTTTTCTACTGGTGGAATTTATTTTTTATTAGATTAAAAATAAACAAAACAATGATGAAAAACTAAATATTTTTTCAAATAAAGTTTTTTCCTCAAACAGCAAAAAATTTGCAAAATTAATCAAATCTAACTAAGGTTAAATATTAATAAATTACATATTTTTACATAAATATATTAAACTGTATAAAAATATCTGTTTTCGTTAATTTTTTATAACCATTTGTTTATAGTGTCATTTTCATGTGTTTACAAAGTATATTAACATTTACTTCCTAAAAGTTGTTGAAAAATTTAACTCCCAGTTTAAGAGTGAAGAATGTTAGCCAAGGTACCAAAGTAGGCATTTTCTAAAAAATGCAATTTTTAAATGTTGATAAATAAACAATTAAATAAGATATGGAGATATACCTTATGGATTGAGTAGGTAATAACCTGAAGAACAGAATGCTATATTAATTTTTCATTTTTTGCAATTTGTTTATTGTTAGAGATGTTTTATCAACAACTTGTAAATTTTCATAATAGATGAGGATTAACAGGCAACCAGAAATGAAAAATTCATTGAAATTTTGACTGATTTATAGCCTTGTCTTATGAATCCCTACCTTTTTGAAATTTTTAATTATCTCTAATAGAAACAGAGTTATGGAAGTTTATTTATAGTGTACCCTTGAGTTATACTACCTATGTATGATAGCTGTAGCATGATTTTGGTGCTTATTGTAAAATTCGCTAATGCCCTTAGTTTTGCTCATAGGAAAAGTATCCAGGAAGTTATTTATGTGAAATTTCCTTAAATATCTATTGGTGCTTCTTATCTTTACATGCAATTAAAAATAAAACCGCTACTGGCGAGAAACTAAATATTTCTCCTTAATTTGTTAATTAACAAATTAAATAGTTAATTGCTCATGTTTGCTAGGCATACTTTTATTTTACATATTTTTCTGAACTCGTTCCAATAATTTATTTTGTAAATTTTTCTGAGGTTAAAACCTCTATGATTCAGCTATACTGTCTGATTATATTGACTAAAGAATCTTTCACATCAAACAATACCAGAAATGATTTCATGTAAATTTACTTGTGAACTTTTTAATATCTGATGTACATCAAAATGTATATTATATGATACCATTATAATCGTACAGTTAAAATTAACTTAGAAATTGACTGTTACTATAGTTGGCTAGTCATAACAAAAATTGCATTATTTTCAGAAATAATATACTTAAATTTTGAGCTAGATGAAAATATGTTATGCTCTGTGTATACATTTCTCTCTTTATAGTAAATATTGTGTGTATCTAACACACAATAATTTCGTAGAGAAGTCTACGAAAATCTCAGTTGAGTATTTGAATGCATTTTAAAGAAAATCTACCTTAAAAATTTTTTTCTGATGCAATCAAATTTCAAGAGTAATCAAGACAAAACTACAATAAAAGAAAAATTAAATCAAAATACTGAAAGGGAATTTGAAGCACTGAATATTCAACTCAATTTTTAGTAATCTTTAGTACTCAGTATAGGGAATTCAATATTTAGTATAACCAAATGGAACGTACAAGCATGCTATATAAGATTACATAGTTTTTATAATAATATTCACCAAAACTATTTAAGTATGCAAGTCATTTATTCCATATGACTATACTGATCTTATAAAATCAGTAAACAAATTTAAACCCACAATTGTAGAAAATATTCTATTCTTTGGAAAAAAATTAAATATCATTCTCAACTGTAGTGTACTTATATAATCAGCACATAAATAAGATTAATTTAGTAAAATCTTTAAAAAAAAATACAATTCATTCCTAAAACCAAATTTCAATTTTAAAACTGCTTTATAAAACCAAATACTTTAACCAGCCGCTTTATTTATAACAGCATACAACAGTGTGAGTAAATAGACATCATAGACGTTTATTACAAAAGTGATAAAATAAAACTGAAGCAATTTACTGAATAATTGAGTATATTTATTTGCATTTACTGTGGTGAAACAAATTCCTTAATTCTATCAGTAATCCTTCCCAGTTTTTCAGCAGAAAGGAAAAGAACACGACGATAAGGTACCATAGTTATATCATCTTCAAGCCAATTGCCGCTCAAACCGGAATCAGTTTCTCCTTTAACACTGAATTCAAAGCGACAATCTGCTTCCTGTAAAAAAATCATGAAATAACATTTTCATTCCAGAAAGAGATTAATACACCTAGTATATATTTTCTTCAAGTTTTCATAAAAGAGACACTATAAAATTCTAATTCAGCATAACAGAATATTAACATTTATAACTATTCCTATATTAATCTTTTCTTTGTTAATTGTTGGTGGCATTAAGTATTATGGTCACATAAATGCTAACATATGAGTGTGTTATTAACACAACCAATGCTATTTTAGGGATTTATGGAAACCAATTTATTAACTAGATCAGGAAATAATGACAAAATTTATTTTAAAAAGTGAATTCTGGGAAGAAACAGAATTTTAGAAACTCATCCTTTCAGAAAAAAATACTTCATTTCAGAAAACGTGAAAAGCATTAAAAAAAGGCTGACAACAAAGATGTAATACTTTCCTGGCTCTGGTTATTTTATATAGTGAAAAAATAATGATACATGAAAAAGTTACCTAAGACTTATTTTTTGGGATGTAATAGAGTTAGTTATTTTGGGTATAATAGTAATTTATGATGAAGTTTTATTATAAAATTATGATTATGTTTAAATAAAACAAAAATTCAGTTATTTTTTCTGCTCCTCTAGCTTGAAAATCAGCTTCCAAATTTTTTTTTTTTGATTTTTCTATGTTTACTGGAAAAAAAAACCTTCCACTAAAAAATGAATAACCAATAAAAAAAATTAGTTAAGATCTCCTTTTTGTGGGTGAGGGGGTGAACTATAATGAAATTTTATTGTAATAGTATTATTAAAAGCCTATTTTAACTTCTAATATTAAAAATTTAAATAAACAAAAAAAGTTTTTTTAAATTCAAAATATACTACTATGTCTAAGGAGACAAAAAAATCAGTTAAAAATATGCAATAAATAAAAAGATGGCTTTTTTATTTTTATGGAAGGGGGAAATTCTGGGGAAAATCTTTTTAAAAAGGTTGAGATAAGTATGCACGTATGTACTAAATTTACTATAAAGTGGGGTTATGTTTGTAAAATTTTTAAAAAGTTAGCTCCAAAAAAAATCTACCCTACTCCTTGGAAATATTGACACCAAAGATTCATCAAGTTGCTCCATAAACATGAGTCTTTATACAAAATTTCATCAAAAATGGTGTATCCAGTCAAAAGTTATAAAGCTTCAAACATGCCATACTTGTACTTACATACAAACATAATCCCCCCCCCCACTTCTTTAGGGTCCCAGGGTCATGAAATGTCAAGAAACAAAAAAAACCCATACCCCATTTTTTGACTGATTACCATATTTTTCTTCTTACCATGATGCCAGGAAAGTAATGTCATTACAGACACTTCATTACGACTGGCAAAAACTTTCACCCAGATTTTATCTCCTCCAATGAAATGAAGCCATACAGAAAAATCACATTGAAATTTTTACATAAAGTTACAAATATCTTTTTGTGTTATTTTTTTCAAGTTTTTAAAAGTGTAAATCTGATTTTTCTTGCCTACTTATTCTATTAGTACAATAAATGAATTTAGAAATCCTTTAAAATAATAAAAAAGTAATTCTGCACTTAACTGACACTTTAAAAATAGGATTCAAAATACAAGTACAGTCAATTCCTGATTATCTGCAATAATAACAAGGAAGAAATTTGTGGATAACCCAAAATCATGTTTGATCCAAAAATAATATTTAATTAAGTAATATATGTTAAAATGACCTAATGGTGTACTGCAGTTCAGTACTTATATACTCTATTATGTTAAGGTATAATAGTAATTAATAAAATAAAATAAAATAGAGTACACTATACTATTAGGTACCTGGTAAAAGTAAAGTTCAGAAATTTATACAAAATATGTACTATGTATAACAAATTTTCACTATCACTAAATGTATTACATAATACATTAACAAACTTTATTAAAACTACAGTTGGTAATGAGAAAAAAATAGACATTAAAAAAAATAATAAATTATGCAGTTTACTCTTTCAGATATTTTTTTTAAATACAACCAACTGATAGTTGTTTTTGTGACTGATAACACTTTCAATTGAACTTCATATTTTACGTAGCATAATAATCACACAATGACAAATCGTCCTATTGTATCCTCAATAAACTACAGTACAGCATTATCATATTCAAAACAAGCACAAATTCAAGTAGAAAATGAATGAAGGAGTAAAATCTATTATAAAACAACGAAAAAGCTTAAATTTTTAGCTTCATTGTAAGTTTTTAAAAATTTATTTCTTCCAAGAAGCATTGTGATTAAGCTGCTTGCAGATAATCGGAAGCTGTCACTATATTATTTATTATTCCTTTAAATAGCTAGTTCAGTATTTAACATATATTAATTATAAATGTAATTATAGAGTCTTGATAACACTATAACAATAGAATTTGTTAACAATAATTAAAGGACATCAATAAATAAAGTTTTAGTTCTTGGATAATATAGAGTGAGTTACCACATTATGCAAATACTTTGGCAGCTCATTCTAACATGTAAAAATAAAGAAAAAGTTTACATATAAACTTAGGTATGGAAATGTTTTGTTAACGAGTTACAACTGGTGAAGAATTTCACCCAGATTTCATCTCCTCCAGTGTAATGAAGCCATACATAAATTCTTGAGATGCAAAAATATAAGCTAAATTGATGGTTTTATATTAAGTCTGACAAATTGAAAACGAAGAGTCTGTAGTTTTACTATTCTGTAAAACTACTACTACTTCTGTAGTTTTTTTTAGAAAACTGCTGTAAAAGCAAAAACCAGGAGTCAAAAAATGAACTTTTTTACATTTGACTTGTAATAACTTTGCTAAATTTCCAATAAACAGATAAAACTCATTAATAAAACTACTAGGAAATTTAATTCTAAATAGACTAGTATAAATAAAGTAAACAGAAAGTGAATAACAGTTAAATAGAATGGACTTCTATTTAGATCAATACAAAGCTAAATTTAACTAGAAAATGATTTTATCAATAACCATTTTTTTTTTCAAAACTGGGGAATGATAAAAAAACAAATTTCTGGTATTCAAAATTAATAATTTTGTATGGTATAGTACTGAATCAATGATTGTAAGTGTATTTAAGTTTTGTTAAAAAAAATTATGAATTTTGTTCAAATTAAAATAAGGAATAATTTTTATTTCATAAGTTACAATACAATAACAACTGTCCAACAATTAAGTTTTTTTGAATTGTAATAGTGTTGTTTTGTAAGCTTACAGTCGAGTTTCAGTTCATTAGTACAATTTTCCTGCAGTATAAGCAGACAGCTGTACTGCACAACCATTTTGAATCTGGCTGGTTATTGAAGTAATAATGGAATACTTATTTTTGATTGAAGAATATGTTGAGATATGGTGTTTATTTATGGTGTGCGTGAAGAAAGAGCTATGGCTGCTGTTGAAGAATATCAACATTATCCTAATCGCAGGATTCCAAATCGAAGAACTATTAGTTTTTGTATGTTATGGGAAACAGGATCTCTTCCTAACAGTAATCGTATCCCTCATGACCATTTTCTACAGCATTATGTTAATGTCAATGAATGCAATATTGTTGCTGGTCAGCGTAGTCCTTGTATCAGTATAATATGTCTTTCTAACTGGTTGAGAGTTTCACAAACTACAGTATGGAGGGCACTTAAGAATAATAATCCTTATCTGTATCATTAACAAAATGTACATCTACATGCAGGAGACCATGGCCTTCGCTTGGTATTCTGCAATTGGTTAAATACTCATTGACAACTCTTCAAGTACATTTATTTACTGATGAGTCACAGTTCATTCATGACAACATAAACAACATGAGAACCAACACTCATGGGCAGAAGTGAACCTTCGTGCAATGGTGGAATGTAATTTTCAACAGCGATTTGTCATTAATCTATGGTGTGGGATTATTTATAATCAGTTCATTGGACCGTTTATTTTGCAAGGGTACTTAACAGGTGAGGCATACTTAAGTTTCTTCAAGAAAAATTACAGCCATTACTTGAAGACGTTCCTCTTGCAACATGATGCCAGATGTACATCCAGCAAAATGGCACATTTCCACATTTCTCTGGTACTGTTTTCACCTACTTAAATCAGCAATTCTCAGATAAATGGGTTGGTTGAGGCAGTTCACATTCTGGCCATCCAGATTACCAGATCTTACACAGATAGATTTTTTGTGTATGGGGTTGGATGAAGTGTAATGTTTATAAGTTTAAAGTAAATACCAGAGAGGAGTTACTTGTCCATATTACCAATGCTTTTGTGCTATTAAACAACACCTGTTTTGGACTAAATATATTAATACATGCAATCTACAAACATGCAGCAAAGTGCATTGAAGTAAATTAAAACATTTTCGAAAATTTATTGTAAATTTTATTAATTTTTTATGTTAAAAATCATTTTCCAGTTAGATTTAGCTTTGTTTTGTTCTAAATAAAAGTCTATTTTATTTAACTGTTATTTGCTTTCAGTATATTTATACTATTCTGTTTAGAATTAGATTTCCTAGAAGTTTTATTAAAGAGTTTTATCTGTTTATTGGCAATTTAACAAAGATATTACAAGTCAAATATAAAAAAAAATGCATTTTTTGCCGGTTTTCTAAAAAAACTTACAGAAGTTACACTTTTTCAGATTCATTTTTTTTTTAATTTGTCAGATTGAATTTCATATGAAACCATCAAAGTAGCTTACATTTTTGTATCGCAAGAATTTCTATACGACTTCATTTCACTGGTGGAGATGAAATCTGAGCGAAATTTTTCACCAGCTGTAACTCATTAATGAAGCATTTCTGGACCTATGCTTATTTGTACTTTTTTCTTTATTTTTACATGTAGAATAAGCTGCCAAAGAATCTGCATAACGTGGTAAACCACCCTGTATAGTTAACTTTATCCTTCACAGTCTAATGATGGTTCAGCAGTGCTAAGGTTGTCTGTGACTAGCATTTTGGAGATAAAATGATGTAATATAAAGGAAAACTGCCAAAATTGATATCATATTTAATAAATCAGTTTCTGAAGATCACCAGAATTAAATAATGCTGGATTCAGTTTCTATTTAGATGAGTAAATTGTATATTGTTGGGATTTTTTGTCTAATGACTTTACCCATTGATGTGCTAAAAAAATACTTTAAACCATTATCATTTTTCAAACTACTAATAGTAAATTCAATAACAAAAAAAATATTTAAACAACTGTTTACAAAAAAGTAATGTAACAGAATAAGTTTCATTTCAAGTGGTGGTTTAATAATATATGACAATACAACTGCATATGCTATATTATTTTTGTAAACTGTTAATTATATTTTAATTAATTTAATAACTTTTATCTAAACACTCTTCCTTTGATCTAAGTTTAAATATAATTTTCTTGGAAATGGTCTTGCTGATTAAATCAATTACCTCAAACAGTCGCTTATAGTTTATTAATTTAGTTTTTAATATCTGGGTAGGATAATTATATAAACTTTGGAAGAATTGCATAGGACATTATGTGATCTAAACATAAACTTAAGGTAAAAATATAAATTTAAAAGTAAATGAATGGTAACTTACAATGGTTATTGAGACTTTTTTATTAAAAATTAAGCTCCTCCACGTAAACTTTTTGTAATGCAGTGTTTTTACGTCCATGATCACATATCAATAACTACTATTTTGGATGATTGGTAGATTTTCTGTGTAGGATCATACACACTGGAGAATTTAGGGAGTGTTAAAAGTAAATGCTTTTTACCTTAAGAAAAAAAAAATTCCTTTTCGGCATGCTGGAAGGCGGAGGTAGATTTCACCAGTACTAAGTAGGGGATAAAAAAGATTTCCACCTAAAAGTTAAGAGAAACTTAAAATTTACTCAATACAATGATTGCATGTGAAAAAAGTTTCACATGTTTAGCATATGACAAGCCCCACCTTACAATTCCAGCAACATTTTGGTCATCGCTTGTTGTAAGGGTAGGTCATATAAAAGATTTTTCAGACAAAGTTTTAGGTATTGTTTACAGGCCTAACAAACACTTTAAAACGATTTGATACTGTGCCTATTAAGGGATGTATGATTTTTTTTTGGTCTTTGAAACCTCATTTTTTTCCACCCCATGGGCCAATGGTTGGTGATATCAAAAAACATTACTTAGATAAGTTTTAGGCCTTTATCCAAAGAATAGTAGGAACTTTAAAGAAATTCAATATTTTACTAAATATGAAAGTTATAGCGATAGTTTTTTTCTTCAGAAAAGCTCTCCCATTTCCATTACATTTTTCATGGTCCGATTTTTCCCGTTAACAAACTCTACTGAGATTTTGGGTCGTTATATTTTATGTATCAATTTGAAAGTGATTGGTGAAAAATTATGTCAGTTATCATGTCTACAAGGAAATGAAATATATATATATACTGATGGTGAACTTTTGAACTGACGGTGGTTTTGGGGTCTGGGGATGTGAAATGTGAAGGTATGTAAAAATTTTCTAGAAGTCGAATCAAGGTACCTATTACAATAGGTAGCTTTCTCATGTAATCTAGCTAAAACTGGTCTGGTTTTTAATATTAATTTTACTGAAACGCTAATTAAAGACAACAATTTTTATTTGTAGGGGTTGTTATACAATTATTGATGCCGATAGTCAGCATTATTTGATAGAATTAATATGTTTCACATGCTTTTATTTTTACTTATTTATCAAGTATAGATGCAAGGGTCACTAGATTAATCCACTGATATAGTGCTAACAGGGGTAAATATTCAGTTACAGATAAAAAAAAGTGTATAATGAAGATATATACATTATCTAATTGATTTTAAAATCATGACCAGTACATACAATTTTTACCAAAGTGCATAATTAATCATATTAGGAATTACACACAATATTAAACATTAAAAGTAAAACACAACTAATGGCTGATCAGAATATCATGATATTTCTGGCCAAGAATTATCTGATGAAATATTAAAATGGAAAAGAAATTAAAATGATTTCTACATATTAAGAAGTTTCTATAACTTCTCCAAACCATGAAATCATAAAAAATGTAAATAAGAATACGTTAAGGGACAGGTAATATACAGATCATAATTCTACGTAAATCATAAATATATTACTCTTATTATTCGAGGGTGAATCAAATATAAACTGTAATTTTTTTAATAAATTTTCTAATTAGTATTATACACAACACATACTTCATCATTTCTCTATATAGTCTCCTGCCCTATCTACAACTTTTGCCAATGATTTGGAAGCTCGAATATTCCTTGTTGATAAAAAGATTGAAGATGAGTTGTCAACCAATTGTGCACACACTCCTCAATGTCTTCAATGTTTTTGAATCGTTCCACTCCAAGTAATTCTTTCAAGAGCACAAACAGAAAATAGTCACAGGGGGACAAATCTGGACTGTAGAGAGGATGGTAGAGGGTATTCCAGTGTATTTTTTCCAATTTATCCCTTGTCAAAATCATGGTGTGCAGCCTGGCATTGTCATGGAAAGGATGGCATTTCTGATGGGCATACACTGTCTTTTGTTTTGGTAGGCAGCTTTTGTTGACTGTAGGAGCTGACAATAGTAAGCTGCATTCACAATTTGTTGATTGTTGAGAAAATCAATGAGCAAAACTCTCCTTGAATCAAAAAAATTGTTGCAAGAACTTCTCCAACTGAGATACAGGTTTTGGCCTTCACTGGGCAGCCATCATTCTTCCTTCCTTCGCCATTTTTGATTCCATATTGTAATAATGGACTCATGTCTCATCACATGTGATGATGTGCCTCAAAAAATTGTTCCCTTCTTGTTGAAATTGATTCAGACGTCTCTCACAGATCTCCAACCTGACTCATTTTTGATTTTCGGTCTACAACCTTGGAAGAACCCATTGAGCACTAATTTTTCTAAAGCCAAGATGATCACTAATAATGGATTGAGCACTCGCATAGCTTATACCCACTTCTAATGCGATTTTTTCAATAGTGAACTGGCGATCACCTTCGATAAGCTCTTGAATGGCATGGATGTTCAAATCCTAAATATGCTTTATTTCCTATGTAAAAATAATAAAAAAAATAAAAAAACATACATGTCATTCTGAAGTAAAACTAACTATACAACTTTTGAACATACATACACACAATTTTGGTTTTTGAAGTAACAAATCCACTGATTAAATATGGAACAAAAATTCTAATTAAAAATAAAGAAACCTTTTTTCTACCTGGTCAAAGAGCTCTTCTTCGGGGTTGGACCATATAATCTCTGTTTCATCAGTTTTTACAGCACTTTTATTTTTTCCACCTTTCTTTTTCTTTAATGAAGAACTATCAACCTTATATAACTTGCATATCATAATGAAATATGAAAAATCAAATGCCAATTTTTTATCTTTTGCTCTCTGAATCTCTTTGCTGTAACAACAAAAGGCAAAATATGATTAATAAAGAAAATTAAAGTTGTCAGCTTCATAAGACTACAGACTAATTAGAAAGATACTTGAAATTATATTAATTAAACAAAAACTGGTAGAAACAATGTAAAAATATAGTAAAAACTGTTCCAAAATGTAAATAAAATCTAAGAATAAATATGAAAGTTCTTTTTTTCAGCATTGATCAGTATGCTAATAGAAACATTTCACATGTCTCAATAAAATCTTTCTACTTTAGAAGAAATGTATGCTTTCAAAGTGTTATAAATGAAAGTTAAGATACAACAAAAAAAAAAAAAATGATGTGTTATTGCAACTTTAGTAGTAAGTGAACAGGAATTCAATAAACCTAAGACAAAGTGACATTTATAACACACCAATTGTACAGACTCAAACAATATTTGGTTTGACGTAACATTAATAACAATGCTGTGGTTATGAACCCAAAAGCTTAGCATAATAATTTACTAAAGAAATTAAACATAACTCATCAAATTAAAATGAATTTGAGAAACAAATACTAATCACATCACCTTAATAACAAAAAATTGTTATTTACAGTTATAATTTATTACATGAAGGGAGAGGTGCTACTTTCCTAATGCAGTGTGTTGATTAGAACAATTAAATAACACAGTTAATTAGATCACCAAAAAGTTAATATTGAGTACAGATATTACTTTGATTTTGTCATCAGTGAATTTCAAATATGGTTAGAAATGTTTGTCATGTTGGAAAAGCAAAATCAACTGTTTTCTGAAATTGTTGAGTAAAACAATTTCTGAAAACATGACTGCTAATGAATGATTACAGAAAAATTTAAATAAAAATATTGGAAAATAGAGTTTAATGGTCCACATTTTACACGTGATGAAAAAGTCATGCCTAAATTGAAACAATAAACACAGCAAATAAAGTCTGTTTTTGATCATTCAACTGTAGTAATGATTTTAAGAAACATTATTGTGGGAATTAACATTTTGATCGGTATTCATATCCCCCTCTATTTAGAGAAGCACTTTTTATGCTAAGAATTCATTCTAGCTAAATTAAATAAAAGAATTAGGACAATATTTGAAAAAAAAATTATAAAAAATACATTTTCTTAATCTTTGACAAAGTTTTTCTTGTATGTGGTGAAATTTATTCAAAATTGTATTTTGAATCAATGAGTATCTTATAACTTTTAAAGTTAATAATATTTACTACTTCCATGAGCTGGTATCCATAGCAAAGAAGTGGTCAACACATTTTTGGATACCAGTGGAAGTGCAAAGAGAACAAATAATTTGTTGAATAAAAGTTATGAACAAATTTTAATGCACAAGTAACTGAATAAGGATTATCGATCAATCTATAATTATGAAAATGTTGAATTATCCATAAAACATTACATACATTAGACTTTCTAACAATGGAACAGAAATCTGGGCTGGAATATTGATGAATCTTTCATTAATTAGCAATCCAACAGTATGAGTATCTGATAAAAGAGAACGTACAAAAGCATTGCTCTGATCAGTACCATGTTCCTGACACAACTCTTTCAACAAGTTTCTTAACTGTTGAACACATTCAGTATTCTGTAACAAAAAAAAAAAATAACAAACACTATGGTGTTTTCTACACAAAATAAATAAAAATAATGAAATCAATAAAAAACCTTCTAATATTGATAAATATGTGAACATAATTCATGAAAATAAAACAAGATTTATCTTTTTGCCAATTATTTTGTGCTGCTTCCCATTTAATTAGCAGGATACCACTTTTTACATAGTAACATTAAATATGACAACTTTAACCATTTATCAGTAAGTAACATCATTAAGTATTTATTTTTGGTTCATCATTGTAACCAAATAATATCCTAAACTCAAGTAATACTTTTGCCATTGTGAAAATTTATAATTTGAATGTCTTGCTAAAATATGTTAACTTAGAGACAACTAAAATATGTTCAGGGATTTAAAAAGTAAATTTACTATCTAATTAATTCAATCACTAAAAGGAGAAAAAAGTAATGTGTATAAGAAAATATGAACCACGATAACATGTGCTGGGAAGAAACTCATCCCTCACCATGAGAAAAATGGGACAGGAGAAATGGTTCCTTACTGCCCTTCCTTTCTTGTATAAGAGAAATTGAAATAAATGAAATAAAAAGTAGTATCATTTATTTTAATTTAAACAGCATTTTACAAGATGTTTTATAATTTGAAACGTTAACAGTTCTGTAAATTTTTTATTAAAATATAGGAAGAAAAGATTTACTTCTCTTAAAAATGTTTAAAAATAATCCTTTATTTTATGAATACTTTGCTACTCACAGTCAGTAAGCTAACTTTTAATCCAAGTCATACAGACTATTTCAACTTATATCCTTATACCTATTTTTACTTTTGATAATGAGACTCAATTATTAGGGCTGCAATTCAGATGCAAACAGTTATGTAAATTGTCACAAAATGCCAACTAGCAGTATACATGAAAAAAAGCTGATAACGCAGTTGTAGGACTTTCCTGTCACGCGGCTTTTTTCTGATGCAAGGCTTACACACACATAACTTAATCTAAAACATTTATCATTTGATTTAAATATAATATTTTTTTATAACAACTGTACATCAGAGCTACACTAGCACTCCTTGTGGCGACAGGGGGTACTACTGATGCTGTATACCCACTTAGCCACTAATTTAAAGCATTTTTTGGGGTGGTGGTGTGATTTTGAAAAAAATATTTTTTTGCAAATATTATTAATTTTTAATTGTTAACAAATATTCATAAGAAAAGTAAGACTTTAATTAGGTGAAATCTTGAGATACTCAAGGCGACCTTATTTTACAGCCTCATTCCCTTGATGTTTAAGTTGAAACTTTAATGGCATAAATGCCCCATGTACAAAAGTAATCTGACCAAGTTTGGTCACAATCAGTCCAGTAGTTCTTGAGATATAAGGCTTGAGTCACCGAACACACACACACACACACACACACACATACACATATGAACATCCAGAAAATTTCCATCCAGTTTTTTTGGTTCCTTAGGTGTCAAAACATCAAGATCCAGTGAAAATTGCATATGCCCAAATTTGATCAATTACAATACTTTCCCTTCTACAGCTATAGCTTTGCTATAGTGCTAGACAGGAAAGTAAAAATGATTCAAGAAATGAATTATGAAAATATTGTTGAAAACTAACCAGGCTGAGGTTTCAAAATTTATTTTCTGAAATGTCACTTTTATCAGAGTTTCTGTCATGAAAGTCATTTATCCTGGTGTCATATGACGAGAGCTCATAATTAGTCTACTTTTCATGAGTGCTCTTAAACAAACACTTCTTAAACGATTTCAGCAATTTAAAAGTTGATTAACCTTTGAGGATAAGATTAACAATTTAATCAATTCCCTGGATGAAAGTGAGATGATCGAAGTGCATTATGAGTGTAACTGGAGACAAGCATGCACTCATTTGAGCATTTAGAAGTAAGTAGCTTTTCTAACATTCATCACTTACTTGTCTCATAACTTCTATTATTTTAGAGTTAAGTCAGCATGTAACACGGTCTGTCAAGAGAGTATGCCCAATCAATGTTTTTAATGTTTGAGAAAATATTAACTTAATTGGACAGCTTATCAACCATTGTACTTATTTTCACAGTCACATGAATAAATACATATTGAGACATTAAGTAAAATCAAAGTACTAGGCCATTAACAAAGTAACAAATTAACTTAATGAGCATAATAATCAAGAAAATTAATGTTCTAAAATTGTAAAAAAATAAAAATTATAGAATGAAATGGTGGGATAAGCAGAAAGCTACTTGCTTATCTGTTGTTCATAAAATGGACTACATGTAACCACAAAAATAAGAAAAGTTAAACTGGCCGGCTACAAAAGAATATACAACACTTCAATTTGGTGTAGAATATGCTAATCAGATATTGAATTTATACAATCTTAAAAGAAATATCAAAAGTTCTGCTAAAAAATCTATTGCAGGCTATTTTGAAGGCAGGCATTTTTAATCATCATGAGGGGAAAGATAAAGTATCAGTACTATTGGTCTTTATTAGAAAATTTATTTACTATAAACACTACACATCAAATTATCAATTAATACAAAAAACTACATAACCAAAACAGTGAAAGTACTAACCATTAGTTCTCTGTTAACAAAATGTTACTTTATTATATGGATTGCCCAGAAATCAGGTAAATCATTACTTTTTGTTATTTCATTCTGCAGTTCATCATCAAAATACTGTCTAATGGAGATTAAGGTGTACAGAGATAAAATTCAGAGTTAGAGGGAGCTATAGTAAGATAAATAAGAGCTGTAGGAGATTTTAATCTAATTTCTCTAAAAGGGAAAATTATTATTTGAAAGTTGATTTTTACTTTCCTGGCTTCATAGTTCTTATGTGGCGAGAAGGGAAATATGGTAATCAATTAAAAAAAATTGGTATGAGTTTTTTACATCTTGTAACCCAGAGACCCTCTCCCAAAAAAAAAGTGGGTGTAATTTTTACACTATGTTGGCATGTTTGAAGCCTAATAAATTTTGACTACATAAATCAATTTTGTACAGACTAGTGTACATGGGGAATTTGTTGAAAAATTTTGGTGTCAATATCTCCAGGGGTTGGGGGTAGATATTTTTTGGAATCAATTTCTCCAAATTTTACAAACATAATCCCACTTTATATTAAGCTCAATACATGCATGCAATCTTATCTTAGTACTTATTTTTTAAAAATTGTTCCAAAATTCCCCCTCCCCAAAAATAAAAAAGCTATTTCTTTTATTTATTATATATTTTTTTAACCAAAAACTTTTCTTATGTCTTTCTAGGCATGGTAGAAGTGAAATTAATTCAAAAAATAATTTGGGGTAATATTGTGGGTGGGAGAAATAATAAAAACTTATAAATATTGATTTTTGAATTTTTTTAAAACTTTTTTTGAGTTTACTTTCATGTATCATTATTTTTTCATTATATAAAGTTAATATTGGTTAGTTGATTACTTCATTTGTTTTACTGATTGACTAATGCTTTGTCCTATATTTGTTTGTGACTTTTATAAAACGTATCCATAAAGAATCTTTTACCTTAAAAATTAATTGAATATTTTTATATCAGTTATATCAGTACATCATTTTTTTAAATTAAGTAGAAAGAATTATTTTCTTAATTTTAAAATATAAATTGAAGCTAAAAAGTATTAAGTGAATCTTTAAAAGGAAATTTCTTTGAAAAAATATTCCAAAAATTTTAAAAATTATTTTCTTATGTAATATTAATAAAGATATAAAATGATTTATTTATTTTAAATTAATAGTTTATAAAAGTAAGTTATTAAGAGTCATTGAAAGTGAAAGCAGCCTTTTGAAATGAGAACAAATGATTATAAAATTAAAGAAAATTTAATAAATTTAAATGAATTATGGTCCTTATTATTTGTTTTATACCATAATTTCATTATAAATAAAGTTAAATACCTGTTTTTCTGTAAGATTAACTACTGTGGTTACACCAAATACATCATTTGCACTACTTTCGTCATCTTCATCTCCACTATCACTGTCAATTTCACTTTGCTGAAAAATAAGACAAAAATAGACAGTTAAACAATTACATAAATAAATATGCAAATTTTTATATAATCCTTCATTTGAAATACAATTTTTAATATTACATATATCAAATGAAGGAGGCCAAGAAGTGCTAGTGTTTTTTTAGCTCATCCTCAAATTTTTCATAAGAAAGCCATGTTTTTGAATGGAAAACTAGTTTTAACAAAGCAAGAGGGATACAAATGAATGAACAAAATCAGCAATTGTAAGTTAACAGAATTTCATTAAACAAAGTCAGGGATTGGTAGACCTAAAATCTGGATATGCACTCTTTTCTTTAAACAATGGCCTTAACTGGAAACTCTGGAAGTTACACAGTTAATACTAGTTCATTGAAAACATGTTGATCTATGAAGAAAATACAAAATGAATGTGTTCATACATATGATTCTGTTATTTCACATTTAAATTAATAAATGAAATAATGTTTAAAAAAATCCTTAAAATATTTGAAATAAAATGTCAAAAATAAAACTTTTTTTTTCACCTACTTCGCTGGGCATACAATTAAGTACAGCTCGGCCCAGGAGTGTCCTTTTACTCTAAGGGGACTTCCCCACCTATAGGCTGAAAATCCGGCATGGCAGGTCAGACCCCTCGGTTGGCTCTTTTATCTTCTGCCTGCCTCTAATCCCTGAGAGAGAGTAATCTGGTCGACTATGTCATTCCCTCTCCCTGGAGGCCGGGTCTCGGTCTCCACAACTTCGTGCCATTTGCCTCTAACCACTGAAGCAGGAGGAGCCAGGCTTGACTACGTCTCCCCCAGACCCCTACCCAGTGGCCGGAACTCGGTCTTTTTTTGTTTACCTTTTGTACTTCTTAACTACCTAACATTCCCCCGGAGTCCCCATCTGCTCATCGAAACCGGCACACCTAAGCATGCTGGCTCTCACAGATGGGGCTGTCCGCCCAACCCCTACAATAAATCTCAGTACCCACATCGCTTCTTTGGCTTTTTTTTCGCACAGGACTTGCCTGACAAAGCCCTCCACAGTACCCAAGTTGCTTTCATTAGTCAGCATGAAACTGATCAGATGATCTGGTCCCACTCTGCTAAGGCCAGAGGCTTCTCTGTCTTCCTGCCATTCCCAACATCTAATATGGTGTGCTCCACTGAGTCAGAACTAACACAGTACATACATACTGGGGTGTCACGCTTTCCAATCCAGTGAAGAAACTCATTGAAGGTGCCATGTCCAGTTAACACTTGAGCTAAATAAAAGCCCACCTCACCATATTTTCTGTTTAACCATGCTTTTAGGTCAACTGTAAGTCTTTTGGCCCATGCAGCCTTATCACCCATGCTCCATTTCTCCTGCCATTCTATGTTAAATCTATCTTTGACCACCTCCTTAGGAACTCCTTCGTACCTCCAGCAACGCTCTTTAATCAGAATCTGGCGGGGGGGGGGCACCCCTGCCAGAACACAAGCTGCCTCATATGAGATTGTCTGAAATGCCGCCACCACACCTAGCAGTGATCTACGGTGCACTCTCACCAATCTTGATAAATTGTGTTTAACTCTCACAGTACCTCCCCATACTGGTGCCACGTAAAGCATTATAGATATTATTGTCGTCATTATCATCCTTTTCTTGGAGGATCTAGGTGCCACATGCAATGTCATCAGCCTACTCAGCGCAGTTAAAAAGTTTTTTCAGCAATAATACATACAATCAGCACATGTTCACTGAATCGGGAGCTTGTCTAGCGTGACCCCCAGATATTTGGCTTTATTAACTTCCTTTATTTGGCAATCTCCAATTTTGAGTCTAATAGCTTCGATCCTACATCTGCCAGTCAATGTGATATATTGAAACTTATCAGATGACAATTCTAACCCGTGCACTCTCATCCACTCCGAAATATGTGATAGGGCATCATTTTCCTTTTCTATGATTACATCCTCTGTCTTGCCGCTAATCATTACCGCTAAATTATCATGTTGACCTGCTGAGGAAGTTGTAGTCTCAGCACTCCATTGAACGCTACAATCCATAACAGGAGCCCCAAAACAGACTCCTGCGGTAATCCTCCAAACATCTGATGGTTTAATTTACCTTCTAACGTCTCCACTACCGCCCAGCGATCCTTCAAATACTGACTTATCTGCCTCAACAAATAATTGCTTATGCCTTTGTCATGAGCGCAGTCATGACAATGTTCTAAGGAACCGAACCAAAGACATTCTGGACATCCAGTAACACTAGAGCTGGAATGCCCCTCATCCTCCAGGTGTCCCTTTTGACCTCAGCGGCCAATTCCACCACTCTATTCACCACTTGTATGGCAGACTGACCTTTAACGAATCCATACTGATTGTTATGAATGCCCTGTTTTGTGCAGAGTTCTTCCATAATCCTGTTGGCAATTGTCCTTTTGACCATTTTAGCTATATTATTTAACAAGCACAGAGGTTTGTAGACCTTCTCCAGATCTTCAGTTCTGCTTTTAGGTAAGAAAACCATTCGCGCTTCTTTCCAACATGTTGGGAAAACACCTCTCTCAATTTGTCTGTTAATCATTTCCAACATCTCACCACGCAAACACCTCATCAATTCTTTTATCACTGGAGTCAGGATACCATCTGGTCCCGAACTTCTATTATTCTATTACTTCAAACGCATTCACAGCTGTCACAATTTCTTCTAGAGTGAGTCTTCTCCTCTCAAATTCCACTGGACACTCAACCACAACCTCCCCGCATGGAAGTAGTCTCACCAGTTCTCTTTTCGCTAAAATTTCAGAAAGCACCAACAGATGCCTACAAATCGTTTCATCATAATTCGATAGGCTTGCACCCATGGATCACTAACTAATTCTTCACATAGTGCTTTCCATTTTAACTTTTTCGCATTCTTAATCTCAAAGTTAAGGAGATTTCTAGCAGCCTTATATTCACACGACACTTCCTCAAATCCAGGCCTCATATTTCTGGCCAGCCGTTGAGCAATCCTTCTTCAGCACTGCATTTCACTTCTAAGTTGTCAGATTCTAGGGGACCACCAAGAGAAAGATTTGTGGTCCATACTACCTTTTGTTATTTCCTCCCTGATGACGTCTCTGAATATCTCTGGTGTTATTGGCACTCCATATTTGATCCTGTTGGTGACTCTCCGCATGACAGTTTCCACTCTTGGTGCTCGGTAAGCCACCTAGGAATTTCTCTTATTCTGGTTCTGATGAGTAAATCTGTAACCTCCAATAACACCGCAAGATGGTCACTAGCTGTTTCATTCTCAAGCACCCTCCACTTACAATTATATGTCTCCATCTTCCATCCATTATGTCAAGATCTAATATAGAACAACAATGTCCCCTCACTCAGTATGTTGGAGATTGATCATTCAGACAGTAATAACCTGTCATCTGCAGAAATTCTGTTAGGATCTCTCCTCTTTTAATGGTGACATTACTTCCAATAGCCACAGCCCTACAGTTAAAGTCACCAACTATTATGCCTCTCTTGATCGATTTATTAACCAGCAGATGCAATCTGTCAATAAACTCTACATACCTTGAGATTTCACAATTAGGCATAATATATGCACCAACAATTATAGTTTCAGCAAGTTCAATTGCAACCAGGCCATTATCCCTATAGAATAGACTCCATCCCTAACTACCACTAATGTCCTTGACAGCCACATCACCTGCTGCATCAGCACACCACACATTACTGGCCACAGTATACTTGTTAGGTTCAGAGGTTACTATAAAGTCCATCTTATTCTCTCTCGCAATGATGTCAACAAGATCATGTGAGAGATCACTTCTATTAGCATTAGTCAGCAGTATCTTTAGTATTTTGTGTTTTAGAGTACACCATGCCTCCAGTGCTATCAGTTATCTTTCTAGACTTTTCAGGGCAGTCGATCTTAAAATGTCCCTCCTTATCACAAGCAAAACAAGATCTTCCCCTGACTGGACCATCACATCTAGACGCCCTATGCCCCATAGTCCAGCATCAGAAGCATCTCTAAACTTCTGTACCCATCATCACTCTACATGACACCCATCCAATTTTGATGCGTTCCTTCTTACACATGATTTCAGCGGGTACCAACAAGTAGCAGATTTTGTCTTGCCATATGTCTCTTAAGAGTGTCATGCCCTTAAACTGCTCAGCCTCCAGTCCTGTAGCTGTGACCAGGGATTCAATTCTTTCATCAGAAATAACTAACACATCAATGTCTTTTACTACAATCCTCTTGTATCAATCCTGTTTTGTCTTCCTCGGTCCAAACGGGAAACTTTAACCCCCACCACCTCATCAGTGACTCTCTTTTGAACGTCCTCAACCTTCTTTCCTTCGTCCTTTATCCTGACTAGGACTTCGCCTGCCTGCCCACTTCTTACAGACATGATCTCCGGCAGTTCACCTGCTACACCCTCTTTGACATGTTTCAGCGTAGCTCCTACCTTGCGCTTTGATTGTAATAGTCTTTGAGGGAGGACCACTACGCCTCTCCACAGACCACCTCACTCTAGGATTAATCTCAAGATATACTCTGTAGGCAGTTTTCTTTTTCTTGCCTACATATTCCATAATTTTCTTTAATAATCCTCCTGTCTTATCACCAGTCGATCCAAATACAAACTTATCTACCATTTGAAAGATCCTACCAATACACATCTTAATGTCAACTATACCTCTAATGCAGAGTCCACAACTATTACGTATATCGTTTTCTCAGCTTCCATCAAATCCTCACCAATGAGCACCTTAGTGGCAGGTGTGAAAGCCACCAACTGCCCTGCCTTTTTTATTGCCAGTGTGTAATCTCAAATTAGGTATCTTCCTATACGCAATGTTTACAAACGGCATCTACAGTGACGCAAGATCAATAACTACCACTGGATCTATAGCCTCAATTTCCAAACATGGATCTTTACAATCTACCATATACTTTTAGGTCTCAGCCAACTACCTCCTGAGCAACAATTCAGTCAACTCTTCCTCACCAAGATCTCAACCTTACATTTGTTACATACCTTCATGGTCTTCCTGAAAATCAGTCTGAGTAGCTATATCAATAGTGTTTTTCAATTTTTTAAAAAATTGGTAATACCCGGGATTGATGGAGATCTGGGGGGGGAACTATCCCTCTTATAAAGCTTGTTGGACTTATAATATATTCGTTCAAGAGTAAGTAAACTATGAAAATATTATAAGTCCTTGTTTACGTTATTGACAATGATGTCACTTACCTGTGTGAGCAAGCTAATTTACTTGAAATATTCTTCATGTATTTAAGGTTAAATATGTTCAATTCACTATAGTTTTATATAGGAAAACACAAAAATTAAAATAGCACAATAACCCGTTATCCAATAATCACCGAATTTTATATACGTATCCAACAAACTTCCACCGACAGTGCCTTAACACCAAATCAAAAAATAAAAACCAAAAACCCTCAAAAATCGCAGAGTGAAAAGCACACGTGTAGCACACTATGAGATCTCCCACAAGTCCAAAAATAAAACCTAATCCCTTTAAAAACCACCAGAAATAAAATATTCTAATAAACCAGAATCAACAAAACTGAAATTCAAATGACTATAATTAAAAAATAAAAACATCAAAAGAAAATTTTAAAACTACATAAAACCAAAAAATAAAATAAAATTTAAATAAAAATATAAACTCCTTAAAAGTCAAGAAAATAAACAAGTCAATAGAATTAAAAGCAGTAATTTTAAAATCAAAAGGCAAAATAAAATTAATAATCATCTTCAAACTATACAACTCCCCGAAAATACAAAAAAAGAGAAAAATTCATCTAATTATAATAAAAAACTAATATATGAAAAAAATAAATTAATTGAAAACTATAAATAAAACTTGTCCAACACAAAAATAAAAGTCATATAAAAATAACATCTTTCTATGAAAGATTGGAACTGATCCACATTATCCAATAAATTGAAAGTAAAAATTTTCATTTTTTCATATTCTATGTTTTAACATTGGATTATACAATTTTCTTTCATGTTACTCACTGAAATAACAATTAACTTCTAAGAAAAAAGCTTTAAAACAGGGTAAGAATTTTTCATATCAGATCAGTAATTCCTGAGATTAACCATCACACAAACTAATTCTAGGTCATTATGTAAACGTGCAGAACTTTAATCTAGAAATAATGAATTTTACTACTCATGAAGTTGTCATTGCAGAATCATAAGGAGGTATAATATTCAGAAATTATATTGTTTTTTTATAGAATCCTTTATTTAAGTGTCATTCTTTATTTAAATAAAATTAAATGAATTACATATAGACTTATGACAGGCTTTTATTTTTAAATATTACTTTTTGCAATAAGTCTTCCTTCCCACTAACCCTCAGTCCCCCTTCCTTTTTTTTATCTTCTGGGACCACCATTAAGTACTTCAGAGGATGAGATGAATGATTTGTAGAGTGTGTGAAAATTCCATGCCTGACCAGGATTTGAACCTGGGAAAAGCTCCATTCACATCATGAAGGCTAGCCTAATTTTATTAGTAGACCGCCCCAGTCTAATAACTCAAATTGGTTATTCAAACTTGTTTTTTTTTTTATTTGTTAAATGTAGTATTGTATTTAAATTATATTTTCTTCAGAAAAAACATACAGATATCCAACATGTGTTCTTTGCCACTAACAGGATCCAGCATCTAGCCACCTCAATTAACAGAACTGCAATAATAGAAGTTATTTTTTTAATGGAAGAAAGGGTTAAAATATAATAAAATCAAGATTTTCATGAAAATCTTCCAAGTACCATGGTTTTCATGGTATTTCTTCTACTAGTTATGTGGGTGTCGCAACTCCATCAAGAGTCAATCACAAGTTTTGAATCCTTATATATCCACCTGAAAACATCATTCTCTATATGTATATAAAACTTCATTGGATTTTGTTAGCAACTCACACTTTTTATTTTATTATACACTGGACAGTTAAAAAAATGTAATGGCACCTGGAACGAACTGGTTTATTTAAATTCGGTTGTGTGAAAAACTCTAGATAGAAAGTTATTTTAAAAGATCTATTAGGTTTTATTTTTTCATTTTTATTATTAATTTCAATTTATTTTTTTTTATTTGGTATGTTGGAAGATTTAAGAAATTAATATAACTCATCATCATCTGATTATATGTTTACTAATACCAAAAATAGGTTTAAGAAACTACAATATACCCCTAATTTGGACTTATATAATTTCCAATATTCTATACTGAAAATGTTTTGGAATAAACGTATGGAATTGTAAGGTCACCCAACATGACCTTACATTTAGACATACTGATTCAACATTTTATAAGAGATATCCTTTATTTTTTGGTCAATGATTAATTCACCACACAAGCTTGAAACTTATGGAACAGATATTTTTAGAAAGTATATGAATTTGTAGAATTTAGACTTGGACCTTCTAGATGAAAGGCTAAAAAGTTACCATTCCACCACAAAGGCTTTTGTAACTTTAATTCCAATTTTATTTTTCATTCCCTGTAGAAATAATTTATAAACAATGCTGTCATATCAAAGGTTGTTGTCAATCTTGGTTAGAATATTATCTCAAACATATACAGCCATTCATGTTGACAATCAATAATTATGCAGTTATTTGCGAACACATAGTTTGTGGCAAGATGATGCACTGTTATCCATTTAGTCAAAAATTCTTCAATCAGCTGTTTTATAAATTTCTTTGAAAATTTGTAAAATTATAACTAAAGTTGATGTTAGTGCTTTGAACAGAGTTAACAACACTTGGTATTAATGTAGTAGGTGATCTAATGCTGTAGTTAGTTCTTAGATGGTGCAACTGAAACGCTATATTGAAATAAGAAAATAAATAAAATAATAAATATAAATTAACCAAACTTAATCTGTGCTCGCTAACCTTAGCTAATGAGCGAAGGTTAAGTTTAGTTAGATTATATTTATAATTTGGTACTTCTCAAGAAGATGCCTGCAGCTGATCTGTAGTAAGTCAGTTGGTGTTGTAGTTAGTTGTTGGATGGTGCCACTGAAAGGAGAAAATAGATAAATAGTACATATTTTTTCTTTTTAAATATAAACATTGTACTGTAATATGATTAAAATAATACATCAAATAATATAATGATATTGTAATAATAAAACAAAGTACAGTACTTTTTTATTACAATAGTTTACGTATATCATTTACTATATAACTAAACAAGAACCTAACCTGTATTTCTGCATTAAATGTGAGTCTCAATTTACATGATTTCATTATATGCAGGGATTTTCCAGAATGTAACACCTTTATAAATTGAAGGTGTACAGTATAATAAATTTATATATACCTACATAAATTAATAAATATATATATATGTATATAAATCTAAAAGTTTAAATATAATCAAACCAAATTTAACCTACGTTCACTTTGCTCATAGGTTAATTTTGGTTAGATTATATTTATTTATTATATAAAGTTAGATTATAATTTTAATTTATTTTTCTTTTTTTCAGTGGCGCCATCTAACAACTAACTACACATTGGCTGTGGGCATCCTCTTGAAAAATACCTGAAATTTTATTTATTTATTTTCTTATTTCAATATAGCATTTCAGTGGCGCCATCTAAGAACTAATTAACCAACAACAGCGGTAGATCACCTACTACATTAATACTGAACACTTTGTTGTGATGTGCTTGTTGTTTTTGAAATTGTTGTTTTTCTACATGTAAAAGTTATATAAAAAATCATAAAATGGTTGACATGCATTTTAAATACAGAAAAGCAAGTCAGTTTACTGCAGAAGGGGGCTAGCCTTTATAACAAAGCTTATCTAGATCATATTGGATAGTTAATTGCTTTTCAGTAAAATGTTCATAAAAATCCACCAGTATGTGATACTGGTACATTTGAGATGATGACAAATGACAATGTTGGTAGAAGTCTGTCTCAATATCTGATAAGAGGAATGAATTTTCAAGAAAAGTGAAAAGATCAGTATTGTCATGCAGAAGAATCACTTGATTATAAAGTATTCAGAGCCACTGCACCATACAGAATATTCTTTATAATTTATTGTTGTGTCCGTATCGCTTTCAATGGCTAATGAACCCGACTTAAACAGTCTTTAACCCAGGCCTTTTGGTCATTATGACCCAAGGTTCAACTAAAACCATAAATGTATGTATGTATGTATGTATGAGACAGAAATGCTGTACACCATAAAACAACTACATGAAAAAAATCATATTAAAATCACAGTCACATAAATTTTATAGGATTTTTACAACAAACATAGGCAAGTTATTGAATTAAAAGTTAAAAACAAATAATCATGAAACACATTCAATTAAAATAAAGTGGTTTGACATAAAACCATTGCAATGTAAATATGGCTAATTAAATATATTAGAGTAACAAAGGTAAGATATTAAAAAAAATTAAATAATGAAGTTATGGTTAAATCAAAATAATCAATATTAAAACAAACTGCAATGGAATGATTACCTTAACAACACTCCCCACATAATTCTGGCTGATAATAAGATTTGTTAAATCAGACAAATCTATATGTGCTTTTAAAAATAACTGTTGTAGTAATTGTTTTATACCATGGAAATCAGAATCTATAGGATTACGTCCTTCAAACTCCACTTGTATTTCCTGAAAAAGAAAAGTTAAATAAAACAGACGCAAAAATTTTTTCCGCATTAATTCTGAATAAATGAATGTATGTATTTATATATGTTTCATATGAGGGAAAGCCCACAATGACTTGCTTGCTCATCACTAATTTTCTCATTTTCTGAACAGCTGGTAACTTGAAAGTTTGGATAAATACTCCGAAAGATTTACTAATTTAGCTTTCTAATTTACATAAATTTCCAGAATATTATAGAACTGGTATTTATTTCAATTTCAATATAATAATCTTTATTCCACAAAATAAACAGATTACAAGAGAAAATAAAATTATTTACAGAAATTCTTAATACATAAGCTTAGTATAATACAACCAAACAAAATAAAAGTAAACAATTATTACATAATCTTATCGAACTAGGTATCCCCTATAGTAATAACTGTATTGGAGATTAACATCCAATTATTTTCAGTGAGTAAAATAATAAACTAATGATTTATTGAATAATGGTCTAGTGTGGATTTCAAAATTAATTACACAATACAAATTTAAGAAAACATTCCAATTTTTTCTTCTATTTGCATTTATTTGACTTATGTTTTTCACTTAAATTCATGATGTTCACATTCATATTTGAATTACAAATTAAAAAATATTAGTTAATAAAAACATTTAAAATTTGTAATACCAACTTTTTCTAAAATGAATTCTCAAAGTTTATTTTTTATTTTCTTTGGTATCATAGTGTTACCACATTTACCCAAATGTTATCTCTGTGTTATGATAGGGCTAATCATAAAAAATGCAAATAATACACAATTCATATATAGTAATGAATATCATCTTATGTGTTCAATAGACATTATGTAATATGAATTTGTTAATACACAATGCCTCCTCTATGAATCATGAGACCTTGCCGTTGGTGAGGGGGCTTGAGTGCTCAGGGATACAGAGTAGCTGGACCGAAGGTGCAACCATATCGGAGAGGTATCTGTTGAGAGCCAGACTAAGGAATGATTCCTGAAAGAGGGCAGCAGCTCTTTCAGTAGTTGTTAAGGGCGTGAGTCAGGACGACTTAAAACGGCCGTATCAACATCACTCAGTCCTCTGAGTACTGCGCAGCTGAAAGCAATGGAAAACTACAGCTGTTTTTTTTTTTCCAAGAAAATGTGGCTCTGCATTTTCAAAAGCAATAATGGAGGCGCCTTCCTTGGTAAAATATTCCGGAGGTAAAATAGTCCCCCGTTCGGATCTCCGGGTGGGGACTACTAAGGAAGGGGTCACCAGAAAAGTAAAAAATAACATTCTACGAGTCGGAGCGTGGAATGTTAGAAGCTTAAAAAAGGTTGGCAGGCTAGAGAATTTAAAAAGGGAAATGGATAGGGTAAACGTGGATATAGTAGGAATTAGTGAGGTTCGGTGGGAAGAGGAAGGCGACTTTTGGTCGGGTGACTTTAGAGTAATTAACTCAGCGTCAAATAATGGGCAGGCAGGAGTAGGTTTTGTGATGAACAAGAAAATAGGGAGGAGAGTGGAGTATTTCAAGACGCATAGCGATAGAGTCATTGTAATAAGGATAAATTCAAAACCTAAACCGACAACGATTGTTAATGTCTATATGCCTACAAGCGCCCATGATGATGATGAGGTAGAATGTGTATACGAAGAGATTGATGAAGCAATTAAACACGTAAAAGGAGATGAAAATTTAATAATAGTTGGAGATTGGAATGCAAGCATTGGAAAAGGCAAGGAAGGAAATATAGTGGGTGAATACGGGCTGGGCAAAAGGAATGAAAGAGGGAACCGACTTATAGAGTTTTGCACGAAGTATAATTTAGTAATTGCCAACACCCAATTTAAAAATCATAATAGAAGAATATACACTTGGAAAAAGCCAGGCGATACTGCAAGGTATCAGATAGATTATATCATGGTTAAGCAAAGATTTAGAAATCAACTCGTGGACTGCAAAACTTACCCTGGAGCAGACATTGATAGCGACCATAATTTGGTGATAATGAAATGTAGATTGGGGTTTAAAAACCTGAAGAAAAGGTGTCAGATGAATCGGTGGAATTTAGAGAAGCTTGAGGAAGAGGAGGTAAAGAAGATTTTTGAGGAGGACATCGCTAGAGGTCTGAGTAAAAAAGATAAGATAGAAAATGTAGAAGAAGAATGGGAGAATGTTAAAAAGGAAATTCTTAAATCAGCAGAAGCGAACTTAGGCGGAATAAAGAGAACTGGTAGAAAACCTTGGGTTTCAGACGATATATTGCAGCTGATGGATGAACGTAGAAAATATAAGAATGCTAGTGATGAAGAAAGTAAAAGGAACTATCGGCAATTAAGAAATGCTATAAACAGGAAGTGCAAACTGGCGAAAGAAGAGTGGATTAAAGAAAGGTGTTCAGAAGTGGAAAGAGAAATGAACATTGGTAAAATAGACGGAGCATACAGGAAAGTTAAGGAAAATTTTGGGGTACATAAATTAAAATCTAATAATGTGTTAAACAAAGATGGTACACCTATATATAATACGAAAGGTAAAGTCGATAGATGGGTGGAATATATTGAAGAGTTATAGATTGAAGATTTAAGTTATTGAAGAGAGGCGATTGATAGATTATACAAACTGGTGTGTAATATTTATGAAAAAGGGGAATTTCCGTCAGACTTCAAAAAAAGTGTTATAGTAATGATACCAAAGAAATCAGGGGCAGATAAATGTGAAGAATACAGAACAATTAGTTTAACTAGTCATGCATCAAAAATCTTAACTAGAATTCTATACAGAAGAATTGAGAGGAGAGTGGAGGAAGTGTTAGGAGAAGACCAATTTGGTTTCAGGAAAAGTATAGGGACAAGGGAAGCAATTTTAGGCCTCAGATTAATAGTAGAAGGAAGATTAAAGAAAAACAAACCAACATACTTGGCGTTTATAGACCTAGAAAAGGCATTCGATAACGTAGACTGGAATAAAATGTTCAGCATTTTAAAAAAATTAGGGTTCAAATACAGAGATAGAAGAACAATTGCTAACATGTACAGGAACCAAACAGCAACAGTAGCAATTGAAGAACATAAGAAAGAAGCCATAATAAGAAAGGGAGTCCGACAAGGATGTTCTCTATCTCCGTTACTTTTTAATCTTTACATGGAACTAGCAGTTAATGATGTTAAAGAACAATTTAGATTCGGAGTAACAGTACAAGGTGAAAAGATAAAGATGCTACGATTTGCTGATGATATAGTAATTCTAGCCGAGAATAAAAAGGACTTAGAAGAAACAATGAACGGCATAGATGAAGTCCTACGCAAGAACTATCGCATGAAAATAAACAAGAACAAAACAAAAGTAATGAAATGTAGTAGAAATAACAAAGATGGACCGCTGAATGTGAAAATAGGAGGAGAAAAGATTATGGAGGTAGAAGAATTTTGTTATTTGGGAAGTAAAATTACTAAAGATGGACGAAGCAGGAGCGATATAAAATGCCGCATAGCACAAGCTAAACGAGCCTTCAGTAAGAAATATAAGTTGTTTACATCAAAAATTAATTTAATTGTCAGGAAAAGATTTTTGAAAGTGTATGTTTGGAGTGTCGCTTTATATGGAAGTGAAACTTGGACAATCGGAGTATCTGAGAAGAAAAGGTTAGAAGCTTTTGAAATGTGGTGCTATAGGAGAATGTTAAAAATCAGATGGGTGGATAAAGTGACAAATGAGGAGGTATTGCGGCAAATAGATGAAGAAAGAAGCATTTGGAAAAATATAGTTAAAAGAAGAGACAGACTTATAGGCCACATACTAAGGCATCCTGGAATAGTCGCTTTAATTTTGGAAGGACAGGTAGAAAGGAAAAATTGTGTAGGCAGGCCACGTTTGGAATATGTAAAACAAATTGTTAGGGATGTAGGATGTAGAGGGTATACTGAAATGAAACGACTAGCACTAGATAAGGAATCTTGGAGAGCTGCATCAAACCAGTCAAATGACTGAAGACAAAAAAAAAAAAAAAAAAATACACAATGTACGGTATTTCCTTTTAAACAAGTTAATTAAATGTTTGTTTCTCCAACCAGTTAGGGACTGCAACCATTGCTACTGGCTTGCAAGGCCTGATATAGCTGCAGATGTATGGTAACAAAATAAGCAGGCTCTATGAAAAGCTACTTCAAAATGTTTAGCAGTTGCTGGTTAACATCTCCAGGAAAGTTAAGGAAACTAATTAATGTACTCATAAGACAAAGGTTTTAAGTCTATCAAATTATAAACTGAAATGCACATCAAACAGAACTGAAAGATAGAATTCATTATCAGAAGGATTACACAAAACCTGAAAATTCTGAATATAATACAATTATGATTGAAAAAAATTTAAAAAAAACCTGGTTGAGTGGTACGAGGTTAATAATAATACTCCTATTAATAAAAAAGTATTATCAGTAAAGATATAACAGAAAATTACTTTGATAATTGCCCAAAATTAATAAGGAGGGTAGATAGCACTTATTTAATTCAGAAAATATTACGCAAATTGATCAAAACTGCATGAACAGACTTACTAAGGTATAGCACTTATATTTATTCTCATCTGTTTATCTAGTAATCCTGTAGTTAAGTTTTATGTATAAGTTTTTAACTTGTGAAAAAATTTACTGTCATTAATCATAGAAATAGCAAATCAAATAATTTGGTTAGTACATGTTATCAAAAAACTTGGTAACACTAAAAACTTGGAATTGAAATGTTAAAACTACTTTATGGTTTAGGGTTACAGATGAACAATTAAAATACTTAAATCAAAATATAGGATTACCTCCTGCAATTTAAAACATCGTTTGACTACAGTATTAAATGGTTTAATAACGAAAAATTTACACTCCTAAGTATCCTGAAAAATAAATTACATCACAGTAAAAATGTATTAAATTTTTCTGCCGAATTATCTTCAGAGGCTTCATAATCAATCACTACGGCACATTACCGGTGATTTTGACAATTCGTAATTATTGTATGAACGAAAGAAAATTATAATAAAGTATAAAATAGTAATAAATAATAAACCATTTAGTACCTCTTGTTCGACAGTTTCCATTTTTTCATCTTCGGAAAATCCATCACTACTGGTTTCTTCTCTACAACTTGTAATGTCAACGGCACGTTTTTTCTGGTGGCTGGACATTACGTTAAAATGGCAAATATAACTAATGTAAGGAAAACAAACACGTAAGCTCTAACTGAATACGATATCACTAGTTTTAACAATGGAACGTTAAGACAAATGACTTTTCGTCATGGATAATACAAATAATATATTAGTCACAACAGAGACACGTTCCACCGTTTCAGCAAATCGTACACCTCTAGAAGAAACTAATTCAGGTTATGTTCTCTCGATCACAAGAGAGTCGTTGAAGTGATATACAAATTGTCGATATGAGCTCACCTACAGTTTATGATTAGATATTTATTTCTTCATGTGCGACAGTAGTTAAATTAAAATTCCTTTCTTAATATATGCCTCTTTCCTGGAGCACTTGGTTAGTCTTATTTAAATTTTAATATATCACCACTCCAAAAATTACTGTTGTTCATACTTAGCTGTTATTAGTTTACAAATAACTATATGGTCATGCAAAAAGATACCATTAATTTAATATATATATAACAAAAGATAATGGATATTGAATTACACAACTTGTATATTGTACGAGAGTTTATTATTGTAATGGGCTTATTATTTAATAAATACAACAAATTAACAGTTCTTTTCTTTTAAATGGATATGATAATTTTTAAGTAACTTCTTTTTTTTTTTAAATTAAAAAATATCGACTTTCCCTTTAAATAGAAAATTACCGTATAAATATTTGCTGAAATCCTAGTGGTTTTTTAATTTTAATGTCATTTAAGTCAAACATACCTAGCTGTTATTAATTGTAACTTTGTACTTAGTTGGTTATCATTGTTTTTTTAATACTACAGGTAATCTGCAAATATTTTCCATACGTAATAAATAAGGCGTTGATTGTATTTGTTCAACTTGCTGAAACTGGAAGTAAGTGAGTATAGAAGGCAACGAAATACATGTGTCTTTTGTAGGCATTGGATTGTCACGGCTAATTGTGGTATATCTACTGAAATATAATCACGTGTTTTTCTAACTATTGGTTATGTTTACCTATTAAACTTATTTAATTTCTTTTATTTTAAAAGGAGGATCTTGTGTACAGAATGGCAAAGTCAAAGTTCAGAAAAAAGAATCTATCTGAAACCTTAATTAAAAAAACTGGGAAAACAAAAAATGTCAATCCATTCGAAATTCGTGTAAATAAACAGAAATTTGATGTTCTTGGCCGAAAATCTAAGAATGATCGTGGTCTTCCCGGTATTGCTCGTGCTAAGTCAATCAAAAAGGTTAGTTTGATGTAAATAACTTTATTGTAGTTTCTACTAGTTGAAATATATATATTTTTTCCTGTTTAGCCTCCGGTAATTACAGTTCAGATAATACTTCATCCTTATGTGATGATAATATGTATGAGTGTAAATGAAGTGTATAGTCTTGTAGTCTCAGTTCGACCATTCCTGAGATGTGTGGTTAATTGAAACCCAACCACCACCACCAAAGAACACTGGTATCCACGATCTAGTATTAAAATCCGTGTAAAAATATCCGACTTTACTAGGACTTGAACGCTGGAACTCTCGACTTCCAAATCAGATGATTTGGAAAATGATTAAATGAAAGTTTGAGCTTGATAGAATGTGTTTTGATTTCATTTTTGGCATAAAGTTAAAGATGGAATTGTCCATGGAGTTCCTTGTAGATAAAGCCATACTTGCTACTAAACAAAAGAATGATTACTAATTTTGAAAATATGGTGACAAATTTCTGTTTTGAAAAAGCATGGTTGTGTGCATGAACAGTGTTAAACATAAATATTAAATAAATCATGAAAACTACTTGACAGGATTATATATACATATATATATATATATATATATATATATATATATATATATATATATAATTTGCTATATATTAATAATTTTAGTAATATATACACAATATTGTTATTAAATTTAGCGTATTTATGTATGTGAAGTGTCTTTATTGTGGGTATTTTCTTATATTGAATTTTTCTTGTCTAATTTCAGAGGAAAGAAACTCTTCTACAGGAATATAAAGTGAAAGATAAGGTTAACAAGTTTCTTGATCGACGTATTGGTGAGAATAATGCTGCAATGACGCAAGAAGATCGTGTTATGGCAAGATTCACTGCTGAAAGAATTAAGGCACACAATAAGGTGATAAATATTAAATTTGCATGCTCATATTATGTTATTTTATTGTGTTTAAAATAGTGGCCCATAATGGTTCAGTTGGTATTCCAGATTAGACTGCAGTAGTGTTATAGAATCAGTAGTTATATTATTACAGCTCGTGGATATCCCAGTTGTACTTAAAATGTTTACTCATGTGACTATTTATTATATTGCAGTATGAGATTAGATAAACACGAGGTATGGCTATTAAATAATGATAGTAATGCTGTAAAATATTTTACTTTAAATTTATATGTATTTAGTAATTATCCCCTTCAATATACATCCCACCTGTAACCCTATTATGCTCCATGTGAATTTTGCATTGTTCGAAACTATGCTGAAAGTCTTCTTCTGTCAGCTCTTTCATGATGCGTGCCACTTTTTCTTTCGCAGTCTCAACACTCTGAAATCTTGTTCCTTTTAATGCAGATTTGACCTTGGGGAACAGATAAAAGTCACATGGTGCCAGGTCAGGTGAATAAGATCTGCTAATTGCTCACAGAAATAAGCGTAAAGAATTAAGGATGCTTCCTTCTTCCAAGAAGAAAAGATTGATTGTGGCCAATTTACAACAGTTGATGAATACTTGGCAGGAACGGTGGGATGCGGGAGAGAAAGGTCGGTGGACTCACCGTCTGATTGGGAATGTAAGGAGTTGGTGCAGTAGGACTCGCGGATCAATTGATTATAGTTTTACGTAATTCCTCGCCAGGCATGGTGGTTACAGATCGTATCTGTTTAGGTTTGCTCTTGACCATTCAGACCACTGACTGGCCTGCGATGTGGAGGAAACTCCGTACCATGTCTTTTTCTGTTGTACGAGGTTTCAAGATGCACGGAGGTGCATGCTGGATGTCCAGAGTCAGGTGAACATGTTGAGACCTGAGGATTTTTAGAAGATAATGCTTCAGGGTGTGAAGCTGTGGACTATTATTGCAAATTATAATAGAAAAGTTTTAGAACTCAGTAAAACAGAAAAATCTTGTAGGCGATTATTGGCGCGGTCTGTAAGGGAATGAGGCGTCGGAGGATGCTGGGTTGGACAGGTCTGCAGCTGAGTATGTTGGGGGGCCCTCTTGAACATGAGGGGGTTGCTTTGGTGCGGTGGGGCCGTGGACACCCCACTCCCGGTGTCTGAGGGCCTTGCTCACTCCACCTCAAAAAAAAAAGAGGCGAATAAGGTGGATGGTCTAATACTGGGATTTATATTTGGCTAGAAACTGCTTGATAGACAATGCAGTGTGAGCCGGTGCGTTGTCCTGATGAAGAACCCATGATTTGTTCTTCCACAGTTCAGGTAATTTTTTTCTTATTTTTTCATGGACTCGAGTAAGGACCTTGAATAAAGACAAGAATAGTTAACAGACAGTCAGATCGGATTTTATCAATTTTTTCAATATTTTATCTGTTTTTGATGTGGAAGGGCAACCCAAGCGAACATCATCTTTTAATGTCATGGCCATCTTGGAACCACTTAAACCACTCAAAAACCCACGCACATGATAAACGTTCATTGCCATATGCTTTTTTTAATAAGAGATAAGTTTCAGTAGCGGTTTTTCAAAGTTTCACATGAAATTTCATGACAATTCTTTGCTCTAATAAAACACTTATAATTTTTTCAGCAAAATAAAAAACAGATGTTATCCAAATGAAGGGTATGGCTAAACTAATATGTCTACAGGAACTGGAGTAGCAACAATCGAAAGAGATGGCTTCATGCTGCACAACTGTCGGTTGTACTAATTTAGCGCATGTGCAGTTCTTCTGTAGCAGCATTAGTCTTCTTATTTAATAGCCACATCTTAATGCATCCAGTTAAAAATTGTGGTTGAGCTGTGTATTGAGTTAATGTGTGTACTTTATCAAAAATTTTACATTTTTGAACCAAAATAAAAAAATAATTGAATGTTTATTACATTATAAAAGAGAAACAAGTGGGTAGGAATTTATGAAAAGAGTTTTTTTTTGAAAAAGTTCATGAAAAAAACCACTTTGAGAAAAAAACTCTACTTGAAGCAACATCTTTTTAACTTCTACTCATTGTTGAGAAAATATCCATAAAAATGGGATGAAATCTTATTTCCATCAAGTATATTTATGGTACTTATAACTGCATTCACAGAGTATCAAAAATTTTTGTTGATATGTATGCTAATTTACATAATTATTTGTATCATTCAATATTTTGAAGGAAATGTAAGTCATTTGATGAAATTCTCTAGTTATAATTTAACTCAGCTCCTAACTTTTATTAAGTGCAATCGACTGTAACTAGAGTGACATTTGCAGAATTTATCAAGTTGTATTTGTGGTACCATAATGAATGTGAAAGTATTTGTTGGAATAACTTTGATTTCCTTTTATAACTGAAAGTTTTGTATCACTTTTTATACCATGAAATATAGAGGATCGTTAAGGCTTTTTTAGATTAACAGTTTACTATGAATAGAGGTTCATTTTTATTTTTGAATTTCCTATGAAGAATTTGGAAGAAATTTTTATAGATCAGTATTTATTAAAATAGTTATACGATATGTAAGGTATTGATTAAAATAGTTATAAGATATGTAAGTTAATGAATGATAGAAGTAAGTAATTAGGTTACTTATGGCTATTTATAAATTTCTTACTGAGATATTTACCTGAAAAATACTTTTATTTTTCAACAGGATTTCCACCATCATTGGGGTACACTTTCCCTGTTGCTTTATTAGTATCTCTAAAACCTGCTGCACAAAAGTCTTTGAACCACTGTGTGTGTCATATTTGTATTTGTTATGTTCAATTTCTTGTCATCCACAAAGTGATTGTCTGGATGGATTTTTAGTGGACTAAACAGGTGAAAATTGCTTGGGGCTAAGTTGTGGCTGTAAGGAAGAGGTTAAAAAAGACGTCTTCTAAGGTTTTTGAGATGGATATCATGTAGGATGTATAATCAGGTAGTGGACTGGTAGGATGTACAACCTCTCTTGTTTATCTATATGAAGGCTTTTCCAGCTTGCATTTCTGTATAAATAGTATAGCGTGTAAAATATCAAATAAGTGAAATTGAGGCTTGTAGAGAAAAACTGTGTAATAACTGTTAAGAAAAGTGAAAAAATGCACTAATATAGTTAATGGAACTATGATTATTCATTCACACTGGATATCAGCATAGTTTCTGAACTTCATTTGCAGTGAACATTAAGGAAATAGGTATAAGAACAACTGGTGCATGATATATTGTGAGGGAAAAATTACTTGCCTCAAGCAATGCAGCATGAAGTTAATGTTTTTTACTGGTGTGTTGCTGCATAACGTATGTTTTAATTTAGGGTCTATTTTATACTAAACGCAGCTGAATGTTTTTTTTCAGAAGACTATGTTTAACCTTGCTGATGAAGAAGTTTTAACTCATAGAGGTAAAACTTTGTCTGAAATAGAAAAATATGATGATCCAGGAACTGATGAGGAGGAAGAGTTTGGTGGCAGGAGTGGTGGACTAGATGGTAATGTTTATAAATGATGCTTTACCGAAATGAAATGAACTGTTTGAAACGAAATGTTGAGTGGTGATATTTATATATCACCTGTTGCAATATTACTATTTGAATTCAAGTTAGAGTAATTTTTCATTAAAATTTTGGTAGTGGGATGCTTTCATCATTTATGATTCATTTACATGGGTGAAATTTGAAGTTCATTAAAGAAGAAGTAGTTTTTTAGCTTGCCATTTAGTTTTTGTATGAAGCCCTGTGTGAATTAAATTTGTTAGATAAATAATAAATTTAATAATGTGGACAGTAGTAGGATGTTTGTTTGTTTTGCCAAACATTTATTTGTTTGATAAATGAATGTAATGAATTAAGTAGTACTCAATTATAAAAATATTTTATTTGCGTTGAGACTACTTTGGCCATATAAAAAATTATCTCAAAGAAAAATAGAAAAGTAATGTACTTTAGCATGTTTGTGCTGAATCATATAGATTCATATGTTGGCTTCTTGCCAGTTCTTATAGATCTGCATATAGGGAGGTTTTGTTTTTTGTTTGAATAGTGGGATTATGCATGTTGTTGGGCTCTGTTTTGTTTAATTTCTTATTAAGACTGAATTATACACAATACAATGCCCCATTTTTAATTTCTTTTGTTAGTATTCTTTTTTTTGGAATTTTGTGTTTTTGAACAATTTTATTAATTTTTTACATTTTAATTGAAAGTATTTTTGTTAATTTATTTAATTTTAATACTTAATCGTTAAATTCTCCTCTATCTACTATTTTTATTATATTAATAATTAAAAATATTAATCAGTTTATTCATTTTATTTATTTTTTTGAAATATATTAAAATTAGTTTTAAATAATTTTAACTTGACAGAAGTGCTTTATTTTATCTCTTTTGCTTGCATCTTTGCTGTGATCAGATTTTAATGTGTTTAGTTTTGAATTATTTTAGGATTGATTTATTCAATACAACAACATTTAGAATAATTACTTTTTCCATATCATTAAAGATTTAATTCTTCAAATTGATATATATTTAATCTTTTTACTGTAATTTATTACAGTATTTGTACTGTAATTTATTGTAATTACGAAAAAGTTCGGTTTTCAGACTTCAACGTTAATATCCATTTTGACCATCCCTGAATCTATTTTGACTTGTTTTAGCGTGATGTCTGCATGTACATACATTAGTGCGTGTATATGTATGTATCTCGCATAACTCAAAAACATTTTGTCATAGAATGTTGAAATTTTGGATTTAGAACTGTTGTAACATCTAGTTGTGCACCTTTCCTTTTGATTGCAATTGAATGGGCCAAAAGTGTCTTAAAAAAGCCCAAATTCCAATACATTTGGCTATTCTTTTTAGCTGCAGTAATAAGCTCTCATTGAGAACTTTTCAACAATATATCATAAGTGGTACTTATTTTCATTGGCTCCAGAGGTATAGCCCAATAAAAGTTTAATTAACAAAATATTTGGCTCTTACAAGGGGGAAGGCACATCAGTGAGAATCCAACTTAATTTACTTCTTTTTTTTTAAATTTAAATATATGATTTATTAATAATTATTTACCTTAGATTGTAAAAAAAAAATACAATAAATAATTCAATAGCAAAAAATATATATATATTGGCAAAAATATATAATAAAAAATATATGTAATTTAGGTGTACAAGGAAGTCATGTAGTGTCCACATCAGATTGTTTTTTTTATAGTTAGTATTTTTAAAAATAATTTTTATCTTTGATTATATTTTTATTCCTCTTGTCTATATTTTCCTGTTTTGTTATGATTTAGGAACTTAGTTTTATGAGAAAAGTTTTTTATAAAAAAATAGTCTTTAAAAAAGAAAAATGTAAATACTATTTTTTCCAACTTAGTAAAATACATGAAACTCAGTGATCACATAAATCCAGGTTGAACCAGGTCTGTAAGAAGGAAACGTCTTTAGGAGCTCTGATGAAGAGATGTGCAGATTTGTATGATCTTTTTTTAGGATTTCTGGTCAGTGAATAATATATTTCCATTTATTTCAGCCATTATTCAGATTCATGAAAAAATGAATTTAGGTTGGTGAATTGAATACATGAATAATAAAATCACTGTAGCCGTTGTATTTAATGAATGTAAATCTGTGTTATTGTTATTGTCATCTTACTAACCTGTTTTTTGCCACTAAGAATCATTCTAGGGCAGTGATTCTCAATCTTTTTTGCTCCATGGTCCCCAAAAAATAAAAAAATATGTAATGAATGTTTTGCAACAGAGATTTCTGAAAAAATTAAAAAATTGACTTATACAAATGGCAGAATAGATGCACTGCTTCCTTCATACATTTTGTTATAAGTCCACCATTACAGATAGGCTGTTTACTAAACTATGTGATGAAATGGTCAAAAAGAAAAAATCTCTTCTCTTCCGTACAGAAGTCAGATGGTTATTGTGGGGATAGTGTTAACCAGTGTTGGAATTGTGAGATGAATTAATAATATTTTTCCAGGATAAACAAATGCCATACTCACTGTTTTTACACAATAATGAATGTATGTTGATGTTGGCTTACTTAGCTGGTGTATTTTCGCATTTAAACGATTTAAATATGAATTTACAAGGATGTGATAAAAACATTTTATTAATGACGGCAATGTTCATGCTTTCATTAAAAAGCTTGATATCTGGGTTATGCACATTTAAAGTCAAATTTTGTTATGTTTCCACACAGTTCTGATTATATTGTGAAAAATTTGGTTGAATAATACATTATCATTCACCACAGTTTGGATAACATGAAGATGCATTTGCATGAGCTAAATTTAGTTGGCAGGGTATTTCCTGGGAGATAAAAATGATTTCTTGAAGAGATTGGTACTGAATCCATTTGAAATCAAAGTGAAAACTTTGTAGCAACTGTTAAGTTACCAGTTAAGATTCACTACCAGCTTATTGAAACATCTGCCAATAAAACAATTCACATCTTGAAGTTAGTACAGAAATTTAGTCACAGAAGCATTGAAAATATTAATCCCTTTTGCCACTTCTTTTCTCTGTGAAAACGTTTTTTGTCTATGGTTGTGCTAAAAACTAAATATAGAAATCATCCTTTATTTTTTGTCTTCAGTCATTTGACTGGTTTGATGCAGCTCTCCAAGATTCCCTATTTATTGCTAGTCGTTTCATTTCAGTATACCCCCTACATCCTTAACAATTTGTTTTACATATTCCAAACATTGTGTAGGCCTGATTGTGTAGGCCTGCCTACACAATCTTTTCCTTCTACCTGTCCTTTCATAATTAAAGCGACTATTCCAGGATGCCTTAATATGTGGCCTATAAGTCTGTCTCTTCGTTTAGCAATATTTTTCCAAATGCTTCTTTCTTCATCTAATTACCGCAACATCTCTTCATTTGTCACTTTATCCACCCATCTGATTTTTAACATTTTCCTATAGCACCACATTTCAAAAGCTTCTAATCTTTTCTTCTCAGATACTCCGATCGTCCAAGTTACACTTCCATATAAAGTGACACTCCAAACATATACTTTCAAAAATCTTTTCCTGACATTTAAATTAATTTTTGATGTAAACAAATTATATTTCTGACTGAAGGCTCCTTTCGCCTGCGCTATTCTTTATTTTATATCGCTCCTGCTTCGTCCATCTTTTCAGTTCTGTTTGTTCCACCTAAGTTCGCTTCTGCTGATTTAAGAATTTCCTTTTTAACATTCTCCCATTCTTCTTCTACATTTTCTACCTTATCTTTTTTACTCAGACCTCTTGCGATGTCCTCCTCAAGAATCTTCTTTACCACCTCTTCCTCAAGCTTCTCTAAATTCCACTGATTCATCTGACACCTTTTCTTCAGATTTTTAAATCCCAATCTACATTTCATTATTACCAAATTGTGGTCGTTATCAATGTCTGCTCCAGGGTAAATTTTGCAGTCAACGAGTTGATTTCTAAATCTTTGCTTAACCATGATATAGTCTACCTGATACCTTCCAGTATCACCTGGCTTTTTCCAAGTGTATATTCTTTTATTATGATTTTTAAATTGGGTGGTGGCAATTACTAAATTATACTTCGTGCAAAACTCCATAAGTCGGCTTGTCAAAATCATCCTTATCACTTAAAAACAATTTGCCTTTGTGTGTTCTTAATGTATATGCATATATGATGAAACTTAAATGAAAAAAAAACGCAGCCATTTCATTTTCTTTACATTGTACTTATAAGTGTAAGTAAAATGTTTATAATAAATCAATTTTTTCTCATAAAATGATTTCATTATTGCTTACATATAAGTTGTAGGCTAATTTCATGATCTCTCCTTTCACATCCCCGCAACCCCCAGGTTGAGAAATGGTGTTCTAGGGTGTTTATATAGAATCTGTTTCCCATTGTAGTTGCCATTCATCTGATGAGATGTGGTAAAAAATCTTTTGATTTTTTATCAAAAGATACATTTTAATTTTTAGTCATTATACTTGCCAGATTAAGAAAAATCCTTATTTTAAATTTTAAAATGTACAGCATGGATGTATTCTCTTGTTTAAAAAAGTAAAATAAAAGTTTTAATAACTATATTACAATCATTGTTCTTTTCCTGTTTTACTTTAACTGGAAAGTTGTATTTATTTATTTTTCAAGTCTTTAAAACTTACCCTCATTTGTTTTATCTGGTTCTTCTATTTTCTTTGGCTTTGGCTTATCTTGAGTTTACATATTACTATTTTATATTTTTATTTGCAATGTATATTAATTAATTTGATTTATTATTTGATGTATTATTGTTTTATTGTTTAGCTGATATTGTAGATGCTCATTTTGGTGGTGAAATTTTTCGAGAGAAAGGTGATGGTGCAAAAACTCATGCATCACTCATTGATGAATTGATAGCAGAATCAAAGAAAAGAAAAGCTGAGCGACAGCGTGCTAAGGAACAGACATTGGAATTAACTGATAAGTTAGATGCTGATTGGCAAGAACTGCTTCCTCTAGTTGGTTCTGGAAAGGGTCCTGAAGATGTGGAGCAGCGACCTGAAAAGGGTTCTTACGATCAACTTATGAGAGAATTGAAATTTGAATCACGTGGAATGGTTAGTAATTTTGTTACACAAGCCCTGGAGACTTGAAAAAGCTCAGAAAGAGTAGAAAGTTAAGTAATGTAGTTAAGTGGGTAGTTTGGGAGAATTGAAGGTAGTTATGAATAGATTTAAATAAAATTAAAGAGTATTGTTTAAAAAGTTTATAAATTTATACTTAATCCATTGGCTTGATCTAATGGTAAAATTGCCATTGTGAATCAATTTTCGAAGTCAAAGGTTTTGAGGTTCAAACAAAAGAAGTAACTTTAAAAGTAAAGGTAAGTTATTTATACAGATTTAAATTCTAGATAAATGGGTACTGGTATACTTTGGTGGTTGGGACTCAATTAAGCATCCATCAGGAATGGTTGGTCTGAGTCTGTACAAGTCTACACCTCATTTACGTGGGATACATACAAAACTTCTTATTATTCGGTCATGAGGCTGCTTGATGTTCCTCAGGTTGTACAGATTGCAACGTACATATTAGGAATAGAAAATCAAAATGAAAAAAGTTAAATTTTATTGTAAATTGGTTTACAAGGAAAGGAATTCATCTCTGGATGTGCATCTCTTTGGATCTTACACATCTATTGGATCTCTTTGGTTTGTTGAGTAAAAATTTCATTAATTAATCTTTGAAATGAGTTTTGATTTTTACGCCGTTTTGAGGATTTTTTGTTTAATATAAATTAGCTCTTGTGTAACAGTATCTAAAAATAATCTGATTTCATAAGAACCTAATTTTAAATTGTTTAATATGAATATTGTCCTTGTTTAATATATATATGCATCTTCCATGAATAGATCAAAAATGCTTTCAGGAATAATGTTTGTTTTTTTATGATGTAATTTTTTTATAACTTAATAACTTATTTATCATTATAGAATGCAACTTATTCTGTAATTATACTAACACTGCTGGTGTCCACAGTCTAGTATTCAAATCCATATAAAAGCAACTGCCTTTACAGGGACTTGAACCTCAGAATTCTTGACTTCGAAAATCAGCTGATTTTGTGATGTTCTCCATTCTGGTCTCAGAACACAGCAGCCATACACTTTCTGTTGGAGAAGGTTCGCTTGAACTTCTTTGGTTTACTTAGAGAATGAGAATGCATCCACTGTTTGGATTGTTCTTTTGTTTCTTCAGTTTCGAAATGGACCCATGTCTCGTCCCCTGTGACAATTATGTTCAAAAAATCTTCTCCTTCATTGTGGTAGCGCTGGCCTCTGTCAATGGTTGAACATTTACCAGACTGTGTTCACTTATGGAGATAGTCTTAGAATATATCTTTTTGGCATAATGTACAAGTCTGTGTGATTTTAAAAATTTTCTCTATTAACGCAAGTCTTCCTTTCTTTCAATGGATATTAAATTTCCTGTGGAGTTTCAAAAATCTACAACCTGGTCAGTATTTTCCTCTGCAATAAAATACAGACCAGGAAATTCTGACCAGGTTGTAGATTTTTTAGTTTTGGTATTTGTTTGATATAGCTTTTTACCAGAACATGTGACTGTCTAGTACCAGACTGCAGATATATAGAACACAACTTTGTTGATTATTCTTAAATGACTGATATCTGTTGAGATTGATCGATAACCTAAACAAGGATTTAATTACTCCTGACTACTTTTATCCTATTTAAAATACTTATAACAGTGAGCATTGAATTGGATACCTTACCGAGTAAGTTGTATCGCATCATTTGTAAGCATTTTAGTTTCTCTTAATTTGATAGAAAATTTAATGTTAATTTGCTGTTTGCTGAATTCACAAGTTACAAGGAATGAGACACCAGATTTGACTGATCTTACAGTTTAATTGGAAATTAGTCAGGAAATTTGATAAGGTTTGTTGTAGAGAAAGAAATAAGGAGAAATCTTTTCTTTAAGAAGTAAATAAGCATTGTTTGTTAATGAAATAAATCTGGTATTGATTAATATAAGATGTAATGTGTAAACTAAAGGAGAATTACAAATTTCCATCATCTTCATTAAAGTTCTATTAAAAAAAGTGACTTTACTGAAAGCAATCCAAAAATAGGCTGTTGAATGAATTGCTTTTAAACAAAACTCTAGAAATAACTCTGACCAACCTCTTAATTTAATACTGTTGTAATTGTCTTTACATGGTCCATATAGATTTTTTAATACAGTAACTAATTTTCTTAATATCTGTATTGTTTAATATACCTGTGTTAGATTCATCTGCTAATGCTTTGCCTGATGATTTTTCTAATTTTTGCACAATTTTTATTTTATCTTTGATTAACAGAACAATTTGTTTCCATTTTGTAAGTTTTTCCAAGTTGTAAGTGTTCTGATGCCAATATAATTTTTAAACTTAAGTAGTTTAAGCTAATAATTGGTCTGTAAAGTTCAATATTTATCATTAAGACAAAAAATAATTTAGTTCAGTTGCTGTTGTTGAGTTAATTGTTCATGATAATTGTTATCAGTGTGGTGTTACTCAGTTCTAGTAACAAGTAACAGCTTGTCTTTGAAGAGTTATAAACTTATAAACCACTTTATGGAAAAATTTCTTGAATGCAGTCAAATACAGGGAAAAGAAATGGATATTCCAAAATGTATAGAAAATAATTTGTGTCAACACAAATAACACTTATTGCTATTGTAGAAGAAATTTCTTGTTAATAAATACAAGAAGAAGTTAAAACATTTAACAAAAAAGTTTGAAAATAAGAATGATATGTCAGCCGTGTTGTCACAGCTGTTGTTATTTTAAATCTGCATCTTATTTAAGCTGGAAGATTCCTGCATACACATGATAGAACATGTACTTCATAAAACTGCCAACATTTTTGTAAAACTGTAATCTATGAAAAATGCTGATTCTCTCATTGAGTGATTCTGTCATTGTATTTGATACATATCTGTAAGTGTTGTTAATTTTATGGTTCGTATTTGTCGATTAAGTATCATTTTCACTAAAAAAGAAAATACGAGGGTTTTTTTTTTCAAGGTTGATCGGTTACGAAATTAAAACCACAGTGAAAATAAAAAATTTTTTATTTGTAACAAATACTTACATAGTTACGCTATTTCTCTACATATTCGCCACACCGATTTAGACAATTGTCATAGCATGGTACCAACTTTCCAATACCTTCGTCATAGAATGGAGCCGCCTGTGTTTTCAGCCATGTTTCTACGCCGGTCTGCAGCTTGATGTCTGTGCCAAAATGTTGTCCTCCTAGCCAGCGTTCCATGTGAGCAAAGAGGTGAAAATCAGATGGAGCCAAGTCCGGGCTGTATGGTGAGTGATCAAACACTTCCCAACGAAAATGCTGCAGGAGCTTCTTTGCTACAACTGCAGTGTGTGGTCGAGCATTGTCATGGAGAAAGACAATGCCTGATGACAACATTCCTCTCCGCTTATTCTGAATTGCCCTTCATAGACGTTGAAGAGTCACGCAGTATGAGGCTGCAGTGATGGTCATGCCACGTTTCATGAATTCCACCAAGAGAACTCCGTTCTAGTTCCAGAACACAGTAGTCATACACTTTCTGTTGGTGAAGGTTCGCTTGAACTTCTTTGGTTTACTGGGAGAATGAGAATGCATCCACTGTTTAGATTGTTCTTTTGTTTCTTCAGTTTCGAAATGGACCCATGTCTCGTCCCCTGTGATAATTTTGTTCAAAAAATCTTCTTCATTGTGGTAGCGCTGGAGAAACGTTAGAGAGGTGTCCATTCTCATTGTTTTGTGATGGTCGGACAGCTTCTTGGGAGCCCATCTCGCACACAGTTTGCGGTACCGAAGCCTCTCACTCACAATGGTGTAGAGAGCTGACTTTGATATTTCAGGAAACTAATCACTCAATACAGAAATTGTGAACCGACAATTTTGTCGAATTGTCTCATCCACTCGCTGAACGAGATCATCGGTTGACATTCGCTTCCTTTCTTGACCGCCTGCATCATCAACATCTGTACGTCCTGCTTTAAAGTTCCTGCACCATTGTCGCACTTTACTTTTACTCATTGAAGTTTCACCGTACATATTACTTATTCGTCGATAAATTTCACCTGCATTACACCCCTTAGCCTGAAGAAATAGAATTACTGCACGCACTTCACACTTGGCGGGAGATGATATTGTTGTAGTCATGTTTCCGTGCTAGCTGCGTGTTCAGAACTAAATGAAGTGATGCGGTGTGATTGAAGGCCGTACTAGAGACTTTGCGCAACACATATGCGCAAAGGTTCATCCAATTTTTGCACAGGTTTTTATTTCGCGACCGATCGGACCTTGAAAAAAATAACCCTCGTACTATCTACACAATATGGTGATGTAAACTGTTTGAAAAATTAGTGTTGTTGATCTTTTTACATATGTTTTTATGTTTAGAATCCTGATCTAATGAACAATTATATATTTTTTTATGTAATCTGCAGCCATCTGATAGGTTAAAGGGTGAGAATGAAATAGCAAGAGAAGAGAAAGATAGATTAGAAAAGTTAGAAGCAGAAAGGTTAAGGAGGATGAAAGGTTTGGAAAGTGATTCGATTCCTGCTCCCAAACACAGAAGTGCTGATGATTTGGATGATGGGTATGCATTCTAGTGTTTATTTTTAAAAATATTCATTATTAAAAGATGGAATTTCTGTAACTGAAATTGTTTGTGAAAAGTATTTATATCATATGATCAGTTGCTTTTAATGTGTTGTCTACAAGGAAAGTTGAGAGCATGTATTTACTTAACACTTCCAAATTTCAGTAATTTGAGTTTGTGATTTGCACACTTAATACGAATATTTTAGTATACATCATTGCGGACCTTAGAAACATAGTCAGTTAGTGCCTTATTTTGTTGAATTTTCAAAATTGAGAAATAAATTAAAAAGTAATAAAATATTTTCTGTAAGTAGTGGCTAACAAGTTTAAAGTATGGTTAATGAAGAGTAAGGCAGAAGCTCATTGTTGACTGTTCAATTCCTATGCATGACCTAACATTTTTTCATCCTGATTTGTTTGTTTCTTAGAGGGTTTTACTATAAATAATTAGCATCAATCAGAAGTGTTTATTGTGAACAAAATGTATGAGATGATTAAATGTATGACCAGGAGTAAAATTATCATTTTTCATCAGTTTCATTTATTATTTTATTTATGTACATATTTCTCATTGTTCTTAAAGTCTTACAACATCCTTGCTGTAGAATTCCATTCCAGCTTCCCAAAGAATTTTACTGACAGCTTGGTGGATTACTTATATATTTTGGAGGACTGCTACAATGGATAATAAACTCTGGCACATCAAAGATACTGTGTTGCCTTGGAACTTCTTGTGTAGAAAAATGTGTCGAGAGGAAGTAGTCCTCTGTCCATTGTGGTTAGGACATACCAAAGTTACTCATGGGTACTTTGTGTCAGCAGAAAATGGGTCATTATGTGTAAAATGCAACTGCTGCTTAACTGTGCGCCACATCCTCGTGGATTGCATATATTATGTGGCCTTACATTGTAAATTTAAATTGCTCAGAAACATCTGTTGATTCCTGGGCAATGATGTTTGTCTTTTTGCATTGTGTTGGTTTTTTTTTACATAAAATTTCATGTTATTGCGTATATGTTTTATAATGGAAAGCGTTCTTAATGTGATTGTTTTTCTTTTAATTTTTATGGTTTTTTTATTCTGTTATCTGAGAAGGGTTCCCTTTACACCTCTCTTGGACTTTGTTAAATTCTATTTATGTTTGTGAATTTTATATAGTTTTTTTAAAAATAAATTTATTGTATTGTTAAGACGCCGACTGTGATATTAGTTGAAAGTTTTTAGTGATACTAGTTTTAAGTTTGTTAGTGATATTTTATCTGTGTTATTAGTTTTAAGTTTTATTTCCTTTTTAATATTTTAATTTTAATTGAAGTTTAGTTGTAGGTTATTAGTTTTAGTTATATGCTTGAAAAAAAGAAGTGGATGATGTAGCATGGGAGCACAGGTGTAGCTTAATGACAAGGGTAAGGCTAGATTCTACAAATGAATCTGGTTGAAACATGAGATATGGGCAAAATGGAGGGCACTTGATTTGAAACTGCAGCCAGCCTTCCTGCCTGCCCTAAGTTGTAAGGTCCACTGTTACTGCAAGTTTAAGCCTGATTCATCTGATGTGGTAAATGCTATGTTGCTATTTTTGTTCAACATGAGTTAACAGCTGGATATTATACTGGGCACCTGGCCAGATTTCACACATGGTATCTAATTGGGTTCAGAAGTCATCTTGTACAATGCACAGTAAAACCTCATCAAACTAATGGATTAAAAATGGATAACACTTATATATTTCAGGAATGAACACAATTGAATTTTTAATTTACAATGTTTTTGGAGGTAAGTTTTCAGTCATTGCTACCAATTACATTTGGTACTCTTCATGTTTCCAAACATTCATTACAATAGGTTTTTATAATTTTTTTAATATTATTTATAATTTTTAATGTAACTTAATCTGAAAGAATTCTTAAGATAAAAAGCTTTAGTAATTCAGTTCACAAAATATTTTGTTTAATAGATTTGAAATTGAAAGTGAAATTGATGAAACTGAAACTACTGGAAGTAATGAACTTAATGAAATCAAAAGTGAAGGTAAGATTACAGTTTTACCATCTGTGTCAAATTCAGATTACCTGTATATTTTACATTTATAAAATTATTAACCTTAGTGTATAGTACCTTAGATAAATAGTATTGATTGAGACTGTTTATACTTTCAGTAATTCTACATAAATTTTAAATATATTTTTATTCTTTATGTTATATATTTTCTATTTTTACATATTATTTCTTTTCTTCTTTCTATTCCTTTGCCTTTTCTTATTAAGCATTGGGTCTTTCAGCCATAACTTGAACTGTTTGCAATCCAGCACTAATCTTTGTGCCACCTGCCTGTTCTTTCCTTTCCTCTGAACTATTAAAGTCAAATATTCATTTCATGCCACTTTCTCTACTTGGTTCTGCTCTTACCTCTTCTTTTTTTCTGTTTAGCCTCCAGAACCACTGTAAGGTATTACTTCAGAGGATGAGTGAGGATAACATATGAATGTAAATGAAGTGTAGTCTTGTGCAGTTTCAGGTTGACCATTCTTGAGATGTATGGTTAATTGAAACCCAACCACAAAAAAACACCAGTATCCACGATCTAGTATTCAAATCTGTACAAAAGAAACTTTGCTAGGATTTGGACCTTAGAACTCTCAACTTTGAAAGTTGATTTACGATGACGAGTTCGTCATTAGACCAACCTAGTGGGTTTGCTCTTACCTAATATACCTTTAAGTTTCCTATCCTCCCCTATATTTAGGAGATGATTGTAGCATCCTTGTGTTCTTTTCTCTATCTTCAAACTGCGGCTCTTTTTTTTAATTGCTCCCCCAATATCTTATTCAGAACCTTATTTTGTTTTGTCTTCCTAACAACTTTCCTTAGAAACCTCAGTTCTGCAGCTGTTATTCGGCTAAAATGTATAAATAAAACTGACAAGCTCTCAGTTCACTGTAGTAGGGCCAGTAGAAAGATTGCATTTCACACTTTGCTTCTTCTGAGATTTCTCTCTTCTCAGTGATTGTTTTATAAAGTTTTTAGATTACGAGAATTGTCTTGCACGTGTTCTGTTAACTTCTCCATCCACTCAGATATAGTCAGTGTTCTGAAATATTAAAAGTTTCATCCTCTTTTACATCTACACCTTTCCATATAACTTACACCTTCTAATTCAGTTGACTTGACATGATGCATGTAACTACTTTTATGGAAATTTGCAAACATTCTGTAATCTGTATCGTGAATTGCAATATTCCATCCTATGGCAGTTTTCTACAGCTCCTCTTACTGGGTTTCAGACATTAAAATAATATTTTCAACTTATAGAAATGTTTGCATGTGCATGTTCACACCCCCCATAACCCCCCTACACACACACACACACACATATGCACATGCACACACACATATGCACATGCACACACAGATATATCATTCTCATTGCTATATACACTTTGCACCGTTTTAACTGTACTTGCTAAAACCCCAACATTTTGGAGTCTCTATCATAGCTTATTTCTTGTGGCAATGTCAGATGCTGCTTTTGCGATCTAAAAATGACTTTTATTTATCTCAGTTCTAAATGCTGTCTCCTCTTCCTTGAGGTTTTCTTTCATTTCTCATAGTAGTTTTTTCTCCAGGATCCCGGTATGTATTTTCCAGGCAACCAAAGATAAATAAATCATGGCCTTCCTTTAAACTGGTACAACTATATAAATTTTCCAATCCTTTGGAATTTACTCTTTTTTTCATGCTTTCATGCATACCTTCCATAATTGGTTGTGAATTTTGGGAACTGCTTCTACTCCAAACATTATAAATTCCGGATACAAACCATCTTCACCATCTTTCCCAATTTTTAGTCTTTCAATTGCTCCAGTTCTTTTACCTTTGTAATTATTCTTTCTTATTCCAAATTTTTAGATATAGTTTCCCTTGTTCTAACCATTTCCTCATAATACTGTCTAGACAATGCAAGCTACTTTTATATAGCTTTGAAGTTTCCCATTATTATTTACTATAATTCTAATATTTTTATCGTATTTTCCTTTTAAAGCTTTTATGATGTGACATAAGTTCTTTTGTTCTGGAATACTGCTTCTGTACCTCACAATGAAAACTTTCCCAATTCTCTGTTTTAGCTTTTTGAATTCTTATTTTACTTAATTTCTCAGCTTCACATATGGTTTTTGATTCTCCTCAGACTTCCTCTTAATATATATCTTTCAGGGCTCCTTCTTTACCTTCTTCCTAACATCCTCATTCCATCATTTTGTTCTTTTATATTTCTGTTTATACTCTACCATTGTCAGTCCACATACTTCGTCTGCCTTCCTCAGTAATAGATGTTTTAGTAATATAGTTTTCTTTCCATCTCCTGTTAGCTTTTCTATTCACTGTCTCTTTTCACCAGCTCTTCCCTAACCAGTCTTATATTCTTGTTTTTTGTCTTCCTTTCTCAGCTATTAACTTTTAATTTCTCTGTAGGTTTTATCCATTTGCTGTTGAGGAGCAGAAAATCTACTATTCATCACCAGCAACTTATGCTGTATTATAAGTTCTGCATTCTTGAACACTTTTAACATGTTTGCTGCAGATGACGTACCTTTGTGTTGGTGGTGATAATTGCATTGTGTGGGTGACTCACTTATGAGTCATTGGACTTAGATTGTGTACTTTTTTCCAGACAGATTACGTCATTTCACATCAGTCATCGTGAACATCTAAATTTATACCGCAGGGCTAGAGCGGTGTGCCGTCGAGTATTCTTGGACGCTAAGAGGAATTCATGGACGAAATACGTGAGCACTATCTCACGCACTACTCCCACGTCTACTGTATGGAAGAAACTTCGTGCAATTTTCAGATCACCGAAACAATCTATTCTTGGTCTTATCGATGAAGGAGAACTCCTTTCATCATCCTTGGAAGTGGCAAATAGTCTAGCAAAATCTTTCCGCTCGGTGTCTCTCACCTCATCATATAATAACGATTTTCAACATTACAAGATACAAATAGAAGTATTATCGTTAAACATTGGTGACTCGGTTGGTAAATTAAACACTCCATTCGTATTTAAAGAATTGTTACATGCACTTAAAAACTCACGGGACACTTCCCCCGGAACCGGACAACATTCACCTTTCCATGCTTCCACACCTTCCTAATTCGGCACTACAACAACTTTTGAATATTTTCAATGGTTTATTCTCCGAACAAGTCTTCCCACCCGGCTGGTCAGAAGCATTTATTATACCAGTACTAAAACCTGGTAAAGACCAAACGAACCCCTCAAGCTACTTCCCTATTTCATTGACAAGCGTTTTGTGTAAAATAATGGAGAGAATGGTAAACCGCAGACTTACATGGTACTTGGAGAAACATGGCTTTCTATCTCCAGAACAGTGTGGTTTTCGACAAGGACGATCTTCTATTGACCATTTAGTGTCACTAGAAACAGCCATACAAAACGCTTTCCTAAATCGGCAGCACCTCGTCGCTATCTTCTTCGATATAAAAAAAGGCGTATGACACAGCCTGGCGATGTGGTATTCTTAACACTCTCAAAGAATGGGGAATCAAGGGCAATATGCTTGCTTTTATCCGGGGATTCTTAAATCACCGAACGGCTCGTGTTCGTGTGGATGATTCGCTCTCAGATAGTGTCATCTTGGAGAATGGAGTGCCCCAAGGTAGTGTATTAAGTGCCACCTTATTTTCTGTAGCCATAAACGATATTACCAAATGTGTTCAGGCTCCTGTCTCATGCTCTCTATTTGCTGACGACTTTGCTATCTACATTGCAAGCCGTTCAGCACCTACAGCAGAGAGACTACTGCAGAACACTATATCTCACCTTGAAGCTTGATCCAGGATTACTGGTTTCACATTTTCATCCGAAAAAACAAAATGTGTAGTTTTTTCTCGGCTACGAAACCCTTCTATTCCGCAAATTTTTCTGAACGGTGAGACTATTACTATCTCTACTTACGTCAAGTTTTTAGGTTTATTTTTTGATAACCTTCTTACTTGGGTCAAACATTTAAAAGAATTGAAAACAAAATGTTCCAAAATTCTAGATATGATGCGAGTCCTTACTAACACCAACTGGGGAGCCGATAGATCATGTATGATACGTTTTTACTATCCCTTTGTTCGCTCCCGTTTGGATTATGGTTGTGTGGCCTACTCTTCAGCTCGTCAAACCGTGCTTAAAATGCTGGATAGTGTACATCATGCTTTCCTTCGGCTTGCCACAGGCGCGTTTAGATCTAGTCGTGTCGCAAGCTTACTTGTAGACTGTGGTGAACCATCACTTTGGGATAGACGAGACCAGCTTTTATTATCGTATTTTGCTCGTCTCAGAGGACAACCAAATCACCCGGCTCTTGAGTCAGTCTTTAGAAATCCTAATCTAGGAAATCCATATGAGGACCATCCACGTCGTACTGCACCGGTAGGTATCCGTACCTGGCGTCTGCTGCAGCATATAAATGTTGACACACCGTCATTCTTTCCTATGTATCCTTGCTCATATCCTCCGTGGAGAATAAACCTTATAAATTTTAATTTTGACCTGACTACATACAATAAACAATCAACACCATCTATTGTCTTTCAGCAAATGTTTCAGTGTGTTCTCTCCAAGATGAAACCAGACGCGGTTGTATACACTGATGGATCGAAACAAAACGATACAGTTGGATGTGCATTTGTTTTCAATGAGAGAACTTATATGTTTGGTCTACCCGGTATTACGAGTGTGTTTACCGCTGAACTATACACTATAAATAAGGCTCTAAACATCATTAACCCTAAATATAGAAAAATTCTTATTTGCAGTGACTCGTGTAGTGCTCTCCAAGCCTTAAAAAACTTTTATTCCAAACATCCTATCTTCATTGTAATTTACAACGCAATCGCTGAGTTGAATAATCGCAACACAGAATTAAGTTTTTGCTGGGTCCCTAGCCACGTAGGGATTCCAGGTAATGAACATGCAGATTCCTCTGCCAAAGAAGCATGTAACCAGCCTCCTTTCACCACCCGAGTTGCTACTTCTGATTTCATTAACTATGTAAAACAATTATTAAGAACAAGGTGGCAAGGTGATTGGATAGCTACCGTTGATAATAAACTCCGTCAGATTAAAGATTCTGTATTACCATGGAACTCCTCATACAGAAAACCCCGGCGTGAGGAAGTAGTTCTCTGTCGATTGCGGATAGGACACATGAGGGTCACGGACGAGTACCTGTTTACAAGAGGACAACCACCTCTATGCGCAAGATGCAACTGCCACGTGACTGTGCGCCACATACTCGTGGACTGCATATGTTATGCCGCATTGCGTCGTAAATTTAAACTACCCAGAAACATCCGTGGTATCTTGTGTAATGATAAAGAGGTTTTAGACCGGATGTTTCTGTTTTTGCGTAGTATAGGGTTAATACAAAAAATGTAATACTGTTGCTTATATTTTTAATACTTTTAGTTTTTAAATAAGTTTATTTTTTTTATTTTATTTTTATTTTTTTTCTCTGAATGTTTGATTTTTTTTAATCCGATTAGGAGCCTTTTACACTCCTTATCAGAATTTGTTAAATTTTATAAGTTATTTTTTTTTAATATTTTAAAGACTGACTGTGATATTAGTTGTAAGATTTTTGTGATATTAGTTTTAAGTTTTATCCCTTTTTTTTAGTGTTAAGTTTTATTTAGTTTTAATATGATAGTTTTTAACGTAGTTTTAAGTTACATGTTAGTGTTTTTGTTATCCGAGAATGGGCCTTTTACACCCATTCCGGATTTTGCTTACTGTGATAGTAGTTTTAAGTTTTAATTACTTTTTCTTTTACTTTTATTTATTTATTTTCCGGGCGATGATAACGTTCAACCGTTTTTCGCCCTAAAAAAAAAAAGAAAAAAAAAAAAAAAAAACATCAGTCATCGTAATGAATTCATAGCATATGCTTCTCTTTTTTAAGTTTAATTATCACTAAAGTGTGTTTCATTTCTAGTTTTGCCATTTTTCTTGTTTTTATTTAACGTATTAGTGATAAGGATTATCTACCTAATTGCAGATAAGAGTACTTAGATGATTATTGTCATTTGTTGTTAAGTGAAATAGACAAATTAATTAATTCTGATTTGTCTTCTGAAGCTTACACTAGTGATAATGAATATCTTCCCACCAGAAGTACTTAAGTAGTAGTGAGTCTGAAGGAGATGCTACAGGGCTTTGTTCTGTAGGATCAAATTCCCAATCATGTGTTGTAGTGATACTTTAAAAACTTTCCTATTTTCTTATCCTACCGAAATACAAGTTTCAATACCAGGCAATAAAACCCATCGATTATTTCAATTTACTGGTGAATTAAGTGATTTTAGAATCTGTTGTCAAGAAAACCAACCGCTATGCCATAAAAGTTTTTTGTCTGAGGACATCACCGAAAACTCAGTGGGTAGGTCTTAGTATTTCTGAACTGAAAACATTTATGGGTTTACTTTTTCATATGGGTAGTGTAAGAATATCAAAGATGCAAGATTATTGGCATAAAAACAAATTATTCAAAACTTATTTTGGAGAGTGACTCATATTCTGTTATTTCTTTAATTTCTGTTAATTGTTTGTTGTCTTCATTTTGTAAAAAAAATGATCTGACAATCGATTGAAAATAAGACCTCTCAGTGACTATTTTAATTACAAACTGTTACGTGTATACAACCCAAGTAAAGAACGTTCACTTGATGAAGCTTTGGTGCTTTGGAGAGGATGGCTTGTTTTTGGATAATATACTAAAAACAAGTTCCATGAGTATGATATAAAACTTTTTGTTATATGAAACAAATGGCCTAATATCGAAATTTGCAGTGTATGCTAGGGCACTTGATCCACTAGCAGGCGAAGGGATACAGAAAAGGTAGTCTGCACCTTTTGGAAGAAGTCACGCTGTTTACTTGTGAATATCTGTTGAGCATTGACAGACAAGATCAACTACCGAGTTTTTTTTTTTTTGTGAAAGAAAAACATTAAGGTGATATAAAAAAATTTCATACATATCCTTCAAATGTGTGTCCTGAATTTGTTTCTCCTTTACAACAAATGTCAAGTTGATGGGAAAATGACTTTTGACTTCAGTCTCTCAATTATAAAAAGTCTTTCGGTAGCACTGGATCAAAGGAGAGCATCATTATCAAAATGTCCATAATGTGACTACTGGCTGACAAAGTTACAAACTGGTTGTAACATTAAAATGCTTAGGAAACTATGCATGATTTGTTATCAAAATGGAAAGCGCAGAGTCACTATTTATCAATGTGAGGCTTGTCCAGATAGACCAGCATTTTGTCTTAGAGTAAAACTATATCATTAATGATAAAAAAAACAAAACAAAGTCAGTGTAAATAAGAGATTTTATGTAAACATAAAAAATTATGTACTGTTATAAAAGTTCCGTGATTTGTAGAATAAAGAAGAAACATTTGCTGTAAAATATAGGTAATTATCAACAATATCAATATATTGTTGATAATATAATTAAATCAGCACTGGAGTAATAACCAGGTATGATCCTCAGCAGTGAACGTGTTAACATTCATCTCTTTATACAAGATATGCTCAGAAAGTAACGAGAATTTTTGGAAAGAGTTTTATTTATTCATCTACATTAATGTTATTCCCTCCAAATAGTCCCCATTAGGTATTATATACTTATGCCAGAGCTTTTCCCAATCCCTGAAAGACTTCTGGAACTCAATCTTTGGAATAGTGTTTAGGAATTTCAGCTATTCGCTTTTAGTCTCATCTATGCTTGTAAAACAACCTGTTAAGGTTCTCTTTATTTTTGGGAATAGAAAAAAGTCACGTGGGGCCATGTCTGCTGAATATGGTGGCTGGAGTATCATTACAGTATTTTTTTTGGACAAAAATTGACAAACAAGCAACAAAGTGTCAGCAAGCGCATTATTGTGGTGCAAAAGCCATGAATTATTTTGCCACAAATCTGGATGTTTTTTTCAGATTGCTTCATGCAAATGGCATTAAACTTGTAGGTAATGCTTCTTATTGATCATTTGACCTTGTAGCAAGAATTCATGATGCGCTATGCCATTAAAATCGAAGAACACCGTGAACATGACCTTCACATTCGATTGTACTTGTAGAGTTTTTTCGATCTTCATGATCCAGAATGCCTCCACTGGGACGATTGAGCCTTAAGTTTCAACATCATATCCGTAAACCCATGTTTCATCACCTGTTATGACATGTTTCAGTAGTTCTGCATCGTTGTTGACTTCATTTAGTGATTACTGAGCAAATTCCATTTTCTGCTGTTTTTGTTCAAAATTCAACAATTTTGGACCAAATTTTTCTGTTACACGTTTCATACCCAAAAAATCCGAAAAACATCTCATGGAATGAGCCAGTTGATATCTCAACATCATCAGTGACTACTCTGATTGTGATTCAGTGATCATTCATAATCATTTCTTTCACTTTTTCCATGTTTTCATTGGTTGTTGATGTGCTAGGGTGTCTGGGGCGTTCGTCATCTTCATTGTTTTCACAACCTTCTTGGAAATGCTTATACCACTCGTAAACCCTTGCTTTACTCATAGCAGACTCACCAAAAGCAATATTTAACATTTATAAAACATTGGTACACTTTATTCCATTCTTATAGCAAAATATAATACAAATTCTCTGATCCATTATTTATACAAGTAAAAAATTGCAGATTGTACCAAAACACGTGTTATCCTTTTGACAGCTGACAACAGACTAAACATCCAATATGACTAAAAATGTACTGATACTTTTCAGACGTGTTTACCAATACAACAGCAAAAAAATTCCCGAGAATCAGACTAATACAACCCATGAAATTTCAAAATTGTCGTTACTTTTTGAACACGCCTTGTATCTTGCTGGTTTTTTTTTGTAAAATAATGTGTAAGAGCATATATTCATTTGACTGACTTTCTCTGCCAATTTTAAATCACTCTAATAATCTGAGTTGCCACTTTACTACTCTTCTGTACACCACTTCTGATATGAACTCACTAATTTCTTTCTATGCTTACCTCATTGATTGCCCAAAGTATATAAAAGTATATCCTTTATCCAGTCTCATTTCTAAAATCCCTTCTTTTTTGTTTCACTGTTTCCCAAAACTTTTGTTCTAACCATTTCTAACATAATTTCACACTCTATTCCAATTTATAGTATTTTCCTACCCAAAAGTTATTATGCCTTTATTCTTACCATTTCTGTTTTGAAAATTCTGTTTGGCAATGTTCCTTTTATTTCTCTGGCTATTTCACTACACATGTTCCTGCAGCAGCATATCCAAGTGGAGTCTGATCGCTTAGCAATCTGAATGATTACTAGTGGTTACTGCTTCCTGATAATCCACTGCTGTTCTATGGTCATCAGTTGTGATGGAAAACTAAGGATTTAATCCATAGTCTTCATTCCAAATTGTTCCCTGATCCTGTTTCCCATTGGGGTTGGTTATCCAAATCTTCTGCTGGATTACTCTGATTAGTAGAGCCACTTCTTGCAGGTTAACAACTAAAGTTTGAGTAAGAGAGGCTAAGGGAGTTCTCTTGCTCTTGTATGAATTCTTCTATAATGTAGATGTTAATCTTTGTAGTCTCACATTCACCAGAGTTGTTGCTCTCTTCCAGACAAACTCCCAGAGTCTTACATTTAATTTAAGAAGTAATTTTAAGTATGGCTTTGCTATTAAAACTCCTTGAGTTTGAATGATTTAAAATAAATTGGAAATATCATAGGTCCTTAAGTATTTTTCTGCTCTGATCTTAAAACCTTTTTCTTCATAAATGCAATTTTTTTAAAACTTCCTAGTCATATTTTATTAAGGTAAATTTTAAGTATGACTGTAAAGTATATAAAGTAAATTATGACTGGAAAGTTTATAGTAATAATTATGGTATAAATAATTTTAATTCATTTTATCTTGTCTAATTTGTGTCATGTGTTTGGGAGGAACTATTATTTTAACATAAAAATTAATATTTATTTAGTTTATTCATCCAAAGAAGTAAAAAAGATCAAACAAAAAAAGTTTTACTGAATAAGAAAACATTCAATTTTATATTGTAATATAGAAAGGTTTGGAAAAATATGTCAGTCAAGTTACCAGTGATGGAAAAAACTTAATGGAGTTGATTGTTTTGTGATTATGTTTGCAGGTTACTACAAGTAGAAGCAAAGTATGTTGATGGGAGTATATATGATGGATTATTTGTATCAGGTAGCTGAAAAGTAAAATTACTCTCCCCTCCAACTTTTTGTATGATTGAGATAACTGGATGCGGTTTATGGTATTCTTCCTTGTACTGAGGGGCTACCTCAATAAATGTATATTTCACTCTTTGATTTTTGGGCGGTGGATGGGGTGGAGGGCAATTCAATAATCTCAAAAGGGACCAATGGTCATTTGATATATCATTTTAAAGAGCTTAATGAGACAAGAAAAATAATAACAATTAAAACTAAATTCTTTTTGCCAATCCAGAATGGTGGCCAACAGTGTGTTGGTCAATTCTCTCTTTGGAAGTCTCCAGTAAGGGACGCTAACTCAGTAAGCCCCAATTTAGAGTATTCAACCTTCAGGGGGATAGAGGCAGCTCAAAATTGTTAAATGGGACATACAGTGATGTGATACCTGTTTTAAAGGTCTTTAAAACAGACCTTTTGAATATTTAAATCAAAATGGCGACTAAAAATGTTATTGTGTTAATTAAAAGTTGAAAAAATTAATTATAAAAATGTTTCAAATACTTCTTTTAATTTATCTTGAAAATTTTGAATCAATTGAATAATTGAATCTTGAAAAATTTAATTTAATTTAAGCAAATAATAGGTTGCAATTTAATTAATTTTTCTTGTGTAATTAATTATATCATTTATTTAAAAAAGTCCTATAATCTCATGAATGAAAAATACAACCTGTATTATTACCTATTAATATTATTATTATTACTTAATATTATTTCAGTTAAATGTTATTGCTTCTCACCTCATATTAAATGTTCAAACTGTCTTCCCTGTTCCTTCATGCAGTCATACAGATGCTGCTTGAAAGATTCTCTCAGATTGTGAAAAATTTCTGGTGAAATCTTCCTACGTTCTATCTAATGAGTTTCCATAATTCTTCAGGAGAAATTGGCTGTGAGCTATTAACAATTGATTTTAAATGACCCCACTGAAAGAAATTGTGAATTCAGGTCAGGTGACCTGGCTGGCCATTTAATACTACCATGTCAACCAATCCAATGATTTGAAAACTGCTGGTATGACTCACAATACCAGTAGGGGTTTTCTTTGGACCAGTACCTACTGTTATGTCTGTTAACAACCCCATGTAAAGTAAATAAGGCTTTGTCAGTGGAAAATTTGCTGAATCAAGAAATAGTTCTTGCTATTAATCTCTGTCAAAATTTCACTGAATTCAACTCTTCTACCAAAATCATCTACAATAATTTCTTGTACTAACTGAATCTTTTAATGATGGTATTTATGTTTTTTTAATACGTTTTGCACTGACCACCTAGATAAATTATTATTTTGTGCAATCAGTGTTGGCAATTGTTGGTTATTAACAGAAATTTCTGCTAATATTCCTTCCTCAATAATTTCATCTTTACTGGGTCAGCTAGGCTTTGTATAATCTACAATGCTACCAATTGCTGAAATTTTTATTTTAAATTTGTGACTGAAATCCTGGAAAATGCATGACTAGGATACCACATGTTAAAAGAATTAGCTGTTACTTTGTATATTTTTATTTCTTCAAATAAAAAAATACTACTTCTACTTTTTCTTGAATAGAAAAAATGTTTTTTTACCCAAGAGTTTTTTCATACATTATGATTTTTTAACTAAGTTAAAAAACAAAGCCAATTTTCAAATTCAGGAGTGAAATGTATGTTTATTGAAGTAGCCCTTCAGTACAAAGAAGCATTACACTAACCGCATTCGGTTCTCATTTATAAAAAAAAAAAAAAAACATTAGAAGAGGGTTGTAAGTTACTTTTCAGCAATCTCTGAACCTTCTGTTCTACTGTAATCATATAAATAAATAAATAAACCCTGTAAACACAGTAACAGAAAAACATAAAAAAAAACTAGTACCAATAGTCAATTTTCCCAGTATCCCGTATCATCAGTTGGTACACAATTCTATAATTACATCAAACAGAAGAAGTAAAAACTTAAAAATTTAAATAACATAAATACAAAATTTATAATATCACAACTCCACTGCCATTACTGGAAACAACTGGAGTAGTAAGTAGTATTTATAAACTTAATTTAATAGTATTTAATTTAAAATATAATAGTGTTTAATTTATAGTATTTGAGAAACAACAATTGCAGTTACTGGACTATTGATATTAGTTTTTTTTAAATGTTTTTCTGTTTCTGTGTTTTGGTGGCTAAGTTGTTATTTTTTGAATTAATTAACATAGTTGTCAATATGTTGATCAGTTTTATATATATAGTCTGTACATATAAGATATATATTTATTTATTAAGATCACTGTTTTATGAGAGAAAAGGACACATTAATTTGTTGCTTTACACAATTTTTTTTATTCCAATGTTTTTTATGGATGTGATACTTGTGATGCACCTCAATCTAAGATCAGTTAGGGTTGCTTCTTTGAAGTAGTAATATTGACTGATTTTAAGGCGTTATAGTTGGTTGAGTGGAAATGAGTCATTTGTATCATCTAAATTTTGATGGTCTTATTTATTGTATTGAGTGCAACAGTAAATCTGGATTATTGAAGAAGGCAACCACCTTGTTTGTACATCATTATCAAGATTGACTAATATCTCATGTTAGGTTGCCTAAAACTATTTATTTATGAAAAGTGATGGACAAATTTATTATATGATAATAGTTTAGATGAATTGTAAGCTTTAATTGCTTAGTTAATTAAATAAGCTCCAAATTAAAAATTTTGTTTTTTAATTTCTAGTTTTGAAGTTTTAATTTTTTATGAAATACTGTATTATAAAATGATGTTTTTTGTTTAAGATGCAACTGTTGGAGACAGTGAAGGTGAGGAGGAAGATAATAGTGATGATGATGATGACGATGATGATAATAATAGTAGTAATAATTATAGTGGTAAAGCAGTAGAGAAAGAGAAGAAAGTAAATGAATCAGATAATAGCAAGAGAATTTGTGATAGCAAAAGAGATGATGATAAAGATACTGATAGAAATTCTGAAGATGAAGATGAAGATGAAGATAATGATGATTTATCTGATTTAAAACACTGTTCGGATGATTATGGTGATGTTGATAATGATTTAAATAATGATGTTAAAGGTGAATTCGTGGAATTAAAAAGTAAAGAACACAGAGAAACAGTAATAATTCATTCTGATAAATTAAATTCTGATAAATTTATGGATGCTTTAATGAAAAAGAAACAATTAATGGAAGAAGCCAGGCAGAAACTTCCATATACATTCAAACGTAAGAATTAACTTATCTACTATTATTAATTTTTATTATTTTGTGACAAAGTAATTATATTACTCAAGTAACAGTTGGTGAGAGCATGAGAATATATTTAACATCAGTAAATGTATCATTTACAATTTTTATTATGTAAGTTTACATGTGGGAAATAGACAAAGCAAGATCAGATAAGGAAGATGGATGGTCTGTACACTCAAAATTTTCAAATCATGCACCAGCTTGCTAGCCTCGAGTGGATGTCCTGCAGTATCCTGCAAAAAAAGAACAACTTTTCACAGCTTTTGCCACTTTTTTTCATTTCCTATGATAATTGACACAGCAACTATTGTGGTTAAGTGTATGCTTCTCTGAAGGTAGAAAACAAAATAACTCTCTTATCCTAAAAATCTGATTGTGACTTTTCTTTTTGATTTTTATGTCTTGAACTCTTTATTAGTGGACAATTGAGGGGTGACCAAATTCAATAGCTTGTGGAAAGTAATGAAATTCTCTTTTAACTTTAATTTTTAGGTTACCTTGCATAGCTTAGCTAGGAATCCAGAGAAGAGATTTCCCCCTTGCTGTATCTTCTATTTATTTTTAAAAATTCCTGTTAATTTGAAAATCATAATTCTTTTAATCCTATTTTTTTTATCCATTCATAACTTCTTAATTGCATACACTCATGTTATGAACTCTTTTTTAAACAGGCATCCTACGAGCATCAATAGATTGGGTGATTAAACTATTCTGTATTCTTGATGAGAATATTAAAATAAAGTGCAGCAACATAAAAAACATTATAATTTCACCAGTGTCTAAAACTTCATTTTTTAATAATTAAATAGATCAAGAGTTATTCATAATGGAAAGAGATGATGGTAGCTGTAATTACTAATTCCATTACCAGTCATTTTCCTTCATATTGCAGTTTGGTTTAGGATACTAATTAATTTTACCTCGCTTTAGGTTTGATAAACCTTTTAATTTAGTCTCTTTTCATCAGAGTGTTTAATACCAGTTTCATCATTCACCTGAGTGTTTCTTGATAATTTGAAATATTATTTCTTTATAACTATTACCCAAATACAGTGGAATGGTGATTATCCAGATTGACCTTTGCAAGTCTGAATCTGGATTATTGGAAAATTAAAAAAGGTTAATTATATGTACTGGACATATAATTCTAATGATTAATGGGTTCACACTCAATAAAAAGATGGAAATAGAAAAAAAATAAATATATTTCAGTAAAATTAAAACTGTACTTGAGAAATCAAAGGGTATATGAATTGCAAGAGTCAATTAAAACAAAGATTGATAGATATTCATTTCCTGTTGTAAGAAAGCTTTATTTGAATAGTGTTTTAGATTTTTAAATAGTGTATACATTTTTTTTTAAATTGTCAAGTATGTATGTAAGCAATCCAAATGTTTAGACATTCAGATAATCGTGTTCCACTGTAGTGAGATTCTTTATTTTCTTGTTCATTTGTACCCCTGGTACATATTAATTTAATATTTTCTTCCTCATTATCTTACCTTGTCACATTTCATGTTTTACTCTGATTTATTTTCAAACTGAATTTTTCTCCTAGTAAAATCCGTGCTATTCATTACTATTAATTCTTATTGTTTTGTTTCTGATAAAAGAACGTGTGTCATCAATGAACCGTAACATCTTTATTTTCTCTCCTTGAGTTACTGCTTCTTAGTACGTGAATGATTAATCGGTATGTGCAAAAATAAAGGACACAATTTTTTGTTAAATATCTTTTATTTCTCAACATATTCTCTTTCAAATCTGTACACTTAGTCCAACGATGCTCAAGTTTATCGATCCTATTCTTCCAGTATGATTTACCAAAGTTTTCAAAATAGGTAAGTATTTCAGCAATAATTTCATCATTTTGCTTAAATCTCTTTTCATTAATCCACTTTTTCATATGTATAAAAAGATATCATTCTGAAGGTTCTAAGTCTATCGAATAGAATAGGTGGAGAGAATTTTGTAACCTAATTCAATTTTGCTGTCACAACCACAGAAGGAGTGAGCTGGTGCATTGTTGAGGTGCAAAAAACTTTATTTTTCCTCTTTTAGATGGTTCAGCAAAGATGCATAATATTACGAAGTTCTCATTTTCTTTTCTCCAGAAGTCAATAAAATTTTTACGGTGAGCATCCCAAACACAGTGGCCATCACCTTTCCTGCTGATGGAATGGTGTTTAATTTCTTTGGAGCAAGTTCCTTGACAGCAAGAAACTATCTTGACTGTTCCTTTGTTTGAGGTTGGTAGTGTGGTGTATCAAAATTTCTAATTTCATTAATTGAAATAATGCAAAAATTCCTTTTGCTTGCATTGAACCAGCTTCAAACTGTGCTTAGAAATTTTAACTCTTTCATACTTTGGGTCAATTATGAACATGACATCCATCTTGTAGACAGTTTTTGCGTTTGCAAATATTTATGTAAAATATGATGCATCCGATCATTTGAGATGCCTATTGTTTTAGTAGTCTCATGTACTTTCTGTCTTCTACCCTCCATCATCATATTATGGATTTTTTTCAATATTCTCTACAGTTGTAACTTTAAAAGGCTGTCTAGAATGTTTAATGAAATTTGTGATTATAATGAAAATAACCAAATCTCTTCTAATCGATAGAGCTTATTTACCACAACATTTATCCAGCATGGATTGAGTTTCCTATATGGTTTTGTCTTTAAAAAAATAACTTTGATGGCCTCACAAAATTTCCTTTTATCTATTTTTTACAAGTTACTATACTTGATCGACTTAAATGTCTGTCAACAACAAAATTACGAATGTGTCTTACTGAAACTAGATGTATGATCATAGCATTCATAAAGAAAACTAAGAATGACTTCAAAATGTGCTACGAGTGCCATCTCTTGACTTTGCACAGACTTAGCAAACATTTTTTGACAATTAGAAAAGCAACAGGGACAGGCAATCTTCTATTGTTTCTTTCTGAATAAGAGCTCACTTTTCTTCATTTTTTGTTTTTATAACTATCACCTGATTCTTGTACAGATTGTAAATAACTTTTTCTACATTTAAGTTTGATTTTTCTTAAAATCTTAAATATGTTATTGCATTTTACATTGTAAAATTCTTTCTACAGATCTACAAATAGCATAGTAATTTAGATAATATAGCATCAATTTATTTTCTTATTTTTAAAAATATTTTAAATATTCAGCGTGTTCAACTTAAAAGAAGCCTTTTGGTAGACTAACTAGTGTAGACTAGACTAGACTAACTAAAGAAGTATTTAGACTAACTACTAAGTGCATCCAATAGTTGGTCAGCGTGCTTTTGTTAAAAAAGCATATATTGGTGTGAGATGGGTAAAATAATGTGGAAGACTAGTATGTTTGGAGCTAGAATTAGGGAGGACTGGTTTATTGCCTGCACATTTGAGTATTGCTAGTCTGTGTTGAGTACTGGGTTTTGAACAACTTTGCATAAGTATGTGTTGTAATTATGTCAACTTTGTGTAATTAAGTGCAGTTAATTGTTGAAGATCATGTATTCATGATGGAAACTTATTTAAAGATGAATCTCATGTTGCATGTCAACGAAAGTTCAAGCACAAGGTGTGTGGTGAAAGGAAGCACCAGTAAAAAGTGTTATTCAGAAGTTAGTTAAAAATTTTCGTGAAACAGGTTTGGTGTTAGACCAGAAACTTGCCCAACACAGGTCAATTTTAATGATGCAGGTCGTACAAGATATTAAAGAAATTACAAGATCTCATAAATCTTTGTGGAGACTAAGCCGGGAAAAGAACATTTCACAAGGTTGAGCCCGCATTGCAGTGAGGAAAATTCTACAATGTTAGCCATATCAAATGCAGGATTTCCATGAGTTAACTAATGCTGATTATACTAAAAGGTTCACTATTGTTAACGGTTCATTAGAGACAACATTGGCATTTTAAGTCAAGTGTTTTTCACTGATGAAGTGTGGTTTGACATTGGTGTGTATGCTTAAAACCTGCACATTCCCCCCCCCAAAAAAAAATATGTGTATGGTGTGTGGTTTCAAGGCGACAGATAATAGGACTTTGTTTTTGAAAAGAAGTGTGGATGCTGCTGTCTATCAAGCAGTTATCCAACAGTTAATAATCTTAAGAGGATGAGCATGACTGTTGGCTGCAACAGGACAGCCCCATTTGACAAGAGCATAGAAGTGGATGAACATCATTTTCAACCTGTGAATTATTATGTAAGTGTTTGCCAATAAACTATTATTTATAGACTAAACTAAATGATGGGGGGGCCTCTTTTAAGTTGAACACATTATGATCAAGTGACCATAATGAAGTATGGTTCATTTTTTTGTTGATTATCAAAATAAATAAATAAATAAAGTACAATAATTAAACAGATTAGTGTTATTAATTCAGAGAGATCTTTCTATCCTTAGATCAATCATCTTAAGCTTAATTATTACAGTTTGCAAGGATTATTAATACATTAATATTATTTTTTTATTAAAACAAAAAAAAGCTTGTAACTTATAATTGTAATATCCAGTCATGGCAGTCAAATAAGTCAATGAAATTTATATTGCAAGGACATGTATCTGATTCCTTGTTAAAATTGTGATGTTCTCATTGTTCTCTTAAGTATTGAATCCTCCCAACAGATCATAAATTTGTTTTTATTCTTTACAAAGTCTGGTAGAAAAATAACTGAGTTTTTTTAATTATGTACCAATGGAGATATGTAGTGATGTGTGGTTTGCAGCATTGTGTTCCACATCCTCTGTAACCATGTGTTCACATGTTCTTGGATTGTGAATTTCTTTTTTAGTTTTTATGTTGTTATTTGAGTGCAATGTGTTTGTGTTTTCTAGTGATTTTTGGCATGTGTGTTTTTCGAGAGCAATGATACAACATAAAATTTTGCATGAAACTGGGCTAAACTTTCACAAAAACTTTTCAAGTTTTAAAACAAGCTTACAGAGATGATGTTATGGGTTGTACGCAATACTGCAAATGGTTTTCACAATTTAAAAGTGGTCATCAATCAATTGATGATGATCCTCAACCAAGAAAGCCTTTGACTTCAACTGATATACACACATTCAGAAAATCCACGTTCTGGTGCATGCAAATTGCCGATTGAATGTCAGAGAATTTGAATAAAGGGTTAGCGTTTCAATTGGATCATGCCGTGACATTTTGACTGAAAAATTGAAAATGCATCGAGTTGCAGCAGTTTGTTCCTCGTTTGATGACTGAACAGCAGAAAGAACATCGACTGGACAATTGCCAGCAACTCCTTGAACAACTTTGCATGAAACATTCATGCAAAGGTTCATTATGGGAAACAAAAGCTGTGTTTAAGGCTATGACATTGAGACAAAAGTTCAGTCATCAAACAATTGCACATTACAAAAATCACTACTAACACTTAAACATGTTGTACTCAAACAACAATAACAAAACCTAAATGAGATATTAACAATCCAAGAATGTGTGGTTACAGAGGAGGTTATGTGGAACACAATGCTGCCAACCACATATTGCTAAATATCTTTGTTGATGCGTAATTAAAAAGGTTTGGTTATTTTTTGAACAGACCTTGTAAGTAGTTGATTTGGTTTCTTAATTGTGAAAATGAAAATAATTAAAAATAAATTTGATATAAATGTAAAATATTCCGATAATTTTTGTTGTGGGAAAAACAAATTGTATGTAGTTGATAGAGAATTAGTTATACTTTCAGTGGAATGAATTTTATATTTTCTTTTATTGTATTAGCGTGCTGTCTGAAATATTTACTAGAAATATGCATTTATTTTACTGAATATGTTGTATTAGGCTTTATTAAAACATATGTCAATACATTAAAATATGTTAATTTATTAATTTCAAAAGCTGTTATTATTATAAAAGTATACATAAAGACATAGTAAATGTTTTGTTACAAATTATTTGTCACTGTATGATCAGTTAAAATATTACTAACATGGAAGAACACTTGACTCTTGAGTTTTACATTTATTAATGAAATTATAGTAATTTGTTGAGTACATTGGGATGTATATGATACTAGATAATGTTAGTTGAAATCTTTAAATAGTAAAAATGAGGACTCATTTAAGAAATTTGATCATTAGAAAATTTTGGTTTAGGATAAATTCAGTAATTACTTAAAATAAACGAATAAATTTATTGTTCAATTTATTTAATTGATTTTAAAAAAAATTATATTTTCTTTATTTGTAAAATGTTTTTTGCTTTTGTAGTGCCTGAAAGTTATGAAGAGTTGGAATCTGTAATGGAAGGATATGGTGTTGATCACCAAGGAGTGATAGTTGAAAGAATGATTAAATGCAATCATCCAAGTCTGGGTGAAAATAATAAGAAAAAACTTGAAGAATTATTTGCTTTCTTATTGCAGCTATTGAATGATGCTGATGATAAAGTAAGAACTTCTAATATTATTCATATAAAATATGAATATTATTTTCATTTCTTAGTTACTAGAAAGTGATTTTATTTGAAATTCTATACTTTTTATATACAGAGAATACTATTAAGTTGATTTTTAATATAAGTTGTAGATCTAATGGTTTAAATTCTTAAAAAATGAATAAAAGCAATTTATTTTATGTCCAAGCTCTGTAAACTTTTTTTTTTTTTTTTTATAATTTCACTTCATTGTGTATTAAACTGATACAACAAAGTTAATACATTTGTAATTCACTTTGTTGTTTATTAAGTTTCACAAGCACATGGAAGATTTTTACACTTATCTTCTGTAGTTCAATATCCACTTTTTTTAAATTAAAAGTTACTTGGTTGTATGTCTTAATTGATTAATTGTATTTATTTCAATGGAACTATGAATTAAAAATGGATTTAAGGATCTTGGAATATATTGTTATATGTTGTGGTTTTAAAATTGTCGGTCAATGGAATTAATTTGCCTTTTCTCACATTTAATCTTGAAATCCTGTCAACCATTTTTATGCAGTTTCTATTATGCAGATTTTTTACATCTGTTTGCACATTCCTTTAATTATCCAGTGTCAATGTAGTTTAGTAAATTAAGTAATGGTCTTAATATTTCCTATTCTGCAGATTCCCAATTGCCACCTACTCTAATGCTAATCTGCAGTTAAAAAGGAGCAAGATAATTACAAATTCATTACAGAAGCAATGTCTGTAAGAATTTTGTTTTAATCATTAACCTTTATTATATGATTACTTGTTTCACTCAGAGATGTGCTCAGGTTGTTATGATATGTGTTCCGAATTATTCCTTAATATACAGGGTCCGGCATATAAACCTGGTGATGTTTAAGCGATAATAATTAAACTGTGTTTCGTACTATTAAAACATTTAATATATCAAATTAATGAACAATTTTTGCAATTTATAGTGAATTATTTACATAGATTTTTTTTTTATTTGAATATTATGTCGTCCAAATGTTTTCCATTACTCCTCACACACTCGCTTAACCTAATTCTAAAATTTGACATTGCTCGCTCAATCATCACTTGTGAAACTGCTTCAATTTCTTGTTGAATGGCCTCCTTGAGTTCTGCAATTGACTGTAGTCGACTACTGAAAACTTTATGTTTGAGATACCCCCACAGAAAAATTCACAAACAGCCAGATCAGGTGAACGCGCTGGCCAAGGAATGTTGCCAAATCGGGAAATCAAATGACCAGGAAAGGTTTCTAGCAGAACATCCATCGCGAATCTCGCCGTATGCGCGGTGGGATCATCCTGTTGAAACCAAATTTCATGTCCTTGAAAGTCATTCAGTTTCGGTCGCATAAATTCATTCAACATGTTTATGTATTGATGAGATGTTACTGTTACTCTGCGATTTAACTCCTCAAAAAAATATGGGCCAATTATGCCGAACTTTGAAACGGCACACCACACTGTAACATATTGACTGTGAAGTGGTTTTTCAAGAATTTGCCGTGGATTATGCGAAGCCCAATAACGGTAATTTTGTTTATTCACAAATCCTGACAGATGAAAATGTGCCTCTTCACTTAAAACAATAATGCCATTCTGGTGGACATTTTCGAGGATGACCTCGCAAGCTGCTTTGTGAGACGCCCAATCATTTGCATTAAGTTGCTGCACTAACATCATCTTATACGAATGGAATTTTAGGTCGGCATGAAGAATTTGTTGTACACTTCGATCAGAAATGGCTAGTGCAGCAGCATGTCTCGCTGCTGAATGTCATGGAGACCACGTAACAGCTAACCTCACAGCGTTAATGTTTTCAGGCGTTCTCACAGTTTGTTTTCGTCCTGTTGGTTTCATTTTTAAAAGTAGACGATGTGAAATTCTTCACCATAATAATATCATATTCCTACTATGAACAGACGCGTGTCGATTTAAATTGAAATGTCTATGAAATAAACGCTGTGTTACAATAATAGAGTCATTATTTTTAAAATGGGCTTCAATCACAAACACTCATTGTTCACCCGACCACGACATACTAGCTACTGAAATAGCACGAATAGACCTGTCGATGTACAACACTCCCGCCTTCTCATTGACAGTGGTGCCAAAATAACAATTCCCCGACGGGTAGTCTTATTCTTTAAGACTTTGGGGGTTGGCGTCCCCACGGGCCTAGCCTCCGCAGCTTTCCTTCCCACTATACAATGAGCTGCAGAACACTTTACATTATACACATATACTACACCAAGAACACTACATAAATTACAACATACACAATTACACAACAACAACCTACACTGATATTTCTTACATTTACACTCGGTGTTGTTGCGACATCTTACGAAACGCAACCGTAACCCAAGGTGGGAACAAATCGTGCCCACATTACTGCCATCGTAGCTGGCAGTAAGCCACCTAATAAGCTCCCCGTAAAGGGATCCCACATAACTATCTCCTCTGGGATGTCAACTGCAGCGTCCCATTCAAATAAATCTCCTCCACCATCACCTCATATACTGGAGGATATGGTTGAGGAACCACCTGACCCTAGGGCATCGGAGTTCTTTAAAATAAAAAATACAAAAAAGAAAAACCGAATCACGTACAACTAATTTTTATATAATTTTCGAAATTTAATTATTTAATTTTTTTTTTTTTTACACTTATGAACATTATTCAGTGGAATGTTAGAGGTATTCGGTCCCGCATTGAAGATATTAGAGTACTAGCGCACACACATGATCCACTAATCATGTGTTTCCAAGAGACTCACCTTCTACAACATGACCCAATTACACTCAGAGGATACTTCTATGAGAGATGCGACTACCTAGTAGATAGTAGGGAGAGTGGTGGACTAGCGATTTTCATGAAGAATGGGGTGTCAGCTACAAGAATTCAACTAACCACTCTCATTCCTGCTATTGCAGTAAAGGTCTCTATTCCCTTCAAATTGCATATCTGCAATCTGTATCTCTCACCGAACACTGAGTTCAGTGCTTTAGATGTCTCAAATCTCCTCACGCAAATACCATCTCCATCGTTAATAGTAGGAGACTTCAATGCCCATCATATTTCCTGGGGCTCAACCTTCTGCTCCACTCGAGGAAATAGGATAAACATATTGAGACAAGACTTTGACCTTTGCCTACTGAATGATGGATCATACACATTTATGTCCTTATCAACTGGTACTGTATCTAACCTTGATCTCTCCATATGCTCACCGAATGTGCTCCCTCATTTTAATTGGTCTGTTTGTGACTTTCACGGCAGTGATCATAGACCAATTATTATTGGTTTCGGTGTAGACTGCGAGATTAAAAGAAGGCCACGGAGATGGATTGTTGAAAAGGCAGATTGGAACAGATACCATAAAGCATTCCAATCAGTATGACGATGGAGCGAACATCCTCGACCAATATTCTTCTTTTACGTCCATGATACTTGAGAATGCCAACAGATATATCCCACAAACATAGGGTAATCCTAGACGTCCTTTCGTTCCATGGTGGAACGATGATTGCAAATATGCTATTAGGAATCCACGGCAGGCACTACGCAAATTTAATCGTAGGCCTACAACAGAACATCTAAATTTATACCGCAGGGCTAGAGCGGTGTGCCGTCGAGTATTCGTGGACGCTAAGAGGAATTCATGGAAGAAATACGTGAGCACTATCTCACGCACTACTCCCACGTCTACTGTATGGAAGAAAATTCGTGCAATTTTCGGTTCACTGAAACAATCTATTCTCAGTCTTATTGATGAATGAGAACTCCTTTCATCATCCTCAGAAGTGGCAAATAGTCTAGCAAAATCTTTCCGCTCGGTGTCTCTCACCTCATCATATAATAACGATTTTCAACGTTACAAGATACAAATAGAAGTATTATCGTTAAACATTGGTGATTCGGTTGGTGAATTAAACACTCCATTCGTATTTAAAGAATTGTTACATGCACTTAAAAACTCACGGGACACTTCCCCTGGACCAGACAACATTCGCCTTTCCATGCTTTCACACCTTCCTAATTCGGTACTACAACAACTTTTGAATATTTTCAACGGTTTATTCTCCGAACAAGTCTTCCCACCCGGCTGGTCAGAAGCATTTATTATACCAGTACTAAAACCTGGTAAAGACCAAACGAACCCCTCAAGCTACTGCCCTATTTCATTGACAAGCGTTTTGTGTAAAATAATGGAGTGAATGGTAAACCGCAGACTTACATGATACTTGGAGAAACATGGCTTTCTATCTCCAGAACAGTGTGGTTTTCGACAAGGACGATCTTCTATTGACCATTTAGTGTCACTAGAAACAGCCATACAAAACGCTTTCCTAAATCGGCAGCACCTCGTCGCTATCTTCTTCGATATAAAAAAGGCGTATGACACAGCCTGACGATGTGGTATTCTTAACACTCTCAAAGAATGGGGAATCAAGGGCAATATGCTTGCTTTTATCCGGGGATTCTTAAATCACCGAACGGCTCGTGTTCGTGTGGATGATTCGCTCTCAGGTAGTGTCATCTTGGAGAATGGAGTGCCCCAAGGTAGTGTATTAAGTGCCACCTTATTTTCTGTAGCCATAAACGATATTACCAAATATGTGCAGGCTCCTGTCTCATGCTCTCTATTTGCTGACGACTTTGCTATCTACATTGCAAGCCGTTCAGCACCTACAGCAGAGAGACTACTGCAGAACACTATATCTCGCCTTGAAGCTTGGTCCAGGATTACTGGTTTCACATTTTCATCCGAAAAAAATAAATGTGTAGTTTTTTCTCGGCTACGAAACCATTCCATTCCGCAAATAATTCTGAACGGTGAGACTATTACTATCTCTACTTTTTTTTAGTCAAGTTTTTAGGTTTATTTTTTGATAGCCGTCTTACTTGGGTCAAACATTTAAAAAAATTGAAAACAAAATTTTCCAAACTTCTAGATATGATGCGAGTCCTTAATAACACCAACTGGGGAGCCGATAGATCATGTATGATACGTTTTTACTATTCCTTTGTTCGCTCCCGTTTAGATTATGGTTGTGTCGCCTACTCTTCAGCTCGTCAAACCGTGCTTAAAATGCTGGATAGCGTACATCATGCTTTCCTTCGGCTTGCCACAGGCGCGTTTAGATCAAGTCGTGTCGCAAGCTTACTTGTAGACTGTGGTGAACCATCACTTTGGGATAGACGAGACCAGCTCTTATTATCTTATTTTGCTCGTCTCAGAGGACAGCCAAATCACCCGGTTCTTGACTCGGTCTTTAGAAATCCTAATCTAGGAAAGTATGAGGACCATCCACGTCGTACTGCACCTGTAGGTGTCCGTACCTGGCGTCTGCTGCAGCATATAAATGTTGACACACCGTCATTCTTTCCTATGTACCCTTGCTCATATCCTCCATGGAGAATAAACCTCATAAATTTTAATTTTGACCTGACTACATACAATAAACAATCAGCACCATCTATTGTCTTTCAACAAATGTTTCAGTGTGTTCTCTCCAGGATGAAACCAGGCGCGGTTGTATACACTGATGGATCGAAACAAAATGACACAGTTGGGTGTGCATTTGTTGTCAATGAGAGAACTTATATGTTTGGTCTACCCGGTATTACGAGTGTGTTTACCGCTGAACTATATGCTATAAATAAGGCTCTGAACATCATTAACCCTAAATATAGAAAAATTCTTATTTGCAGTGACTCGTGTAGTGCTCTCCAAGCCTTAAAAAACTTTTATTCCAAACATCCTATCGTCATTGTAATTTACAACGCAATCGCTGAGTTGAATAATCGCAACACAGAATTAAGTTTTTGCTGGGTCCCTAGCCACGTAGGGATTCCAGGTAATGAACATGCAGATTCCTCTGCCAAAGAAGCATGTAAAACCAGCCTCCTTTCACCACCCTAGTTGCTACTTCTGATTTCATTAACTATGTAAAACAATTATTAAGAACAAGGTGGCAAGGTGATTGGACAGCTACCGTTGATAATAAACTCCGTCAGATTAAAGATTCTGTATTACCATGGAACTCCTCATACAGAAAACCCCGGCGTGAGGAAGTAGTTCTCTGTCGATTGCGGATAGGACACATGAGGGTCACACACGAGTACCTGTTTACAAGAAGACAACCACCTTTATGCGCACGATGCAACTGCTGCGTGACTGTGCACCACATACTCGTGGACTGCGAATGTTATGCGGCATTACGTCGTAAATTTAAACTACCCAGTAACATCCGTGGTATCTTGTGTAATGATAAAGAGGTTTTAAACCGGATGTTTCTGTTTTTACGTAGTATAGGGTTAATACAAAAAATTTAATTAGTATGTATTGTTTTGTAATTGTATGCATTGTTTTTGTTATCCGCGTAGCGAACCTTTTACACTCCCTATCGGAATTTTTTTTTTTTTTTATATATATATATTCATATTTTTTTGTTTGTTTTTTTAATTCGTCTGTGATATTAGTTGTAAGATTTTTGTGATATTAGTAAGACTTTAAACATAATAGTTTTAAGTTTTATTTCTTTTTAGTTTTAAGTTTTATTTATTTTTAATATGATAGTTTTTAACGTAGTTTTAAGTTACATGTTAGTGTTTTTGTTATCCGAGAATGGGCCTTTTACACCCATTCCGGATTTTGTTTCCTGTGATAGTAGTTTTAAGTTTAAATTTTATGTAACAATTTTAATTACTTTTATGTATTTATTTATTTTCCGGGCGATGATAACGTCCAACCGTTTTTCGCCCTAAAAAAAAAAAAAAATAACAATTACTACAAAATCATCAGATTTATATACCGGACCCTATATTATATGATCAATTTTCTTGTGTCAGAGAATTACCAATAGTTAAAACCTTGCTTTTACTCTATGTCCTGCTTCATAGTATTGCTGATTAAGTACAAATACCTAAAACAAGTTTTTGCTTGTAGGTAATTGTCCTCATTAGAAACCAATTAGTATTTAAAAAGGTTTTTAGGAATAATAGACATTAGATCCTATTATTTATTCCTGTCAATGTATTCTTTTAAAATCATATTAAATTTTATGTATCATTTTTCTTGATGATTCCTTTTCTGAAAAATAGAATATTATTCCCCTTTAGAATTTTTTTCATTATTTTCACCAGCCTTCATGATGGAGTTTCAATCTCAGTTGTGCAACATATTTTTCAGATGTTAAATATTTCCTTACCTCATTCTTTCACCTAGATTGGCATCAGGAAGGCTCTTAATCTATGAAACTATTAACTAATTTCAGAACAGAAAGGGAAGAATGGTTTTAAATAGATTTTCATTCATTTAATGGACAGTATTATATTAGTTAAATTCTTGGTAGTTTTCTATCATACTTGTAATTAATTAAATTATTCATTAAATAAGTAAGAACTAATCATTTACTGCTAAAGAATTTTAAGAAAAGTTTCATTATATAATCTTTTAAAATAATTTTTGATTATGAATTTATGCTTTTATTTAAAGGTAGTATGGAAACTTCTTGATAGGTTAGCACCACACTTTTTTGATCTCACACAATTTTCTCCAGAAAATTCTGCTCGATGTCTTTTGGAAGTATTACGAGAAAAACATGAGGACTTCAAAAACTATCCTCATAGATTTCCTGAAGTTGATACTGTAAGGATTATAATTGTTTCATTCATGTAATTAGAATAGAATTTAGTTTAGAATAATGATAAAAAAGTAGATTGTATTTTAAGCTATTAAATCATTGTTTCTTTTATCTCTTTTGATGATCAGTAAAATTTCCTACAAAGGTTTAATTAATAATTATCTATATCACATGCACTATTGAGTAGTAGTTTTGTATAATTTATGAACCTGTTTTTGCATTTTTTATAGTAGCTGTTCTGTGGCCAAAGATTGAGAAAAAAATTGCTAGTTACTGTCAGGGCTCAGTACAAAAAAACATAATTTGCAGTTACATTTAGAGCTTATTCTTTTCTTAAACATTTTTATCAGAAACATCTTTTATCTTTGGCTAAGACAAAGCAAAAATCAAAGTTAAAAACTGTTAATTATGTTATATGTAACTTATTTTATCAAAGTAATTAATTTCATCAATTTTGTTTTGCAATTTTTATTTAAATCAAAGCATTTACTATGGTTTTCCTTAAAGTTATGAAAATTTTAAATGCCTATTATGAAAATAGTTATTTTTCTTTAAAATTTGTTGTAAATTAGAAAAATTTGAGGACAGTTTCAGTATTTCAGAAAATAGCTTTTTTGTGATATTTTCAAACTTTTTTTTGCAGTGTTATCTTTTAATAGCGCTTTTGAACTCTGATGGTTTATCTGCAGTTAATATAAATATTTGGTTATAGGTAATCTGTTGTTGTTGTAGTCTGAATATGGTATATTTATATTAATTAATGATTGATTAATTAATTAATTAATCAATTAGGTTTTAAAGTACTTTTAAGCAATCTTTTAAATAAGGTTATCTCATATAATATATTTGTTTAATAGAAATTGATAAAATTATTAGTCATCACATAAGGCAGTATTTTGGAAAACAAAGTAATTAATATTTAGCTAACTTTTATAAAATTGTTACGCTTAGTTTACTCTAAATGGTATCATATTCATTATATTAATACTTCTTACATCTTTCTTTTGTGTTAATCAAGGTTTTCTTAATTATTTTAATGAAAAAGTCAAAACTCTCAATAGAGTTCTGACATTTTCAATTTAATTTCAATAAATGAATTTGCCTCTTAATTGTAAATTTGGTTAAGTTAAGAACCACTAAATTTGTTATTGATTATGTATAAGTAGAACATGCAAAAAATAACTAATTGTTTCTGTTATTTGAAGGTGTTTAAAAAAATACCATTTTTTTAAATAAATGGATATTTTCTTCAATAAATAAATGATTAATTTTGAAAAATGATATATATATATTTTTCTTTAATTTTATATTTTGTCTTTTTGCAGCTTGTATTCTTGAAGTTAGTGTCATTATTGTTTCCAACTAGTGATGCCAGACACCAAGTCACGACACCAGCTTTTGTGTTTCTTGTTCAGATTTTAAATCAGTGTAGAGTAAATGGCAGGAAAGCTATTTCTATGGGATTGTTTGTTGTTACATTAATATTAGAGGTCTGTATCTGAACAAACATGTTTAAATTTTGTTAATTTAAATTTAATTTCAAAAGTAATAGCGCTTATGGGTTTCATTTAACAGAATGTAAATAGCTGTTTTAATAATTTAATAAAATTATTCAGTTCAATGAATCTGCCTAAACACTGCCCTGTGCAGGATGGCTATAGGGATTCTGTATTTTAAATCCAAAATGGCAGTGTCCAACTGGTTCTGATTTCTGAATAATCTTCATTTAGAATGGTTCAAGCAGCTACAATTGTGTTTTGTAGATACAAAGTTCTTTTGTATATATAAAAGATTACAAATATCTTTATAAAAACAGCTGTGACTAGATACATTTTTTATGTATTTATAGTCACAGCTGCTGTAGCAGCTGAGTAGTGAATGTTCAGGACTTGGTTCGAGACTGTTTTTTAACTTTTATTTTCTTCTTACATTCTAATGCAGGTAATTTTTTTATTTTATTATATTTATAAGCATATGGAAAATAAAATCCACGAATTTCATGTTTACTAATTATTATTTTTATTAATAATATGTAATAAACTTTTTTTGATTGATTATACAAATAAGCTACTTGAACTACTTGAAAATCTTTACATGGAGTTTTCTCAAAAATTGGATCAAGTTGGAAGCTGCCGTTTTGGATTTGAAGTAAGGACCCTTCCTTCTACCATCCAACATCAATAAACTCCATTGTAAATTGACTAGGTGCCCATGTAAACAGTAAAATATTACTAATTTTTGGATGTAATTCCATCACTCTTTCTTTTATAAATAACTACATAGAATTATTGTTTGTAGAACTGAATTTTTCAATTCAATAATTCATTAAAATAGTAAAGAATTAATTTAGGGTAAAGTACCTTTTTGAATTTTATGGTGGAGGCAGATTCATTGAATAATATTTCTAAATAAAAATTAGTGTAAAAATTTTAACAAAATCATACTTAATATCAATCATAGTCTTCACTGATTACCTGATTGTATTCAAAGCAGTTGTGTAAAATATTTTTTTTTCATTTATACTTTGTTGTTTGACGGGGAGAAAGTATATGGCTTGATAATTAGGCCTACAAGTGGTATATATTTGGTTTTGTAATGAAATTTTTACTTTTGAGTTGGAACATGAATTTTCCAGGTCATTACATTAGAAAATAGTATACTTCAAGGCAGTGTTTTAAATGTTGCATTGTTTGCTATGGCAGCAAATAGATTTGCAAAATATGTAAACAAACCCATCAAGTGTTCACTGAATTGAGTTTTGTTTCTTGTCATCAAGTTCCATGTTGTCTACCAAATTTTTACAACAAAATTTGATTGAAAGTTTGCTACTTATTCGTAAATTAAACTGATTTTCCTTTTTTAATAATAGTTACATTATCATCATTAATATATGCATTATGCATTTATTTTTGATTTATAATATTTTATTTTAGATTTTGATCTATTTTTGGTTTTATATTATAGTCATAATTTTATATTATAGGTTATAGTCAGATAAACACAATAGTATTTTTTATATTGATTATCTACAGTAAATATGTCTCAACATTTCAATTTTTAAAAATTTAATTGTAATCATAATTTACATATGTACGTAATTTCATAGATTCTGACTAAGTTGAGATGACTGCAGAAGTGCGCAACATGAAGAAAGAATATAAGATTTTAATATTGAGAAATTAATAATTTATAATTAATTTTTCTAATTAGAGTTGTGATCTGTTACCTCATTGTTACTCAGTGCTAAGTGTACTGAGTATTTCTGCAACCTTTAGAACCACCTGCTTCTGTTAGAAAAAGAAAAAAATTATTGAAAGAGATGAATTGAATTATTAAAAATGATATGTTTTGGTAGTTCTAATGAAACAATAATTGTATGGTATTTTACTACGTAATGTCTGTAGGTAGTATAAGCATCAATACAATATTCATACAACATGATCTGCTAGTTCACCCTTTAAAACCTGGAGAATGATTACATTAATGTAATTATATTTTGTATTAAAAAACTGAATGTCTTCAATAATCTACGGGTGGAAGCAGCTATGTTGTGTTATTTAGTATAAGAATCTTTCTCTTTAATACTATTTTTGAGAGAAAGAATGAAGAAACAAATAAACGTTTAATAAATCCAAATGAAGACTACTTGCTTAATAGAAATAATGGAAAATTTTTCAGAATAACTACAAGTGAAATTGAAAACACAAATGCAACATACATGCTATCAATTGGGCAATTAACTGGCGACCACTGTAACAGTACCTATTTCATTTTAGTATAATCTTCTTGGTATAGCATCTGTTAGCATAAGATGAACAGTGTTTTCAGCGTAAGTTTTTTATTGGGTGTCATAAAGTGGAGCATTTATATTGTTATTCGCGAGTTCAATTGCTGTTACCAGTCTAATTTTAATACTGCAGTTAGTGAGATGAAACAATCATGTAGGCTGAAAAGATCTCATACCATTTGTTTATATATTCGTAATGTTTAGACAACTTTTATATTTAGTTGGCTGCATAAATGTGTGATAACACAAAATAGTTTATTACAATGTGTATTTAACATTAGTATTAGGTAATTTGTTCCCAATGTGCGAAAAGTGTGGCACTAATACCTAACCTAGGGTGAAACATCTTTTATCTTCTTATTCTATGATACAAGGCAAGGAGAGGTGAGAAATAGCGTGTTGTAAAAAATAAGTGTAATGTTAAAGAAAGTGTTGAAGAAGTGTTAAAGAAATGATATTTTAAGAAGCCACTAAAAAAAAGTGTTTTCCTTTTATTAGCAATGTTAGTAATATAAGTAGTGTATGATTTTAGAGTATGTGTTTTGTTTATTAATCCTTTTAAATTGACTTCTTGAATGTGATTGCCTCTTAACGTGTATCGCCTAAATTCCTGCATACTTGATATGTATCAATGCATTTTTCTTGTAATTACTGTTGTAATACTTGTCTTTATGACAGATACACTTTATTTTAAACATATATTTTTCTTGTAGCAGAAAAAAAATCTTTTAAACACATTTACAACCTTTTTTTATCATTGTGATATTTGTTTTGTGTATAGTTGTTTATTATTACTTGAGCACTGACAGTTTTTGCTTTTCTTGATGCTTGATGGTTATGAATATTTTATTGTGAATTTATGTTAGAAAAACAATAATGTACTTTAGAGAATTTGGGTGCTCTGTAGGTATAAATAAAATTTTCTTATAATGTTTACTCATATTTTAATAATTATAATGGCTAGCAGACTACTATAATTATTGACAAATATGCTATAATGGTAAGTGAATACAGTCTTAAGCAATAATATTAGTGAGCTACTTTTTTAAATTCAATTTCTTATAACTGGTTAATATTCATCAGGATTATATATATATCAGTCGTATAAAGTTATTCACTGTAGTATTCTGTTTATACTTCCTTATAAATCTTTAAAAAATAATCGTAAGAAATTGTTTACATCATAAGATATGTAACTAGTATCTAGTATGTATTACTAAATTTATTCTAATATTTTTGTTAATGCTTTGGTTGCAAAAATTCTATTACGTCTTTATAAATGCACTATAAAATTTGTAGATTGAATCTTCAGAAGAGCTGCATGATTAAAACTAATTGCTTCTGGGAATGTTCTGTTTATGTTGAGACATTTCCTATTATACAAGCCATTTTAGAAGGGTTTTAGGGCCATTTTAAAAGAAAAAACTTTTTGCGACAAAGACTTTGTAAAGGTTAAATTCTTTTCGAAATCTTTATTATTACATAAACTGAAAAAATCTTTGAAAAATTTAGGCAAAGCTTGGTAATCTTTGTCATTTATAATCTGACTAATACAGTTCTTTTTTATGTCTAGTTAGCAAGCATGGACTGTACTCTATCCTAGTAACAATAAACTTCAATAATTTATAAAAGTGAAAATAATGTGTACCAAATTTTATTTAAAAAATTATTTTTCCAGTACTCATCATTGTCAAAGAGGTATTCCCCTGAAGTTTTTAATTTTCTTCAGGGAATTTTAGAAATGGCAGTACCTGATGAAAAAGTATCTTTGCCTTACTGTAAAGCTGGTTATCATCCACTTATATTGAAGTCATCATATGTGTAAGTTTTACGTCACTAAAATTCTAGAATATTTCTGGTTTGGTTATAACTGCCTCTATTTTGTAAAGGTTCAAAACTTTTTAGAATGGCCACCCTGAAAAGTCACGCTTTTCAGGGTGGCCATTATCTTTTTAATTGTAGTGCATCTCTCTGATGCTGCCTAGGCTTTGTATTGTGCACTGGTGAGGTCGAATGATTTCTTATGATAATGCTCAGCGCACATATACAAAACTATTACTAACTTCCCCTATTATATAGGATGTGGCAGAACCGATTAAGCGGTTTGTGGGGGGGGGGGGGTCAATGTTTGGGTGTAGGTGGGGGTAGGCAATGCACATGGTTTCCCTCTGTTCTGTTAGTGACCCCATTTCAATAGCCAACATGATTTGGATCGGAGCACAACATGGCTTTGCCATGCATGCAAAGTAAAATTTCTGCTACTGAGCTGAAAATAACCCCCAAATTATTCATGTTCATTCCCCTAAACTTTTCTGCAACTTTGATTGAAAGAGACAGTTGAAAAAGAGGGAATGGGGACTTGTGGTTCCAACTGGATGGGGCATCAGCTTACATAGCCTGAAATTCACTCAGTGTTTTGAGAGAAATTTTTCCTGGACGTTTGGTCTCTCTGAGGGGAGATGTGGATGACCTGTGCTGTTACTCAATTTGAGCATTTGTGATTTCTTTCTTTGGGGATGTCTAAAGGAAAAGGTATTTATAAACGTTGCCCTCATAACCTACCAGAGCTAAGGGAATGGATTACTGAAGAAGTTAACACCATATCCCGCGATATGTGTGAATGAGCTGTACAAAGCTTTAGAAATTTCCAGAAATATGTTGCTGCTAACAGCCAGCATCTTGAGGACATTATTTTCAAAACTTAATGAATGTTAAATGGTATGTACTGCTAATTTAGAAAATAAAAACATTTTTTCTCCATTTACCCCCTTATTTTTTTACAACTTCTCATAACTGCTTAATTGTTTCTGCTGCACCCTCTATAAATGCATTTTATTTCACAAGAAAAAATGATACATTAATTTGGTGTTTTCTCTGACTGTAATGATGATATGAAAATAGAGTTAATTTCCTCTTGTAGGGTAGAACTTTCATTTTGTTGGGCATAGGACTTGCTAATTTTAAATATTTTAATCATTTACATTACAGTTAAATCTACGAGAGAAACTTTACATTGTGCTTGATGTGACATTTCTGTTCTATACAATAAAATAATGTAATTTAACTTACCAATGCCAAAAAATCATGATAAAAATCTGTGTAAAAGTATAGCACCACCACTTTAGAATTAGATTTACAACGTAAATTGTGGTGCTGAAGAATTCTTATCGTAATTGCTATACATGAAAAATTAAAGTATTGTTTGTCATTTTTCATAGGTATTTTAAAAATGGATTGTGATCAACTGAAAATTATAAAATTGTGGCTGATGGTGTCATTGTACTTTAAAAGCACTATACTAGTGCTTTATTCTAGTGTATTCTAGTGTTGTCTTAAGTTTTCCCCTAGTCATGAAGTCATTATATTTTTTTATTTTAATTAGTAAAGGAAAAAATAAAATTAGTATTAAGAGACTAATTTGGTAAAAAATTACCAAATTTGTTGAATTGATGAATTTAATGATTAATGAGTGTACAGTACTTTTTATGCTATAAAAACTATAAAGTTAACTAGAAGTTGGTGTTATGTAGAATGTTTTTTGATATGTGCCACGATTTACTTGAGCGCACTCATAAACCCACTATATATAAACATCACTCATTTAAACACTCTGTACGTGCAAGTAGTGTTTATAATGGAAGAGGATCTAGGAAAACAGAAAATTCTCTGTAGAAAATGTAAGAACAGAATACTCATGGAATACAGAATAATTATTTGAATGTTTAGAGTATTGAATTTTATTGTATTTAAAAAAAATAAATTAAAATGCTGGAAGTTTATAATGAAGTTCATTTGTACTGAAGTACAGTTGGAGTATTCTGTTTGCTTGTGTTAAGTATCTTAACTACTCAAAATCTAGTCTTGAGTGAAAATTCTTGAGTGTTGTTGCACAATTTAATTTTGTTAGACAAAGATCATTTCCATTTAAGAAATGTTAACAAACAAAACAGTAGATTTTTTATCGCAAATAATGTTATCTTGTACATGAATACCTATTGAATTGTGAAAAATTAACTAATTTTGTACGAAGTACCTGTGTTTGGAGACATTGGTTTTTAAAATTTTTTAAGTAAACTTTGAAACAGTAACAGTTTCAGTTCATTGATTTGCAGGTATCCTTAAACATTTTTTTGATATTTAATTATGGATGTCTTAAATAAAAGAATGATGAACTAAGAAGATATGTCCAAAAAAAAGAGGTGGTGCATTTTATTTTACAAGAATATCTACGGAGTATTTTACGAACATCCCAACCTTCTAGGGGAAGACAGGCCCACCCGCCTTGTGATGCTTCCGGTCGCCCCCCTCCCACTGTTCCTAGCCCTGATAGGCTTTAACAGGAAAGTATTTTACAAACAGATGAAACAGATGAAACCAGAGTTTTTTACGAACAGATATTGTTTATTGTATCCTATTGTTTCTTGGAATGGGAATATTAATTTGCCATCAAGATCTCCAGATTTAATTGAATGTATTATTTATTTTTGTGGGGTTATTTACAAGCACATGTTTACAAAGAAAAATAAGAGTAATTGAAGAATTGAAAAACATTACTGAGAAAAATAACATGTTGCTGGAATATATAGTCAAAGAATCAAATTGAAGGATGTATTCTCATCAACTAAACGCCTGATATTATTTTTAAAAAGTAAGGCAAAATAAAACAGTCTACATGAATTATATATGTATTTTTAATACTGTACTTCCAGTGCTATGAATTGGTTGCGCCTAAAAAAAAATTATATATATATAATATGACAAGAAAGTGCAACTTTCTGCAGTTACTATGACTGTTTGGTCACAGGCAATACAGTGTACTTAAAATAGTTGTGATTTAATTAAATATTTAAAAAAGAAATAAATGTAATTGATAGAGAATGTATAAAAAGGTATTATATAATTGTTGTCAGTGTCCTAGCAGCTGCATAGGCACACTATCTTTTTTAACAGATGCAGCATTTGTATACCTTTTCAATGATTTGTATGATGTGTATACTTTTATTTATCAAATCTTAGGAAATGTTAATTTCCATAACATTTAGGATTGTATCAATAAAAAAAATTATGTTGATGTTAACAACGTAATGTTTTTCAAGACATTATAAATTATGTCTTGAAAAACATTCTGTTGTCTATTAAAAGTTATAATATTTGAATGTAACTGCAGAAGGAGTATAGATAATTGAACCTAAAAAGTTAATGTTTTTGTTTTTATCTGTGCTTGTTTTGTTGAATGATATTTGAAATGGTCATTGTTAAAAAAAAATCAACCACAAATTTCCATTTTCCATACTATTTATAGTAAAACAGATAATAAAAATAGTAGCTTAGTGTGTTAATGCAGAAATAATTATAAACTCTAACAATGTATACTTTTAAAAGGTAGAATAGTTTAAACACAGGTATCATCTTTAATGGGTATATTATAATATTAAATAATTATTTTGGATCCCATCAATAAATTGGTTAATAAACTTGAGGCACTATTAATATTCTTCTTTCATTTTACTTATTTAAGAATTAGTATAAAAGAAAAAGGTGTTAGCTGTTACCTTTTTGTATTACAGTAGATAATCAAGAAAGAGGACAATACTACTTTTTTACAGTGGAATGCTCATGGTTTAGTGGTTGAGCATCACTAGTTGCTATGCAAAGAGAGAATTGATTACCATCCCTCTTAATGATAAACATCTGAAAATATTTTATTTGTACATTTTTTAATTGTAATTTAAATTAATTCTAAAAAAATGGTTTTTTAGGAATAGGAGTGATGAAAATGGAAGGTTATCTTTGTGTACTTTGTCAGAAGAGGATGTATCAGTTGATGATAGTTTTAGAATAAATGCATTATTCACTGTTATTCGACTTCTTGCAATTGCATGTAATCAGTTTGAACACATACCATCATTTAAGATTATTTTTGGTCCTATAAATAAATTGCTTAATAAACTAGAGGTAATATTCTTTACTCATTTATTTAAGGATTACTATAAAAGAAGATAATGTTAATTTAGTTGTTACATTAATTTTTTTTTTTTAATTATTGCAGAAACTCATTGTGCTACTAAACCATAATAATTGATCATCTTCAGTAGCTCACCTTTTGTTTAAAAAGAAAGAGGATTAATATATAACATTTCTAAAGCCTGATAAATAATATTCTAGTTTCTATTATGGATTTAATTTGTATATTTATCTAACATTTACTTTTTTTATTTACTATACTAAAATATAAAAATAAAATGGTACAGAATTTTTTGAGATGTTTATAGGGATATTTGTGTGGTCTTTTGACCTGAAATTGACATCAAACTTTTACATGTAACATTTTATTATTTGGTTTTTGCTAAGGGGAGTATTGTCCTGTTATTATGAAAGTCTCATAGATGATGGACAAATTTGGGATCAAGTCCCATAGACAGTGTGATATATCTCTCCTACATTAAAGTAATTAACCTTGTAGTTAAAATAACAATTTCATCCAAGAAACAATATATATTTTTCAAAACATTAATGACTTGCATATATTCAGAACTGTAGAATTGCTTAAGGCTGTTTTTGCTGGTTGTGCAATACCAAATAAATCTAATATTTTCATTTAAAATATTTCAAAAAAAAAAAATTAATTAAATTCTTATTTCCTTATTTATAAATTACTATAGAGTAAGATAACATATATATTTTTTTTTTTTACTCAAGGAGAGTTTTACTCTTTGATCTTCTCCACAATCACCAAATGTTAAATGCAGCTTACTATTACCTGCTGCTACAGTCAACAAAAGCTGCCTACCAAAATAAAAGATGGGGTATGCTCATCAGAAATGTCATCCTTCTCCTTGATAATGCCAGATCACACACTGCAATTTTGACAAGGGATAAATTGGAAAAAATGCACTTGGAAACCCTCAAACACCCTCCCTACAGTCCACATTTGTCCTCCTGTGACTATATTTGTTTGTGCCCTTGAAAGAATCACTTGGAAGGGAATAATTTGAAAACAATGAAGACGTTGAGGAGCGCATGTGCAATTGGTTGAAGACTTGTCCTCAAATGTTTTATGAACAAGAAATATTCAAGCTTCCAAATTGTTGGCAAAAGTGTGTAGATTGTGCAGGAGACAATATAGAGAAATTAAATTTAAAGCAACTGATGACCATTATGTTTACAATTAGCTTCAAACTTGATTCATTATATATATTAAATAAAGATATATGCTAAGAATTTAGCATATATAATTTTCTTTATATATCAATTATCTAAATATATATAATTTTTTTTTCTTATATATTATATATATTTAGATATAAGATATATAAAGAAAATTATAATGCTAAATTCTTAGCAAATATCTTTATTTAATATATAAATAATGAATCAAGTTTGAAGCTAATTTTAATCATAGTGGTCTAAATTAAATGGAGAAAAAAATTATGATACTCTGCATTACAATCATCACTTGCATTCTCCATAAAAGTTGGCTGGAAAAATTTTTTAACTAAGTGGAGTTTCGTTTTTTAAGATTGTTGACTAAGCTAAAAAGAAAATCAACGTCTACCATAAAGTTATGCATTGGCTCATGGAACCTGTTGTAAAAGAACATGGCATTAAACATTTTATTTGAGATTTGGACATTCTTGAATATTTTCTTTTCTTCTGAAACATGGCATCTTACAGATGCATTTATAGCAAAAAATCGTATTCTATGGATTCTGTGAAGACTTAGATTTATCATGAAAATCCTATGCAATTTGCAAAATGTTTAAATATAATATCAAATTATATCTCATAATAGTTATGATACTATTTAATGTTTTATGACATTGCTTTCTTTTTGTAGTGTTATTATTTTGTAGAAATAAAGTATAGTAACAGTTATTTTTAATAACATGTAGTATTATAGGTTTCTGTTTGTTATTGACAGAATAGATTGCCTAAGCTGTTAAGATCAGTTTCTGTTTGTTGTTTATGTATTATAAGTACCTTTCTTGGTCACTGTCTTTTGCGTCTTCAGTAACCTTGTGGTATCTAAAATATCAAAATAAATGTGTTGTAAACAAATCAGTTCAATTAAAATTATTATTAGTTTTGTTAGATGTGAACTAACAAAATGTTGCAGATTTAATGTGTGAAAAGCCAGTAAAAAATTATGATTTGAAATTTCAAAAGAAAGCTTGCTTGATGATTGTGTTAGATTTAATAAAAAATGGGCAATTTGGTAGCATTGGCAACTGGTGGGGGATGCTCATGAAAGATTTCAGTTTTCTAGTTAAGTACCGATCAGTTGAATTGCTAGTAATGCTGGGTCAAAGTATGTGTACTTTCTGCTGAAAGCCTTTGTGCCCGTGCGGACTCAAAATCTTCAATACATTCCATGTAATGTTAACTCATTTAGCATGGTGCTGTAAGTCATGTATGTGCTGCTGTGACAGCTCTCCTTTTATGAATAAATGGTTTGCTCAACCATCATGGGTATACTGTTTACTTATTTTTTGAATGAAATAACTAAATATACTGTGCTTTATACATTTTTACTAAATTCTTAAAAGTTTTAAAAATATATTAATTAATAATGAATATAGTTTCTTTGTTCTTTCAGTTTTAATTTAATATAATTGGAATCCTTAAATATTATAAATAAAATAAAACAAAGAAAATTTTGTAATAAATTTGTTACTTTTAAATTTATCTACCAATACAATCTTTCCATAATACCTGTCAAGTAGTTGGAATCAGTTATTTAACACAGTTTTTCTTATTCTCCAAGTGTTATTTACCTCATTTATAATTATGTCTACGTTAGTGTCAAGTAATGTCATTTACTGTAAGTACATACTTTTTTTCATTGTTGTATTATACTTTGTCTAATATTCCAATTAAGCCTTCTGCATCTTTGTTTCAACTAATTTCCAATATCAACCAAATGTGAAACTTCAACCCAGTGGTGGAATTTTGAAGATTCCATATATCTTGGTTCAGTTACCAACATTTGGCATCATTTCATCATCTTTGATGACGCACCATATCACATTCTCTAATACAAACCATGTTGTCTAAGTTCTCTTCTCAAATGATAACTACATTAAAATTGAGAGCTGGTTTTTGGGTTAATTTCTCACCTTTTTGGTGATGAATTAGGAAATTTTTACTTTAATTTGCTTTTACAAATGTTATAATATTTGTGTTTAAATATTCTTCATTGTATTAATTGAATGTATTAAAATCAAATACACTACTCACACAAAAGCTTTCTGTTAGTATTTAAATTGCTGGAAATACGAGGTGTGTTAAAAAAGTAATGAAAATTTTGCGGGTTGTATTAGTCCAATTTTCAGGATTTTTCTGTTGTATTGGTAAACATGTCTGAAAAGTATCTTTATATTTTTAGCAATATTGGATGTTTTGTCAACTGTCAAAAGGATAACATGTTAAAAGGATAATATGTTATGCGTCTATAATATTGTGTGAGAACTTCTCTTTACTTGTGGATGCTTCTACCACCATTTGGTTTTTACCACTTTCTTACTTCTGCAGTTCATTGTTCTACATTTTTGTATTCTTATGCCTCTTTCTCTTCCTATAATTACATCCTATCCTCATGGCTCAATAAAAGAAAATAAAGTAACTTCTAAATTCAACTTGCCATAAACTAGTATTGAAAAGCTTTTTTGTTACCGTACCCTTCCCTTAATTTTTTCTTCTTTTTTTAGGAGACTAAGTATTGTAACCATAAACAATTTTTTGATCTTGCTAGTTTAAAAAAAATATGAAACTTAATTATTTTTAAATAAATATTTTATTTAATATTGATACTTTTTTATTTATCATGCAAGAATGTACTATGAAATAAAATGCTTCTTAGCAGTTTCATAATTTAAATTATTGCAAGCAGTTGTTATAGTTTGCTATGCTGGAGAGATGAGTTCAATATGTGGTTTAAGTCAGAAATTATTTGTAGTATTTATCTCTCATAACTAGATTAATTTCAAAGTTCTCTTTAACTTTTATTATATGCTACCTAAGCAAAAAAATATCATTTGTTTTTTTCAGCACTCAAAGTATCCAACAACGCTGAGGGATGAAATTAATAATTTACAAACAGCTCTGAGCAAAGTATTTAGTCAAAAAGTAGACTATGTTGTTCTTGAAAAGAAAAAACCTAAAGCATTAAGGCTTTATGAACCGTTAATAGAAAAAGTGTGAGTACTTACGTATAATTACTTTAATCTTTTTAATTTTTGGAAAACTTTTATATAAGTTAATTCTTGTTTAGTTTCAATGTTTCCTTTTTTGTTTTTTCAATGTCCTTAGCCCTAAATTAGTTTTAACTGGATTGTGCTTAATCTTTAAATATTCTTCATAAAAGATTTAAACTTTTTTTTCCACCCATGTGAAGAATACAAAACTTATTTGTGATTTACAAACTTATAAATCATTTGCTCTTTTCAATTGAAATTTTAAAAAAATGTTAATGCAGTTTTAATCTGTGCTTTTTGCATTTATTATCGCTTATAACCATAGCAAACAGTTGATACTACTATAAAAAATTGGAAATTGAATTTTATACAGATTATTAACTTAGAATTGAATTTCACCTTAGTTGTCTGAGCAATTATGGCTATCTACTGCTATTTTGAACAAGGTCTTTTTGATTTGGAGAACTGTTCTTTCAAGTTTTTCAATTGAAATATTCTCCTCTTTGGAGGAAAATCATCTTCCCTGTTGTATGAAACTTGTGGTATTTTGGAGGTTTTACGAATTGTGCAAAATATTCATTTTTTTCCATCTAATTATTTTAACACTCTGAATCTTCTCATTCTGAACCATGTGCTTTTGCTTTCACTTCATCTGCATAATATCTTGTACGGCAAGTAATTATATTATAATAAATTATAAGTATTTTACTTCAGCTCTTTAGTCTTTAAAATGCTTCATTTCTTCTCTTATTAATTGTATAATATTCAGCTGAATTGGATTTGAAAACTATCAAAAAAGATGTAAAATATAAACATTTATTACAGTTATGATAACTTGAAGTTCATCCCAATTTTTAGTTTAATTATTACTAATCTGTTTATTTTTAATTATCATATAGTTTAAGTGTGTACCCTTAGATATCTATTTAAACTTTTACTATTGTTTACTTCCATATTAGTTACAGATGATTATTAAACAATGTGTAATTTGTATAATCATTATACGTTTGGTTGTTTCTGTGTAAATAATTCAATCCTATTTTAAATGCACAATTGTTAATTATTTAAAGAAAAAAATTGTGAAAATTGGACTGTAAAACAAAGATGCATGCAATTTTGTGAAATTCTGGCTAAATCTAGTTGAATTTAAAAACTGAACCTTTTTTGAGAAAATATTTATTGTAATTTAAGTATATTTATTTAAATCTGTGAACTATGTATTACATTGGTAAATATGTTATATATTAGATACAGTTAATTTGAAAATTAGATAACTTAAAATTACTATTTACAATTTTCAATATGTTTTACAGCGTTGAAGGTAAGAAGAAAAGGGACATTCCAGAAGAAAAAGCTGAGCAGCAGAAACTCCTTACAAAATATAAAAGGGAAATGAAAGGAGCTTTAAGAGAGATTCGCAGAGACAATGCTTTTCTCAGTAAAGTTAAATTAAAAAATCAGGCCAGGAGGTTTGTAAATTATATACCAGTATAGCATGTAATAATTAATTTATTGCCATTTTGTGGTGTAGCTAGTACATAAACTTGGTTAGACTTATGACATGACAAGAAGTCTGTTATTTTTAGGGATACCATCAATTTCTGTCATTTTTTTAATGAAAAATTAATGCACCTACCTACCAGTGTAAAGACTTAAGACTTTTATTGATCAAACAAATTGCAAGAAGTTTTAATAACATGGCTTTCATCATTCAGATGTAACTACAGCTGATGATTAGCTTTTTATATAATGTTTAAACTTTGTGATATCACCCTTAAAAAACATGCACCATTATTTCCCATTTCAGTGTCAGATCTAAAATATTTGTGATGCTCTTACACTTGAGTGATGTGTATAACGAGTGACTGTAGTAGAAAATCATATCATCTGGTATTAGATAATTCACTTAGTAGTACCTAAATTGTTATTGAAGTGTAATAATGGATATTTTTAATATCTGTGAAGTATTTTATTTTATTTTTTTGCTTTGTGTATGCAGAAGATAATAATTTAAGACATTAAATATCCAATAATGTTAAAGATTTCTCTCCACTATTATGTTATATGTTTATGAATGTGGCTGTATATTTGAATTTTTATATGCATAAGTATAAAAAGCCTTCATAAAAAATAGCTAGTTAAAGAATTGATAAAATATGAAGCATACAGTGTACCATGTATACAATAATACATTATTATAATTTTTATTGTATAATTATACATCCTGACCATGTGTGGAAGATACCCAACTTGTGATGATCCCAGTTACCCTGATGGGCTTTACTGGAGGTCATCTTTTAGACCCTCTAAATCTGATAACACATCACAGTCAGCAAATATCCCAGTTAACTAGGGGCTTGATGTTAAAACACTTATCTTGGTGAAGTAAGCACCCAGGTGCTCCCCTAGCCTCCCGGGTTGTTATTCTATCTAATCATTTATAACGGCTTCAGACCTTCTCAGCCATCCTTGTTAGTGTTAAGAATCTAAGTAAGCCAACAATTATGCTCCATTCCCTTTTGGTTTTCCAATTAACTTGCAGATCAAAATCAGAATTGATCCTTGTGAGCTCTCTTAACTACTTTGGTACCTGGGCAGACATATAAGACATGGTGCACATCATCAGTGACCTTACACAAGCCTGAATTAATCACACCAAATTTGGCCGACCTATCTCAAGTTCGCCAACCTCTCTCAAGTTCAAAAAGAAACTGTGTAATATGCTGATTGGGTAAATCCACCTAACAACCTACATACTTCTAACATCAGGAAAAATATTGTGCATGTAATGGCCATTGGACGGTTCAGTCCACTTGATCTGCCATAAATGGAAACCTTAGTTATCTATTAATTTTATGCGCCCAGAGGTAAGCCTACCTTCTTGGCATCTTAACATAATTACTGGCGGTCAGTTACAAGGATATTAGTGGGCTAATTCCAAAAATAACAAGGACCGCCTTTTAAGAAACAGTCTTATAGGCACCACCCACAGATAACAATAATAGGAGTCACTGCTCTCATAACATTACATTTGATGAGCTCTGACAGGTGAAGCATACAGTATTACATATTCACATACACTCTTACATAGAACACACATGTGGTTCGAAATTAAGCCCCCAATTGGGGTGAAATGCTCTGCAAATACTAAAAAAGCAGAACAAGCCTTTTTGACAGTGTATTGAAAGTTCTCTTTGAATCGAAAATTCTCATCAAGGATAATACTTAGCTACTTCTGCAGCAGGATGTACTGATTTTAATTATACATCCTACCCCTATAGGAGAAGACACCTGTTTTGTGACAATCCTGGTCGCCACACCACTCCTTTGTTCCTAGCCTTGATGGGCGTTACCAGAGATCGTTGTTTAGACACTCTAAAATTGGTAACCCAGCACAGACATTAGTTTGGTCTCTTTTAGGATGCCACTGACGCAAATGCCTTGGCAGACATGTCCATCAGTGTATTTAAAATCTACTATCGGTTGGAAGAGGCCATACGAAGGCCTCTTCATGATTATCAAATTAACTGATTTGTGGAAGTACAAGATTTCCTTCCTCTAACACCGAAGTTTTCACACAAAAACCCTTTCTACATCTAACTTCAATTAGACTGTTCACTCGGATCATTACTTGATTGAATCTTTAAAACCAAAAATATATAGACTGTATTATATTTGTATATAATTATAATTTTCAGCAGCAAATAACAGTAACCTAATTTTGTCACTGCTCGTCTAGTGCTTTTAAATTGTGGAAATTTATTTGGCAGCTTAAAAATTTACACTTTGTGCATGACATTTAAAAATTCACTTACATGTGAACTCCCATGGAGTTTGTTGTTTCTAACAACTTTACCAAATTTCTTTACAAAAAGAATTCTCTGAAGGTTTATAATCTAATATTATATTAATTTTTCTTTTTTAGTGATGAAGAAAGAAAAACAAAAGTGAAACAAATCTACAGTTGGGGTGCTGCTCAAGAAGGAGAATTTAACAAATTAAAAAGAAGGAAAAAACACTGAGTATTGCTATATTCCATACATATAAAAATATCTTTGTATAAATGTAATTATTTAACAATTAAATTATATAATTTGTAATGTAAGTGTTTTACTTTTTTAATCAACTTTGAAAGAAGGAAGGTTTTAAGATTGACCATTTTACATTATTCCTATGAATTACTGAAACCCCACCATTCTTTTATGATAACCCTGTGTAAGGAATTATACAGGGTTAATTAATAACCCTGTATTCCTTATACAATTCATAGGAAGATTGTAGGGAAATTTCTGGTATAGAAATTTATATTGGTATCTCTGAAAGCCTCCAACCCAAAAGTTTGTTTATCAGCTGTTGTAACCACAACGTCAGTTCTTGTATTGTTGTTGCGGTGAGTTTAGTGAGTTACTATTTTCTCGGATAAAGACAAAGCAAAGTATGTTTTATTGATGGCTGAATTAAAAAACGTAACTTTAGTTCAACGTGAATTCGGAAGAGATCCACCACACAAAAATAACATAACACGTTGGTTCAAACAATTTGAAGAAACCGGATCAGTTAAGAAACAGAAATCAACCGGCAGACCAAGTGTACCAGATGAAACGGTTGAACTAATTAGACAATCAGCAATGAGAAGTCCTGGGAAGTCCATCCCCTGTCGAAGCGTCGAATTAGGTATTCCAAAATCAACAGTTCACAAAGTTTTACATAAAAAAACTGAAATTACATGGTTATAAAATCCAGATACTGCAGGAATTGAAACTCGATGATGGTGTAAAACGTTACAATTTCGCTGTTGAAATGTTGGACAGAATAAGTGAAAACGAATCATTTTTAGATGATATAATTTTTACAGACGAAGCTACATTCCATGTGAATGGCTGTGTTAACAGACACAATTCACGAATATGGGGCTCTGAAAACCCACACCCAATTATTGAGAAACAACGCGATTCGCCTAAAGTTAATGTTTGGTGTGGTGTGATGAAAAATTGTGTAATAGGGCCTTTCTTCTTTGCTGAAAAAAACAATTAATGGAGTTGTGTATCTTGACATGTTAACCAATTATTGCTTTCCTCAGCTGGATGAACTCTGAAAACATTCATCAATTTCATTTCCAACAAGATGGTGCTCCCTTGCACTTCAATGTATTGGTCATGGACGCTTTGAACGAAAAATTTGGAGATCGATGGATAGGCTGGCAAGGACCCATACTTTGGCCTCCAAGGAGTCCAGACCTGACACCTTGCGATTTTTTCTTGTGGGGGTACATCAAAAGCGTTGTTTATACACAAAAATTCGCGACCTAACCACTTAAAAAACAGGATTAATGAAGCAATAACAACCATTAACGAAGAAATGTTAAGTAATGTTTGGATAGAAGTTGAGTATCGTTTGGAAATTTGTCGAGCGACTAAGGGCGCACATATTGAAATTTATTAAATATGTAAAAAAATGTTTGAGATGACAAATTTGAAAAATAAAAAACAAACTGTAAGTAATTCTGTTTTAATTTAAACCATGTTCAAAACCGCACCATTCTTTTATGATAACCCTGTATTAAAGTAATCAATATGTTGTAACTAGTTGGAAGTGATAGTTATTCCTGTGGAGAGCTTTTTGTATGATTAAAGTAGCCAGAACTAATTGTTACTACTGTGCAATCATGTTTCATAACAAAACAAATGATCTCCATCTATGACTGGAAAACACGGTGTGTAAAAAGAACAGTTTTGTAAGATCTCTTATGTCTCAGTTTTAAGATCTCTTAAAAAGTCATTGACAGTGTCTCATTTGTAATTATGAGAGATTGATCAAAAAGTAACTTAGACCCATGCCGTGTTTTTGAACTGAAAGGGATATATTAATGTCTTGTAGTGGCAGCACTTGGTTGTGTTGTCTTCACGCTCCCCCAGCAGAAATTCTTATGACATTCAGTACGTATGTAGTATCATTGTCAATAAGGCGTGTCCTCTACAGGTCTCATCAAGCATAGAAGTGTGTGGCAAAAAATTATATGTGAAATTTATCGCCAAATTGTTGAGGTATATGGTGTGAATGCAATGTCACGCCTGATGATCACAAAATAGTGCCAAACGTTCAGAAACAGAAGAACCAATGTGAATGACAACTGCGTGCTGGACATCCTTCAACTGCAAACATGACGGATAACATGGAACATGTGAATGAAATGATCTTGAGTAACCGGCTCATTAAAATTAGAGAGATTGCAAGTGAACATCAGTTATGGTAGTGCGCTTGCAATTATTCATGATCAGCTTGATTACCGTAAGATGTGTGCACGATGAGTACCACATCTGTTGACTGACAACCACATTAACGTTTTGTGTCTGCCCTTTCTTTTCTTCAACATTATTCCAGGACTGGTCTACGGTTTTTTAAACAAATCATCACAGGGGATGACAGCTGGGTGCTTCATTACACTCTTGAGACTAAACGAGCATCACATGAATGGAGACATAAAAATTCAGGAGCAACAATCAATGCCAAATCTCACTGTGAGACTTTAAAAAAATTGCGTAAAACCGTTAAGATCAAAGACCCATAAGATTGAGTGATGGGGCTGTTTTTCTTCACAACGCTACTCCTTGTGTGACAAAGAAGTTACTGCAAAAATTAAAGTGGTAAGAGTGGTCTCATCCACCTTAAAGCCCTGACCTAGCACCTGTTTGGTCCTCTCAAGTGAGACCTGGGAGGGTAGTGTTTCACTAATGATGATGAAGAACTTAAGGAAGCAGTTCTTAAATAGTTGAAGGAAATAAGATGTAATTTTTATGAGCGGAATTGATAAACTGGTCACAAGGTATGAAAAGTGTTTAGAAAAATCTTGTGATTATGTTGAAAAATAGGTAAGAATATGTAGTTTTTGTTCAATAAAAAAAAAATTGTCATGAATATGTGTTTCTTTCATAGAGGGAGTGTACTTACTTTCTGATTGTCCCTCAAATATACATATACATTGGGTTGGGGAAAATTTATTATTTTAATGCAAAATTAAACCAAACTTTTTATATTTTAAATGAAGTGTATTAAACCAAATATATGCAGTTTAGATTGACTACCTTTTGCCATTGTTAAAGTAAAAATCATAATTCTGTCACTGTAGAACTTTTGTTTTCTGGGCAAAAACCAGTGATGTGATTTTTACATGTCTTTTTTTGAAGAACATTTACACAGTAATGAGAGTTCTGTAGAAACTGAAACAAATGGTAGTCTGAGGGCACAATTTCAGGACTATATGGAAGATGCATTTAAACCTCCCAATCAACTTTCTCAATTTTCGATGGGTCACCAAAGATGTGTTATCATGATAGAAGGTGACACCTTTCTTGCTGATCAATTTTGGTAGCTTTATCTTAATTGCTTGATATAATAATTTTTCTAGTTGTTGACAGTAGTGTTTAAAATTAATCATTTCATCAGGCAGCTGCAGCTTGTTATGAACAATACCTTTCCAAACCCACTACACACACACACACAGTTATCACTTTTCTGGGATATGGCAGTACAAATTATGTGTTGTTTACTATTTTCATATTTAAAAATTAACAGTTCTATAGTTGTTGACAAATACTTTGTTAATCATTGTAAGACCTATATTTTAACTTATATGTTTCAAAATTACACTGCAATCTCTTGGGAACTGATTGTATAGCTAAAAATAGGAAAAATATAAACATAGGCCTGAAAACACTTTGTTAGCAGTTGAAATTCTGGGAAGACGCAAATTTAGTTATTTATTATGGTTTTTGACCTGAAAATATTTAAAAAAGGGTCCCAGAACAACTCTGACTTCATAAAACTCTGTTAGTTTTAATGGTGTTGTAAAACACAAAAACTGGTGGTAAAAAATTAACATTTTAGGATTTAACGTAAGAAAACTTTGCTAAATGATTTTGTATTTTTTTCAATTAGAAGTGTAGAAAATATGTTGAAAGCTGTTTCTAACCTATGGACAAATTAGTTATTTCATGCTGTTAAATTTTTTTTCACAATTCAGTCAGTTTTGTTTTTTTAATAAAGTTAAATTTTAATATCCTGTAGTCAGTCTTATATTAAGTAAATTTACATGAATATTTTCAAAATTAAATTTTCTACACTTCTAATTGAAAAAAAATACAAAATCATTTAGCAAAGTTTTCTTACGTTAAATCCTAAAATGTTAATTTTTTACCACCAGTTTTTGTGTTTTACAACACCATTAAAACTAACAGAGTAATAATTGTGAAAATATTCATGTAAATTTACTTAATATAAGACTGACTACAGGATATTAAAATTTAACTTTATTAAACAAACAAAACTGACTGAATTGTGAAAAAAAATTTAACAGCATGAAATAACTAATTTGTCCATAGGTTAGAAACAGCTTTCAACATAAAGTGTAATTTAGCTTTGAAAACAATGGGAAGACATTAAAAATTAGTGAAGATGTTATCAATTACCTTCAAAATTGCTCGAAGTGACTCCCGCTTTGTTCAATACATGATGTTGCTTGATGAATCCATTCTTTTCTTGTGTCTCATAACATTGAGTATTCTTAATAATTTCTACAGCTTCTATTTTGCAATTCTTTAGTTACTCTTGTGTGTTAATTCATTTTGAATTGCTGACTTCATCCAACCCTAACAAAAAAAATTGATGGCCTGAGGTTGGGAGATCGTGGTGGCCATGACTGATCCATTGTCTACCATATGTATTATTTAAATGATCATTTACATTATTAGAAAAATAAGGAGATGCCCAATCATGCATGAACCACATCTCTAACCCAAGGAAATTGCGATTTTCTAGTTAACTGTCAGCAGAATATATTTCGTTATGATTTTGCAGTAATAAGTCTTGTACCCATGTTGAGTTTGAATATTAATATATTTAGTTGCGTAGGTAGCCTAACTGGCTATCTAGGCTAGCTTGGTAGCGGTTTTATTTATTTATACCACTTTCAAAGTGGTGGACTGCTATTTCTTTATTAAGAGTATTTTTGCTGTTATTCTATTATTCTGCAGTTGTTCAGTCTCTGGCATTTATTATTTACATTTTTATTATATTCTGAGTTTACTTTAGATGGTGTTGCCATCGGCAACCATCTTGTTTAAACGGGTGGCTTGCTATTGGCCAATCTCTTTGTCAGCGGTGTTGCTATTGGTTGGTTTTTGTTTCCCTAAGTCGGTAAACAAAGTATTATCTTATTTTTATTTTCATTTAGTTAAGTTTTTCCTTTATATGAAAAATAATGCCACACTGAAGGGAAGAAGAGTTTGTGCAGGTCCAGGCGAGGTAAGACTCCACAGGCAATTACTAAAGCTAGACTTGATGACTCCTCTGCCTGCTCAGGGAAGGAGGTCACACTGGCCAGGGACTTCTGGGGTGTCGCAATGCCCAGTGTTTAAACAATTATTGAGTTTAATAAAATGGTTGGCCATGGCTGTATAATTTCTTTAATGAGAGCGTTTGAGGAAAAGTTTGATTCTCTGATAGAATTTCTTGTAAACCCAAAGAGTAGTGGTTTGAATATTCGGGGTAAGGTTACTCCTAAGATAAAGAAGTTAAGATCATTTTTTGATGCTCTGGTTGCAAGTTATGAGAGGTTGGCTGCTAAGCCACCTGAGGTTAGAGAGGTGGAGGCACGGGAGACCGTTCCCGCCCCTCTTCCAGTTCTACAGTTGGCAGTGCCTCAGTGTAAATGGTACGCTAAGGTATTAAAAGAAAAGCAGGAGGCTAGTTTGTCCCGGAAACAGCCTGAAATTTTGTTCATTAACCTAAAAGAGGGGACAGCTACTAAGACTACAAAAGAGATGGACGCGTTTCAGATCATCCTTAAACAAAAGAGGTCAAGCCTGAAAATTCAAAATATAAAAGAAACAAATTAGGGGTTAGTCATCATTGCTGATGACAGATACTGCCCAGGTCACATCTCAGACGCAGTCAAGGTTGGTAGTCCCTATATGAAAATTGACCCTAAACACAAGAGGCACCCAAGGATTATTGTGTATGACATAGATCAACGATTATCTGAGGAAGAGTGAGCAAAACACTCAGATTACTGATGACAACTTCAAGTCCGAGTGTTGACTATTATTCAAATTGGGTTAGCACAAGGCTGAGTGCTACCACAGAATTTTTGAAGTTAGTTCGACTCTTTTCCAAAGCTTTGTCGACAAGGGCAGATTGTTTGTAGAATTTTTTTGTGTAAAGTCAAAGAGTTTTTAGATGTCAGTGGCGCTTCAAGTGCTGCAGGTATGGTCATAAGACCATACATCACAAGTTCTGTAATCATCCTGCAGTCTGTGTTCATTGTGGTTATGAGGGTCACAAGCGTGATGCATGTGCAAAGAAGTCGAAGGGTCCGACTTGTGCTAATTGCAAGCGTGTTCGGAAGGAGTCCAAGCACTATGTGAATTGCAAGAAATGTGGTTTTTATTTGAGGGCTGTCACTATGTACTTGAATTCTTTAGCGTTAAATGATTAAATTTGAGCAGTTAAATTCACAGGGTGCTTATTGTTCAGATTGAGCTCAGTGAAGTCACTCTTTGTAGAGGGTTGGATGTTTGTTGTTTTATTGCAGCATCCATACATTGTGACCGGAGAACTACCAGGTTTTTCTTCTAGGAAGTGATTGTGGTTCTAATAGCATGTCTGCTGTTGTGTGTAGAAGGGAAATAGATTGCGTCTTCATTCGACAGCTCTCTAATAATCATGTTGTCTTGTGGATGTTCAGAACTTGCATCTATATGTTGCAAGGTCGTGCTTTCAGTATAGAGACCCTGCTGATCGTCATCTTGAGGTCTGGGATAAAATCCTACAATTCTCTGGTATCAGTCCAATCCTAATTGGTGTGGATGTGAACACTAAGTCACTACTGGGGCAGTGACTTCACCGATGATGGCAGTGGATTAATAGAGGGCTACCCCAATATGGTCTACTCAAGAAGTAATGTAATATAAAATTTTTCAGTTTCCCATTAGAAACGTGGTAAAAAAGATAAAAACACACAGTTAGCCAAAATGTTTTACTTAAAAGAAAAAGAAAATCTCTATAAACAGATATAAAAATTAAAATGATACATGTCTGGTACAGCAGGTAACAAATTTTAGAACTTTTTTAAAAAGCAAAAATTATAAATCTGATGTAAGAATTCACAATATCCATTCCCATATCAGTTGGGTCTTACATTGCATATTTAAGTTTATATCTATCCTTTATACTTTCATCACTGCAATATTTACTAACATTAGTATTTACAATAAAAATAATTTAACATAAATAAATAATTTATTAAATAGAATTGTTTAAGAAAAATTTATATTCTTTAATTACTATGTCTCTCATAACATCAACTGTAAATCATTTAAACTAACTGTTTCTGATGATTTTGCAAAACGCTTGCAGAACTGAGCTAATGTTAAAACTTCTCCATACCCTTCATCTGCAGACATTGAAATAAAACTCTCCAAATTATGTTTACATTCTGCAACAAAACAAAAAATAAATTATTTTATCTAATAAAAATGTTTGTTTTATCAATAAATATATAATTAAAAATACAGAATTTAGTGCCATACGGTTAAAATTTGCCACATAGTAATGATTATTATTATACAATTACTAGTTATAGAACCTGTACATGTCAAAATATATAATGATAATCCTACCTATTTACAAAAAATGATAAGTATAATAAATTTAAATTTATTTAAACTATTGTTATCATTAACATTACTTGTGTGATGTAAACAATAGTTTTTCATTAAGTAGGAGGATTAAGAAAAATAAAAATTAAATGTAATAATTATTAAAAAAAAAAATTAATTGGACTCTACCAGTATTTTATCGTTACTACCATTTTAAGTTAACCTATAATTACGTAGAATTGTAGTCTGTTTTTCTTTCCCAACTGAAAAGTAGTCATAATTTTTAGACAAAATAAAACATGACAAAGAACCTATGATGAAATATTTTTTTTTTATTTGACAGATGAAATATAAATATACATAAAATATATCATAGTATATGAATTTCCATAATAAAATGATAAACAAAAACAGGGTATCCATAATATATTTTAAATAAATGTATATGTGATATATCAATTTCATAATGAAAACTATAATTTTTTAATTTTAAAAACTTTAATAAAAATTATTATAATAATGATTATTACTACTGGAAATTATTTTGGAATCAACCTTTTTTTGCAATTCTATTTCCAATAATAGTTACTGTCATACGTAATAATATCTGTTTGATCTGCCGCCATATAAGAGAAAAAGATTAACTGCCGAGTATGCTATTATAAAAACTAATCTTCACTGTACCCAGTTGGTAAACTTTGTAGAAACCAGGAAGCAAAATGTTCCACACTCCTTCATGGAAATATTCTGAAAACACTAGAATCTCATCCAGCATTTCCTTACTACGATCAATATAAGTATAACAGAACTTAAAACGCATAGCAAAATTGCTATGAGTTTTGATAATTAAATTACTTTTGAAAGTCTGGCATAAAACTTTGCTAATGTACAAAAATAATATGTGAGAATATCTATTCCAAAGAAAGTTTCCTTTCGTACAAAAATAATATGCGAGAATATCTATTCCAAAGGAAGTTTCCTTTTGTAGTAATTACATGGAAAAGTTTTGAAAATTAACTTAAATCAAAAAACAAATGCTTTACATTTTTATTAATAGCTAGAAAACAGGTTAATCATTTTGATTATTATGGGTGTTGCACATTATTTAATTAAAAAAATAAAGTAAAATGAACTATGAATTAATTTTTTGTTTCGTTTCACTGATGAGATATATGGTATCAGTTAGGCCTTGTCTTTCACTTTATGAACAAATATGATGAACAGAAGCTTTCTATGTCAAATGATCATCTTTATTAATTTAATAAATTAATTTACCAAAGTAAAATACTATTCATCTGTTCAACAGTTGTAAAATTAGACCTGAACCACTGGTATGCTGTGACAATCTGTCTCTCAGATTGTAGAATGATTTGAGATATAAGAACCTTTCAAAATCATAGTGTACAATCTTACAAAAAAGAAAGTGTGATAAACTACATGAAAGCATATAAATGAAATGCTATAAATTATAAGCTATGCATGAAAAATTAGAATTACAAACCAGGAGTAGATATAGGTAGATAACTAGGAGGTTCTTTGAGCCACATTCCATCTGTTATCATGTGCCGACGATCAGAAGCAAATTTGTTCAAGTAGGTTGGGCCATCTATAACCCTAAATTTCCTGATAAAAAAGTAAGCAGTAAATAAAAAAGATAAACAACATGTACAATTATCATATTAAAGACAAATTATGAAATAAAAAGTTTATTTCCATCAGTCATTCAAATAATATTATGAAACAATAATAATCACCAGAACCTTGTATATTATACAAAATATTATTTTTAAAAATGTGTGTTAACTTTCCTTATAAAAAGTGCGTTATGCTGAATGGCTTTAAAAATAAAGTCCCAAAGAGATATTCTAGAACTATATAAAAAAAATTAGAAAATCTAAAATTAATGTACACTAGATGGCTGAAGGCAATCATTAATATATAGAAGAATTAGTAAAATTAAATATAACTAAAAATGAAACTAAAATAAATAAAACAATAATGCAGTTCTTATAGACAACAAAAAATTTTTTTTTTTCAGTCATCTGATTGGTTAAATGTACAGCATGTTTGGAAAGTACTGTGCAGTATGCTTTAGAATTATATGGCATTAAGTTGGTTGCCCTGTGGGTTGTTGAGCATTGCTCAGTAATAAACCAAGACGTCAGTTGTTGAGTTAAGATTGAACATGCTTTGTTTTGTTTAGTATTATTTTGTTTATCAGAATCAATAGTTACGAGAAACATAATGGTTCTTTCAGTAGAGGAGTGCATTTTTCTTGTTGAACACGTCTTTCATTAAGGTGAAAAATATACTGATTTAGTAAAGCACAAGTTTTCTGAAAAGTTTTCAAATACTCCTGCTTCTCACCGCAATGCAGTTTGAAGTCTTATCGAAAAATTTCAGGCAATAGGCTCTGTTGAAGATGATGAAGAAGTGGAAGACCACCTAAACTAAACGAACAGAAGCTGCTTGATATTTTGAATGCTATGGCCGAAAGTTCATCAAAGTCAATGTAAGTTAGCACAGCAGCAAAATATCGGACTTGCTACTGCACATAAAGCTGTAACAAAAGAACTCAAACTTTTCCTCTATAAAGTAATGTGTGTTCAAGAACTGAAATCTACAGATCATTACAAAAGACTAAATTATTGTCAATGGTTTAAACATTTTATTGACCAAAATTCTGTACGTATCCTTGACATTACATTTTCTACATATGAAGCGTAGTTTCATCTGGGAAGGTACATTATTCACAAAATGTACGATTATGATAAACAACTAACCCAATGAATTACACGAACAATCTTTACATGAAGCAAAAACTGGAGTCTAGGTTGATGTGAGCAGAACATGCACTGTGGTTACAATCTTTTTTGAAAATATAATAGTGGTCATTATTGTGCTGTTTTAACAAACTTCATTAGTCGGTTAACAGAAGTGGAAATTTCTCACAATGGTTCTAACAAGATGACATCACAGCGCATGCAGCTAACAAACAGGTCAATGACTTTTTAAAAAAATGTCTTTGGTGAATGAATCATTTTGAGGAGTTTGTGGCCTGCAAGATTGCTCAATTTGACTCTCCTGATTACTTTCTATGGGAGGGCAGCGAAATAAGCAGTGCAACAGACCACGCATGATTGATGAACTAAAAACTGCAATAACGACATTCCAGCACATCAGCTGGTTAAAGAATTTGAAAACAAATTGAAACATGTGCAGTGTATTGATGTTGGAGGAGGTCATTTTTAACACCTTTTATAAACTATTCAAGTTATTGTATTACCATTTCTATAAAATAAGGAAATAAAATACAAAGTAATAATTAAGAAAGTTTTGTCATTACACTTCCATTATTTCAGTGTAAATAATGGAAATATTTTTTAGAATTTTTTAGTCCACACAAATTACACATTGATTTTCTTCATGATGAAACCTATGGTGACATATTCTTCTTTCATTTTTGTTGAGTGAACAATCAGTATTGATTGATATTTGTTGCCATTGTGTAGAACATATTTCAAACTTTGCTTAGAGCTGTCAATAAACAGGTGCCAATCATCTGGAAAATATTTAGGAAGACCCATTATTTGTAAGAATCCTCTAACATCTTACCAGAATATAAGATTGTATTCTTCGAGTGAAGAATGGTAGCAAATCTTTTTCCCTTGTACAGTAGAAAGTGATTTTGGTTCTATGTTTCAGTAAATTCTTATTGTTCAACCTGGAAGCAAATAATTCAGAAGTTTCTTATGAAAAATTGAGATCTTTGACAAGGTCGTTTAATTCAGCTCAGTTGAAACATTGACAAAGCTCCCTCATAATCACTGCTGCTTCCTTGATTTGTGTCAAAAGAGGGGTCAGAAATATGAAGTTCATCCTCACAGAATTCTGGTAGCTGGTGAAATGTTGGAATAGGTACTTCAACTAAGTGAGGAACTGGGCATCTTGCAAAGGCTAAATCAGGATATGTCCACTTGCTGTGGTTGTTTCAATCGATTCGCATAAAATGTACTATGCAGAAATAACAGTCTTCAATGTGGTTTCTGGGTTCTCTCCAAACCATATGTACAATGAATTTAAGATTTTTCCCTTTTCCAGTTGTCCATTGTTTCAAGTATTCTGTATAAGTTTTATGTACAATATGAGATGCCAAAGTCATCTCATATTGTATATAAAACTTATACATAAGTACACAAGTTATCTGTTACAAAGATTTGTAGAAATATATATACATAAAATCTACTTTTTTTCCTGTTCAGCTTCCGGGAATTACCATCAGACATTACTTCAGAGGATGAATTTCTCTAAAATTAATTGGAGTTTACTGAACAAATTATCGACACTGGTTAGAAGAGTGGTGTTTCCCTGTACGTGTAGCCCTGTGGAGCAGAGGGTTGAAAAAGTAGTTACATATAAGTAACCCCGTGCTCATGGTTAATATTTAGGGTTATTTTATAAATATGATTTAATAACAAGTAAAATAAAGTTAGCTTATAGTTTGTTGTAAAAAGGAGGTTGACAATAGGGGAAATATACAGGAACCAGTACTAATATAAATTTTACGTTAGCCGTATTTTAATGTATCGAATAATACAACCATTCACCGACAGGTATGCTGTATCTAAAAAAAGTGTAGCTGATAGAGAAAAACAGATTTCATATTTAGATCCAGCACAACAAATACACTTAAAATCAGTACTAAAATTCAAGGCACCAAAAAACTTCTTTTTTTTACGTCTGAATAATTGTGAATATGAAGTGTTGTTGAGTTTTCTAATATAAATATACATTGCCTAAAGCCAACTGAGTAAACATGACTTATGTAAAATTAAACATTATGCTTGATCATATATTTCATAATATTTTAGGAGACATGAACATTACAGCGTTTATAGCAAGTTAGTGAATGCAACAGAGAACTGGGAAGCTGGGAACTGGGAAGCATTGAAAGACGAGTGTAAAGTAATCACATAGGTAAGCCGCCTACTATTCTAATCTTTTCAATACTGGAAAGTTAACTTTTTATTTTTGAGTTCACAAACTTAACATTAAAAATTTGGAGAAAACTATTAAACATTTAAATTAAATCTAAAAAAAATTAATAACCAGATATAAATTAGGTCTTATATAACTAAATGTTAAAATCATCATAGCAACAAGTGTTGCTTTACAATATATTATTCGTATAAGTCTGAATAGAAAAGAATTATGAATTTTAAAATTTGAAATTAATTATTATAAAAGTATATACATCAGTAAATAAATAAAATATGAATTCAAAGATTAGTGAATATAATTGAGTTATTAATATCAGTTGCAAAAATAAGAACAGGTCAAAGACCCAAGGTTTATGCTTATCACATGTCAGTTAATAAAAATTATTACAAATATCATTTCTATAACATGTAAATGTAATAGAATTCTATCCATGTATAAAATAGCAATTAGCAATCCCTATCCATGTATATCATTACATTACATGTATTACTATTAAGTAATATAATATAAATTTATTTATTATGTTCTGAAAATAGGTATGGAGTCGGTATAAATTATCTTGCTTTTGCTTTCTACAATCTAATAACATAATTATCACAGTTACATAGAATGTCTGTTAACTTTACCTGTAGAAATCTGGTTTTAAATTCTTGTCGGATCTAAATGTTTTAGAAAGATAATGATAAAATGGTGTTGGAAATGGCAGCATAGTATCAAAATCATACACAAGACAATTATTTGATTGTTGATACACCAGAAAAACATGATAATCCTGTAAACAAGCAAATAATTTAATTAATTACATAAATTAATCAAAACTATGAGCCAATCATTTCGAATACAGCAACTAAAGGGAAAATGAAAGAAACATAGAAATCACAAAATAAAGAATAAAAAATAAAGTCAGTCAAATTTTTTAACAAGTTATTATAAACTTAAAAAAAGGTAAATTCTTTCAATATTAAGTCAGAGATTATGAATTCATGCAGATTCTGGTTTTTTTTTTATTAAATAAACCTAAAAAAATATAGGTCATTTTTGAAAATTATATGGTTAAAAGTAACATAGAATGTTCCTAAATTCGGCAACATGAGACCTTTTTCTTTTCTTCTTTGAAGATCAATTTACCAAATAAGCTGAAAGCTTGTGCCATGGGAAAATGAAACAGAAATTTTGTAACATACATAAGATATCATACTGAACTAGGATTCAAACCCAGGACCTCTGGATGAAAAGCCAAGATGCTACCACTCTACTGGTGGTTGGCAGAGTGACCACCGAGGCTTGATTGCAAGTGACTGGGGGTCATCCTGATGAGCACTTCTGTGTGAAGTTATCTGCTACAAAGATTTGTAGAAATATATATACATAAAATCTTCTTTTTTTTTCCTGTTTAGCTTCCGGGAATTACCATCAGACATTACTTCAGAGGATGAAATGTATGAGTGTGTATATGATGTAGACTTGCGTACTCGACCATTTCTGAGATGTGTGGTTAATTGAAACCCAACCACCAAAGAACACCGGTATCTGCAATCTAGTATTCAAATATGTACAAAAGTAACTGTCTTTACTAGGATTTGAATTTTGGAAATCTCGACTTCAAAATCAGCTGATTTGTGAAGATATGTTCGTTTACCACTCAACTAACCCAGTGGGTATACGAGGTGCGACAATAAAGTAATGAGACTGATGTGAAAAAAAATGTTGCTTACCGTTTTAGTCATGTTTAGTGTTGTCTCCTTCAAAGTAGTTCCCCTCTGATTGTACACACTTATTCCAGCGCTTCTGCCATTGATGGTAACATTTCTGGAACTCATCTTCTGTAGTATCCTCCAAGACCCTCGTCACAGCTTTTTGGACATCTTGTGTTGTTTGAAAATGGTGTCCTTTGACTGCCATTTTGACTCTAGAAAATAGAAAAAAGTCGTACGGAGCGATATCTGGTGAATAAGGTGGCTGTGGTAGTACTGAAATTTGTTTTGAGGTTAAAAATTGCTGTACTGACAGAGCAGTATGGGATGGCGCATTATTGTGATGCAGAATCCAATTATCAGCAATGTTGGCACGGACACGAAGAACTTGTTTACGAAGTCTTTCAAAAATTTATTTGTAGAAATATTGGTTAACTGTTTCTCCAGGAAGCCACCCACTCTTTATGAACAATTCCCTTGGAATCGAAGAAGCACACAAGCATGCATTTCACTTTTGATTTTGACATGCAAGCTTTTTTTGGTCTGGGTGATCCCTTTGAGCACCATTGCGAACTTTGGCGTTTTGTCTCTGGATCGTATTGAAAAAACCAACCTTCATCACCAGTGATAACACGGCTCAACAAATCTAGATTGATTTCTGTTTGCTCTAACAGATCGGCTGCCACATTTTTCCGTATTTCTCGCTGTTGTTTTGTGAGATTTTGGGGACCATTTTTAAACAAATCTTTTTCATACCAAGATCTTCAGTTAATATTAGACGAACCGTTTCTCGATTGATGTTTAGTTCTTCTGCAATCATTTTCTCGGATAATCTTCGATCAGATCGTACGATTCCATGCACCCTGGTCAAGTTGACATCTGTCCGTGAAGTTGATAGTCGTCCACTGCGGTCTTCATCTTCAACATTCATTCTGCCTTCACTAAAAATTTTATGCCTCCGAAAAACTTGAGCTCCTGACATAACCTCCTCACCAAAAGCCTTCTGAAGCTTACCATAAGTTGTCGTCATGTTTTCACCCAATTTAACGCAAAAAGAAATGGCATACCGTTGCGCAATATTTTGCGGTTTCATTTCTGCGACGAGAGACACAAACATGTGTTCACTTATTACAGCACAACTCACGACCGAGCAGTTGCATCAATGTGCCGCTTGGACTAGAAGTAGCTTATAGACCAAGGTCAAAGATGGTGTGCCTACGCAAGCTGCAGGGTTGCCACATCTTGCAAAGAAAAATCAGTCTTATTACTTTATTGTCGCACCTCGTATACATAAAATCCAATGGAAAGCTATGCCATTAAAAGACTAGGCATGTAAAGTAATCATACAGCAGGTAAGGCTACTGTTTTAATTTTTTCAATATGGGAAAGTTAGCTTTTTATTTTTGAGTTTAAAAATTTAGTATTATATGTCTGGAGATAACTATAAGCATTTACTGGTTTTAATGGATTTGTACGATTAAGTTTTATCTTTATGTAAACAACCAGTTCAACATTTACACCCAGGAGATGGTCTGAAGTAAACCCAGGGCAGAAGTAAATCTTCATTGAAATGGTGGAAGGCAATTTTCAATACAGATTTAGCATCAATGTATGGTGTGGCCTACCATGCATTGACGCGGCCTTCTTCACAATTAGCTTTTTGGACCATTCATATTACCTGACAGCTTAAATGCTGAGTTCTACTTGGACTTTCTTCAAGAAGAATTGCCACAGCTTCATGAAGTGGTTCCTCTAATGTCAAGACGCAAAATATACTTCCAGCACAATAGCACACCTCTTCTTTTGTGCTGTTTCCACTCACTTAAATCATCAAATGCCTCTTGCAAAATTTTATCTAAATGACTTAGTGTATGATGCTTCTGTGAGGATTTTTTACATTTATGATTGCTTAGGCAATCTTTCACAACATGTTGTTTACTTGTTTGGCTTGTTGTCAGCTGATTGTTTGGCTTATTCCTTGGTCCCAGGCATGTAGTGGTGTACCCATGTCTTGTTTACAGTGATGAAATCACACTTAAAATCCTCTGAATTTTGCTGAAAAGTAACAAACTCATGGAATATGTCACACGATTTCATGTTTGGTCATCTGTGAGCAATTGTGACACCAACCTTGCAGATAGCTTTTTTATGTTCAAGTGTTGATCCAAAATATTATGCACCCTTTAAGTCAAGATGCCCACATTACTAACAATTTCATGCATCTTCACTCTTCCAACACCATATCATGATTTTTATCAATAATTTTTGGAGTAGTGATCTCAACAGAATATCCAGAATGTTCAGCATCACTTTTGTTCATGTGACCATTTAGAAAATTTTGAAACCACTTATAAACTATTCTAGTTGAAGGTGCAGATTCACCCTAATATGAAGGTAAATCAAATATAAACAGGATTTTTGTTCCTTAGTCTATGGTTGGTAGGACTGGGTCCATGCTTCTAATGTGCTTGGGTGGGGGTCATTAGGAGTGGGGAGAGCTGGCCATTCCACACTCCCAACCAAGTTGTCAGTAACGCTCACAATGTCGGAGCAACAGGTGCACCCCTCCATTGGACAACCCATAATAATAAAATTTCTTGCTTATAAAGGAGTTCAAGTGATGGAAATTTTTTGGAGATTGACTGCACAGTTCGGGGAATAAACATTGTCAAGAATCCGTGTGTTTGCCTGGCATAAGAAGTTCAAGGAAGGACGAGAACGAGTGGAAAATCAGGAACACGATCACCATCCTCAGACCAGCATTATAGATGAAAACATTCGTGCAGTTTGAGATTTTGGATGCCATAATTTTAATGATAATATTGGCTACATGTACATGTAGGATGAGATCTTAGGATTCAGAGGTTCCCAAGAGCTAGCTTCATTTGTTGTAAAGTACTTAAACGCAACATGCATCTAATCACAAAGTTATAAAAATGTTTTCAGATTGTTGTTCAGAGCAGAACCGTAATATAAAAATGTCTTTAACCTTATGAAAATTAGTTCAAGATCCTGAGATATCAGCCAATCATATTGATCAGAAATTCCTTGTATCAGGGCATAGCTACCTGCCCAATGATGCAGACTTTGTGGTAATTGAGTCAAAAGCTAAGAAAGAGCAGAACATTTATAGCCCTGGAGACTGCATTAATATAGTAAAACATAAAAAAAAGAAAACTTTTATTGTCACAGAAATGAAAAGGTCAGATTTTCTTTAAAGAAAGTCATTAGAAGAAGCTATTACTAATAGAAAAATTACAAAAAATGGAAATAAAGTGGTTACAGATGAAATGGATAAGATATATAAAAGGGCGTCCTGATGTGATTCTGTTCAAAGAAACTCTTGAACATGAAGTTCCATTTGAAGAAATTTCTTTAAAGAAAGTTGGTAAATTAGGAAGACCATTAGATTTAAAAATCAGTTCAACAAGATCAGCATTATGAGATGCTCAGACCTGTTACAGAAAAAAATAAAAAAGATATTATTCGTCCACTATACCACAGATATTATAAAACTCTTCCCAGCCAAAGTGAAAATAATGTAAACACTCGTGGATCACCTGCATCTTTATTATCTTTACAGCTACAAAGTAGTGATAATAGTTGAAATAGTGACATGTCTGATGGTTAAATGAGCTGATTTACTCCTACATGTTGAACCTGTTTACATTTTCTGATTAAATATATATTTTTTTGTAACGTTCTGAATTTTAATAAAAATACTTGAATATGTTTTGTTTTTAATTTTTGTGTTAATCATTCTATTTTTTTAATTCACTGAGTATCTTTCAAACAATAACTTTCTTAATACTAATCTTCAAACTTTTTAGATAGAAGATTAGATTAGATTTACATTATATTTATATTTTTATTTCATTGAAATGTAGAGTATAATATTTTTATTACAAGTGTATTAGGCTTATCAACAACTATTATCATCATAAGCTTTTATAATGATCATTCTACTTGATGCAGATCAATATCTGTTAATTTAATTGTCAGTGGACAGAACAAGTAAGTCACATCTTTTTAATGTATTCTGTAAATCTATGTCTATGATAATTTTTTATAACAATTATTTTATAAATAAACTAAATATATCTCTGTGGTAAAATAAAATGCTTTTATATCTTATTTAGTAAATTTTCTGTAGCACTTTTTGTAAAACCTTAAATATCTCAAAACTGAAGATCAGTGACTTACACTGATTGACTTCTGAACAGTCCATATCACAAGCCATATTATTTATGTTTTGCATTAATTTCATAAGCATTATAAATGACAGATTGACAGAAACAAACAAAATCTGAAACAGTAAATTATTTCATAGAATTATTTCCCTTAATAATAAAATGTTTATTATGGAACTAGCCATGCAACTTAAAATTTATTAAAAAAGGTAAATAATAAAATACAATTTATTACCCAGACAACTAAGCCGACTGAATTATGACCAGCTTTTTGGTGCCAAAGTGGTACTTTCTTTAATTCATTGGAAACAAACACAACATAACTGTTTTGAACAGCATAACTAGATCTCTCTTGTAATTTTTCACAGAGTTTATAAATGTTCTCTTCACTGCAATGTACAAATATAACATATTATTCAAGTGCGTAAAAATTATTTTATTAATAAATAAAATTTTGGTCAGTTACTGTGGCTGATCAGATCACAAACTTTCAAATCAAATCAAAAACTTTTATACTAAAAATAAACAAACAGAAAACAAAATATACTGATAAATTTCTCAAGAATAAGAAAGCAGAATCATTTACAATAATAGGTGTACAAAAAAGAATAACAAGGTTTTAAAGTTATTTAATATCTCTTAACTCCGACTTACAGTAATGAATCGCAAATAAAATGAAAGAACACTTACAGTTTTCACTACAGGTGTTTAATTTGAGCACCTTTTGTCATACAGTACATATCCAAGTGATAAGAGAGATCACCCCATACTTTAACCAGCTATCTGGTATAATGGAAATGACAACTGCTTCAATCCATTTTCTCAAATTGGGTAGAATAGCAAGAAGCTGAGGCACATACTTAAGATCTTTCATAAAAACCGCAGGAAAAAATCACATGGGGTCAGACTGGATGACCTTGTAGGTCAACAAAAAGCTGTCATCGGGTCCATGCTAACCAAAATATGGCCGGAGTAAACATCATTTAACCAGTCCTGTACACAGTCATGCCACTGAGGAGTTGGACCACCTTGCTGCCAAATAAATTTATCTGGTCAATGTTGCACTTGAGGAAAGAGTATTTCCTTTTCTTTCTTGAATTTGAATATGTAGATTCAAATAAGCAACGCCTGTTATCCTTTCTTCAGCAAAAAGAAGAAAAGCTCATAAACTTGTTGTCAGTATAACAGATAGAAAACATTTAATTTTGGGAAGTCCCTCATTCAATTGTAATTTTTCATGGAGATTTTTGACCCTCGCACATGATATTATTTGTGTTAAATTTTCACAAAGATAGAATCTTATTCATCACTAAACACAATACAATCAAAAATGTAACTCTTCATGTTATTTAAATGAAAACTTCTAAATTTTGATTGTGAAGTTTGCATGCACAGCATAGTCTGTAAGGAATGCTTTCTTAAAACATTCCACAGTTATTACTGACAGTGTCAGTTCACAGCCAGTCTTTCAAACAAATTTTTTAGGACTATTCAAGAAAGACTCCTAAACATGTTCAACCATTTCTTTAGACACCTTCATACTCTTCCCTTTATACAGACATTTGGTAATTTCAAACTGATTATGATATCGAAAAATGTTATTGTCACTTGGAGGATCACAATTAAACTTTCTATAGAATGTTGAACTGCAACTACAGATTCAGATTTAGGAACCTGCAAAACAAATAAGGTTTTCTTCTGTTCAGGAGTAATCATCTTTGCTAATGGTGGTATCAAGGAAGAATAGGGCATCAATTTACGGCTATTTACACAACTAAAACTGTCCTTTTTGGTCTTTCATAGCCTTAAATCAAAACTGTGTACCTCATCCAAGAGATATTATAACAAATTAATACCTCTATATTCTTTTTTGTATACAAAATAAATTCAAAAAATTATAACAAAAACAATTCTCTGAAATACAAAATAAAATATAAGTCATCAAGCTAAGTTTAATTAATTTTACCAATTGTAAATTTAGAAATAACAAAAAAATAAAAATAAAGACGTTTGATGTAAACTGGTTGAATTTTTTTATTTTACTGAAGATAAAAGTTATTGTAATAATCTCTGTTACACTTGTAGTACAAACCTATTCATCTGAACTTGATGGAACCTGAGGAAATTTGAATGAATAAAAGTTCAAATAGTTAGGAAATATCATACAGGCTATTGAGTTCACAATAATAATAAATAAAATCTTTACTTACGATAAAATAAATCTTAAATGAAATTTAAACTTACTACCAAAACAGAGTAAATAGATAAGTTAAACCTAACAAATTAATTCCAAGAATTGATTTTCCAAGGATCCCACATCTTCAGGTGGTATTTAATTCTATAATTACATTAAAATACATAGTTTTTATAATTTGTGAATTTTGAATTTGTTGTAAATGTTAGTTTTATAATTTTTAAAATATTATGGACAAATACACAAATTCTGCTGTTCAGTACTGGAATGCTATAATGTTTAAAATGTCATATTTTCTTTTGTTTTAATGTCATTACCGCCAACCGTTAAGATTGCATTTTATTATGCTTTTAATTAAACATCATCTTCAAATGTGATTAGGTGGTTCATAATTTTGTTTATAATCATAAATGTAATATTTCTCAAGCATTTTCATTTTGTATCATTATTACAAACTTCTAAAATCTCTTAATTATTTTTGCAATCAGTAATACTACGTCTGCATTCTAACAAACAATCAGCTAGACTTTATACATATATAATGAAAAAATCAAGTTTAGATAAATATTATTTCTTTCTCCTTTTTATTAAAATACAATTACTTAAAAGTATAATTTCTTGCTTACATCTATTGTAATTGTAGCTACACAATTTGACAAGTATGAACAACACATCTTCTTGATAATACATCGCAAATGAGAAATAAAATAAAATGAATGAATTAGTTTTCCAATAAACGTTTATGAATAAATACTATTAACTTATGTAATGATTTTTTTTTATTCAAATAATTTTTTACATTTTAACATTATCAAACAAAAATCCTGTACTGCTTTTCATGATGATACCACACACTTTTTATTAAAAAAAATGTTGATGAGGTTTTTGCTTATTTAATGGCTGTCAAACATGTTGAATAAAATCTGATTGAAGATAAACTAAATTCTGCTAATTAAGGAAAGCAAATATCAATAATGAATTAAAGGTTAACAATTCACTGAATTAGCAGAATTCAGGATAATGTCTATTAAGTCAGCAAGGAGCTACAGCTGTGAAGAGTTTATTGCTTTGCAAAGAATTTACTTCAACAGAAGTCATCTATTGTATTAAGTATATCAGGAAGATAGTTTACTGATGAATGGTATAACTAATCAATGTGAATCATCTTAATCTGGAAACAACAAACTTATGACAACACTTCACCTGCATCATTAATATAATCATAGAAGATAAAGAACTAGATTTTATTGCTACATTATTTTATGCAACTAATGCAAAACTAATGCATTATTAATTGTATAGTAACTGGTTTACATTAATATAGTTTTACTATATTAATGGGTCGGGAGGCTTCATATGGTAGTTTTTAGAGTGGAGTAAGTTTCTGCAACATATCTTTTTTGGATATAATAAATTTGCAATCTATTTTATGTGAAAACAATATATAGTTTTAGGTTCCTAAATAAGTTGCAATGTGTATGATAAATATAAATATGATGACAGTTGAATATTTCTATTGGGAAATTTAATGTTTTAATTGACAGCTGAATATGAAATGTGTATTAACTAACTGTGGTTCTACTTAATAGCTAAAGCAGTGAGAACAGATTGTGAGTTCTTTGACAGAGGTCTTGGATATGTCTGAACCTGCATGACAAACATCAACACGCTTGACTGTTCATTTGATTAAAAATCATCATTTAATGTCTTTATGTATTTTTTGCATGGTGTAATAATGCTAAGTTTAAGATGAGCATGTCAATTTGAAATTTTTAGTAAAATTGAACAAAATACCAACATAATATTTTTAAATAGTTACAGAGGCTTACATGGAAGACTGCATTTCTGTACATTTGTGTTTGGGCACTATAAAAGATTTAGTGAAGGATGTTGCAACAAATAGCTAATAATGAAGGTTCGGGGTGACCTTCCACTTTCAGAACTGAAGAAAATTTAGAAAAAATTAAAGATTATTCAAGACTATTGGCTCAATGTCTGGATGATAAAGAAAATCAACAAACAATGTATGGAGAATTTTGCATCAGGATCACAGTATGAAAGTTTGTCCCAAGATGGACCCTGGGATTCTCACACCAGAGCAAAAAGAATGCTGCAAGAAAATTTGCACTAACAAATTGCTCTAACTTGGAGCTGACTCCCCCAACCTTTTTAAAAAAATATCATGTTTATTGAACATGGATCTTTAATATAACTGTTAAGATGAAACAACAGTCTATGCACTGGAAAACACAAACACCCCCAAGATTGAAAAAAGGCCAACTTATATCAAATAACCAAATTCAAAGTCATGATAATTTTTTAATTTGAAAAGAAAGCTGTTTACAATTATTATGATAAGTATAAAAAACAAAATTAATTGAAATTATTTAGTAAAGATTGACTGCATTGTTGACTTTCGGGGAATTATTGGGAATTACTGACTGCATTATTGGGAATTTCAATAATGTTAATACTCATGTGAAATATAATAGTTATAACATTGTATATTATTATTATTATTATTTAAATATTATATATTTATAATATAGCTATTTTTATAATTATGATGTCCTTTGAAAGTTTTTGTTAAAATCGATATTTTTTTTTTTTTCATTTAAATTCAATTTTTCTAAGATGCAAACTAAGCTACTTTATTTTAATGAAGTACGGGTACACAGAGGATTTGTTATTCTGTTTACTTAAATTTTTATCCTTTGATGTTTTTTGCTAAAATGTTCCTGAGCTAATCACAAAAAAAAATTTGTAGGAAGGATGTCTTAAGTTTCAAAAATGTTTCATACAGAAATATTTTTTAACATTTTGTGCTTCTAATTTATATTTTATTAATTTTTTTAATGAAATGCATCCTGTTAGAATAAATGAAAAAAAAAAATTCAGTCAAGATAACATTCAATGACCTGAAAATGGTCAATTAATGAACTCTCCACAAAAAGATTCTGGATCATTAGGAAATATATGCAGTTTACTTCACATAGAATTCTTTGGTGAAGCATCCACCAAAATGTGCACATATTCTATATTTTTTTATTTTATGTAACAGTGAAAATTGATAAAAATTTGCATAGTTGGATGAAATATTTCAATAGAATGTCTGTTTTTATTAAGCAAACAAAAAAATAAGTACAATAAAATTTCTGGCATGAAAAAACCATTAATCTGATATTTGCATATAGCATAAAGGTGTAGCATAATTTGAAAAAAAATATTGAATAAACACTCAGACAGGCATGAGAATTTGAATTCAGAATAACAAAATCAAATTATTGTTAAACATAAGCCATTTCCAAGGATTCCAACAATATACTGGGCTCCAACTGTACAAGAATTAATGTATTAAAATACTCTTTTCAATCTTACCAGTAGCAAGCTGTGTAAATGCAATCTTCCTTTGCTGGAAAAGGAGAGTTTACAGTCTCCCCAACATCATAACTGTGCAACTGGAATCCTTGCATTCTGTAGATATCTTCAAGTTCTGTAGTCATTTTTCAAACTTTATAATCTTTGTTTCTATATTTTTTTTAGGCATGACAGTTATTCCTAGAAAAAAGAAACGCAGCTTCTATTATTAGTAAGGAAGAAAAACAGTTATAAGTATTCTTACAGCATATATAAATAACCTTTATAATGAAGAATTACAAATTTTTTCAGGTAATGCAAAAATCTCTACATTTTTCATTATTTAATATTAAATATTTTGGGCTTAGGAAAGAAATCAAAACTGTATAAATCAAATAACTGGTAAAAAGGGGTCTTTGCAATAAGAGAGTTTTAATTTAAATTGAAATGGATTGTTAACAATACTTTATATAAAGTAATAGTAGTAGTAGGACAAAGTTAGCACAAGTATCAAACAGGAGGAACACAAAAGCGAATAATGCAAATAAACTTTAGGTGATTATGAGAATTCCATAAAAACAGCAACAGAATAAACAACTGATTTTATTATGATAAAGAAAATTAACAAAACAGATCAGACAGTTGATTGAAAAAATCTGAACCACACAAACACACGAAAAGACAAAGAAGGTTGTAAATAAGGTTTGTCATAGTAACTTGATTTGTTGTGTATGCAGCAGTTACTGGATCAACAAAATTTTTCAATATGGTTCATGCTTAAAGGCACAAAATCTGGGTTTTGTAATTGTGCTATTTCATTATATGTGAAACATAAAATCAGAAAGAGAATTGAAGACAGCTGGTCAAAAAATGTCCAAGCTAGAAGTGATGGGGACAATTCCGGAAATAATGTTTCTTAAAATGTACAATTTAACAAGGTACTATTACAACAAAAACAATATAAGCTAATGTGAAGGGAAATGAAGATAAGAGAATTTGCCCTCAAAAAATGTGTGGTGGTTTTAAAACAAATAAGATAATTATCTGATGATGTACACGTATCACTAAACCTATATAAGAACTGTATATTTAGGTTCTTAGTACAGCATGATCACAGGTAAATATATACGTAAATGGATGGCATTAACAACAGCACCACTGGCAAAAACTCTGACAAAGAGCTGAATAATACGTTAGAAAACATATGCAAGCACATTTCTACATACAAGTTAATAATAATTTTTTTAAGAAATGTTTGAAGAATAAATGTATTCAGCCATTTATTTACTCGGCATGTAAAGCAGTTTTTCTATCAGTAATTAAGCAAATAAAAAATGTAATAATACGGTTAAAAAAAGAGAATCTGAAAATTTCTACAACTATTGTTTAAACATACATAAACATAATTATTTCTGTTGCTACTGAATCCTAAATAATCATATAAATTTCATTTAAAATTAAACTTAATACAGACAGATTTAATTTTTAATTTAGAACTTTCAATACAATGGCTTTATTCTTGATTAACTGATGAGTGCTTTTCATAAACATCCCCCTGACATAGAATTATTTATATTCAATCACATTTCTTATCTTCCGATAAAAGACAACAAGGTAGAGAACAAATTGAATTTCAATGGTTTCATAATAAACAAATAATATAAAAAGATTTTATTGTATGTTTTTAAATAGAAAGCAATCTCCAGAATACTTAAAATGAATAACATCTGTTATCCAGAATAACATCTGTTTTATGGAGGGAAGACTTCCTACAAGCTTATTTAATTGCACAAAAAAATTATTTACAGATTTTCAAGCAAAATTCTGTCTTCTTATTCATAAAAATAGGGAACTAGGAAAAGAAAAAAATAGGAAGAGAAAAAAAATTCAATGCTGCACTTTAAAAAACTACCTACACTACTCAGTACAGCAACTTGTAGATACAACAAGCTAAAAGTGGGGCACTGCAAAAGAAAACTTAATATTGACACTTAAGAGCAATTCTTCTTTCTATTTCTCAAGTAACCATCAAATATTTTGTAACATAAAGGGATAAATAAATATATTTTGATTAGTAAATTAATATATGTTACGCAGATCAGGAATGAAAGATATAATATTTCATAATTAATAAATGGAACTGCTCTAGAACTCTTCTGAAAGGATCAAGAGAAATTGTGGAAAATCTTGATCTGAGCCACATTACTTAAAAGATTAACGAATAAGAAACAGCACTGGTCTATAATAATATTAAAATTATTGCTATGATCAGTCATTACCTACAAATAATATAAATATTGCTATTAGCTTTTATTTTAATGTCATCCTATCAGTGATGGCAGTATTAAAAAAAAATATATATATATACATTATCAGCAATTTTCAAGTAATTATTATTTAAATAAATAAACTGATGGGGGATAAAATTATTTTTGTAATGCTTTAATATAAACTGGTCTATATTTTGGTATTTAAGCACACATCATATGGGTAAGTGGAAAATTCATGAGTATCTAATTAGTATTAGGGCTTTTTTAAAAACCCATCAACAGAGTAATACTGTTTATAAAAAATACACTTTTAATGAGAATATTGTAATTTTTTTAGTTTTTTTTGTGGTACATTAAGTCATAACATAAATGTTAGAACTTTTGCTAAAAATTAGTTGCATGGATCACATTTACAAGCATCAACAAATATCTGGTAGTCCAGTTTCATGTACTATAGACCCCAAGTCGCAGCACTCTTCAATTAAAATTTTTCCATGGTGCCCTACCCTAAGTAAAAGTATGAGTACTCGTAACTAGAAATAAATAAAACTATTTATTTTATTAACATTAAATTAATAATTATAAATGTCTTGGTTCAATTAATTATGAAGCTTTTATAATATTTTGCAGCACCCCTGTGAAGAGGCCACAGCTCCATGTGAGCTGTGCCACACAGTTTGGGAATCACAGTTTTGAAGTAGTTCAAAGGTGTAGTAATATATTAAATTTTGGATGAGAATACAGGCAAGCGAAATAAATGTTTAATAATGATGTCATGGTTAGTAAATAATTAAGTTGTTCAATCAATGCGGTTTCATCTTATTACAAATGAAGGAAGTTTGATTATCTGAAGAAAATTTATAATCTAAGGTTTCCAACATATACATTACCTCTTTTTTCCTGTTTAGCCTCCGGTAACTATCGTTTAGATAATTCTTCAGAGGATGAATGAGGATGATATGTATGAGTGTAAATGAAGTGTAGTCTTGTACATTCTCAGTTCGACCATTCCTGAGATGTGTTGTTAATTGAAACCCAACCACCAAAGAACACCGGTATCCACGATCTAGTATTCAAATCCGTGTAAAAATAAATGGCTTTACTATGACTTGACTGCTGTAACTCTCGACTTTCCAAATCAGCTGATTTGGGAAGACGCGTTAACCACTAGACCATCCCGATGGGTGAACATATACATTACCGGCAATAAATTTACTACTAAAATCATTAGTGGGAACCAAGCAATTAGCAATGGTTTATTTACCTGAAGACCAGACTGAAACATCTTCAACCATGTTAAAAGTTAGTTTAAAATCACTTGGTAACAACGGATATAACAGATGATTTTTTTCAACTGCTAGAGCAACATTTCTTTAATCCTATAAGAAATTACATCTTATGCAACCTAAAATATGTATTAAGCAGTCAATCTGCAATACCTTAAAAACCTTTACATTAAATCTAAATCTTCTTTACCACTGTTATATCAGTAAGAATATATTTTCATAAAGAAGATTGTCATTCAGGAACATGTTAAGTTCTTTGAAAGGTACATTAATACTAATTTTCTATATTATTGAAAAGAAAGGAATATTCAAGTTTACAACACGTACACTAGAAATAATCTGCAGTTCGGTTGTGTTGATAATTTATAGTAACAACAATGCTCCACTACCTTTCAATTGTAACATACTCCTCTTTCAAACGTTAAGTTAGAAGAAACGTTTAATAATACAGAGCTATTAGATATTATAAAAGAAGCAATTATGTAGAATTTTTTAATTCTCAGTTATCTAGGAAAATAAATTTCTTCAATCAAGACGAGGCACATTGTGTAAACAAACTAACGACACATGTAAACAAAATATAGGTAATTTCTAGCATTAATACTAAACGTACGGCATATACAAAACGTAAATATTATCAGGTTACTCACACTATTTAAAACTGAAAACACATAACATAATCTAACATTAACAGTAGCTGAATAACGATCATATATTTACAGAACCGCAAGTATATTTACATACCGAGTCCTGAGGGTAGCGTTTTGCCATCTGCCAGTGGAACGCATCGGAAGCAATGTTCTCGAACGTCAAAGAAAATCGATTTTTTAGCATGCATTTCGTATCGATAGTAAATTTTTGCGAGGTATCCTGTTGTGAGGCTAACAGAATTAATTTATGAACTGTTAGTATCTTTTTCAGACTAAAAATGGGTAAATAATATAAAGAAGGTTGAAATATACTCTGTTTCATATTATTTTCTTAAGAAATCGTTTAAACAGTATGAAACTTGTCATTTACATAGACAGAAAACTGGGCTAAAACACAATTTTTTCATCTTTTTTGGTATATGAAATTTTCTTGATCTATAACTTCCACAGTTTAGTTACATACAATTAAGAAATGTTAATATGAACGACGTTAATCTCTCAAATTGAGATTGTTTTGTTAATAATAAAGGTGACAGTGAGAGCTTAGAAATAGTTATTGTACCGTAATACTTTTTTCTATAGTACCTATATAATTTTATAACAGTAATTACATTTTACCAATTTATTGATTTGAAAGGATTTTTGGGTAAAAAGAATCAATGAATTCTGAAATTCATTTGAAGGTTTTCAGTTGACTTTGTGATAGCGTAGTCTGCTCATTAAGAAAGCAGCCATTTTCCAATTATAAAAAAATGAATGATTCAAGCCTACAAGTCATTTTTTTATTATTTATATTTATTTTATTGTATAAAATAGTTTTACTCCCTTTGTAAATTAATCTCTTCTATTTATTTTGTTTTTTGGCTATAACATTTTATAAAATTTAAAAAATATAAAAGAAATATATTAGAAATAGGTTACAAATTGAACTCTGCAAATTTTGCAAAGCCTGCCTTCGTCTTGCCGCCCCACACCATCAATTGTATTCTGCATAAGCGCGGAGTGCGCACGCCTAGTACATCACCATATTAATTACACAACAGAAATATAATATATCCACCGCACAGTACTTTCAGTAAATAACTAAATTAAAAAAAATTGAAATCAAATTTTTCAGTAACTTCGCTTAAGGTTATTTTACGTACACAATAATATTAGCTGATTCTAACAAATTATGTTTTCTCATGTATTTCGCGATCGAACTACTTCATTTCTTTTTGTATAATTGCACTTATAGAAAAAAATTGAATGTTTCTCTAAGTGTGATACCATTTATTGAATTGCTTTTTTGTGTACATTACTGATCTGTAAATACAATTTTTCTATTACCCGTAGTTTTAAATTAATTACGCTTAAAAAAATTAAGGAAAAATATAGTTTAAATCTGTAAAATTTATAATTTTGCATGGCCATATCTGTGTTAGAATGATTTAGTTGATGCTCTTCTTTTATAAGTAGCCTCAGGCACATCCCGAATTAATGTCCAACAGTAATCTGCTAGCATGTTAGTATTCCATTTCCCTTTATAGCGGCTTTCCATCACCGAAATGTCTTGGTGGGAATGTTCACAGTGTTTGTCATTTATATCTCCGAGGTTGTCCAGGGAAAAATTCAGATGTGAGTGGAGGAAATGTGTTTTCAAAGATATATTACATCCCATAGCTCTGTATGAAGTAAGAAGTTGATTAACAATATCATGGTAATTGCCATACTTTTGTTTGGCAAACGTCTTTAAATGAAGCCCGAGTTGTACTTTCTACATTATTTAACATTAAATTAAATACATCATCTTCGACCAGCTCTCTTATTTGAGGACCAACAAATAAGATAAATTCCTTCTTTAATTTTTCCTTCACTTACATTCGGAAATTTCTGCCTGATGTACAAAAATCCGGAACTATTCTTCTTCATTGCTTTTACAAAATTTTTCATTAGTAGTAGCTTCAAATGGAGAGAGGGTAAAAATATTTTTTTGGGTTCAACTAAGAGCTCATGAATAATATTTTTCCCATTTGGAATTAAGTTGTCTCGTTTCTTTCACTCTTTGGTAACATAATGTTTATCCCTAGTTCGGTTGTCCCATTCGCAAAGAAAACACATGTACTTACTATAGCGTAACAAAATAGCTATAACTTTCAAATCACTACATATGTTCCAGCTATGTTTTTTATAATTTATTTTTTCAAGAACGTCTTTCATTACATCGTATGTCTCTTTCAAATTAATCGCTTTCATAAGCGATTGGTATCGAAGGATATTAGTTACCGTTGTGTAGTAGACCCACTTTTAAATTATACTTGGACGAATCTATGAAAAGTCGCCAGCCCTCAGTTTTATGAACTTGTCCTAAGTACAATTTAAGCTCATCAATATTTCTGCAATAAACCAAATTATTTTCATTAATAAGGTACTGAGAAAGTTCTTTTTGTCGGCTTCGAAAGCTCGATATTTTTATACTTTTTGAAGTAAATTCCAACCATGCTCTTGATGCTAACAGTTCAGCTTGATTTTTTGATAAATTTAAATTCCTAACCAATTCATTTAATTCACCTTGTGATATAAGATGTGGCTCACTAGAAGATAATTCAAAATCAAAATCATTGTCTTCTTCAGTACTGCCTGACTCTTCATTGCTGCTTTCGAAATGTACATTCACAGGTGGCTCAGGAACTGGAATAATTTCAATGTGAGGTACAGGCCTGATTGCAGGTTGGAATGAAGGATATTTTACAGTACGGTTAGATTTCTTAGAAATTCCACAGACACTTGTTAAACAAAAGTAACAATTTACATCAAAATCGGTTGTTACATGACTCTTTGGTTCACGCCAAACCATAGGTACACAAATGGCAAAGCCTTCCGTGTATGTTTCAGCCATCCTCTTAAATATACAGAACAATTAGTGTATACTATTTGAGGAGGCTACGTCTTATCCTGATCACCAATTTTACACTGAAAGTACAAATAATATGCTTTTTTAATTATAGGTGTAATGTTTTTTCTATTTGATTTTACGGTAAACTCACCACATACATAACAAAAGGCATCCACATAATTTCGAGGCATTATGACGCTGCACTGTAAACAAATTTAAGACAGCAATAAGACTGAACAAAATTAATTCATTCCTAAATCCAGTGCTTAATACTAACAACACAGCTGTGTTTTCAGGTACATGTTTTGGTCTGCACAGACGTGATTAATCTTGTCCATGAAGGCTTACTCTTCAGTATTAGAAATGATGTCATAATATTTGACTATGATATGATTTTATTGTTTGTCTAGTATTGTTTATTTATAGCTTACACAAATTATTTTAACAAAGTCAAACAATAAAAAATGGGCTAACAAAATTCAATATAGGAGTTTAAATGCTAACTATACGTTGAAAAATGAAAAAAAAATCCTTTGACTGAAATTTAAAAATGTTTGACTGAAATTTAAAAATAGTGGGTGATAGAAAGACTCTGAGTCATATTCTTTTTCAGTATCAAAAAACAGATTAAAATCATGTATCGCATGTTAGGAAACAAAAATTATGTTTATCAGTTTTATTGCCCAACAGTCATGTACAAATCTTTGTTATATTAAAAAATTAGCAAATTATCATTTATATTACTCAGTTTAACTGTTATTTTAAACAGTCTATGTTTACTATTTCAAGACGTTATTACATCACGTTTGTCACCGTATACGCAACTTTTGTAATACAATTTCGACCAGTTCATATTACGGTTTTATATAAATCAGACGTGCAGTTTCATTGGCTGATCTTTAATTGTAAAAGTTACGTTATTTCAATTCTGTAAGTTTAAATGGCAGCAAACAGTCTTCATCTTCGAAAAAATCTAAGAAAATGATTTGTAGGGTGTATAATTATTAAAAAGAACTTATGCATACAAACCTAATGCTACTAATAAGGAGGTTTTAAATGCAACCCAGAAAGTGACCGCAATCAAGGTGCTGTATCAGTACGTACTGTACAAAATATTTGTCGTGAAGTTAATGAAAATACAGAAGCCCAAGGCGAATTATGCGAACATTCTTTTGAATCGCCTCGGAAATAAATAAACCTGCGGATGAAGGTTCATTCCACTTTAACTATAATGTGTTATTGGACTTGTAGATGCAAATCTGCAATTCATTATGACTGACTTAGGCTGCAATGGGAGGATTTCAGATGGAGGAGAAATCGAAGGAACACTGTTTCACAGAAAAATGAACTAAATGTTCCAAAAAATAATGAAACAGTAGGAAATATGAATTTCGTGTTCATTGCAGATGAAGCTTTTGCATTAACTAAAACATTTTGAAACTGTTTTCGTGCAAAGAGCTTACTTACGAAAAAAGAATTTTTAATTATAGGTTATCTGGCGCTAGACGATGTGTAAAAAGTGCATTTGGAGTGCTCGCGCCGCATTTTAGAATTTTCCACACTACTATTAACCTCAAGCCTTCGAAAGTTGATGCCATTGTTATGGCTTGTGCTGTTCTGCATAATTTTTTAAGAAGGATGAATAGAAGGGTGTATACACCGATCTCAATGTTAGACAGAGAAAATGTGGAAGATGGAAGCATTCAGGAAGGAGATTGGCAAAAAGTGCAGCCACACAGGCATTACGATGCACTCCACAGTGTTCGTAGGTTAAACCACCGACTGAAGCTTCTAAAAATCGAGATATTACGTAACTTACTTCAATGGACCCGGAAAGTTACTTTTGCAAGACAAAATAATACATAAGAATTAGGCTTTTGATAGAAAATTAATAATACGTATCTGTAGTTGTAAACCATTATTAAATTTATTTTCGTAAGCCAACGTAATGTATTTTTATTTGACCCGTACGCAGCGCTTTCATACCATTATTGCACCATATTGTAATAGCAAGGCTTAGTTATATTCATTATGTGCATAAAACCATAATAACAATAAAGTATGTAGTAGTTCTTAAGATAATCAGTTTCGAAGTGCTTTTAAAATTTTTGGTTTAGTTTTATTTTTGTTATATGTAATGACAATAATTGTATTTAGCATGACAATAATAAAAGTTAAGAAAATTATAATTAACCTACCTCATTAGATACTGCAGGAACTGTTGTTTGTCTCGTTCATCTTCAATAACATTATCAGAATCGTCATAGAGTTGCCTAAACTGCTTTTGCTTTCCCGGGGTTGTTCTTGGTAAGCCGTGAACAGAAGTAGGTTGTAATACCACAAAGTAGGGTTGTAAATATTTTCAGTTGCCACTTCTCTTGCAGTTCTGAACCCGGCGTAACTCCTTTCGAAAAGATGACCTAATACTCTCCACTTTTTCTTTACGAAAGGTAACTCAGCATCTGGGATTAATTCTTTTGTAAATTTGAGAAGCAAATCCCATGCATCGTCCCTTTTTATTCTATTTGAATAATTTCTGGAACGAATTTGCAGAAAGCTCACGTATTTTTCTATAAATTTGGATAGGAATTCTGGGCTCATAAAATTTTGTTCATAATGTTGATTTCGTTGGAAAATTCTTTATTGCTCATCGTCAATAGAAAAAAACACACACAAGTCAATAGAAAAATTTAGCACTCACTCAAATGACAGTCTTTACCGGAGGTTCTAGTCGAACTGGATTAAAAATGATTTATTTGGTCCGAGTCTATGCTTGTAATCCCCACTCACTCACAAGCCAATGGCGAGTCTGCGGCAAGCTGAGGCTTGCCGAGCCCCGCTGACGGGTCTGAACGAACGAGCCGGAACTGGTCCGAGCCCGGCTGTGGCTTGTGCGAGCCAACCCATTCACACACGAGTTTGCCATTGTACCACGTGCCGAGCCAAACTGGGCTCGGACTGCACGTGAGTGGCGGCCTTAGAAGCATTCCTTCACCCTTTCTTCACATACAATTCCTGAATTACTCTCTATTATTAATGAATACATAGAAAAATACAGACGGTATGAGCTTGACAATATTGTAACAGAAATGGGGCATGTAGTTGTTTGACTGCCACTGTATGAATGGCGGTATAACCCAATCGAGCCAATTTGGGGGCAGATAAAAGATGAGATGGCACCCAAAAACAGTACATTTCAAATAAATGATGTAAAATCGTTATTGGAAGTTGCATAAACCGCCTAACAATAACCGTCTGGAGAAAATGTGTTACACATGCAGAAAACCTTGAAGTAGAACATTTTCATAAAGAAGAATTGTGGGACAACCACATACAATGCAACATTGAGTTTGAATTTTTAATTATCTTTCTTTTATAAAACAAATTGTTCGATTATCACAATATTTCGGTTTTCTTTATTGAAGGAGGCCAAGGTTTTAAAAAGTAAGGGAATACAAATTGTAGATATAAAAATTAAGTTTTTACAGGGTTATGAAAGTAGAAAGATCTTTTGTAAAAGAATGACTCAAATGTTGCAACATTCCAATTTTTGTTAATTTTAGAGGGCTTGTACAAGAACAAGGTTTGTTAGAGTGCCTGAAATGTATGACACCATTGAATTTTTAACTGCTTCAATAGGAGAACATTTTTTTATAAAGAATGATTTGAATATCACAATATTATAATTAATTTTTGTTATATTATCATGTTGGCTAGAGAGCCAAAGGCCTTGGAATGGAAGAAGAGCTTGAATCTCTTCAATACCATTACATTTTTTCCTTTTTTTTGAAAGTAGAACAGTTTTTACAAAGAACACTTGCTATATTAGATTTCTTCAGTTAGGGGTCCAATTTATTTACTGTATTTGGGGGCAAGAGGAGAGTAAACTGTATGACTTCATTAAGTTTTTTACTACCATGAAAGATATACCTTTTTTGTTTAAACAGTTTACATATCTTTTAATATTTTAACTGATTGTTAACTAAGGGGCTAAGGGATCTGATTAACCATAGGAACTTAAACCTCTTGCACAATTAGTTTTTAGTTGTCCCAGAAGGTACAGTGAATTTTTAAAAAAGTAGTGCGAGTACAAATTTATTAATGTTTATTTTTGGTGGTTGCAAAAGTTTTCAGTAATGGTGTTGGAGATCAGGCCTCCTTGAACCCATATGCACTCTATTTTATTTAAATTAGCAAAAATTGGGGTACCCCAATATTCAAGTCGCACTTTTAAAAATTATGTTCTGGCTCTGGGAGCCATTAAATAACTTAATTGTATCATGTTGTTAGTTTTCTGAACATTTTAAAAGTGTGTTTTCTGTTGAATTTTTTGTGATTGTGAGTTCATAAAGATTTGTTTACTGTGTTGGTATTCAGCTGTAAACTTTTACTTGTGTTGAATTTTGTTTATATATGTTAACAGTTGTCCACAGAGCTCGATTACATGTTTTGCACCCATGGGCCCAAGCAAAATTGCTGCTTTCATGTCCCCCTACCTATTCCATCCCTCCGTCTCAGCTATCCTCCTCCTGGAACCAATTTTTAACCAATGCTATTCCAACTATCTTACTACATCACTTTCATAAATCATTAAAGTTTGTGATCATTTTCTTTCAAAATTCTAAAACAACATAGACAAGTTATACACAGATACTCTTACTTGTACTTTCAAATACTGTATTTACACTTACTGTATACTACTACTTTACTACCCCTACTTACTTGTACTTACTGTGTTAACTTTTTATACTTTACTATTGTAATTACAAAGGTGAAAATTGAACTTTAAAAACAAGGTGTAAAAGATATTAACAGATAACAACAATTTTCAAGTACAATATAGAGGTTATATTATCCAAAAAGCTAACTTATGAATGTGAAATTTCTAAAACAAGTGAAACTGAAATACATCAAAACTGTTTATATCTTGCTTTGATATGAGTGAAATCATTAATAACACCATGAAAATAAGTTTCATAGTCACTAAACTTAAGACAAGTTTCAAATTTTATAGTCACTCTAGCTAAAACAGTTAGATGAACAAATTTCTTCTGAAAAAGAGTAGATCTCAAAATTTTTGATTCTTGGTAGTGTAGAAAATGATCTTTTAGCTACACAGTTTGTTGCTGGTGTACATAAATACACTTAAGGCAAGTACTAATGTTAAAATATAAATCCTGAAGATGTTTCAATATTAGAAATCTGTTAAGTTGTGACAGTGACATTTCTTCAGCATTAGTATTGTCTAATTTGTCTTGAATTAAGAGTCCTTTTAAATGAAGACATTCAACAACAAATGAAGATTCTTCAATATCAGTTATATAAATTTTCTGCAAAGAATACGCTGCTGAGGTGATTTTCTTGGCATTCAGTTTGCATAGATTTGTTAAGAAGGAGAATTTGCTGAGGAACTCAATGTAGAGTGATTCTTTTAAGTCCAAAAGAAGCTTATTAAGGACCATATCAAAGCTTTCTTGAAAACTACGGTCAGCGTTTTTCTTCTTCCTCCTACTCTACTGGATCAGATGAGTCAGATTAACCAAAGAACTTCAACATTTTCCTTGATATTTTGGGCCTATCTTCTACACATTTACCATCAAATTCAGTTTCAAGAACAGTTTGGACAATCTTTCGTTTTTTCACCAGCCATCTTATAGACGTTAAACAGAACTTTCAGTTCATCCAGAAAAACAATCACAGATTTATACAGCATTACAACTATAGCAACATTCATATGGTGTAATTGTATCTTTTCACTAACAAGAGTTAAATTTGTTGAGAATGTCATTAATGCCCATAAGGCTGCCATAAACAAAGTTTCAGTGTAAACAAATTTTCTTAAAGCCCTTTGGCTTTGTTCTTGGTTTTTCATTTTCATCTTGGCTGTTAGTCATACTTTTGAGAGCCTTTTCAATTGCTTCAAAATCTCTGTTGAGGCTTTTGTATGCCTTTTCTTTGACTGACTATCTTGTTATGCTCAGTGATTTTATGGAGAGGTTCTTATCACTAGGCTTCAAAAATGATTCTAGCACGTTTCATCAATAGGTTGATGAAGAAAAAAATTATAGAGACCTTGTAACAAATCAAAGAATGATCTAGAAAGGTTACAGCATTTTGCCCTACTAGATCCCACAGAATTATGGAAATGGGCAGAGCTTGGCACATAAAATATCAATCGATTAGTTTCTTTTAAGCTAGTTTGTAATCCAGAATAGACTCCAGACATATTTGAAGCAATATCGAATGATTGTCCACAGCAATTCTGAATGTACAAATTATGTGCTTTAAGAAACTCAAAAACTGTATCCAGTTCTTCTCCAGTATGGCCTTGGTTTTAAAGAATCTAAAAGCATTCTTCAGGATATCCAAACACATTCACATACCTTAGGATAAAAGTTGTCATTATGTAGAGAGATGTTAAGATGTCATATGGTCATTATGGGTAACATCAGGAGTTGAATCAAGAATTATTGAAAAGCAATTTGAGGTTTTCACTTCTTTTAAAATACTATCTTTAACACTTCTACCCATTATCTCAAATTATCACAGATTGTAGATGAAAGGTTTACATTATACGAGGGTTATTTTTTTTTCAAGGTCCGTTCGGTCACAAAATTAAAAACACAGTGAAAATAAAAAATTTTTTATTTGTAACAAGTACTTACATAGTTACGCTATTTCTCTACATAGTTGCCACTCCGATTTAGACATTTGTCGTAGCGTGGTACCAACTTTCCAATACCCTCATCATAGAACGGAGCCGCCTGTGTTTTCAGCCATATTACTGCATAACATTCACTAAATACCTATTCACTAGATTTCTATTAGCAAGTTTTCAGTCAAATAATGCTTTGTTCAAGAATTTGTTTTTATCAGGACATACTCTTTTGGATTGTTCAGTCACCATCTTTATTTTGATTATTGAAAATAATACCAAAATAGTCTCTTGTAGTGTCTTTAATTTTCCGCAATACTGGATCATTACTTTGCTTCAAATTACTGGTAATACAAAGAGTAGGAGTATCAGGTTTTAAAAGGACATCTTCGTTTTCTTTAGCGTCAGATACAACTTTATTTGGACCTTCATTTGGCTTGGTTGACAATGATTCAAGACTAGGTTGATCATTAACTAGGGCCTCTTATTGTTACAGGATCAACAACAGTCGTTTCAACTCCATACATTTCTTCATCAATACCTAATCTTTGTGGAGTTGTAGAATCAAATCAGGAAGAAGTTTCCCCTGTATAGGAATTAATTTTTTTTTAAATTATCTAATTTTACAGTTATACTTATTTTTTCATTCACTTTAATTTTCTTCTCAATCGCTACTTTTCAGTATTTTGCACTGCTAAGCCTGTTGTATCCATCTATTTGTTTTTTTTTGTTAAAATAAGCTAACTAAACCTAACTTTAAACCAAAAGTATACTAAATGAATTGAGTACTTACAAAATAAATGCAGCAAAATGTACTAGGAATACAATTTGAAATAAAGCAAGTTACATTTCAAAAAAAAAAATATTATAAATGTTTTACACACAACAAAAACTTTCATTGAAACCGCAGAGTGGTAGAAAAATCATAATAGTCCAGCAACAAGACTCCCAGCAGCTGACTCTCAGAATCAACAAACAGACTTGAGTGTTTGTGACAGCTAGCAGTAAACATTCTGGTTGGTCAAGATACTTGCTTGTCGATTGTAATCGATGAGGTTCGAAGTAGTGGTCCGCGCAGGCACAAGCACACTCGCACGTGAGTCAGTAGCACTCTTCCTCTGCATTCAGCGTTGTACTGCCCACAATGTGCATCACTTGTTGCCTTCCTCCCCAACAGATGTACGAATAGCCAATTGTACACCTACTGATTTCACATGCTTGTTGGCAAAAGATAACATTGTGCTACAACTGATCTACTGTAATTATCGTGCTTTAGACTGGGAAAAGGAGATGTTTTCCATACTTTATTTTGCCAGTAGTAAATATTATAAAATTTACTTTAAAAAATTCCCATTTTTACCCAAATTTGCTGTCCTGGGCCTGAGTTCATGAAGCCCAGACCTAAATCCGGCCCTGGTTGTCCACATTACCTTGGGATATCAATAAGATGATGTCATAATGTATCTGAGTTAGTACATTATTTTGTTAGCATGTTTGTTGTTGGTAAGTATGATTGTTTGTTTTGTGTGTTGAAGAAAGATTTCAGCTGGGATGACATGGCTTCCATCATAATGATAATACAAATATAAAATATTCAAATATTATCAAATATTATGAATGTTTGTTTATTTGTTTATGCATGCATTGTATGTAATAGTAAGTTTATGATCTCTAAATAAAGTAAGTCAATCAGAACATTGCATGTGATGGTTATACTCTTTTACAAATAGGGTGATGGCTGTTGAACGTTTTTAATACATTGAGGTGTATAATATGTTTGTGAAGTAACCTAACTTATTTACTTTTTAGTCCAGTCAGTAATGTCATAACTGAATGTTTATGAAACAAAAATATAATATTTAGGATGTTAGTCATTAACAGAAAAAATTGTGATTAAGAAATATAACATTTAAAAAATCCATTAAAAAAAGAGGAAAAGTATTGATAAACAACTTCTGATAATTTCATATTTGTATATTTGTTATAGGTTTTGACAAATTTGTTGAAAATTACATGGTAAAGATAAGCATGCTAGATAGTTATGCCCTATCCTCTTGAAAGAATGCTAGCTATATTTTTTGACTCAATTCTGGGATTTACTGATTGAATTATCTAACAATGCTGAATTTTTACTCACATGTGCGATACCCATTCGCTTAGCTTATAATTGTTTTGTGGCAATGTGTAAAAAAGCATAGAACTGTTATCTATCAAATAAGTTTTTATAAGAGAAGAATCTAAAAAAAAATTCTTTTATCTCTAATGCTGAAACACTGCAATAAAGGAGGCATATTCTTGAACTGTTTCTGTAGTATTTATGTAGATTGTTTTCATAATTGTTTTAAAAATAATGTCAAGCTTTAATATTTGCCATACTGATTCTGAGTGTTTTTATCATTGTGGCTAAATCTCCTCCAGATTAGATAGTTCAGTTGGATAATTCTACATGCCACACAATATGGGAATGGGCCAGAGGTTTCCCTAATAAAGCCTGGGCTTATTCTTAAACGGTTCCTTGAACCTGAAAATAAATAAAACAGCTTATAGCAGCATGTAAAACAGAGTTGGTTAAAGCAAATTGTTGATTAGTAATGTTCTGTTTTCATTCTAGTTGAAGACATCAACTATCTGAGGAATGCCACATTAGGTAGGATCCCTTTACCTTATAATTCTTTATCTAAAATTTTGGTGGGGTGATGTATACCTACTAGATCTGTGCTAGTTTGTAAGGACTTGTTACTGTCTCAGGGTTTGGTGGTTTAGTGCAAATGGCTTGCTATGGACCTATCTGGGGATTTTACTTCCTACCCCATGACTTATTGGGTAAAGTGAACTGCTAATCCTCCTTAATACATACACATATGCAGTGGATAAATGTCACTGTTATTTTTACATTATTAGAATTCTATTCACATTCTAATATTTCAACAAAAAAACAAACTTTTATTACATTTGCTACAATTAATTGATTTATTACATTTTGCCTTGACGGTTGATGAATGATTTTCATTCATCATCATCATCACCATAACAACGTTTTAAATGATAAACTGAATCAAATTTAATAAATATAAAAATTTCAAAATTCATATCAAAATGGTTTCCACTCTCCCCTTAGTGACTCAAGAGGGTCATTGAAGAGTGGCATCAGTTACTCATTGAAAGTGACAATGAGAAGAAATGAATACGCTGTCTTGGGCTTTGAAAAGTTATACTTATTAATCTGGTAACATCTGGTTCAACTGATGCTTAAAAAGTTAGTAGTTTTAATAACATTTAGTAAAATAATTTTAAAATAAATTAAACGTTTGTTTATAATTTTTTGAATAGTTCAAAAAGTTATTATGTCACAACTTAATTCTCCCTTTCAGTCTTTGGGCATTGATTTGTGACAATCTGTTTGGTATTTAATAAGATTATGAGTTTTGTAGAAATAATATTGTGATTTACCTGAAAGTACTGTAAAGATGTACTATATTCAACATACTCTGTTCAATTTAAATTTTCTGCTAATAGAAGTAATAATTTCACATTTAGCCTTATAAATTTGGCTTAGAATATTTTCTACAACATGTGATGGTGGAATTTACTGAGTTAAGAGAGGCTGATTGATCTATAAATAAATTAATTTGACATTTTTAAAACTGATGGAATAGAACTTGAATATCAAACCTTAAAAAAAAGAAAAGAATATGAAATAAATTATTTTTATCTTCGTTTAATGTGAGTCAAAAAAATTTAAATAAACTAATAATTATTAAGAAATAACTACAAACATATTAGGGCAATTTATTTTTTAGCTCTAAAAAAATTAATGTGATTAAATAAAAATAAATAAACTGAAAAAATGTTTGCTAAATTGATTGTGTTAAGTAATTTCCAACCTACAAATAATTATACTTCAATTTTTCTTAGTATTAGTCAAGTTTTTTCAAGAAACTGAACTCAAGGAGGTACAACCTAGTCATATTGAAAATGACTCATTGCTATTAGCACTCAGTAAACAGTTGCCTATGTATAGGCAGAGCAACCAATCTTGATGCTTGGTGCTAAGACAGCAACAGCCGCAGTTCGAATCATTCTACTATCCTTTTAGCATAATATTTGGTTCATTAGCTGACAGTGAGCCTTTGTAAGATGTATTGTAGTATTAAGCGGGGATTTTGTGGGATGCCTTCCCACAAAGGCGATGCTGCAACTGCTTCATATTGCGAAAGTGTGACTAGTGACAAATTATCTATGCCACCAACTGAAGTAGCGAATGTTTCTAACAGAAGTGATTAGTCATTTTTATTCAGATCTTTATAATAATGGTTTTACTATAATAAAGTGCAGTTTTTTTATTAAATATTCTATACTAAAGTACAGACTTTTTAAATAATATATGTATACAACTTTTTTGAATAACATTTGAAATGGAGATTTCGAAGATGATGTTATTTCATTACATTGGTTGAATTTATAAAAAAAGGAGACATCTATACTGGATACATCCATTCTGGAAGAAGATGTCAGTGACCATGGTGCTTACAAAGTTTTCAAAGAGCTTTCCAGAAATAATGAGCATTTCAGTTCTTTTACAGAATGTCAAAAGTACATTCCACAAACTACTTTCAATTTTAGAAACAAATTTAAGAAAGAAAGTCAATCTGCCCAGCAAAGCATCTGCTGATAACATTAAGGTAAGTTAATTAAATAATGCGTTTTATTATCAAAAAAACATATTTATTTCAGAATGTTAACATTATTTAATCATTAATATCATAATCATGTTTTTTCAACTTTACAACTTTTTTTTTTTTTTTAATAGCAAAAATAAAATATTACAGAAATGCAAAATTACAAAACATACATATTTAGAAAAGACAGAATACGAATTAATTTGGGTAAAAATTGTTAAAATATTCTGACCAAGTTTGAGGTCTGGAATTAGAGGTATCGGATTACTACTCGCACCTAGTTGGAAATACTAAGTAGTTGGTGTTTCATTCAAATAAACAGAAGATAGAGATGGTGCTGGAGTCTGGGTTTCTGCATTCAATATATCCAATTAATAACAGCACGCCAATTTTGATGTATCTTTCTGGTTGAAATTCATAGTTCTTACTTCTGGAAAAAGACTTAGAAAAAAATTAATATCTGGGTCTTCCTTCGCAGTACCTTTGATTTATAATAATTTAAAAAAGCCTTATTAACTTATTAATGTATTGAAACTTCTGTTTACTTACTTTATTCTAACTCACAATGTTTTTCAATTTTTTTTTCATGTTTGTCCTCAAATCTTGCATCCTTAATTTAACATATTTCCTGACATTGCCTGTTGATGAAATTTTGCACAATTACTAACATCAGGTGACAATACAATATTCCACCATTACTTTTGCAAACATCCCCCTGCATGAGGGTAAATTAAGGGTGCGGGTGTAAAAAATGGCAAAATCTGCAAAACGGCTATGTGGGGTTTTAAATCCAAATTAACTTACTAATTAAACTTACGCAATGTATGATAATAATTTGATTAATGTGTGACTAAAAACTATAAAGCAAGTTTTAAAAAATTTTTTAAATTTTTGGAATATTTTTCTCTTGTTTATTGGAGACTTATTAGATTTTCCTTGTGGTGTTACTTCCTCCTCTTCTGTTTCATCCAAAGCTTTATCTTCTGGTACGATGTCTTCTGTTTGGTTAATAGTGGAACAACTTGATTCGGAAAAAGATCCTATATTTTCTGAATTTTTGTCAAACTTGTTACTTGTAGATTTTTTGATTTGGTGAATGGAATAAGGAATTGCAGTTGATCGACTAGGTAATAAAATTTTTTTGACCTTTTGGCTTCTGACCCACTTAGTGGAATCATATTTTTTAAATGACGAGTAATGTGTTTCCACCTCTCCTTACAATCAGCAACTGAAAGTAATTATTATGTTATTACAATCATTCTTGAAATTTTCTGTGTATGGTAGAGTAATTATACACTATATATTCAATAAATTAATTTTATTTAAGAACCTTTACTTTTTTATTACATTGCCTATCGCTTTTAACATTTCATATTTTAGGAATTTTTTTTTCTAATAAATGTTTAAAGTTCAGATTAGAGGTCCAACTTAAATGCAAGTTACCATAAATTCCAAATTTATAAAAATCATTAAACGGTTTTTAATACTTAAGTTTTTAGCTAGATAAACCAAATTGGTTTGTTTTACATGATAAATTTGGATTTATTTTTGAGATATTTTAGTTACAGTGGTTCATTCAGATCGTTAAGTTATTACTTTCTAAGAGAAGAAATGAATGTAAGAAGTTATATAATTAACACCTCCAAAGTAATCTGGCGTTTATTGCAGCCTATCTACTTATCACTACTTTGCACTGAAAAATGGCTGGAAATTTCAAATAGGTATTTTGAGTTATGGAATTTACCAAATTGTGTAGGTAGTGTGGATGATAAACATATCAGAATACAAAAATCTCATAACTCCAGATCAGCTTATTATAGCTACAAAAGTTATTTTTCTATAACATTATTTACAACAGGAAGTGAAGTGGATGGAAAATTTATTACTATTGATGTAGAAGAATATGGAAGGAACAGTGATGGTAAAGCATTCAAAGAGAGTGCTTTTGGTAAAGCTTTAACATCAGGTAAATTAGGCCTACTACCACCTCAAGAACAGGCAGGAATGGAAAATGACCAAGAGTGTTCCTTTTACTTTGTACGTGTTGTATGATTTCCTCTAGTGGAAAACTTGATGAGATCATACGAAGATGACAATTAAACGATGATAAGAGAGTTTTCAATTACAGAGTGTCAAGAGGAAGAAAATCAGTAGTGTGCATTTGAATTGTTAACATCTAAATTCACTTTACTCGAAAATACTGTTAATTCACCACCAAATAATGTTGAATTATTCGTTAAAGCAATGTGTGTTTTACATAATCTTATAAAGGAAAAAGATGGAAAATTTTCCACACCCTCTGTAATGAGCACACAGCCTTGTTTATATTCAATGTCACGATCATCAAACAATTCTATTGGTAACAGAAGCAGACTCTGCCATTATTTCATAAACAATCCTTTGCCTTGGCAGAATAATTACAGACTGAATATGGAAAATAATTAACATCTTATTAACCGAGTTATAATTACTGATTAGAGTGTTTTAATACTGTAATTACATAATATGTAATTTTATTTATAATTTTTGACTAAGTTTTTCTGCTAAAACTAGGACTACACATAATATATAATTAAAAATTAATAGAGTATTACTTTATACCTGAAACATCCATTTTTTTTGCTATATTCTGCCATACTTTCTCAACCTTGTTCCTATTTGAATATTCTTTTGTCGATTAATCATAAATACAGCTGTATTTTTCAATAATACTAAAAAATTTAATATTAAAATTCATTTCACTCATGATGTGAAAAACAAAATACTTTGCAACAACTTCAAAATCTCTTCAGCTTATAAAACTATGAAAAGTCTAGTCGATTACAAAATAATACAGGTCGCATCTATAACAAAAAATAGAACACGTACTATTTTGATGAAGTAACATTTGCTACTAGTCGCATGCATCTAGCGTGTATCTCACAGTCACTCCAGTGGAATGCAATTGTATTAGTTCCTTTATAAACATAGGAGTTGCATGGTAGGTATCGCAAAATTTGTCACTTTGCTTGCTACTTTGCTGCATTTACTATTTCAGTAGAATGCATGCCTTAGTATTGGATCAAAGGACAGAATTTTTTGAAATTTTATTAACTTCAATGTATAGCTAATATTTTTAACATTATTACACTTTTAAATTAATTTAATTTAATTTTATATATATATATATATATATATAGAGAGAGAGAGAGAGAGAGAGAAAGAGTGAGAAGGAGCACACAATATAGCTATATTGTTTCTTGAATTCTAATAAAGGTGATTTCTTGGTTATAATATTTGGCTTGTCCGTGCTTATTTTTACAGTAAATAAAATCACGGTAGATTATAAACTATGTTTCTATATGTCAAACAATTATAATTTTAGTTATTATATCATTTAGAGTTTGTCTGTTGATGTAATTATAATACTTGTTGAGAATAGGCCTACATATTTAACATTATACAACAACATTTACAATGTTGTACCATTGTAAATGTTACATTCTTACTATCCTGAGATCCAAGTTGTACCATCCCCTTATCATTTCAATATCCCTAGCGGTTGGAGCATGTGTGCTTGTATGTAAATGAATAGTGAACTCTGATATTTATTTATTTTTCATAATAAATATGCAGTTATTTAGTGTCATTATTCAACTATACTACTAGTCATGAATGATATAATTAATGATAATTTATTTATTCAAGTAATACTAATTTTTTTCTGTTTAGCCTCTGGAGTCACCATTAGGTATTACTTCAGAGGATGATTGAGGATGATATGTAAATGTATTGTAGTCTTGTACAGTCTCAGTTCAACTATTCCTTAGATGTGTGGTTAATTGAAACCCATCCACCAAAGAAGACGAATATCCAGATCTAGTATTCAAATCTGTATAAAAGTAACTGCCTTTATTAGGATTTGAACCGTAGAACTCTCAACTTCGAAATAGGCTGATTTGCAATGATGAGTTCACCACTAGTCCAACCCAGTGGGTTAAGTAATACTAATAGTGTTAATGTATTGTGAATCGAGCTATCATTGCAAGTAACCATTGTTGTCTGACAAACACTACATTTAATTATTTGAACTATTCTTTTAATTAATTATTTTAATTTTTCAGCTGATTTTATTTTATTTTTTCTTCAATATGTTTTTATAGAAAATCCATAAATAACTTACAACTTTGATGCAAAGAATTCTCTTGAAGTTGAATATAAATAGCCAAGGAATACAAGTATCCTGCTCTCCAGATATTCAATGAAGACTTGTTAAATTTCATGGAAGAGTGAGTGGCTACATGTTGTAAAGAAGTAATTGTAATGAAGGGGAAGGAAATGAATGGATAGACCAATGAACAAAAACTGCTGTTAATGAAGATCAGCTGGTAATAAAAAAGCAATCATTTACATTTTCTCCTAACATCTGCAGACTGGAAGTGAAGATTGATAATCGAGTATGAAGATTTTAGGAAACGTCTTTGAAAGCTGTACAAAGTAATTGATAATCTTATTCAATTTCTTTTTTTTATTGTTACGCCACATTTTAAGTGGTTTTAAAGATGTGAGGAGGGGAACAGACACAGAGATTCCAATCGAAAATAAACCTGAAAGTTGCTAACTCAAGTGGTAAATGGTGGTTAAGTCCAGTCAAGAAGTATCGGAGCATCATTTATTAAATTAATAAATCACTTATTTTATAAAGTGATTATAATTCTTTTCCAAATATAATTGAAGTGATATTCCGATAATGCTAAACATCTTAATTCTTCTCTACCCTGTCACTTTTCTGACTATAGTAATATATTAAAAACAAGAAATTATTTGGTGATGAATAAATTTCATAATGAATTGTTTGTCCTCAGATAAATAGATACATGTAATTGTGAGTTCTGCTGTTGTCAATTTAAAATGATTGATATGGGTAATTATTTAATTATCAGTAATAAAACTGCATTAAATTTATTGAACATTTATTGGTAAATTTGTACATAAAACTACATTACATTTGACTCAGTGTTGCATAATGCTGATGTAATAGCAATAATTAATTAACATTTATTAACTTATATAATATTAACTCACTTATTTGCATTAACTTATCATCAGTAATAATTATGAGCTCTGACTTTACTGATTACATATAAATAATGTCATGTTACATAATATTTATTATTCTAATACATGAAAACAATTTTATTTTTAAATTGTATTCAGTTGAATTTACAATTACTATTTGCTTAATTATTTGAACTATTCTTTAATTTATTATTTTTATTTTTCTGCTGATTTTACAATACAAAATTTTTATACAATATATAACATTTTAATAAAATTAACATATACTAAATTACCAACTTTAGTAATAAATCCTAGGTAATTTGTAAACTTAAAAATCAAAATAGAAATTATCTTTGAGTGACTGTCGCTTACTTACAGAAATATGAAATATTACTGAATAAGCAATATAAGTCACATAACAAAAATGTATTTTTTATATCTAGTTTAAGACACTGCATAAAACTGTTGAGGATTAAAATTGTAATACAATTACCTGTTATAATATCACATTTGTATATTGTATTTACCCTAAAAGTTTGTATAGTATAAAAGGAATAATGCTGTGTGATAGTACCAGTTCCAACAACATATTACAAAACATAAAAATGGTATGTAGCCAGTGGGACATATCTTTGTTATATAATAATATTACAGCAAAAGATAAAGACTTCAAAAAACATAAAATTAACATGTTATTATTTGCCTTATCTTTTATATTATTTACATTTACTGTATTTATTAAGTTATGTGATAAAAACAGTACTTTGAGTACAAAAATTAAATTTGCCATAATTGTTAGATGGGATTAACGATGGGATGTCATATATATATATATATATATATTTTTTTTTTACTGTTAAGTTATATAGTAAACTGAAAATCAAATGACACTGATCTGTATTTTTCAGTTCTTATGATCTGTTTATAAAACTTATTAAATGTTTAGTCACCAAATATTTTTATCTTTTCTTTAGAGAAAAAACTTTTAAGTTAAGCTGCATTAAATCTAGTGTTCCTTTTTTAACATCTTTAAAATATTTTGCAAGTTACAGGAAAGATTATTGAAAGAATTTATTGATTCCAGGTTAAAACTAACTTTGCAGATCTTTAAAGTTTAATTATGTTTAAAGTTTAATTTTATAATATCTTCTGGAGCTACTACAAATATTATTTATCACGCAGATCTAACTATAAAAGAAATAAAAAATTTTAGGAGAGGATTAAAAAATCTATTTCCAATTCTTGAAGTGACTAATAGAAATAAGAAATCAAAGATGAGGAGAATTGCTGGAACTCAAAAAGATGCAAATTTTTATAAACTTAAAACTGCATGTATACACATAAACAAAATAAAATATCAGTTAATGTTTGTTGATAATCTTGATAACACTTTTTTAAACATGTTTTAACAACTTTTTTCAAATGTATGATGTATTAAATACATGTTTACATACTATTTCATATTTGAAAGTGTGTTATTTAAATTTTTTTTTTAAACATTATTACTAATATCTTTCTCTGACTATTTTATAATAGAATAAATAAATGAATAAAAATTGTATTTTATTTAAATTACTTTTAAAATAAAAACTATTTTTGCTCTCAGGGATTATAGTAATTAATTTTTTCATAATCATTAAATACACACACTCCATGTGTAACATGGTAGAACCTGATCACAAATAAATATATAAATTGTGTTTTTAAACAAATAAATAAACATAGATCTACTGTGAAAATTTTTCCCTTCCCAAGTGACATAAATTTAATATGAGCTCTTGTTATTTTTTTTTACATATATACAGTATTTATGATATTGTTTTGTTTATATTTTGGCTACATAATTACACATATTATTCAGCATTGAATAAGAATAAATAAGCTCTCAAGATAACTAATATTGCATCTAACAGGAATGAACAAAATGTATTTATACACATCTCTACACAGTACACTTCTTCATGTTTCAATACAAACACTGGAAAATCAGTTATCCAAATCTATTGTAATAATTACTATGTAATTGAAAAACTATAGAGAATTTTAGCATTTATGAAATCAGTGTATCAGCAACAAATATTAGTTTCTTTTGATGTAAATGTAAACCAATAAAAGAATCTAGTTTTAGTATGTTAACTATTTAAACCCACTGAATAGAATTTTTTTCTTTATAATCCAATTTCTTCATTCTTTCATTCTTATCATAAATTATTATTTGCTTAAAATTTTCTCAGTGAATATGAAAAATATAAAAATAGTGGAAGGAAATTTTAAATAAATTGTTAAATTTTATTGAGATTAATCAAAAGCATATCATAACTGATCTATTAATATTTTGATAAATAAGTTTCCAATGTGTGTAACATCTTGAAATCTTAAGCATTTTATTTTACTACCTTATCTAATTTGCATTCTTTTTTATTTACTATCAAAAATATTACAGATAATAGTTGCGGGTTAAAATAATATATGTTTATGATGTATTATTAGTATGTAATTGAACACATCTTATTCAATTACATCTTATTGAATTGGTGCATCTTAGGGTAATTATAAAACATTTAATACTGGGAGAAATTAATTATGGTTATATACTGAGTAATACTTTCCATGATAAATATTAAAACTGTCATTTACATATATTTGTAATTAGATGACTTGATCTGATCTGCAGCTGCTATTATATTTTCATATTTTAGAATATTATTCAGTAATACTTAACTAGTAATTACAGCCAGTGAAATTTGAGTTTTGTATTTAAAACATTAGAAGTAATTTGGATTACAAAACATTAAATAATCACACTAAACTATGGTTTCCATAGGAAATGAAAGTCACAATAGAGAAATGTCCTCATCTATAATGTCTTTAATGTCATGAATGGCATTTTCAACTCAAAAAACTGTGTTTGAGTTATTCAATTGTCTCTTGATTGATTTATATAACTCACTATATCTACTTTTTATAGCACTGTTTTAAGAAATGTAAATGATATTATTAAAACTAAAACTGACTGAAAAGGTCCTGAGGATGATGAATTATTTGCATTATTCATTGAAGTCTTGTTCTTCATATTTTCATGTTGCATATGATTTTCATGGTCATGATCATGGTGATCATGGTGATCATGGTCATGATCATGATCATGATCATGATCGTGGTTATGTCCCTCATGAGCATACCTTTTTTCTCGGTTATTTGATTTTTTCTTAATTTCTTCACTGCTTTTCTGAGCAGTGATGTCATCGGATTCTTCCTCTGATTGTCTGTATTTCTGATTTATACCTTTACCTCCTCTGTGTATTAGTGGTGTAATTTTTGATAATTCTTTCTGTTCTTTTTTTACAACTGCTGATGATTTTATCTTGTCTTTTACAGAATATCGATATTCTTTAATTTCAGAAGCTTCTGGAGACAACTCCAATTCTTCTATTTCTTCTGAAATATTTTCAATGTTACGAATCAGAGATGATGATGGACTACCTCGTAAAGGTCGTGGTTCTAAATGCAAATTGAGAGAATGACTTGGTCGACCTTGATTTCTGGGCTGAAGTTGTGGAATGCTGTCAGGGGAGATGTGTTCTGGTACTGGTGGTGGTGCATCACCTTTAAAAGGAACAAATTGGGGAGTATTACGAATTAAATCAGCTGATCCTTTTAGCTTTTTTACTCCACTACGACGGTTCAGAGGGGGTGGAGGTACAACATCACTTCCAGACACTGATTTTCCATCATAAGTCACAACCGAAGCACTTTCTACTTCTGGTTTTGCAGGTACTGCCACTTTACTACCAGAGGAGACTCCGTAAATTGGTCCTGAAGGAGGAAGATAATATGTGTCCATACGTTCAGCGGCCATTGCTGTTTCATCCTGTGAAATATCACCCTGGGATCTAAGTTCTGAATTTTCTGAAAATACTGGTCTTCGTCTTATTACGACAATACTTTGGCGAACAGGTTTGTTTGCAGCCAACAACTTTTTCTTAGATGGTGAGAGTTCTTCACCATTTGAACCTGTTGACTTTTTGGTCGGCTTTTGAAGGCTATCTAAGGGAGAAGGTACAAATATGGGTTCAAGAATATCTGATTTCTCTTCACTTTCAGTGTCCACTCTGTCAATAGCAGGACCATCTTCAGTATCCTCATCAGGTTCTGAGCTGACTTTCTCATCTGATTCTTTTTCCTCAATTGAATCATCAGCAGAAGAAACACGTTTTTGTATATCAGTGTAATTTTGAATGATAGGTTTAAAACCTGTTTCCAATATTACTGTTCCAGGATTGAATCCGTTGTTAACTGGTGTCGAGTAACTAATATAGGTTGGTTGGGTTACAATTGGGGTGCGCTTTTTAGGTTCAGTTTTAATCACTTTTGTAGCATCTGTACTAAAAATAGATATGGGTTTTTTAACTTTTGCGGTCGAGTAGGAAACAGAAACACTCTTTGTAACTTGTGAAGAAGGTTGTCTTTGAAGAAATGGTTGACTAGATGGAACAAGAATTGTTGACTGAGATAAAGGGTGGTTTGACATAATATTACTTGGAACAAGTCCTGGACGAGCCATATTCATTGGAGGTAGTCTGTAAACTGGTTTTTTAACAATTAATGGACGATGATGGGAACCAGTAGGAACTAATGTAACAGGTCTGTGAAGAGCCATACCCTGCTGGGCCAATAACATTATTGGAGGGACTGGCCGATGAGGTCGTACAAAAGTCATAATTTGAGGAGGACGTCGTTTTTGATTCACAAGAAAACCTGGGTGTGATGTAGTGTGCATTATTGTTGGTGTGAAACTGTTGCTCATGTAATATGTTGGTGTAGATGAGTTCATTCTGAATAAAATGGGTTGAGGAGTGGTTTCTACATTTTTTATTGTAGTAATGTCATATTTTTGCTCATCTTTGTTTGGATATCTTTCTCCTAGGTTCTTATAATCTTGATCATAACCATTGTAGTTAGTAAATATCTGATAACCACCATTTTTCTGAGGGTCTGGCTTATATGGATAAGAATAAGCACCAGCACCTGATTGGCTTAATCCATCTTTAAAGTTTACTGGGCTTTCTGCTAATGTTTTATAATATTCTTCTTGATTGGGCTTGCTGCTTCCAGGTGCAGAGAATGAGTTTGGAAGAACTCTAGTCGCTACTTTAATGCTTGGTCTCGATTGTAATTCTTCATTTGGATCTTCATCCTTTTGGTCAGGCTTAACACGTGTGGGAACGTTTTCACTTCCTGATGCCACTGGTAAGTCACATCTGTCATGAACATTGATTTTCCATCCTAGATATCGATGTGAGAAACACTGAAATATAAAAAAATAGAAAATTTATTTTAAAATCAGTATTTAAGATAATTAAAATAATGAAGAATTTACAAAATTCCATCACATAGGAGATTTGTAATAAAATTATTCAGTAAGTTTTAGTAAATTGCTATTTCAAAGACTATTAGAAGTAATACAAAATAAATTATATTTTGTATTGGTAAAGAAGATTTGGAGAAATAAGTACCTCAGGGTCATCAAAATGGTTAAATAAATGATTAAAGAAATAGTAGATGTAAACTGCTGCTAATTTATCTGAAATTTCACAAATATATATTTATATATATTTGAAAAACCACTTTTCTTTAAATAAGTAAAATGAAATAAATTTATCATAGAGTTCACAAGAACTTGGATGTAAGAAATTAAATCAGACACATTAATTTTTATGAAGTAAAAAAATTCAAACAAATTTTTTGAAAAGTTAATTGCTGACCTAATTAACAGAATACATATAACAAAAACTTTTCAATAGAAAATAAAATGTTTTCAATTAACCAGATCGAAATTGTGTAAGCAGTTCAAAAATTTTCAGGAGCAAAAGTTAGTTGAGTAATTTTAAATAATGTATTTAGTCTTGAATTTTTCATGCCTAAAAATAGTGTTGTATGCCCTTTTGAAAAGTTCGTATTAGAGTTGACTTTAAATTGATCCTAAAATAATGACTTGAAGATCCTAAAAACTGAAGGCATGCCATTAAACATTTTTTTTCTTAATGTATCTAGATGTAATGTAAAATTACTATTTTATTCTGCTAGTTGTTAAAATAGCTTTTAGGTTCAGTTTTAATCACTACATGACTTCCTTGTACGCCTATTAAATTACATATATACATTTTTTTTTTAAATGAAAAGTACATAAAATTTTATCTCATTAATAACGTCTGATATTTTTTCATATATTTTTTTTTTTTATTGTTATTATTGAATATTATTTATTGTAAACACATTTTACAATCAGAGGTTAATAATTATTAATAAATTAATATATTTAAATTTAAAAAAAAAGTTAATAAAAGGAGATTAAGTCGGATTGAACCTGCCCTTAACCTTGTAAGACCCAAATATTTCATTAATTAAAATTTTATTTGGCTATAACTCTGGAACCAATAAAAATACGTTCCATTTATAATATAAAGTTGAAAAGCTCTCAATGAGGGCTTATTACTGCAGTTAAGAAAAAGTCCAAAATCCAAATTTTTTGGATTTTGAAGTTGATCGCAAACAAAAGGGGATGTACAGAATTAGATGTTACAACAGTCCTAAATCCAAATTTTCAACATCCTATGGCTAATCGTTTTGGAGTTATGCGAGATATCTACGTACATACAGACGTCACGCCGAAACTAGTCAAAATGGATTCGGGGATGGTCAAAATGGGTATTTCCATTGAAATATGAAAACCGATATTTTTCGCGATCACATAAAAATTAACATAGGTTAGGGAAGTAATAAATTAAAAAACTCCTCAAGAACAGATAATTTGCAGTTTTTAAATATATTTAATTTGGAACCAAAACAATGTTTTCATTTTTTACTAACTGATTATTAGCAATAAAATAAAATATTTTATTTCAGAGACTGAAATAAAAAATATCTACCTCTAATAATATTAAAGTTGAATTATGATTTTAATTCATTTTTCAAAAAAATCCATCCAAGAAGGCTAATCTAAAGATTTCTTTAAAAGTAAATTATGGGAAAAATTTAAAAAAAGAAAAAGACTGAATATTAATTTGAACAAGTAGTATTTTGTTTTTATTTATATTTAAACTGTTCTATTCTTGGCCATAAGAATTAATCATACCAAAACATGATTATAATTTAATTATTGCTACATTACTCAATTTGTGTATCGAGCTGGAGTATATTGTTAGGTCTTGAGTTAAGTTATTGTAATGAAATTTTGATCTGTGGTTGGTGGTCCTATGTATACGACAAACTCAACCATTCAAAGTATTGCTTTTATCTGATCTTCCAAAATTTGCATGTGTGGAACCATAGACTGTACACTGAGTTGATTTCCTAATTAAAGTGATGGATTTGTTTAGTAAACAAGTCATGGCAGTAAAATGATAATTTTACTTTGATAAAAATTAACCAGTATTTGTTATTATAGACTAGAACCTAAAGACACTAAGAATTTAAACGCATTATCAAGTGTCTAGTTTTGTTATTTTTAGTTGAGGTAATCCGTATTCAAAATCTTTTGTGAGTAAAATAATATTTAACTTAAAAGTAGAAAAATTAAATTGATGTATCTTGTTCTGCTAGTCAAGTGATTAGATACAGGAGCATTTAGAAATTAAAACAAATAACTAATAAAGATATTAAAGAAATATCATCTAGTGATATCTTCTTTCAAATATCATTTATTTTTTGCAATTGACAATTTAACTGGTCTACTGATAATAAAAAAAAAACTCCCAGCCAGTAGGTGAAATTAAATCAATTTTTTTATGCTGAATCTTTATTCTATCACCCTTAAATTTTTAATTAAGACCGTAAAAAATAACAGGAAATTTAACTTGGATCTCAATGTTATGTAAGTTGTGAAATGAGACAATTTATATAAAAGTGAATTTATATATTCACTTTTTAAGGATTTCCTTATAATATCATTTCAAAGCAACAAGAATTAATAAAATGAAAAATTTGTGTCTGTATTTTGCAATAACCAGCATCTATTTAACTGAGAAATTACTCTTATGTGTTTAAATAGAACAAACTAATATACTGAGAAAAACTAAAAGAGAAGACAGTACAATAATTTATAAAAACTACTAGTAGTCACTCATCATAGAGTCATCCCATCTGCCTTGGTAATACAATAATACCCATTTTTCAACTTGTTTGTTTCCAACAAAATCTTGAACAATATCTTTGAATGATTTTCCTGCTCTTAGTTTCTTGAGATTCAATTTGCTATAAAATATATTATCATGTAATCATTTTCTGGTTTCAGGCTCAATTAATATCCTCTCTTTCAACATTATTTAACATTATTTAATGGTGAAAAACCTTGAGTTAAATACCTGATCTTTATCTAATGCCATCTAATCTTTATATAAATTTCCCAATTGTCCTAATTTTATTTGTAAATTTGGTAAAATAACTTAGTGAGGCTCAACAAGTGGAGTGTTCTTAACATTTTACTATCCTGAAATGAAATGATTTCATTTAAAAAATAATTAATCTTGATTCAACGATTTTTACCTGATAATATACTGTGTCTGGTGTGTTCTTATCAGGTGTCCATTGAATAACACCAGGCTCACCATGGTCACAGATAAGTGTTAGCGTTCGTTGGTATGCACCAAAAGAAGCAAATTCATCAGCAGGAGGTTGGTCAGGATCTGGAGTCCAGTTACAGAGTCGTCCAACACCAGTGGGTACAATATCTCCTCTTTTATTACGTTCAACACCAGCAAAAATTTGTACTTTCTAAAATCAGAATAAGATGATATTATTTGTACACAATTATTTACTAACTGCAAAATTAATGTTACTCTTAAATTTTCAGTGACACTGCAATTAGTTGTAATTTTATTTTAGGCTATTTTGGTTGGAACCTTAGGAGATTTTTGTTAATAATCATTTTATTTAAACATCTGTTTAATCATAAGAATTATTATAAGATTGGAAAAAATTATAATACAGAGTGTATAAAAAAGAATATCAGGTTTTAAAACCGTTTAATATACCTTAATGTTGATTTACAGTAAAGAATCACAGATAAAATAAAAGAGTAACTGTTACCGTTTTCCCTGCAAGTGCTCAATTTAAGTACCCTTCATCAAGCTGCATACACATCCAACCGATGGGAAAGTTTGTTGTATAATTTTACCAACATGTTTGGAGTAATGTAAGTGACAGCTGCTTCAATCATGTGCCTCAAATTGGGCAGATCATTAGATAGTGGAGGCACATATTCAAAATTCGTAATAAACCCCCAAAGGAAAAATCACAGGGGGTCAGATCGGTTGACCTTGGAGGCCATTGCAAACAAGCTCTTTATTGGGGTCATGCTGACCAGTCCAGCAGTTGGGAAAACATCATTCAATCCATCCATACCAAGTTATGCCAATGAGGAGCACTCATTTTGTAGCTAAATTCTGTGGTCCATCTTGAAATTGAGGAAAAAGTCATGCACACAACATATCCATATAAGCAGCTTCCGTTACTACTGCTTCAGCAAAAGAAAATGGTTTGTAAACTTGCCGTCGGAATATTCCACAGAAATTATTACATTTGGTGAGTACATTGAATGACTGCAATGTAAGACTCCATGTATAGTCATGTACTCCAAGTAAGAGTTCATGTAAATTTTCTTAACCCCTTAAGTAGTAGAAAGATAACGTGTGTTAAACATAAAAGATTACGTATATTAATTTATCCACTAAGATGAAATGTTAACTTATTACTAAACACAACATGATCAAGGAAGTTGTCTTCACACCACGTCATTTTGATTGTGGAGTTGGCATGCACAGCATAGTTGAGGCTTCAAAGCCTGTGTAACAGCTGTAAATGGTATAGATGCATTTGTAAGTGTTTTCTTAAAAAATTCCATATTTTCACATATTGGTACAGCTAGTCGTGGTCAACCTTACTAATAGACTTTTCAGAATTGCAGGAAAGACTCCCTGACAGGTTCAACATTTTTTTCACACCTTCGTACTCTTCCCTTTTCACAGATATCTGGTTATTTCAAACTGATTATGCTGCCATGAGTATTATTGTCAACTGGATGATCACAATTAAACCTTTTACAGAATGCACGTTTAACTGTAACAACAGATTCACATTTAGCAACCTGCAGAACAGAAGGTTTTCTGTTTAGGAGTCACCATCTTTGCTAGAGATGTTGCCAAGCAGAAAGATAGAGAAACAATCTACTGCCATTCTCACAACTAAAGCTGTCCTTTTTGGTCTTTGATTCTAGCCTTAATTCAAAACTGTTCACCTCATCCATGAGAAATTGAAACAAAATATTGATATACATTTTTTTGCTCCCAGTATAAAAATTATGAGTAGTAATATTTAAATCAAATTATAGTTTTGGTATTTCTGTGATAAATAACTATACACTTAAGTTTATAAATGACTATGTTTTTCTTGATTTCTAATAATAGCATATTAAAAATATTTTCATAATACAATGTTAAAATGTGTAATCCTCTGTTGCTGAAGCAAATTATTTGTTTACTACTAATACTCAGTGGTGGCTTGCAGTTAGGCACTGTCGAACTGTAGCGCTCCCTATTTCCTCTTGATATTATCAATAACATTTAATATAAAGAATCCTTTTTTCTTTAATTCTTTCTTTATTCATATATATATAATCCATAATCCTTAAGCTTAATGTCATTAGCCATCCCCCATTTTATGAAAAGATACAAAAATCTTTGTATGGAACTGTGCACTTCAGAGTTTCAGCAGTGTGGTGTTTGGCTGTTGTGTGCATGCGCACATAGGAAGCTGCATGAGAGGCTGCAAGGGAGAGAGAGTACTATTGTTCTCCCAGTGTCAACCTTGGCGTGCTGGTGGAAGGTAGTTTTTTTTTACTCTGTGTGTGTATGGAATGTTCCTTGTTCGTTCCCTTTTCTAGTTTAGTTGATGGAAGGAATATGAAAGTGGTTTAGTTGTTTTTTCAGTAGTGGTCTGAAGATGGGAGAAAGCAAGAGTTCTTTAATTGCCAAATCTGTCCAAAAACACGCTGAAGGGCGAAAGAGAAGGTAATTAGTAAAAACTAATTATGATTTGTTTCTGTGTTCATAGAAATTTAAATTAAGCGCCATTGGACTGTAGTGTGTTTAAGTGATCATTTTATTAAGTTATTATCTAATAGTACAAAAAAATATTTCTGTACTGATATTTTATTATTTATTCGGTTAAACCCAATATGGTTTTTAAGCACAATATGCTTAAAAACTGTGTACCATATTCTTGAATGTGATAAAGTGTGGAATTAGAATTTTCTGGAGCAGCACCCTCACTAATTTTAGCTATGAGCCACCACTGCTTATACTTCAATTAGATTCTTTTGCAAAATGGATAAATTTCTGAAAAAGTGAAGTGAGCCAATTACATCCAGTGAATTGATTGGTAAAAAACAAGATTGTACAATGACAATTATTTAAATTATGGTTTTACGTCATTAGGTGGAAAGCCTCAGTGCTTTATTTGTTTTTGTCCTCTCTGATGAAAACATGAAGCCATCAAAATTAATTCGACACTTGGAAAAAAACATCTGGATCATAAAAGCAACCCCTTGGAATTTTTTGAAAGAAAATTATATACTTAGACAAATTAACAAGCTTTTATTTGTAAATCAAGCCATACTGATAAGCATTAATGCATACACTTGAAGCATCTTATATTGTAGCATTAAGAGTAGCTAAGATGTCCAAACCACATATAATCACAGAAAACCATATACTACCTGTTGCAATTGATAAGGTTAGTGTTTTAATAGGTGTGGAGGAAGCATAAAAAATTGAAAATAAATTCCGTTTTCTACTGACACAGTATAAAAGCGAATCGATGACATGGCTGCTGGTGTTTGTGATCAGATAATTCAGCCAGTGAGTTCAAGTAAATTTTTTAGTATTCAATTTGATGAATCAACAGATGTGGCAAGCATTTCTCAATTCTTATACATTGTGAGGTATGAATGCGATAGGGAAGATCAATCAAAGAAAATATATTGTTTTACAAATCAATAGCTGGTCAAGTAACAGGACAGTGTCATTAATTTATTTTCTTTACATGTGTACTTATAAATGTAAGTAAAATGATTATAATAAATATTTTCTTCTCATGAAATGATTTCATTATTGTTTACCTGTAAAGTTTGTAGGCTAATTTTTCCATTCCCCTTCATATCACCATGACTCCCAGGTTGAGAAAAACTAACTGAATTTTGATTTTGTCCTGTTTCATTTTTCCTGTAATAACTTTCCTTAAACACATTACTAAAGCCTGCAGTCTACGATTTTTCCAGCATAATCCAGGTCTCTGATTCATACAACATTATCGGAAGATATACTGTTTTTATTTTGACATGCCTAGTTACTTTTCTTTTCCTAATAATAGTGTTTTTATTTTTTAGTAATTGAATATTTACTTCTTAACTCTTTCTTAGTCAATTTTTTATTCCTCACTTTCTCCAATATCATATATTGTTGTGGCAAGTTATCAAAAGTCTCCACTTTCTCCAGGTGATCCATCTGATCTCTTCCCTAACCTTTCTTAGTTTCATAATTTCTAATTGTAAAAAAAATTAATTCTTTATACTTGCCTTCATAACTTTCTTTTCCAGCAAGCTGGCACATTCTATAACAGCTTGCTGTATAATCTTCAACACTTTATGAGAACAATATTGTGATCATGATCATGAAACTGCACTATTACTGAAATGCAGTTCCAGTTACCAACCTTGTACCTAACTATTTTCTTGTATTGCTTAATAACAGAGCTCTGGGAACCTACCTAGTGACAGCTTTTTGTTCTGGCTAAATGGCAGCTTCAAATTGAAGCAGTCCTTGAACAATTAAGATGAAAAATCTGTGAGAGATTCCTTTTAGCCTTAACACTGTGACTTCAATTACAGCCTACATATGACATGCCTGTTAAGCTGAGCAAGGTAGTAGAAGGTATGATATGATAATTATCCAAGCAGGAAATATTATTAGTATGCCGATATGAGTTTTGGGACTGGGGAATTGTCCTTAGTGGTATTGTCATAAACTGAGGGTCACATAACTTGTGAGGCATTATAAAGTAGTGGCTGTAAGTGGATATTTTATTTTGATAATAGGAAGCCATAAGGGAACAGCTTTTCCACCTACATAGGGTCATAGGGTCAGTAACCCACACTGAGTGAAATTCTAAATTATTCATAGAAATAGACAAAAAAAAGGACCAGATTTAAGAGAAAAAAATCATTTGCAAGTTACATAAGAATTCATCATTTATAAAATATGTTCTAGGAGGTTTCTATTAAACATTACAGATATTCCTCTGATTAAAGTAATGAAGAGTTTATATGAGTCTGGAAATGCTTTGTTTTTTACTCATGGCTAATCAAAAATTCTTTTCTACTTTGTCTTAAAAGGAACTTGAATAATTGTTGAGAAATCCTTCTTAAATATTGAAAAAATAGGCAAAAAATTAACTTTAATTAATTAAAATAATTAAAAATTAATTAATTCTGAATAGATTTATGAGAATCCTTTACATCATTCTTGGATTGTTCTTCAGGGTCAAATATGATTTTTGTGAAAGTTCATTAACATTCTCTATCATTTGAGCATACACTACCGCTTTCATATGTTCTCACAAAAAGAAGTTATGAGGACCCATATTTCAGATCAGGTGATCTGGAATGTGTGTGATCCACTTTGGCCAATCTGTAGGTTGGAAAATGTTCTTCTATTCAGATTATGAATAATGTGGTGATAAAAATGAACTGATGTTTCATAACTTTGATAATACTTAGTCATCATTAGTGGGGCTCTCCCAAAAGTTGTGATGGCTCAATTTGAAGAAATTACACTTTTTACTAAATTCTAAAATTTCTTCTACCTCTTTCTACTATACTTGATGAGATATTTTGTACTCAAATAAATAAAAACATTGTACTATAATGTAGTAAAACAGTAGAATGATCTTACTTTAATCATTAATATTGAATTAGAGAAGAAAAGTTACTTTTACATTCATTAGATACTGATGCTGAAATGGTGATCCTGAAAGTTCTTTCTTAAAATTAGAGTGAAATCACTCTTACCACTTTATTACAGGTCTATTGATTGATATTCTATTTATTTGAATATAAATACCAATGTTTCTAATTAATTTTATTGGTGGGTTATTCTAAAATATTAAATTTATAAAGACTTACAGCTTTTTCTTGAGGAGTTTTATGTTCATAACCTCCTACAGGATCATCAGTAATGTAGAAAGGATGAAATTTGGCTGGTGTTTCAGGATCAAGACCTCCTTCAACTACAAACGTGTATGTTTTTCCTCTTATAACATTAATCTCAGGAATTAATAGTCCATTTATGTAAAACGAAATACCCCATCCAACATGTCCTAAAACAAAGATTAGTTATAATGATTACACTGTCATCCTATTTAATAAAGCATTTCAGTTGAAGAAACAAAATTATAGTAAATTTTTTTCTCAAGAGTACTCACAAAGTAATTTACTGATCTCCATGATGAAGTGGTAACATCATCTCGGCTAGCATCTTGGCCTTTCATTCAGAGATCCCAGGTTTGAATCCTGTTCAGGCATGGCATTTTTTCATATGCTAAAAAATTCCATCTACACATCCCATGTACAAGCTTCAAGTGTATGTGGCAATATCATTAAGCAAAGAAAAAATCTCTCTACTAGTTGTTAAAAATGTATTAAACTGTTGGAATTTAACTTTTTGAAGTGTATTTAATAGTTACCATAACTAGCTAACTAGTTAGTAAAATCCCACTGTATTAGTAATTGCCATTTTAATAATTAGTAAAATATTACTGTTGTAATATAAAAAGGTGCTACTGCTCAACTCTGAAAGGTCCTTTGGAAGAAAAATTTCCTTTATTTTCAAAGTGAGTCATTTAATATGATTAATGTATTAAGTTTTGTCATGTTGTTTAATGAAATATATTACTGATCTAAAAAGTAGAACAATAAAAAGTACTGTTTCAAATATGAAGCTATTAAATATGAAGATATTTTTAGTTAAAAATGTACCTGTTATTGCTGAATAACCACGTTTTCCTCCAGTGGGACCCATCTGTGCATAAAAAACACCATCCTCTGGCTCATTGCATTGTATTGGAGGAATATCCCATACATCTTTCCTGGGAGGTACAGGTGCTGGAGGAGGTACACTCTTGTATGTTGTAACTTCATCTCTCTATAAAACAAAATTAAATTAAACTATTGAAGTAGGTCAAAATTATCAAATGTTACATTCATGAAGATATATTATATGCTACATTTTATTGCATATAAATATGATATTTAAATATCCATTTTCATTGGTTTTTAATTCACTAATACTTAATAAAAATGCCATGTATTTTAACTGTTAACAATCTGGTATCAGGATTTGTTGTGGTCTTAATTATGGTAATTAACTGTACATCAATTGTAACAATTATACACATCAATTTATAAACAGTATTTATAGAATATTTCATTAGTACAGTGCACGTATCCATAATTTTTGTAAGAGTGTTTTATCTAATTTGGCTTAATGCAGAATAAAACTGTATAATTAATTTAACTAATTATAATGTAAAATTAAGAGGAAGATAGGTGAAACAAATTAAATACGTATTAGAATATAAAAATAGGAAAAATATAGAATTAAATGATTAGTGAAAGTAAAATCAAGAACAAAGAGTACAATAAGAAAGGGAGAAAAATGAGACTAAAAAGAAGTGTGTGTGTTAATTTATGTCTTTATAAATGAGTATATGTATATATGTATGAGTGTGTATCTATATATAAAAATGTTAAGTTCGTTTGTGTACGCTTCAAAAACTCAAAATGTTCTGCACGGATTGAGCTCAAATTTTTGCACGATATATAACCCGCATCAAAGATTGTTTTCATCTATTTTTAATTTGTACATTTTTAATTTGGAAATGTAAACAAAGGAAAACCAATCAGATCAATGCAATATGGCCGCTGTCAAACACAACGACCAAATTTCTTTGAATTATATTTAACAGCTAAAACATCTGTATTTTATTTTTTTTAAAAACACGATAAATAAATTTTAGCACGATATATAACCCGCATCAAAGATTGTTTTCATCTATTTTTAATAAATCTATCTATCTATTTTTAATTTGTACAGTTTTTTAATAAATAAGAGGCTAATAAATCAGATGGAAATGTAAACAAAGGAAAACCAATCAGATCAATGCAAGATGGCCGCTGTCAAACACAACGACCCCTATGGCCGTTGCCAATGTAAACAAAATCACAACTGATTAAGTAACAAATTTCTTTGAATTATATTTAACAGCTAAAACATCTGTATTTTATAAAAAAAAAACCAAAAAAAAAACACCAAAACAAAAAGAAAAGCCACCAAGAAGGATGACTTACAGTAAATAAATTAAAACACCCAACTTTCTTATAGCCCAGATAGACTTAAGACTATGCAAACAAAAAAAGTCGAAATAACCAAATACACAGAAAATAATATCCCTACATAATGACCAAAAAATCCTTTGTTAGGTTAAATATTCACTTTTGTCTGAATTTACAGAAGGCATTTACAACGAAGCATTGATAAATATTGAAGACAAGTGCTTAGCTAATGCAAAAGTTCTTAGTCAATTGGGAATGCCAGCACCCATCCGAGCTGGGATTGCTTCATTTGATGTGGATTTACGCCGTGAACAGAGTTACAACATTGGTGATCTTCAGTCATATGTCCAATCAAACATTCCCAAACTAAGCGTGAACAGAAAGGCATTTATGATCGCATAATGCAAATGACAAATGACGGAGTTGGGAGGACCTTCTTCTTGGATGCGCCAGGAGGAACTGGGAAAACTGGGATTGATTCTAGCAACGGTTCGATCAAAAAATGACATAGCCTTAGCTCTTGCTTCGTCTGGAATAGCTGCGACATTGTTACCAGGTGGAAGGACTGCGCATTCATCTCTGAAGTTGCCATTAAACATGCAAATCATCGAGACTACCACGTGCAATATTTCCAAAGCATTCTGTATGGGAAAAGTATTACAAAAATGTAAACTCATTGTTTGGGATGAATGCACGATGCCACATAAAAAATCGCTTAAAGCTCTTGATCGATCGTTACGAAATTTGTGTGGAAACGTTTCAACCATTCGGGAATGCTTTGCTCGCAGGAGATTTTAGGCAAACATTGCCTGTAATTTCTCGATCGACACCAGCAGACGAAATAAATGCTTGCCTGAAATATTCAACACTGTGGCGACACGTACGTACATTGCAGTTGACTACGAATATGCGTGTCCAGTTGCAGAATGATCCATCAGCTGAGGTATTCTCACGACAGTTACTGGACATTGGAAACGGACAGCTGCCAGTCGATGAGACGGCTAGACGAATATAATTTCCTGATAATTTTTGTAATTTAGTAACATCGAAAGAAGAACTGATCGAAAAAGTATTTCCTGATATTCAAATTAATAATAGAAATCACGATTGGCTCAGTGAACGAGCTATCCTGGCCGCAAAGAATAAAGATGTCTATCAACTTAATAATGCTATTCAATCCAGCATTCAAAGTGAGGAAATTACATATAAGTCGATAGACACCGTTGTGGAAGCAGATGAAGTAGTTAATTATCCAACGGAATTTTTAAACTCACTTGATCTGCCAGGGATGCCACCACACATACTAAAATTGAAAATAGGTGTGCCAATTATCCTGTTCCGGAATATTAATCAGCCAAAACTGCAACGGCACGCGACTTGCAGTTAAGAAATTGATGAATAACGTAGTGGAAGCAACGATTTTAACGGGGCCTTTCAAAGGTGAAGATGTCCTCATTCCTCGAATACCCATGATCCCGACCGATACACCATTTCAATTTAAAAGACTGCAATTCCCAATTCGATTGGCATTTGCAATCACAATCAATAAAGCTCAAGGTCAATCTTTAAAATTGTGTGGTTTAGATTTAGATGCGGATTGCTTCTCACATGGACAACTGTATGTGCGTGTTCCCGAGTCGACAAACCAGATAGCCTTTATATCTATGCAGACAGTGGAAAAACAAAAAATATTGTATCCACAAGTATTGCAAAATTAAACTTCTATGAAACGTATGCTTTGTTTTGTTTCTCATTTCTCATCCATGCAACCACAATGTGCCACAGCGAAGCATGGCGGGTACAGCTAGTATATATACATAGTGTGTGTGTGTGTTTATTTATGAATAAAAAATAAATTTGTGATAGAATAAAATTCAGAAGTGAATTGTGTTATTAAAAATTTGTACCTATGCATGAAAGTTCAAACATTAAGTAATATATATAAATGATTCTAAGTACTGCAGTATTTGAGAAAATATGTAACAATACATCAACCTATTTACTGACTAGTAATCTAAATTAACATATATTATAAAAAATATACATTTATTATAAAGCAACTTGGTATATACATAGTTTAAGATTTTAAGATTAAAAACAGTTATTAAATTAAATAAATAGCAAAAGGAAATAATAAAAGTTAAAGGTATTTACACTTTTAGTCTGAAAGGTTTACTTTTTAATTTAGATTTATAATTAATTTTTTCAGCAATGTTATGCATGTGAATCAGCCAAAAACAAATTTCATAAAAGTCTAAATCTCAATTTTCCAGTTAACAATGTAATCCATAGCAACTACATTCCAAGATATGTCCCCATTGGGAACTACATTGATCGTGGAACACCTCTGAGGAAGGAACTGAATCATGATCTTAAAAAAATATTTTGATTCTTATTTTTGCATGTATTTACTGATAAGTTTTTTAAATTACTTAAAAGTTTAATTACGCTTAAGGTTTAATTTGTTATGCTTATCTGTAGTATTACACCTATATTGCATACTATAATGTCTGATTTGTGAATGTAACAATTGAACTTTTAAAAAAAGTAAAGCCAACAATATAAAGTACTATTCAATTTTTGAAATTTTAATTTTTAAGACACTAATTAGTTCTCAATTATTTAAATCAAGAATTAGTAACTTGTTGGTAGTCTTGTTGGACTTTTTGTCTTAGTCTTACTTAAATTTTAGCTTTTTGAATCTAGCACCAAATTAAAGGTAGTGAATACTTGTTATTTCAATTTTTGAAATCATTTCATTTTCTTGTTCTTTCCTTGCGTTCCACAGAACAGCATCAATGCTTGATCTGAACTTCAGCAATGTATCTTCCAGGAAGTTCCAGGTCCTGTCAAGTATGACACACAAATGTCATACTTCTGGTGCCCTGATTTGTGATCAGTATTTTTGTACAGTACCACTTCTTTCTATTCTAAAAATCTTTTTTCTTGGATTGCAAAGTTTCCTATTTTCCTTGGATGTTAAATTTTTTTTATACTATTGTATCTTCTGTTCATGTAAGAATTTCAGTTCAATAATTTAATTTGTGCTGCGTCACTTGTATGTTACTATAATCTGTTCTAAATATGTCCTGTGTCTCTTTACTATAACGAGAATTGGTATTGCCATTTTTTATAGAAATGACTTTCATTTTTAGACTTTTTTTAGTTGGAAAAATCGTTTTGTAATGGCTGGCAGTAGTTTAAAGCTTACAAATAGCTTATAACAAGTTGTTTCCATTTTTTAAGCAGTTACTAATAAAAACACAATCCGAAAGATCCAGGTAAGCCGAAAAACATAAGCTGAAAGATCTAGAGAACACATCAACGTGCTGGTAAGGTGGATTATATTAATTGTTAATTTATTTATTTAACATATCAGTGGTCCATTTTTAAGAAATTAATTTTTTAATATGAATAGATATAAAAAATTTCTGAATGAAACAGGGCATTTTGTAAGAAAATCTAAAGCTGAGAAAGTTACATTTTAATAAAATAAAAAAATAACTACCATTGAACATGGGTTAAGCTATGAAGAATGTGGGAGTATGTACTATTTTTTTATTTAAATCTAGACTGTAAATTATTACTATACATCAACTGAACAAAAAAAAAAAAAAAATTACTGTCTCTACTGGATTCTTTTGATGTACATAAGAATATTAGTATTGTTAATAGAATTTTAGTTTTTTAAAGTTTCCTTCGTACAGTATTGAAACTACTTTTAGTATGTAAAGTATTTATGTTGTAGCATGAGGTAGAACAAGAAAAATCTTTTCTTTCATATTTAAAATAAAGATTATGAATATAAGAAATACTTACACTTTTTGTGTTATGTTTAGCATTGCTGATTCCATGAACATTCACTTCTTCTTCTTCATTTCCAGACATTGCTGCAGTTGCATCTTGCTCAGGAATTGGACAGTTCCATGCTGGTTGTCGACCAAAATCAAGTAGGATAAGGTCTGTAAAAAGGGATTAAATTTAAAAACTGTCATAATTACTTTATAAAATTTCCTACTGATTTTGTTTTTTAAGTCTTTATAAAATTTATTTTATTTTGTGTGGATTTGTTAAAAGGTTGGGATTGCTGACTATGGCATTTTCCTAATTCAGTGTTTGCTGGTTAAAATTAGATGCAGATTGTCAAAGTTTGTAGTAAGATGGGTCACTCCATGACCACCTTACTGCAAACAACACAATTGTTTACTGATGAGTGAGGTAATTATATTCAGTTGTGGTGCTCTCTGAATTGTCATTTTGTATACTATCAGCATTGAAATGAGTTGTCTCCTCTTGCCTCTCTTTAGAAGAAAAATAATAATTTAATTTAGAACAATAATAATATAGAATCCTCTGAATTGAAACATTTTCTGAAATTATACTTACTCAAAATCTGCATTTTAATAGAGGCATTTTTTTTTTGCTCGTGGACATCTGTGAAAGATTACATTTATCACCATTTTTGTTCAGTTTCTCAAAAACAATAAAAACTGGAGACTTAGAATTTTCACTAGTGTTTTATATCCCATTATCTGCTAATAAAAGTAGAAAATGATATAAGTGTAAAAGTATCACTTAAAAAAGAGATTAAATCCACAAATTTTATAGATTTTTTCAAAGTATAATTGAGGTATTTGAATTTAATGAATATATTCAGTTCTGCTTAAGTTTGTAGAAAAAGGTCTGAATAATAAAGCAAATCCATGAGTCTGTCAGTTACAGATGAAAAGGCAGAAAATTGTGCATATATAAAAAATTAAATTAATTGGATTGTATCTTCTTTTTTTCTGTTTAGCCTAAGGAACCACCTTCAGGATTACTTCAGAGGATGAATGAGGATGATATGTGTGAGTGTAAATGAAGTGTATTCTTGTACAGTCTCAGGTTGACCATTTCTGAGGTGTGGTTAATTGAAACCCAACCACCAAAGAACACTAGTATCTATGATGTAGTATTCAAATCGGTATAAAAGTAACTGCCTTTACTTCAATTGGATTATACCTGGGGCTTTTTTTATAGATTTAAAACTGAATCTCAGGGTGGAGATAGTGCGTAGAGTAGGAACTGGCAATTGTGTCCTACTACTGATAGGTGGCAACTCATTTCATGTGCTAGTCTAGAGACTCTTATTCAAGATGGTGGACAAGTGTGGATGTGTATACGGAACAGCATGTGGTGATGAAATTTTTAGTGAAGAAGGGTGTAAAATCAGCTGAAATTTACAGAAGACTTCAGTCACAACAGTGATGAGACACTGAGATGAATGATGAGACACTCAGCTGCAAGACATTTGAATGGTGCAAGTGTTTCAAAGATACGTCTGTCACTGTTATGATACTGAGTATCCCTGTTATGGTCGATCCCAGCTAATGGCAGTTTTTCCTGGGAACATTCAACGTGTTGAACAGCTTATCATTGACAATCATCACATAATCTGTCAGGAAATTGAAAGGTGTGTAATCTTTTGTTAGGAACAGTAAACGCAATAATTGATGACCATTTGCTGTTCCAAAAAGTGAGTGCGTGCTGGGTTCCAAACAGCTTTCTGCTTTTGGCCGGCACAGAAGAATTGAGGTCTGTACTAATTTGAAGGACAGCTATGACAAGGAAGGCCAGTATTGCCTACATCGCATCAACACATGTTGTGAGATGCGTTATGTGATGTTATGAAACATGGGTTTACCATTTCAAACCAAAATTGAAGTGAGCAGAGCAACAAAGCAGTGGAAACATGTGGACTCATCACTGTCAAAGAAATTTTGTACAATTTCATCAGCAAGTAAAGTTATGGAAAATATCTTCTGGCACAAACATGGGATTATTCACATGGAGTTTTTGCCTCATGGTGTCACTCTCAAGAATGAATATTACTATCGTGTTCTACATGATGTGCATAAGAATCTATGGAAGAGAATCTACATTACAAGAGATCAGCTGGGAATTATTACCACATCCCCCTTATAGTCCAGACTTAGTGCCAAGTGATTTCCACCTGTTTGGATCTCTATAGAATTCCTGGGAGGTCAACATTTCCACAGTGATGATAAAGTGAAGTAGGCTGTCCTAGAATGGTTCAGAAATACTGACAAATCTTTCTATGCCAAAGTCTTCCAGGCATTAATTAAATGCTGGGATAAATGTATAACTGCAGCAGAAGGTTATATGGAAAAATAAATTCATTTCCACTCCTTGAAATTTGTTCGTCTATTTTTTTTTCATAAAGTCCCATATTGACTTGTAATGCCCCTTGAATAATAGCAAAGGAATACTGGTTAAAGGAGAGATGTAACAAGAAAGAGAAAATATGATTACTGGAAAGACAGATGTAACATTGAAAATGTCTGAAAATAACCCAAAATATACTAATATCAGATTGTAAATGGAACACCTTTGTTGCAGAAAAAAAATTAACAGTTAAAAAATCTAACAAGTAGAAATACATAAAAGGATTCTGCAGAGGAGAAGGAAACTGATAATGATTTCAATGAAGATTGTACACCTTGATCTGAATCTGATAGGTGTCCCTAAGATTTAAACAAGAATAAAGTAGAAGATTAATGATAAGTATATCCAAAGATGTTTTCCCAGTTTCATAACTTTTGCATACTAATTACCATAACCTACTTGTGCAATAAAGGAGATTACTATCTGAAGCACTATGCTTTGACAGAAGTAGAGAAAGAATAACAGAAGTAGGTATGAATAAGCTTTATGTATTAATATGAAAAATGTATGAGATTTGTTTACAAAACCAAAGAAAGAAGAAGCAAATACATTTCAAACAACAATATTATCCCCTTCAAAATAGTTACCTTGGGCAGCTATACACCGGCAGAGTCATTGTTCCCACTCCTGGTAGCAGTGCTGGAAGGCTTCAACTGGTAGGGCTTTCAACTGGTCGGTCACAGTCTTTTGAATGTTCTCCAGAGTTTCAAAATGACATCCTTTTAAGACATGTATCAATTTCGGGAAAAGGAAAAAGTCACAAGGACTCAAATCAGATGAATATGGGGGTTGAGGAACTGTTTTGAGGTCAAAAATTCCCTGATGGAAATGGCCATGTGACACAGGGCAATATTTAACGAAAATAAATATTAACCATCCTACCCATAATTAATCAATAAACCCATTACAATAATACAACAATCACAAACTGATAATAATCATACTAATAGTCATATTAATGAAATTTCGTCCACATTCCTGCTAATTTTAACTTAAATAAGTTACTTATATTTATGTGTTGTTCATTTATTACAGAACAATGCCACATCAGGACAACGACTGTCGGATCCGCTAGTATATATATATATATATATATATATATATATATATATAAAACAACTATGGCATCAGTTTATATGATATTAATTTTGGAGGCAGGATTAAAAAAATAAAGCTACCTACCTGATATCTGTATACATGAAGAAAGCATTTCATAATGTAGAATGGAATAAAATATTTAAAATCTTAAGAAAATCAGTATTTAAATAAAGGGAGAGAAGAGTTGTTTATAATCTATATAAAAATCAGGTTGATATCTTAAAGTAAAATAAGGAAGGCAAGTTTTAATTCAGAAAGGAATGAAGCAAGGATGTAGTTTTTTCCTGTTTCTTTTCAACTTGTAGAAGCATTACATTAATTGTAGGAAATATTTGAGTGGAGTAACTATTTAAGGAAAAAATATAATTCTTCATATTTGATAGCAAAATTGTTATTTTTGTGAAAACTAAAGATGAGTTAGAAGAAATACTGAATGGCATGAATTTATTTCAAGAAGAGAACTTCAATTTGAAAATAAAAAAGAGGAATACAAAGCAGTCTGATGGAAGGAGGATAATGAGGAATGGCACATTAAGGAAAGGGAAGACACCATACCAATCCAGCAATACTTTGTAAAATATCGCAATAACTTGCAAGTTATGGATAAAGTAATTCAGGCTCAAAAGGAGACTGAATAAGAAAGGACAATTTTCATGCAGAAAAGAAATCTGGTAATATCAAATAAAGATTTAAAAATCAGAAAGAAACTTTCAAAAATATTTTTGTGGAGTGTAGAGCTTTTTGGCAGTGAAACATCGACAAAAGAAAAATAATAGATGCCTTTTAGATAAGGAGTTACTAGAGGATGTTGAGAATTATTTATGTTGATAAAATTTTAACTGAAGGAGGTCTTAGAATTAATTAGAAAAGAGAAAAAGTTACGGCAGACCTTCTAAAGAGATGAACTAGGTTGATGGGGCATGTGTTAAGAGATCCAGGTTTTGTTAATTTTTTTCTTAAGCAAGTAGAATATAAAAACTGGAGACAAAAACTGGAATATGTAACACACATAACTGGGGATAAGAGTGTAGTATGTTGAAGTTAAAAGATTACCACAGAACAAAAAGGAATGGCAAGCAGTATCAAACCGATTCATGATTGCTTATAATCAAATTGATTCATGACTCCAAAAAAAAATTTCTGTTTGTAACTGTCTCAATTATAAATAAACTAATTATATATTGGTAACTTGTTTATATGTGTCAAAACAAATATTATCATATATTAAATTAAACAGAGTTTTTTGAAATTAGCTTTTTTCTAATTTTGTTTTTCATATGCAAATTCTTAAATTTGTGCATCATATACACTTAGATTGTTTATAAAATTAATTAATGTTTGAAGGAGAAAAATAAAGATCAGAATAGAAAAGAGTGCACTGGGCTGCAAAATTATTAATGCTGGCTCTATATGAGACAATAATTTTTTTTTGATATTACAATCTTAATACCTTTTTTGATATTACCTTCAGAATTCTTCTGTAAAACCATGTATCAACCATAATCTTTGCAATTATGGTTTTCTGTTGACAACTTGCAACCATAAATTGCTCCACACTAACAGACATTTTTAAATATTCATAATATCTTTATAATAGATATCTTTAGATATAATACATATCTTACCTTACCTTATATAGATATCTTACCTTATAATAGATCTACTATAAATATATTACTTATAATTCATGTATTATATTACATGTGTATGTGTCTCCTCTTTCCAATGTATTTTTAGAAACCTATTTACATTAACTAAAATGAAATACATTAATATTAATTATATGAAATACAGAACATAATTAAAAATACACCTAGTGACAGAAAGTAAATCAACACAAATTCATTAATTAATAATCATACAAAACTAGTAACATTTTTAGGAAAGAGGTTGCTGTGTAATTTTCTAAAGTACTACGTATACAAGATTGTACATGAAACAAACAAATCACTTTAAAACACATAGTAACCCAGAAATATACAAATTAAATGGTTAAATTTAACGGTTGCTCTGAATACTTGAATGTATTTACCCACTGTTGAAGAACATACATTTGTACTACATAAAATAATGGAATCAATCTTTGTGCATTACTTCATTGAAACAGGAAACACATGTTTTCTGTTACTTCATGAAAATTTTATGTGTAGCACATGAGGACCAAGATTTCAACATTTTTAGGTAATTCAACATTGTAAAATTTAGAAAAATGCTAAATTTGACAAAAATAACATAATCAAATGTATTATTCAATCAGAAATTAAAAGTTTCCTAAACACACTAAGGTAGGGATAACAATAATGACACCAGTAATTCTGTACAGAAAGTGCTTTTTAGTAGTATTTCAAGCATATTATATATTCAGTATTATACTTATTAAACTGAATTACTTATTTAGTTATGTAAGTGTAAAAGATGAGAAAGAAAAAAATTGCATGTAATTTGATAATTTGATAATTCATAGTTATACTCTTTAATATGTATTTTAAAAAAGTTATCATGTTTTTCATGTTGATATATTAATTAAATATTGATATTCTAAAAATATGATTACTACAGAAAGAAAATAAAAGTAAAACTGATTTGAGGTTAAGTAATATCGAATAGGTATGCATGTTGGTGTATGTGCTATTAGGATTACAAGTATATTTCTGGAGAGGGAAAAAGAACTAAAAAAAAATCTTTGTAGTAGTAGCTGGTAAAAAATATTTACAGAATGTACCAAGTCAAACAACATTATGGAAGTATGTATGTAATACAGTATAAAATATGAACATGATCTTACCTTTTGAAGTGATACTATGGTAAGACGTTTGTTGTTCTGAGTTGAGAGGTCCGACAGCCCAAATTACTGCTTGACTGCCATTGGTGAAGATAGGTTTATCCAACACATCATGTGCTCTTAAAGGTCTTTGGTATGTCACGATTGAATAACCATTAACAAGTGCTGCATTTAATAGACGAATACTATCTGTGTTTTCCTGTTAAAAATGAATTACCTCTTAATATTCTATTCACAACTGAAAAATTTTTTTTTAGTTAGTAGGAAAAATAATTCATATAATGTATAAAATTTTATACATCAAAATATTTATGGGATTTTGAAAACAGGAAATATTAATAAAAATTTATAAAAATGAGTAAATTATTGTCTATTTGCTTTATTTGATTCACTTTAATTTATGAACTTAAAAATAATGTTACTGAAATATTTATAATAAAATAGCTTGTTGAAAATGTTTTTATCTTTTCATGTACAGAAATTACTTTTTTAAGGATATTATAACTTGTTTTGTCAACAACTGTGTTTTTAATTTAATTATTTTTATTTTTTAATTCTTTCAATTGAGGAATCTGGACTGATGTTGATCTAAGGCTGAAAGATGCCTCTCAATTGATAAATTGAATTTTATTATTCTATAAAGAAGACAGTTCATTTATTATTACTGATATTGATATATTGCATTATAATACTCAAACTAACCTTGTGTTTGTTGCCTTTTTAACAATAATTGATTGAAATCAGTATCAAGTAAAAAAATCTAATGTGGACACCACATTACTTCCTTGTATGCCTATTAAATTACATATACACCATTATGGTTTTAAAATAGATTATTTTTTATACCATTATTATTTAAAATACCATTATTTTTAAAAATAGAAGTACATAAAATGTTATTTCATTAATAACTTCTGATATTTTTTCATATCTTTTTTTTTATTGTTAATATTGAAATATTATTTATTGTAAATTTTTTTTTTTACAATCAGAGGTTAATTAATAAATCAATATATTTAAATTTAAAAAAAAATTAAAAAAAAGAAAATGAATTCGGATTCGAATAGATGTGCTTTTCCCTTGTAAGATCTAAATATTTCATTAATTAAAATTTTATTTGGCTATAACTTTGGAACCAATGAAAATAAGTACCGCTTGATATATCATTGAAACGCTCTCAGTGGCTTATTAGTGCATTTAAGAAAAAGTCCAAAATCCAAAAAATTGAACAATCCATGATTGCAATCATAAGAGGAGGTGCACAGCTAGATGTCCTAAATCCAAAATTTCTACATCCTACAGCTAATCGTTTCTGAGTTATGCAATATACGTACGTACGTATGTACAGACATCAGGCCAAAACTAGTCAAAATGAATTCAGGGGTAGTAAAAATGTTTATTTCCTCTGAAATCTCAAAATTGAAATTTTTTGTGATTACAATACTCCCTTCATTTTTTTTATTTCAGCATTTAATACCAATAATTAATAGTACTATGCTTGTAAATCTTGTTTCACTTCCATTTTAAGATTCATTTTCAGAAAATATAAAAAAGTCAAAAGAAACAATTTGAGATGCAAAGAAAACTAATAATTAAAAAAATTGTTCCATCTTTTAAGTTTTTTCACCATCAATTAAAAAATAGTATTTTCTGAGATTTTTGTATTTAAAACTTCAGTCATTTCTAAATCTATAAGTACACATGAAAACCATACCAGAATTTCATGATCAGGGCAGCTTCCTCTACCACCAGCACACTGAGATTTAGACTCAAGATAACAATCAACTGCATTGCCATTAAGTGTGATGTGATCAACCCAAGCTACTGCCACGTCACCACCCACCATCTCATTACGACCTTCTTGTCCTGACAAGCCGAAGGACATGTACTCACCATCCTCTGTAATAAAGAAAACAATTAAAAACATCATGTATTTATCACAAAAAGTACAGATGTGAAATACATCAAAAGTGTTGTAAAAAATAATTTATGCAAAAAAATTATAATTGTCTCTACTTAAAGATAATTCTTGCTTTTATATTTTCTTATTCAGTCTGTTATAAATAAAAAAAAACTAAATTGATTCTTGATATCAGTTTTTTATCAATTTTTAAAAAATCTATATTTTAATAGTTTACATACTTGAAAAATCATTTATCTCCTATCTGCTCATATATGTGCTTGTTTTTTATCTGTTGTATATATATCTTTTGTTTATTTTTTCATAATTCAGCATTCTAATAGCTGCTCCTGCACAATAAGCTTAACTCAGTTATCCTGTATCAACTTATTCAGAGAACAAGAAAGTCATGATTTGGCGAATTAAAACTATTGTATAATAAAAATTGTGTATATCTCTTCTTGGACATTTTCTCTTTCATTCAGAGTAATTTTGTTGAAAGATTTGACTATTATTAATAAAGATACTATTTACGAATTAGCTTGGATTTATTAGAATATTACAGATAATACACATATTGCATGTAAACTTGTAATAAATTATGAGATTTTGATACTTATAAAAATGAAAAAATTGTTATATTTTCCATCGAAAATGAAAATTTATACTACGTTGAAAAAATGTGGCACAAAATTTTAACATTATGTCTTTATCTATTTATTCACAATAAATCTGTTGAAATAAGAAACTGTTTTTGTCTAAAAGTTAGGCATGTCTTTTATTAGGTAAAATATCGAATATAATGCATCGTTTCATAAATGAAGGAGATATAATCTGCTGCTTTACACTATCTGTCCAGGCTTTGTTATGGCCATGAGCCATGACAATCGCCCGATGTTCAAAAGGTTCTAGCCAGAAATGCTATCTCTGTCAGTAATAATGGTCATGAGCACAGCTAATCCCAGCGGTAAGCTGAATCCCAGTGGAGGTTTGTTCACTTATACTTAAGCGGGTTTGGTGTACAGCATTTTCAGCTTAATGAATCAGTCTACAGGAAACCACTTTACTCCAAACTATTCCCAAAAGTCCGCCATTGATTCTTTTTTTCTTGAGAAAGGTTATGTAATTTTAGGGAGTGAATTATGACTTGCATCTGGGTGCCTACAATCGTTAAAGTTGTGGCACTTAACATAGCAACAGTGAATTGTGAGACGTATCTGTACTCCACAAAAAAAAAGTATAATATTAGTAAGTAACTATAGCGTAATATACGTATGTTGGTATGTACTTATACTAATTGCATAAAAATGTATATAACTGCAAGTAATGTACTAGCTTAAATGTATTAATTATCTTTAACGAAGTTTCTTTGTTGCAAAATATTTCCTAAATCATGCTTTGTATGACTAGAATACTTAGCAATTTTGAAGTCAGTCTACTTCAATTTTTCAATGCACTTAAATTTTTATAAAATTACATTCATTTTAAAATGAACAAGAAAGACGATAATAGTGAAAAAAATAAAGTCGATAAAGGAATTTTATGCAATTTTACAACGCAGTAGCTCAAACATTTGGGAAATTTTCTTGTCATTTTAAGTTAGCCTAACATTCAATCAATAACTTTACAAATTTTATTGAAATCTGGGATTTGAAGGTTACTTTTAGAAAAAAGAATATTAAACAAAACAGTCGAAAGTGAAGTGATGGAATTCGTCAAGTTGTTACAGATGATTCCTTACGGTCGGTCGATAAGATCAGTAACTGGATTTTCTAAATTATGTTAATATTCCGATGTCAGGGATCATTTATGTCGCGATCTGCGTTGTAATTAAGTTCTGAATCCGATCGTGGATTTTATATGATCAAATACAAGCATCTGATTACCTCATAATCCTTAATTTAGAATTACTGGTAGCAAGAAAATAGGGCGTAAACTAGGAGAGACATCTTATCGAGCACACGTGTTACTTAGAGATTCGTCATAGACATCAATAACAATCTGAATGACATCAGAATCAGATCGATTAGTTTATGTTCGTTTATTTGGATGAATCTCAAAATATTTCGTGACGAAGCAGATGAATAAAACAAAATAATTTGTTTTTTTAACTATTTTTACTTCTTTTACTTACGTAAACAATTACGATCTGAGATTGCCTCAACCGATTGAATAGTAACTTTTTTTACGCGATTAAAGTGCAAAAGTGAAAGAATTCATACGTATTCAAACTGGAAAGAAATAAAGAAAATAATAGACAATTATACGTAATAAACACTTTTATAATAAATTATTACGTAAAAGGTAATAATTTTTTCGAAATAAAACGTTTCATTACTTAGTTTTTTTTTTCAGTAAAAGCTGAAGTCGTTGGAAGGCCGGTCGCAGTTGCCTCATCTCTTGTGGGAAAGTGAAGAGTAGATAGTATACCCCACGCTCTACAGCAAAAGCATCCCGTCTAGCTGATCAGCGCGTTATGTTACGTAATACGAGAGGGCAACCACCTGTCCCGACTTAATTCAGTTATTTAATTACTCGTATCGGTTATTTTCAGCCGATGTAGTTTTTATACGCTTTCTGTAAACAATTCATACTTTAATGAATATGCTAATCGGTATGTAACTAATAAACCAGCTACCTTTAATGGATAGCGTGAATTTTATCGTTAGCAGGATATAGTTTTCAGTTGTATGAGTCATCCTCAGGTTAATTAGTGACTTATCGAAATGGGAGACGGAAACACTCTTTTATTTAAACATTAAAATGTTTAATGAACGACACGAAATACTGTTTTAATTAATTTGTAAAAAAAATTGTCTGTATGCAATACGTAAAAAGTTCAATAATTTATATGCGGTACAAGTTTTTTAACAATTTGGTAAGGTTTTCCTCAAAAAATAAATTTATTAGAAAAACGAAAAATATCATGTACGAGCGAGAACAACAAAAAGAATTATCATAAATTATCTACTCTCTTAAATTATTGAAAAAAAAAACAAATTTACCGATTATAGTTAAGATAAATAAATCAAATTTGTATGAGTGTCTAAGCGTATTTGCATAATTTCTCGGCCAGGACGTAAATAATTTGTTCTATGCAAATTAAACTTGGTCCCTCTTTTTTGTAGCCAACTATTAAATCCGAATAAATTATAGGAAAAAAATAGTTTTTTATTTCTTAATTATTTGTTTTCTAATAAAATAAAACGCACGTTCAATTTTTCAATGGGGTTTTACCTTCATATTTTTTAAGAAAATATAAAAGGCTACATCTAAAAAAATGAATCCAGTTTTAACAATCGGTTAAAAAATTAATGTGAAAGGAACGATTTCCGTTCTTATCAGTTTCAATATAAAAAAAAGTAAATAAATAAGATAATTATTTTGAACGAGTTATTATGAAGATAAAAATGTGAAAGTATCAATACTTTTAATCTTGCAGTGGAATACTCCTGCAATTAAATAAGTTATTTTTTAATTTGATCCATTGCTTTTTTTTATTTTGTTTTGTTATTTAAAAACTAATTTATTATACGAACGAATAAAGATAATTATTATTTTCACAACTATTGACGTATTTCTAATTACCCCTAATAAATTCTAATTACCCCTATTATTGAAGTTGTTTAGTAGGGTTGAATAAAAGTAGCACTAGATTCAGGTGAATCATACAAAGGCAATTTATTAAAAAATCTATTATAATTAAAGGCATCTATTATAAAGGCAATTTAAAGTAAAAGTAGATTTTTTTATATGCCAGAATATTGGTTATAAAATTTTAATAGATAATTACATTATGCATGTGTGTGTTAGATGTATATAATGTAATTATGTATGCACAAATATATATATATATATATAAAATGTTAAATATTATACAATAACTACGCGTACATACGCTAAAATACGTTTCCTAAGTAGGATGATGGAAATGCAGTAAGAAAGGGTCAGTTAGTAGGCTACAAAGCCGATAAGTTTAGTGCAACGTAGGAATGACGGATTATACGAACAAGATGGTTTTAAAAATTATAGAAACGTTTTAAATTAGAAAAATCTATATCCTTTTTTACATAGATGTTTGAAATTCATTGTTAAGAAGCGCACTGCACTAAAAAATAATCGATAAAAAAATGTCGTTTTCTAGTCAGTAATTAAATCCGAAAAACGTTCGATAAAATAAAATAATATCTTAGGAAATTCTTTACTATTGTCTCCTAATAGTATCTTTTTTGTTTCAGCGGCAGGATATAAAAATGTAACTGCACAATAAAGTAAGTAATATATTTCTTAATGAATTTGAGAACAGTAAATTTATTTTTCGAGAGTATTCGGGTACATTTTCTTAAAGTCTGTAAGAAGTCAAGTCTGAGTAATCGCTAACATAAATGTTAATGAAAAAAATTAATCTGAATAAAAAAAAAATGCTGATTAATAGACTTACATTTTATTTTAAACATCTTAGATTAACATTATAAAAAATTCTCCAGTAGAGCTAGTTTACAAGTCGTATATTCAAAAAAATCCAATTTCTATCACGGAAGGAGAATTTAATTTACTTTTATGGGAAAAGATCCTTGAAGTTTTAAATATCTTGAATAAGAATCTAATTTAATCTAATGAGAAATGAAAACTCAACGAGATTATTCGGGAGTTGAACTCGGAACTATCATATTACCTTTTATCTCTGATAACTGAACAATCGATACAGAGCTGTTTAACTTTCACAGTGATTAAGTATTTTATTCTTACACCAAATTTTTGTTTTGTTTCGGATATTAAAGTACGTATTATTGAAATATTTGGTATTTGATAATACGGATGCCTCGAGCGATTCGACGTCATATCTAAAGAAAGTTCATGGAAATTATTTCAGAAATGTTTTTAAAGGTAAAAAATACTAGCCCTTCCTTGAATTTTAAAAAACTTCATTTCTTTAAAAGGAGAACGATTGAAACTAGAGGTAATATTCTGTACTACCTGTGGATTTTCGTCTTCACTATCAAGAGTTTTTATGTTCAAGTCAAAACAGACTGTGTTACTCAATTTCTATTTTGCTGAAATATATCCATAAATCCTGATAATTTGAATCGTTTATTGCATCAAAATATATTTTATTTGTAGATATGTTTTAATTCAATAAAAAGATAAACCGCTAAAAAAATAAAGCTTAATCATAATTATCTACGAGCAATATATAATTTTCATTTAGTTATTAGTTGCATTTTATGCTATTCCGTACATATTAATATATTAGCCGGCCAGATGAATTAAATTACTTTGTACATTACTTTAAGAACAAACAAATTCCTTTCATAAAAAAAATCCTTTAATGATGTAATAATTATTAATAATACGTTTTACTCGTAATATAAACAAACACTACAATTTATATAATGTTGTAGATAAATTACGAATTAAAATTATTTTAACTTTATTTATCATATCGATTACTTTTTCAAGCGACGATAAAGTTCATCTTAAAATAAATTAATCTAATGAAATTCTGTAAACTTTTACGATGCGTTAGATGAGATAATCCAGAGTAGACTTTCAAGTCAGGATCTGGGACACAGGACTAGTTTTTCCAGTATTCTTATGCGTCGCAGGATTTAACTTTCACTGTCTCCCAAGGACATCAGCAGGGTTAACTTCTTTGTTTTTTCCAACAAAATTATCCTGATTATGTTAACTATATGGATATATATGGAAGTTTAATTATTGAACTCGTGTATTTTTTAATAACTTTTTTCAGCGGGTTAATGAACCAGAAATCAATATGAACAAATTTTTATCAAGTAAATATAATTCATTAAAAATACCCTGTAAAATTTAATTGTAAATCTGCGGAAGAAACTTGCAAAAATTTCCATAGAAGTTTAAAAATTATTTATAATTACGTAGGAATTGATCGTAAAAATATGTATACTTATCTTAAAAACTTCATTAATTATACACCGAAAACGTTCGATAGTTAACTTCAAAATTTTTATGATATTACTTCAAATTAACATTTTTGTGAACTGATCTACTGTGATACCTACGAACAGTTAAATTGTGTGAACTTTATTTCCAAATAGTGTCAGTGTTAATAACATTTGTTCTTTGACCGCGATCACGTGTCATGTCTACGTATTTATATTTTTAAAACCCACGGGCTGGTCTAGAGGTTAACTCGTCGTCGTAAATCAGTTGTTTAACAGCTATTTTTCGAAGTTGAAGGTCTGAGGTTCAAATCATTTTTTTTTTGTTTAACCTCCGGATCCGCAGTCAAGCGATTCTTTCCGCAGATGATGAGGGAGTGTTTTGTAGCGTGTGTGAAAAAGCCATGCCTGACCGGGATTCGAACTCAGGACCTCCGGGTGAAAGGCCGAGACGCTACCACTCGCGCCACGGAGGCCGGCATGAGGTTCAAATCCTAGAAAACATTACTTGCTTTTATACGGATTTGAGTATTAGATAGTGGATGGGTGTAATTTGGTGGTTTGGGGTTCAATTAACCACTACCGTCTCAGGACTGGTCGACTTGAATGTACAACAAGACTACACCTCATTTACATGTCATAATACCATCCTCATCTCATTGGGCCGTGGGAAGTTGCTATTTTAAAAATATTCAAAAAAATAATTTTTGATATGATTTATTTCCTTTGATATGGTTCATTTTTCCTGAAATTGAAAAATTTTCACAAATGAGCTTTTTTATTTATTATTATTATATTTGTAAATTATCCATACTTTTTTAAAACTGAAATAATTACTTTCGAAACTTTTAGCTACCTGTTTTTTTGTCGGTACTATTTATTAACAACATTATTATTTAAAAGTGTTTTGTTGAACTACCTTCGGAAAAACAAAAGATATAATTTTTAAAACGTATCACACATACAGGATTACAAGCGTAATGAGATTTATTTGAATCCAAAATATATTTATGAGATAAAAAGAGAAAAGGTCACAAATAAAACTACTGGAAAAGTTTAAAAATTTAATACCTCTAATTTCATACTAACTCATCAGTTAGATGAGTCGCCCAGCTTCATACAGAACAATAAATCTGACCTTCTTATGGGATTTTAAACACTGTATCTTTACAAGTATAAATGAATAAAAATAAATAAAATAAAAACACTTAGTACAGTATTAACATTGTATTAACTGTAAAACACATAGTATTAACTTACATTAATATTCAAACATATGTCTGCGAAACTTTATTACAAGTATAGTACTGACCAAACAAACATTTTGCATGAAATGCAATTTGTACTAAGATAAAATAAACTTTTTAACCTGGTAAGTACATAATAAAATTAAAAGATTATTTTTAAACTAATAACGTTACATTAATTTAAAATTAACCAGGGGCTGAGAGGTAGCGTCCTCTGCCTTTAGTGTGAAAGGTTCTGGGTTCGAACACTGGCCAAACATGGCATCTTTCGTACGTTAAAAATCTCCATTTCATATTACCATGTACAAACTTCGAGCTTATGTAGTGAATTAAAAAAAAGTGTTTATAAACGCAGTAAATAATATTAAAAAAATTAAATATATATATTAAACCAACAAAATAATAATATGGTGATATATATATTACAAAATAAATCACAATTCAGAAGGTAATAAAGACAATTATTTAAGTGTATATTTACGCAAAACGTAATTCGATAATTCAGTACTCGTATAATATAATTCAGTATACGTATTCGATAATTCAGGTTTTTAGTTATATTTTGAACGTTTTAATTGATATTATTTAAAATGTACAGGAGTCATCGACCGGAGTTTTTTCCTGACAATCATGATGTTCACTTTTCAGCCAGCTCCTATGGTGAAATGTTGTCACTTGAAGAGCGAATAATCCAAGGAGAATTCGTCTAATGATGAGATATCCTTTCAAAAGATCAGATGTGTTAGCGTACATGAATACGTGCGCTTGCACGTATCACATCGTATTCAGAAAATTTAAGTTAGGTTAACAGTAATTAAAAGGAAACGTTTCTTAAGTTTTCACTGTGTCGGGAATGCGGCAGACGTTTAGCGCTAGTCTTTCCGTTAGGGGTTGATAGTTTGAAGGCCCGGTGAAAAACGGTTGCATTTTAATATTAAAGGCTCATCAATACCACTATTCTGTTATCGGATTGTAATTAACAATATATCTTTTTGGCGATCCACGGAGCTAATGAGCGCAATGGATCGATTTATTACACGAAGAAGGAACGCAGCTAGCGTATAGGTGCCGAATCAAGAAAACTGCACTATGTATGTCTCAAGATTTCCCCTCGCACGAATCAATCGATGAATTTAGTTTTCTTTCAGTTATTTTGAAGAAAAAGCAGTGAAATAAAATCGCTAATAAAAATACCAATCACTAATAAAATTATTATTGACCGATAATAAAATAAGATCACTTATGAAGGGAATCGTTCAAGCGCTTTTTAACTCACGGGTTGTAATGTAATGAGAGTAGAGTAGTTAGTTTGATGATATAGCTAAAGAATAATAGACCTTATTTAACTTTCGATTGAGAAATAGTAAAATACCGAACATAGCTTCATGAACTATAAAGATCGTTTTTGTTTGCGTCTTCGATATTTTACTCTATTGCGACGAAAGATATGGGTGTGTTCTGAGACTAAGATACACGCCTCCAAAACAAGCGATAGAAAGGCGTTCCTCCTATTGTTGTTGCCGTTTAGCAGATGCGTAGGGAGTCAAAAATGCATTCTTATGCAACGTTTTAATTCGTTACGTGAGTTATTGCGATAATTTCTCTCATCATTAGCATCAACATACTCGCCTTAAATACGATATATATCGAATACGGAAAAGGAAAGTATATAAATTGTAATTTCTGTCGAAATATATATATATAATAAAGAGAATAAATCACGATTCGAATATGAATAAGGTTGCATCGAGTAAATAAAATAAAAAAGTTAAATCTTTATCATGTTTATTCTGATCTATTCGAATAATTATTGATAGCTGAAACGAAACACTTATAATTTATGTTCTTAAAATGGATGTGTTGTATAACACCTCACATTAGATTACATTTTACAAAGATGATGGTATTATATCAGTAATCAGTCCTAAATAATGAGCTTATTTGGAGGTAAACATAATTTTTTAATGGTTATTGTATGAAATAACCAATAAAAAATTAACCAAAACACACGAGGATTTAAATAAACTTTATCGACTTCACATTCCACTATTTTTGCTGTCTTAGGATACATTAAATTTGTTATTTAAATTAAAAGGACTAATTTATCAAGTTTATTATTAATGCATGATTAGGCGTTTTAATCGTAGATAAAATATTACTTTAAATCCGATGTTTCAGCAGAATTTTTTTTTCAATCGTTAACTTTTCAGTCTTTAAGATTTTTTGCTCGGTATAAAGTAAAAATTAAAAAAAAAATATTGCATACCGGAATAATAAATTTGTTGTATACTACATTAAAAATTAAAATACCTTAAAAGATTTTTCTACCTTATTCTTGATTTTATTATTTCGAGTTCGAGTTAAACCATCGTGTGTGAAAGCATTATAACACTAAAATACTATGATTTTTAAGAATCGTGATATAAAGTGAATCGGAAGTATCATTAATTTTGTTAAAAGTAAAAGTAACCTGTACTGACTTTGCCGTAACGATCTGTAACTTCTAGTTCCGGTATTAGTCATCTATACGCCTACTTACATAAATTATTCAACTTGTAGTTAAAAATACCAGCTATTAACGAAGTGAACCTTTCCAGAGAAGCTAGTTCTGAAGAATCGAGATATCATTCCTATATAATCGATAATATAGATTTTATGTGCCTATATGTCATATACGAGTAGATAAGACTATAAATTTGAGCATTTAGGATTTTTAATCGTCTTTGATCTGATAATTTTTATATTTAGAAAGTAATTTTTATTTAAGAATTCGACTATTTTATCGTAATAGGGAAGTTTACATTTTAAAGATTTTATTTCATTTTATGCTACACCGGCTGTAATGGTAGAATTTTTTAAAGTAATCATCCACGTAATATTACTGTAGGGTCGTTGAGGAGAAATACCATAAAACATTGCTTCGAACCAAATAAGAAAGATAAAAAGATAGAGAATTTTTGTATTCCATTAATTATTTACGTAGTCATTACTAGTTGATGTATCTACTCCGAAGTCACTTCAGACATCTTCAAAGAGATTTTTATTGAGTTAAAGAGTGTCTCAGTTTCGTATCAAAGGAGTTTTGCTTCTGGTAAGTTTTCTAAAACCTCAGAATTTAAAAAGTATTTCATTAACGCAGGGAGTATACTGTAATTCATTAGATATTGTTGAACTGGATAGATACTTATAGTTCTGCTCTAAGCCGTGGGAATCTTAATAGAGAACCCTCACTCTCACTTTAGAACCCTCACTTTTACAGTCACTGAAAGTAAGATGCGTCGTAAATTTCACTTCAGCGTGTTCAGAGCGATTTTAATGTAGCTTTGTAAATCGCTAACTTAAAAGAGCTCAACAGAATTTGAACACCTTACCGACAGGCAGCATGATATTATTGCTTTAGTTTAACCTCCAACAATTGCTTCTTTAAGGCTTGTTCCGATCTTGTCGTCGGGTTAAGATAACGTTCTTTGTTGTTTTGTGGGTGAGGTTGATCGAAGAGAATTGTAAGATGATAAATTTGACTACATAAGATGAATTTCTTTCGTAACGGTTGTTAACGTATAACTTATAAAAGCTACTTTGAAATCGTGCTATCTTCATTACAAAATTATTAGTAAAAATATGATTGGCGAAATTTAGGTAAAACATTAACGAAAAAATTTAAGGGGAATGATTTTTAATAAGCAGTCCTAACGTTTTCGTAAGACTTATATCTTAATATAAGCTGATTTTTCTGCCGATTTTTCATCCAGAAATTTAAATAATAAACTAAACATTCTATATAATTTGGTATTGCCCGTTATTATGAAATAAATAAGAAGGTAAATGAATCTTGTATACACTGAAAATTAACAATTTATTTACTGCAACAGATAATTTGTAAATGTAGATGCATTTTGTAACAGATGTATACTTGGGATCAAAAAGTAAGATTCTTATGATTTTTCATATCATTTTATATAGTGAGTTTCTTGCGTTATTGTAGAATAATATGACTAGCGCTATGGTTTTGTTGCCGATCAAGTTATGCGTTAACGACGTACCATCGTATGTTAAGATGCTACAATGAAGTTTATACGTGTTTTTTTTTCGCTGAAAAAAGGACGACAGAATGAAATATTTCACAGAGTGAAATACAGACCGACAGAGTGGTATTTAAAATATCACAGTAATTCTCCTTAGGGAGTAACTCTCCTTAGGGAGAGTTAGATAAAAAATTCGAATTAGACTGAGAGAGGATTGTTACTGAATCATAAAAGAATAATGATGATGTGTGCAGAAAAGGTTTAGGGTTGGAATGAAATCAAGCACAGTAAGTTGAAGAGAAACTAAACGCTGTAAGAAATAATAAAAAAACTCAAATCACAAAAACTCTTTCAACTCGAGAAAGGATTTAAATACGTATAACGATTTCAACAATCGGTTCCGTCTTAAAGATTATTAAATTACAATTAGTTACAGACCTATTAAATCTAGGCAGAAAAACAAGGAATAAAAATATTTACGCAGATAATCTGGGAAAAAGAAAATGAATGCAAATATCAGTACTGAAAAAGGTATCAAAAAATATTCTTTTAAAAAAATGTTCTTGTATTAAATAGTACATGTTAAATTGCTTCAGCTATCTCACTGTTGTATTATGACGTGAAAAACTACTAGAAATTGTGTCAGATGTTTGAACCGAATTAAAACAAAAAATGATAGAGTTTAAAGAAACATCTTATTTAATTTTCTTTATATGGAAAGGTTACTGAACTATTATTTCTTCAGCTTAAATAATAAAAACAAGAAAGAATCCGAGTTGAAATGCACTATCATTCCACTTTCCCCATCGTCTTTATGTTAGAATTATACTGAATTACTTGTTATAATTAAATGATGACTTTTTCAGTAACAAACAATTCAGTATAAGGACATCATGTACATAATTCTATAATTTTTTTTGCAAAATTTTCGTGTGAGAAATAAATATGGTGAAAAAAAGTTTGCTTAATCAAATGTATAAGTATAAATTATTAAAATACTTTTAATTATTAAAAGTATTAAAGTATTTAATAGTTAAATTAAAGAATTTAATTAAACGGATTTAATTATTATTTGGAGTATGTAAAACAAATTGTTGGGGATGTAGGATGTAGAGGGTATACTGAAATGAAACGACTAGCACTAGATAGGGAATCTTGGAGAGCTGCATCAAACCAGTCAAATGACTGAAGACAAAAAAAAAAAAAAAAAAAAAAATTATTATTTATCATTACTTTTATTAAAATACTTTTTAAAATAAAGCCGACATAAAAAACACTAATCGAGTAGAAAAATAATTTTTCAATTCTTTAAATTTCGGTTGGAGTCAGCGTCAAATTAAAAACTAAAAATACCAATTTATTTACATAATTAAACGTTATTTAAATTAAAAGATTATTTTAGGTAAAACTACAGAACAAACGCCACTCGTAAAAAAACAATTTCAGGATAGAAAAACCACTTCTTTATAGAAATAATAAACGGAAAGCGGTTAATTAAATATTACTTAACTTGAGTTAAGCTGTCTGGAGTGCAGGAGTATCCCAAGTAATACTTTTTATCCCAAGTAATTTTCTGGAAACTTCTTGGGAAAATGCTTTTAGTACCAGAACAACGGAAAATTATGTACTACTACAATTCTCTGCTAAATACTGATGGCGAAAAAAATCCTATATATTTTAATCTTTCATCTGGCCATGTCATTTTACGTTAAAAAAAACTTTTCCTCAGTTCCAGAATAAATTTATTACGGGACCACCATCGCTTCAGTTCAAGTAGTAAATCTTATATATATTATATATAGCCGATATATATATATTATATATAGCCGATATATATATAGCCGATATATATATTATATATATATAGCCGGTGGAATTAAGAACCTTCTGCTATTGTACAATTCGGCTTTAAAGAACGTTAATTAATTGTTACTATTCAACAACATTGTTTTATTTTATTTGCATGTTACTGTTGCGCCTAAACATATGTAATTTATGTATAAAAAAGAAAATAATTTATGCAGATGAAAATACATGTTACCGTATATGAGGTACGTACATTAAAATTACCTTCAAATTTTTTAAAAATTGCAGGTAACTGTGTTTCGTAAAAAATGTCGTGAAATTTCACGCGCGCGCATAAACACACAAAACACTCACACAAGTACAAACATACACATTTAAAAACTTTATTCCAAAAATTTAATATTTACAGTGAAGAAGTACAAAATTTCTTTTAACTATCGAGTGGTTGAAAACCCCCGAAAATGGATAATTCTACATTATCCTGATTGCAGACAAATTTCACTCTAAATACGAATAGATTCGGTTTTAATTGACAAATATGTTTAAAATAATTTGGGATGTATCTTGTTCTTGACACCAAGGATCTCACAGAAAGTTTTTTTTTCTTATTAAAAGCCCTTTATAATATCAGTTTCATCGATTTTCATCCAAAACACTAATCATTTGTAGACGAAATATAAAATTAATTTCTGATATCGGAATAGTCTAAGATATTTTTTTATTTCGTTTTAACGCGTAAGAAATTTTAAACATTTGTGTTATTACAAAATAAAAAAAATTAAAATTAAAGAAATTAAGAAAGTAAACTTTTTCTGAAATTTTTTTTAATAATTTATTTTTACTGTGACTTTTTTTTAGATATTAATAATAGTTAGTATGTAAAACATTATGTTTAATTTATTCAGCTAATGAACAAGTTCGGCAAGTATAGCTGACCTCATAATATTTAAATCGACCAAATAAAAGTAAGAGAAAGCTTTAATTTTAAACATAGCTTAATTGTGATTGACAGCTGAAAGTTGCACTTAATCTTTGATTTACTGATAGAAAAAAATTACAGTATTGTCTAATATTATTTGAAATACAGTTACACCATACGTGATTTAAATTCAAGTCCATGTTCCTAAAGAGCTATCGCAAACGTCTTCGTTAATTTGTTAACGATAAAAGAATAATGTTAATCGTAAAAAAAATTAAAATAAATAGAACAAAAAATGAATGTTTCATCGGTTATTGTCCGTCAGGTTACGAAAATAAACATTAATTTCTTACTCGAGTATCACTGTTTGAATGGAACCTGCTTTAGTTTTCACGCGATGTTCAATAATATTACGTAAATATAATTGTTATTTCAGTTTTGCACTCATTTCTTGGTGTGTTGAGAGCTTACAATCTAGTTATCAGAAGAAGAAAATATCTAGTCAGTGGATATATACTTTTTTTGTACGAATATATTTATTTTTATTTGCGTATTAATGAAAGCTATTTCTGTTATAAGTACTTAATTCTCTTTCTGAGTAGTTTTTTTAGATCCGATGACTAGAACATTTTTTAGAGTACTTGTGTGTACATATATATATATATATATATATATATATATATATATATATATGTGTATGTATATATATTTTTTCCTAATGTGTATGTTGCAATGTGTTCAATTAGTGAAAAATAAGCAATCCCCCACGGCCCAATGAAGTGAGGATGATATGTATAACATGCCAATGTGGTGTAATCGTATACAGGCTCAGGCCGACCGTTCCTGAAACATGTAGTTAACTGAACCCAAACACCCAAAGTATATACCGGTATCCACTGTCTAGTATTCAAATCAGTATAAGATCAACCAACGTTTACTAGGATTTGAACCTCAGAACCTTCGACTTCCAATATCAGCTGTTAAACAACGGATTGACGATGACGAGTTAACCACTAGACCAGCCCGGCGGGCTAGTGTGTATATATGTATATGGGTTACCTAATGGCTAGCTTAGTAATGGTACGCTTACTTTCTTTCAGATTCCTGATAAGAATATGTTTAGGAAAATGTACAATAGAAAAAACGTACACTTATGTAATGTATATAAAAACGAAAGCAACTATTGTATTTTACTTATTATATTGAACAAAATGTTTTAAATCCCCCCTTCCCTTTAAGAAGAAAGACAATAAAAAATATTAATTTGTTCATAAAAATTAAAAAGCGTACATTAAATATGAAGTTAATCTCTATATCGTTCACATGACGATGCTGTCTTTGGATGATATTTTGTTTACTCCCTACACTTTAGCAACATTGCTCTAGTTTTAATAAAACATCTATCAAAAGAACCATTTCTAACAAAATGTGCGCGTGGCATTGTTCATTATGATAGTTTTTTTTAATTAAGCGGGCACGTATAAAGAATATGGTGGAAAATGTTAGTGCATATGTGATTGTAATTTTCGACCATATTCTGAGTGAGTGTTTGTCTAATGAAAAAAATCAGCAACAATATCAACTGACATCAGTGTGAAAACAACATCTGATGCTGCTGTTTCACTGTGAGAGAACGGTCACAAAGATAATCGATAACTTTTTAAAGTAAGTTTTTTAAAAACTTTTATTATATAGTTTAGTTCAGTTTCTCGCTACAAAGTTTAAATTTCTAATTAATAATACCGCCGGGCCGTTACGGTCAAGAACATAGCACATTAAAAGGAGAGAACGTAGGCCTACTAATTTTTCATATTCAAAAATCAAAATGTTTGAAACTGAAAGTGGGTTACAAATAAAAGTGTTTTAAAATAGGATTTTGTTGTATTGTGTATAAATAAATACATAAATAATCGTATATAATTGTTACATTACAGGATTCCAATGCTGATAATACGCATTGAAAATAATTACCGTTTAAAATATAATATTTTCACAGAATTTCTAAACTCGTTAAAGTTTTAAATTATCTTAATAATTAACATGAAAATTAACACGGAGAGTCAATCAAATATGAAATTAAAATTTAATTACCGAAAATTCTGAGAGATAATTTTGAAATCGGTTCTGATAAAAGGTAAAAAAAAAAAAAATTTAAACGTCCTACTGTTTCTAGGAGTTTTAATGTTTCAAGTGTTTTTTTAATTTAAAAATAACATAAAACCAACATTACAGTAAACCTTACAAAATTTTCAATACACCAGTCCAAAAATTAAATAAGTTATTTTTGTTATAAAGAAGTGGAAGAGTGAGAAGCATATGATTTTTTATAGCGAGATTCTCTAACTTGTGCTCGAGACTCCTAAAAATTTTCGTTTTATAAGAAGAATATTTTAAAGCCCTTTTTAAAGATTTTACTCATAACAAACAGATTAATACGATTAACAAACAGATTAGTACGATACTAAATTTTTTTAAATAAATATTTTTTCTTATTTAAAATTAATATAATTTGGATCAATTTGATGCTTCTTTTGTTCAGTATCAAGTTTGAAATATTTATGTAACGGATTCCTAATTTTTCAATTTAAATTGGCTATTAGTATAATTATTCTATTTCAAGTACCTGCATCCATTTAGTTGGATACTTTATACTTTGTTTACTTCAGAACAAACGAAAACGATGGATGTCAAGGTACACTACATCTTAAGACTTTTCTGTCAAGAAATCTTTCTAATATACTACTCATCTCCTAATTGTTTACTTTAGAGGATATATTTGTAATCGGTGATTACAAAATAGTTGCTGTTTTGCATTATTCAGGCTACAAGTATTCGTAATTTAATTATGTACCTATTCGTACTAATTTTCACTTCTAATGCTGATTTATTGAATATCCTGTGATATATATATATATATATATATATATATATATAAAAAAAACAATTTATTTTGCTTGATTGCCTTTGTTGAGACTTTAATGACTATTTCCAATAAAAATATAATCACAGTAAAAAACAACACTAGGAGAACATTTCACAAGTTATGTGAAATTAGCATGAAAGAAATTTTCTTCTGAATTTATAATCTTACAATATTTAAAACTCTTAATTACAAAGAAAAGTTAAGAAAAATTAATATAACAGATGCTTAATAATTGCGAAGCTTCTAGAAAAATGTCTGGGTAGAGATCTTGTCATCAGAAATCATTGGTTTTCCTTTTTTCTCTTCTTTTATAATAAATATAATTTATTTACTCTTTCAAATAGATGTGTTGAGTTAATCGTAATTTAATAATGGTCGAAATATCGCTCGGCTTTTCCAGAGTCTTTGATATTTTTACAATTTTTTTATGTTCTATTTGCTGTAAATTATTACGATGATCCATAAGTATATATTTAAAATCCAACATAAATATATAGTTAGTTACCACAAAAATCCAGAAAACATTTACTCCTACTTAAAAAAAATCGTTTCCTCATTTACGAACTAACGAGCAGTTAAATTACATTTTTAATGATTATTAAAAATAATAAATGAATAGCTTCCGATCTAAAAGAGTTTATTTTTCTAAAGGATCATTCAGAGCTAACATCACCAATTTCTTCAATGGAGTTTCAGGTAGCAATGTTGTTAACGGTATTAGTTTTAAAACGGTTAGGAAACTCCTTTAGTATTTAAACGGGAGCTAACCAGGAAATGTTAATGGCAACGTATAAAACGTACAATAGACCGGTTCTGGAATACGGAAGTGATGTGATAGTCACTGCCGGTTCCACAATTGTATATAAGATGAACCTTGTTCAGAACACTGCTCTGAGACTAAAAACCGGTGCTGCTAAATCCATCCCGGTGGCAGCTATGGAGGCTCAGACACAAATGGAGCCTCTTCATTTCCACTGTGAAAGAAGTGCACTGCGCTTCTGGGAAAAAGAGTGTATAAGAAACAGTGGGATAGTTACCAGCAAGAAACAAGCCGGCTCAAAACCCAAATTGCATCACTCACTGCATATAATAATCTATATGAGAAGTACATCCTGACAGCTGTAGATGTAACACCACTTTAAACCTATCAAGATTCTTTCGACCACCTGCCACAAGCGAAATATAACTTAAAATATCATCAACTGCCAATACACGCCTCTTATGAAGCGAAATTAAAACAAGCTGCGCTCCAAACCGTTCTTGAAAATTATCCGGAACAGGAATGGTTACATATTTGTACAAACGGATCAGCAATACCGGGTACAGGAAAAGAGCAGAAACCGCGTACTACTGCCGCCACTTCCAGGGGCATCTTGCAATCGGCGCTCCACAGAGCAATTATGTTGGAAAGATTGCCGCTATTCAAGCAGCCGCCACCCAACATGAAATCCTTTCCACATGGAAAGGATTTTCTTTGGTTTTCTTTGTAGATTCGCAGGCAGCCATTCGGAACTTGTCATGTAACACTATAACTGACTCCACAAGAACTTTGGGGTGCAGGAAGACCTTAAACGAACTGGGATGTCAAGGTAGGCAGTTGAAATTTCAATGGGATCCCAGTCATGGTAACATATGTGGTAATGAAATGGCTGAAAAGTCGGCAAAGCTGGGAATTTCTCTGCCTCAGTCATCCAGCACTCCTTCTCTTGACTCAGCCAAAGTGCAAATAAACTCTGCAGTCGATAAATGGATTAGCGAAAACCGCAAAGAATCAGCGGGAGGCAAGAAGTGGGAGAGCCTTGACATACATGGCCCTGTAAGCTATAGCCTCCCTCGAGCAGTCAGCGTTGCTGCAATTAGATTAAAAACCGGACATGACTGGCCTCGCACCTACATCGGATACGGGTTCTGACCTCTCCAGAAAGCCAACTCTGCGTCCACAAAACTGTGGATGCAGACCTTCTGGGGACCTGCAGAGCTCTGGACCACTCGCAGAGGGTTGATGAAGGCCCCGTTTAAACAGAAGCCCGTTTATACTGGTCAGCGCGTCACAAAATGGTTCAACAGCCAAGAGTGGGCGTTGGCTAGTAGGTAAGTAAGTATATAAACGTATTGGTAGAATATCTTGGTTTTTAAATCCTGTATTTAAAATAATTTTAAAGTGTTTCATCATACTATGCAAAATAGTTTGTAATGACACAATATTTTATCAAACAAATTGAGAGAAAAAATTATTTAAAACTCTCTTGTAAATATTTATTATATTTTCTTATAAATAATCGTAATTTGTTTCTAGTTTTAAAAAAGTGTACGTACTTTTTAGGTTAAGCTGGAAATAAATAAGCATTGTTCACTTAGTTACTTTCTTATATGAATGTTTATTAATCATAATATACTGTCTTAAATCGTATATATAAACCAAGCGGGAGAAAATACAATTTTCTTTTTTAAAGAAATAATCGCCGCTCATAAAAAAATTACTGTACCTGAGACTAGATTACTTTTGTGGAAATTAAATAAAATTTTATTACATAACGTGGCAAACCTTTTAACATACTAAGTTAAAGAATTTTAAACATTTCTTAATTTATCATTACGAGTGGTCAAAGATCAGTAGTTCTAGCTTTCTTGTAAAAGAAATCTTTTCTTGTTTGAAATCGTTTTCTATAGAATCTAATTCATTTACTGTAACCTTTCACTCCAGTTTGGAATTTAGTAACTGATTTCACCTGGAAATTTTAACATTATACGATAAAAGCTCTCCGAACTTCCAGCTGTAAAGTTATCGATCCACTACTTCTCTTATTCGCGTTTTTATAAATAATATAAAAAAATAAAATGAAATTCCTATTCTTAGATAACAATAACTACGAATTATCGACTGTGATTACTTTTAAAAGAAAACATAAGCATCATATAATTTGCGAGTGTAATACGTAACGAAGCTCTTCGGCCGTGTCTGTTAATAAAGGTTTTACTTCCGTCAACGGAATCATAAATTTGAGTAAATAAGACGGTAGAGAGTTAGTCTTCTAATTTATATTATTATTCCTGTAACTGTAGTCATCAGCGCCTAGGTAGTCATCATCATTAAGATTAGTAGGTTTTGTTTACCGACTAAATTTACTTTTCTTTAAATTAAAACCCGAGTAATGTAAACCCCAAATTGCAATCGTTAAAATCTTTGTTAAATTATTTGACACTTCTACTCGTATTTATACAATAAGTAAAAACATTTATTTTAACTTTAAATTTTACCAAACTATTTTTTTTTCTTTATAGATTTATTTTAATTTACACTTTCATATTAAGGCTATTGTTTATTTATTATTAATCAATCAGATTTAACTTAAAACTTACTTTAGTTATGCTATAATCTTTAAGATCGGGTTCTAAATTAACATTAGGATAAAAAAATTCTGCAAGTATAGACTAATATTGTTGGCAATCCTAAAATATACAAAATTTAAATTCTCTTTTTCAAGAAGTTTTATTCGGCACATTTCTGCTTAGTTTATAAAAAATGGAGTGATATCGTTAGTAATTTTTATTTCTTCAAATAGTAATTTAAAAATAACAGTTGTTTTTTCTGATAGTGGTGTATAAAATCCTGCTCTTGATTAATAATTATTTTCATTTTTTGAGTGTTTGTAAAGAATATAATTTATTTACAGACGATTATGTTTGGTTTGGATTATTAATATTAATCTTGATTAGTTATTAGGATTCTACTTTCTATTTAGCTAGTGGGTTACATCCATAATTTTTCAAAACATAAACATAAATCAGCTGTCATCAGATCGATTTGACATCAATGAAATTACAATTGGTGGAACTAACTCGTCTTCTGGTAGAAAGCATGAATCTTTAACAATTTCGCATAGGGGCCCTAGGAAGTTATCCCGGCGTAGACTCATTCGAGACAATATTGTTAGCAAGCCGAATGACTCAGATAGCGAAGGTACCTTGACGACTTAAATTCTCAATCAGGATTTCCATCATGGCAAACGATTCCGGTGCTGCGTAAGCCGAGAACGACGCAGAATACCAGTGAGGTTGCAAGCAACTTACCTTTGTCGAACAGATATGAGGACTTATGGACGGAAAAAACTAAAGTTGAAACACAATAGGCGCGGTATAAACAACTTCGATTGTCCTCTATGGAATCACTGATGTGTTGCTTCTCTAAGAAAGTTGCTTCTAAGTCGTGTGTTCTCTAAGACAGTCGTGTCTAAAAGCGACTAATAAAAATTGTCAGTAATAAACCATTACGAGTGATGTCGTAAAGCGCAGACATTACAAAAAAAAAATAATAAAGTTGGTCCATGAGCACAAGATAATCAGATCCGTTTACGTGAAAGGACAAAATTGCTTTTCTCTTTCGAGTACTACTGAGAAATCTCCACTATTCAATCCTGATTGACGTCATCAAGAATGGAATTGAAGAACTAGGACATAGGTTACAAAGTGTAACAAACGCCCATCGTCACGCCACAAAAGAGCCGTTGTCTACATCTTTCGTGAACCGTTGTCTAAATTCATGAGAACAACGAGATATTCAATGTATGAGTCATCGCAAACTGTGGCGTCACATTCGAGACACCCAGAAGAGCTCCGGGTCAAGTCCAATAATTCAGATATCGACAATACGGACATACAAAGAATAACTATCTGCGACATACAATGAATAACTTTTTACACAGGGCTGTTCTAGAAAAGACCGAAATACTCCTGTTTGCGCCATTCAGATCATCCGGCAAATTATAAAGATTATAGGAGATTTACAAGGAGATCCTAGAGAGAAAGCAAAGGCAGAAAATGCTACGCTTCAAGGGAAATTAGTTAGTCCGTACGAGCCTAGGGATAAACAACCGACTTTATTTAATCTGAGCAACGCCAATTTCCTTTTTTTAGGCCGAGGGAGATCTAAGGATCAAGCATCCAATCAGATAATAATGTTGGATCTTATGCCGCAGTTGTGGGATGGAAAGCCAGTGAGGATCCCGAGGGCAGATTACAGAAATTGACCTGAAACATAGAGTTTTTAGTAGAACAATTTTGAAGACTGATACTTAGCAAGATGATAGCTAAAATTTATTAATAGCCAAGTTTCTTAAATATCTACTTGGAACATTAATGATCTTTCTGTTCGCAGACAAGAATTAGAGTCGTTTATCTTCACAGAATCGTTAGATATTGTCTTACTTCTCGAAACTCAGTTCTCCGATCGAAACTATCTTCGTCTTAGGGGTTAATCTATATATAAGACTAAGCATTCGGACGGTAGAACGCATGGGGGCACTGGACTGCTTATAAAAAATACGATAAGGCACCATCATTTACCGAACTTCTGGAGTAATCATATCCAAGCAACCTCACTTGAAATTTTAGACTTGGCTAGGGGTTTTCAAACTGTCGGCGGTCTACTATCCTCTTAGGCATACGATCTCGAGTCAATTATTCTCTGAGTTTTTTTTGTAACACTGGGTCCACATTTCATTGCGGGTGGGAACTCAAATGCTAAACATGTTCATTGGGGATCACGACTTATAACAACCCGAGATAAAACTTTAAGGGGCTGTATTGTGCAGCTCGATGTGATATCTGCATTACAACCAACATATTGACCATCGGATCTGTAACGGACCTACTAGCCTTTTATGTGACTTCCGGCATCATCTATGTATACTTCTGTGAGGATTAGCTACGACTCAACGTCTGATCATTCGCCAGTCCTACTCACTATAAGAACGGTGGTATTTAGGAAGCTGAAAGCCCCGATTCTAGACAATATCAGGACAGAGATTACGCACGGGAGGTAATGAACCTAATTTTGACAAAGAGGCGTCTTAGGAGGAGATGACAATGTTACAGGAAACCAGAGGCTAGACTGTCTTTAAACAGGGCTAGTTGGAGGTTAAAATGAGTAGCTAAAGTCTTTTAACGAGAAGACATTTAAAAATTATCTCAGTAAGCTATCAGCTTCAAAAAGGGACTAATCTTTGTAAAAGGCCACGAGGAAATTTCAATCACCATTGCCGCAATCCCCTCCACTTAAGAAATCAGATGGATCATGAGCTAGAAGTATCAGTGAAACCTGTTGGCTAGGCACGTGCGATCAGTCTTTCAACTACTTAACGTCCACAACACCAGTGAAGAGGATATTATGAACTTCTTTAGAAAGTCCAGTTCCGATAAGTCTTCCGATTAGACCCTTCTCATCTAGGGAGGAGCTAAAAGCGTTAAGAAGGAGCGAAACTCACATAAAGCAGATGCTTTACAAAACCAGGTGGCTTTATCTTGATTTACCGAAAAAAATGCTCTCTATGCTCCTATCTAAGGCCGTAATTTGTATGACTCAGCTATTTAATGTTATCCTTCAAACGAAGTGCTCTCTTACAGGCCAATAAGCTTATTACCTATTACGTCCAAGGTATTCGAAAGCTTACTCCTTCGGAGATTTTGGCCAGTTTTAGAACAGAAATAAGTTATTTCTGACCACCAGTTCGGTTTCCGCAGTAGTCAATCCATCATTGAACTGATGCATGGGATCATTCGTGCTGTCACCAAATGCTTAGAAGAGAAAACATTTTGTTCTGCTATCCTTTTAAAATTTTGTTCATTTTAGGTGTCCAGCAAGTGTTTGATAAGGTCTGGCTACCTGGTCTGCTATATAAACTAAAAACGAGTTTACCTCAACCGTTCTATCTGATATTTTGTAGATACTTGGACGATCGCTTTTGCCATATTAAATATAAAGGGGTGTTATCCGATTTCTTTGACCTAGGGTGTTCCCCAGGGCTCATTGTTGGGAGCCTATCCATTACTCCGTTCTCACTGTGGACATTCCGCTTACAGACAATACCACTGTTTCATAGTTTGCCGATGATACGGCGGTTTACAATCATGGCGGTCGATGATGATCCAACTCAAGCTTCAGCTAGGTTGCAATCGGGACTAAACCTTCTAGCTGAGGGTTGAGGAAATGGAATATACATTTGAATCAAGCGATGTCGACTCATATGACTTTCTCAATGAGAAGGAGTGACTGCCCAGGAATCCATTTATATGGGAGTTACATCCCGCGAGCTGAGAGTGTACGGTATTTAGGTATTCACTTAGATCGTCATTTAACATGTGGAAGGTTCATATGAAGGAAAAAAGGAAGCAGGTAGATATAAAATTTAGGGAGCAATTCTGTTTAATAGGTAGGAAATCGGAATTGTCCTTATCTAACCAACTACCAGATTGTTCATAAAACCGATTTAGACCTATGAAATCCAACTTTGTGGGACGACGGTAAGTACCAGCAATATTGAGATTATCAGTGATTCCAGAATAAATTAGCGAGATGTATAACGCAGGCGCCATGGTTCGTTCGGAACGCCGTAGTTCATGAGGGCTTAGAGTTACCGCATGCTCGGGAAGAAGTCAATCAATTGGCAACCAAGTACAAAATAAAGCTTAATGATCACCTGAACTTAATGACAATCTAGCTGTTAACCTCTTGGACAATGGCGAAGATGTTAGAAGGCTACATGTATTAGCAACCTATCGTGATAATAATTGGGAAGATGCTTCTATTCTTGAGTTGTGTATCATCTAAGTATTTAATTTAATGTTTATGATTGTTTATGTTTCTGTTGTCATTTGTTTTTATGTTAATTTTTATTTTACTTTGTGATTTTATTCGTATTACTGAACTTTTTATGGATTCTAGTACCTAGTTGTATAAACTTTTATCATTGCATGTGCTACCTTTGATTTACTTTGATATTTTTAGAATGTATTTAATTAAGGTGTTTAAAGGAAACTCCTTTACACTTCCTTATTATGATGAAATGTACTCATAGTTTCTACCTACAAAAGTGACTGTAAATATAATTTGAGATACAAAAGAAAAAAAAATCATTAATCCTTCCTGCGATTGACCAGAGGTATGTTTGATACTGTCTGTTTTTGAAAATTGGAGCTGCTCTTCTGGAAACGCAACGCAAAAAGCAATATTTGCTTAAAAATTATTATCGCACTCATTAAACGCTTCCGCACTAGAGTAAACAATAAAGATAAAACAACGCTTTCAACTGTAGGTTTTCTGTATTTATAATATAAAGAGAGTTTAATTTTATGCGTTTTATGATAATGCTTATTTAAGATTCACTTCAAAACATATAATTCTGAAAAACGGAAATACGTTATACGTATATACACCCTTATTAAGTACATTTTTCTATGAAATTAATTTTTGCTGGTAGATATGATGTAAATACTGTATATTCTACAGAAAGTTAAACTTACCGAGTTTTGCCACGAGTTGTATGACTATACTGTCACCAGCAATCGCCCACCGTACTTCGAATCCCAGTTCATCGTCCATAACTTCACAGTTCAACTTTGACTGAAAAATAAATTGAAATTAAAATTTTGACAAGATAAAACGAAGATTTAAAACAAAAAAAATGCTAATCCCATATTTCTTAAAACATCTGAAATCAATGATAAATCGTCTTTTATTCTGAATGCATTTATTTAAATCCGTGAACAAAATTCAGCAATGGAATCTTGTTAAAAATATATGTAGATATCAAGAGAAAAACTGATTTTAAACCATCATATGGTAAATATATTTGGTAGCTCCGGCTTACTATACTGAATAAAATATTAAAAACTTCATTTTGCTTAATAATTTTATGATAATCAACCATAAAATAATTACTGATAATTCATTCGTATAACAACATTCACTATAACGATATACTTTTTTTTTTAAGTGGTTACATAAAATTCTACAGTAATATGTATACATACATATTTTTTCTTTTAGTAATATATATTCCGTTATATTTTGCAGCTCAGTTAACGTTTTACATGGTGGAGTATTCTCGATATTTCTAACTAATTTCTCTCAAATGATAGCTATGTTATGAGAAATTGAAGGAAAACCATTTTTTTCCATAACTCATTTTAACGATTAAAAGATTCTTCTATAGAATTTTATATAAAAAAAGGTTCTAAAATCTAATAATTACTCAGTGTAGATAATTACATTTTTTTAAGCATATGAAATAGAGTACGGCACTTATATTTATATTGTTAGCTAAAACAAATTTTAATTATTTTAAAGGTTTTAAATTTTATTTCAATAAAAAAAAGAATTAATTAAAATATATATTAATAATTTGATTTACGAGAAAAAATTTATTCTATTTTTTTTTTTTTTTAGCGCAATTATATTTAAATAAAAAATATTTAAGTTAGAAATTAATAAACAAATAAATAGTTAACTAATTCTCGTTATTATTGACTTTAAACCTACGGTTATTTTTATATTTTATTATGGTGTATCTTGTTTGCTTTCATATTGGTGTGTTTTTAAATAGTTTAAATTTTTTTTTGATTTATGATGAGCAAAACAAAAAAACAATAAGGACTATGTATGCAAATTATATAATAAAGACTTACATGTATTATCACGTTAATCATGTAATGTATCTATCACTAGTAGTACAACCTACTTGTTTATTAGCCTAATGATCGATAGATTATATGTAAAAACTTTAAAAGATTTGCATTGAAAAATAGCCGGTCACGAAGTTCACGCGGTGCTAATTTATTGATTTATGTATGGAAAGATTGCATCATGTAAAAGTTTATCGGAGACGTGGGATTATTAGGAAAAAAGTAAACGTAAAAAAAGTTAAATTAATAGGTTTATAAACTTATAAAGTTGAAGAAACACCGACACATTGTTTTATTAAGATTCCAGAAAGAAGATGATCGAAAAGGCTGGCGACTCGATGCTTGTAGGATATCACAAAAGTAATAGAAAAAAGAAGATATAAATTTATGAGAAGAAAATCCTTTTTGAGAACATAAAAATACTGAGAGCAAAGAATGAAATGTAGACATTAGTATAAAATGAAGCTGCAATAATCTAGTTTCATATTATAATCGTATTATGTCTTGTGCCTGATTGCACACGTGTGTAGTCAGGCACAAGACATACACACACACACACACACACACACACACACACACACACACACACACATATATATATATATATATATATGCATATTTAAATTGTCAGTATTTGAGTTGTATGATTCCTTCCTAAATATCCAAGATAGTTTGTACATTTATATTTGGTTGGCCTCATGTCTCTAAATCCAAAATAAGTGATTGTGTATACACTCTAATTATTAGCTTGTTTTTTAAAACTAGGCAATTATTTGTTTTGTCAAAAACCCTACTCTAAACGATATCGGAGGACAGAAACAATGAAATTTGCTTTATGCTTGTAGATCGACTCGATTTGTCAACTTTCAAAAAGGTAAACACATAACCGCTGCGCCAACCCGATTCATACTTTGTGAATTAAAAAACATAAAGTGGTTGGGTAAGTTGTAATAGGCCAATATTTTCTTAATGTGTATTTTGTGGTTAAAAAACAAAAGGAAAAACCTTTCTCAACGTTTTTGGAAACGAGTCTTTCCTGAAAAATTTATTTGATCATTACAAGAAATCACAATAATTTTTTTCAAAATTAAACAGAAAACTAAGTCCTATCTGGAAAGTATTATTTAATAATTTCCTTTTTATAAGTGTATGTGTGTGTGTGTGTGAGTGTGTATATTAATTTTTGGATCGGTATTCACTTATTAATATATGTTTATATTTATTTACACAATAACAACAGGCTTACGATCTCTTACACTTACTAGATGAATGATAAATGGATTTTTTAGCTTGTGTAAAAAGTTATGCCTGACAAGGATAATAATGTATATATTTTTTCTTTTGAATAAAATAAATGATTTACTAATATTAATCGTGTAAATGTAGACAAGACTGAAAGCTTTAAATATCAAGCATTATATACTATGACCGTTACATTCCAAAGTCCTTGAATGCCTCACGTGTAGTCTTTTGTTTGTTCGTCGTCGATTTAGACTGTTATTATCAATTTTCACTATGTCCAGTATATTTGATGACTGTTTCCTTGGCATTTCACTTAACCACACTCGCTGTCAGGAAGTGAAATAAGTAGAAAAAAAGAATTATAAAAATATTGCAGCACCTAGGTTCCATGACATCGCTACTTCTCTCACGTTAATAATATATTTAATTTTTTCTATTTTTCATTATTTATCTGTTACATCATCATCCTTCGGTCACAAATTTAAATATAAATTATTATTCTCTTTCCGTGATTGACTCATTAAAACCGAACCGGAGGTTATTTCAGGGCATCAAGTAATATATTTTATGTTATTTAATTTATTAAAATAACGAAATAATCATAGATTATAATTATTTTAACATTAATTTTGGTTTCCACTGAGATATGGTGAGAATCAATCGGTAATGAGTACAGGCGAGCCGTAATACACCTTCAAGAAGTACATTCTTTCGTAATCTTGTCCAGCAGCAACAAACGGTGAAAAATTTGGATCAATAATCACTTATTAAATTTAAAATCACTTACTAAATTACAAATCGAACAATTTGTGAGTTATTTGTCTTAGAATGGATAAAAAGTTTAGAAATTTTTCGTAGACCGTCCTCAAAGGAGAGTCTTATCTCGAAAGAGAAGGTATAAGTTTTTTGTGACAATTTTTGATGATTTAGACTGAAATTTAAAGCAAGTATATCGTAATCTTCCCGTTCGACAGCTATTTAAACCGAACCCACCGGGTTGGTCTAGTGGTTAACGCGTCTTCCCAAATCAGCTGATTTGGAAGTCGACAGTTACAGCGTTCAAGTCCTAGTAAAGCCAGTTATTTTTACACGGATTTGAATACTTGATCGTGGGGACCGGTGTTCTTTGGTGGTTGGGTTTCAATTAACCACACATCTCAGGAATGGTCGAACTGAGAATGTAGAAGACTTCACTTCATTTACACTCATACATATCATCCTCATTCATCCTCTGAAGAATTATCTAAACGGTAGTTACCGGAGGCTAAACAGGAAAAAGAAAGAAAAGCTATTTAAACCGAATGAGTTTTTGGTATAAATTTTGAAGGATTGTTATCTTTCAGCTACAGAGCTGTAATGATCGAAAAATCAATATTAAAGGAGTAACCCACAACCGTCATGGGGGTCAATGAATGTTGTAAATTCTTTCCTCTGCCCCAGCAGGAAAATAATTACTGGAAAATGTCGAGATATAACAAAATGGTTTGCCCGAAAGTTTTTCAAAGTTGAAAGCAAAATAATTTTTTTTTTGTTGCAGAAGCACCAGCTGGATTAAATAAAGGTTTCACCGTTAGTTGTGTGGGGATTAATAACATTGAGTCATCGTTACGCCGATGACTCTACGTTATTAGCAAATAGTGTTGGAGGTCTGTAGGTACTGAACTTAAAAGGAAGATCGATGTTGATTTTAAGGAAGAAGAAAAAGCTTCACATCGGGCGGTAAGTATTTCTTATCTCGGATGTGTTCTAAATGCAGACTGGGATTACTCAAAGGAAATAAAGGTCAGAATAGAAAAACGCAAGAGTCGTTTAACCCTTTAAAAGGTATACCGAGTAACCTAAATACTTAATATTTGTACTTTAATTATATTCTTCATCCGTTATGCGTTTAGATGCAATATTATGATGTAGACGAACGGGTAGTATCAGATAATGTCGTGAAAGGTATAGAGGCATCCGAGTTTTGGTGCGACCAGCCATTGCTTAGAATTTCATGAATATACCGTGCAACAAACTTGAAAACTGTAGAAAAACAGAATAAAGATAAAGAGGTCGTTGCTTCCATCAAAAGAAGGAAAATTTCATGAGGGGTGAAAAATATGAACTGCTTTGAGTGATATTCCAAGATAAATAAGGGGAAAACGAGGAACTGATCGGGGACGCAATCATAGTTAAAGAATTTTCTTCAATGGACCAGACTGTCATCGATCTATTTATTTGGATCTGACGCAAATAGAATTATATTGACCAGGATGATCGCCGATGTCCACTGAGATTCTGAATTTTTTTCATATTTTTACACAAATAAATTTAAATTAATGCAAGGTTTTAAAACTAATTCGAAAAACTAAACAGACCTTTTTTGACGTGGAGATAAGTTCCAGATCTCATTCAAAAAAAGGTTTTTTTAAATTTGGCATCTCAAATAAAACGAGCGAAAAGTGAAGAGATGCATTATAGCGAAGTGAGAGTGATGTAGATCGTTTAGCGAATGATAATGGAAAAGGTGATAGTGATAAATAGTGGTAAGAAAAGTTGCGATTACAAAATTACAAAATTAACGATTGAAATTACATAATAAATTATTAATGTATTTATTCATTGCTTAATGTAACTAAAAGTTTTAATAATACTTTATAAATGCCCATTGAATCCACTAAGTCAGTTTTTATTATTAGAAGAATAGCCGAATCTAATTATTGTACTATTATTTTTAAGATTTACTTCATCGGACTGAATTATTGTAACTGGCTATTTTGTATACATCCCCCGCCTCCTCGTAATCAGTTCTCAATAAGAAAGATCGAGCATTACGTGGGAGCATTCATTACACGAGTGTATAACTTATGTTGCAGATATAAGCAGGATTTCTAATTCAAATAATATTACATAAACAAATTATTGTAGTTATAATGAAAATTAGCTTTTTCAAATTTAACTTTAACAGCAAAATTATCATGAAACCTAACAAAATGAAAATATTTTAATGTAAAACATATTATAATTTTAATAGTACATTTTAATAATAAAAAAAAAAAAAAACTATATTATTATTGTTACGTACAAAACTGTATTGTACAATGATAAATTATTAGATTTTTTTCCAGTATGTATTAAATATATATATTATTTATATATATATAAAAGTATAAGTAGCATTATACCTATATAATTATTATTAATGCATTGTACGATGGTACGTAAGTAAAAAAGACATGTTACTTGCTATGCAAGTGAAGTATTTAATTTATAAGTAATTATGTTAATTATTACAACGGTAATGGTTGAGGCTGGTAGAGCTTTTTCCTCCACCCACGGAAAAAAATGGTTGTAGACGACCTAATATGAATAAAAAATCACAAGAAATAACCGCGTTCTCAAAAATAATAAGTATCCCTCATCAGGCTTACTGAGGAAAATGATGAGTAAGCGGTTTTTTGCTTAGTCAAGTATATTTGTATGTCAGGTCCACCGAAATGCAGTGAACAAGTGATAGCTTTACTCTCCGAAGGGTCTCTTGTAACTCAGGTCTAATTACAACCGTTAAAAGCACTGGGACAGATCGTATAAAACAACAAATCAGTATATGCTTTCTTTTTGAATCGATATTTAGTACCCAAATATATTTCTTAGATTCAGTAGGAAAATTTATGAGTAGTTTTAAGTAAGTAATGTACATTGTTTTTGTAACACCGTTAGATATTGCTTCAGAGGATGAGATCAATAATTTGTAGCGTGTGTGAAAATTCCATGCCTTACCGGGACCTCCGAATGAAAGGCCGAGACGCTACTACTCGCACCACGGAGGCCGGCATACGAAACATATTGTGAAGGTTAAAGTACACGCAGTTTAAAGTTTCAGAATTAAACATCTTGGAAAAATTAGTTTTTAAATATTAGGGTATAAAACTTCAGATTCAGTAACGTGTAAGTGACAGATTAATTCTGAAATAAATTTAGTCAATAAAACTATCAAAAAATAGGGCCAAAATATATACCATAATTATTTGGAAGGAAATTGTGTGCGCACACACGCGTGCACGTGTGTTTGCAAGCAACAATTGCTTATGAAATTATAAGGATAATTGAGCAGTAAAGGAATTTAAATCTGCATTCCAATTTATGCAGAGTTGTGCTTGACATAATATTTTATGTTACTGATGTAAATGTTATTTATTTAATCATAGTGATAATACCACTTCGTTCCATTTACGTAAAAGGTAATAAATTCTAGATAATATTCCATTAAGAGTTACCTCGTTTAAGATGAGCCTTTCACATTCGGTTTCTAGTTATAATATCGTCGTACTATATTAATATTGTTTCATATAAAGAAATGTTTCATATATATACTACTTGATTACAAAATAATGAAACTTAACTACATCTTCTCATTACATATATGGGTAAACCTATATTTAATGTTTAGTTATGTTACACAATAATATGATCATTTAAAACTGTGCAAAGGAATCCTATGTAATTACTCAGTAAGAAAATATCAATAAACAGAATTAAAAAAATGGGAAACCCCTATTACAATTAAATGATATATTTAAAAAATAAAAAAAGTAATAAGTGGAAAAAAGCATTCAAATAAACAAAAAAATAATTATAAGAGACGTAAATATAAGTTTTCATAAAATAGACAAATATTATAGTTGGAAACTTATATTTCAGGAGAAAACAGTTAGTCTTTAGTGATTTTTACTGTCTATTAATGCCACAATTCTTTTCATTATTTTTGAACTTTAGCTGTTATGTATTAGGTTGCTCCTAGTTATAGTTAGTTGACTAATTCTGTTTTATTTAAAGGGTCTTCATAGATAAACTAAGATTTTACATTTTTGTATTATCGAAATAAACAATACTTACTTGTTACTTTGTAATTTGTTAGTACTTAAGAGAAATTACAGTAGTCGTAGAATATCGGGTTTACTTTACGTAACGTTTTTAAATAAATAAATGGCCAACTAATTAAAGAAAAATCGAGAAAACGAATTTCAGGACTTTTATGGGGGAGAATTTATATAACAAATAAATAATCGCTCGTAAAATAACATCAGCCGCGTTAGTATTTTCGGAAAGAAGTGATACAGAGGTGATAAAGGAATATTTTTCTGGTAACATTGTGAGTTTTGTTTAACCCAGCTATCTTACACTTTCAGTATGCGGGATTAAAATGCCATCACAGTGGACAGTTTCCTCCCCTCATTGCGAATATCACATGTCTCAATTTAGCCTGATTAACCCTTATCTTATCTTATTATATCTAATCAGCAACCTGCTGATTAGATTTAATTCAGATTGTAGATTGGTTGAGGCCACGGTTGGAATGCTAAATATTAAGTACATCTTATTTTTTAAGAAGTAACGAAAAAAAATTGTACGTTTGTTTAACATTAATTTTTACCGAACGGACCGATTTCGATTATTATTTTTTTTAAATTTTATAAGGAAGTTCTTATGTTGGCACGCTATACGTTCCAGATAACTTTATCGAACTATCTTTTAAATGAAGAATCATATAGTCACATAGACTACTGAAAGATACAAGTGTGCATAAAATTCTTCTCGTCATTACTACTTTTCTTTTTCTGTTTAGCCTCCGGAACCACTGTAAGGTATTACTTCAGAGGATGATATGTATAAATGTAAGTGAAGTGTAGTCTATACAGACTTAGATTGATTATTCCTGAGATGTCATTACTACTTAGAACCGAATCGTTGCAGCGTAACGCTGTTTAATATATCTTAAAGGTATTTTAATATTCAAAGTATTATGAATGCAATACTTCCTAATAATACAATACAAGGAAGTATTGTAGTCACGAAAAATTTCGGTTTTCAGATTTCAACGGAAGTATCCATTCTGACCATCCCTGAATTCATTTTGACTAGTTTCGGCGTGACGTCTGTACGTACGTACGTGTGTATGTGCGTACGTATGTATCTCGCATAACTCAAAAACGATTAGCTGTAGAATGCTAAAATTTTGTATTTAGGATTGCTGCAACATCTTGTTATGCACCTACCCTTTTGATTGCAATCGACTAAATCAAAAGTGTCCAAAAAACCCAAAATCCAATTTTTTTTTATTTTGGATTTTTTTTTCTTAAGAGGGCAGTAATAAGCCCTCATTGAGAGCTTTTCAGCGATATATCATAAGTGGTACTTATTTTCATTGGTTCCAGAGTTACAGCTCAATAACATTTTAATTAATGGAGTATTTGGATCTTACAAGGGGAAAGCACATCGGCGAGAATCCGATTTCATTTCCTTTTTATAATTTTTTTTTTAATTTAAAACTGTGATTGTAAAAAAAGTAAAAAATACGTTTTAAATTTTAACTATTTTGGTTGAAAAAGTAAGAATTAGTAAGGTTTTTGTTGGAAAATTTTTTTAATTTTTATTATTTTTTTTAATTTGACGCCGAAGTCAATAAAAATAATTAAACCATTTATTAATTTTTGATTGATGGCCTATTCAAGATTAAAAAATAATAGACAGTTTTACTATATCTTTTATTATTATAAAACTTTTGTTTTGATATAAAGAATTACGTAATTAATACCACGAAATAATCAACCGTATGCTGCACTAATGACACAATTTTTAATTAAATATATTTTCATGTTTTAGGGCGATATGTTGTAATTTGTATAGAATCCGCAGCTCTATTCTTATTCTCTTTCTATATGCTTCATTCTGTCGGGTATACTCTCGGCTCTCACATGCTACAATGGAGTAACTTAGGTTACGTTGTTATTAGTTTACAATACATTATAATATTACTGTGTTGTATTGTTATTCCTTTATCCAAACTCCCAAAACAATGCAATTGTTAAGATTTCGGCGAGAGTTTGCCGTAAATTGAAAACATTAAAAATCGAAAATCAAAATTCAACAATTTATTTATTTATAGTTCTTCAAAATGACATTGTCCGAATCAAAAAAATACAGATATCTATGAACGACAAGATAATAATTGTTATATATTTTTCCTAATTCATTTTCTCAAACACAATACACACCGTTAAATATTTTACTCCTATATATGAAATCATCAAGAAATAACTGGAGATAAACAATTTTTTATATACTTGTATATATACTTAATAACATAAATCATGTAATAAAAAATTCGTCAAATTTTCTCAAATATGTTGATTGAAAATGCAAAAACTCTTGTCAACCCGATTTCATACTTTAAACAACTTAATAAATCCTAATAATTTATGATCCATAAGTGAGTGTTCTACTTCTTTACTTGCTTTTGAAAGACGATAATTCCCAATGTAAATCATATGAGTGATATTCTCTAGTTCTAAATCCTAATTATTCATTTATAAGAACTTCTATGGTATAAAATAATATGATGCAATTCGGGAGTATCATGCAAACTAATGTGCATCTTAATTTATATAATTATTTTCAATTTTTCTTGAAAATATACTTAATTTCTTATCTTTGGATTTTTTACAATGTTCAAAAGTTAACTCTATTCTAGGAAAAATGTTGTATGATCTCAAGTAGCAAAACAAAACGTAAATTTCGTTCACAAAATTGAAATATGTTTTAATAATTTTTTTATTCACAAAGTTAATTTTTTCCAAGTTAACTAACCCACAATTAGAGGCAGTACTGGTAGTATGATACTTTAAAGTGAAGGTGACATTAGAAATGATTTTATTCACTTTGAATTTTCAAAATATCAAGGAAACATTCTATTAAAGGTAAAATTACTTGTGACTAATATTGTGTGACTTTTTAACCATTAATAACATATGATAATATATCAATAGAAACCTACGAATGATAATTAGTTCACATAAGGTGTGTTACATTCACTGTAAATTGTCACAACGACCCGTACTGCCTCTACTGTTGATTTTTGATCAACACTTGATCTGTTCATTAAGTGATCTTTTACTGAAATCAGAAATTGATTATAGTTCTTTATAAAATAATTTCGCCCTAAGCGACAAAGTTGAACTTATTTTTGAGATCGTAATGCATTTGCGTAGAACAATAAATAATAATGTTAAGCGTAAAATATTGAAGTTTCGTTCAAATTAGTTCTTAAAAGTATGAAATCGGACCGGCAAGAGTTTTTGCATTTTCAATCAACATATTTGAGAAAATTTGACGAATTTGTGTTATTAAGTATATATACAAGTATATAAAAAAATTGTTTATCTCCAATTATTTTTCGATGAGTTCATATTTGTTTTGTACTAAAAACGTTCTGTTATTTAGTAACAATATTAGTAGAGGAATAAAATATTTAATATTTATGAGTATTTAATTTTCAATATATAGGAGTAAAATATTTAACGGTGTATATTACTGTGCTTGAGAAAATGAAGTAGGAAAAACATATAACAATTATTGTCTTTCATAGATTTCTGTACTTTTTTGATTCGGACAATGTCTTTTTGAATAACTATAAATAAATAAATTGTTGAATTTTGATTTTTGATGTTTTCAATTGACGGCAAACTCTCGCCGAAATCTTAACAATTGTATTGTTTTGAGAGTTTGAATAACATTTGTTTTTTGTTTTCTATTCATTCGTTGAATTGAAATATTTGTTAAAATAATTTGTTTTTATTTTTATATTTATAAAAATTCTGGTATCTGGAGTGTGTTTCCTAATAACTTTTCGTCGATTGTTTTCACGTATCTATAAAAAATCAAATTTGTTCTAAAACTAAAACATAAATGTTTTTGAAATTTCGTGGCCAACTTTTTTTTTGCAATCCAATTTTGAATCACTAGCTTCAATCCAGTTTTTCCCAGTTTTGATCATGCTACTATAATGTCCTTTCATTGACTGCCCGTGATGATTATATTGCACTTATAACTTTATATTTTTTCCTGAATAGTTTCCAAGCATCATTAGACACTTTTTTTATTCCTTTAGTTTCAGTTATTTTGCGTAAACATACTGCGTCGTTTTCGAATAATTTTAATTGAATGATCAGCAGCAGTTTTCCTAAAGAATGAATTTCCATTCTATGTATGAAATCTGTGTTTCCACATTCAGCACATCGACCGTTTACTCTCTGTATGATGAGTTGGATAAATATTCATAGACGGTATGTGACCATTTTCGTAAGCGTATCCTAGAAATAAGCTTCAGATGATGCATTATGTTTTGAGACTCCATATAATGCTAATACTTTCTCTTCAATATTATTTTAAAACTTACAACTTTAGATTTTCCGATAAACGTTTCTGATTATTCATTCAATGTTTGCAATTAATCAATTGCAATGTTCTAATTAGTCTACAAAAATATCCCCTTCGACCTACCATACACCATTTTATTACTGTTTTAGCTTCAATGCTATTTTCTATTGCGGTACCCATACTTAATTTTTCTGAAATATTTTTGACATACGACTCTATTTTTTGTTGAATTTTGAAAATGTTTAATAAAGATTCAGTTTCAGTTACTTTTCTTTGGTATGCTTTTTTTTGTTATTTAATATCTTTTCCTTTCAACTGTTATATGTTGCTTTTTGAGTACGTAAAATGTTATCTTTGTCGCGATCATAAAATTTTCTTGCTCTTGCTCTGTTTTGAAGCCTTTTAGCTTCTTCTATTTGTTGTCTACTCTCGATTTTTACAGTTTTAGAGTCATCCGAGAAATCCTTTTGCTTATCACCAACTTCATTAGTATCCATGAGATTTACAGGTTCATCAAATGATTGAATTTTTTGACTCACCAAAATGTTATTTTTCATTATGTCGCTATGAATTTTAGGGTACTCAAAAAATGTTTAGATCTCTTGAAACCTGGAGCAAGTATAATTTAATTGCTTCAACTAGAATCAATTTTGAAGATTCTGGAGCAAAATATAAATGCTTCAACGAGAATCTGCTGAAAATCTCGGAGTATTGATTATTATGCTTAAAAAAGAATTCGTATACGAAACCGAGAAATTTTACGACCGCTTTATACGTATACGAAATACTTGGAGCGAAAATGTAGCTAATACTGCGAGCTGAAAAAAAATGAAAATGCCTATTGAAATCAAAATATAATTTTCAAGATTGTAAAGAAACGCTTTTCTAATTTCGAAATTAGACACAAAAGTATTTTTATTCATTAAAATATTAGAAATATCCAAAACGTTATTCTATTTATTCGACTATTTATTTGACTAACAAATGCTTAAGATATATCAGAAAAAAGTCAAGTCATCTTCAATGAAGTTTTGAGGAAGATTAGATTTTTAGTGTACTCTGTTCAACAATATATCATGAAAGTGTTCCGAAATTGTTACGAAAGTTATCAAACGTTTCCAAAGTTATCCAACTTTATTTATTCAAAATAAAACCATTACAATTGTAAAATTTACGATCATATTCAGACGTTTTTTAACCACGATATGTAATATCTACTGATGATTAAAAAAAATTTTTAATTATCTTATTTGCTAGAATGTATTTCATTTTATAATTATTGAAAAAAATATGAATTGGACGTATACTATGTACAATAATCAACCTAATAAAGAAGTAATTAAAATACATTAAATATTACTCGTGAATATTTACTTATTTATTCAAAGGTAAAAACTTCAAATGATAGGTTATGTTGCACTGAAGAAGCTATTATTAAAAAGTACTTTTGTTTTATGTTAATATTGTTAAGAATGAGAGCATCAGAATTATAATTCAAATTACCTATGAAACTACTGTTATGTAGCTATGGTCAAGTTGAAAAGATTTTACCAAATGCACTGAAAAAAATTTAAACCTAGAGAAAGATTCCACTCAAGTAGAACAGCAAGAATATACTAAATCTAAAATCATGCAATTCGTTGATTGGACGATGTATCAAGTCTAGTCAATAACTAGTCATCTGTTAATAATGAGATTCTTATTTTTATGAAAAAACAACTTCAAAATTCTCATCAAATAAAGTACTCGATCTTCATGAATGAAAATCTTTTTTTCATTTTTTTTGCAAAAATATAAAACTAGTATAATCGCTTTTAAACTTTATTATTTCAAATATACGCTACCTAGTACTGTCAAGTAATGCTATCTAGCGACACGATTCGTAAACGGGTTAGGAAAAAACTCAAGGTTAGAATAACAAAAATTTCACATTTTCAATTAAAAAACGTGAAATTACAAAGATTATTAGATATTTATCGAAAAAACCTATATTCATTAAGATCATTTACTTCTGCAATGATATGCAGCTTTAATTCTTCAAAATTACTATTTTTTTATATTTTAAACAATTTAAAAAATTCTGAAATATCGATTTGCGAGTTAGTCAGAATAAATAAGTCTTCGGTGTTTCCGCCGTCGGACAATCTCTCGCCTGCGTCATTCTACCGAACGACTTGATGGTTGCATCTATTTATTATAGAGTTATCATACTTATCTGTATACTTTTTTTTAATATCAAGTTACCTTTTAATATGAAAACATTTTCAGACAATTTAAACATTAAAACATTAATTAGTTAAATTCATTTTAATGTTATGTAGTTAAATATCTATAGAACCTTATATTTTACCTATCTAATTTTGCTCTTAGTTATATGTAATTCAATGAAATATTTTCTGCAACATTAGACTATTTTTACCATATTTTATTATAAGAAGATGATGGAATGTAGATTTAAACATTTCTTTTAAAAAATGTGCAACTTCACGACCGATTTTACGATTCTGTCTACATAGAATCGTACATAAAAAACGGTGAATATCACTTACTTCGTAAGCGGCTATTAGAGATAGATTAAGTTAAGTAGTTTCGGTTCATTGCTTCAATTTTACAGTTAGGATACTCCTTGTATTTAATCCTTCTCTTTTCATCCAGTTTCACTTGAATAATAAACTGAAACGAATTAATTAAATTTGTCGTTATGCTTTATGTGATTTTAATCAAATTGCCCCTTCCTTCACGGACGAGACTTTTACATTCTTCCTTGTACTTTAGTGTGTGGTGAAACATTGTTAAAGATTACTTCGTTTATTGGTAAAATTACGTGCGATGCACGTAATCATGAATATATAAACCTACCGTGAGTTTCCATGACTGAACCGAACAGAGGAAGGAAAAAATGAAAGAATTTGAAGCCTCCTGCATTACAATTATTTCACTTTTTCAGTCCAAGATTTTATTTTGGGCATCATCATAATCCGCATGTTTAGCGTTCCTTTGGTGAATCAGTATTTTCGTCTGCGATAAAGTAATTTACATATCATCATTTACGCATCTAACTGTTTAATTTCTAGCAGTTTAATTTGAATGTCTGTATAACCGATGTAGTTTAGTTTGTACAACTAAATTAACGGCATTTTACAACGTATTAGTTTTGGAACTTATGAAAACTATCGCGGTTGCTGAAATGTGATATTAAAATAAAATTTCATCGATTATCTATTTTATACAGATTAGAATTTTTGTAAAATAGTTCCCGCATAAAAATAAAATCAGGATGAAAATGATTTTATTTTGTTCTACATCGTGTATAGGACAGAGCCTTAAGAAAAATATATTAATTGATTTTAGCGAAACATATTAGTCCGAAAAGAAGAGTATTCGGTTGTAAAGGTTTCATTAAATTACTTCCGCTGAACTGGGAGAAAAGTGGAAGAAGTGGACGTAAAAAGGAAAAATATTCATTCAATGACACTTTTTTATTCATCCGTATGGTAAGAATAGGAGTGATAAATTTATATATAGAAAAATAATTAAATATTAATAATAAATAGTATATTAAAATAATATTTTATGAAAAATAATGCTTTTTTGGTCTTTTATTTACTATTATTATTAGCTTGCCTGTTTAAATTTGGGTATTAATTTTCCGTTGGTTAAAGCAGTAGTAACTTTTATGAATAGTTAAATCTGCCACGTCTGAAAATAATAAGAGGTAAAATCCTGAAAGAACTCAAGAAAATACTTTCCAGTTATTACAATATTACTAAAATGTTGCTTATAAGTTATTAGAATTAGAAAAGTTGTTTTAAGTAAACTTAAAAAAACATAGCTCGTTCCTGTACTTAAATAAGGATAAAATTGCAAAATTCAGATAATTTAATGTATTGCCGCATGCATGTTAATAAGCAAATATTTAGGCCTCTAATGTAATTATGCATGCAGATTCATATTTATTTATAAAATACTTGTAATGAATGATAAGCACGTTATTCTCTTAAATTTGTTCTCAAACAAAATTTCAAAATTATTTTTATCACTAATAATATAATTTCTGTAAAAAATAACATTTTTTTAAAGTTTATATGTAGTAAATAATAACTGTGCGGTTTAACCGGCAAAAAATTACTGAACTAATATTAAAATAATGTTGCATTTATTTACTATACTTGAAACTATTATATTATCGTATAAAATAAGCTGAAAAAATTGACTAATATCGTATAAATGCTTATAGAAACTTATATTAAACGCATATTATATGATTTAACTTTTAATGATTTAAATGAACAATTACGAAGTAAACCGCAGTATTTCATGTCAATTTATTTCTAACAATAAATTCAATTCAAGAAGAGTTACGCGGTCAAGTAAGCGATTTATATAATAAACATGATTATTGTTTGGTCTCTGAAACACGTAGTGATGATTATGGTAATAATAATAATAATAATAAGTTACGAGAAGAATATGGTAGATAAGATTATTGTGAGGTACGAGTGTGTTCCGAAATTATTACTCTACGTTTTATCATTAATTTCTAATTTTAATAATTTAGTTGTTACACAATCATGAGATAAAGAAAATAAAAAATAGGCCAAGGTCATCCAGTTTTCTCCATCATCTTAAATTACACTACAGATTTGTAAAGTCCGACATTTTACGTAAAAAAATTGAGCGGTAATTCATAAAAGTATATATTTATTTATATTGGTAGCCGCGATATGTAATAATATATTTTGATTTATGGGGCTTAAAACTACTCGTATAAGAAAGCGGTTGTCCCTATTTCGATTACAGTAATAGCCATTCGTTTTAAAATTTAATGTCCAGATGAAAACTATTAGCGGTAGAGGAAAATTTATATTTAGATAATTAAAATAAATCATTTGTCGATCGTAAATGATTGACATGTTACAAATTTAAAGACATTGCATTTTACTTGTCAAACTACTTTTGTAATAGGAAAGAAATGGGGTTGGTTCTCATATATTACCGTTTACGTTCACACGCAGCGATTATACACGCCTATAAAATTAATCAATTTACTTCACTGAACGTAGCCAGTGCATAACTTTTTTGTGATTTTTTCAAACGTATTTTACACAGGAATGCAGCTTATGAAATGAATGGTGTGAAAAAATGTCAAGCCGGCATCGGGGCGTATCAGACAGAATTGCCGAGGCGACTTTTGGAATTAAAAAAAAAAGTGTATAAAAAACTAATTCATCAAAAGTCCACCGAAAAGAAAACTTTTTTTCTTCCTCTTCTTCGTTTTGTTATTATTATAAAAGTTTTGTAATTCCAAAATGTATGCTCTATTTTACTTCAAGGTTTGAAGTGAATAATACTCGTATAAAGACATCCGAACAGCAGAACTTACCTATTGAAAAAAATAATATAATATTTACTGCTATTTGATACTATTTTTTCCCACAGATCTTCAGTTAAAGATTTTGATATTATCGTAAACTAATTTTTACGATACTTTTTTAAGTATTTTTATACTTTATAAAAAATTGTTTGTTCTGCCATTTAGTGGAAACTCTTCACTTTTAAATTTATTTTTGAACATAGTTATCCAGTGATCCAGGAACAACTTAAGGGCAGTCATCTATTTTTCAATAAAATGTATCATAAAGCCGTTATGATTAGGTGAAATAAAAATAAATATGTATTAAATAAAAATCTATATTTTTAATTTGATGAATACAAAAAAAGATAACGACAAAAGTTTGTGATAATATCCATTTCAAAGTAACAAAAGCCACATACAAACGCGGTATGGAAAATTTATCCACAGTAAAAAATTAATTTTTATAGATAAATGTATTTTTGTAATAAAATATTAAACAAATTCCAGACAGGGAGCATTAACCTTTGAAAAAATAATGTCATGAAATATTTCATCTTTCAAAAAACGGTATCATATTTCCGACAGTAGAATAAAATAGGTATCACTTGGAACGATATTTACTGTTTGTTTAAATTTTCGTTAAAAATTATTCTTAAAAGTAAAACCTTTTCAACAGTGACAACTATTTTTCGTCTAAAATGATTTATTATTAAAAAAATGTCTTATTTATTCACTGAAAGGATAGTGTATTATAACTGTTCTACTGAAAATACAAATGCTACTTTTTGTCATTTATAATTAAACCTCAATTCGATGGTATGAGTACTATAAGTTCGTGTGACACTAACGATAGAGCTCATATTATGGAAACAATTAAACCGATCTTTCAGGATTCTCTTTACCTCACAATTAATTAAATAGTCGGCAAAATTCATTTTTCTATTAAGATAGAAACTTTTTCTTTTATTAAGATAGAAGGATTTTCTTTTGGAGAGAGTCAGATTACAAAAACTTTAACATAGGCTAATACTTCTGGAAAATTTAGTCTCTGAATTTTTAGTTACATAAACCAACGTATAAATGGTTATAAAAATGCAATGTTATATGAAAACTCACCTTATCCTTATTCTCTAAGGATGTAAATCCTTCCTCTTAGAATTTATTCACCATCCTTTAGGAAGCGATCAGAATCTAACCTTAATGCAAATAATAAGCCAATCTCAGAGTTCCAATGAAGAATTTTTTATTCCCGACCTCCACAAGGAGTGAAATATGCTTCGCGAAAATGATAAACCAATTTTAAAAGCGTAGTAGATGAAAACCTTACTACCTAATAGTTCGGTTTTAATTAAATAAAATTCGATTTCATTTTGTTCATACAAGTGAATTTGCAAAATAGAATTAAGGTATTCAGCTTTTATTTGTTTTATTTTTTCACGAACTTTTCGGGAAAAATCTTAAAATCACTAATTACAATTTTCTATTTTTCAAAAAATATTTTCAAGTGGCATTCTATTTAATCCTTTCTCTCTTTGGGAAGCTGTTAAAATTACATTACAAATTTATAAAAGAAATATGTCTTATTCGAAAACCATATTTCTTCCTATATATATATATATATATATATATATATAAGTATATAGGTGTATACTTTTCTTTAGGAAAGAGTAATTGATAGGTGAAAATTGACTTAAAATTAATATTAAGCGAATAATATTCTTTGGTGCGTCGAAAAAACAAACTTTAAAGATGGTTATTCTCGCAAGTGTGTATGTAATACCTACTAATTTAACGCGTTTAAAATAAAATAAATTTAATGCTTATGGGCAGTAAAGAATAAATATTTTTTTCTGTGAGACCTTTTCCTAAAATTATTGAAAACAATTTTATTTCAAGGAACAGTTTCGCAAAAGTTAGCAGAAGTAGTTTCCTCTGTTGTCAAAGAACTTCTTTAATAGAAACGAAGGGGATTAAATATTCTTTTTAGTACCTTTGTTTTTAAATTTTGAGCCTTCTCATCAACTGATTCATAAGAACTCTTGAATAAAATGCTGAACCTAAGTATCCCTCCTATAGTTTACTCAACAAAAGTAATTCTATTATATTATAGTCTGCTGTGAATAAAGGCATTGACCCTCCATTTGAGCAGATGCTGATTTTTTCCTTTTCTTTTCTATTAATATTAAATGAAAGGGGAAAATTAATTCTGGGTAGATGATTGTAATTTAGTTGAAGTAATTCTGGAGAAGTTAGCATATAAAGTAATTTAAAAAATGAACAGGTTACAAATAACTCACGTAAAATTATTGGGAGTAAAATGTTTCCAATACAATTTCTATTTACTGTATTTGTAAAATAATAAATTCTCTTTCTTCTAATGCAATCAATCTGCTTTTCTGAGCAATGAATACGCTTGTTGTAGAATTGGGCTAGACGAGTGTGTGTGTACCATTACGTATGCGCGCGCGTGTGAACACAATAATACTTTTCTAAATTAGTCTTTTTAATATTTTGAATTAATGAAAATTAATAACATGCGATTGCGTGCATATGTACATTCAAGCACACAAAATGTACAAGAAAAGTAGTATATAAGTAAATCTTGATTATTCGCTTCTGCACCCTTTGATTTGAATTATAAGTTTGAGAATTAACTTGGTAAGAAAAAAACCAATTTAAAAAGAAATAACAACAATGTAAGTCAGTAATTAATATTGTTAAATAAGTTTAACAATTCACGAAAAATCTATTTGAAAACTAGTTAATATTTAGATTTAAAAAGTAAACAGTTAAACTTCGCTTCTTATTATGCAGAACTTATAACCTTTAACATAAAATTTAAAAAAAAATCTAAAATGTGAAAATTACCAACGATAATTCAAAAGATTCTTAATAAATACACATAAAAAATTTTCTGTTAAATTTTTTACGCTGCAATCGAAGTACATGACTGAAGTGAAATTATTTTTTTTATAAAAACTTCATCAAATAAATTTTTCTGCTAAGTCTTTGAGATTATTCAGTTACCTTATAAAGTGTCTGGATCAAATCGCCTTCCTCAAACTTATTATCTGATTCTGCGAAGATTAAAGACAATCTGGTGAAATCTACCTTTACGACTAAGAAAGGAGACTGCCCTCCACTCTACTTGGATAACGTTGAAATTTCTCATACGATTACTGTGAGATACCTTGTCTTACACCGAGATCAACGTATGATGTGAAGAAGTCATGAACTAGAGAACAAGAAACAGGTTGACCAGCAATTCAAGCGTATGTATTGGCTTACGGGAAGGGGTTTTCAGTTATTGGTGCAAGATCCTTCTATATAAAACCTTCTTGAAACTGATACAAACGTATGGGATTCAGCGCTGCGGGATGACTAGTGACAGCAATATTAAAGAGTTCCAAAGGTAGTAGAACATGATGTTGAGGAAACTGATCCGAATGCCTTGGTTCGTCAGAGATTCTGACGAAATACATGAATACCTGGGAATCCCATATGTTCGGGATGAAATTTTTTCGGTTCTAAATACATAGTTAAGCTAAATAGACATGTAAATTCCCTTGTTTTGAACCTGACAACGGTGATGTCAAAAGATGATTGAAAAAGGTTCATATGCTGGACCTCAGTAATCGTCGTTGAAGATAGTCTATTTAATTTATTTTTTCCGGTACTATTTGTTGTTACCATTGTTTTAACGCTATTACTGTTTGTTCATTACTGTTTTCATTCATTCATTTATCTTCTATTTAATAAAAAACTTTGCGTGCGAACTGAATGTGTTGATACAAACGGTTCATAAATTGGACAATTTATAGAATCGAGTGATGATAATGCTTTTGACAGAATGAGTGTTTATTGAATCTTACTACAGGTTGATTTTTTAGTCCTGTTACCGAATTGTTAATGTCTGGTAATTTTTTTCTAAGAAAGGGAAATTTTATTTTGTGATACGTAGTTGGTAGCGCTACTCAACCGGTATAGATACGGCAGTGTGAGTTGATTCTCCTTGAGCTGTGTAAACTTTTGTGCCGTTTCCGGTCGTGTTACGAACAGAATGTCTTTTACCATAGAGCAACCAATTTTTTCAGGATGCAAAGATTTGTCTTGTAAAGCGTTAGGATTTTCAACCGCTCAAATTCGACAGTTTTGACTGTTCACATAACCATCGAGATGGATCTAAGCTTCATCACTAAAGAACATTGTGTTTAAAAATTCGATTCCGTTATCATTTACGAGAGACCTAAACCAACGGTAATATTGCAATCGCTTGTTTAAATCTGGAGGCTAAAGCTCTTGGACTAATCGTACGCGATACGGATACAATTTCAATTTTTTAGCAGATTTCAGAACAATAACAAACCAACTTGTGTGGAAAGTTTTCGTAAACTTTTCCGTGGAGAATTGAGCAATCTTATTTTCACATTTTCTAAAACGTCATCTGTCAAGCGAGTTGGTCGACCACTACATTTTCTGTCGCAAACACTACCTGTCTCTCGAAATCGATTCACTAGCCTAGAAATTGAAATTTTTTCTGGCGGAGGAACATCAACAAATTTAATTTGAAATGATTCTTTTACACTCGCGTACGATTTCGTAGCAAAATATTGTTCAAGAATGAAAACTCGTTCTATGGCAAAAGACATTGTTGTGTTCGTAACATGACCGGAAACGGCACAAAAGTTTACACGGCTCAAGGAGAATCAACTTACACTGCCGCATCTATGCCGGTTGAGTAGCGCTACCAACTTCGTGTCACAAAACAAAATTTCCCTTTCTTAGAAAAAAATTATTTTAATGTTTGTTTTTGTGGTGAGTCATCACTGGATAGCCCGCTCTCATGTGATGTTTTAACATACTATTTACTAATGTAGTCAGGAGAAACCGATTATAACATTTTTCTTCTACAGCAAAAAAAAAAAAAACAAAGTAAAAATTATCTAATTTTATTTTTAATAATACCAAAACTTTTTTATTACATGATTTACTTATTTATTTTATTATCTTTATGAGAACGCAGTTCAGTTTCATTGCTATTTCACAAAAGAAAACAAACAGACTAAGAGAATCTTTATAAAAGGGGATACCGTAAAGTATGTCATTTCATACGATGAAAATACAAAGGTAAATTTATTTTATACTTGTGATGGAGAGAGTATTTCAGGTACTCATGTGTAGACTATTATATGTAGTTTCAATCATGCCAGTCGGTTACAAATATTATGATTTGAAATCGTACTTAAAAGAACGCAATTAAAAGTTATCAATTCAGCGAAAAAGATTGCAAATAAAAGAAAGAAATTAAGAAAGAGATGAGGTATATGATTAAGCAGTTTTGTTTACAGTCATCATCAGGTCAATGTCCGTTACTAGCGTCGATTTAATTGGAACCATCAGACTGGGAATCAAAGATGTAGTAATCATTACTGACGATACGACCGGTGATATAGCACAGATATTTCACAATTGATTCTGACCTGACTAGAACCAGAACCTCCTTCACATTATGTGATCCTTTTATCGTTTAATCTAGCGTTTACTAACTTCATACAGTTAACAACCGCAAATAATATTATTGCATTGTGAACTGTAAAAAAAAACTTGTTTTTCTGAAAGTCGAAATACCGTGTTTGAATATCCCTAGCAATTTTTAAATTCCAAGATAAGATTTAAAAAAGAATTGCTGCACACGACTTTTTTAAGTTCATTCTTAAAACCTTTGGATAAATGAATAGTTATTTTGATCTATAAATGAGTTTATATTGTATACAAAATTATATTTATGAAAACAAAATTCAAACCAAGGGTTGTTTTAATAGATTACAGATTGTAAAATATTTTGTTGATTTAATTCTTGCTAACGATAAAAAAATAAAATCAAAATGAAATAATACTTTTTTTTTGTGGTGCGATGATGCACTCTCCTTTCAGGCAGGGTCTGCATCACCAGGAAACCTTAAAAGCGATATTCAATTCGAATTCCACCTTTAAATTATTTACGCTAGTAAAGACATTTTTTCAAGCGGATGAAATAAGTTCGAAGCTCGAAAATAGATTAATTTTAAATGTGTTCAGTATTTGATTTCTAATAGTGAATTAAAAAGATAACTTCAAAACCCTACCTTTATAGTAACCTGGAAGTATTATCTAGGAATCCCGATGTGATAAGCGACATAAGCACTCACCCCCTTCCCTCAACCACTTGCGCGCGATACTTTTTGTTTATACTTCTGGCCGCAGGCTTGTTGGCCGTCTTCGAACATTCATATGAGACTTTTGCCTTAGACCGATCTAAACGGCATTAATTTCGTCCCTTGAAATATAATTTTAAGTTGCAGCGGATGCAGTTTTGAAGAAAGATACAAATTTTCATGAAAAAAATTATAATAGATTAAGGGTAACGATTTATCCATTTAAACAATTTAATGGTTATATAATATAAATAAATAATAAAAAAAACTAAAATAAAAATTCTTAAAAAATAGTTACATTTTAAAAAAATGTTACTAAAAAATAATTTAAAAATAAAAATAAATCAAACGATTATTAAAAATAATAAAAGACTATATAAAAAAAGGTATAAAATTAAAAATAAATAAATGAATAAAAATGTCAAAATACGGGAAATGAGTAAGACGATTTTTCATATCGTTCAGTTTTATGCGTATCCAACACTTTTTTTAAGAAGCGTTATGACGTAGCAGGAATTTTTACTGCTACGTAAGTATATATATATTATTAAAAAAAAAGAAAGTATTTATATATTATTTAAATATGATGTTTTTCTCATATTTACTTTTAAATAGATATAATTTAATAATTTTAATGTTTTCTTTTTAAGTAAAGTCTTTCTTCATAAAATTTAATAAAATATATTCATCGTAATTTTGGATCTATTCCAACATAAAGTAATTTTGAAAATAATCTTATTGACATCAAAAGGTTGTATAATTTTTACTACTGAAAATTGTTGTGAAGTCTTAAAAGAAATTTACTTTCTTATTCTATCATTAAGTATAGACAAAGCTCCTAAAAACAAAACTTATTATCTATAATTTGTTATAAAAGATTAAAAAAAATTAAAAAAAACACACACAAAATAGAAATAATACTAGCTTTTTATTTGAAATTAAAATATTCTCAAAATACTCATATTTTCATAATTACTTTTCTATTTTTATTTTGTACTAGCAGACCCGGCAATGCTTCGCTATTGCTCTCTCTCTCTCTCTCTCTCTCTCTATATATATATATATATATATAGAGAGAGAGAGAGAGAGAGAGAGTGTTTAAATGAACACAATTGAAAATTTGATAAAAAATTCAACTTCACAAATTTTACCTTTCACTTATTCACCTTCCTCTTTCCCTTTCCAATTTCTCCCTTTCACCCTTCTCCCAGTTTCCTTTTTACCCTTTCACGTTTTCCCCTTTTTTCTTTCCACCTTTCCCCTTTTACCCGTTTTCCATTTTCCTCTTTTTCCCTTTTTACCGCGCGTAAATCGGTCCATTAGTTTTTTGGTCATTAGCGGACACACATACGAACATGCCTTTTATAAATATATATGTATATATATATATATATATATATATATATATATATATATATATATATATAGAATAAAAAAGTCTGTTTGTATATTTGTTTGTTTGTTTCGTAAATATATCGACACCGGCCCCACCTAGCGGGTATAGTTTTTGCAAAAATATTTCTTTTCGCGTAACTAATATTCATATTCTGAATATGAACCAAATCGGCCCATAAATATAATTTTTCTAAATATCTCAATCACAGCGCCATCTAGTGGGTTCATTTTTTGGAGAGATAATTCTTTCCACGTAAGTAACATGCATTCTGAATATGAGGCAAATCAGACCATAAATAACATTTTTCGAAATATCTCGACGCCAGCGCCACCTGGCGGGTCCAAATTAATTCAGAAACCTTCCCTGGCATGCGTCCAACCATTCCCCAAAGTTTCATCGCTATCGGATAAACGGTTTAGGCAGGCATAAGAGACATACAGACAGACAAACATTCATTTTTATATATAATAGATTAGACAAAAATGAAAAGGAATTAAAATTTATATTTATAATCATAGCTCTTTTAATAAGATATATTTTTTTCTTAAAACGTGACTTATTATTATCATATTAAAATAATAAATTATTTGTAACCTCAAAACATCTTTTAAATCAAAAATATTTTTTAACTCTACAAAATCTTTAAGGCTTCACTTTTTAAATCACTCTTCTGATTTTGACATTATCCCGAAAATAAAATTTTTAAAAAATATATTCCTAAAACTAAATCGATTGAAGAAAGTGTATGTACAATCTAATTCGGCCAATTTTTAATCCTTCATTAGTTGATCGTGGATATTTTAATAAATATAAATTGTTATAAAGTTTCAAATATGTAATCGGAACAAGCGATGAGTTGTAATGTAGATTGAGCGATGAGGCTGTGGTCGATCCTTTCTGTCCAAGCAGACTGCATCAACTTAGGTTGAAACGGACTGTAGTTGAGCTATGTTATGTGCGCGATTTATTGACACGCGTGGTAGCGGTAGCAGTAACATCATGGCTTTTCTCCTCTTCGTATTAGTTGTTTAAAAAATGTACAGTAGTGTTGGATTTTTTTTCGATCGACCGAATCGAATGAAAGACGTGTTTCAGATTACGTTTTGACTAAGCAGTATTCAACTAAGAGTTTTCAATTGACGGTAGTTAAAATAATTTTTATTTGTTTATGTAGCCGGTCAGCTAGCTAGCCTACAATCTACTGAAAAGAAATGATGACCTTGAAAAAGCAACACAGTGTTAGGTTCAGGTATTGATTTATTTATTTTTTTAAATTTCATACAATATTTTACAAACTAGTTCTAATTCTACATGAATATGATGAATGCATTTTACTATTAAATAATGGCAACAAAATGGCATATGAAATAAATTAAAACTAACACATTATAATAAATCAGACGGGTTGAGAAGTAAATTTCACCGGAATAAATTACAGTACATTGTTATATACATACGAACAAGAATATAATTTACGTACATTTTGTATTTACTTCTAAAAAAATTAAATATAGCTCTATTATAAATTATTAAAAAAATATAATATGGCATTCATATAAGTTTGTTATGTTATAGTGAAATGATTTAATTGGATAGATGATAAGCTAAATATAGTGATAAATGGAGAGTCTTACTAAATTTGTAGTTAAACAGTTATCATGTTTGAGCAAAACATGAATCTAAAATAATATGAAACAATGAATATAAATGGCAAAGCAGAACTTTTATCTAAAAATCTATTATTACTTTGAATAGGCGAAATTTAATCGATGTAAAAATTATATAAATTGATTCTCTGGAGATTGATGTGATTTAAGAATTAATTAAATAAGTAATTTGGCGTTTAATTTTTGTAATATGAAAAGACTAAGAATAAATTAAATAATTCATGACGATAATATAAGTGTAAATAATTATAACGAAATAATATTATTCCGTGTTAAACTAAGTGAGGAAATCTCTGTAAGCTTTATATTAGAAATTACAAAAAAATCAACGAAAAAAGGGATATAAACAAAAACCGTATTGGTCTGTTTTCTTTTAGATCATCTGATGTATTAAAAGTGAACTACAGATTGTAAGAGTATAATTTTTGGTAACTCTATCTTTCATTTCTCATTATTAACTACAAAAAAAATAAATAAATAAAATGAATAAATCGGTGCAATAAATATTAAAATTCGTTTTGTAGTGTACTAGAGATTTTAGAATTATGTTTTGGTAGGAAGATTGTAAAAGTTTAACAGATAAGGAGCGAAGAAAAAAACAGGTCATACCATGTCTTCAAGAAGAAAAAAATGTTTTCCTCTTAATACGGATTTAAAAGTATTAATAAATAAATACAAAAATTGTTGTGTTCAACAAGCTATTTTTGAGAAATTATACATTAGAAAACAGTAAAAAATAAAATGGAATTTGAGCTCATTGTTATAAAAAGATGCTGAAAAATGCTATAAGCGTACAGAATGAAGAATTTGACAAGGAGGTAAGAAAAAATATTGACAAAGAACCGTGTTGAAAGGAAAGTTTTAAGATTAGCTAAGTATTTTAAGATACTTAGGATTGTAATTTGATGAATAAATGGTAAAAACTGTTCGGTTACTGATTAGGACGGTGAAGTCTCTCTGACTACTGATTTATTTAAAAGTTAAAATAAAAAATTAAACATTTAAAAATTTGTACATTATTTGTTATAGTTTAATATTTAGATACAGGTGTGCCTAAGCTAATATGTTCAACTAATACGCTCTCAGGTAACTTTGTGGTAAATTACAAAAAACTGTTACCTTTAAACAATTTTTCAGTACATTTAAATAGCATTTAAAAATATAATAAATCTAAGGTAATTAAATTAAACAAAAAAAATTAATGAATTGTGTCGAACCTAGCCTGATAGATAAATAATGTGTGATAAAAGTAGGATTATAAACTATTCGGGTTTTACACAGTTTTTTTAAAAACATAAATTTTTTTTGCACGTTAGGGTTTTTATGAAAAAGAATTTATAAATTAAAAATAATTTCCTAATACATAAGTAGCGAATATTATTTTAATAATTTTTATTCGATGAAGGCTCTTGTACAATCTATACGAGTATATTTAGTTATTTAATGAGGACATTTAATTATCAGTCAATTATTTGGGTAGTATGTTACCCTAAGTTTAAGATCATCATATCATTATATTTAAAGAATATTAAAAAATACATTTTTTAAAGTAATTAGTAGGAAAGTAAGAAAAAAAACTAAAAGGTTTTTAAGATTGTGCGTAGTCCAAGAAGTTTTTTTTTCAGAAAAGATTATTTTTATTGTAGATTTTACTTTAATAGAGTTTTGACAAATAACCTGTAATGTTTTTGGTAATATAAAATAAAAAAAATATTTATTAACCTTCCGATGTACAATAAGTAGGAGCAAATTTTTCTATCATACTTTCAATTATATCTAACAAGAGCTAGTAATAAAAGATCCTAGTAGAAATTAAGATAATTACTTAAGGTTCTCTTTTAAATGTATTCTAAGTTTTATTACTATGAAAATTATTAGAATAAACATCAAGTTTTAAACGTGTTTTCATTGTAAATAAATATTAATTACGAAAAAATTGAACCCTTTTGATAATAAAAAAGAAATAAAATAAAATTTGCAATGGTTGTTTACTTTGATTAAATCGTGTACCGGCTTCCTTTTACGATACAGACATTAGGTAACCCTGGATAATTGCGGGGAATGTATGTGGTTATATAACTTATTATTTAAAAATTTTATTTTAGTAAATAGTGACTTGATTTCATTTACATTTTAAATTGTAAAAAATACAATTGTAGAAAAACAAATAAATTGTTACGAATTTAAACTTTTAGGCATCTGCCACGTAGATATTCAAAATGATGTATATTTATTAGTGCGTGAGTTTACTCGGCAGAGGAGTTAACTTTCGCTTTCACTGTTACGAAACTGGACCTATGACCTTAGTTTGCAAACATTGTTGCAGTTCGTTTATCGCGAATCACATATCATCTTTTTTATTCCAAAACGCTCTTATTAACTTATTTGAAAAAGTAACAGATTAAAGATCTACAGTTTATTTGTGCCCACGCTTGCAAATTATTTATTTAAGAGATTTTTACTTAACAGAAAGAAAATTGAAAAGTTATAAATTTAAGTGTATAAACTTAGGTAGTTTTTATAAGTTAAAATTTTATCTCACACCTAAATACAAGTTAATATTTATGCAGAAACAAATGTTAAAAAAAACTTTAAGCTAAAATCATCTACTTTATTTTTTTTAATTAGTCATCTTCTTTAGTTAACTTTAGAATGCATAGGTCTCGTAAGAGAACGATAAGATACCATTAGCAAAAAATTGATTTATAATTAAATATTTTATTAAATTTTGTTAGGATGTATTTCTAGTTTTCTTTTACCACATTTTAAAATTGCCATTCCGCAAAAGAAAAAGAAATCTCTCTAGTAAAAGTGTTTTTCATTTAAACCTCTCTTTTTAAAATTTAACTTAGGTATTCTTTAAAGTCAGATTTATCTGTATGTGGTTTATAAAGCTTGTGTTAAAAAGTATTTTTTTCCGTATCAATATAAAAAAAAATAATAAACATAAAGAATAACTTTAAAATTAATGAGAACAAAATAATGTTTAATTTTACATTTTAAAATTGATATTTACCTTCGTGTTTTTTGGATAAAATTTCAATTTAAAAATCATTTATAGTAAATTTATATAAATTGTCTATTATTACGAAGTAAATTTATTTATTTCATAAAACGAGTTATAAGGAAAAGTCATTCAAAAAAATTAAAAAAATTATTCATCGAAGAGCGCACTGAATGCGCATTATGCTTCATTCTAATACGTGATTCTTAATATATGTCACCGATTAACTTTCCCTCAGATTCTGTGCTAAGGGAAAGCTCTGGTTATACTTGCTGCCGGTAATTTTTTTTTTACTCATTACGAATTATTAAATGCAAATCAAACACACGAAGACTTTCACACGCCCTTAAGAAATTTAATTTCCTAATTCATTATTAATTGTTAAAATTTAAGTTAATTATGTTTGAACAACATATACGCATTGAGATTTTGATTTGTCAAAACATTGACAGATTTTGATTACGAATCAAAATTTTACTTTTATGATCGTGCTTGGAATAATTTATTTATGTTCTGTAACAAAAGACCAGTGAACTTAATTTTTTATCTTTTAGAGGTGGCGGATAATGATGAAAAATTTCCAATCACTTGTCAGAAAAAAAATAATGGGTTGTGTGGTAACTTGCAATTACTGATCCTGATTTTGCTAAAAAAAATCATCAGAAAAAATAATTTTTTTGTTGGAGTCAGCGATAAAAACAAACAAATAAATAAATTGAATACATTTTACGTTTTGAATATTTAATACATATAATCCTGACCGTATCTTTATAAAAATATTATGTTTAAAACCGCTGAAAAATAAGGATTCTTTGACATGAAATTTAGTGTGCTGTTAATACTCAGGAAAACTATTAGACAGATTAAAAAAGACTTTTGACTATTTGTAAACAATTTTCCATTTGGATAATAACTTTTAATTATCTTATAACAAAAATAAAATGACAACGATCGATAACGTGCTGGTAAAATTTTGAAAAACTAAATTTTGTAAGCAAGTTTTCAAAGATAGTTTTATAAATATGCAAGTTAGAAGAGATTATAATAGCTTTTTTGAATCAACTGACAGGTTAAAAGCATGAAATGATAGTTACATATTACTTACTTTGGGTATGGGTGACGAGTTCTAACAATTCAGATTCACTTTTCATTTTCAGTACCATGTTAAAAGCAGCTAAATAACGTAAAATTTACAAACATGCGTTACCATTTTTTTTAATTTCTTTCTTTTAGAAGTTATAATGTTAATATTTATATAAAACACTTCTTTTCGTTTCTTTTTTGAGTATTTTATCTGATTAAGCGATAAAAGATTAATTTATTATAAATATACCTTTCATTAATTTCTATGACCGACGAAGTTATGTGGTATCACACTCTGGGAAGTATAGACTGTAGGAAGTTTGTAAACCAAAACGTAAAGATTTTTCAAAATATATCAGGAGAAAATTTATGTATTCAGCACAAAACATTGAATATAGTTAGGAAAGGAATGTCTAATTTGAATTAAATTTTGTCTTTCAGGAACACCCGGTTTAAATTTAAAATAATCTTGCCGTTAACCTTCTGTATAAACACTCGTCAAATTAATGGTAAGATTTATCCTTAAGGTTTATTCTAAATTGTAGACTATGCTCTCAATTTTTGTATATTTTAAGTATTTATAATCATAGTAAATGATATTGACAGTAATTAAACGGTAAAAATAATAATAATATAATCCTTGAAATTATTTTTTCTTTAGAAAATAAAGCAAGCGGTAATTGTGTGGTTTCATTTTGTTTAACACGCAATTCGTTATTTTCATCTGACCTTAAATTTCGGTGAATGTATGTAGTATTATTATATAAAAAGTAAGTTATTATTTACTTATAATTATTTTTAAGATATATTGTCAATAACCTAAATTAATAAATGTGCATTAAATAATAGTGTACAAGTTATGCGTGTATGAAATTAATAATATTACACTTTTACGTTTTAAATCAAGAAGTAAATAATTCTTCAGCGTCACAAAACCCAGTTACCGTTAAATATTACTTTTTCTTTTTCTTTTAGAAAAAAATATATATAGGAGAATAATAAACGTACTAAAAGCTTATTCATTTAGACAGAAAAACCGATTAAGGTAACTTAAGTTTCCATTAAAAAACAAACAAAAATTAGTCGTATGTAGTTTAACACGGATAGTTAAATTACTTGGTGGTTAAATTAATGATTAAATGAGAAATGATGCGCGATTTTTTAATGAAATAATATAAATGAATGTTTTGATTATCGGTGGTAAATAATTATGTTAAATATGTCTGTGAAATATTACACTAATAAACTATGTAACTCTTATAATAAATAATATTAAAATGAACACTATATATGTAACAATAAAATCTATGAAAGTAGCAAAGAAATTGTATTATTTATAAATAATAAAATATATCACATTAAATTATGGTAACTTCATTTTTTTAATTATCGTACTATAAACTGGCCGAAGAAAAAATATTTTAAATTATTCAATGAATATTTGATACAAAAAAAGATAAAAAAATTAATCTGACTAAAAATATTTTTTGGCACTCTTGCTCACTATTTTTGAATATTTTCTAATAAATATTTCAGTTATTTAAAAAAAAGTTCTTTATCATTATGTATTTTACTTGTAATATACCTTTCATAACATAAAAGATCTGTTTGCCGTTAAAGATAAATCTTTTTGCCAATAAAAGATCAATACCATTTCATAAAATTATGGCTGTCTTTGAATACAAATTTCATCAAATATATCATCTTACTAATTAAATTAAAACATCTAAATTTAACTTACGTATCATAATTATGAAGTGAATTGTTAGTAATATTTATTCTGTAATTATCATTATTTCCTTCATTTAGCGGTTTAATATATTATAAATAACCTTACGGTAAAACATAATACTGTTATTTTCATTAATAATATTTTTAATACAATAATATATTTAGTATTGCACAAAAGAATCTGAAGATCCGGAATCGCTAGAAATGACGAATCGGCTAAAAGATCGTCCCTGAATAGGTACTGGTGAGTGATTTTCAACGTTATGATTTTCAACTTTTTGATTCTGGATTTGCGGTTGAACCGTTGTAAAATCAATATTAAAATAATTGTTTGAGTCCTGTTGAGGTACGGTAAGGAATTCAGTAGCCGCATCGTCATTTGTCGACTGAGCTTCTAACGTGAAAGAAGGACTTTGAGAAAACGATGGGATTATCTGTTGCTGAATTCGTTGTTGTGGTTGTTGCTGAACAAACTGCTGGAATGGTGGGAGCAGCTCGGGGTGTTCGTCTGAACTTAGAGAAATTGATGGTAAAATCTGAACGACTTGATCGTCTTGTTGCTGCGGTGGAGCTTTACCGTTAGAAAGCGGAAGATAGCCTTCCGTTTGTTTCTTACTAAATCGATGATCGTTCGGCCCTAAAAGAAGTTGCGGTCTGTAAGTTGTCGGTCTTAGTGTCTCCTGAACGTTGAAAAGAGGTAACACATTTTCGTAATTAAAAGAATTCTGATTCGATTGAAGCTGTAACTGCTGCTGAAGTTGTTGAAGTTGCTGCTGCTGCTGCTGCTGCTGTTGCTGTAGCTGTTGCTGTTGCTGTTGCTGAACTTGTTGATATTGCTGAATTTGTTGATGTTGTTGAAGTTGCTGCTGCTGCTCTTCCTGTTGCCGATACAGTTGCTGTTGTTGTTGTTGGAAATTTCCCCCCTTTTCTTGTTCACTGTTCACCTGAACGGACTGTTGGAGGGCCGAGAATTGGAGGGATCGAGACCTTTTCTGCAACAGGACAGAAAAAGAAAAGCGACCTTAATTATGTAATTCCTTCCTTCGGCCCTCCACAGCTTTCTCGCATCTTGGCATAAAGACAACCCGATAAATATATTGAGCGATTTGCATTACAATTAAAGCAACAATCAAGTATCAATACATTTCATTAAATTTAGACATCTTTAGCCATTTCATGATACGATAAAACTACAATTTTTTTGGAATTTTAATTCCAAAATATACCATATTCTTTATTTTTCGAAAAAAATAAGTATGGCAACATGAAGTGAGGGCATCGAATAGTTTCATATAATATATACATTTTCAAGTTAATGTATTTTTCATAATAAATAAAAGTAAAGAATTATTGCATTTAGAGCTCATTCAAACATGCTAAAAGTATTTAAATATGTTGGAAAAACATCCAGTAATTAAAAGAAGATGTAAAATTACGAGCAAAAAAATTTCAATAAAATTTAAAACTAATACAGAAATCTTAGGTTAAAAATAAATCACAAAAACGAACGATACTTGAAGTTATAAACATTCTTTTAAAGGATCGTATAAAAATAATTTCAGAGCTCTACAATAACTGTTTATTAGTAGTAAGCCAGTGAAAAATTTGGTTCTTGATAAAAATTAGTTTTAATTAGGTCCTTGCGCTTAATACGTGAGTATAGGGATATATTTTCTTTGAGAGAAATGTTTTGAAGTTTTTTAATATTTTACATGAAAGAATAAATGCTTCCTTTAGTTTGGAATTTGAGATTTTTACCTATAGTTTACTACCATCTTTTTTTTTAAATTTCTTTTTGTAAGGTATTACCTTGATTACTATAATACCATTTCATTTGGACTCCAGTATTATCTCTATAAAATTCTAGATAATTTTTTCCAATTTTAATCAAATACGTGTTTTTTGATCGCATAATTTTTCATAAGTTGAACTTACGTTACGTTATAATGCATTTTACTTCTGCAGTAGCTCTCCGCTTATGTGGTAATTGAATTTAAAAACAAAGGAGTATTTCTACAAAAAAATTTTTGTTTATGAATTATGAAAAGCAATAAATAAATATATATATGTAATATGAAATGTTCTAATAAAAAAAGTTTTGTTTTTATTTCTCCATCATTATATCATGCAATTGAAATTAAAATGTTTAAAAATTCCTAAGTAGAATTTTATTAATGGAATAGTTTTTAAAAGAATCTATTCTATCCTGTAGAATGTTACATAAAATAAAATTAGAAATTCTTCTCGGAAGGAGTTTTAACACTAAAAAACAAAACCGAATTAAAATTGATTATTTTTAATTATTTACAATTAAGCTTTACAGTAGAATTTTGAATTAGAGCTTTACAGTAGTAATATTATCGATTGATTATTACCGCTTATCATTTGTGTATTTGCGTAATGTCAGTCTGCTAGAATTTCTTAGGAAAGATTGAAATTAATTTTTTTTAATTTTTTTTATTAATACTCTACTTGTAAAATTCGAACACAGGTAGAGTAAAAGCCTACATTCGGTAAACCCTGAACTATTTTATTTATTTTTTGTGGTTAGAAATACGATATACCGTATAAGTTTTTATTTCCAATGTAAGTTATAGTGAACTAATAAAGTAGAAAATTAGCATTATATTAAATTATACATTTTCTTAAAATTGACTAAAGTTTCTATTTTATTAAAGAAAGAATAGAAGTATCACCTAGTAACAAAAAACAATGTTAAGTGGAGCATAAGAAGTCATTATCTATTCCTAAAATTGATTTGAATTTTTTAGTTTATGAACTAGTTCGTTGCTGTTTTGAGGTTAGATAAATAATAAAAAAAAAAAAAAATCGTTATACAGCTAATAGAAAATGATGAGTAATCTAAAAAAAGTGTAAAAACATACTTCAAAGAACGGTTTTAAAGAACATGCAAATAGGTCTAAATAAAGAGAAATGAGATTTCCAAATTTTAATCATTATTTAAACTATTATCGGAAATTTATTAATTTCAGTCTTTAAGTATTTCTACTATTTAATTGTATTCGGTACTATTTTACTGGATCGTACGATAATCGATTTTTATCATACATTAGACTGAAAACTGAGTAAACAGAATTATTTAATGTGAATACGGGGTTAATAACCTGTAGTTAAGAGTTAACCTGTAGTTACGGTTATTTTTAACACAGGGTGGGTGATTTGATCTCCGTTGAAGATAATAATTTCCTGACGACTTCTTTTTTTTTAATTTCTGATTACCCAATCCATGTATGTACGAGTACTTATTTAATAAAAGTATTGTAATAAAATTTTAATATTTTCCGTAATATAATAATAACAGTAATCATTTATTACCGTGAGTTTTATATGAATGATGGTATAAACATATATGTATTATGTAACAATATTCTAATTTGCAGACTAAAACAGGATTTGTAGTTGCATAATGCAGTTCTGCTGGGGGTCACAGCTCTGAACGTTGTAATGGCGGGTCATTCACAAAATGATGCATTCATGTACAAGTATGTGTATAATAGTGTATAACAGCGCAATACGGTAGATTATAGGGAGTAAAGTAATTACAATGAAAGGTTTGCACAGTTTTAGGTCGGCAGGCGGCAAGCTGGCTGGCTGAATGACCTTTCACGCGCTAGTAGGAAACTACTTCGTCTCTAAACAGCAAACATCATCTTCTAATTTCGAATTACCGGTATTAGGAGTTGAAATTAGACATTTATTCCTCTCACGCATTGACGATTATTACGAATGTTATACGGTGTAATCTTTGTATGCAATGTGTAAAATAAAAAATGAAATTCTTTATTTCATTCACCGGTCTTTCCTTTTTTTCTTAAAGAAATTTAAAAAAATCCTAATCTTGAAATCAGTTTTTAATGCTAATTAGATTAATCATTTTATATTTTCTTGTTACTGTTTTTTTCCGCAAACAATTTTACTATTTCTCCATCAAGTAGGTATAATAACCAAGAGATCTGCTACGAAAAAGATGCTTTGAGTTACGTGTTTATTAAAACAAGCGTCTTATAATCTTTTTCTATTAGGGTAATACCAAAATGCCTGCATAAGGTTGGGCGCCTGATTAACTCACACGAGATATTATTAGAATAACCCAAAACGCCTGTACTAGTTTTGGACTGATATCATAACGTCCCAGTAACTTTGACAATTAGAAACAACAATTGGCTGTTCTGTAAATAACGTCAAACTAACCTAATAGCAATAGAAAAATTTTGAAAAAAATATTTTTATAAATTGAAAAAATTAGATGAATATATAAGAAAGTAGCTTCATGGAAAAATAACGATTAATTTATTATTCAAATATGTACGGACATGTTTGGAAGATTTTTTATCTTCACCTCATTGCTTTTAAACTTGAAAATAAAATTGGAAAACCCTAGTTTGATCGAGTCAAGGGTTAAGAAACAAGATAGCTTTGTTTGTAGCTAAAATTTCAGTGCAACGGTGTCGGAATATTAACAAAACTGTTTACGCTTAGTTTTTCATTTCAAGAACGATTGTTTAAAACATTAAAAAAAATTAAATATTCTTCGGAATGATGGATTTGACGGAATCAGTAATCGAATAATTTCCAATTAATCAATGTCGGGGTCATGCAGAAACTGTGAAAGTGAATAATAATCTCACGGAAAAAATAGGGAACCATCTATCTTAATAAACTCCTCTTTAATTTGCGCTGAGAATAGCTATTTAGAGACGGAGTAGTGAACTATACGGTTATCAACAGCATACATCATGCTAATGACCTCCGTTTGATGATAATTTGAAGAAATCAATAAATTTTGTGGTGGAATTATTTTTGAAAATGGATTAACATAACTAATTTGAATATTTGAAAGACCAAGTTTGTCATTAAGGCCATAAATCCACCAGATCTTGGCTTAAGAGTCATCCATTTCCTAATAGGTAAGGTGTAACGTTGAAACTATCTAAGGTGTACCTTGAAGGAAAACTGGGAACATTCAGAGGAAATAAATGTAAATCTTGATTGCAGTTCCCTAAATTTGACCGCACGATTCTCTCTTCCTAGTCAATTCATCAATACCTCTTGAAAACTAACTTTTAGAAGGATATAAGTAGGTGTCAAAACGTTTTACAGATTGATTCGATATGATTTTGTAACAATCTGTTACCGATTGGAAAGAATCATGTAATATTGTACTACTAGTTAAGAATATTTTCTACACCGTTTCAAAAGAATGTATATGTATCAGTAGTTAATTTCTTTTAGATGTTTAACATTCTTGACGGCCAAGTTCCTTGTACGAAAGCCTTGTGTTCGGCTGAGAGATCGCGATTTTTGTACAATTCCTTAATATGAATTAAAGTTCCTTGTTTAAATGTAGACTGTGAAATTGGAAAAAAAAATAGCAGTATAAATTTATTTAATTCAAATAAATTAAATTTATTATTTGTTTACTCTTCGTGTAAAAATTAAATAATAATTTAAATCTTCGTTAGCTTTCTAACTAAACTGGATTACATTGTCTAAGCTCAAGTTTTTCTCCTTCTGTTTGTTTATTTTTGGCTCTGCAGACGTAAACAGTGTCCTTAAAAAACTTTCTGTTTCATAGTTTAAGTTAAATCTCAACAATCAAATGTCTTTTCATTACGGTAAAGTAGTTTTAGCACAATAAATTATTATTAAACTTCAATTTATTCTACTTACAAATTTTCTTCTGTTGTACTATCAATTTAATACCAAAATAATGTAGCTAAATTTCAACTCAAACTATTAATCATATTTTAATTAATTTGCTTCATCATTCTATTGATGCATTGTAATAAATTACCGTTTGTTATAATTTCAAATTCTAGTTATAGTTCAAACTTTTTTTCTTTGAGTATAAAAATCTTAATAAAGTTACGGATTCTTTGCAAATCTGGGGGACACCACTTCTATCGTTGAGAAAATTATCCATACAAAACGAATACTAATGGTTATTACAAGGACCTGTAAGTGATTTCGCAAATTTATAACACGATAAAAATAACTGTTACATGACAGTATTAGCTGTTTTATATAAGGACTTCAAACGAATTTTATTGATTAATTTAAATGGATATTTTTCACCCATGAAAGACAAATTATTTATTTATTTTTAATTAGAAACAATTGAGGTAGATGTAGAAATATAAACGTAAATGTCAAAGTTTTCAGAGTATTATTTTAAAATGGACATATAATAAAAAAAGAAGATTAAACATATTAACTTTCTACCGTTTTGGACCGTTAGTTTTATAATTTTTGATTATTGGATTAAGGTGTGGTTGCTTGATAACAAGAACAGTAATAAACTAATCAATATATCTTAATAGAATTAATTCAGATAAAAAATTCATTTACTACTTTAATCTTCGCTAAAGGAGCTTTTAAAATGATTTTAATATCTCAAACATTGTTAATATATCTCTTGATTTTGTCACAAAATCACTTGGACACATATTTACCATTTTTTGTTAACAGTAACGAAAAATTATAAATGTTTCTAGAACCGAGTAAAATAAATTTTAATTGCATCGAATACGATAACGTGTAAATAAAAATATATTTACAAAAAACTAAAGATAAATTATAAATGAAAACATATATACATATTTACAAACTGAAATATGTTTAGAATAAATAAATAAAATGGACATTCTCTGTTCAAGTTTTTTTACGTGTTTTCTTGAGAATTACCTTACTAATACCTGATAAAATAATTTTGTGTTGGTATTCGGTTACCTGTGGAGATACTCCGAGCATCTTAAGCGATGGAGGAACATTTAAGTTTCGGCCGAGTTGGATATGACCGAAGTCGACTGTAAATGCTTCACACCAGACTCCAAAGTGACCGATGTCGAAAACTGTGAGATCTCCTGGCAGAGTTAGAACGATAGTTTTACGGTCGTATCTTCTCAATGGATTTTCTTTTCCGTTTTCATCCGGGACTCTTATACCTTGAGGACTGGGTTTGCTGCCTCTACCAACCCAGAATTTAGCGTCTGTAAAAATAAATATCATCAATTTTGCTAGCGCTTAGACTAAATATTATGAAATACACCTAGAAATCGTTTAATCTGTTGTAATTAGAGTAGATTAAATGTAGATAGTATTGAATTTTTATGCATTTTTTGCTCGTTTTTTTTTAAGTTAAACCATGTATTCGTTATTTAATGAAAAAAATGTTTACAATGAAATTTATTTAATCTCGAGATGTGAACGTGATTGTTAAACATTAGAAAAGATTTGATTTGACGATGTACATATCCAGATCGAAGGTACTACATATGAACTGCACATTAATTCCGTAAAAGTTAACATTATTTTACGAAAAATTTAATAGAGAAAACGCCCAAAAACTATCTACAAAAAATAAATTTATAACTAGTGCTCATTTCGATTTTTAAACAGTCATCATCAATAGAAACAGAGGAAAATAATAAAATTGAATGTAAATAAAAAAAAAAAATTTAAGAAATAAATGTATATAAAACAAATATTAACAAAAAAAAAATCAGTAGAATTCTTAGGAAACACTAAAAAAACTTTCTAATATATATATTTACATTTACACACAAACACTCGAATGCACACAAAAGACTATTTCGAATTTTTTTTTTAATTTAAAAGGTTTTTTTACTATATTTAATCTGAAGGTCAAAAGTTATCTTAAATACAGACTAAAATAACCTAAATTGTTCCTTCGAACTGTCCAGCCCACAGCAAAACTGTACGGTTTTCTAGTTTTAAGTACGGATTAAGTTTTTACCATTTTTTTTTATAACAGCTGTAGAAACACTCTTTTTAGTATTTTTTTAAAGTAATTAATTTACTACACAAGCTCTATTGCGTGAGGGTGTTCGGCGTGGAATTTTTTGAAAGGATTATGAATGCTAAAGTAAGCAGTATTCATAAATTAATTATTAATAGAGTATTATTATTTTATTTTATCGTTAATTTATTTAAGGTATACTTTTATTTTATTTTAACTTTTATTAATTCCCTTGTAATTCGAAATATTAGTTTTTTAACAGTTTTAGATTATTTAATTTAATTTCAGTCACTATTTAGTACGGCAAATTTTTTGTAAATAATTTGCTATGAGGAAATGATGACTGCTTTGTTGGCTGAGTGACTGCCAAAGCTGCTCGTAAAACCATAATTTTTTAAATCGATTTCAAGCAATGTAATGGATTCTTTCACTGAAACTTTACTATCTCTTGAAACTTGCTGATCACTAGAATTTATGTTCTAGATTAGGAAAAAGCAATGTTTGATAAATAAAATTTTGTTAAGATTTGGTGTTCGCTTCTGAATTGATACGTTTATTTTTGTTATACGAAAAAACTGAGTGCAAACGACGTGTCAAATGATGTCAGACAGAAATTCTTGTTTTTGTTTTCAAAAAAAATTAATATTTTTAGATAGTTTTGAACGATCTGTATTTCCTTTTTAACTTGTTAAAATTTTATGACAATCCCTTGGATTGTCATAAAATTTATTTGGCTAAGTAGTTGAAATTTCAATGTATTTTCACTTTATACACATGTAATAATGTTTATAATTAAACATGTTTAGAATTTTACATATTTCTTAAGTGATGTAACTAACTGTAAATATTGTAAAACGCCACCTCATTAAGTATTTTCAGTTTTTTTGAGAAATCATATGGCAGTAGTAGATATTAGGTTTTTTTTTTTGCTTACGAATTCATAAAATGTTATTATTTTTATTTACTTTCACCCAACTGATATTTTACTTCAATGCGTAAATAAATTTAATTCTAAGTACTTATAAATGAAATGAAATACAACCTTTTTTTTACCAAATATCAGGGTAATAGTGGAGATAACAGCAGTAAGTTTTATGCTCTAATGAAAAAACTCAAGTTAAACTAAAAATTTAGCCGTCCCTAGAGAATTTAATAGAAAATCGGTTGAAGCAAAATCCAAATTTTCTGACAAAAAAAGTGGTTGCAATCAAAGCTGTAATGTTATCATCTTTCCAATAACTTGAGAAAATATTGTTATTTTTTTGTATTTATTTTCAAGTATATCAAAATAATTATACTTTACTTCGCTAAAACAGCGTTAATATTGCTAATAATGACCTCGCACTCAGAGGTGTAGAGACTATGAGATGAAACTATGAGGTATGATTTTATGTTATTATTTAAACAATTTTTTTCACTTGAAAAATGAAAATCAATTTTTAAAATGCTTTTAATTCTAATATCTTATATTCCTGAATTTCATATTGTTACTGAATTTTTATTAAGTTTAATGTCTTCATTAAAAGAGAAATTTCGATTAATAGAAGTGTTATTATATGTATGTATATCTACTATAAATATAGATTGGCTTATGTATAGCTAAATATTAAAACTAAGAGATAAATCTAAGTTCATATAAATATTTTTCCCTTTACCAGGTTCTATGTGTATGACATACGCTACTTACTGTAATTAAGAGTAATTCTAGCAATAATCGGTTACAGAAAACTTATAATAATTTTCTTTTCTCTTATTCCTTTCTGTACTTACATATAAGACAAATTTATTAGTTCTGCAATCGTACGAAAAAATCTTTTTTTTGCTTCTTATCTCCAGATCTTAAGCAGTTTGAAAGTGTAAAAATGATAATAATATAATAAGGTTTCATTGTATAGAAATATCTAAAGGTTTTCCTTAGAATAAATTAACACAACAGACACACACACACACACACACACACACACACACACAATATATATGTATATGTACTGTATAATTAAGAGTTAATATATAACTGACCAGGGGCTTCTCCGTCATAGGAAAACGATGGAATCAAAAGTGTTTGAGCGTCCACAACGACTACAGGCTCTGAAGATACACCGTGAACGCCAGCCAATGGAGCCAGCTTTTGCGGTTTAGGTACATCTAAGTTTTTAGGAATTTTAATATCACCAAAATTCACCTGAAATGATAAACACATTATTCGTTAGGAAATGAATTAATTCGGTCACATTCCAAGAAGGGTTTCATTAAAGACTTGATTTTGTGTATTGTCTTCATGAAATTAAAAAATGAAAAGCACAAAAGCCTAAAAAAACTATGATAATAAGTAAATAAAGAGAGAAGAGAAACAGGAAAAGAGGGAAAGAATATGAGAGAGAAAAGAAGAGGAAGTAAAAACAGGAGTGGAAATAAATCATAATCTTAGAATCTTGTTTAAATTGAGACATGATCGACGAAGAAGTAAGTAAAGAAGAAAAAAAAATAGAAAGTAAAAGTAGAGATATCGCCGAGCGAGGAATAACAAGAAGAATAATCTGCTAAAGCAGAAATATTATTTAGATATTTTACTTCTTTACGTCTATTAAAACCAGAAAGGTGAAAAAATAAAAACTGACGTTTTTAATTAGCTGTATAATTCAGAAATTTAAAAGGTAAATAATATTGAACACATATACAAGGAAGTATCGGATAAATACCAGATTTATAAAAATTATAATTGAAGAATCGGACAAGATGGGGCATAAATCATGTTTGATCGTTTTTAATTACCGTGTATTAAATTGCAAATGAATTCAAACGGAGAGAAAAATGAGAAAATATTTTTATATTGTTAGCAAAATCAGATAAAAGGAATGTTTAATATAATATTAAGTACTTTCACTTTTCTCCAAGATGATAATGTATAAGCAACGGGAAGTATAAACAGTAAATATACTATACATCACATTAAACTCCTTAATAGCACTTACGGTTTTAATAACCAATATAAATAAGGTAATGCATCATAAATAACATTGTAATTTATGAATAGATTAAAACGCAAAGTAGAGGTCACCTTTTTTTTATATGTGTTGCCGAGAATCAATCGGACTGACGTTAACATAATAACGCTACTTAGCTTGAAAGTAGTGAAGTCCGTACTTCTTACTTGTGATTAACTCCACGCTTCGTGGCACGTGATTTAGAGAAAATGGATAGAATAAAAATTGCTGACAAGGACAGGATCCTTAACGCATGCAATTTTAATGCTAAAAATAATATTTATCACTTTAATTGACGAACAATCAGAAATTTCACTATCGCCCGGAACTCAAAAAAAAAATTCATGCTGTAAAATTAATTTGTTTCATTCATTCTTAACCTGTATTGCGATATAAATTAAAAGAATTAAATTTTAATTTTGAAAAACTCCTATTTAAGAGATTTATAAGAAGCTGTGAGTGTGGTTTGCTTGGCATTTCTCCCACCACTACCCCATTCGGTCGCCCTAAAGCATAAGACCAAATGTCTGTGCCACAAACAGCTGCTGAACCTCAAAAACGTTTAGCGATCAGTATCCTAAACAGCTCCTAGAGCTTACCTAACAGCATGAGCGGACTAAGCGCGGTGCCATATACCACCGGCTTACGTGTCCCAACCGCTCACTTAACAAATATTTAGTAAAATGGGTAGGCGCACCCCGTCAACTACTAAAAATACATTTGACATCCATAAATTGAAATTTACTTCATCTAGGCAGCAATTCGCTGTCACCCCTAGGTCGCTGAATGCCAGCAAGTACCTGTCCACCATATTAAAGCGCTTGGAGTCTTAATTGGCTGGTGGTCAAAGCTGTGAGTATGGGCAAAAATAAATATTTTAAATTGTAAACGGGTACTACAAATCAAGATGTTTGTTCAAATTTTAACCGGTTTAAATTTCATATCGCAAAAGTAATCGAGGTTAGAGTGTAAAGAACTGCCATCCGAAGTGAGGAAAATAATGCTATAAAAAGTTAATAATAATAAATTTAAAGATTTTTCTAAGAAAAGTATCTAAATGACATGACCGAATTCTGCTATATCATCTAGAATATATCGCCAATTCTAGTAATTTTATTATAAGTTATTAATAAACAATAAAATAAAAAACTAAATTGAAAATAAAATTTTAATAGAAATGGGTCTGTCTCTCTCTCTTTTGTTTTTTTTTTTTGTATTTTGATTCTATGTAACGAATACGTACAGAAAATATATGTTCAGCGACATGGTACTAACATATGTATGTGTGTGTGTGTGTATACACACATACATATGTTAGTATCATATACATATATAGTTAATTATATTAACATACTATATAACTAAAAAATTTTAATATTGTTAATATAAGAAATAGCTGTGATATTTATTAATTACAGCAATTTTTATTGAAACATACGAGTATTGTTAATTTTAAATAAAATTTGCATATGAGAAATTCATCACTTAATTAGCTGGATATCTACGTTGAAATAAAGATTAGAAACAAAATTTAACTAAGAAGTCGATCTGGTGTCATTAGCTCGTTACATGTACTGTGTAAGGGGGAAAAATGTCAAAAAGTAGATAGTAGAATTACAAAAGATAAAGATATGTGGGTCTTGAAAAAAATATGTGTTTTTTTTGTTTGTCTTTTAATGCAAATAATACCTCCACCGTCATTTTAACTATCTATTCTAGACTCATCCACTTAAAGACCACTTAAAGTTATCGATTGATAAATCTGATTTACTACTGGTGTCTTGTTTAAAACCTGGATCGCGTCTCAAATTCGAACCCGGTTTCGATTAAGTCTTATTCATGCTTTTAACATTTTTCGTAAGGACGTTGATTACGAAGTAGTGTTATTTATTATTTAAAAAAAAAATTATCTGCTTGTATGAAAGAGTAAGTTTTATTAAAAGTCAGTAAGTAGTGAAATGAGTAAAATTAAATACTGTGTGTGGTTATCAGTAAATTTTTAACTTAGTATATATTAACCTTTTTTCTTGAATTTAAGTGTGTTTAAGTGATATGTTCCATGCTCCTTGTGTTTTATCATTCCCATAGTTAGATTTTATGTTTGAAACGGCAAATTTTTCTTGTAATTATTGTTAATGAATTGCATTTTTTGTGTGATTAAATCAGTTGGCATGTAGTAAAGATATTCTACAGTTTATCTTTTAATTATTCTAATTACGATTTTACTTTATCCAGCGTTATGAATTTTTAAATTATACCTGTATTTTCAAAATTTACCTTATTATTATTTTAATAAAAGAAATTTTAACTCCAATAAGTATAATGTAATCTGAACATTAAGTTAAGTAAAAATACGTATTTTTTAATGCACGGATAAAGTATATAAATATACACGATCGTAGCTAATATGATCCGGAAATAACGGGAAGGAAATACGTACGACGACTGAAATCTATTACCAGAAAACTTACAATAACTATCTATCGATAAATTTTTCATGTTGTTGAAAAATATGCTTTACAATTAGTAAATGAAACGATTAAATTTTTTTCTGATTTCTTTTTTGAACTATATTTCATTGGCCAGCCGTCGATCAGTATATTGGATTTACGATGACTGTTGGGGCCGTGCCTCAAAACCGGGCGAGGTTACGGAAAGTCCTATTAGGAAGATTTATTTCACGGTTCGGTCGGGTATTTATTTACCGCTAAATGTTAGAAAAAGTCATTCTATGCTTCGTAGGATTGTGTATTATTATCTATGAACGATGAAGTTTTATGAATAAAAGTGAAAATTAAAAAAATAGAAACCCGTATTCAGTACAGGTAATTCGATTGATGACGGTCGACTTCCAGTAAAAAGTTATATTTGAAGTTAATGTTTATTCCATGAATTGAAATTATGAGCGATCAGAAATTTCGATTACCTATTGAAACTTTGCTAATGTTATGAAATGTCACTTTCAGTCAATAACGCGATGATACTTCTGCTTAGAATAGATTTTATAATGATCGTATAAAATCAATTAAATTGTACAGTTAAACAAACACAGTTTTTATCAAAAATATTTAACCCATTAATAAAAATTTACTTTGATCACTTACTAAAAACTGAAATTTCAGGTCGACTTTCGATTATTCTATCATAATGTATTTATTTTCTAATTACTATGTTATAATTTCTTGTTCTACCTGAAGAGAACGTTGAAATTTATTTTGACAGCAAAAACGTTGAAATAATTTTATAGATAACAAAATTTCATATAAGACTTAGATAAAATATTACTTAAAAAACAATAATATTGTTTTTTAAAAATTAATACAAATATACAAAAAACTTATAACTTTAATAAATAGGCTATTTAATTAATACAAAAATACAAATTTACATTACCGCAAATTCTTCGCACCAGACGGAGAACCATTTTATATTGTGTAAATTCTTTCCTTCTGGAAGAGTTATTGTAACGTGCTTATTGCGATACCTCTTCAAAGGAGACGTCCTGAAAAAAGATTCCATATAAATAAAAACCATTACGCCTAAAAATTATTTTTTTTAAAGTTTAGGATAAAATTTTAAAAAATCTATCGGAATTAGTATATTTACAATAAATGTAAACAAAAGTTATATAAGTGTAGGTAAAGCAACTAGAGAACGGAAACAGATCTTGAAATCATACGTAATGAATTTTTCTACATAGTTTTATTTTCTATTTCAATAGAATTTTAATTTATTTACACATTTTATTTTTATAAATTATTGAAATTTATGCCCATAAATTGTTATAAGTACTGTAATTTCTATTATTATTATTATTATAGAGCAAAATATAAAACAATGATTTGAGAATAAGACAATAACTTTCTCTTAAACCGCTTTCGTTGTATAAGAAGCTCCGTAAGAGCTAACGGTATATAACCTAATACTATTGTTTGAGATGAGAGCATGGTAGAATTCTATAAATATAGACCTTCGGATTAATCCACAATAAAATTGTAATCTTTATGTTGATCCTGGAAGGAAACTGAAAGTTACGTATTAATCGAATTAAAAACATTAGGTAATCACCGTATTTTAATATTCTAAGTTTTACGGCCGCTGTCGTTTATAGAAACAATCTCGAAATTAATGTAATATCTTAGTTTATATGAATTTCAACGGTAAATGGTAAAATGTAATTAAAATGCCCCATCATTTTCTTATAATTAATAAAATTAATTAATTAGCTTGATGGTTCTTTCTATCACGTACGGAAAATCTATTTATCCGTCCGTACCATGCAGCCCATTGCACAATCTTTACATAACACGCGCTTTGAAATATCGCTCCAAAGAAAAATACTGGTTCCTAAAACAATCTCAGCTTAATTTTGTAAGTTTTTCCTCTGCATATTAAATATTAGTTATAGAAAAATGTTAACCACTTCTCGCCTAGACAAGCTTTTGATAAAAATATATATTCTATTAATAGCTACAGCAGTTTTAACACCTTTATTATTTTTCTTCTTTAAAATTTCTTAATATCAACTATAAACGAGAAAACACTTCGCAAAAGTAACTTACTTTTTAAAACAACGATCTCAAAAAATTAAAAAAACCTTTACCCTACCTGGAGTAGTGGATAGCTGGAAAGTCGGTTAATAGAGGTACTTATATTTGTATTTTAGTTGGGATTAGAAGGGCTGACGTTATTCGATAGGCACCCGAATCATTCACTAGGCTTATTTTATGATCACCGAATAAAAAATATATCCCCGGATAGATTACACTACGGACCCACCACAGTTTCTACAGTTTTCTGTATTTCAGCGTACCTTGACTTACTCCCCTCATGGAATCCAAAGTCGGAGAGGAGAAATCAGATATAAGGAAAAGAGAAGTAGGGCGCCATAGGGGTAGAGATGATTATCTAGGATTACCTTCTGTTTACGAAGAAATCTAAAACTTTAGCTCGCGGTACAAACAAAGGTTAGACAAACATGTAAATTATCTGGCAGTGAATCTATTGGACAACAGCGATGATATCAGGTGACTAAAACGTTTCCATTTTCTGGACCTGGGAGATGTAACCAGAGGAGTAACCTGGAGAAGTAACCTAGGAGTGAGAAAACAGGATGACTGTCAATGTGTGGTGAACATCACTTTGACTTTACAAGTCTTCGAATTACAGCTGTTTCTATTCCCCAACGAATATTTGTTCATCTATAGTGTTGTTTTAATATATTGGTATTGATGTCATTGTTTTTATTTATTTTTTCTTGCGGTTTAAGTGGACCACTTATACGACTGCTTTACCTATATATGAGATGTTGAAGCTGTGCATGCTTTAAGGAGGAATTTCGTCGGGGAACTCTCTTTACATGATTATCATGAATCAGATTTACTTATGTTTCCCTATGGGGTTCCGATTGTAAATGCTAACATATAAAAAAAAATCTTATACTTCCGCTAACCTTCGTAATATTTCTTTACCAGTTTGTCTCTGTAATTGGTCGGCAATGCTTTTCAGTCAACAAATAATATATCCAGTAAATGATCGGAAAGGAATATTTTTTTCCTTCTATGCGGTTCACCTTTAAATTGTTATATTAAACCTAAACTATATTTATTGAGATTTAATGAACAAATATTTCAATTTAATTGTTCATTAATATTCTATTTAAGTCGGATTGGTTATTACCTTTATTAATTACGATCACTCTATCATGAAAGTATATGAAGCAGAAAAACGAATAAAAGAACTTAAATTTGCAATAAAAAAATTTAACATAATTTTATTATAATATTCCGCTGATAAATTATGTTAATTAAGGGAGCAATTCAATACACTTCCTTTGCCATCTCTTTGCTTTTAATTTTTGTAAAAAATTATTATGGGAATACGAGTTATGAATTCTTCTTAAACTCGTTTTGGATGGATTTTATTTATTTATTTTTCAGGGGTAGACAGTGTGTAAATTAAATCAGAAGATGCAGCGTTATTATTTCGCATCTCTAGATAATTTGTTGTTTTTTTTTTTTACATTGAATCTATGCCCAGTTATGGTGAGTCATTAGGAATTTTGTGTTATCAGTAGAATGCTAAGACAATTTTTAACAGCGGTAGCAGTTTGGAGTTAGTGCCAGAACCCTTTAGTGATGCTGAATCATTAAGATATAAAAAAAAAGAAAAATTTTTTCGCAGAGAAACGTTATGCAATATAATCAGCCGGTCACTAGCAGGTTTCAATGATTATATTGTTGATTTTCTAACAGCCATTCAACCGCAGTAAACTGAAAACGATATGAAATTTACCATAAGTGTTATAAAAAAATAAAAAATTATAGAACATCATTATAAGTCATAATTAACGCATAAGTGTCATTAAATAAATGTTTCACACCGAGGTATTTTTTATAGAATATCTGAAATATGTTAGGAAGTCAAAATCATTACAATGTTATTATATTAAACGTCTCTTTACCGAGTTACGTTTAGAAAAAAAAACATGAATAAAAACACTGCTTCTGTGTTTCAAGATTTGAAATAAATGCTCATTAGTATTTCAACTACTTCAAAGAAATTAAATTGTTGTGAAGTATAAGCCGATCGTTCGAAAGATAATTACAGGACGTTGAAAATATAATTTATCTATATCTAGTTCATTTTGTTTTTCGATCTCACAATATAATTTAATGAGTCTACTGTTCCCATTAATGTCTCTTCAATTTATTAAGAGAATCACTTAGAACAAATCTTAAAGTTAAATTAAAAAAAGAAAATATGTCAAGAAATAGCAATTTCAAAGATCTTATTACTAAAAATATGAAGTCTGTTAATTTTTTAAAAAATTTATTAAATATTAAATAAAATAAATTCCTTTCAAAAAAAATAATGCAGATAATAATGACATTTGAATTCATAATTATAAAAATCCTGAAATATCTAGTAATTTAGGCTAAGCCTAAATAAATGTTGAAATCAAGTAACCGGTTTAATTTATAGATAAGATAATGTGTATTTATCATTTTTTACATACGGCATATTTTATGCACTTATAAGTATAACTTCACATATTTAACGATTTCACAGAATATTTCATGCCGAAGTAAGCTACGTGAACTAACTCAATGACTTACTATTCTACATTTAAAACGAAATAATTCCCCATTTAAAACGTATTTCTACAGTAAGTTAGGACATTCGTAATTATTATAAAAACCCCTTTTTTTGTCTTCAGTCATTTGACTGGTTTGATGCAGCTCTTCAAGATTCCCTGTCTAGTGCTAGTCGTTTCATTTCGGTATACCCCTACATCCTACATGCCTAACAATTTGTTTTACATATTCCAAACGTTGCCTGCCTGCGCAATTCTTTCCTTTTATCTCTCCCTCCAATATTAAAACGACTATTCCAGGATGCCTTAATATGTAGCCTATAAGTCTTTCTCTTCTTTTAACCATATTTTTCCAAATGCTTCTTTGTTTATCAATTTGCTGCAACACCTCTTCACTTGTCGTAACAACCAATAAAACCAATAAAACAACCTAAAAATGAAATCGGAATGAAAATAAAAACCTAACGAAAAGAAATAAAGAAAAATTATTTTATCTGTACTACAAGGGCTTTAGAAAAATCTATTTTAATTCATTATTGTTAAATTAAAAATGTTAGGATTGTTTAAATGTAAGACTGTTTGAGCTGTATTTTTATCCGTTTTATAACGGTCTTTTGGGCCATTTAATAATGACGAAAAACGCTTTATATCGTATTTAAAATATTTTTAATAAATAATTTTATACAATATGCAAAGCGTCTAATCTAAGTTAAAGACTAATTAAATTTTCTCTCTGTTAACCTAGTTTGTTTTAGCAGACAACTGGTCGATTGAAGGTCTCCAATAACTTGTTTTTTTCATGATAGAGGAGTCAGAGAAATAAGAATAATATAAAAAATGTTTATAAACAAAAACGTTGAGAGAAGATTTCAATTCTTTTTTCAAAATATTATGGTTTTTAAAAAAAAAAAACATTTACTTGAAGTGTAATGTATAATGTGGTATGTATTTCCATAATAAACACCATTTAAGATATTTCAGTTCATACATCACCATCTATGAGTACAAACGATTAAAATACATCTCTTCTGTTTTAATGCACCTGCCACTAATTTCCTAACGTTCCCGTTTTAGTAACACACAACTTAGAATAAATGGATTATTCATTAATTGTACTTATGAAACGGATCAAATTCATAAATATTACAGCTGAAGACGTATGAAAATACCGAAATCAAAAGACCACATTTGTTCATTGGTTAATGAGTTTTATTATAGGAAAATCATTTCAATTTATTCGTTAGAAGGACTTCAAGTGATGAAAACGCTTTTAAATATTAAGTAATGAAAGTAATGAAAATTTTATCGATGAGATGTTCGTTGGAAAGTTAGTTCAAAACCTTTTAAAACCCTCAACCTAAAACCTTCACGAACTTACCTCGTAAGGTTAAAAAATCTATTTTATTAACTAGAGCATGTTACGTCAGTTCTCTATGACAAATTAATTACACAATTATATCCATTTATGTTAAAATCTATTAGAATTTACTGGTTGAATTATAAACTAAGTTATGTCGTAAATTTAACATAACCGATTTAATACCTCCCAAGTCCTTTAATCATGGTCGGATGGGCTCCAATCGTTTAATCTCTTTTTACCTCCTGCTGCATGTACCGGTAGAAAAGATCCCTGCCATAGGTTATTAGTTGAAAAATGTTGTTTTTGTAGTATGGAAATCACATCCTTTTCTTGTCCGTCAGTATTTATTATTTCAGTGACATCTTTCGTTAGTTTCTTTTAATAGTTTCACTGAACCGATACCATAAAGAAACTTTTTTGTTTATGTATAGTACAATATTTTTTATAATAAATGGCATGAAGTTTGGTATCAACATTTACATAAGTTTCTTTCTTCAGTTAAGCTATACTAAGAAGAGAAAAGCGACTGAAGATTTAATGGAAAAACAATTAAAATACTATCTACTTAATTTAAAGGAAAATATCTGGACTGTTGATTCATTAATCACGAGGAGGGCACTACATATATTATTAAAGGAATGAAGATTAAAAACGACTAACAAGCTTCTTTTGTGAAAAAGTGGCCGTGAAATATTAGCTTTTTTTTCTTGCCAAATAAATTTTGCAAAAACTTATGAAGATGTATCTCAACTATTAATGAAGGTCGATAATTTAAAAGGTCGACTTAATTCCCAAATAAGTTGATTTTGAAAAGAATGTACATAACTTATTATTATCAGTTTGGCCTGATATGAAATTAATTCATCAGATTGTCGTTTTCAAGTTGTCTGCAAGAGAAGAAGAAAATGCAGGGGTAGATGTGGCAAGGGACTACGAAAATGCAAAAAAAAAATGAAGTGGGAAAACGGTTGTATTATATTTGGTTTACTATTTCTTGTTTCTTCTGAAAGTCAATATAATTAAATAAGAAATTACAGTAAGTTGAATAATATGGTATTTTAATAAACAGTAAATGATTAAAATGTAAGAATTAATTTTGATAAAAATAACATTTAACAAGGCTTAAACTTGAGAAGTAAAAAACTTGAATTCTTAATGTTTCATTTGTATTTCTCGTGTAATATAGTATTAAATAGATTTTTATTTATTCTTTAATTTGTATTTTCGGGTTAATATTATCTAAGATTACCTTATTATTTTAATAAGAAATGTAAGTTCTGATGAGAACTATTGAGCGTCAGGCTCATATATTTATATTTTTGCGGTACATATTTATAAATAGTAATTCTGAATCCATTGCGGAATTCGAGTAATGATCTCTATTCCCATCTAGTTAATGCTGTTTTCTTCGCCACCTCATAGCGACTTTCAAAGAATGAACTGAAAAGGAGTTGTCACAAAGAGAACAACGCTACCGATCATTTTTCTCTACTAGATGCCGTGAAAGTGCTGTACAAATAGGACAGAAAACTCTATGATCTATTAGTAGCGGAACGAAATTTTCCCCAATGTAAGTCGATCCTAAATCTGTATAAATAAACGTAAGTCTGATACAAATATCCGGCAATAAGTGAAAGAGGTCTGGGCTGTTATTCCAGTGGGATCCGTAGGGGGTAACTCACCTTCGACATCGTTGCGTTTCATTAATTTTAGCACCACAGTGTTTTTCTCCATTATTAAAGAAACATTTCTACATTTTTAAAACTTATTTTGGGAATATACATTTCGTTTGTTAATTATGAATTTCATACATTTTTTTGACATAACTTATTGCAGAAAGAAGAAAAGTAAATTTCGCTCAAAAAGTAATAAAATAAATTAAAAAGTAACTATAAAGCTATACCACCATTCGTTAATTACATATAAGTAGTGGAACAAACGAATTAATAATAGACGTCATTATATTTTATCATAATAGTTTCTTAAATACTAAAAGTACGTCACGGAACTAAAATTTCTGAAGCGAACATAACATTAAAATCTGAAAGGTTATCACTCAAAAAACAAATCTGTTTCATGTTAAGTAAAACTAGTAAAAACTTTAATAAATATATATTTTAAAGAATTCTTTATGTAACTCATTGCAATATTTTTTTATGCTAACTGGTATGTTAGCATAAGTTAAATCGTGAGTTACGTTGTATTTTCATGTAATCCTGAAAAAGTGAAATCGATCTTTTGATTGATATCCACGTTTCACGACTCAAGGATCTCAACAAATTCATTTTTAATAGTCTACGTTCGTTTTATTTTTTTAGTAATGAGATCGATAGGAATTTTTATAAACTATTGGGCAAATCAAATAAATAATAACAAATAACGATAAACTGGAGTCCTTGTTAATGACTTATAATGAAATAATTTTTACATATCGTGGTTAAAAGACCCAAAACGATTAACTTTTTAAAATAGAGAGTCAACTAAATTTTATACCTAACTGGCTTTTTTACTTAAACCGACGATGATCCTGAGTGCGTCTGAAAGCGCTTGGAACTAAATAAATCAGTCCGTTATATTTAAATTGTAATTTGTAACTTAAGAAATTTAAAAAAATTAGTACCGACTTCATTGCCATGGATGGAAACATCGTAAATAAAAATTATAATAAAACAAGTGCATTCTGAGTTCGTTAGGTAGCATCTACTGATAATCTGAAAAAAAAATACTTGATTGCATCGGTCGAATTCAACCCAGCGAATGCGTATATGTTTTATTAGAACCACCTTACTACTGGTATTTGTTACTAACCAGACTGACTCACTGAAATATGCTGCTGCATATTCTTTTAATCAAAAGTTAACTGATCTTAATAATCTGCATAGGTAATAATAAAATTAACTGTTATATAGAAAGAATTTCAAGGTTTCTCCATCGTATGTTTCACGCAGGCAAATTTAGTAATTTATTAACAAAATTAAGAAACTAGTGTCAACTAGTTTTATTAAGAGTTTTATGTAAAAGCTCGGTGTCCATTGCACGGCCAATCTGTTTGTTAAACTTAAATAGAAGTTTTAACGCCGAAACCCCTTATTTCACTTCAATAAACTTACCGAATAAGGAGTAAAGACAAATTTAAACAAGCCTCAATGGAAAGGTACAGCTATTATTTATTTTCCTAGTATAACAGGCTAATTACCGATTACAGTTACTTCATAGCAAATGAATTTTGTAGCGAATGAAAATCCCTAGCCTAACCGAAATTCGAGCTCAAAATCTTCCGGGTAGAAGGCAGAGACGCTACCACTCCGCCAATGAAATTGGCAATTACAAAAAGAAAAAAATTGGCATCCATTGGAAAAGAAAAGCTTGCAGAGATCTGAAAACAAATTTTTATACTTAATAAATAAAAATAAAAAAAAGTAATAAATGGCAAATTTTTTCTTGGTTATATTCAGAAGGATTTAACGTATATGACTTATTAATTACCTACTGGATGGAGGCAGCGTATAAAGTTCTTCCCACAGAAAAGTACACTGACTTTATTGATTTGGACTATCCCTTTCAGTCATTTTTTGTCTGTAAATCATGCAAAGCATCTGATAAACAAGAGGTATCGGAATTGCCTAACAAAAATTAAAACCTATAACCGACATTAAAAGAAACCCCTGAAACGCCCAATTATAGAATCATACAGCAGCAAGGGATACTGTCCAGGATCTGCGATTCGAAGGGAGAACTGTGATACTCCCGCCACTTTTGCGGTCCGTTCCGTTCCGGAGCTGCCCTTTTGAAATTAATGACATTCATCGTGCTGCCAGTACCTGTGGGTAAACATTGTAGATATATCACTTGTAGGCCGGATGTCTACTTTTAAGTGGGATGATGATTGCAACAGTATATTCGATTCCATGAAGAACGTAACGGGGAATTGGTTTAAACTCTCATTTTATTAAGCTTTGACATGAGATTCTTTTTATTCTAGGTAATGGCTATGTCATTTTCAGGAGTGACTATGTTTCGTGTTAGATCTTCTATTATAATAACTCTCTCTACTAAAATAACTGACTTTACTAGCGTTCAAGTCCTAGTAAAGTCAGTTATTTTTACATGGATTTGAATGTTAGATCGTGGATACCGGTGTTCTATGGTGGTTGGTTTTCAATTAACCACACATATCAGGAATGGTTGAACTGAGACTGTACAAGACTACACTTCATTTGCACTCGTATGAGTGCAAATGAAGTGTAGTCATATATCAACCTCATTCATCCTCTGAAGTATTATCAGAACGGTAATTACCGGAGGCTAAACAGGAAAAAGAAAGAAGGTCTTCTACTAAGGGATCTGTTATAGTACCTGACATGCCTATGTAATTTATTGAACTGATTTTTTTAAAATAGGAATAATAATAACTATTCCTCTTAAAAAAGAATATGAATGAAAGAATCATAAAAGAGCTAACTGTTTTAAATAAATAAAATTTTAATTGAATATGACAAAGATATTTTAATTATTCCAGATAAGCAAATACTAAATAAAAGAAAACGGCTTAACTTTGTTTGTATTTGATCACAAAAACAACACATTATTAATCTACTTATACTTTCTTTCACAATCAAAAGTTTGGGATATGTTAATTATTTAAAATATTATTATGTTCTTCGAAAATAATTTATTCTACTTTTATAAAAAAAAATAGAAAAAATGTTGATCATAAGATATGGTGTAGGTCTATGATTAATTTTGCAGTCACGGTCTAATTTATTTTGATTTCTATTCAATATAATCCAGAATAAGTAGAAACAACCACGTAACTGGAACTCTCACAAATCTGTTCACGAAGTAGAAAACTTACTTTTATTATCTTTCCCCACATGAATAGGATGCGGTTGCTGTAAACACCAGAAGTTATTTACTATATCAAAACGTATAGTTTTAATATATTTCTTAACCAGAATATTGTACAAAAAAGTAAAAGTATAAACAACTTTGAATGGAATTTAAATTAAGTAGTCGATTAATATTTCTAACAAAATAGTCTCTATTTCTAACATAAATTAGGTTTTTGCTTTACATGTGATAAAAAATTCATCAATAAATCTGATGAGCGCATAAATATGGCGATAAATCGTGGTAAAAAGATGTATGTATATTTACGTATATTTAAAAATAAAGTATTATTAGGTTACATCCGAACGTATGAGATCTTTAATGCAATCCTGATAACATTAGGATACATAACATTGTTAAACATAAACATAATATTAGAAAGTTCCGTACATAAATTAATATTAGCCTTGTTTATGAGCTGCAAAGAACATATTATACGGTGGAATAAAGTGTTGCATTGGCAGTTACTTACAGATTAACGAGTCCTCATCGTGTGAGGTGGCTCCATTTAATAATAAGCTTTTACCCATATACAATTTAGAACTATTAATGACTAGCTAAAACAATCTATAGAATAAATATGGATTACATTTTTCCGTATTATGTCGGTTTTTTATTTTTTTAATTTATTAAATTTAATTTCATAAGCCGAGAAACTGTGAGTAATTTGAATTATAGAAAGTTACGTCTATATCGGGTATTAGAATTATTAACTAACCAAAATTTTCACGTAAACTTTTTCCCCAGTTGTATGTACTTTGGAAAGTGATTAACTACTGTTTAACTGTCGTTGAGTATCTAACTAAAAATCTTAGGTATGGCAATAGCTTAGGATGCCTAGGCGATCGATCGTCATGGGCGCCAAAAAAAAAGCCAAACGGACATTTCAAAGAACCAAAATTTATCGTAATTTACGACTTTATTTGTTATTTTTGAACTAGATTACATTGCTGAAATAACATCTTACGAACAGACCTACATATCAGAACAGTTTTCGTGTTAGGTTCTAGACGGCACGAGGGATTTCGCGAGGTATTCAAAACCATAACATAGTTAGTGAAACAAAAACTGACAATTAAATTAAGGAACCAGTATTTGACTGTTGTAACCTATCAACATTTGGGAATAAATCACCTAAAAATTACACCTACGAAATTTATAATTACAAAAAAATCTAATTTACTTTCAGAACTTTGGCACTAAGTGGAGGATTATTTTCTATTATTATCAATAAATTTTTGTTTCGTTTAGCTTAAAAGATTATCATTTGACAATCATTTTCATTCAACTACTCTTACATTTCATAATGATACTTTACAATGGATTGGATTAGCACAGAATTGAATGTGGAGATTTATATAACATTTTACCCTTTGGACGATTTTTATTAGAGCTTCATTATAGTTATTATTATTATTTAAATAAGAAAGTAGTGAAATTAAAGGAAAAATTAAAAAATAGACTATGAGGGTAATAATAATATTTAATTTTTTACTATAAGAGGGATTCGATTTAAGTTCTATGCAAATGCACGGAGGCATGTTCAACATCATTGGTATACAATTTATTTTTATTTATTAAATAAGGCATTAAGTGGGGAGGTTAACAATCCTTTTTAATGTTATAAGGCGTTATTTTAAGTTTTTATTAAAAAAGAATTGTATGGCAAATATTACAAGACGCCTTTAGAATATTTTACAAAAAGTTGTTATATTTACTGGTATTATAAAACCAAGTAACTTAGCCCTATTGCCGAAATTACAGAAGTGACTTAATTTTTTCTATTTTGCTAAATAATCAGCAAATTTATAATAAACTGTGTAACAGTTCTAATATTTTAATAGAACAGTAAAAAATGTTATATTATAATAAATAAAAAATTGGCTTTTAAACATCCCAGAATCTTCTCCTTTGGAGAACAAAGCTAACGTTATTGTCGTTGCAGTCTCTCCTACTGATATAATAGAAAATAATTTTTTTAACAATTATTATTAGGGAAATAACCGTTAGAAACCGAATGACACTAGAATCTATCGTCAATCATTCCTCCTTTAAACTATGAAATGTAATTTCATTATAAGGACGATATTTTCATTTAAATATATTTAATTTATTTGATTTGAGTTCATCAATTATCGTTTGCTCTGTTCTGATTTTTTTCAATGAAACAGATGATTCAAACACGATCGAAGATTAACTATTCCAGGAATTAAACTTCTTTTATTTCACTGCTAATGCTGAGTAATAAAATATTGTTTTAAAGACTTTAATAATTAATTTTTTACTAAATAATGTTTAGTATATTATTGAAACCGCTTTTGACTTGAATAAATAAACATAGGAAATAGATTTTCAAGCATTATGAGAAAGCTCTTCAATGTAGCATAGGCTTATATACTTTCAGAGATAGGTATCAATATATAGTCTTCCAAATAATTCTGTAGAATGTTTTTCAGAAATACATAAACATTCATATATTTATTGTTTTTATTTATGTAATATTTCGACTAATTCTTAAAAAGAGTCAATAAATCCTACTTTTAAGACATTTAAAAATTACTAGAAACCATTATTTGCTAAGTTCTTTTATGACATTTTCAAAAATTAGGATTTTTTAAAAAAGTTTTTTTGTATAAAATCTTTTGCTTTCATATTTTGTAAATAACGATAGGACTACAGAAATCAAGTCTATATCAAAAATCGGTTACCAAGAAACACCTTGCGTTCTGATAAAAAAAAAAATGCATTGAAACTACAAAGTTTACTACTATGAGGGGAGACTGAAATGCGGGAATGTGTACTATATTACCAAGCTAAAATTCCAGATCAATTTTTTTTTAATTTTCTTGGAAAATATTTTGAAGTCATCAGAATGCTTCAGGCTTTATATTATAAAGCTATTGTACGAGTAAAATAGTACGCAGCGTGATGATGAAAAAAAAAATATATATTTTCTAGTTACCTATAGAAACAGTACACTTTTTGGTTAATGAAATCTTCTATTTAAGTTATCCGAAGAGAATATACAATAGAACCATAAGATGAATCTCTTGAATAAAGTTTTAAAACACACACACTCTTTTTTTTAAAATCTGTTAACAGTAACTATCATTCTGCAGATCATTAATGCAGACAGGAGAGTACTGTAATCATCAATAATCATGAGTCGAGGTAAATAATTTTGTCACCAAGATTTTTGTTCAATGATCGTCCTGACACGAGATATTTAATTGAATGGTTATTTCTGTACGCATTCACTTACCGAGTTACTAAAAAAACAGTCGTCCGACGTAACTGACTTAAAATTGAGTATTTATTCAATGAAATCCAGCCGACGGGTGCACTTATTCCGTGACCAAGTAAAATGAATACTTTTACTCTGAATTGAATTACGCAAACAAGGCTCTACGACTCTACGATTTAGTCTTAATTCCATATAAAATTCATCTGGTGCATAAGTTAAAACCTTGTACTACGAAAATAATTATAATTTTTTGAGGATTTTCGTTACGTTTGGATGAGTATGAAAAGTTTTTCAACCATTTTTTAATATTTGATAAGTTTTTCTTCAAATAAATGATTTGAATAAGCAATGTTATTAATATTTAAGGTTGAAAATATTTGATAGCTGCATGAAAAATTCCTTCACAGTATATGAAAAACTATGTGATACTGCAGATATCCTATCCTCTTCCTGCGTAATAAATCCGTTATCTTTTAAGATTATGAAAAACGAGCCGTCACAATTATTTCAGGCTATTACAAATATTGTTTACTGAAGACAAACAGGTCATAAAAAAATGATTTGCGTTATTTCTAAAAAACAACATTTTCTCAGCATTATTACTTTTTATCAGATTTTTTGTAGATTTTAATTATCTGAAAATATAAACATGCATCTTAACAGTCTGTGAGTGAAAATTAAACGTCATAAATAATTTAAAATTCAAGAAAAAAATTTATACCAATTAGAATTAGCCAATTTAATTATAACTTCGAAAAAATATATAAAATAAAACAAATTAATAAATTCAGTTGATTTTGTAGGAAATAACGTAACATTTATATTATAAAAACTTTTGATCTCGTCACTATTTTGCATTCTTGTTTATTAATTAGTTCTAGAGTTCTACAACGAGAAAGTAATTTCACATTCTCAATTCGTCCTTACAAACTACTTTCTTACCTAAACACCAAGATGTGACTTTTTTAAACCAGTTTATACACGACTATATATATACATCAGCTACCTTTTATGTAGTTTTTAGATAGGAATGTGTTATCACATATTTACTGTCTCTGATCCAAGTTTCGATTCAATTTTAACGGATACTTCCGAATTATCCGACTAAAGCAAACAAAATTTATTCTACTATTTACATCCTTTTTATACTCTGCCGTAAAAAGAATCTCTAAAATTAAATTGCTTGGCATTTGTATAGAGGTTAAAATATTACACCTCTTTCAGGAACAGAAGTTTAAGACTACTAACGGCCTTAACCCTAACGACCTTAGTTATTTTCTTACGCCGATAAAAACAGTACATAAATTATCATTAAACAAGAGGAAAGAGAAAATAAATATACGAACACTAAATGAACATTACTGTTTTAAACTTATCGTAAAGAGCACTTAAAATAACCTCCATTTGGCATCAATGGCGGAATAGTAGCGCTTCTGCCTTTCACCCGAAAAGTTCTGGCTATGAAAGATAATCGGGCTTGACATTTCGGTAAAACATTCATTTATCATTATAACTGCTAAGTTAGACTAGTTCTTTTCTATTATTTCAGGGACAGATTTGAAGTTTTTGTATTGTTGGATTCATTTGTATTACTTTTGCTTAAAGGATGAATATTAGTTGTGTATCTGGTAATGAGTCAGGGGTGTCCACCCATAACCTACCTACGATACTTAACATTAAATGTAAAAAGATGCACGAAAAAAGAAAGACGAAAAAAGACTATAAATGTTGCGGCCGGTGGGCTAGGTGTGGAAGGAGTGGATTCGCTGGAGTTGTCCTTACGACACGCATTCTGCTTTGGATTACAGGTGTTACAATACCTACTGTAATTAGGTTTGAGTACTTTTAATAGTTTTAAATAAATAATTACATAAACAAGAAATAAATTCGAAAAATATTTCAAATTTAGTCCTATCTCTATTATTTTGATTAAAAAGCATGTTTATTTTAAACTCCCTTAATTAGAAAAGAATATTTAAACAATTCAAGTTGATAGGATGAAACAATGAAAGTACACAAAATAATGAAATCCCCTTCCCCAAATTTTTAGGAGGACTATTTTATTTTAACATTTTCGTTAAACATTTGTCAATACGCTAGATTATTTTTAACGAATTAAAGACAAGTACCAGTTGCATTTTTCATTAAGTTTAACTTTTTTTATTATATCACTTTTGTGAGTGTGTTTCCATTCCTTTATCCGATTTTAATAAATATATAATGAACAAAAAATCCTCCTAGTACCACTGTGAATTTAGTAGTAGGTTTAATTATTGGACTATAAAGAAAGAATATACGCGATGTATACAAAATTTATGACTAAAAAAATTAAGTAAAAAAAATTGAGTATTTATTCAATGAAATCCAGCCGACGGGTGCACTTATTCCGTGACCAAGTAAAATTAATAATTTTACTCTGAATTGAATTACGCAAACAAAACTGAATTGAAACACGTTTTTATCACGGTAAATCCCAATTAATATGGGAGATTTTTCTTTCTCAAAAAACGAATAATATGGCTTGCCTGGTTAAAACCACCAGTATCGTTTGCCATGCTATTAGTATTAATTAGTGTATCTTGTTGATAGTAAATCAAATTTGGGGTTAATTAAAAATGTAACTTTCATTGTTCAGTGTACTTATTGTCGCATTTTGAAGTTTAGAAAAATGCTACACTAAAAAGAGTAACAAAAATTTAAAATAGATTTCACTAGGAAAACTCTTAAAGTACCACTAAGAATACAGCTGTAGGTTTTATTATTTGTAAATTATAAATGGTAATTTCTTACCATTTCCGTAAGAATTAAAACTAACATACGCGTTACATATATTTGCATTATACAGTCTTAAATTATTCGTCTACTATGAAACATAAATAAAAACAAATCTTGGGCCAACGCAAAACTTTTATGTAAATATATTTCCTATACGATATAATCGTATTATAATCCAGATTTTATTATTTCTGAATTTCGACTGTGAAAGAGATGTACGCCATTTCACAGCCGTACATACAGACTTTTATAACGAAAATAACCGAACTGAAACAAGTTGATGTAGAAATCAATTAAAAATGACTTACATTTAAAATATAAAAACGTTTGCTAAAAATGTATGCGTTGCGTAATTGCAGGAATCGTTATTCGACTTCTTAGCTGTCTTATTTCGTAGGCGTCTTATTTTCGTAACAAAAGATACATTGGGTGTGGTACACGTGCTGTTTAAGACGCTGTACATCTGTAACGATTGAAACTTTATAGAGCCAACAAAGAAGTAAAACTTATGTGAAATCGAAATGTCCCAATTCGGGAATAATTTTTTTATCAAGAATAACTGACTGATACTGTTATTAATAAATTTGTGATTTATTCAATTAGAAAAACATTTTCATTGCTTAAGAAATAATTTTATTATTAAAAGAGGATTTTTAAGATTTACAATTTTAAATAATTTCGATCTACTGGTTTTAAACAAGTGTAATTTATTTTTGTCAGTGTATTATTTTTTAGATTGATAAAGTCTTTAAGTGATGAAAATCCATCATAATAAAAAGAAAAACAAAGTATGTTATTTGATTTTCACGAAACATATTTAAAAAGCCACGACAGTTGTTTCGATACACAGTACCTTCCTCGGATTGCAAACACTAATAAAAGAGAAAATGAATCAAATTTAAAGGTGCGGACATATTTTACTAAATTAATTATATTTTTATGATGTGATTTTTCCGAATGTAAAGTAAAAAATAAATTTTTGTACTAAGCTTTTTGCACGATTAAAGATGCGAAAAATATCGATTGTTTTATTTCAATTTTGCCTTAATAGTACATAGCTTTGTGATTCTGAAATAAAGCTCGTTTCTAATTTTATCGTAAGTTAACCATGGAATGGATTAAAAAATAAAATATACTGCTTACGGTCAGTTTTTAACAGCGATAGACGCGGTTAGTCTTTAATGCTTATAAAACTCATACTTTCCCTTCTATAAATCAATCGACCTTGCCAATATTTTAACCATTTCCGTAAGAATTGAAACTAACATACGCGTTACATATATTTGCATTATACAGTCTTAAATTATTCGTCTACTATGAAACATAAATAAAAACAAATCTTGTGCCAACGCAAAACTTTTATGTAAATATATTTCCTATACTTTATCTTATTTTCTGAGTTTTTTACATTCAATACCGTTATTTGTATAAATTATTAAACGTAACATAGAAACATATAAAACGTATTCATATATCTGTAAAAATCCATTTTTATCTTCAGTTATTCGACCGTTTATCTGTTTTTTTTTTGGGGTTTTTTTAATTTTCTATTAATCTAACTTTTTTGACGTACTGGTATGTGTCACATATTGCATAACCGTGTAATAATAAATGCATTAGACCTACAACCTTGACTTACCGTTTTTACCTTTCTAACACAAAATTAACCAATCTTTTTGTCGTAAGCTATAAAACAACAACCGAAAGTAAAAATAATTTAACAAATAATTACATAATTATTTACGTAATTTAATTTATTCTTATTAATTAAAGCAAAATATTTTTTCTTCATCTGTTTATTGTTTTTACATGACTTAAAAAATTATAATTTTTTTACATCAAACATATTTTATTTTCATATTATTTTCTGCCCTAGAAATTCTACTATATTTGAATTCTGAATTGTCTTTAGATTTTTTTGTACATGCTCACATCTTTTTCAGCCGAACATTCTGTAATGTGATTCAGGTAGTAAAAATTAAGCAGGTCATAATTAAATACTCAAATAAACATTTATGTTGAAGGATATTGAATTGTACAATCGTTAAAAGGTATTTAAGAATCTAAAAAGTCAACTCTCTTTCAAGAATGAAGTTTCACAAAAAAAAAAAATTATAAAAACAGTAATATAGCCGATATGAGGTTTTAGTTAGGAAAAAAATAAAGAAAACTAATAAGTTTTATTATACTCCAAATAGGGAGAAGGAATTTGTCACCTTTAGTAAAAATGGGGAAAAATATTTTTCGGAAACATTTAACTTGCATGAACTGCGGCTAAAATAACTGGTTATTGTAATGCCTATTATAATTTATTATTTCTTTCCATATTTATTATAAATGTTATTTATTTCACTTCATTCAGCATGATAGTGGCCAGTAATCACTGTTTAAGCCGTTTACTGATTGTAGAATGATATATGCAAGTACAAACACAATAAACAATCTCTAATCCCGGATATAGCTTTACTCAAGGACTCGTTTTTTATTGTACTAATGTGAGAAAATTAATATTTACAACTTCTTTCAATGTGAAGTAGATATCTTATATGTTTAGGAAATGGGTAATTACGTAATTAAAAACAGTAGTCATAATACTGTTTTCTTTACTAACCGTAAAAAATTGAAATTTAAAATTACATCATAGTGTTTTTTAACCTTTTAGAGCTTAGAGGATTGTAACATTTTTATTTAGAAAACAATTTTGGAAATTTCCTTTAACTATCAAATAAAGAGAAAAAGTAAAACATGGTGACTAAATTTCACATAATAATTATCATCCTTGAGATATTTCCTATAACTGGTTGATGAGATCTGAATTAATTCATCGATGCAAGTGAAAGGCTTTTCATTATCACTATGTATAAAAATGTATAACAAATTTAATATCTGCCTGAATATATTTTACTTCAAAGCTGATTAAAACTGGTAAAATAATGCGATTTCCAGCAATACATAGAACATTTATCTGGAACGTTTTTTTATAAAAAAGAAAGGAAAAAAGTTAACATGATATCGAAATAGTGGACCGAGGTGGGGGATAAAAAATGAAGTTAGAACAAAGCAAATCATCGCTTTGATGACAATTTTTCAATACGATGAAAAGTTGTTCTATAAAGTAGCATTTTCTGTAGAAAATATCGTGATAGTAAATTTTTTTTTCAGCGACTTTAATGTGAAAGGTTGCTAAATTAGGAAATTGACTTAAGGTCAATTGACTCGGTCTTCTTCTACGCCGAAGAATTCTACCAAAGATGTGGTGAACTGTATGAAATTGATTTTGTGATGTTTTAAATTTTATATAAATAAATATCATTGAAGTGGACTCGGCAAACTGTGAGACAAAGGATTTTTGATGTCAAAAATTAAAAATTCATTTACGATTTTTAGCTTTTGTCAAACTCTTCTAATAATACTATAGATTTACTTTTTTCATGATACCGTAGCTTCTACTTTTTATTTAATGAACCAATTTGAAGATAATCTAACAAAAAATTTTAATAATCCTTACTTAAGTATAAAAATTAATGAAACCACAAGTATAACTTACAATCCTTTCTCGTCTCGAATTATGAAACCGTTAGCGCTTGGTGATTTTGTGTTGCCAGCGTAAAAATAAGCGGCTGAAAAAAAAAAAGAATTCATTACTATTTCGACATATTACAAATAAAAAATAATCACATAATTAGTTATTAAATTTTTTTTTTTAGGTAATAATAACTGAATAATTTTAACAATTTTAATAACTTACGATAAATTCTACTTCTGAATGAAATAAGTTAATAAACAATATCGAGTAATAAGATCAACAAGACGATTTTTATAAACAAGTTTGCTAATTTTAATACTGTAACTGATTTAATATTATAAACAAAATTTTTAAATGCAAAACTATTTTATGTACAGAAATTTATGGTATAAATAAAATTATAGTTTTTTACCAGATCTTACGAAATAAAAATAATTAACTATTTTTGGTGGTGGATATTATATTACAATACACGTTTTACTTATTTTTAGCTTCACTTACTGCTTTATATTTTTTGTGGAATATACAAAATCTGATGAATTTTAATCATTGGTGTAATTGGCGATACAGCTTTTTATATTTTTGGGTTAAATACTTTCTATAACATCAAATATATGTTAATCCAAAAACTGTACGGTAATAAAATTAATGATTTCTTAAACAATGGCATGTCGTAAGTTAAAAAAGGAATAAATAAAAGTTAATGTCAGTACGTATAGAATTTAAATTAAAATTAGGAAAAATTGTAACAGTATCAATAAGCGACACAGTGATTGTAAATATTTTGTATAGATATTAATTCTATATAAATTTGTAACTGCTAAAGTGATTTTACTTTATAGATGTGAGGTGAATTTATTGCGCGGAAAGGTAAAATATATGAGTATAAATTTATTCTTATAATTCATGATTTAATATCATTTACTAAAACTCTTTCAGAGTAAATTTCCTTCTGAAACTAAGTAAAGAGGATAGTGGTACTTCAGTATTTTAAATGTGTCAAAAAACTTTTAATTTAATGAAGAAAACAGCTTAAATTTTCTAAATTTTGAAATAAATATAAAGAAAAACAGAAAAAAAAAATTAAATAAAGTCTAAATTCTATAGGCGATTTAGAGTTTATAATTTTATCCGATTTTATCTGTCTTTCATAATACTCGTATATCTGCGGGGATAAACTAAGATTTTATTCCATAATTTTCCTTCAACGCTACTAAGTAAAGGCATGCCAGATGGTATAATTATTACATTTTTTAAGCGTTTTCAACTGTGCAGGTTGTTTTTTGAAATATAAATAGTCAATTTAAACACTAAATTTAGATAGTTCATTAAATAGGTTTGGTATAGTGATGGATACAATTGTTATCAAACACAGCTGTAAACAGTTGGTAGAATTAATATAAAAACGTTAATAAAGTAATCAGTCTCTCACTGACAAAATATAAAACAGGAATAATTGGAATGCCTTCGGTTTAGTCATTACCAACAGACTGATAAAAAAATATATTAAAAATAAAAAAAATCTAAAATCTTTTCAACAAATCTTTAAAAGTCTAAAAACATTTTATATGATGTTATTGTGGGGGGGGGGGGGGAGGGTCGCATTGTATTTATTAGTGTGGTTTGTGCCTAAAGTAAAATAATTTTTTCATTATTTCATCAGTATAGATCATAACTTCCTTTTGAATTGCGTAGCAAAAGTAAATGTAATGACAGTATATTTGAAGTTGTTGCAATGACATTTTTATGCGGTATAATCAATTAGAATTTACGTTTAAAATCAAATTGCACAAAGAAGAAGTATTTTTCTTCTATTAGAAATAGAAGGGAAATATGAACGTTAAACCACGAATACAATAAGATTTATGTGTATTTGTTTGGTTCGAAATTACAACACACAAAGAAATAAGTTTAACAAGGATCGGCTTCAGTTTCAGGTTAATATCAGTTATTCATATTCAGAGGTATAAGTTTTGGGATTAGAAGCATAATTAAACAGGTGTCATACACAAACGGGAAGGAGTTCCCGTCTACGACATATTAAAATCGTCGGCCGTAAACCACTCAAGAGATGTAAACTTTTTTTTTAATGCGACCTTACCATCTTCTCTCCGTGATGAGTTATTTATGATTTTGACCTATATTTCTGATTAGTATTTTTTCCATTTTTTTTATTTGTGTTTTTGTTCTATTTATTATCAATTTTTGCGCTTATGTACCCTTCCCGGTTATTTTATCGATATTTAATTTTCAGATTTTAATTGTTTTCCAATAGCTGCAAGCCTAATAACATAACGTTAATTGATTTATATTCTTCGCTTTTAGTAAAAATCCCTAAACTTTAAAAAAATATGCTGTTAAAGGAGTGCTTAAATAAATTGACTGCAATAGACTTACTAATCTGTAATGATTGCTACGTAAGATGCGCTTACCTTTATGATTAGTGAAAACTATCATCTAAGTTAAATAATAAATAAATAGTTTATCTTTTATTTACTTATAATCCTGCCACTCATGAAAATTATTCTTGGAAATATAGTTTCTCCATGTCGAATCATATATTCCGTTCTTGTTTTCGGATTTAGTAACGCTATCCTTAATCGATATTTATTACTATTTATCAATAAACTTCTTCGTTATGCTATCAATTCAATAAAAGAGATGTCATAGGACGATAATTGCTGCGTGAAGAATTGTCAACCGGAGCGAAAAATTAGTGGTGAGATGAAAATATTAATAACTTTCACTCTTAGTAAGCAGCAGCGAAATTAACCGGGAGTAGATTTGGCGTTTATGTACTCACGCGAAGGGTGAAGCGAAAGTGAAATTATACATTAAGAGGTGTATCAGGCCGACTTCCTAAGTCTAATAAAATGTATAAAACTGCTTCTACTTGTTTTTAGCATTAATAATGTAGACATTATATTGTAGTAGTAATAAATTAATCTAAAAGATTTATGTAAAGTTACTATTACAATATCAGTAAAAATATACACTATGATCTTCCGGTTCTGAAGATTGTAAAAGCAAAACAATGAAAATTATTTATTTCCACTTTTTAATTTGCTGAGATATTTATCAAAGTTGCTATTACTACAAAATGTGTTTAGTTCTTTACAAGCCTTTAAAAATTATCTATTTTTTGTTCGTTTATATTTTTGAATTAAAATATGGTAAAAAAACTTGCAGAGAATAACGAAGTAAATTACATTCGTGTTACCTTCCCAGATAGTGAATGAGTTGTTTTAGCAAAAGTTTTGCGCTCTTTATGATTTACTGCTGATATCTATCAGTTATTTTTCTACGGTGAAACGATGAGAAAATTTGTAAATAGTAGCAATTTAGCAAATATATATATATATATTTTTTGTCTTCAGTCATTTGTCTGGTTTGATGCAGTTCTCCAGGATTCCCTATCTAGTGTTAGTCGTTTCATTTCGGTATACCCCCTAAATCCTACATTCCTAACAATTAGTTTTACATAACTTTGCCTGCCTACACAATTTTTTCCTTGTACCTGTCCCTCCAGTATTAAGGCGACTATTCCAGGATGCCTTAATATGTGGCCTATAAGTCTGTCTCTTCTTTTAGCTATATTTTTCCAAATGCTTCTTTATTCATCTATTTGCCGCAACACTTCTTCATTTGTCACTTTATCCAACCATCTGATTTTTAACATTCTCCTATAGCACCATGTTTCAAAAGCTTCTAATCTTTTCTTCTCAGATATACCGATCGTCCAAGTTTCACTTCAATATAAAGCGACACTCCAAACATCCACTTTTAAAAATCTTTTCCTGACATTTAAATTAATTTTTGATGTAAACAAATAGTTTTCTGACTGAAGGCTCGTTTCGCCTATGCTATTCGGCATTTTATATCGCTCCCGCTTCGTCCATCTTTAATAATTCTACTTCCCAAATAACAAAATTCTTCTACCTCCATAATCTTTTCGCCTCCTATTTTCACATTCAGTGGTCCGTCTTTGTTATTTCTACTACATTTCATTACTTTCGTTTTGTTCTTGTTTATTTTTTCGGTAATTCTTTCGTAGGACTTCATCCATGCCATTCATTGTTTCTTCTAAATTCTTTTTACTCTCGGCTAGAATTACTATATCATCAGCAAATCGTAGCATCTTTATCTTTTCACCTTGTACTGTTACTCCAAATCTAAATTGTTCTTTAACATCATTAACTGCTAGTTCCATGTAAAGATTAAAAAGTAACGGGGATAGGGAACATCACTGTCGGATTCCCTTTCTTATTACGGCTTCTTTCTTATGTTCTTCAATTATTACTGTTGCTGTTTGGTTCCTGTAAATGTTAGCAATTGTTCTTCTATCTCTGTATATGAACCCTAATTTTTTTAAAATGCTGAACATTTTATTCCAGGCTACATTATGGAATACCTTCTCTAGGTCTATAAATGCCAAGTATGTTGGTTTGTTTTTCTTTAATCTTCCTTCTACTATTAATCTGAGGCCTAAAATTGCTTCCTTTGTCCCTATACTTTTCCTGAAACCAAATTGGTCTTCTCCTAACACTTCTTCCACTCTCCTTCTTCTTCTGTATAGAATTCTAGTTAAGATTTTTGATGCATGACTAGTTAAACTAATTGTTCTGTATTCTTCACATTTGTCTGCTCCTGCTTTCTTTGGTATCATGACTATAACACTTTTTTTTTAAATCTGACGGAACTTCCCCCTTTTCATAAATATTACCAGTTTGTATAATCTATCAATCACTTCCTCACCTGCACTGCGCAGTAATTATACAGGTATTCCGTTTATTCTAGGAGCCTTTCTGCCATTCAAATCTTTTAATGCTCTCTTAAGTTCAGATCTCATTATTGTTTCTCCCATTTCATCCTCTTCAATTTTCTCTTCTTCCTCTATAACACCATTTTCTAATTCAGTTCCACCGTATAACTCTTCAATATATTCCACCCACCTATCGACTTTACCTTTCGTATTATAAATCGGTGTACCATCTTTGTTTAACACATTATTGGATTTTAATTTATGTACCCAAAAATTTTCCCTAACTTTCCTGTATGCTCCGTCTATTTTACCAATGTTCATTTCTTTTTCTACTTCTGAACACTTTTCTTTAATCCACTCTTCTTTCGCTAGTTCGCACTTCCTGTTTACAGTATTTCTTAATTGTTGATAGTTCCTTTTACTTTCTTCATCACTAGCATTCTTATATTTTCTACGTTCATCCATCAGCTACAATATATCTCTCAAACCCAAGGTTTTCTACCAGTTCTCTTTGTTCCGCCTAAGTTCGCTTCTGCTGATTTAAGAATTTCCTTTTTACCAAGGAAGGCGCCTCCATCATTGCTATATGAAAATGCAGAGAGCTACATTTTCTTGGAAAAAAAGCAGCTGTAGTTTTCCATTGCTTTCAGCTGCGCAATACTCAGAGGACAGAGTGATGTTGATATGGCCGTTTAAGTCGACGTGACTTACGCCCTTAACAACTACTGAAAGAGCTGCTGCCCTCTTTTAGGAATCATTCCTTAGTCTGGCTCTCAACAGATACCTCTTCGATATGGTTACACCTTCGGTCAAGCTACTCTGTATCACTGAGCACTCAAGCCCCCTAACCAACAGCAAGGTCTCATGATTCATAGAGGGAGCAAATATATTTATTAATTTATAAAATAGCTCATCGTAATTAAAACAATCATTGTATTTTATTTATTTTCGTATTCTTTTCTAGGCATCTCGAGCCAGTAGTCTCATACTCACTGCTTCTTTCTCAAAACCATCCTTCTACTTCCTGTAAACGAAATAATGTTACACCATGATCGTTTTCTTATAAACATAGAAAATAAACTTATTTAATGCATGTTACCCTCTCTGTAATATGTAATATTTTTTAAATCAATTATCAGCTATTAAGTTTTAAAGTGCGTTTAATTGCTTGCAAACCTTTTAATCTGCCGGCCTCCGTGGCGCGAGTAGTAGGGTCTCGGCCTTTCATCCCGGGTTCGAATCACTGTCAGGCACGGTAATTACACACACGCTACAAATCATTCATTCATCCTCTGAAGCAATACTTAACGGTGATCCCGGAGGTTAAACAAACAAAAACAAACCTCTAATCTACCTAATAAATACAAAAAAAAGAATGGAAATACCATTCATTTCTAATAACGGCAGAAGTTTCTACCGGTATGTCACTCAATTAATTATTGGGAGACCAAATTCAAGTGTTGATGTTCTAAAGCGTCTCAGCCAAATGAATTAAATCTACCCAAACGAACTGAACCTTCACTGTATAAATTGTGTAACTATAAAAATTATCAATTGTATTGGTTGTGATAAATTCTGTTGAAACTTTAGATGTAATTCGACGGAGAAATTCGTATGTGATTGAAGAGCAGGAAGTGAGTCGTATTTGAGCATCAGTTTAACGGCATATTTTTGTAAATTAAGGTTTTACAATTATATAAAGTGAACCACACTGAACCATAGGTAAGATTTCCGACATTGACAGGAGAGAGTAGCTGGATATAAAACATAACCTATATCATTGAATTATCATTTTCATAAACCTCTATCCGAGTAAAAGCTTAAAAATTATGATATTTTTTGTACAATTCTTGTTCGTGGCAGCAGTTTATTTTATCATTTTGTTGCGTTGTACTATTATACATACATATATTTTTATAATAATATCAGAAAGTTATTATAATTGCTTTAGTATTAAGGCGGATTCTACAGGAATTCCTTTCACTTTTAAAAAAAAAAAAATATTTTAAGTTATCTTATAAAACAAGAGGTTGCCACAAAAAAATAATCTTAAAGTTTCTTTATTAAATTTTGATTAATAGCCGCTAATGGTTTATGGGTTTAGCTATCTATCAAAAGTTTTTAAAAACGGAATCTAAAGATATGTGTAATTTATGTTATACAGTCATTCGATCCTTAAAATTATGTGTCAAGAATTATTATTAAAAAAATATAATTTGTTCTATATCATTTTAATATTAGCGACAATACTTCAAATGAAATTAAATAAAAAAATCCGAAGAAGTTATTTTAAATAAATTTAAATTCAATATCCGCAAATTCTTTCAGAATATTGATTGCATAAAAATAAATTAATAAAAAAATATCAATAGTTAAAAATTGATAATGAGAACAAATCCGCCGATCACAGTGGCGAAGTTGTAGTCTCGGTCTTTCATCCGGGGGTTCCGGGTTCGAATCACGGTCAGGCATTCATTTTTCATTAATACAAAAATTTAATTTCCACATTCCCAAGTACAAGCTTCAAAGCTCCTCTGGTGAATTAATTCATCAAGCAAAAACAAAAAATTAATATTTATTTTATGTATGTATAAATTAAAAAACGTAAAATACACGAACAAGATTTTAACGTATAGACAAAATCATTTTAAAAGATTTAAACAATTTTAAATATTCAAGGTTGATATTTCAAACCTGAAATGCTTTAAATCTGAAAACCTTTCGAAATACTATTTAGTGCTTATGAACTTCCGTAGCCATTATAGATCCAGAAAATCCCCCATCGTAAATCACATGATTTCTACTTTCTGTTATTTCAAAATAAATATTCTGTTTTCTCTTTTGATAGAGGTTTTTACGTAGTAACGACTGCAATTACTGTGTAGACCTTCGCGTACATCTCAGAGAGATGTTAGCAATACATATCATAAGCAAAATATTAATAACGGAAAAAAATATTAAATATATTTCAGACTAAAGGTTTTCATGTTTTCAATCAAGATGGGAAGGTATAACCCTGGTGTATTAATTTCTAATAACGGTCTTTTTAATACTTTAAAAAGACTAAGTTTCGGTAAAGATTGATATTAGCAAATTTTATTAAAAACGGATAAACCGTTCAGGAGTGATACTTGAACAGACATATTTTCATTTAATTATTTAGATTAACGTCAAAGAATGAAATACGATTATAAAATAGTAGAACTAAACGTATAATTTATCCGTTCTTTCATAAGTAAAATTAATGAGAATCATCCACTAATGAATATTATTATTATTCATAGAAACAATGAACATTATTAATACAATAATGTGAGTTTTTTATTTTTTACGTAAGTAGAACTAAACATGTGAAAATATATTGCGTATAAATGTGTAAAACTTACCAGGTCCTTCTCCATCGTAATTAAAATCTCTGATGTGAATTGTTCGAGCGTCTACGGCGAAAACATTCCCTGTTACACCATGATGTAATGAACTAAGCGGTCCTAATGGTTTACCATAATATTCAACTGCTCCATCAGTAACTGTAAAGGAAAGATTACTAATAGAATTAATAAAAGGAAAAAAGTAATTTAGGCTTAATAAGATCATTATTAGATAAACAAAAACAATTTGTTTAAAAAAATAAACAAATATTTTATTTAGACTTAAATAATTTTTGTATATTATTAGTACATTTATAAAAACTCTAAAAAAATTATACGGGCTAACTTATTCTAAAATATAAAAATGTTGATTGTTTAAACATTGACTTCTTTTTTTTTAAGTCATGTTTTCTGGAGAACAAGGATGATAGAATATTTAAGTATGGCATCTTCAGGATCCACTGTTAGATCTACATCTGATCTTCAGTCGGTCCGATCTATTTTTTCACTTTTGAAAGCCTGTAGTTAATGTAAGTTTAGTGTAGTTGCGTTTACAATAATTAAAAAAAAACAAAAAAAAACGATGACATATCGAATGCTGGCAAAAAAACTAGGGATTGTTATTTGAAAAAATAAAATTGTTAAACATGTTAGAAAAATGGACCAACTAAAAAAAAAATAAAATATAATCATTTTAACGCTTAGGGGAAAATAAGTGAATTTCCTAATCTAAAGTTTTTTGTACGTCTTAGAGTTTTAAAGATCCTAACGCAGGATCTCAGGGTTACTTAAAATAATAACTGTATACACTATAATTTTAAATTTTCCCCTTCCGATTTGTTTACTTTCATTCACAGGATATATCATCCTAATTTTGACTGACTATTGAGCTGAGTGTTATTCTTAGATCTCTTCTCAAATCTACATTTAACTTTCCAAAAAAACTTGAGTTTTTAAATATTTTGGACTCGCTGACATTCGTTAAGGAAAAGTTACGAGAACAAAAGTAAAAATGTCAATAGGTAACTTGTAAATAAATATTTAGCTTACTAAAATAAATCCTCTATGTTTTTAACTGGTTTACATTATTTTCATAATAATAATTCTTAACATACTCTGTAATATTTTCGGAAATATTTTGCAAAACGTTTAGCAGGTTTTAGAATTGTTTTCTAGGAAAGTTATGAGATTTTTGTGTTTTCAATACGAATTTTAACAAACATGTGTAGCATCAAAAGCGATATTTTCTGTCTATAGTTTGTTTTACGTAGTTTCCTGTCAAACGTAATTATTGCATGTGCTTAATTCTCGAAAAATCTGTAAGAATACCAGAAGGTCTTTTTCGAAATTTACTGATTGATTTAACAGACTACTCATCTAGAAATGCATCTAACAGACTAACTTTTTAATTGTCTTTCAACCAAAAATATTTTTAACTTTAAAAAGACAAGTATTCATTAAATGTTGTCTGTTTAGAAATATTTTTTTTAAATTACAGTATTTTATATTTTAGTAGTCCTTATCTCCAAATATTTCCCCAAGTTAATAACAAGTAGATAATTTACTAGTTGAAGCTAATGAAGAACTTAAAAAAAAATAAAATAGTATATTCAGAATTTACTTTCAGTATTGAATTATTAATTTTAATTTTGTATTTATTATTCAATAAAGCACAAATCACGCTGAAAACCACCTCAAGTAATAAAGTAGTGTTGATTCGATCTTGAACCGGCAAATGTGTTTGTTTGTGGGTCATGATGCGAGAGGAAGTTACAGCGTTTGTAGAGCATAGCAGCAGTCTTGTGCAAAACGGAACATTATAAAAAGCAACAAAATTTAATCCTTTCAATTGATCCATTTCTATTAGACGGGTAAGAAATTACTTTTTTTTTAATCAGACTATTAAAAATCTATGAATGATATTTATAAAAACATTTATAAATATAGATATTTTATTTAACTGTATTAATAGTATCATTTTAAATCTAAAATTACAGTATTAATACTAGACTTTCTTTATTAATATTTCTAGACTTATATTAATACTAAATTACTTTCTGTATAATTATCAACACCAAGAGTTTTACTCTAACCGATGATACCAATAACTGTTATGCGAAGCGGAAACACCATTGGCAAGGTGTATTTAGTAAGTCGTTCGGTAGAAAGCTCGATTCATTTTTTAAAAAAATACAAGCTGCTAAATAATATTAGTTATATTAAAGATAAAGTATTTCTTCTATACTAACAATTATTAAAAAACTTCAGGAGTGTAGTTTGACAAAATAAAGTTATTATTACACCTTACATGAATTAATATTTGTCCATTTTTATGGTTTGTAGCTCAGTAGAAATACTCGAAATCATACAGGAATTCTCTGTTCTAACTATGATGTACGCTTTAGATTTTCAGTAAGTTTGTTTCTTTATTTGGATTCCATTAATTTTAAAATAAAATTACACCCAAATTCTGTAGTTTTCAGAGTATTCCTCTCCTAGTTTATAACAAAATCAACCATATTTTTTAATAACATAACATTAAATAATGCTTTTCTGGATAAAAATCATTTAGTTTTTTTAATTTTTAAATCCATTTTTTATGTTCAGCTTACTCCATTAACCAGCTGATTACTACTTAAATAATTAAACGTTTTTTACTTTATTTTCCTACGTATATTTCAATCTGTTTAACTAATAAACAATAAGCAACCCCCCACGGCCCAATGCGATGAGGATAGTATATGTGACATGTAAATGAGGCGTAGTCTTGTACAGACTCAGGCCGACCATTCGTGAGACGTGTGGTTAATTGGATCCCAACCACCGAACTACACCGGTATCCGGTTTTCAGTCTAGTATTCAAATCAATACAAAAGAAGTAAATTTTACTAGGATTTGAACCTCAGAACCTTCGATTCGAAAATCAGGTGTCGAACGACTGATTTACGGCAACGAGTTAACCACCCAGTCCGGTGGGCTATAATTATATAAATAAATAGATCATTAAAGTTTAAAAAATTTCTTGAGTATTCTTTTACTGATAAAGTAAATTAATTTATGACGAGGTGAAACTTCTGTTAAAATTACTGCATTTATAGACACTATTCCATACTATCGTTATATAAAATATTTTTAGATAGTAAATTAAATATAAAACGCATGTTAATTAGCGCAAATCGTCAGAAATAGACAAAAACTGTATAAAATATACATAAAAATAAAAACTCAACTACTGATAAAATATCTGGCTCTAAAATCGTATATAATCAACACTAACGTCAATAACAGGCATTCAAACAAAATTCCCTGCAATTTCATAAATAAAATTTTACCACGGTGATTTCAGAATTATAAAAATAAATAAATTTTAAAAATATACAATTTAGTACGTCGAATTAACAAAAGCTCACAATGATGTACAGCTACCATCAGAATTGAATTAATTTAACAATAGCGATACACTAACTTTGCATTTATTGTACAGAATGGATAGATATTCAACCACAGATATAAAGAAAAATAACAAACCACTCCTAACAGAATCAATCATCAACCTTTGCGTATTACTCGTACAATATAGAAGGAAGACACACAACACAGCACACACAAAATATAACCCAACAAGCAAATTATGCATGAAGTTCATAGAAACTATGACTTAAAAATATAATATTAAATAAGTAAATTTTCATATATGGAAGTACGTATATTATTTTGAAATCGTTCATTAGTAAAATTAACAAACTAAATACGTAACAAATATTTTAGAAAAACAAACAGAACACGGCCAAATGTTCAGTGGAATTGCATATTAAAGAAATCTTTTGAACATTTCAAAAAAAGTGTTTTTTTTTGTCATTTTGTGTTTTAACAGTAACAGTTTTAACAGTTTTCATTAGCGTAACAATCTACAACTCCACGGAACAAGGTGGCGAGAATAATTTCGGTTTTTGCAATTAAGTAAAACCTATCAGTTTCTATGATATCGTACACAAATTCATTTTTTTACCTTTAATTTTTTTGAGAACAAGTTTTAATTTAAAATTAATCGGAATTATGTTGAAAAAAATAATTAATCAAAAAGATAATGGCGGAACACTGCCGTTGAAGCTTTTTCCTTCAACGAATTTTTTCCGTCCAAGAGTTAGGGAGCAGCCCTATCTACTATTTACCCGTAAGTTGAAATCTTTTAATGGTCATGAAATATATTACCAAACAAATTCAAAAACGTCTGTCTAGAGAGTATTACGTTGTTACAGAAAATATGCTGAATTCGATCAATAATAACACAAAAACAAATTAAGAAATATATATTAACTATTTAAAGTGAGCGTATCTTCTTATTATAATAAAATTAATTTTATTCCCTCGCAAAAACGATTTTATTCTGCGTAAGTAGTAAAAACATATTTCTGTCATAAATCTGTGCTTCGAAAGAGCGTCAGCAGTTCTAAATTTACAGTAATTATGTGCATAGACCAGTGCTAAAGTTCAGGGATTTCTTACTTCGATTGAATACGAATTATTATTATTAAATATCTTACTTATTAATAAGCATGTGTATTATTTATTTTACTTGGATGCATATGCTAATATTTACTAAAGTGCAAGGTCTCGTAAAAATACATTTATATACATACATTATTAAAAATAATATTGTTTATTATCTTTAAAAATACATTGTATACCGACTCTATTATCAAAATAATACGGGTGAATGAGGATCGATAGAAAGTATAACTTCTTCTGACGCTTTCTATATTTTCCAGTATTACAGAATATGAATATTTTAATATATTGGAATAAGTGTTAAGAATATATAAGATCAAAAGTAGCTATTTTGGAAAGGGTAAAGTTGATAGGCTTTGAAGACGAGATAATAAAAAAACCTTTGTCTCCACAAGAGTATAGATAGTTAAAAAAAAGGAAAAGTATGGAAACTCAAACAGATGTGCTTACATAAATATTAAGCTGAAGAATTCAATGGCTGGAAAGAGAAAGAGAATAATAAAAGAAATATGGAGGATAGACTAGAATCGATAAGAAAAACCCAAACTTAAGCAGAAGAATGGAATAAAAAATAAGATTCTTGGGGTACGGGAAGCCAATGAAGATATATCAGGTGACACAAACATACAAAACTGAGCAATGAGGTAACGAATAAACTTTGATTTGAATGGCTGGTTTAATACGATAAAAAGTCTTACGTAAGGTCTTGTGTATTAAGAAAATAAATGAAATCAACCTCGATTATACGATACATCATACTCGATTCTTTATCTATGTTTTGATTCCAGCGAATATAAAATAAAACAAATTATCCGTAATTGTAAAATTAAAAATCCTTACTTTAAAACTCAGTAAGATAATCAGAGATCCTAAATTTATGCACATTTACGGAACTTCCATAACAATAACTGGCCGGCAAACATTAACCATAAGTAAGCCTCTTGGAAGTAATAAGTTGTTTCAATAACGTAATATTTAAAAGATTAAATATTAGTCTCATTGTAACAAATTTCTTAAAATTTTTCATCCTATTGTAGAAAGATGTAGGAAGATCACGAAAACTGTTGAAAATCTTCAAGTCAAAACTCCCAAAAATAAAAAATAATAAAGAATTTAAAAAAAATATATATATGTATTCCCATAAACTTGTAAATTTAATGGCTTTTTCATTCGTTGAAAAATTACCTAAAAAAAAAAAAAAAATACTGTATTTATGACCTTTCGGGTAATTATTTCATGCGTTATCAATAAATTATATACAAACTTTAAGTTATAGATATTTCTATTTTTACATTACGAAATTCTAGAACTTTCGATTTAGATTGAACACTACGGTCAAACGCTTATTAGTTTTATTTCAGGGCATTGTCTGAAGAGATCGTTTGTCTGATATCTTAATTTAACAAGGATTCGTCGGCTATATGCTAGTGTTTACTAGGAGGTAGGTTACAGGTGTTCCAGATGACGGAAGAGACCAGGGTGAGGCAGTTCCGGCTGGCGCCAACGGAGGATCGGATGACCTACCGCTGCCCTGGATCGTGCGCCGGGCCCGGAACTGTGCACAGGGGCGGCACCGTTGCATAACGGCTACGACAGCACAACATTACAGCTCTACTCGCTTCCTTGACAAGGACGCACGCTCTGTGGGTCAACAAATCATCCCTGTGGCCACTGCAATGGCAGAGATGGAAGTACTTTTTACCGTAAGAAATTCTATATAAAAATGTAAGATATTTTATTTTTTATGAAGGTAACGTAATTAAAATAACTCGTCACGTACATGCATGTTTCAAAATATGTCAGCGATTAACGTAAAAGAAAACAGTATCATAAATGAACTTCGCGATAAGAATACTATTTTGGGTTACGTCCGGAATCTTCCCATTTCATGACTTTTAAGGATAAATTTTTGTAATCATGAATAAAATAATATCCTTATTAAATAAATTTTTCCAAAAATGTTATGTTTTAAACAGAGAGAAATATTTAATAAAGATACATTATTTCGCACTTCAGTACAAGTATTTTGAGATTAAACACTTAATTTACATGAAAAATAATTAAATTGTTTTAACTTTCTGAAAACAAAAACTAATCTTTTTTTCATACTTTTAAAACAGCAACAATTACATTGCATTTATTACTTTAGTTCTGTTACTTATCCTTTGTTATTACGGAGTGAGATGTGACTGATTGAAGTGGATAGGGTAAAAATTAAAGTAAATTTATTTTTTCTTTGTGGGACATGTGTTAACATAATTGACATCCTAAATAGTCCCGCATCGGAAAATTATTGCTTCATATCTGATATATTCATTCTAATCTCTCTTAAAATATTTTCAAATTTTCTGAACGAAGATGTTTCTTACTTTCACTTGATGAAATTTGATTTTAAATGATGGAATATGTCAGATAGAATCTTAACATCTGAATAACTTGAATATAAAATGCGAAACTAATCGTTGAAAAATTAATACGTAATGCGCTTACATTTTCACTGACTGCAATATTATAACGATCAAAATTTAATGTTTAGGAGTACATTATATCAAGGAAAAAAGCAAGCGATTGCATTATACAGTTCAAATAAAAATTCAAATTAAGTTAAAGTATAATACAATATAATATACTATAATATATAAATTAAGTTAAAAAGTTAATAAAAGTTTAAATAAACTTTTATCTGTTAACGAATTTGTTATTCCCGTTACACTATAAACTTCAGAGTTATTTTATAATAACTATTCATATTTCATTTCAGTTAATTCGAATATTACTTTTTTTTTAATGACATTGACACTGGACTTTTTTTTAGAATGCCAAAAAACAGAAAATTCTAATGCCTAAAGAATTGTAAAAAAAGGAAGCAGATGTTTCACTGTATTCAGTATATCCCGACCAATAATAAAAACAATGTAGAACCTGGAGATGATGCTTATATTGAGCGTTAACCGTAATTAGAATGTACTAAAAGATATAGTAATCATTCTAATTAATTCGATAATCAGATCAGAATAAAACTTATCAAGAAAATAAATACAGTATTGAAATATTATCGTTTAATCCACCTTATGAAAAAAAGAATAGGAATACAGATTACACTCTTAGCTATCAATGATCTAAAAAAAAAGAAAATGAATAAACAGCCGTTTCGCCAACCTCCATAACGGAATTTTAGCATCTCTGCTTTATTCGAATCGTTCCGGAACCAAATTCTAGCCAATATTGATACTTTTTATAATATAAAAATTTCAAATAAGTTATCATGTGCTGTACTATAAATAATATAGACGTCATCAAACATACCGAACGAATAAAATAGCTACTTCCACACAAATTAACGTAATTTGTTTAGTAGAGTAGATTATGGACAGAGTCCATCCCACTTATAAGTTTCTTATAAGTTTCCACTAATAAGTTTCAAATATAACTTAACGATCCACTTGAGCCACGAATAAAAGAACGGTTCTACATCGCGCTAGAACGGATTGTTTGTAACAGTTAAGTATATTATATAGTATAAGTAACAATAAGTTTCTCTATAGATAAGTTCGTCTGTACTTATTAGAATAATAGAAACAATAAAGTTAGCGTGCATCGAAATAGCCTTTTTCTTACTTACATTTCCATTGAAGGGTAAGATTAATAATTTTCCTATAGTAAACTGAGTATCGATGCATTTAAGAGTATTCTGTGCATTTTTTAATCAGTATATAAAATGAAAAATCGCTTTAAGAGCTTTTCTCCCATCATTTGTAAAGAAAATAGCAGTGCTTAGGCTGAGTCCCAGTTCTGATTTGACAGTTTACTATTTTTCTATTTTTATTACCGACCTTTCGAATAAGTATTATGATGTAGTAGTGTATCTGAAGTTGTGCGTATGAAAATGTAATGAAGATTTGTTAATACAATAAGGTCGAAAAAAGCAGGGCAAGTTAAGAAGCGTGGTTCGTTATACGCTGCAAGCAGGAAGTTGACGTTTGTTTATCTCTGGTACCTATTTTTAGGTATACATTTTTAGCAATATTAAACCAAATTAAAAAATATTAAAACAAAATTAAATTACCGAAAAGTCGGTCTTCATACGCAGAACTGCACAATTTTTTTTTTTTTTTAGTAGTTATTACATTGTAGTAACTTATTATGTTCCGATATATTTTTATAGAAGCTGTTTTTTCACATAACTCCTTGAAAAAAGTTTTACCACGCAGACATGAAGAAAAAAGTAAATATTAAGTTGCAACAGAAAAAAGTTACATATATTACCGTAAAAAAAATCGTATAATAGATTTTAAAAGTATTCGATATTAGAATTTGCAACCTGCTGCAAAAAGAGATTGTATGTGTATTGCAATGAAATGTACTATTTTAAATTCAAAACTACCTGAATGCGCAACTTCTAAATAAATACGAGGGTAAGTCAATTATTATCAGCAATTTAGTTATATTTTTGTTTATGTTTGGTTGTACTGTCGTGTTGCGTAGATGACGCATGCGTGGTTTAATTGTTGTTGTGTCTGTGCAGGTTTGATCCTGCTATGTTAGTTCCATTATCGCTGCCCTGCCGTTAACCACGGCTGTTCCGCTTTCTGTTTCCACCAAAGAAGAGCAACGTTCAGTGATCCGTTTTTTGTGGGAGAAGGTGTATCAGGGGCCGAAATTCATCGAAGACTTTCGGTACAGTTCAGGAACAGTGTGTTGCCGCATCGGAGTGTCTACGAACAGATTGAAAAATTCAAAAATGGTCGCACAAGTGTTACGCACGACGAAGGAGCCGGACGTCCGTTTACCGCCACAAATGAGGAAAACATTGAGCGTGCACGTGACGTGGTTTTCTTAGACAGACGAGTAACTATTGATGAAGTGGCACATCGTCTGCAAATTAGTCACGGTTCTGCCTACGAAATCATCCACAACAGACTTGGGTTTCATAAAGTCTGTGCAAGATGGGTTCCAAAACAATTCACACAGTCGCATAAACAAACGCGCTTGGACATCTGCCAAAAATATTTGGATCGCTATGGTAACGAACGGGACATCTTCTTAGACAGAAACATCACCGATGATGAAATATTGATCCATCATTACAAGCCGGAGAGTAAACGGCAGAGTATGGAATGGAAACATCCAAATTCGCCCTGCAAAAAAAAGGTTCAAGACCCAACCGTCCACAGGAAAACTGATGCTTACGGTGTTTTGGGACTCACAAGGCCCCGTACTGGAATATTATGAGGAAAGCGGCACGACAATAAACAGTGCGCGTTACAGTGAGATGCTTACTGCCAAGCTGAAGCCTGCAATTCGAAGCAAACGCCGAGGACTGCTGTCGAAAGGTGTTGTGTTGTTGCACGACAATGCCCGTCCACATACTGCTGCCCACACTGCTGAAACGCTCCAGAAACTCAACTTTAAAGTACTGGCTCATCATCCGTATAGTCCTGATCTTGTCCCATCTGACTTCAACTTGTTTGGTCCACTCAAAGAGGCATTAAGGGCTGTCGATTTACCTCGGACGAAACAGTGAAAGAAGCGGTGCATTCCTGGCTTGCAACTCAACCGAAAACCTTCTTTTATGAGGGCATCAGGAAGCTCGTGCAATGAAAGTGCAGTGAAGCTTGTGCTTGAACCACGTGCGTTAAAATGCAAGGGGACTATGTTGAAAAATGATTTACATGTAAGTTTCCTATTCGTATTGCAATAAAATGTATAACTACATTGCGGATAACAATTGACTTACTTAATCTGGTATACTGCTAGCTGATCTTGTAAGTAAAATGAAGTTAAATTGTTAACATAATATCAATTAATTAAAAAAAATTATTTCCAAGAATATACTTCCTTTTCTGTTCGAATAACAGAAAGAAAAAAGAAAAGAGGGATTAAGCAAGAGAGAAAATTTTAACTTCCGTTATTTTTTTATTTATTCGAGAAATAAAAAATTCTTATTTGACTTAGAATGTAACAATTATAAATGTTATTACTATAGTGTACAAAACCAAAGATGAAGGTCTCAGTTTGAAGCGAATTATCCCATCAGTGAATCTATAAAAAATTAGATTTGTGATTCTTTTTAAAGCACGTTCCTTTCTAATTAATTGAACATTATTTAATTCATGGGAAATTCCCGTAATAAAAATAATCAATCCACTTTTAAGGTACTTGTGTAGGGAATATTATTCATTTTTAGTGATCTAGATACGCACATTTTTCACATAAGCTAAATTTAAGATCACACAGTCAGTTAAGTTTACGACGAAAACATTTCCCTTAAATAAGAAGTATTAGGTTTCGTCGTAAATAAGAAAACTCCTACATGTTTTTAAGATTCATTTTGTTGAGTAAGCAGTTCGGGGTTTCAGAAGTTTTAATATTATTACTATTTCGTTGTCGAGGTATTTAGTAAAATGATTGAAATGCTATTATCCTTTTATTAGTGAGGATATAAGAAAATAAATATGAGATGTTATAGAATACTTATAAGAAATCGTACTAACACAATATTCACTGACATTTCTAAAAATATAATTCTTCTTAAATTTGTTTTTCAAATACGAGAAATTTCTACACGGTATTTCAGAGGGATTAAATTAAAAAAAAAAAAATTACTTTCTTTTTCGGTATAACTAATTAAATCCTAAAATCAGAATAATGTATTAAAGTACTCTTTGTTAAATATCAATTATTCTTCATTCAAATCTAACGGAGTAATCTGTGAAAGAAGATACTGATATTCAATAGGTTTGTAACCTTGATATTCATTTTCAATAAGGAATTATCTATTATAAAAAAATTATGGTTAAGATTTCTCACAAAGGAGTAATATTCGTGCAAGCATTCAACCTTAATACGCACATTCAGATGTCAAACCCTTTGTCCTGTGTCATGGTTTCTCCCAACATAAGCCGCCAGGGCTTTAAATGCTCCCACACACGATTTAGCCGGTCCTTGATTCTAATTTCACTTCATGAGAACGAACATTTATTTTATTTGCGACTGCTCTCATATATTACCTACATGTTTCAATGAGAGTAATGACATTATCTAGTATTCGTGATTTTAGAAAGTTTTTTTTTAATTTTAAATTAAATATTTCTATTATTATGAGAAAAATCTACCTATAAAAATAATAATTCTATAAATTTTCAACGGTAATTTGTTCATTAAGATGTGTGTTATGCAAAACAATATAACTGCAAAATAATTTTAAATTTTGAATGATGATAATATAAGCCCGGTTTTAATAATTGTTAACAGCTAATTAATCTATAAAGCAGATAGAATATTTCCTTCTATTTAACCAACTAAACTGTAGACGAGAAAACTGCTGAATCGCTTCAGTCTATTGCGGCAATGAGGAAAATTAATATAAAATTTTAGAAGGTAAAAATCATGAAAGAAAGGAAGGGGAAGATTGGCTTTAGGCCAAAGTTTGTTTGGTTTGTATCGATAATTCCCTAAAGTTTTTCTAACATTTTATTTTTTTTAAATATAAATTTTCAAGAAAAAATATTGAAGGGGATCGAATATTAGATACGTAACAAAATTTTTCTTAATGTAATGAAAGATGGAGAGCGCAAGTTTAGTTTAGTACACTATTGTGCTACATGAACATACAACAGTGGTATCGTCGGCAAAAATGGCCCGGTTACATTGCCTGCTAAGGATAGCTCAGAAATGTATAAACTGTATATAAATGTAGACAAAACACTACCCTGTAGTACTCTTGCTGTTAGTGGATGTAATCCTGTTCATCAATCGTGAAATTTTACTGTGAAATATATTTTTGAAGCATATGACTTTAATACGGTTTAGAATCGATGTGGTAAAAGTAATTGTTACATCTTTCTGAACGACGCATCGTCCTCTTCAATAAACCGGACAAAGGTTTGCGCTTCAACACTTCAACACCGGACAAAGGTCACGTAAAATACAGAAAATTATACAGCCATAATTTATTCTTTTCACTAAAGGGATTATTTTTTACTGTAGATCTACATCGGCACATTCAGCGTAATCGACTCTGATCGGAATCGCTTGCATTTAAAGTGTTTTATATTTTTTACAGTATAAGAGAGACTGAAACAAATTTATTTATTATTGACTGTAATGAAATGTAAGGCAACCCTCGAAAAATCGATTTAATTGATCAGTTAAGATCTATTACCGATCAGCTGTTCTGAAACGGCAAAAAAAAATTATCAACCCCAGTTAAAATGTGGTTAATTTTTATCGGCCTACATATGTACTAATTAAATTTAGTAGTTAGGGTTCAATTAACGTTAATATCTCATCTAGAACGTTTGGTCTGATTCTAGACAATACCGATTTCTGAACTGTGATCGGATTAACGAACAAATTATGAAGTATATAATCCCGAAATAATCTGAAAACGAGTCAAATAATTGGAGAATTTCTACTTGTTAATTTAAAAAGTACTGATGTATTTATACCAGAAAGATGTAATTTAAAAACGTTAAGTAAATTCTTAGATGGAAAATATACTCGAATTAAAAAAAAGTTTTATTAGCATAGAGCAGAAATTAGGCCTTAAGAAAATTTCCTCAAACCAGTCAAATAACTAACGGCTTTTCAAACATGCTTTGATTTATTTCACTTTTAATGTTGAAATTTTAATCAAAGCGTAGTAAGTACTTTTATTAAAAATTATTTTAATATAAAAGTGCTGACGATTAATATTTATAAAGGGCATTCAAAAGGTCAATCGAAATGAATAAGATTAAATTACCTTAATTAAATTTCCTATACGAATTTTATATTTATTTATTAGCGTTTTATGATCAAATATTGTTTTTATTGAAATCACAATTACTCATAAAAAGCTTTAAGAATTTATTTTTTTACCGTTTATAAAATTAATTTATTAAAATTATCACAGCTGTGTTCTACGTATAATAGTTCCTTTTAAATCACTGATCAATCAGTAAGAAACAACATTTATTAACCATTTTATGAAAGTTTATACGTTTATTAACTACGATGGTTTATTTCGTAACGTACATAAGTTATATAATAATATATTACGAAATAATATCCATCTTTATATTTTTGTAAATAATCTTCTTAATTTAAGTACATTAAATACGGCAATGAGTATTTTCATTAAAACAGTGATTATTTAAGTTTTATGATCGGAAAGAGAATGGTATTTTGCATCATATAAATAACTATTCATAGTTATTGTAAATAATTTACCATTATTTTACTTGAAGGATGAATATCTTTTTTATAATTTATTTTCCATAGAAGGAGATTGAAGGCGATTTTCTTTTATTTTTTTATAAAAAATTCCTGTGTCATAAGTAACGAAACACTGCACGAAGTTTATTTTGAAGTGATGGTATAACAAAAAATAAAAAAAATAATACTTATAACTGTTATTATTATTAATTATATTGTGTTTATTATACCCTTCACAGAAAGAAACATTTTAATTTTACTTCAAGGCTAAAATCAGCACGAGGAACGTTTACTTTCCATACAGAATATAAGTATTTATTCATTTTCACTAATCTTGTAAGGTTTTTTGTTTAACCGTTAAAAAACTGTACAAATTGAAATATAACTTCCGTGTCTTAATACTACTACTGATTCCTCAGATTGAATCTTATTTAACTGGCATATTCATAAAGATATTTGATCATCTTTATTTACTAATTTTTTTATGATACGTAATTTTTAAGCATTAAATTCTAAAATAAACATAAGTTAAAACAAGTTTAAGGTCACAAAAATATTAAATCTGTGTATTAACAAAGAAAATAAATTAACTGCAACTTCTTTTTTTAATTTCGGTGTGAAGATCAATCATCATGGTCAATTTATCAACCGTTAACCGTAAAGAGTAAGAGTCTTACTCAGAAGCTAGAAATCTTTTGATTAAATTAAGAAATGGGACAGAAAAACGACGCAAAGTGATTGCTAACACCAAATACTAAGGTTGTGTGGAATTCTGGCATTTGTATTATATTTTTACCCTAAGTTTTCTGGTTGATTGTTTTTTTTTAGTTTTTGGTTGAAAATACTTTGGAGATCAAAATATCAGACTGTGCACGCTATAAATATCCAATAGTAATTTACGATGACAAAAAAATCCTTTTATCAGTAATTCTATTTTGGGGTAGAAAAAACTTTTCCACAAATATTATTTGGGAAAATGTAATAACAATAGCATCACCAAAGAAATTTCTTCCAAAAAACTTTCTTACATAAAAAAGATCATTGCAATCTTTTGATGATCTTATCATATTTTAATTAGAAATGAAACTACCAAATGTAAAATAAACATAAAAAATTAAAAAATCGACTTGTAAATAACGTAATAAAATGACAATAACAATAATATTTTAAATACTTTCTAAAAGCCTTTTTTCTTGTCAGAGCAATAAACAGATTGTTGGTTATCGTATGCAATGTGGTGCTGACTTCTGCAAATCGGGAAATGAGATGTAAAATATTACAAAGTATTATTTTTTATTTTTACTCGGATTTTTAAAAATTGATTTTAGTTTTTTTATTTTATGAAATAGCGAACATCAACAGTTATTCTACATTCAAGCGGACGTTCAACAGCCCGTTGAAAATTGGTAGAATATGAAAAGATACGCTACCAGTTGGTAGCGATGAAAGAAACCGTGACCGGGACCTCCGCATGGAATTTTAATGTTTTTTTTAAAGTTCATTTTATTTTACTAATTATTATTTATTTCTTCATAATTAACGATATTTGTTTGTTAACTAAAAAATTGGTTGTATCTCATAATTATTAGGGTTAATGACTGATTAGTATGTAACAAGTCATTACTTTTTCTGTAATAAGTATTACGTATACGCACGTTAATGTGAAGTGTAAAGTATGGCTTGCATGTTTCTGTCGACTGAGTATGTAAGTGTGTGGGTGTTAAAACTTACATACATATATACGCTTATATGTGTAACTCTATATGAATGAACTCTGTCTGTCAGGCGGAAACGCTGAAGACCAACTGTTTGACATGTGAAAGTGTAATTATATGGAGCCACCTCGCCTAAGCTAGTAATTGTGAAATCGGTTCACGTGTTTGAATGCTGCCAAAAGTTCTGCAAATGAATTGACTACGTAATACTTTTGGAGTATAAACAGTAGCAGATAATCAGAATTTTAAGGCAGTACTGAACTACGTTAATTTCATTTACTTTAAAAAATAAATCTTAAAACCTTACTCGATAAATAAAAAAATAAAAAAAAAAAGATTCAATTCGTAATGCGGTTCAATCCACTTCAGTTCAGTTTTCATTAAATTAATTTTGATAGGTAATTTTTTATTTTGTTAAAAGTGCATACAATTTTTAGCTGAAATAAATCTTCAAAATAATTTAACTGCTGCAAATAACATGACAAAAAAATTTCTTCAAGATTTCATTTTGATGAAGTAAGTTTTACAACACTTCGTTTTTTGTAAATCAGAGTTGGCTTACTGAATTTTTAATTGACACCGAAACAATGAAACTATCGCAATTGAATACTAATCACAATTGTAATTATTAGCCGAAACATTGTTAAAGCAGATATTAATAACATTCCAAAAAACTTAATGATATAAATAGCGTCCCACAAAATTTCATGTTTATATATAGATAGAACTTCGAGCATCACACTTTCACATCTACATTTCCTTCGTTCATTTTAAAGCAAAACATTAAAGGATTATTCAAAAATCTTAAATACTTATTACGTAAATTTAACAAATTTTTTTAATAAAAACTCCCTATGTATTAGCTTACTAAATCTTAAAAAGTAAATCAAAATTAAATCTCAAAAAATAATCAAATATCAGAATAAAACGGTAAGTAAATAAATAAATAAAATAAGAAATAAATAAATACTCATTAAGTATTTGTTTATTCATTTTTCTAGATTTTTGATTCTCTGGGAAAAGAAATAGATTCGACTTTTACCAATGGCTTGTGGAATTAATAATAACATTTTAAGCTCTAAATACTGAAGTTAGAAAACGAATTAATCTTGAGGCTACGGTTTCATTATTTAGCAATTAGTCTTTATTTAAATAAATGCAGCAGTAACTGAATAAAATCGCTCCAGTAAACAGAGTTACGCTATCAGTGACAGAAAATATTTTCATTGGTTTTTATAGTTTATTTGTTTTTTTTTTAATAGGGTATTAAACAACATTACAAAAGGCTCTGAGCCCATTTAAGATTTAACAGTTGCTCTTAATGATACTCAAAAAAAATTAGCTTCAAGAATTTTTATGCTTTCATCGTAAGCCTAATTTTGAAAATAATTTTACGGTCTCGATTTATTTTTTCGGTGACTAATTAAAATTGTTAAAAAGCTTTAATTATGCTTTATATGTCTGAGGGTTGTAATTTTATCTCTCAGACGGTTTGTAAATTTCCATGCTATACTTAATATGATATTTTACACTAAAAGTTTCTCCGTATTTTACGCATACACAGACAGAAAGAATGGCCTGAGCCGAGTGGTTCTAGGATAACACCTACGGAAACTAATAGTATTCTAATAAGACCGGTATAACAGACCTGAGTAACTGATTCCTACCAATTAAGAAGAAAGTAGTAGAAAATAAATAATGGGAGTAGTAGAAAATAAATAAATAAAATAATGGGAGGAATCCATAAAAGGGCTAAAGAAACCTTTTCGGTAAAGGTAACAGGTCCGTTTAACAATCGTCTTTTGTAATATTGCCCACCGACTCACTAATCACGCACGAGCTTGGTCTGGTCCGGCAAGTGAAGAGTCTAGGAGTGTAAATACTCCTGGGAAGACCAGTTAAAAATCAGTTACGCGAGGAGAGTCTGCGATGTGAGTTCTGCGAATCAGTCAGCGAGAGTATTCTGCGAGGTCAGTGAAGGAGCGAATTTCGAGTGCAGGTTCGATGTAACTAAGGTGACGCCACGAGTAACTCCAGTACACGAAAACAAGAAATGGGCGGTGAGTTACTGTAAGAATATAAGTGAAAAAGATAATGTTCTAAATTTCATTCATAAACTGTTAGGGTAGTTTTATATGTGAAAAGGAAAGGTACTTGCAGGAAAAACACCTTTGCTGCAATAAATTTTATACTTGTCTTATCTTGTACTATTGTTGTTAATATAAGACCACTGGTTAAAAGTGTTAAGACTAGTGGTCAGGCTATGTTTTTTCTCAATGGGACTGAATTCTGGTTTTCATTATTTATCTATCTGTGAATGAATCCTGACGATTACTTTAAATTCTGTTTGTATGTAATCTCTGTTTATTTTATTTTTTTTATTATTATTATTGACATTTATGATGTTTGTTATTGACATTTAATATTATTATTGTTTACTGTTACCATTATTGTCATTATTCTAATTGTTATTGTGGGATTTTTTTTTATTGTCTGTTATTATTATTCTGATTATTATTGTGGTTGTGATTACTATACTTTTTTTGTTACTTGTTTTATGATTGTCGTACTATTATTATTATTATTGTCATTATTATTGATTTGTCTGGTTTTACTTATGGTTTTAAAGCAATAAATTGTAATTATATAAACATTCTCAATTGTAAGTCTCTCAATAGCCTGATCGAGCCGCGAACAAGCGACAGTATTCATGTCCTTAAGTGGTACATTCTGTAGATGTACAAGGTACAGTCAAGGAAAATCGACATAAGCGTGGCAAATTTCAAACAAGAAACGGATAAATTTTTTTTTTTAAATTAATCATAGAAAATTTAATAAAATATCCATCTGGAGAGAAAAAATTGGAATAAAAACTAATCATGATTAGGCAATACAGGTAGGAAAATGTAAATAGACTGGTAACGGTCATCGCTAGAAAATAATCATTTTCATAACTGTAAATATTTTCTTACCTTGTCTATAATATGTTGACGTAACTTAGGCGTGATTCAAACCGAGTGCGACAAGCTGTAATCACGTCATCAAATATTCATTATAGATCTATTGAATCGCTCTGAGCTTTTAGTTATTTTAAAAATATGTTCTACCAAAAATAAGTAAACTAGACCTTCGTAATTTTATGTTTTTCCATGTAATATGTTTTTTTATTACTACATATATATATAGTAATAACGGCAATTAATTACCGTAATAATACGGTAATTTAATTTAATTAACGGCATATTTTAATTTAGTCAGCCTAACATGAACAATGTCAGTTAATATTTCATAATAGGGCTTATATATTACAGCATAAGTTTTGGAGTAACGTAAAAAATGAATATAATGTTAAAATAATTAAAACATACCGAGGCTACAAAAATGCCGCATTGAATCTTTAATAAATTATTTCAATAAATTTATCAAAACAATAAAATATTTTATTATGAGCAATGAGAAAGAAAAAAAACTTTTGAGAAAATTATTAATGAGAAAGAGCAACATTTTTTATAAAGGACTCTCGACTTGAAATCTAGAGTCTATAATTTTTTCAAATTTACATGTGACCCTATGTCTCTCATAGGATGTAGGAATAGTTTGATAACTCACTAATATAAATCCGAAATTTTGGAACTTTTACATTTAGAGCTAACATTTCTAAAACTGCATAACATATGTACGATGCCCGTCGACAACAAATTTGCAAGCCCGTGCGCTACTCAGTTTACTTCCGCTAGACTTTAAATTCCCTTTTACTCTCAATCTAAATCACAGTCATTTAAATAACATCAGTTGGTAAGCAGCGTAATGGGGCATAAGCAGACAAACTATGTATTTCTATGCGAGTTGAATTTGTGATAACCACGCAATATAATACTGATCTTTTTGGTATAGTAATAAACATGTTTGCAAGTCAGAGTGTAATCAGTTGTTCTACATTGTAAACGTAATTTCTTTACTAGGAAGTCAGTTGATCATTTAGATGAAATAACATTAAAATTTAAAAAAAATGAAGACTGTTGAAATAAATTAAAAAATTCAATAAAAAAAAACATAAAAACATTGTTGAAATAAGCAAAATAAAAAAAGAGATGAATGAAATTAAAAGTAAACTAAAAATTACTCCATACCGGTGACTGTTGAACTTTGTATGACGTATAATTCTAAGAATTTCAAATTAATATTGTGCTTATTGCACATTCAGTCCAAAAAAATGCCGCCCAAAAAACTTTGAAATGCACAAAAATGTCTTAAATCAATAATCAAAGGATGTTTATTAATAATAATTTAAAATTTATTATCTATTTTTCTTTTACTTTTTTCAGTATAATTTCTAGTTCAGTAATTTTTGAAGAATTTCCAATAATTTATTTTTATTGTTATTATCTTTTTCACTTTAAATTTCCTCATATATTTATTAAATATTTTTAATTTGATGAGATTAATTTTTTTTTTTTGCTGTAAAGAAAAATACCGTATACTGTCTGCTCTTTTTTGGTTTTATTTTTCAAATCTTTACATACCCAAGATATCAAAAAAATTGTCTGATACTCATTTAGTGAAACCAGAGCGACCAGTCTGAAATTACATTATTTTACAAACAAGAAATAAATCACGGAAATAGATTACCCCTCTCATTCACCCAGTCAGATTGTAACAAAATGAGGTTTGTTTGTACATCGACCAAATATAAATGCGTGTACATTATTCACTGTTTTTTTCTCACTTAATCTCTTTTTCGTAATTTATTTTAAGAGGATTCATTCTTAGTGGTAACCGCAACACACGTTTCTTGTTTTGCACAGAATAATTAAATGAACACGGAAAATGCGAACAGATCTCAAAGTCGTCTGAAATTTTTTGGTCGGCTTATAAATGTGATGGAAATATTTTACGTTTTATTTTCACTGGGTTTAGGGTTAGTACTGATCTCACACCATCAGCAATTTAGTAATTAGTCAAGTAGAGAGTTCTAGGTCACATAAATAATATACGCTGTACTCTGTTTCTTATTTACTGATTTCTAGATAATAATTTATGTTTGTATACCAGAACAATCCCTAGATTAGAATATTAATAATAACCATTATAAGACGGTAAATAGAGAGATAGCTAGCGAATGAATGCAGTAGGGTAGCGAGCCGGTCGACTAGGTCGGTGAGGGAGTGGCAGACCTTGGAATAACAGCAATGAAATGCAGTCAACGCAGTTACAGAGCCGAGTAACGAATAGACGGCTATGTACATGAGACACAGATTTATTCTGTACAGGCTATTCTATGCTTGAGCAATACAACATATTAATTTAAAACGTACCAACGCCTAATCTGAAGTCAATAACAATAATACAACGAACGTAAAATGTAGTAACTTTTTTATTAGCCAAGAAAAAAATATATATATGCAAGGAATTCATGAGAAACTGCTTATTACTATAATAATTAATAATGACAACATACGATAACCCTTTATTATAGAGAAATTGTTCATCTGGTCAATATGAAATTAATTTTTTTCTAATACATAAAAATACTAAATATTTGAAAACGTGTGCACATTTACAAAAGCATCTTTTTGGGTGTGAGGGAGTATACATCCACACAATCTGTTTCGATGGTCATAAAGCGCATAGCATATTAACAAAGATATTGATATAAAATTTAAGAAAGTTAAGTAATATTACAACAATGAAGCTACTACAAGTACTTTTTCCTATTCGTTAAAACACTCTGACAGAAGTTTTCTAATGCAAAATTAAAAATATATAAAATTTAATTCATTAGAATGTGACATAAAAAAAAATAAATACATAAAATTTAATAACCGTAATACATTGTTGAGAAAATAGAATGAAATAATATTTTAATTCTTTTAAGTTAAACTGAAGTTTATGTAATGTATACCCTGACTGTAACTGTTCAAAGAAAAATTATCGAAAAATAAAAAATTAAAATTACCGTATTTAACTTTTAGTAGTACTTATAATTACAAAAGCATAAATTATGCAACTTTTACGTTAGAATCATTAAAAATAAGTTACTTTTTGTATTACTTAACATTTACGTAAGTAGATTTGGCAATAGACTTTCTTTCTTTACAAATTGTAAAAACGTAGGAGTAGGTAAAAGAAAAGAACTCATAATGTTAAAACGTATTCAGAACTCCTGAACATCTTGAGAGAGTTTTTCTTGCTAAAATATTTCATTTCAGTTAAAGTTTTTTTTGTGCTAGACATATCGCTCAGTTCATCAGGCCTGTTAGAGCGTATTTAGTGCTTGAAAATATCACACATACATATATATAGACACACACACACACAGATTTATTTGAACATATTTACATAATTAAGTTATAAAATGATAATATAATTTTTTATAAATATGAAAAAGTATTTAATAGGGGGCTGTGTATTTTAAAGTATTTTTCAACAATAGTAATCCTTAGCATCTTGAAGACTTGATAAAATTACTTAAAAACATTTTTCTATATAAATATGTACTTTTTCTTTTCTTCCACATAACGCTAAACACCACCTGATAATCTTTACTTTTCATTAAGATAGTTTGCTTCAGAAAAGAACTTGTTTTTATTATTTTTAAGATTCGTTTTATTATTTTTCAAGATATTAAAACATTTTTTTTAAAGATATATTATATTGAATGTCGGTATTTTCTATATAAAATTTAAAAAACACACACACAAAACAAAATATACAGTTACCTACTTCTGAATTGTTTATTTTTTATTTTATTTATAAAATAAAAAATAATTCATTTTTTCATTTTCTAAAATTATTCCTTAAATAAATATTTGTTATACCGATTATGGGTAGGCCATATGTGTCAGAAAGTCGGTGTGTGTTTGTATGTGTATACACGTGTTTGTTTTTAAATACTACCTACCTACGCGCTGCATTGTACAATACCGGCATAAAGTTCCATGTGTTTCGTAATACATCAACTACAAATTTTTAAATTTAATAAAATAGCTGTTACTTTATTGAGGTTAAATTACTTTTGTGTTTCTGTAAACAAAACGTTTTCAATGGATTTTTCTCTCTTAAAAACACCCACATCAATTATTACTATTATTTATTAACAATAATAAATAATTTATAAACTATTAGTTATTACTATTAGAATCAACAAATAGGTTTTGTCTTTTACAGAAATTACCACAGTAAATATTAATTAATTAATTATTTATTTAATAAGTATAATCTATATATATGTAAATTATTTAACCCAAAATAGCATTAATATGTTTTTATTTATTGCTCCACTCACCGGTTCATAAGATAACTTAGAAAGTACAATTTATTTATTTCCGTGATATAATTCCGCGAAAATATTAATAAACAAGAGAGTTTTACAGCTATAAGAGAAAGAGAGAGAGTGCATGAGAGAGAGCTATAAGAGAGTTTTAGAGCTTCTCTTTGCTTATGTTAATTATACACACTAGTGTGTATATATATATATACATATGTAGATAGTGTATATAACTAACACTATTCTATTCTACATAGATATAGATTAGAAGAATCAAAGTATTCTTACTTTTCCACGAAATACTTTTATTCTAAAAATTAAAACCCATACTGTAAATAAAAAATTGTGCAGCACACACTAAATTGAACCTCTGTTTAATTTTTAATAATCTCTTCTAGTGCAATCTTCTAAAACTGAAAGACAGGCAAAAGGCAAATTAATAAAAAAAAATTACGCATTCATTAAGAGCAAAGGTAGCTCCTTATAAAAATAAAATTAATCTCGTAGGATAAAATTGTAGATAACAGTCGTAACAAATTTACGATCTTAATCCCTTGCTTTGTTTTTTTTTTGGAAAATTCCTGCAAATCAATAGGAAGCTTGAAATGACGTCTACATCCTAATAAATTCATAATAAGATAGTGATAATCATTCAAAATTTAATCTATCAACACATTTACCAAGATTTAGAATAGAAGATTATTTCTTTCTGTCTATTCGTTGTTTGTTTCTAATTAATTAAAATTTGACAACTGATTTTTAACAAAGCATTAAGGTATCATTTTATCATACGAGCCTAAAGACTAAAATAAGAAGAGACTGAAATACTAGGATATATATGAATGTATATACACAGCTATATTTTCTCCTTTTTTTGAAGAATTCAACTCCTGATCTAGTAGTAATATATAGTTAGTTTACAGTAATAGTTATAGTTAATAATAAATATAAATAGTAATAAATAGGAAAATTTTTACCAAAAATATTTGAATTGTAAGACATCTGTCTTACGATAAAAATTGGAGAAAAGTATATGAAAATGATAAGGCAAAGGCTGTAGCCTTAAGTCGTGAGAACAACCTGACGAACCTGAGCTTACTCTTGATTTCTTCCATATGATTCTTTTATAGTTTATGGTAAATAAAATTTATCACAAATTTAAAAAACGTAAACTTAAAATACTTAAAATATTGAACGCTTAGGACAATAAAATTATAATTTTTAGATCTGGATTGAGAAGTACATCACTCCCATTTAAAGATGTTTTATTAATTTGCTTCCAACTTTTACAACGGAAGATGTTAAGGTATAAATCAAAATTTAATTTGGTCTAAATCTTTCTTCTTTTTTGGATCAAATATTAAACATTAATGTTTTGGGAATTTCCCTCGTGTACTACTAGGAGAATTTAATGATTGGTAAGAAAGTAAGTATCTATCATAAAAATAGAACAATTCCTATCAGATAACGTAGAAAATTATTTTTAGGTAAAGCAACACGTGTTGTACTTTTTTTAATTTAATTATATTAGAGTCTTAAATAACTGCACTGACTAGTTATTTACCTCCGTGGCCATCTTTGCCTATCACTAGAAAGTTCAGAGTTCAATACCGCTCAGATATGTGCTTTTTTCAATCGCTATATTTTTTCCACATTTCATTCAAAAAAGTACAGTAGCGGTAATTTTACGTTAGCATACAATGTATATCTATGACTAAACTAAATATTTTCTTGTGTAATTATGCAAAATTTATATTTGATAAAATTCTTAAAATCTTTTTCATTACAAAGATTGTTTTACTTTTAGATAATGAAAAGACGCGTCTACTTAATTATTTATTCAGGTTATGCGAATAATTTGCGATGAAGTGTTATAAAAAAAAATTGAATACAATGAGTACAAAAAAAATTTCCTATTTCTTGGTCGATAGTAATTTGTAAATTTATTGCAGAATGATTTAATGAAATAAAGTGAATGTCACTTATACTTACTTTATTTATATAACTTTTTTTTTGTTTTTTTATACATCTGTAGTTTCCCCGTCACCCGGAGCCGGACACGTAATTAAGCATAAACTCAGCTCCGGGAGAAGCCTTCGCCTCAAACTACCTCGGAAGGACGCAAGGCCCCGCCCAGGCAGCCGGTACTCGGTTTTTTGCATGCCATGCCTCAGATGAGGAGTTCCCAAAAGGAAAATCCCCACGGGACTCCGGTCTTGACGCCTCGCCTCTAGTGGGGAACCCGCAAAGGGTCCCCCATCGGAACTACGGTCTTACATTCCCCCCAGTGGCATCTCAAAGGAGTCCCCACCGATCATTGAAGGTGGAAGACCGAAGCCTCCCACCCCTCCCGGGTGGAGCTGTCCCTCAAAGATACCATGACGTTACTGTGAAGACAAACATTTAAATAACTTAAATTAAAAAAAAACATTAAATAAAAATTTTGAAAACAAAATATTAGTGGTGTATGATTATTATAAATTATACTGCTAAATTATGGTAGAATCTAAAAGCTACATTTCAAGATTTTCAACAACTATGTTATTAATTGTAACGAACGAGTTCAAGTTTAATAGCAATTAACTGGAAGTAAATTAATGAATAAATTTAGGATTTAAATTATTTCCTGCTTCCACGAATAATATTTGATATCAAGCATCAGCTTACTGCCAATATTTTGTTTACATTAAAACGATTTTGTAATTAAACGTTTAAATTGAATATATACGCATAATACTGATACATCCGCAAGGCTATGATTAATTTCCCTGTACAAATACATTATCTTTTATCTACGAAAACTAACGTCGGGTAAATAATTATCCTTGAAATTAGAGAAATTATACGATAGCCTTGCCCTAAAAACGGACAGTTGTATGCAAATTACGAGTATATATATATTTAAGTTGTACTTTGAGTGATACTTTAAATTTAAATAACTACACCCTACAGTAAATAATAAAATAGCTACAAATAAAATAATAAATAAATAAAATAGCCTACAGTACAGTATGCGTGACTAATATAAATTATCCTTATTTAAACGAACTAAATATACAGACATTCTGAATACAGGTTAATATTTTTCAAAGTATTTTTTTTTGTTTCATTATTAAGCAAAAAAATCTAGGAGATATCTTGCTGAACTAGCCGTTTAATGGATAAAACTTAAAATTTAACCCCTCTTTCATTAATAAAGTTGAAGATAATTTTTGTTTTATTTACACGTAATCTATAATTGTTACACGTTTTTATTTTTAGTTATTCACTTATATTAAAAAATCCCAGTAAAATGCGAAAAAGTAGTAAAAATTTATGTAGATTCTCTCTTCGTCAATCCTGCATTAAAATTCTCTGTTTTAAATTTAAGTAATGTGTGGTAAAACACCTAACAAATTTATCTTTGATATTCTAAAACACTTTTAAATGTTTTTATTTTATATTCGGGTAATAATAACGCGTATTTATTAAAAACAACTTTAATACCTCATTTACAAAAAAAAAAAAAAAAATACAAGTCGTTCATTTTAACGGTTTTAAAAATTTTTGTGAATTTTTTATTTATATAACTCCCGCTATCTGTACTAGGGTTTTTCCATCCCAATATAATTTCTTTTAGAGAAAGGTAATATAGGAATTTCATGTACAGAGCCTTTCACCAAACTTTATAAATCAATGTATTTGTAAATTAATCATTTTTAGGAACGGTGGATTTTTTCAACTTTAAAAAATTGGTTTAAAAACATTATTTTCATTTCAAATTTTTTAGAAATAAACTATTTCTAAAAATCTAATATTTCTTTCTCTGTTAGAAATAATACTTTCTAACAGACACGACGGCCTTCGGTAACCCAGAAAAATACATTTGAGTTTCTTCATTTTTAGTCCCACCTTGTTGAATTATGATGTTCCGTATAAGAATATTTTCAACCGTTCATCTGATTTTTATAAAATATAATAGAATAGATCTCCTTAATACACAAATAACCTCATCAACTTTCATTGTTGTAGATATAATCGTGTATTTATTGTTAATTTTTTCACAAGTAGTCATTCATACCTTCTTTCTTTTTATTTCCTTGTACGAAGTAAAGGAAGTATTGTGATCGCGAAAAATTTCGTTTTTCAGATTTCAACGGAAATATCCATTTTGACCATCCCTGAATCCAAGCGTGACGTCTGTACCTACGTATGTGTGTATGTACGTATGTATCTCGCATTATTCAAAAAAGATTAGCCGTAGGATGTTGAGATTTTGTATTTAGGATTGTTGTAACATCTAGTTGTTTAGGATTGTTTATCTTCCCCTTTTGATTGCAATTGATTGGACCAAAAGTGTCCAAAAAAAGCCCTCATTGACAGCTTTTCAACAATATATCACAAGTGGTATTATTTTCATCGGTTTCAGAGTTATAATCAAATAAAAGTTTGATTAATGAAATATTTTAATCTTACAAGGGGAACACGCATCGGTTCGAATCAGCGTTCATCTCCTTTTTTTAATTTAATGTATTTATTTATTAATAATTATTAATCTACGATTGTAAAAAAAAATTCGATACATAATAATTCAATAATAACAATAAATAAAAGATATGAAAAAATATGAGAAGTTATTAATAAAATAAAAGTTTATGTCACTTAAACAAATGTATATATGCAATTTAATAGGCGGATAAGAAAGTCATGTGGTGTCCACATCAAATTTTTTATGTGTTATGTCAGTCGAAAATGTAAGACATTTTTTGTGTAGAGTATGAGAAATGATTGTAATTTTAATGAGTTCTGTAACAAAACTAAATTTATTATTTTTATTTAATAATAAGATCTTATTTCGCAAAAGGCAAATACAGAAGGTTATTGTGCCACTTAAAGGTTTAAATATATTTTTCTTTTGTCTACATGATGCAAACGTTAAAAGTGATAAATTATTAAACTGATATATCAACAAATTATGATTAAATATATTGATTATAATATGATTATTTTATTGATAGATATTATATTTTTCTAAGTGATATATTACATATGTAATTTACAATGTGGAAAAACATAATCTTGAATAAAGAAAATAACTTTAAAGTTATTTTTTCCTCTTTTTTTAACATTTTTATTATTCAGGTGTAAAAAAAGGTAAAATAAATGATTGAATGTAACATTTTTATTGTTAATTTGTCTGAGTGAGGTAAAATCAATTCTTAAGAAGAATACTTTTCTCTTATTTCTTAAATTTTTTATTTGTTACATTTTTGAATACGCCGCTGTTTGTTATGGGGATACACTGTATGTAATATATACACCCGTAAAAAAGAGCGTGGATTACATTACTTTTTAATACTTAAATTGAGATAGCATCATAAAAATAGTTATAAAAAGATATTCATAAAATACAATTCGAATTTGATTTTTTAGTATTGTCGTAAGTAGGGAAGTGTCGTAGGAGACTATTGTGACTTTTTTCACTGGAAGGTATTTGTACGGGAGTAGAATCCGCAGTTTTAAATACAAATCAGAAACATAAGTTCTTTTTAATATTTCTTTAAATCGGTAAACTAAAGAAATAATTTAATTAATTGAAATTTATGATGCGGATGTTGGTATGCTATATCGGATTCATTAAGACATACAGCTCGTTGAACGTTTTGTAATATTTTGAACAGATTTGAACTACGAAAATAATTCTACATCATTACATAAATAACCGGGTTGCAAAATAAACTGACTCGTTTACTCCATAAAAATTTTTAATATGATCCTAACTTCCAGAACTTTTTCAATAAATATAAACTTTTTAAAAGTAAAAATTGTATTACATAACGATTAAAAATATATTTATAAAAAAAATATGATAGTGAATTTATTTATCGTTTTACATTGTTCTCTTTCATTACATACACATTCTTTTATCTTTCCATAGATTGCTCTGCCTTTAAACTGTATCGAGTAACTGTATCGTAGCCTTAATCCGTTTATAATGCTTTGGTTACTACATTAAAATGTTTAAAGTAGTCAATATTAATTTTATGAAAAAATAATTTAAAACCAAGAATAATACAACAAACGCCTCTGATATTTTTTTTCAGGAAAAGCGTAAGACTTTCGATTTAATTTTACAGCTTTTAAAGTATTTAATAAATGAGAAAGTGTGCTTGTTTTCAAAATGCTACTCATAGTACACGCGTTAAAATCTCCAGATACAAGTTATACGAGTATAATGAAATTCGTTTTTGTAATATTTTTTTAACAAAAACTTTTTATATTGACCATAAGAACGTATTATTTTATTAATTTTTCAAATCCTCATAAAAAATATAATAATTTGTATATAATATTAGTAAAATGAATTAATATATAAAAAAATTCAAATGTCGATGTTAGTCTAAATTAGTTTTAAGAACAAATATTTGAAAAATATTGCTGGAATTATGCAGTAAACCTGTTACAGGAAAGTTAAATCAAAACGCTCTTTAAATTTTACCCTTTAAAAAAATAATTTTTAATCATTTTGGTTCATAAAAAAAAAAAAAAAAAAAAATGGGTCAATAGGCTAAGCAGAAATATATAAACTATGATAAAAACAAATAAATGTGTAACTGTTCTTCGAATAGAAATTTTGTTAAGTTCGTTTTCAATATTGTTGATGGAAAATTTGATAACTAAGTTTTTTAATTATACCTGATAAAATTAAGCACGTAACCGGAAACCGGACTGCGAAAAGTAAATGCCTAAGAGAATTAAAATACCCACTTACTGGCCGAAAGTGAGAACATAAATTAGGATATACATTCCTAATTTATTTGTTTATTTTTATAAATATAAATTTGTATGTTTTTCTCTCTTTTGTATTTATTAATTCTTTCCGTCTTAAATTGTTTTTAAAACTAATTTTTATCGAATATTAAAATTTTGCTTGTTTTTAACAAAAATAATAATACCTATTATATGCCTATAATATACCTATTTTATGTTAAATAAAAGTATTTTAAATAATAAATAGAACGTTACAAGGTAAACTGTACTGACATGCAAAAAGCGGCAACAGAAGACCTAGAAGGAATGTTGCCATGGTGAAGCGGCGTTCAACACTGAACCGGGCTTCCACGGACACACAATAATAACTCCCTCTCTCCATCTATAAAACAATCTTTCTCGCTCTGATGGTTAATCTTTCTCTTTCTTTTTTATCCCTCTCTCCGTAATTACCTTACTTCAACTCTTGTCGGCTCTGGTCATCAGCATCCCGCACCTTCGGTACACGATTCTCATCTCACTTCTTCCCCGCACGGAGTAAATGTTTGATTAGACTATTAGGATAATTTTCAACTTTAGTAACATCTAATTTATCAAAACGTATTTATGAATTTACATCTTAAATTTAGGTCACCACATGTGTAATACTTACTACAAGATTGCATCTATCCAAGAAAGAACTGATGTAAATAACTGAAACGAATTCATTTAAAAATAATTATGTTTTTGTCTAAAAGAAGAATAATTTCGATACTTTTTGTCCTAATTTTTTATATACAAGTATATACACAAAACAAAATTAAAAAAAAAACAAAGTGACATTTAAGTTATGAATGAAATAATAAAGAAAAGTTTGACGTTGTTGGTCGGATTACGTATCCTTTAAGTTACATTTTGGCAGATACAATGCTGCAAAATTCAATTTCACATGAAATTTCAATTATAAACTGGATTCGAATATGTGTTTTAGCAGGGGATACAATTAATGGTTTTTATATGCGTAACGTGCTTATTTTTATATGTTTAATAATTTTCGTATGTATAAAACGCATATGCATGTAGATTATATTTAATTACAGCAGGTAAAATAACCGACATACACTGTCAATCAAGGCGAATAAGTCGAATGTGAACATACAGAGTGATTTCTAAAACGGCCTTTAGATGGCTATGAAAAAAAATCCACCGAATAATTCTGGTTCAAATTATTAGTGCTTATTATACCTAAACGTATAATGCTTACTTCAATCTCAACTTGCTGTTGTGGCAACGACAAAATGTTTCCCAGTGCTTCTCTACACATAACAGCGTGGGCAAATATACCTAATAGGGTATATATTTCTGAAACACATACAGTCAGTGTTAATGCCGAGATTTGTATAAAAATATTGTTATTATTAGTTTAATATCATTTAAATCACCTTTTTTTTAAATAAATGTGTTTAATATTTTTAACAGAAAGTGTATGTTTAACAAAAATGTATTAATACGGCTTAGTTAAAAGATGAGAATTTTGTAAAAAAAAATTAACTGGAACCTACGAACAGAAAAGAATTTTAAAGAACAGAAAAAGATTTTTCGTAGTCCGTGAAAAAAAATGATAGCATAATTAAAAAAATATGTCGTTCAAACTTCTGTTTTTAATTACGAATGTAACTGCACATTTTTGGTTCCAAAATCTCGACGTCGGTTCTCTACGAAAGTTAGCAGTTATCCATTCCTTTACTAGAATAGGTCACAAAATTGCTGTTAAATGACTTCCAATGACCGAAGTAAATATGGAAAATTATTCAAATCCAGTTAAGAAGTAACCTGCTAAGTACACTTTTAACCGATCTTAAATATGATCTTGCAGCTTCGCAGCGCACTGAGTTATAAATGCTAATCTCTTGCGATGTTATCTGCTCATTCCGCAGACGGAATGGATAAATTATAAATAATTAACAGCAATGTTTTGTCTAGTCTGCGTGGTGTTGAACTAGACCGGCAGTTGAACTGTTGTACTCATAACGCTATAATATCATATGTAACTGATGTGTAATATCAAACGATTAAAGATTTGATTATTACGTTACGTAACTAATTGGTTGTAGGCAACCAGTAATGAGACACGAGTTCCGAAAATTGCATCAAAAAACTACTAATCGACACTCATATCTACAAGTAACACTTTCACTGTGTTTACCGTAGAAACTAGTTGCATATTGAACATCACTATTCTTAGAGAAAGCAATTCTGTGATCTATGTCTAAGATACCTCAGTTTCTTTACAGATGCTACAGGTGTAATAAAATAACCAAGTAAATCAACAATTTAATTTACCCTTTTCTCTGAGAAACAATTCATTATACATTGCACGTTGAATCAAAATAGCAGAGAAATAAAAAAAAAAAAACATCTTTAAAAGATTAGATCGATTTCATCAATTTTATAAAAAGCAAAAAAATAATATTATTCAATTCACATTTCAATTTTTTAAGTCAGTACCAAACTAAGAAACAAACGAAGACCAAAATTGACGTTAACTACCCTTAATTTTGCGCTTTAAATATTCGAAATTTAAAAATAACTGAATAGTAGTATTTCTTAAGTTTTTGAACAAGTTTTGAGTCGATTTTTTATTATTAAGTTTATTTAAATTTTTCTGTTAAATACTTGTATGAGTAGATCTACAAAAAAAATGCCGATCCTCGGAAAAGCGAGAAACCTGTACCTTCATAAAAATAAGAAATGCAATTCAGAAAAGTGATATCAAGAATTCACTATATTATCGCATTTCAAACACCCTGAAATGCGGTAAAATATATATTATATTTTTTAATAAGCATTATACAGCGTGATTCACGAAAAATGCAATAAAACTTTAGGACTCGTGAAAATAAAGAAAAAAGTTCGTATAAATAGAGGTTCATTAGGAAGAGTCGACTGGGGAAAGATCTCACTCTGATTTCTGGCCTAACGGCTCGTTTATTAGATTCTCACTGAATGCCGTCATAGGTCCAAATAAGACCTTAATAGAAGTCGGGATTATTACGATAAGATAGAACTGCCTGTTCACACATTCCAAATGGACAAAAGCCTACTAAACTTAAAATAAAATTCCTTAATTTAAAAAATACTCTGTATCAATAGTAAGAAACAAACGATATTATTTACATATTTCTTGTCATAAAAGGAAGCAAATAACCAAAAATAGATTTCAAAAATTTGACTGCAGAATCAATCTAAACGATTTTGTAAGCTCTATAAGTTCAAATTTGTAACTGCTCTGTGATTTGTCAAATTTATTAATGTTCTGTTCTGCTTTCCACAAATTATTTCGTTCTTATTTGTGAGCACCTTATAATTAAAAGTAGGAAATTATTTTGCGAACGAAATTATTGGTGAATAAAATTATTTGTAAGAACCTTATAACAGAGCCTGCAAGATACTCTTGCCCGCCACTTTTTCTATAATAGATATGTGACGTTTTTGGCGGCCAGTTTGTAACTTAATAAAAGCAACAATAAAAACTGCTTCCCTGTTTTTATTGTTGCGTTAAAAATATATTTATTTTATTTCTTAATAAATTCTCTGTTGGAATTTAGAGTTTCTTCTTTTCATTGTTAAGATTTGTCACAAAAAAATTTAATCCGGACTAAATAAGTGCTATTTTTTCTTTTATTTTTTACGGCTGGATTATTGAGATAGAAATTATGAGATTAAGAAATTGTAAGGTTTTGTAATGCGGACAAGCCGGAATAACGGATAAAACCGGACTACTTGAACTGATAAAATAGTTTGTATCAACGTTTTTGGTAGGACGTAAAACAAATCGGTAGGGTGAGGTAACGCTGTGGAGTAAAGAAGGCTTGCGTACTTAAAATATATATTGATTGGAAAATACGATAAAATATTAGTCGGCTGTAAATGAAAATTCAGAGGAAAATAGATAGCAAAAGAAATGTAAATCTGAGGAAAATACTGTAAATCAAGTATTTAACCGAACGGTTCCGTTTTACGCAGTTCTCCCATGCAGTCTAATGGCTAGGTCCCGTTTTACGAACATAGAATCGTTTAAATGTGATAATGTTCATCAAAAGATTTTATTTATTTCGATAAAAAGGCACAAAAGAAAAAAGAAAGCAATGTTCCCTTTATAACCGTATTTTGATACAACTCGAGCGGTTGAAAGTCTTCCCCACAAATTTCTAAATATACCAGATTGCTCAGTATGCAACAAGCTTTACTGCTTTACTTTAAGCTTTAAGCTTTACTTTACTTATATTACAGGATTTTTTGGATCTATTCTTGTTGAACATCATTTTCGTATATTTTTGTTTGTTTTAGTATCAATTCTTATGTAGTCGGTATTTTTACTCTTACTAAAAGTATCTGTCCAGAAAGAGCTTATACTATAGTAAATTTACGCATTACAGCTTACTTATTTTGTAACCGATAGATGAATAAAATAGAAAATGTAAAACTAATAAAATAAAAAAAAGTACGGTACAAGAGTTGCTTTCAAGAAAAAAAATCTGCACCGTAGACTTGAAAGAATATGCTATTATCAAAACCGGTATTCAGGTTTTTATAAGATATATGTAAAACAAGTTTGGTGAAATGGATGTCTATTTAACGACAGAAACGTTTCTTATCGGTAGGTATGTCGATTGAAACAACATTAATGAAAAACAACACCTACAAGAAATGAATAATTTGAAATGATTAATTTTTTAATTAGAAAAAAATTGAACTGCACGAATCTAGTTTCGGTTATTGTTCTAGTAGTTATGGTTAGTGATTTTATTTCTTAAATTTTGATTTTTAACAAAATCTTTTTTTCATATGTAATTAACGGAACGTAAATGAAATATCTTTATAAGCAACAGCTACACGTATATTCTTTTATTTTTTCATCCTGTAATTTAAAAAAAATATCTTTCTTAGTAAAAAGAGTATAAGATACATATTCAGTTAGGTAATATAAACAGATTTTCATGTTAATAGTTTTTAATTACAGTAAATCCTGAAAAATTTCACCACAAATATTCAATTTTATGGTGCTAAACTAACGAACGGTTGTACTGGAGTTTCAGTTTTGTATGACTTACAAATTTATTGAGGGAGTACAACAAACTTGGTTTTAACAGGGATTTTATAAAAATATTTGTTTTAACCTCAAACAAACACGAAGAAGAAAATTTTACGTATACCATCCGTAAAAAAACTTATCTGCACATGTTATTAAATTACTAGTTTTCGGTACGAATGAAGTTAAGGGTAAATTGTTTTGAAGTCATTATCGCATATTAAGAGACTACACGATTAATTTTATACCTGAAATTATCTAGGCTAACATTAAAAAATCACCGTATATTACATTAATAAAATATGATCCCAGAAGTACTCTTGCCCAGTTAGTAATTAATAATTGCTGCTGATATGAGTATTTATTTTGTCGTGAATACAATACTTGACCAATGAATTGTATTATTTAAATATAAAATGGTCCAAAAGAATGTATACAGTTGTTTACATTTTTATTTGTTTTATATTATTTTTTAAGATGTTGTGATGTAAGATATAGGTTGATACATAATCAAATTTCTAACGAACGAGATAATCTTGATAAGATCTGGTCAAATTAGGCTTTTTTGAAGCGGCCACGCCACTTAAACAGACATAACTGTGTTTTTAATGGGCAGATAAAAATCCTCATTCGGTCAGCATATCTCAACTACAACATTCAGGCGTCATAGTGTGGGAGCCAGGATACCAGGATACGTCTCAGTAACATGGAAAGATGTTGTAGGATCGGTTACTTGATACAACGTAGGATAATAAATATTAACTTTTCTTCTTTTTCCTGTTTAGCCTCCAGGAATCACCGTCAGGTGTTACTTAAGAGGATGAATGAGGATGATATGTATGAATGTAAGTGAAGTGTAGTCTTGTACAGTCTCAGGTCGACCATTTCTGAGATGTGTGGTTAATTGAAACTCAACCACCAAAGAACACCGGTATCCGCGATCTAGTACTAAAATCCATATAAAAGTAACCTTTTACTAGGATTTGAACGTTGGAACTCTCGACTTGGAAATCAGCTGATTTGCGAAGACGCGTTGACCACTAGACAAACCCGGTGGGTTAATAACAATTACCTTTCTTCTTTTTCCTGTTTAGCCTCCGGTAATTACCGTTTAGATAATACTTCAGAGGATGAATGAGGATGATATGTATGAGTATAAATGAAGTGTAGTCTTGTACAGTCTCAGTTCGACCATTCCTGAGATGTGTGGTTAATTGAAACCCATCACCAAAGAACATAGGTATCCACGATCTAGTAATAATAACAATTACTTAAACATGTTGAACGAAACGGTAGTGCCGGAACTCTGAGCCAGGACTAACTTCGTCATACTGCTTCTCCTAGATGGGTTATCCCTTCATTAACTTTTGCAGACTCCAGAAGATACTTTGACAATACTGTATGAAAATATCTCCCCGTAACGTCGGATTGAACGACACGGCTTAACAACAACGAAATTCTTTTTAATCAGTAAAGAATAAGGTTTTTGAGAGGAAGATCCAAACAGTCTCAGAAACATTCATGGATACTGATGCGAACCGAATATTTATATTGAACCGGAATTTGTGTTGGAGGATGTGTCATAATGTTTTGGCATGTTCGTGGAATGTAACAATTTTCAATGCATTTCGAGCACGTACGATATTACAAACCGTTAAAATGAAATAAAATAGAATGAAGATAAACTATACTATGTAATTATGTTTTAATCACTCACTAATATACAGTAATGAATGTTAGAGGAATTATTCATTTTACCCTACTGTATCTTGCGGACAAGGTCAAAACAACACAGTCTTCGTGAAACGGATCAGAGTAGAATCAGCGATTATCAAATGCAGTATACCGCATGACAATCTGAACAAGAAGAAATAATCGACAGCTGAACGAATTGAACAAGTTTGAAATATTACGTATAATATTTACGCTATTTAATAGTTACACAATTTAATAATAATTTATTAATAATTCCAGATTATAATCGTTTTCAAAGATTACTGATAAAATTTCAGCGCATAAGATATTTTTAGTTAATTTTTCTTACTGTAATTTTTTTGGAGCTTTTTGTCAGTAAAAACCATTAAAATTTGCACTGTTTTTTTAAACATATAAAATCAAATGCATTCTAGTATTATACTTCTACGAAGACTGACTGTAGTTTACCTAAATAGTGAATTCTGAAAATAATTGTTCTAATCAGAATAACTAATGTAGATAATTTTATTAAATTAACGTTATTTTCAGTACAAATGCAGTTAGACCTTATTTGCTGAAATACGTTAGAGGAGAAATAAATATACAAATGAAATGATGAACAAGATTTTCCATTAAAAATTAGAATTTAAATTTTATAAAATGTTTAATTTTATTTTGCATGTGCTTAGTTTTATCACAGTAATAGCAATACCGTGCAGTAACTGAATTACCTTTCAATAAATGGTAATGAAAGCTTGAGAAATATATGTGTAAATTTTGAAAAATTGTCAGTCGTGCATAAAGTTCTACACATTCATTCTTTTATAAAAAGTTATTTTTTTAAAGTATACGTAAAACACTGACGGAAATAATGAACTGCAGTCTGACAATATCAATAAGTATTTAATGACGTTGAATGCAACGTCATTAAATACTTATTGATATTGTCAGTCCGTATTTAATTATTGTTAATTATGTTAGTGAAAATACCGATGCTCATATTAAAATACTTTCATTTTTCTAACACATACCATACTCCTTAAAAGCAATAATTGCTAGCCATCGAAGTGAACATTCAATTTTATGGTATCCTCTCTCATATATTTTTTAATCGCTACAATTAATTATTTTATTACAAGGTAAATTAAAATATTAACATAAAAATATATTCACTAATGTTAAAAAAAAAATTTTTTTTTGCGGTTCAATAATAATAATAATAACAAAGCAGCGGTAATTAATCACTGTGTTACTTATTTTTGAAAATTAATTACAATAATTATAATAATAATAGTCAAATAACAATAATGTTCTACTAAATTACGACAGATGACTTCACACGAGTTATCAATAAACAGTAATAACATTACATTCCAAAACAGATAGTTTCTAAAATTAAGTGTCGACTATATTGCACAGATACCATTAAGAATTGGAACTGGATTTAACTTTTTGGTTTCGCTTCGACGTTCTGATTAATTTTTCGATAATACTGTATATTTTTATTATTTATCGAAAAACAGTTCTTATATGTTAGCTGTTTTCCGAAGACTCCTCCCCTCGAAAAATAATGGTAGGTAATCATCTTTCACAGTTCAGAGTTCTAAGGTTCAAATCGTAATAAAGGCAGTTGGTCACTTTCATACAGATTTGAATACTGGATCGTGGATACCGGTGTTCTTTGGTGGTTGGGCTTTAATTAACCACACATCTCAGGAATAGTTAACCTGAGACTGTACAAGACTAAACTTCATCTACATTCATACATATCCCCATTCATCCTCTGAAATAACACTTTACTGTGGTTCCAGAGGCTAAACAGAAAAAGGAAGGAGGGATATTGAATTTAACAGAAAAATCATTTATAAGAGATAAATATTAAAAGTTAAAAAACACGACTGCCAAAGGAACATTGCTGACAAACATTGCTCTTTAATATAGGATAATTAAAGGTCGTGCTGGTGACAATTGTGTATGTAGTATAAAATTTTTAAATTTATTTAAGCGTGAATATAAATATATATATATATATATATATATATATATATATATATATATATATAAATTCACGTTTAAATAAATTAATTACAATAAACAATAACTTAGTTCCTTAGATGAGATAGGTTATTCCTTTAGGAAATCTGAATCTAATCTCTCTTGGCTCTTTAATTTCTGTAGAAAAATCTATTTTCATACACCACATATGAATATGATAACGCACAGGCGAAAAACGCCTGTGCGTTATCATCGCCCGGAATTTTTTTAATAAAAAGGTAAAATAACACTAAAGTAATAAAACTAAATAATGCTTAAAACTAATACAAATTATATAATAAAAAATTTTAAACTGAATTTAAAATTAAATTTAAATTTAAAATTTAACCCCTCATGCTGAGAAGATATGCTCATGCTGAGGATCTATAGAGTGATTGCGTTCTCATATTATTTGATGAGAAGAGGTATCTGTAGAATTCTCCGCTGCGTTGTAATCATAGTAGTTGAAGTCCTAATCCAGCATATGACCTTCTAGTTCTCTCTGAGTAAAAGATACATTAGTTAAATCCAGAAAAACTTTAAGACATCTTACAGAAATACATTTTCTACTCAATTTTTACCAAAATATCTGAGAAACAAATTTATGTGTTTTGAGATAAGTAAAAAAATCTCCTCAAAAAAAGCCGCGATGGCTTTACGTCATTGACTATGAAATGTGTAATCCTAGTAAAACTAATATAAAAATGAATTGTAAATTACCGCGAATATGTACATGTTATAAAATTAAACCAGAGTTTCTCCCTACCGGAAAATGTTATTTTCCGTGGTTCTTCTCTCAGTAGTCTAAGTGAAGATTCGACTAAAAGTACTGAATATCTGCAATAGAAGTGAACGAATTACACATTATTACAATCTAATACAATTAGAATCTTAAGAAAAATTTTAAGGGGCTAAAAAATTTTTAAAATTACAATTTTGATACTTTTTTATCATCAGGAAAGTATTTTTTTTTTTTAAAGGAGTTGTCCAAGTGTTTTCTTTGTTTACCAATGGCGGTAAGGGATTCAAAATTTTACTATTCTCACCTCACTTGCTTCACTATATTTAAATTACGAGTGACAGATTTCTCTACAAAAAAAAAAAAAAAAATCTAATTAAATATCACTATTAATGAGTATAGAAACCCTGAAATCTATCCATTAGATTCATGTTTATTTTGAAAATAAGAAATATTATTGCCTAAAGAATTTACAGCAAGATGTTATAAAGGAGATGATGATTGTTAATTCAGATGATCTGCAACTGTATATTGCAAGCGAAGACCACCTTTATGTACGATGAAATAGAATGTACCATTAAAACAGAGATAAAGAATTTGAAGTCAACCTGAGAAAATGTTTTCTTGGTATTAAAAAGGTTTCGAAGCCGTGTAAAGGTTCAGACCATAAGTACACATGTGTTCGTGAGTTTTTAATTATAAATTCGGTGTGTGTTTGGTTTCAGTGAGCACACGGGCATTATCATTTAAAATAACTATCTATGATGATTAGAATAATGAATATTTTCAAAAATTATTTGGTTTGAAGGTTCTACTTTGTATTGGTTTATTGAAAGCAAAAACACCAAAAAAGACAAACTAAGACAAAGTTACAATATTTCGACTTGGTACTATCATTTAGTAACTCGAGCAGCCTGAAGCGATTAATAGAAATTCTGCCGAAGCAGATTACGATGACAGAAAAATGTTATATTTAGGGTGTTTTGATCTAATCTCCTACTGAAAAAAATTGTTAGTACCTGGTATTCTTTAATAGTTTATTTGTTTAAATCTGTTGAACGCTACGTATCTGAAAGAAAAAAAGATTTTTAAAAGATTCTTAATATGTTTTCTGTCTTACTTCAGAGATTCATTCATATTTTACAAAATGAGATCGGTATTTTTCTGAATAAGCCGGTATTTATATCAGCGAAAATGAATTTAATAATATGCCGATATATTCAATCATCTTATGAATATATTCCCTTCCGGCTTTCCTGTTTCTCATTCTCATTAGTGTAAAACGCCTAAACATCAGCCTGTATTTTGTATATTCGATGCCATAACCCTAACGGTTGTAGGCGACCTGACATAACATATCATTTGCCACTGAAAATCGCATATTTGTTCAAAGGAATAACAATTCTGCGGCAGGCTTCCTAGGAAGAGTGGATAGTGAAGTGGTTTCTCTTTGCCTTTTTTCCAGTTAGCCGAATATAATGTCCTATAAACATGCCAAGTTCACAAAAATAATGATTCTAATCTAGCTGTACAAGTGACCCCTAAGTTTGTTCACCGGGAACTGGCTGTATGGTAAATACCAATACTCTCAGAGTAAACAGCTCTGATTAATGCTTTTTTGTCTCAAATGTTTTGCAATAATATATGCAAGTAAAATAGATGGTGTAAGTAACTAATGATTGAACCACTTAATGTAAAAAACAAAACACTATACCTCCATGTGGTAGGATTCAAACTTTATTGTCTATAAGACTTATTAAGTACAGTTATCAAACCATATCTTACATTACCTGCTCAACAGCTCTCTTTGGTAATGTCAGCCTGCTTCGGACATTTACTTAAGTATCTACGGGTATTATCTCCAGTTACAGTTATCTTTATTAATGAAATATGATATTTAAAACGTGTGAAAAATGCTAAGTTTGACCGGGATTCGAACTCAGGTTTTGTTGATTTCGAGGCAAATATGCAGCCACTGCGCCATAGAGATCTACCGCTGAATAGTGATTCTTCTCTATTTCGCTCATCTTGCCTAATTTTACTGTTTAATCACTGAAATTCTGTCAATTTTTGATGTATAATATTCCTGTCTAATTTCTAATCCCTCATGATCCTCCTTTTTGTTACATTTTATTACCGTCGTTTTAGTTCTTTCTAAACGATAAGTTCTTGCCATTCATTATATCTAATTTCTTTACCATCACCTTTATCCGTCAAAGGAACAATAATATCTTTAAATGTTAACGTAAAATGTATAATTTCATTTTCTGCTTGGATTATTACTCCGCTTCAAAATGTTTTTTCTCGCTCATTTTTTACTTTTTCTAGGTGCATGTTGAAAAGTAATAGGAGTAGACCTTATCGTTTTAATCCTTTCAAAATTTGAGCCGGCCTATTCAGACCTTTTATTTCAGTAACCTGTTTCTTGAACAAAATAATCCTCTTTTTTAAGTATCTCAATCCGATGTTGCATAGATTAAAAATGACCAATATAACGTATTTAAATTGTAATTAGTAATTTTTTTAACTTTTTAAATTAATTTTACCACAAAACGAAGACTTTATAGTAAAAGGATTATTGGTTTACAGGCCGTTTCATGCTGCCTCTGTAAACGTCATCACTAAAGATGGATTGTTACATTATTGTAAGCTAAATACGGTAAATCTTACGATAACAATGACGTATGGTACACAATACATTTGCTTCAGTTCATAGCGATTCTACAGACCGTGTTCAAACTACGTATGAAAATAAAATGGGATTTTATGCGAAAAAAAATCAATTATATCACCGGCAAATTTCCATTGAACAAATAAAACATTGCTAACAGTGGAAAAACTATTTTTCTGCTATTGTTAATTTTATCGGTACGTGGACATGTATGGAGAGACCGAGGTATAGTTGACGTTTAAGTGACAGATTTAGACGATGAATTTTTTCATATTTTGTGATAATGGAAAGCGCAAGACTGAATTAAAATCGTGAGTGAATTCATATGACGACAGTGAAATACACATTTCATAATTAATTATTTTGTCTCAAACCGTAACATACAACAAACAGTCGACTTTACAAACCACTGTGTAATAATATCATAATTATATTATTGTCCGCAGATGTTATGACAGTATTCCTAGAGTGTAATAATTTAGCGCATGCAAGGTAACCGTTGCCTCAAGAAAGTTGTAAACGATAACATTAACTAGAACCGGCTATCCTTCTTATTCTAACTTATTAGTACATGGTCGGCTGCTAAAATTGACTTAAATACTGTTAAATAAGAGATAAAATGCCTTGTAGCTACTTATAATTAATAATTAGATATCAGTTTACAAAAATTATGATTTATGTACATTGTAATGTTTATTATTTACCGTCTACAAGAAATGAATAACGTTTGAAATCATAGTTTTAGAATCACTTTAGGTAGAGTAGAATATTAGAAAATGATGTTAGGTTATGAGGAAGTGGCTCGTACTATTTAATTAAAGCTCAGTAACGAAAAAAGTAGCTGCGATTTATTAATCGTCATGAAGCGACATGATCGTTAAATAGTCAACAAGCAAGGTCATATAATAATGTTCATTAATCATACATAAAAATTAATCAGTGTCCAATGTTATTTATAACTTTTATGTTTAATCTTTAATCGTCTATAGAGAATTACTTAAGCAAAAGAAATTATTAAGAACTGCAGATAATGTAAAAAAATATTGTTTATCTAAATTCCAGCTCCCTTACTCCTTTTAAGCAGTAAACCGCCTTTAACGAGTTTTTACAAATTTTAATTCCTATATTAGTTGAAAAATTCAGCAATAGGTTTTATTTCTTCGCTTCGAACAACCTGCTTGTTCAGAAAATGGTCTGGAAAAGTTGCTACAATAGTTGAACAATAATGTGCAAACATTTATGTAACAACAGTCGTGAAAATAATTGAAAAAGGATATTCAAGCGATAAATTTTGCAATTCAGAAAAAAATATATAATAATTGATGAGAAATAAATATTCTCTAACTGAACATTATAAAAAAAACAGTCAAAAATTTATTAGAAATTGTAATATCAGCTTTACCCGACATTTATGAGTACTTTTAGCTTTTTGCGTTTTTTTTTTGTATTTTGCTACCTTATATGACATCTGATTATATAAGATCCTTCTCGTTATTTGATGCAGAAATAATCTAAATTTTCGCATAGGTTTGTTAAATAATTGATGCTTGGCGATTAGTCACCATCATCATGGTCAATATCAACTCACGACTAATGACGATGTATGTACATCATGATGGATGTACTCGTATATATACATATACTCAAACGTTACTTTAAATTCAGAATACCTCATTAACTCTCTTGTTTTTAACTTTTCAGCTATCAGCTAAAGTATTGAAATAAATTCCAATATTGAATCCAAATCGGAGAGTTGAAATTAAATTTAAAGACGTGAAGAGGAGGAGGTGAACTCTTTAAATCCCAGTCACTCATTTAACACGTTTTTGGAATTGCATACTGATGTTAATCTTAATTTTAATACATAATGTCTTGAACAGAAATATCGTTTAGGTTTACCGGGTAGATACGATCTACCGCATTATCAATAATACAGTACAGAATAATAATATCGAAGAATTTTTAAAATTAATGAAGGTTTTGAAGGATTGAACAAGTTTTTTAATATAATTTTGCTTTTACCTGTCAAGATGAACAGTACCTTTTTAAGTACATCATGAAACAAAAAATATAATAGTGCAGCTTCATATTCCAGTTTTTACAAGTTTTTTTTCATTTAGCAGATATTATAATTATAGAATATTGCATTTAACATTAACAACTTAATTTTTACAGAACATACAGATTGATATTGTGAAAAATATATATACTCAATTGCTACTCTGGCAATTGAATTTTCAAATATCCTGAATAAATATCGTAATCTCGAAAGAGAGTATTTATTTAATATCCAGAGATAATTTATACACAGAATTATTCAGTATTAATCTCTTTGATTGAATTAAAACATCCAAAAATCATTTAGCTCTTATTTTTATCGAATATTAAATATTACTTTAATTGTAGAGATAAATACAGAAGTCCAAATTTAGAAATACTTGAACTACAAGCAAACAATTTCTTTAAGATTTTCATATAATTCGATAAATTATGATAATTAATAAAAAAAAAATTAATTTCAAGATCTAATTTCAGTTCTATTTTTATTATTATTGGCTAATATTAGAAATACCTTTTTATACTGTTTTATTATTGACTATGCCCACAAAAAGAATCAACATAATTGTTTTCATTACTCGAATATATTTAACTAACAAACTAAGTTCAGCTTACTGCAATATAGTATAAAGCTACAATATAGTATCAACCTATTATACTTCGCTGCATTGCATTAATTAACTTATTACTCTGTAATATTTCTGGAGAGAGAGAGAGAATGAGAGAGACAATGAAATTTACTGTATTACTTTGTGAATGAATTATCGAACCGTTCACCAAAAATTAATTTTTAATTTTTATCTTTATTTGACGTAACTGCTGAAAATCTTTCAGGTGCATTAAAATATTTCCTTTTTTATTTTTTTTCTTATATTTTTTTTTGTAGATGTAAAAAAAAAGAGAGAGATTAAATTTTTTTCTTAGTTTGGATGTAATAAATTTATATATTTCTCTCACTTTTCTGCAGTATTTTGTAAGGTTATGATTGTTATTTTTTTATTCTCAGTAAAATTTTTGATGTAATTTATAAATTAAATGTCATTTAGAGTCTGCAGTTTGTAAATTTCGGTTATTGTTATTAGTGAAAATAATTCATAAGGTTTTTTGTAACGGTCTCTGAAACATTTTTACATGACTTAGATCTAGAGAAAAGTGGACATTACTCTCCGTGAAAAATTAATCTAAAGCAACTAGTAATTGCTGCAAGATACAAATAAGAGCTGGTACAGATAACGAAATCATTAAACAAAAAACGAGAACGGTTCAATTTATCCTCGTCAAAAATGCCATAGTGAAAAAAGTTTCAAAGTGCCAGAGACGATGAATTTGTGATTAAAATATTAAAATAAATCCTTCTAACACTACTTTTGGAGTTATAAAAGCCTGCTAGACGCGATTGTGACTTTGTGTGAATCAATATTTTTGTTTTACCTGTTTCACTGCTAAATAGTTAACCGGTGAAAAATATATTTTAACTCGCTTTCATCATGAAAACCAATTTGAATGACCAAAAACAAGTTTCATCGAAACAGATTCATCAGTTCTTAAAACATCCCACTAAAACATGTTTTGGGATTGTTTAACTTACAACGAGAAGGGTTAGGAGTTCTTTTCCCTGGAAATAGTATGACGAATAGTGGTGTAAATATTTCAAGAAGTTGTAATATAAGAAAACTTTAAGATATTGATATTTGAGGATGATGTGGCGAGTTAAAAAGACATTACGGCTATTCATCAAAACGATCTTAATCGCCAAAATGTATTCAACAAATTTCTAGATAAATTTTAGTTATAAGTTAGTCAGGTAATTCGCCTGACGAAACCAAACTAAGAATGTTATGGCAATAACATTCTTATAAATTACATTAAATAACATTCTGAGTCGGCCAGTGATCATCACTGAGATCCTCAACGTCGAGTGCATGAAGCTGGCCAGGACAAGGTGAACGGAAAGAGAGTATGCCCTAGCAGCAATTCTGGGCACTCTGGAAATGACGGTGTTGAATACCCCAGGGGTGCTGACCTACGTCGATCAAGGAACGGGCTCCGTCATTGATATCACGGCGGTACCAGATCGACTGCTCACAAATGTCGTGGGATGGGAAGTGATCGATGCGGAGTTCGCCTCGGAACATCGTGCCATCGGATTCTAGATTCAGAGTAAGGGAGCACCTCAAGCGCCTGCAAGAAATGGTTGGCGCGCATCGGTAAGGCTTGCCGCAGTGGTCATGAGAACAGAGAGACTGCAGCAATGGAGCTTTGACGATTTTGTCAGGGTTCTAAAAGAACCATCTGAAACCACATTCAGCGCCAAGGAGGAACGTCTACTGGTGGTCTGGAGAGATTGCTGCTCTACGGGCCGCGAAGAAGACAACAGAGAAAGCAGAAGAGGAGCCCCGATTGTGCACAGGCCGAAGAATACCGCGCAACCAGAAATAAGCTGACTTTCGCCATTAAGGAGTTCAAACGTTCGGCGTGGAAGAAGTTAGTAGAAGAATTGAATAATAACCCATAGGGGAGGGGCTACCAGATCTTGATGAAGAAGTTTGGTAGGTCCTGCCCACTCTTTCCAGGAAGCAGGCACAATTGGTGGTCCTGACTCTAATCCCCTGCGAGAAAGAGGAGCATGTTGGTTTGATCAGTGACGAAGAACGAAGGTTCAGTATGGGTGATCTACACGAATAAGTACCAACAAAAGCCAGGGTCTAGATGGTGTGACAGGGCTGCTACTTAAAACACTAGCCAGAGAACACTCATGGGTAGTCTTAAACGCCAACAATAAAGCCCTGAGTGCAGGCAGCTTTCCGCGAAACTGGAAGCGCGGGAAACTGCTGCTCATACCAAAGCAAACTATTAACGGAAGGACCACGACATATAGAACGATGTATATTCTCTTCACTTTAGCAAAGCTGTACGAGAGAATTCTGACGGAAAGGATAACAGGTCGTGGAGTTGCGGTGGGCCAAGTCGATGGATGGCTCAGATCGTGGGGAATGGAGTTGGCGGCCCGAAAGACGCAGATGCTGGCTGTTGTGGGTCGGCGCCGAGCTCGTGAAATTGAAATCATGGTAGGCGGATTCAGGATAACGGAGTCACCGCAAGTGAAATACTTGGGGCTGTGGTTGGATAGGGCTGGCCGGTACGGCAAACATATAGCTGAGGTTGCTGTAAGGGCAGAGAAGGCCATACCAACCTTGATCAAAGTGATGGTACCAAGAAGGGACCGAGAATGGCGAAGCGAAGGCTGTTAATGGCGGTAGCGACCTCCGTGATATTCTACGCGGTACCGGTTTGGTGTGAGGCCTCAGACGTCAAAAGGAATGAAGGAAGGCTGGGCCCGCTTTAGAGAAGGGTCGTGATCAAAATCATCACAGCATACAGAACGGTGTCAGGAGAGGCTGCGGAAGTCCTGGCTGGTGTCCCGCCAGTTCGACTGAGGGCTCTACAGTTGAAACAAGTCTATGAGGGAAGGCCAAAGCCTGATTCCGCTGCCCTCATACTTCAGGAATGGCAGGAGAGGTGGGATACCTCGAATACGGGTGCTTGGACCCACCGGATGATTGCAAGGCTTAAGGAGCGGCTGGGGAGGAAGCATGTGGACGTTGATTACTACATCTGCCAGCTCCTCTCTGGACACGGAGGATTTGGGTCCTTCCTCTACAGGTTTCGGAGAAGGAATTCCTAATTGTATCTATTGTGGACTAGTGGATACTACGGAGAATACATTTATGAGTGCCTCAGATGAGACGAGATCAAGGTACGAGCGAGCCTAGAACGGATCACGGCGGAGGATACAGTAGCCTATATTACGAGGTGCCGAGCAATGGAAGACGATTGCGGGAATGGTTGCCGTGATCCTGCGGAAGAAGGAATCTGAGTACAACGTGTGAGGTGCAGGCTGACTGTTGTGTAGTAGTGTGGTGAGGGGATCTATTGCTTTCATGACGGAATCTACTAAAATAATGTAGTCTGGGACGAAGCATGGCGACGTCTAGAGCTAGGGAGGTAGCCCCCATGCCTAGGGTGTTCTAGTCAATCCACATGTAAGAGTGGGGGGTCAGAGCTACCCGATGATGGTATGGGGACCCTCAAAGTGTGAGTGAACGGGTCTCGTGGGGTAAACACTAGATGTATAATGTGAAACGCACATCTGGTCTTCTTGGTTAGAGACGGGAAGGGCAGTTCTCTAGCTGATGGATGGGCTGGCTATCCAGAAGAGGAAATCGGCGTGTCCTGATGATGCTAGGGAGACCGCGGTGGGATGCCTCAACAGGGAGCTTGTCAGGGAATGCAGGCTGCTGCGACGACACCCTAAGGTGACCGAGTGATGCTTAATTGCCGGACTGCTTCCCTTAGGGATGTTTAAATCAGAAAAAAAGGTTACAAAATAATACCTGAATATGTTGCCTCAGAGGTAATTTTTTACGTTTGAAAGTGCTACATAATTTTAAAGATGATCTACTTGAAAATGGACCAAAAAGTTGATTTTATATTTCTCTGTTAGAAATGGTACGGTAAGTTAATTTTTACTCACGCGCTATTCTACACAATTAAATTTAAAAACCGCTGTCTGTAAACTATTAGTTCTAAAGTTATGCTTAATATTTTTTGAACGATGAATGATTCGTTTGGTCGGTACAATATTCCTTAAAATTCGATTAATGTCTCTGGATAGCCGGTGCAACTTTGTTAAACAGTGCTTTACCTGTGAGAATAATTTGTTAGATCTTTGAACCAAGATGTACTGTTATTAGAACCCAACAACAAAACGGTGGCCAAAGAACAGTGTCGAGGAGCTTAAAATATAGGCCGGCTAGGCTTAATATTTTTTTTTAAAGAAAGGCAAGTGTTGGACTCTGCCAACGCAGACTGTTACAAGGCACATACAATTCTGATACACTCTGAAGAAACTGTTAGGTTTATTTATTTATTCAATAACAATAAATATCATTATTTATTTTCAAAACACCCACACGCGCACGCGCACGCATTTTTATATATATATATATATCTTTATATATAAAAATGTTATGTTCGTTTGTGTACGCTTCAAAAACTCAAAATGTTCTGAGCTCTGTTGAGCTCAAATTTTAGCAAGATATATAACCCGCATCAAAGATTGTTTTCATCTATTTTCGCATCAGTCACATACCCGCGACCGCGAGAAAACAGTTTTTTTAACGGTCAGCTGTGTACTAGTGACCGCGTCATCTGCCGGAAGCGAGGGGAACACTCGCCATACTAGCTAACGACAACCGCAGTCACATTTGAAACAATATCTGTTCCCAATTACATTGTTTATTAACAAAAAAGAAACGTATCCACTTGCATCTGATTCAGATTATTAGACAATCTAAATTAAATATTCACTTTAATCGAGGTACTTTTGTGTGATCGTGTCGTGATTGAGCTGCGCCTTTCACCAAGCTCTGAATTTATTAGAAAACGACCAACAGTGGGATATATGTATTAATGACGCGTGCAACACTGCACATCCAAACCAAATTCGCGCATTCGCAATTATATTGACTGCTTGCTTCCCTTCATCTCCCACAGAGTTATGGGAAAGATATTGATCGCATATGGCTTAGGATATTTTGCATAGAGTACGCCTAGAAAATACCAATATGACCGTGGAATTTACAGAAGGCATTTTCAACGAAGCATTGATAAATATTGAAGACCAGTGCTTAGCTATTGCTAATAAAGTTCTTAGTCGATTGGGAATGCCAGCACCCACCCGAGTTGCGATTGCTTCATTTGATGTAGATTTACGCCGTGAACAGAGTTACAACATTGGTGATCTTCAGTCATATGTCCGATCAAACATTCCCAAATTAACGCGTGAACAGAAAGGCATTTATGATCGCATAATGCAAATGATAAAGTACGGAGTTGAGGGGGGGGGACATTCTTCTTGGATACGCCAGGAGGTACTGGGAAAACATTCCTCATTAGATTAATTCTAGCAACGGTTCGATCAAAAAATGACAATTATCCTGTTGCGGAATATTAATCAGCCAAAACTCTGCAACGGCACGCGATTTGCAGTTAAGAAATTGATGAATAACGTAGTGGAAGCCAAAGTCTCATAAGTACAATGATCAGAATACGCATTTTCGTTTCCAGATTTAAACTGGTGGACCAAATCAACTGGTGTCTATCGGTTTGTGTGATTATCTGCGCATGATGCAATAATGTTTGAACCGATCTCTTTTAAGTAATTTTAATTACTTAAAATTATCTAACTCTGGTTGAAAGTTTTTAAATCTCTGAATTTATAATATTTTACAAGTTCATCTTCATGTAAAAGTCTTACAGGAGTTCAATCTCTATTTAACTAAAATATTTAATACTCTCTTGTAAAATTAGCTTACAAAATAATTCAACCTTTTTTAAATTTAAATTACGTAAAAGATTACTCATAAAACTACATAAAAGATAAAGAGTAAAATTTAGAGTCCATAAATTCTACAATAAAGTTTGTATGAAACTCGGTTTTTCTAAAATTTTGAACGAAAAATGATCAATCTCTTCAGGAGGGAGCAGTATTTGTACTTTATTTTTTTGTAGGTTAATTTTTATAAAATATTTCAGGGGCCAAAAATTAAATACAATAAATTTTACTCACAACTCTATTTCTTTTTTTCGCAATTTATAACAATCCATTTAACTAATATAGATTAACGGAAGAACACAATGAAATTCGGCCATTTTATAATCGTAAATCCATTTATATTATTGGATGAGATTAGTTTGCTTGTAATTTCTTAGTAATTTACAAAATAAATAATTTGGAACGATATAAAATCATCTCGTTAGTTTTAAAAAATTATTAATATTGAAAATCTGGAATCATGTTCAAAAACCATGGTTTTTAGAAGAATAACATTGTAAAAAATTATAACGAAACTTCAATACGCTAAATTTGTGTAGTAGTAGCAGTATAAAAATAAAACGATCAGTAATAATTGTGTAGGATACAACAATGTTTGAAGTTTACCGATTATGTTTTCTTCTAATAACGTGGGTGAGTTAATGTTCGAATAAATGCTGAAGAGAGAGTGTAGCGTGCAACAATTTTAATTGCATTTTAAAGCTGTTAGTAATTTATACTGCTTTGTCTAATATTATAAATTTCACTTACAGTTTTTTTATATTAAACTAAAAATATTGTGAAATTGAAATTATATTGAATTAAAAATGCCATAAAAACTGATATAGTTGGAAAAGACGTAAAAACAAAATATCCAAATTATAAGGAATATTTTTTTAACAAATTTTTTTCGATATAATAAGGCATCTACCCTTAACTTCATATAAACAGAACTAAAATGTCAGAATATCATCTGATGATAAACTATGGACGTAGATGAAGAGTCGACATAATCATAACCTAATACATTAAATTACCGTAAACAAGTGAAGGAAAACTGATTGAGTAGATATTTTATATATTTTCGGAGTCTTTTGTAAGTAACTCATATTTTATATGAAAAACGATATTTCAAGTGTTATACACGTTCTCGTGTATAATCGTTGAGAACGATTATAATACTTGAAATATCGTTTACACTATAGCTTTGTATGATATCGGCGGTTTCCGTATCCTAAATTCCATTTATTCGACTTCCCACCAGCCGTGTAAGGTTTGAATATGGTAGAACGGTTTCATTCATGACTGGCACGTTTTTCCTAGCTCTTCATCTCTTATCTCTTACAAGGAAGCGTGTTACATTCTTTGTAAAAAACGATCACAACAAATCAACCTCTCTATGGTAAACAGTGTAATTTTAGTTCCTGCCATGTCGATCCTAAGACAGATTTTTTCATAAGTCACCTGCTGAAGGCATATTATACGTCTATTCCCGAGCGAAAAACTTTTTTCTAGCTCTAACTTCTTGTCTTTTTAATTTCCCAGATTTTTATCTCTAACAATTACCAACATCGTTCGATAAATCACTTTTTTGTTTCTTCTTCGTATTTCATCATTCCATAATACAGTTAAATTGTCGTACAGCTCATATCACCTGTACGTACCTGAAACTTATGACACCTTTAATTTCAGCAAAACTAAAGAGTCACTCTCATTTATTTAAACCTGACTCTTGTCTCTCTTTGACTGATCATATCTCGTCCACGCACAGATTTCCATTTCCTACCTTAAATTAATCCTATAACTGATTTTTTAAGAAATACACTTTGTACATTTTTATTTTTTCAAGATTTTTTAATTCTAGTTTTCATTATTTATGATTGGATATCAGTTCATTTTTAAATTGAATTATGTTATTTTAGTCAGAACTATTCTATTGTAAAGAGAACGCGTTAGATTTTATTAGAGGTATGTAATAAATTATATCTAACCAAATACTATGTCATATTAAGGTGTAAATGTTCCTGACTTAAACGGAAAAGCTGTGGTAATCGCCGAAGACACGAGCCGGATAGAGAAATTTAGTTTCTTGGAAAGTGTACAAAAGCCTCATGGATGATGTGCCTCTCAAATAAAGCCTCGCTTCTTTTAGTACTGATATTAAAATAAAAATGATTATTTTTATTATTTTGTACAAATAATAAAAATTCATACTAATAATAAAAATAAAACTTTATTATTATTATTTTTTTAAAACAGACAATTCGATCTTCATTTATTTTATTATAACCTCATTTATCGCATTATCTCTAAGAGTCGTTTTACAAAATCGTTTCAGAAATTCTTCTCCATCGCAAACAGAAAGTACTTACTCCAGATTCTGACCCGCGCATGTATTGATATTTTATAAACGTATCTCTTTCTGTTTGAGGCGTTAGTGTTCCACAACAAAGAATGAAATATTTTGATTCTTTTTTTCTTTTTCGGGAGTTTTTCATTTCTATCATGCTTAATGAGAAATTTCCTTATAAAAACTGCTTCCTTCACAAATACTATGAATCTTTTTTTAAAAAAAGAGAATGAGATGATTCATAGAGCATAATATGTAGCGATAAATTTGTTAATTGCCAGATCTTATCTGATCTGAGAATGATCACAACAGAAATCAAGGTATGTGCCAGGTGATCATTTAAGTTACCAGATTTATTATTCAATAGTTATCAGTCACATCGTGTTTATGTTTGTAGGCATGTATACCATTCTCAGGGGAACCTTTTAAAAATTATTTTCAAAGGTGTAGAACCCACCCTCATCACTACAGCTACCCCAACTCAAAAATCTTAAATGGCAATGGTAACATTTAATTTAATTAATTGACAACCCGAAAAAATAATGAATTTTGGTAAAAAGGAAATTAAAATCCGCCCACTTTTCGCTCAGTAGGTGCGAAAAACCATTTGGGATAGTACTTTTTTTAAATATTAGTCCAACAAAAGTAACTATAAAACAACGCGATATTACTTCTTAAACCGTTTGAAATAATCATGATATACGGATTAAAACTCTGAAAATTATTTTTTAAATTACCAACACAAAATTTCGCCCTTAAATGTATTCTTAATTTTCAAGGATTGAAAACTGTTTTTTATGAGATGATGTAGCTTTGACATTTCATTGGAAAGTCCTTTGAATAAGTAAAAAAGGTAAAAAAGGTTTTCTTTGAATAAGTAATTAGGTGTAAATAAAATAAAAATTGGTTCACTGGTATTGAAGTTATGATTAAAAATGAGTTTTTTTAGATTATGTTGGGATACCCAAAACATTAGATTATTAACCCAAAGCATTAGGTCTGAAATCGCCCGTTCTTGTTAAAAATATGGGTTTTAGGTTTCTCCAGCATTAAAAAACGTACCAGTAAACACAGCATTGTAATATCAGTTAAACATACGAAAAACCAATAATAAGGTACCTACTTTTTTGCTGGCTAAATGTTGAAAAAAATTAAAATTAACTTTGCATTTGGTTTTGGATGAATTATCTTTGGTTGAAATCTTGGGAAATGTAGTAGCAAATCCTTAGAGCTCAATTCATAAAATAACCCGTGAAATTGAGGTTGCTTATGGTTGTGTTTTCACTACATTAAAATTGAATAAATTTTTTCCTTATAAAATTCAACTATTTCAAGAACTGAATGAGAATGATGCTGACAGAAAGATTGAATTCTGTGAAGAAATGATTCAATTAATAGATGCCATTCCAATGTTTACGAAAAATATTTGTTTTTCTGACAAATTCACTTTTCTAAATGGCTTTGTTAATAAGCATAACTGCCGATAGTGGAGCGATGTAAATACTCATATTTTCAATATCGGAAACACGCAGCATTCTGAAAAAATAAATGTGTGGGCCGGGATTTACGATAATAACATAATCGGTCCAGTATTTATCGATGGGAATTTGACAGGTGAAAACTATTTGTAGTTGCTGGATCATTAAGTTTATCTGGTAATAAATTTTTCCACATGTTACTAGCAAAGAAGTAGGCACCTTATTATTGGTTTTTCGTACGTTTAACTGATATTACAATACTGTATTTACTGGTACGTTTTTTCAATACTGGAGAAACCTAAAATTCATATTTTTAAAAGAATGGACGATTTCAGACTTAATTCTTTGTGTCAGTAACACTGCATCCCAACATAACCTAAAAAAAAAATACATTTTTAATCATAATTTCAATTCCAGTAGACCAATTTATATTTTATTTGTACCGAATTACTTGTCACTGAAAGGGTCTTCCAATGAGGTGTCAGAGCTACAACGTCACTATTTTAATTTTCTTTTCACCAAAATTCATTAATTTTTCGGGTCGTCAATTAATGTAATTAAATATTACCATTGCCATTTAAGATTTTTGAATTGGTGTAGCTGTAGTGATGAGGGTGGGTTCCATACCTTTGAAAATAATTTTATAAGGTTCCCCCGAGAATGGTGTACATGCCTGCAAACAAAAATACGATGGGACTGATAGCTGTTGAATAATAGATGTGGTAATTTTTCAAATGATCACCCGGTATACAATATTTTTATAAATATCGATCATTAATTTTTCAAATAATGATATGGTTCCAATCCTGCTCCACTTTCTCTATGGCTATATACGTTACAGATAAGTAAGATGTTGACAATACGTTTATCATCCTATTTGTACCATTTATATTCGTTTATCCAAACTGCTGAGTAAAGTTAATCTCAGGCACAGGAACGACGATTAGCATGCGGATAGCCTTAGATAGAAATTATTGAATTTAAGCTATCACATAAGACCTTTCCGTAAAAAATCCATTTTTTGCTTCCATTTAAACTATAGATGTTTTGATGAGAAATATCAGTAAACAATGAGTTTCTTGTGGGAATAAATTTTACCATTTACAAAGGAATATTCTGTCGTTTAAGCCTTCGATATGAGGTAATAAGTCCCATAATAATCATGAAATTGCTCCTGTCATATAGCAGTATAATAAGAATTAGACACGTGAAAGATGTAGGAACTGAAAATACTAAGAAAGTAAGAGTAAAACAAAATTCTGCTAAAAAAATGTTCGAGAAATAATGGAAAAATTGAAAAGAGCGAAATGTCTTGAAATGACTTTTTATTAAGAAGCGTGTTGTCTGAAACGAGTATTAATGGCGATTGCAACGTGTGTATTTTATTACAGATACGTAATCGCTATTTTATTCAGTAAATTCTGAAAAAAAACTACGTTTTTCAAAAAATCTCAAATAACTGATTTAAAGTTTTTTAAGAAATTTTTCTCAATCCCTGCGGCAACATTTTAAATGAAAAGAACTTTATGAAATGCCATAATACGTACCGGTAAAAGCAGATTATCGGTTACAATAGAAAAAACACGATGAAGAAACCTACAGGTGAAATGGCTGCGGTGACAGATCTTACCTTTGTAGTAATTTACTATGGAATAAAGTAGTTGCGCACGTATAGAATTTTTTTTTTTGTCACAGTTTTTTCTTCATCTATATTTCCATATTTACTAAGGAAGTAAGAAGTGAATACAAATAAAATTTAATTGTGAAGAGCTCAGCAGGACTGTAATAAATAACGCATTACAAATGAGAAGACTAACCGCATGTAATCATAGACCGCTCGGTTTCATTTGTCTGATTACATCTTCTGTTGAAACTTAGATTAGTTGCAGCGCTTGCAAAATTTTGTTCCAATGTTGGCAAAATAATTTATAACAGAACTAGGTTAAGTAAACTACACGCAACTTATTTTAACATATTATACAATAAAAATACAATTTCAACGACGTTTAGCACAAACAGAAATCTCGATTTAATATTTTAGATATCTTTAGTAAATTAAAACTAGTAATTTTCATCTAAGGTCTTAAAAAAAAGAGGAATATCACGACATAAAAACAAGATATTAATTTACGCAAAACAAAAACATCTTTTACTATTATCATATTTCTTGAACACATTACAAGGAGTCGTTATTTTGGATTCATTAAAAGTTAAGTGCAGTCGGTAAGCATATATTTATAGTTATTAGTATTTCTGCCAAAAAAAAGAATAAAAAATACAATGATTTTATAGATTACGTTTCAACCACCGAATCGATATTTTCCTTTTTTTCATCATGCGTCTAATTTAGTGTCTTATTTCGAATATTGTTAAATATTAAATAATTATTTCATCTTTATTAAAAAACACATGTTACACCTGAGGGCATTAGCAATCTGAGCACATATTTCAGCTGTAATATAAATGATATGAATCATTTATTTTTCCTAGTGGAAAAATAAAGATGTATATTGTATTTAAAAGAAAATAAATAAATAAACAGAAATTTTGATCTCTTTAGTCGGTGTTTTGATTAAATTCGTTTATACATCAGACGGGTTTACAAGGCCAAAATATTTTTATAACAATCTTAATAATATGTTCTTCATCTCATTAGCAGCTGCTTATTAGTTATTGTTAAGGTGTTCGATGATTTTTATAAGATTGTAACCGAAAGTTGGGATTTTAATCGACTTATTGTAGGATTTATGTTCACATTAAACCGATCCCATTTAGCTATCTTTAAAAAAAAAAAACTATTATTAATTTTGGGACTCTCGGAAGGTAGTTTGACTTATCGTCATTAGATTTTTTTTTTGGGGTGAGAAAAATCTATAGCAACCTCTGCATTCTTTTAAATTATGGGAAAAATATTTTAAGTAGGAAAGAAAAGATTATGACTACAAAAAATAAATATATTTTTTAATCGGTGAAATGAACTAATATAAAATCTATGAAAAATTAGCTTTTCTAAAAAATGAAAACCCTTTATCCGTTGAGGTCAGGCTCCAGTTCTAAAATAATGGCGCGGAAAATCATCTTTGATAGAGGTCTCTTGAAAAGTTATGGGATTTATCAGGTTTTTTGGCAGCTGTGTAGGATAAGATTCACATCTTAACTAAGCCGACAGCGGTTGTTAGTAAATTTATCTTATAAGTAGTACTGTATTTCATTTTAATTTAGCAATTTTTTTTTGACGAAATGTTTTTCCAGAGAAACAGTAGAAAACATTTACAAGAAAAACTAAAATTTCAGATTGATGGAACACAGATAAAAAAATAAAACATTAAAAAAAAATTTAAAATGAATGTGACAGAGATGAAGAGACTAAAGGATTTTATCATAATTCTTTAATCATATTTTAATCAGTGCACAACACTCAGCGGCACGATCACTACAAAAACTACGCACATTTATTATCACAAAGGGTACATACAATTCTTTTTTTATAATAAAACTACAATTTTTTTTCTGCTAGAGAAAATAAATGAGCCGGTCACCGTTTTAAGCGCTTAAAGAAAAAATAAGTCAAGAAAGAAAAACATAAATATTTCTATACAAAATGCATCCAAAGATATTTTAAGTTCTTGAATGTTGTTTACAGGTTTATTTAATATTTCTAAACAAGAATTAAAATTATTGCATTTACTAATAAAAGTTTATTTATTTAATACGTATGTGTGTACAATACCATGAGGCCAATCTACTGTATATAAATTTAATTTTAATTTTAGATAATGTAAAAAATAATTGTATATTAATTTTAAAAAAAATTGATTTCAATGTTAATCTATATACTGAACATTTATTTACTTATTTTCATTATTAAAAAATCTGGACTAAATAAACTAATTTAACATATTAATACTTCTTCGAAGGTTTTAATAATTAAAAAAATAAATCCGCAACCTAATAGTTTTAGCCGGACTTTTAAATCTCTCCACGAATTTGCTTACACGTTCTTAAATCAGTGCAACGTTTGTTTTTTTTTTTATTTGCTAATTCTTTTAACAGTTTTAGAGAGTAATCTGAAAAGTAATATTTATTACTTATACGACTAATTTATATTTATGCCGTAATTGCTAAAAAGGTTTTCCCGTTCAAGTTTACCTTAAATAAATATTTCGTGTTTAATTTATATTTTATATGAATAAAAAAAACCACAGTAAAAAAAAAAAGTAATGAATGAGGGCAATTATGATATAATTTTCAATTTCTCTGAGAAAAGTGATTGCGTAATTAAGTTGGATCATTAGCCGTGACCGTTCACATAGCGTTACACTCTTCAAGATGAAAAGTAGTCAGTCATAAAGAAGTGACAAATCGGTAAATTCATATCCCTTTTTTAAACTACACCTCCTATATTATTGTAATAATAAAGTGATAATATTTTTAATTCGAACATTATCACTTTAACAGTTATACCTGACATTTGTCCGTATCTAATGTTTTTTATCATATTTAGTTAGTTATTTTTATAATCTTTTCTTCACCGTTAATATTTATAAAAATGAATAAAAATCCTGTATACATAATTGTAATAAATAATTGTCATTGTATAATTTTAACATTGTAATCAGATCATTATCAACGTCCATATCGAGTAGTTATTTTTTTTAGTTTATTCTTCTCTCAAACAAAGGCGACTCAACAAATTTTAATTCACTTATTTTAATTGTAAATTTTAGTGCAAAAAAATACTGTATTAACAGTAATATTATTTACTGTAGCTGTATAATGTACGTTTGACATTGATCGAATTTATTATTATAATAGAAATTGCTAATTTATAATTTTGTAAAATTTCTTTCAATTAGATTTTTTCAAAACGTTTACGAGTATTAAAGAAAGAATTTTTAGATTCTATTGAGTTAGGAATTTAATAATACTCAAATAAAGTATTTAGAAGGGAAAATTATCTGAAGATCGAAAAACTAATTGAAAATTAAAGTTTTAAACTAATTAGAGAAAAGAGACCCTGTATCGATTTCTTACTAGAAGATCTATGCAGCTGGACCATACATCAAGGCGGTCGGAGCAAATTAAAGCAACAGAAAAAAATTTAAAAGATAAAATCTGAAAAATAAGATAAAGATTAGTATGCATAAAGCAAATAACTGAAAATGTAGAATGTAAAAAATAAGTTTAAACAAAATATTAAAAGAGGAAAAGAGTACACTTAATAATTTATGAAAAGAAATAAATTAAATTATTTTTATTACACTTACAAAAACTCAAATTTTGGCAGCTGAGTAGTTGTTACGACCCAAAAACCAAAATGAAAAGTTCTTACTGTTTACTTTTTCAAATTAAAATTTCTCTTGTTACTGCAAATATGAAGAAATAGAATGAATTGGTTTTTAACTTTTTAGAGTTGATACGATTATCTATGTGAACAATGTTACGAAGAAATGAATATATTAATGTACTACTTTGACTGTGGCGACCATAAATTTATTCCTGGAATACACAGTATTTGTTGTTATTCCATATAAAGGACAGACTAAATCAGCATCGCAAATGACATTCAACAGACGCATACACGCGCGCATATGTATCCTTACCATGATCTTTTGTTTATATTTTAATAATTTTTCTACCTCAGAATTCAATAAAATTCTAAAAACAAGCCATTTTTTGGCGTTCATATTAATTATGTAGTCTTTTTTTTAAAAAATATTTCTATTTATTTTATCGAATGCTGTTTCCCGGGTGTTAAACCACAAAGAAAAGAATACACTTAATGTCGCATTCTTAGTTGCCTTAATATTAAACTGCAGATTTTTTCTTATCATTTTTCTCATAACATGTTTTCTTTAAAAAAAATGCAATTTTTAAAATTAAATAATTAACGATACGATACACAATTGTGTATGAAAACACGACTTACATACCTTACATGCAATAACGTCATGTTTTATTCTACAACATATAAATCAATCAAGAGATACCTTAAAGACACAAGAAAAGGCACGGACCTGTTCATACGTTTAATGTACTTACATTTCCATAAACTGTACATATGTTTTGCATTCAATATGTTCCGGGTTGATTTCTTAGAATATACGGAAACCTCGAGTTCGGTTACTTTACCGTACTTTGTTGTTAACCAGAAAATAACAGGCTTGTGAACTGCTTACAAATTTCTATCATTGAATACTAGTAATATTTAACATAAAATAAACCTGTAGTGCTGGCTAAAATGGATATAACCTAAGACTGTAGAAATAAAAATTATTCGATAATAAAATTTTTCACAATTATTATTCTAAAGTAAATTCTAAAAAAATAGGCTAATTAAAATATTTTTAGAACAATATATTTACTAGTTTGTTTTGTGATCAATGAGCCTATCTTATTTTTTATTAAATTTAACAAATTGTGGTATACAATGAGTTTGGATTAACTAAGCAAAAATTAAAATAAAATAAAAAACTCAATTTTCAATGGTAATTGATTGCAAAAGGTTTAGGGAATGTCAGAAGTAATCTTACTGTATTAAAAATATCAAAAGTACTGTTTCAGGGATCTCGGATCAGCGACTAATGACTGTTGAGAATGTAATTCCACCATAATCCCCATGGAATGATTTGCTTATTCACGGTTTCAGTTTTTTAAACTATATTATATAAGATAAATTTACAAAAATTGAAAATTTACTAACCAGTATGCGAAAAGAGCACCCTCCAGGTGTTAACTAAGCGAATGATAGCTAACAAGTCAAAGTTCTTGCCAACACTTTTATTATTCACCATTTTTAAACTGAAAATTCATTATACAAACAGCGTTCAACCTAATAGAAAGAAAAAGTGGTTTGTGATGATTAGGGCATTTGGCCGTAACTGCATCATAAACACACAATACCAAAAGGTCGAGCTAAAAACGACCTCAATTTGTTCTCTCAGTGATAAAATCGCTAACATCGGAAATTTGCTAATGAATTTCAAAGCTGTATCAATTTTTTGACCATCGCTTTGATATGTATATGATAGATTAACCGAAACGGCGATCCGTATTCACAACAAAAAATATTTGAATTAATAATTTAACGCGTCAATTATTGGAGAGTTTTCTTGTAAATAACATAATATAATTAATGAGATTCTGGAGATGAAAAAAAAAAAAAAAATGAACCCAACGTTGAAAAAGGATGGTAATCTCGAATAATTAAACTTTTAAGAGGCAGTTTTAAAAATAGTTAGCTAAAGTTTTATATAAACTTATCACGGGAATTTTTAAATGTATTTAGTCTTTTGGGTACCGTATCTATGTTTTGTAGATAATAAATCTTTCATGCAATTGATACTGAGGAATACAAATACGTTCAGATACAGATACGGTCGTTCAAATAAATGACTATCACGATGAACAAAATGAAATGAAATTAATGTAATATGTTTTGGATTTCTGCAGGTTTATTGACCGATAACACCAAATAACTTTAAAAAGATTCAACTTCAAACCAGTTTTTTTAGAATTCGCTATATCCTGATTACTTTTAAATACCCCGTAAATTATTCTTGATAATAGGGTAACGTACAAAATACTTTTAGTTTTTATTTAACTTTTTATATTATATTTAACTTTTTTTATTGACTTAAATAAAAAAAGTACTTAAAAATACTTGTACTATATATAATGTATTAAACTTGAAAACATACTTCAGGAATAAGTCAACCTTTCTATCCAAAAAAAGCTGAACCTTCTAATACAACATATAGAGATAGCAAAGTGTTTTCTGAAATACCCTTGAGATAGAATAATTATCTTAGAACTTCGAATTTTCAAAAAGTAATTTTCAGCTGACAGGTTAATCTTCATCAACGGGGAATTTGTCCGAAGTCAAAGGTAGTTCAATGCTAATTTTAAAAACCCATTTTCGCCTACCCTGCTTCTCTTTGTTATCCTTCACTTCTTTCTTTATTCGAATCATAGTTAACACAAAATATATCTTCTTTCATGCTCTCTTCCAGCCGCCTATCCTCCTTCTGTTCCTGTTTTCTTTTAAAAATAATCTCTTCTAAGTATGTCCTGTCCAACTGTATTTCTGTTTTGCATTATGAAGTATAATATTTCTTCCTTTTTTTAATTTTAAACTCCTTTACATTACTTATTTTGTCTTCCCTTCCAAACTCAACCACGTCTCAAAACTTTTCAAATCTCTCTTTTGTTTCTCTAACTTTATAACTAGATAATATCAAATTTTGTCTAAAATAACAATTTTTAAAAATTCTTCATATGTGTTCTTTTTACTAATAAATTCCGACTAAATTCTAGAATGAGAATTTTCCTTGTTCTAATCTGCACTTTATTTTCTCTATGTATTATAAAATACATATAATAATGATTCCTAAACACTTAAAACTGCTAACTGGTTCTGATTTTTTATTCTCTACTTTTTTTATGTTTTTAAATTTTATATTTTTTCTATTTATTCTCATTTCACTCTGTTTAATCCTTTCCTCTGGTATTTTGTTCATCATTTATAAAAATTCTTTTCTACTCTTTGTAATTACAATTTAAATATCTGTATACTTAATAAAATGTACACTCTCCTCCCGTTATAACAACGTAGCTTATTTGATACTTCATTCCCATTAATATTATATATAAGTAAATACATATCTTTCTAATTTTTTCGACCGAGGGAAGTGAGTTTCTGTTTTAAATCCACTTTTGGCATTTCGTCTGTTTGTTTTTGTTTGTGATGCGCTTAAGGCCAAACTCGATTTTTTGATTTTTATGAAAATTTGCGGTCGCCTTCCTTGCCAGTAGACAGAAAGACGTACGTGTAATGAAGTTTTATAAAATTTTCCGCTTCAAAATGGTATCTTTCTTAAACGGAAGTCAACGGTAAGGTGAAGTCGAGTAGAAGTTCAGGGCCTGGGTTACCGCTAATAACAGACTGTACAGTGTGTCTCCCTTGTACTCTTGTGTCATCCACCTTTTTCAGTCTGTTTAGCGATTACGCCCGGATGTTAATCTTCATTTTATCTTTAAGCCGAATGTTTGTTTCTGAGACTATTCTCCTACTATTTTACAGCATGACGTTTTCTCAGTGCCCTATTTAATTCTTAATCTTACGTTGGTTTTCGATAATTTTTTTTATCGTGTTCCCTTCGAACACCTTGCTTAGCAATAAACACTTCAGGAGTAATGTAATTACTTCTCGACAGTCGTATCTGCTGTCCCTCGAAGCAAAGGTTAAAATACTGATAATAGAGTATGATTATTTAAGCAGCGGTTGAATTTCCACGACCAAGACACGATGACGTTCCGCTGAGCACTCTATTTTAATCTCCCTTTTCGATCTGACTTCGTTATAGAAGTCGGCCTTTTAAATTCAACCCAAAATGATCGTGGTCCGTAGACGTTCACGTTTCTTCAGCCTCAATCCTTATCCCCCAGTTTCGTTCAGCGCATAATTTTTTAATCTTCTATCTCTCCTATTCTTACAATTTTCTTTTAAAATTCTGGGTAATGTGTGCCGATTACTTTGTCGAATGCTGATTCTTAATAGATAAGGCGTAAATAGATTTCCCTACAATTTCAAAACATTATCGGTTAACATCCGAATCGTATGCTCTTATCTCCCTTCGATATCTATTTTGGCATTTTTGAACATAACCGATTGTGCGGCATACAAAAGTGTACAAATACCATTCTCTATGTGCCCAAAAAATATATTCACATATTTTCACAAAAACTATCCGACCGATTTTCAGTAATCAAAATAATCAGAGATATATATATATATATATAGTCATAGTTCCAATATGACCGTTTCCTTCAGTTTGCTCAAAATAAACACTAGAACAGTAATGTGGTTACTTTTTTCCAGTTAAAGAACTTAAGCCCAAAAACAAATAAATCTAATTGTTACAAATATTTAAACGGATTAAGTTAGTATTAAAAAGTTAAATACGTAAAAAAAATTTTACAGAAAAGTTATAGCAGAATGAACAAAAATACAAAAATTACGAATCACTTTTGAAAAATATTATTATTATGAACCATGGATCTGAATAAATCATATTCAGATAGTATATTTTAAGAGTAACAAAAAATATGTTTTTAATACTAATGATTCCTACGTCAGGTTTACAAAGAAATAATATAAATTTTATAAAATCTCATTCAGAGTTTTATCGATTTATGCTGAATCGATAGTGTTTTATCTATTATGCTGTATTTTATCATCTTTATACTATAGTTCATCGTTTTATGTAATTTACTTTTTACTCTACACTCCAAAAAGGAGTGTAATGCATTTATAAGTGAATATGTATTTTGTAGCAGATCAACGGCTGAAACGATTTAGATGTATGACTCTGCATTGGAATCCTTATGTAATCGTGAGTATCAAGGCTGTATAAATATTTAAAAAATTAGAAAAATTATACTATATATAAAATTGTCACCCGCACGCTCTTTAATTATCCTATATAAGAAATTATTCTGTATTAAAAAGAAATGTTTGCCAGCAATGTTTTTTTGTCAGTCTTGTATTTTAATTTTTAATATTTATATCTTGTTAAATTATTTTATTATATTTTTACGAAGAAAAAAAGCTTAATTTTGAATAAATTTTATAAAACACATTACCTTGTTACTGTATTATATATATATGTATAAAAAAAAAATAGCGTGTAGCACTTGAGAGGGACATTGATTTAATTCTGATACGGTAAAATGGAAAGTAGTGAAATTCATTCGAGGAGAAAAAACAAAAGCAAAAAGAAGAAAAAAATAGAGGAAATTATTCATATGATCGCTATTGTTTCGGATTTGAATAGAAATAAGCTGAAGAAAGTATATCCTATAATAAGCAATAAATTACGTTAATATCAAAAACGACCCTCAACACAGATATTACAGTAGATATGCTTGTTATTAAATTTTTCCGCTCGTAGCCATGTGATATTTTTTTTTTTTGTTAAGTTGATAAAATTATTTGTAGCTTTACAAGAGTAACTAAGTAACTAAGTAACGTTGGTCAGTTTTCGTGCTGAAGAAGTATTAATTCTATATAAATTTTTATTTGACTTCGCCAAAGTATATTATTTAATAATTAACGGTTTAGGAAATGAAGTTAAGAAAACCCCTAACTTTGGCCTAGTTAGACCTTTCTAATGCCGTTTTAGCGAAGTACGGTAACTGATGGCTGTAAAAAGTCTGTATACTATTATTGTCTTTTTTTATCATTATTATTTATTACAAAATTTAAAGAAAGACAAATGTGAAATAATTATCGCATCCGTAAAAATAAATTATTTCATTATTTAAATATTTCAAAAATTGTTCAAAGCCACAAACAGGCTTACTATACCAACTCATCAATTTTGAAATATTCTGCTGTTTGACTTCATTAGTGCAAAACTAACTATTGTAACGGATACGTTAACTAATAGTTACGGCAACACGAACATATAACATATAGAAAAAAAAGTTTTAATAATTGGTCCATCGGACATGAAATCGTTTCCTGTCACATTAAACTGACAAATTTAAAAAAAAAAAAAAACCTGTATCATAGCTTATTTCATAATATACATCATTACTGTTTACAAGAACTGATTTATAAGAACTTATGTTTACATAAGTTCCTATAAATCCTTTACGTAAGCTGTGATATTCGTGTGTTTTAGCGTTTTACTTTCCTGGCATCACAGCTCTAGGGCTGCGCTGCAAGAAGGAAGTATGGTAATCAGTCAAAAAATAGGGTACGGGTCTTTTGAAATTCTCTACTTTTCATGACCCAGGAACTCCAAAAAAAAAACACAAAAAAAAGGTTAATATTCGTACGTACATATGAACGTGTGTTGGCGTGTTTGAATCTTAATAACTTTTAACTGGATAAACCGATTTTTATGAAATTTTGTAAAGAGACTTGTATAAGAGGCAATTTGTTGGTAAACTTTTGAGGTCAATATCTGTGTAGATGCTTATCTTACCATTTATTTTGTCGCCGAATGGCTTCGACGGCACATGGCACTTACTAACTTTATGGCAACCCTAAAAAGAGCCATTTATGTCGTCGATTGGCTTCGACAGCTCGTTGTAATTACTAACCTGATGGTAGCCCTGGGAAGGGCTGTTTTCGTCGAATGACTTCGACGACTCGTAATTCATAAACTTGTGGTGGTCCTGAAAAAGGCCGTTTTTTGCGTTAGCTCTGAGAAGAGCTGTTGGGTCCCCAGAAGCTGGTCTCCGGCAAAGTCGGGGAATTGCGGCTCGTCCATTGAAGTCAGACCGGGCTTTCCCTCAGCGGTAGTTGTCCTCACACTACAGCGTGGCAGTGGTGTCCCCCAGAGCCCCGCAGTGACGGATCGGCGTCGGTCGTCCTTCGTCGGCGCGGCTGAAGCGGTTCTCCCCGAGTGATCCCACGCTGGGCCGGCTACTGCTGCTGAGTCCGCCGGCCAGAGGGATTGAAGCCCGACGAGCTGGAGCGGGAAGGTAGCGTCCGCGTCCAGCGGCTCCCTCGGCGGACCGACCAGGCCTGCTACTCCGTTGGGGATGATGGCATCCACCGGGATGTCCCACGTTGAGACGGCCAGGGAACTTCTGTCTTTTTCCATCTTCTTCTTGATCTTCTCCAGGTGTTGGGCGTCGATGAATTGAAAATTCACTCTCGTACATGCTCTTCTATTGGAGCCTGTGAGTGGTGGGGCTGCAGCGTCGCTATGGTGGGAGAACAGCACGGTCATCTGTGCGGTGGGAGTGATACTTGCATCAGGGCGTACGTATACTATGCGCCAGCTCACATCGTTGTTACCGAGTTCGCCGCCGATATTAAATTAGGCATATATGTGGTAAAAATTTAAAAGATTTTGTCTAAACGTTCTCCTTCCCCAAAAAAATCAAAAAAACTTTTTATTTATTGTATATTTTTTAACCGAGTTTTAATGTTTAGTAGTAATGTTACAGTAGTAGTGAAAGCAACCCCCAAAAAATATTTTGAGGCAATAATGGGGGTGAGGGAGCCGATCTTATTTTACAAATATAGATCTTTTTAATTTTTCAAAACATTTTTTGGTTATTTAAACCTTTAATATTACTAAAAGTCTGAATAATAAACTAATATTCCAATAAGATTTCATCATAATTCATCCCTACAAGAAAAAAGCCGACCTCCGTGGCGGAGAGGTAACATCTCGGACTTTCATCTAAAAGGGTTTGAATCCTGGACAGGCATAGTATTTTCCATACGCTACAAATTCCATTGGACAAATGACCAAAGCAGTCGATACCCGTAATCTTATTAAAAAAACAAGCACAAACAAAAAATAAATCTTAGGTAATTTTTTATTGGTTTTACAGTTTTAAGTGAACTTTTTTTTAGTTACTTCCATTTAACGGAGTAAACGTAGAAAATCAAAAACAAATTTTGGAAGGTGATTTTGGAGGTGGCAGGGCAGAAAAATATAGCGATATTTTGAATTTATTTATTTAAACATATAATGATAATTTTACAATAAAACTTCATCATAAATTACCCTCACCCTAAAAAACAATTATTAGGTAATTTTTTTCATGAATAATTATTTTTCCAATATAAGAATAAATAACCAATTCCAGGAAATGATTACAACACTATTGTCAGCTTTTTTTATAAGTGTTACGATGCAGTCTTGTTACCGATATCCTGTAATGGAAATAAATTAAATCACTATTGTTAGTTTTGTATATTTCCGTAAAATTTATCTTAATTGAAATAATGGCAAAAATCTTATCTTGATGGAGCTTTGTTTGAGTTAAATTTTTTTTAATTGTTGCAGATTTTATTGACTTTAATCCCATGCTAGAATAAAATTTGAGGGATAAATAATAAAAAATAAATAACTAATCGAAAGGGTAGGTCTTAAATGTTTTAAATTATAAGATACAACGTATATATCAATTAAGGCTTTACTAAGTGCATCTAGAAAATTTCTAGCGAATATGGTTTGATTTACGATGTCAAACTGACATTCCTCAAGAACGGTTCTGCCGTTCTTTTATGAAAACAATTTGGACATTTGAGAACAAATTAATATATTTGTTCGAAGGTAATAAATTAATACTAGTTTTACATGGAAATGATAGAAAACCTCGTAAAATCCTCGATCCCTGGATGAAATAGCAAACAGACCGTTCGATTTTATTAATAAAACCTTTGTCAGAAACCCTGTGCGTGAGCACACATATAAGGCTTTTAATATATAAAGAACAAACACTCTAATATAATAGACGTGTTTAAATCTAAATCGCTTAAGTATATTATTTTAATTCAAAATTAAGTATTAATCCTAGTTTAAATTAATAAATGTTTTATATTCAAATTGTTATGTTGCATACTATTAGGCTTGAAAATTAAGTAAATTTTACTTAAAATTAGGGGTTTCTAATTTGAATGCTTCTTTTTAGACTGCATATAGATTATAATTTTTTTCCTCAGTGAATACAATTATGCATTATTTCATAACAAAAGGTTTCATCTATTATTCTCTACGCCATATTTCTTTTAGCCAATCAAGGGTTGTGTTCTCTGAGAGTAATGAGTTCATTAGACAACCAGTTCCTGGAGTGAACAGTTTCTGTTCACCACAGTTTAAGTGAAGGTTTGCAGAACTGAATAGTATCTGCATTTCAGCGGCCTCGGCTGAAATCTGCATCACATTCGGCTCTGTGAAGAAGACAACGGAAAACAGCTTCATTCCTTCATTTCAGTTATAAGCCTGACACGGGATGCCAGTTATTCTTGAGAATAAATAAGCCGTTACATGGATCGACATGCGACTCACGGTAAATCAACTACAAAATTACGTTTTTGGCACGTAACACAAACAAAAAAAATGTTACCGGTTCCACACTTTGAGCATTTTTTCTCCTGAAAGCTATTTTGAAATTTGTCAGCTAACTTTTTATAGTAAAACACTCGCGTAAGTATACAAATTTGTTTTCAACGATATACCGAATAGCCTGCAAGGAATTGCATATTATGGAACAGTTATTTGTTACACAGCTAAAATATTTACACTAGATAAAACCATTTCCAAATTTGTGAACTAGTCGGGTAGAAAACAGATCGCCAAATTGTTAAGAGCGCGTGTGGTCTGCACACAATTTTAATTTTTTGTTTTTTAGTTCTATCCTCATATTACACGCAAAATTATGAATGCACTTTTATTGCAATACTTTCTTTCCGGTTGCTTTTACTGAATGATTTTTTTTTATCAGTATCGATGAATGAAGTCATTCATTTTAATGGTTCTTCATCGAACCGTTATAATAACGAGTTTCTGGGTACGTAGATAAGCGCAATATTTACTTTTATTATAAAATTATTATATTATGTAATATATTGTTATATTTTATTTATTTATATATAATTTTTATTATATATATATATATATATATATATATATATTGCGTCTTCGTAGATAGCCGCAATGTACATCCAGATTTATTTTGGGATATTTATCTGTCGGTTCAAGAGTATACATTTTCAAATTTAAAGCAATCATTAGTAGATTATAACTACAATACATTAATTTTTTTTGGCTAAATTCATTGAATATTAGGTTCTTGGATAATCTTAACAACATCGGAAAACTCTATATTCATTCCGAGACAACGTATTCAAATTAAAAACGAATGACAATATTAATAGTAATCATTATCACATCACTTTTAATAATGCAAGATAAATTTCATTTTTCTCCTAAAATCATCAATATGTCAGGTGTAATATTTATTATGTAATATTCATGCAAGTAATCAGGCAATGATATGACTAAATCCACTGAAAATGTGTTTCAGAGGCGATAAAAAAAATACTCTCCCTTGCCTTATAAAACTAAGAAAAGAATCTTTGATTCATTCCTGTTTATATTCGCAAATTGTCCATAACAGCTTCAAAAAATAGTGAAATTAATTTCAAAATTTTTCAGTTAGATCTGCCAATTCAATCTAAATGATAAGAGAATAAAAAAACAAATTTAAAGTACGGTTTTCAAAGTGTATTCCTAATTTAATCACAAGACCGTTTACGTATAGTTAATGACTGAAACTATTACTGATACAGTATCCGGAAAGAGAGCAAAATCATAGATGATATCTGTGCATGCGCTTATTTTCCGGCTGCACACAAATTTGTTACACCCAAAATTTATTTACCGTATTTAACTAGTTCTGTTAATCGATTTCATAAATTTCTTTCCGTTATCGCTAATTATTCATTTTACTATAAATTATCTATGTGTTTATAATGAATTGAATTCAGACCGTATAAATTTTACGAACAGAATATGAATTCAAATCAAATAATAAAACAATGACAATAATAAGCTATTATAACGGTGACAATAAAATAACCAAGTTTGTAACTAATGTACTCTGAAATGGTGTCACAAACGAGAAAATTTAGTTAAATCTGTCAACTAAAGAGAGGAGGCTAACTAATCATCCGTACCAGTTTATTTGTTGTAGACTTTCCATTTTAGAATTCTCGAAAATGCTTCATCTTAATTTCGTATTTAGCATTAAAAATGAAATAACGCCATATAATAAAATAAACCAATTAAGAGATCTCCAAAGATGGGTGAAAGATTGAGAAATATGATTTTTATGAGATTTAAATAAAACAGAATTATAAAAATATTATGATTTTAAAAATGTACGGGAACTGATAAAACCCTGGAGTAAGGAATTTTAACTGTGAATTTTTTAAGCGATAATATTACTTAAATTTTCGAAATAGAAAACTTGTCTTATTTTTTATATTCTTCATTTGAAAATTAAAACAGTTTTTTTGGGAGGGGCATTTTTTGGACCGCATCTTTCTACTGAGTCCTCTGATTCGCGGTAATACAAAATATAAAAACTCAATAAAAGAGCAGTAAAACTAATCACCAGGTAATTATGTCAAATAAGGCGTAGTCATGAAACGGTAAAAGTATGTTACTTTCCTTTTTTCTTACACAGCATGATTGTTTTATTTAATTTAGCATTCCTTTGACTTACTAATGAAAAATATTATGAATTTGATATTACTACCAGTTATCGAGCATGTAAACAAAAGGAAAGTATAAGACCGTGCTCATCACTATATCTTATATAAAAAAACTGGTTCAAATTTCACACCGCCACTTGTAGGTATGTTAAATCGTTTATCTCCATCCAATCTTTCTCTGTGTATAAATAGTCATATGTTAATAAATCCAGCTTAGAACGACAGTGAAATAAACATCATTTACCCGTTTAAGGTGCGTCTATTCGTGTTCATATAAAATGTGACTAGAAATGATACGGTAGGTACGGATACGTGTTGATGCGTTTCATATAAAGGGTTAAAACAAAGGACCTAACATATTTATCTCTGTTTATACAACCACGGCCTTAGGAGCAAAATATACTGCGCGAGTTTTAATTCTGTTTGTAGGTTCATGTTTATTTCCGCGCAGAATTACCTGCCTATGCAGCATCTGCCGTCATCTTGGTAAGGTCATTGATTACTGTCCAGATTTCACCGGGACCTTAAAAACAAGATTAAGCGCTACTTACCTATCAGTTAGCCGAATATTGGAGCGCTGTATTAATAAGTCTGATTCAATGTCTAACCAAGCACTATGCCCAAAAAACTAATAATTAGGACGAGCCCAAAAAACTGACTTTGGATACAGGAACGGATATCCAAATACAGTATGCAAACTCGAATCGAACCGACAACACAATTTTATTAAAGAAATTTAATAAAAGTTTCTACGTAATGTTTCATGCATCATGCGTCCTTGGTTTATCTGTTTCATTTTTTAGGTTTGCCTTCCTTTACTGTACTTACCCACTACACTTCCTCTAGAGACCGACTCACTAACCAATGCTATCTTAGTGTGTGGCCCAAAGCCTAGCATCTTTTCACAAGATTTCCTAGAGAATTTCTTTAACATGTGGAAAAAAAGTTTTTCCACGTGTTAAAATCTCTTAATTTTATACTGTATTAAAGGACCTAATTTTCTTTTCTTGAAACACATGTCAAAAAACCATTCTTATTGTTTTTCTGGCTTCTTACGTCGTATGGTTTGCTTTCATTATGTCCCAAACAACATACAAATATTTTTAAGATTTTTTAATTCCAGAGCTATATTTGATGCCAACAGATTTATATTCTGCATAAAACTAATCTTCGTTTGGATGAGTCTTATTTTGATATCTTATTTACGTTGTTTATTATTTTTAATTTTATTACTTAATTTTTAAAGTTCTGCACATTCTAGTACATTTTGTTCTCCTACATTGTTATTTAATTCCTGGACCATTCCATGTGAAATTAATAAATGATGCAATTTCCTACGTAACCCATCTGGATTGACAAAAATTGGTAGAAAAAATGTAGATAAAACCACGGTTTTACTCACTTTTTAAAAAACGAAGTAAAACTTTAGGCTTGAAATTTAGTGAAATATTAAGCCCTAACCAGAGTGGACATTTTTCACACACCACAACTTTCACCCAACCCAGAAGAAAATAATAAATAACTTGTCTGGAACTGGGCGTGAGCCTGTTGTCACTAGAAGATACTTTACATTATTTTTAACCCTGGCAAAAAATAATGAATTAATTACTTCACGGTAAGGCCAATACATAATTGTTTTTGTAATTGTTTTATAGTATCTCAGTAGTATAGAAATGTCAGTCCTGGCACAACTTTGACCACATGACGTCACACACAATTCCAAGGTCATCCCCTTTGACTAATCAATAGGATTTCAGTATTTCGGTCACGTGATGTTGTCCCTCTACTCTATTATGTTGTCCACGCTATCTTCTCTTCCCTCCATCATCTTGTTCCAGTGAACACTGTCTGTGTGCATGTAAGTATTTGTATATGTGTTATTCGTATAAGTGAATGTGTATTCGTTTCTATGTGTTGTATTGTAGTTCCGAAAAAACTTTTTTTTAAATCTACACTCGGTAAAAGAATTCAAAAAGGACCGTTTTATTTATTTTTCCACCATTATTATTCGATTGCATTTCCTCACCACAATAGAAATAAAATTTCATATTATAGCTACCATGGCGCATTGAAATTTTTTTTATTAACGACTGAAATCACTCTCGTGTAGGCTTACTATAAAACACTCAACACTCCTTCGAATTGCTTGTTAATTTAAGATCTTCAGCTGTCATGTCGGTGACTCGAGCATCTATTCTACCGTAACGGGTATAATGTATACTCTTCTGGTGACATAAGTCTTTTGGGAGTTAGCACAACCTCCTCTGCTCCGACATCTTCACCTCCTGTAGACCAACAGATGATGTAAACTGGTGCAACAATCCCGTCAATTTGCAACCGCTTGTTCTACTCAGCAGTATACGTGCGTTTACTTACGACCTTTCGGTAGGTTCGATAATTTCTTTTCTTTTCTTCTCTTTATCTTTCCTCGATAATCGTCCATGAGTATGTCATCATAATTTTGTTAATGCTTTTCTTTATCTTTTATTGCGTGATGCGGATGGTCTGTCGGAATTGCTGATTCGACTTCAACTTCAGGCTTATCTCGTTTGTTTATTTCAACGGTCGATATTTTCTCAACCAGTTTTGTGATTGGTTTGGAAATATGTTTAAGCTTCTTCACATACACGTATTTTCTTTCACTCAAACTAGCTGCAAGACCGCATGTTTTTTCTTTATGTTCTTTTGAATCTCTGTAATCTCCTGATTACTCGCTTGTGATTCGCTCGTGAACCTCCGACATGAACATAATGTAATGTAATCGTATAAAAGTACATATTTCCCATTTATATGCGTTAAAATCAAAGGGCGGAAGCGAACCCACTAACGGAAACGTAAGCGGACCCGTTAATGGAACCAGGCTGGCTAGCGCGCAAGCTTTTCCAAAATCATACAGGCAAGGATGTAGGCTTTTGCAAACTTTGCAGGCTTTTGCAGACAAGGGTGCGGGATTTTTAAAAGTGGACAGGCTAGCAGCATTGTCGCTCTTTTACTCTGTAAGAAATTCTGTAATATAGACTTTTTTTGCGCTTTCATTACCAACGACTAATGCCTTAAATTACGCTCGTCTTGTCGGAAAACCAAAAGAAAGTTTGCGTTGTCTCTAACTAGCTGTTTTGGAATTTTGCTGTATGACTGAGATAAGTAGAACATGTTGATCTTATTATGACGTCCCATAGCGAAATAATTCGTAATACTGTCTTGCTTTTCACGGAAAATCATCGAAAATAATTACCGAATTTGGTTCCGTTTCTTTGGTAGGAACAATCTCTTTATTATCCAGAGGGCAATAATTTATACCTTCATGGCGGATAACACTTGTAAAAATTTATATTTCGATTGATAAAGCAATTTAGAAAATACATACACATTGCTAAAACGCAAACCGTTAATGGCAAATAACAAATTAAAATCGCGTTCGTCTTTCCGTAGTCCAAAGGACCTACAACTACTCACCTGACATTACTGGGAAGTAACTTGTAGGCATTGTTTCATTTTATCTCGACATTGTATACGATTAAGTTATCCAAATTCCACACTGGAAACTTATCTTGTTTTTCCTTGAACTTAATTTTTAACAGGTTGACTGCCATGAGACACCAAATCATGTCTCAGTGTAATGTCACACTTAAGATGCAATATTATTGTTTATTTTTAATTTTTTTGTATCAAATTGCATATTATTTTAAATATACAATTCTGTATACTTTTGTGTTGTATGTAGCATAGAAGTTTTTCTTTAAATTTGAAATGAAAGAATGTTTTATATTTTTGAAAATCACCAGATAAAAGCAAAATAAACATAATTGAAAAGTGCTTTAATAAAATGTGGATTAATTGTAGTTGGCCACTGACAAAGTTTAGTTAGATTTTAATGTCAAGTACTCTTAAAAATATTAAATTCAAATTTTACTTTCAAAATCTCAATTCAAAGTATAATTATTAATAAAATATGATTTTATTACAGAAGAGAGTGACTTTTAGTAATTTATGTTAAAAAAAGCATAGCAATTAATAAAAAAAGTATTCAAACAATTCTGGAATTGTAGTATTAATCAGTTGTTATAAATATAATCAGTTGTTATTAAGTAAAAGATATAATTCCATTAAATATACTAAACATTCTGATACATCAATTGGTGTCTCGTTATCCACGATTGCTATGAGACACATATTGATGTCTCAACCTTAGTTTTGAACATTTCAACAAAAAAAAAGTTGCAAAGTGAAATTGCTATCAAAAATTAGTAATAGGGTAACAAAATCTTCATTGAAATTGAAAAAAAAAAATGGCAGCACTGGTGCCATTTATTTTCCACTTTATATTGCACTTTATTTTTAGCAAAATAAGTAAAACAGCCTTAGAAATGTTGTATTTTTCACTGTGGCAGACAACCTGTTAAAAATTACAAGTTCTTAGAAGCGCTTCCGCTTACTTTCTACATCTTTTTTATTAACCCACGAATCGTGAATCGTGAGATGATTAAAAAAAATGTAATATACCCCGAGAACAAAAGAGAACAAAATGTTCGTTCGATGAACGAGCATTTTGTTCTCTTTCCATTTTCAGTTTTTTCCTAACAAAAATACGTTCCCGTACTTTGTTTTATTTAATTTTTTGGCATAAAATGTTCCTTTTATAACCTCACCTCTACTGCTTTTTAATACATACCTAACGGGTACTGTGGGCTCCAAGGCATATACTGTAAACACTTCGTTAGTCCAGTTCGGCAAATACTTTTTTGCAAACACCGTTTTATACTTACTTATCCTCACTTTATCGCAAACTTATATTTTCTTCGAACTTCTACGTCTACTCGGTAAAGACAGTTTTATGTTATGCCTTACCTCACCTTCGTTCTTCTTTATGACGTTGATTGGTTAGAAAATAATAATAGTTCTGTGTTCTGAATTGTTGTACTTTTTCGTCAGTTCATTCAAAATATCAATTCACCTGTAATTATTTCTTTCAGCAAACTTATTCCACATTTTGTTCTTCAGAATTCTACTAAAGCGTTTCATTACAGAAAGAAGCTTTCTATAACTTTTTTGCCTTCTAAGTGGATTAATGATTAATATTATACTTGGTTATAAGTGATTCAATTCTAAATTTGATCCCTCCTAACATCATCTGTTTGAAACTTTTTCACCTTATTCGTTTTCAAAATTAGTTGAAGAGCTTTGACGGCTTCTTCGGCTGTTTTATCTAGCAGTTTCATGAATGCAATCTTGACAAAACAATCTATTACCATCATTATATATACTTATACCGTTAATTAATATTTACGTAAGGTAATATGTCCGCTAGATCGGTTTGATGCACATTATCAATGCCCTTGAGTTCTACGTTTCGGGTCAGATAATTGCACACTATAGCGCGATTTGGTGAGGAAAGTGTTTGCACACACACACACACAAACGCGCGCGCATTAAACGTAAAATTTCAAACTCACGCATGCATATCCCGGCCAAAAAATCTCGTACTCCTTACTCTAAAAAATATATATAGATTACGTCATACTGATTACAACAAACTTTGCCACGTTGCGTAGCACCCAATCGTTACCGAAATATAGCCTTTTTAGTTGATGAGGAGCGGGGCAAATTTAGTGGTGGGTGGGGATAGCATCACAGGATCGAAATAACAGAATCCTATTGGTTTGTGGAGAGGAAGTGATCTTGACCTGGTTGGCGGGCATGATGTCTTGAGGGTCAAAGGTCAAGTTTATGCTAAGATTGGCATTTCTATACCACTTACTTCCCAGATTGTATTTATTTTTATTGTGGGAGATTGCAAGAACATACTACTCAGCTTCTGAACGAAAATCAGTTTTTAGATGGTAATATTTCAAAAAATTATTTTACATTTATTCTGAGCTGTGAAGCATAAAAAAAACAGATTAATATTTTAGGTATAGTACTATATTTCTCCTGAAAGAGTTAATAAAGTGACACTGGAAAAGATGGTCAATAATGAAACATTATTAATATAATCATTTATAACAACTAAATTATCAAGAACAACGTTACATGTATCTCCACTCATGCATCTTCACTGGTATAACAACAAATGGATGGATTTTTACCTGATGGAAACTTTACATATCATCTTGCAAATAAATTAGGAATTTTCTGAAAAATCACACAGGGTAGAAATTCATCATTTACTGGAATTCTTTTACCTATGATGCTGTGTGATCTACTTCAAAAGTATATTAATTAATGATATAAGCTTTTTAATGTACGTTTGTAAAATACGATTTTACTAGAAAGTCATCTGCCTTTTTCTGAAATCTTTTAATAGATAATCAGTCGCTGGAAACGCCCATTGTTTATAAGTGACATCTACTAAATTATCAGTGATTATTATTTTTTTAAATTAGGACATAAATTTTAATTTCAAATATGACAGCATTGTTGTGATCTATTAAATATGAAATCAACCATACAATCTGTGCATGATGGTAGTGATTTTATAGAATTTTTATTCACTTCATTTAATCTGTTTCCTTCAAATATCAGTTTTTAATAAAACTGATGGAACTGATAAACACAAACACTATAAAATACTATTTTTAGGTGTAACAAGTAATTTAGAAAACAGATACATTCCCTGATACTTTCATTGACAGAAAAATTTTCTTAAACTTTTCATAAATTTCTTTCAGAGTGCACAGAATTTTTTTTCTTTATGACCACTTTCTTCAATACCTTTCACGGATACAAAATCTCTTTTTCCTGAAATTGTTCCATTTATTTCTTCATCATTAAAAAATTTACTGTTTGAAAGATTGTACGGTTTTCCATATTTTGTGTTAGTAAAGAAAATACACACTATTCTTTTACTAGATATTTTGCTGTTTGCATTATAAGATGTGAGGCTAAAGGAAGAATGTACCATGGCGATGCTCTCATTGTAATAGCAACAATTCAGTGATTACCTCCTAGTGTAATTCTTTAAGCGTTTAAAAACTGATAAGGACGTATATTTAAGGAGTATTGATAAACTAAATAAAAATAAGTACATTTTCTCATTCATGAATTGATATCTATAAATAAACATAAGTTATTGGCAACTACTTATGCCAACAATCCTCCTAACACTTTATGATAGAAAAACATGGATAGGAAAATAGCCGTTTTCCGTATCGGAGTGCATCTCAGCTTTTCTTCCGGAGGTTCCGGGTTCAAATCCCGGTCACGCTTGGTATTTTTCTATGCTAAAAATTTTTGTTTCCATTTCCCACAAGCTTCAAGCTAATGTGGCAAAATTATCAAGCTAAAAAGAAAAAAAAAGGAAAGATTTTTCCTTCTTAAGTCTTTGAAATATGATGTTATAGGAGAATGCTGAAAATTAATTGAGTCGATAAAACTCGAAATGATAGCCTGAAAATCAATAAGAGAGGATATAAATTGTTAGGATCCTGTAGAGATGGCCTTTGCTTTTAATGTAGAGCTCAATATGGGCTACTTATTAAAATATCCAGGTGTAATTAACTGGGTAGTAACAGGCAATTAATTGGGTAATTGAAAAAAAAGTATAATCTATATAGAAAGCGAAAGATAATTGAGGATACAATATGTAGTAATATATTTTTTGAGACTAAAATATAAGCACAGAACAGAAGAGAATGGATAATATTATCAAAGCAGTCGAATGAGTTGTGATCCAAAAAAATAAATAAATAACGTTGGCAAAATTAACTCCAGAAGTTTTCAATAGGTTATATTCATTTGCAGCCCAAATTTATGGCGACAGCCTTGCATATTTCAAATGAAGTTTTTGGGATAACAATCAAACGTCATGCATGTTGTCTATAAAATTAAAGGATCCTACTATAACAACATACGGAGAGTAGACAATATGTTGTTAATCCTTAGAGTATTATACGAGTATTTAATAAAATGTTGTGTAACTAATATTTCCCGTCGTGGCTTCGCTCACGAAATATATAACCAGAATTTGAAAATTAATACAAAAATTAATTCCTCAATGTCAAACTTTTTATTTTTTGAATTAAAAAAAAAAAATAGTAATTATTCAGAAATACAAAGTATCTTAAAAATAAATGAACAGAAAGAGTACAGAATTTGCATAAGTTGAAAAAAAGTTATAAAGATAGCCGTTCAGAGGACTTTGCCCCCTGAACCCCCCTGTGTTAATTAAACTCATGCTTGTGAGAATAATAATGATAAATAAAAAATTAAGCCTGTTCAATTAATAAAAAAATATCAATGCATTGTAATTTCTTCAGAGCAACAGTTTTATCAGTATTGGACCCAAAACTGTGAAGAATGTGTTTCAAAATAAGCGGCCTCCATCTTATAAATAGTAGTTATAGCTGCAGTTATAGTTATACCCGTCTTTCTACTGATAAAAATGAATTTTGCCCGTTTCTTAGTGTTACCCAATAAACACCACTAGGAGGTGATAATACTTCCCCACATATTTTTTTTATTTTATCTTTTTTACTCAAATAACCAGAGGCAAGTGCAGCCAGTCGCGTCGCACATACAGTAACAGTGGCAATGGTTGTGTTGGTTTAGCCGCCGTGCTGAGCACCGTCGCACTCCTTAAAAAATTGAAATTCAAAAAAACCAAAACTGGTTTTTAGATATTTATCTGAAAAGTAATTGCAAACTCTGAAGAGTATTTGCTGGGTGTTCATCATGAATCAGCCAGAACATGTTTTATATATGTACTACCAGACCCGACGCGGCTTCGCCCGCGCTATAACGTTACTTGGATCTCTCGACGCGGTCATGGGATATTTAACGGCCAGGGCTCGCTTTAGTCATCCTCCCCGTCTAGCCAGGAGGCTCTACCCATTAGACCCTCTGTGTTCATTAAACTCATGCTTGTGAGAATAATAATAATAATAGTAACAAAAAAAGATTAAAGCCTGTTCAATTTATAAACATTATCAGTGTATTGTAACAATGATAATTCACACAGCAACACTTTGTTCATTACAGGCTTTAACTGTAGTGTTCTGAGAATGTGGGTTTCAAAACTTAAAAATATTAGTTATAACTGATTACCCGTACGTACCTCGTACGAGTAAAAATATATTTTACTTGGTTCTTAATTTTACCCGGTAAACATCACTAGGAAGTAACCGTAATTAGTTTCTCATTATTTTTTTTAATTACTTTATTTTATGTTTTTTTTCCGTAAATAGAGTAACAAAGGCTGTGTTGGTTGAGCCACCGCACACCAACGCACCCGTTAAAAATTTGAAATTCAAAAATCCTGAAAATGGTTTTTAGATATTTATCTGAAGAGTATTAGCAACTCCTCTGTTTGAGCAATCTATCTATATCTATCTCGTTTAGTGTAATCTGAAATGGGGAAAATTTGCAAGCACTATTCAAACTTTTTTACCTTTCTTCCCCCCTTTCAAGGTTGAATTTTAAAAAATCTAGACTTTTTTTATATTTATATGAAAATTACACACATCAAAAATCAAGTAAGATATCTTAATTTTTTACATAGAAATTAAAAAAAAAACTAATTAGTCCGTAACATTTCTTTTATTTATATATATATATATATATATATATATATATATAGATATACAGATTACAAACTGCTCTAATGTTTATGTAATGCATGCAAATGAATTTATCTTAATGTACTGCAAAATTTAGCTGCTTAAAGAAAAGAGTGTACAATACAAATTTGTGCTGAATACCTCGCCTATCGATGTCGTAATAATATTTTTAAGATAATTTTGTAGCAAAGTAGTTTAAAAGCAACAACTTCTCCTAATTTAAAAAGTAAATAGATGTAATTAATATTTATATAATTGAAATATAATTTTATAATCATTTTCATAAAATATCATAAAACCGCAAGGTTATACTCAGCACATTTTGTCTAATTGTTGTTAATACAACTATTATTAAATCGTTATTTAACTCTTATTTTCTTTGTAAGATGAATTGTGTATTCTATAATTAATAGTGTTTAAGTTTGTCATCGACTTGTATGAAAAGTAAAATTCATAATATAAATTATACAATAGGAAATGTAATTATCTTGTTTATCTTAGAAAGAGCTGGAATAATTTAGCAGTGAAAGGTATAATGATTTATTTTACCACTGAAAACTTTTTAAATCGTAATTTTATTACTTTTACCTAAAAAATTATATTTGTTTGTTCTTATTAATTGAAATTACGTAAGATTTTGATCGGAGATATAAAAACGAGATTATACTCATCAGCCGATCGGTTGATCTTGGATCTACTCCTGTCTTTACCAAGAGTTTTTTTTTTTACTTTATAATAATACAAAGCTAAAAGTAATTATAGTAATTGTTTATTTTGGCCGCAGAAGTTACAAAAATCGAATAAAAAACTTACACGAATAAAATTAATATTCTTACATAAAAAAATACAATAAACGTATTTTCTTATATCACATTTTAAAATATTTTAAGAGTGTAATCGATTCGTGAGCTAAAATTATAATACATCATAATCTAAATAATTGTGAGATAGGCAACATAGACCCTAAACTAAATATTAAAATAAGGTGACTAATTTAGACTACATGCTTTTCTCTACTAAATACTTTTTCGAGAGAGATGTTGATTTCATCAAATTCAACAAATCTTCCTCTTCAACAGTTCCTTTTCACTCCTATCCTTAATGTTACACAGTAGTTTATTATATTCTTATATTATTTTACTTGTTTCACAATTTATATTGACTGCTAATCTACGAATCAGATGAACTAACTAATTTTATATATATATAATATACGTAATTTTATTGTTCTAAACACATTCAATGTTTTGGTTCACTTCTTTAATACTCAACATTTTTCTCTAATAAACAAATATCTATTTATTACATCGTCCTTCCTATACTGGAAGGACGATGCAAAAAATACTGTATTTTTTAGTCGATTACGTCCTTTACTAAATTGCACCTTCATGAAAATAAACTAAAAGAGTGATATATGAGCCCCAGAGTGGCTTTTCATTAACTTCAGTACAACACAAAAAATGAAAAACTTATCAACCAAAATTATAAGAAAGCGCTCAAGAACCGTTTATAAAAAAAATAAAATCCAAAACTAAAATTATAATTAACAATTTAACGTGTCATTTTCCATAGGCAGCCGTTAATATTGTCAGCTAACTTTTTTTTAGAAAATGAAAACAACACGTAAACAAATCATGATTTGTTTATAAAATGCATTTATGTTAATAAATGTAATTAATTAACAACACTTATTGAGAAGAATGGAAAAAAGACACTATTTCATCCTGGTGAAAATGATATTTGGACAGCTTAAAGGTTAAACGGTTGTCATTCTGTGTACAAGATCGACAAACTCGGTTTATTGAACAAGTTACAACATAACACCACCTATCGCTAGGTTCTGTCTTTTCACCACCACTTATACTTCGGTTCCAATTTAAACAGTATTCCCTCTTACAAACAATGTAACTCGGATAAACGTACACGGTTACTGTAAGAAAACGTGTTGCAACTACCTACGGGTGTCGGCCTCCGCGGCACGAGTGGTAGCGTCTTGATCTTTCATCCGGAGGTCCCGGGTTAGAACACCGATAAGGCATGACATTTTCACACGCTGTAAAATTGCCATTTCATCTCATCCTCTGAAGGAATACCTAACGGTGGTACCAGAGGCTAAAAAAAAAAAAAACTACCTACGGGTGCCAACTAAATAAAGCTATATAAAGTCACCAAGACGATTCCACATTGTTATTCGATTTTGTTGATTAATCAAATTTTTATCAGGTATGAATAAAAATACAGAAACGCAAGAACGTTTACAGACTATGTTGAAAAGATCCTCCTGAATAAATCAATATAATCACGTCTTACTTCGAATACTCTTCGATATCCTCTTGGGCTCTTACATGTATTTAAATTTTGTTAACGTTAAAAACCACAATCTGTTTTTTTCTGTAAGCTTAAAAAAATTAACGGTAGAAGAATTCTTATTTAAAAATTAACATTATTCTATTTATAAAGAAATAGAGATAAGAAGGATAATTATAAAATTTAACTTTCAGTTAAAAAAAAATCGAATATAAAGTTTTTGAGCTAAACTGTTATCTGTTTTGGTTACTAACAAGATTTATATACCTCGTAAGTTGTATGTGATACGCGAACATAGTGAAAGTGTTTGTTTTGAAAGGGAAACTATTCCTATTCTCTGTATATTTAATATGTATTAATTCAATAATTAGTTGGAGAAAGGAGCAGAAAAGCAGAACGCAGCAAGTCGTGTGCAACAATTATTTGTCTTTAGTAAAGAAAAAAATTCCGTTTACGGTATACAATAAAGTTTCAGCTTGTAAATATTGTACTTATATGTGACCAGTAACGCAGCAGCAAAAATAAATTATTACGTTTTGTAATTACTTACTGATATACTTCTATGAAAAAATTGATATTTCTCGGTTCAGGGCATTTTAATTTTGGAGCTGTCCTGTAAACAGAGAAGGGTAGATAATTTTTAGAAAAATTAACGCTCATATTTTTCATACTTATATAAATTAACAAATCAAACTAGTAATACGAAATTAGTGGTCGAGGCAAAAAAAATATTTTTTTTGTGAAGTTCGTGTAAACTAACACAAATTTCACCGGAATACGCAAACAAGGGACAGATACGAATATTTATTTTGCAGCGTAGGGCTTTGAAGTACAACCTGAATAAAACTGTACTTATTTGATGCTATCATTGTGTATAATGCCCGTATTAAATACCATTAGCTAGCGTGACAAATTATTTTTTCAAACACGAAAAAATGATTAGGTGGAGTTTGAGCTCCAAACGCGACTTTGTTTACACACAAATAAATAGTTTTTTTTTTTTTTAGGTCGTACGTGGGAATATTGAATGGAAATTTAACGTATGAAAAGACTCAAATCTGATCGGAACGCAAACCCAATGAAATACTGAGACTTTTACCAATCTGCTACGGAAATAAATATTTATTTTAAAAATCAATACGACAACAAATTTACGCGTAATTAAGTTTATAGATTATAGATGAATTTATAGTGCCGATCAGTGTTTATATATGATATTGTTTATCCAGTAAATCTTTCAAAAATTAATCTCCAGTAGAATATGATTCCCCAAGTTCCAAAGAAAAATGCAAAAAAATAAATTCCCAAAAAAGAATATTCCAAACTGTAACTCAAGGTAAAATTAAAGCTAGAATTCATAAAACAGCAAATAAAACAATCTCGTCAGTAATCATAGCAGTATTAGGCGTAGTTCTGCAACAACCGCTATTTCGTATTTTTGTAAATTTCAAGAAACTGGAGTTCAAAGTTCGTTCAAAGAATTATTAATGATCATATGACTAAATGAATATTTTTATATTTTACGCCCTTGTACGCCAAATGTATAAAAAATGATAATTTTTGGTATACGTACTTGCGGCCCAGGATTGTTAAGAGTACTTTATGTGTTCATACAGAATCGCTGTTCTTTACAAGTTTTGCATTGGATTACACAACATATCCGCGTCTTTCCATTCCATTCTATCCATATTTTATGAATTATCTACCTGCACAGATATTCTCGATAAAAATAAGGAATCCAAAGTATTCAAATTCTTTTGTTCCCATTAACTTCTTTCCTGTATCTTACCATCCCGACCTGAACATTTATTCCCATATATTCTGTTTTCTTCCGATTAACTTTGTTTTGATTAACTTCAATTACCTTTTATGTCACTCTAAATACCTTTTTAGAGTTAGTCCAAATATATGATACCGTTTACTTATAGCCTACGAAACTCATTAAACTTTTCCTTCTATATTCCTTACCTAGACATCTACAAAAATTAAGGCATAAGCTCTTAGAACCTAATAAAGGCTCAAAGAGAAACCCCTGTTGTAAGGTAGCTTTTAAAGAAAGACTTTTTTTGCGCATCTTCTCATCTACTTGTTAGTTTCTTACGTAAACTTTAGAATCAGTACTTACAAGTTAAGTTACCTTTCTTCTTAAGTAGCACCTTCAAATAATCTCCTCCGGCAGGATTTTTGGTTGTAAACTTTACTTCAGGAAAAAGCTGAAGCTTATGTCAAATATTTTAATCGAAAATTTAAAAATAAACAAAGCTTCAGCTAAAAATTACGAAAACTGGAAAAATTACGGTTTCTTATACGTACAATTTCACAGTTCTCAATCATGCTTACCTCTAATCCTACTCCATAAAATCTTTCAATTCTTAGAAAAACTTGTGAACTGAAAAAAGTTGTTTTTATCTTCATAAGATTAATCTTTTTCGTAATGTTGATTTGCTAAGGAGTATAAAACTAATAATTCCATCAAAATTTATTTCCATACTATATTAAGTACCACCATTTTATGTAAAAATGTATCAGCCCTATCACTTTTTTTAGCTCACCGTACTGTTTATACGTTTACAATCTGCTTTTGCAAAATAGCTTGGAAATACTAGAAAAAGCAGCAACGTCTAGATTTATTAAATGGGCGACCAATACATTTTTTTCCTCAGAATAGCCAGGAGTATAAGTACAGCATATATAATTAAACATCACAGTACTACTCTCTACATATATATATATGAGAGAGAGAGAGAGAGATTATAATTATATGAGAGAGAGATTCATAATTAAAGTAAACGTTTCATATCTGTGGAATTCTGCTCGTACATGTACTCTACAATAAAAAGAAATAATATTGCGTATGCTTTTAATATAATGTACTCTTATTCGTCCCAATCTTTAACAGTGTTGTACATTTTAGGGTAAATTTTCATGAGAGAGAGAGAGGGAGAGAGAGAGAAGTTAACATGACGAAATAATAAGAAATAAACATAATAAAAAAAATAACTGAATTAGTAAAATAAAATAAAACTTCATCGCATTTTACGCAATCCTATTTTTTAAATTAGTTTTTTTCACTTACGAGTATATTACCTATGAGATCAAATGCGTACGATATTAATTAACACAAACATTTAAGGGTCTAAAATTTATTAAATCAGAAAAACAGGATCGTTTTGCTTATTGAAAAGATATTAAATTACTAAAAATTAACTCTTCGGTATACACGTAACAATTTAACTGAAATATAAATTATGTAAATTATTTAATACAGCCGTACTGACATAACTGGTTGCTATTTAGCTTTATTTCAAATTAACAGTCTCACTTTAACTACTAGAAAATTATTTAACGACAGGAAGTTAGTGGAGATGTGTGAATTACTCACGGTATAATCTTTTATATGATGTGTGAAGATTGAAAAAGTAATAAAACAGAAAAAAATTACGTCAGAAAGAATGAAAGAAAACAAAAGTAAGATACGCTTGTAAACGTTACGGGGCATTATATTTAACGCAGAACAATAGAGTCGAAGATTTTGTAAATTAGAAGAAAGTTATTTAACCGAAGACTAGTACGGTGAAATATAGTTCTTCCGTATGATGAACAAAGCTCCTGGTGAACCAGGAAAGCACATAATATATTTAGTTTATATTATTTGGTATTAAAGTAAACGTTTCATATCTGTGGAATTCTGCTCGTACATGAACTCTACAATAAAATGAAATAATATTGCATTTGCTTTTAATATAATGTACTCTTATTCGTCCCAGTCTTTAACAGTGTTGTACATTTTAGGGTAAATTTTCAAATTTTACTAATGTAAAATTAAAATTTATCTTTCTCTGTCTTTTCTATGTAATTTGCAGGCTGAGAGATTTTATTTTTTTATGTTACCTGATGCAATAAAGATAACAGGGGTGAACTTCAAGTGTCTTGATGGCTTACCTATTACGTTTCATAAAAAGATGCCTCCATTATTTTTTCTTTATTTGCTCAGTTAAGTCTGGTGTTTTTTCCTTATTAAGCCTATTCCTAACATTTTTAATCTTATTCCTTACGACTTTTGAACCGTTCTTTGTTCTGTTTCTAATTCCGAAGCCTCGATAAAATAAATCTTTTATTCTGATCGGCACGTAATAATGTATTATTATGTACCGATTACGGTACATAAATTATAACGTAAACTATTATTGTAATTTACGTCAACGACCGATCACGTAAATTATAAAAGTCAATTTTAAACATAAAAATAAACTATAATTGAAGAATAGTTCTGATTAAAATCCAAGTCCATTCAAGTACATGAAATAATGTTGAAGGTAAAAATAAAAGTTACTACAAAATAATTCACAAATCAGAAGGAACGATGAAAATTATTTTGAGGACACATTTTTCTTTTTTTTTCTTTAGCACACACATTCTTTTTTTTTTAATTAGCACAAAAAACATTTCTTCGACAAATAACAGTGTCTCCGTAAAATAAAATCTTTTAATTGCATTTTAATTAAATTGATAGGAAGATATTTCAAAAGATTAGGCAATTTATTAAAACTGGTAACGGAAGCATACAGGCCGAATTATTGCTCGTTAGACGAATTATTGTGTCGAGTTATATGAAAGCAGTTTGTTTCGTTGTCTTCTTTGGAAAGATGGATATTGTTATTTTTTTAGAAAAAGGGACCATTCTGTTTAGCAAAGATTCCATATTCATAAACACAATAATCGGGTACTGGATAAGTCTCTTCAAAGAGAGATTTTTTTACCACTACAAGACCGTAAATACACACACGCGCGTGTATTTATGCGCGCGCGCGCGCACACACACACACACACACACACACAGAGAGAGAGAGAGAGAGAGAGAGAGAGAGAGAGAGAGAGAGAGAGAGAGAGAGAGAGAGAGAGAGAGTGAGAGAGTGAGAGAGAGTGAGAGAGAGTGAATCACGAAGTTTTCCCGGGACTCTTAACCTATTCTACTCGTGAAAATAATTGTAAAAGTTAATATTAACATATGTCCTAAAATGCTTCATTTGCGAGTTACGGCTAGTAAAAGATTTCGCTCGCACTTCAACTACCCCGGTGAATTGAGTATATGCACTTCGGTTTATTGTAGTGTTTCTAAATAAAATTCCAGTTTTTGTAACTCTTTGTTTTACTCAACTTATCTTTCACAATTTTGTTCAAAATTAGTTTTTTTACAAGTTTTATTTAAATCTGTGCGTTTATTACCCATTTAACAAAGTTATTTTACGTCAAATATAACAAAACAGAGTTTTTTATCCCAATTTATTGCGTTCCACTCCAGATTTCTTAAAAGGTAGTGCAGATAGTATTTTCAGACCTAGTTTATTCAATTTTTCAGGTAAAACATCATAATAAATCACTAATTTTGCCCTTAATTACCGTTCTAAAAATCTCAGTACGATTTTATTTCACCGAGGTAGCTGAAATCCGAGTGAAGTCTTTCACTAGCCGTAAATCTCAAATGAAGCATTTTAGGACATGCATTTATATATGTATATATGAAGAACTTTTACTATTATTTTCACGGTTAGAATAGGTTATGATAGTCCGGGAAGAACTTCCCGGACTATCATAACCTATTGTATGTATATATACATACTCTGACCACATATATATATATAGTCAGAGTATAAATAAAACAGTTCCTACATTATAAAAAAGAAATTATTTAATGAAAAAATAACTGACAAAATCGGAACATAAACTCTAGTTATAACTCTGCAATATTTCAGTTCGATTTTTGTTCACCTTATTGTACTACTGCCTTGCTGAAGATGATCTATGGCAGTCGCTATGCAATGGACCTCTTTAGTTTTATTTACCTTTTCTTCAAGGCATTTGATAGCGTTCCTTTAAATCTTTCACCTAAAGCTTGAAATTAGTGAAGTCGTTTTCATTCTACTTGTAGGGATGGTGCTGGCCTGAAAAAATACAACAGTAAAAGAGTATGACTTCTGTGACTTAGGATGTTCCTCAGTCCGTTTTGGGCCCGCCTTATTCTATATTTTATTAATAATGTGTTTATATCGTGCAAATGTTGTTTTATCTTGTGATTGAAGCTATTCACAAAAATATTACGAATTTTTGACGGGGATTTCTGGATATAATCGAAAAAAAACTAATTTTGGTGTAGTCTTGCTTATTTATCGGTCTAACATTAAATATAATAAGTGGAAAGGCTTTGATTGTTGTTTACAGTAGACCACCATCCAGCGTCGATTCAGTTCCATTATTTCAGTAGTCCCGCATTACTCAAATTGGTGCATTCAAGGCTGGCATGTGTATATTTTTCTTGCGGTCCAATATCGAACTGTAACTTTCAATGGGTTATTTGTTGTGACAACGTAATTTTTAGAGTGTGGAATAATCTGCCAACTGATCTGATCATGTTTAGACCCGCGGATTGTTTAATGAAATGTAAGTTTAATATTATTTTTAAATATAACGTTTTTTTGTGTATGTTTAATATAAAAAGCGATAACCTGTGTTTTTTTTTTTACTTTATTTTTCATTTTCTACAATCAATGTTTTCAAAAGGACCTTAGTTAACCATCTTTTGATGAATTAAAGCCTAGGTTTTCTCTCAGCGTTTGCTACGTTATTTTAAGTTCTTCTCTAGTTTTTTATTTTTATTTTCTTTTTCTTTAAAGTGTTCTACTGCATTATTGTTTCTTGTTTTGTAATTATAATTTTTTGAATTATGATGTATTTAAATAAGATACTTTATTATGTTACCATCGGTTTTTGAATAATTATTTGATAATAAAGATAATCACCTTTTCTCTCTCTCTCTCTCTTAATTATATTTTTGACTTACTAATATTCGAAAAAGGAAAACAGAAGCTTTATTAATAAAAATTTTACACGCTCTTGATTATTAACCGTTAACCGTTAACTGTAGAGTTACAGGTTTATTACGTAATCTTTTTTTTTCTACTATTACGACTCTGACTCTGACTCTGCAAATTTATATGACGAGGAAGAATAATGAATGAAAGGCGTGAACTGCCAGATCCTTGCCAAGAATCGAACCCAAGGCCAGCTGATCTAGAAGCCTCATAGTAATCACACACCGATACGCCGACTCGCTCAAAAAATGCTACACCAAACACTAAAACAAAGATTTTACTCCTAGCAATCTTTAAATTTTTATAGTTTTTTTATCGAGTTTATATTTTTACCGATTTTTTTATTCCTGTTAGGTGGAAAGAAAAATGACCATTGGACATTTTTGGCATGCCACATCGAAGGTAGTGTAGTATCACCTTGGCCTAAAATTACGTTCTACCTAAAGTTTCGTTAGAGCTGAGTAGCAGTGATGAAATTCAAACCAAATTTCGAGCTGATAAAATTATATATATATATATATATATATATATATATAATGTGTGTGTGTGTGTGTGTGTGTGTGTGTGTGTGAAGTCATTTAGGCGTATACATAGGTAAGTCAGATATTTCCTACCCACAAATACACGTTTAGAACTTTCGGAACGTTTATAAACAAAATAGATTTTACAAAATGTATTATCTGCACGCATGAAACTACTTTCAAAATCAGCAGTCTTATAATACCGTAACAATACGGCCATAGCAGTCTTTAATGGAGCTACTCAAATTAATAACAGGAATTAAATGACTATAAAATATCAGTTAAATGTTGGATAAGTAGTTAGCATACGGTTTCCATACTTTTTCGATTAATGTTAACTTGAGAATCATACATGTTACATGAAAAAAGAAAGACGCTGCGTCGCTAACGCTACGATTATAAGATCCGGTGCTGCTATCTTGACGCCAACTTAGCGAATCTTCAAAACACATTTACATTTGTTTTACAAAATAAGAAGAGATGATGAAATAAATTGCACAGTTTTACGATTAAAAGATGGCTAATTCTCACCTTTGTTAGGTTTTTAATAACTGTATTCTAAATCTAGCTTATTTAAGAAATCCTCTAAATTAGATATAGATTTTGTGAAACTTTCTTTAAATTACTTAATTACGACAGAACGTTTATTTACTACTAATTTTTTCCAACCATTAATTTAAGAATTTTCGAACTATTGCGGTTAACTCGGTAAATGTCATAACATCTCATCGCGTAAATAAAAAAAATAAAAAATAAAAATAGAATTATTCTTAACAAAGAACGTTCATAAAACAGTTAATGAAAATGATGCATTTAGTCTTCACAAAGACGTACCAGTTCCATTAACGTAACCGAAATGAATTTTTTAGTATATTTGAAGTATTTTGTATGAAGTGTTTAATGTATATGAAAATGTTTGCAATATGAAGATCTATTTGAGGAGTTCCAGAAGCATAGACAAATGACCATTCAATCATATGATCGATCGAACTTATTACCTTCCTTCTGACATTGCAGGGTATAACTAGGATAATTTTAAATGAGGATTCTTTTTCATAAAATTAGTAATTTTGTTAACATGAAATCATTTTATTTTATTATAATTAATTTTAGATAAAAATAAAAATCACCTTCCTCGCATATGTTCAATAGTACTTATACATGGTCACAAAAAATTTTTTCTAAATAATTTTTTACAAGATAAAAAAATATGTACATGTATTCCTGATATGTACGTTGAAATCTGTTCAACTAGTGAACAATAAGCAACCCCCTAGCCTCATGAGATAAGGATGATAGTATGACATGTAAATGAGGTATAGTCTTGTAAAACTAAGGCCAACCATTCTTGATGTGTATGGTCAATTGAACCCCAACCACCAAAGTACACCTCTATCCAATGTCTAGTATTCAAATCCGTATAAAATGTATTAAATATTACTAGGATTTGAACCTCAGAATCCTGAGGCTGTTAAGTGATTTGTGATGATGAGTTTACCAGCCCAGCCTGGTGGGTAATGTATATATATGCTTTTATTTTTTGTTACTTTTAATTACAAAGATAAAAATAATATTTTATCACATATTAACAAAACAAAATACTTGTACAAAACACCAAAATTCAAACTGCACATCACAGAAATTACACATTCACAGAAACTAAGAAGACATTTAAGTAACTACTTATAACTTAACAGAACCAGATTTTGTAGATGTACCCTAAAAAAAAAAATAAATAAATAAATGAGACTTAATGAGATTACAAAATATCACCCAAAAAATCACAGAGATTATTCAGACATAAGTTATCACAAACTACCTACAACAATTATTAGATCATCAATTTACAGATGAGGTTCTCTAAATTGAATTAAATTAAAGTTCACAATGAAATAAAATATCTCTATTGTAAAAAAAAAATCTACTGTGAAATTTATTTTTTAATCACAATTGACAATTATTTTAATAAAAAAGAATATTTTTTAGTTTATTTATTTACTTCAAATGATCATTTTTACTTCCTTGCACGAAGTAAAGGAAGTACTGTGATCGCGAAAAATTTCGGTTTTCAGATTTCAACAGAAATATCTGTTTTGACCATTCGTGAATCCTTATTCACTAGTTTCGGTGTGACGTCTGTACTTATGTATTTACGTACGTAAATGCTATAATTAAAAACGATTAGCCATAGAATGTTGAAATTTTGGATTTAGGACTGTTGTAACATTTAGTTGTGCACCTCCCCTTTTGATTGCAATCAACTGAACCAAAAGTGTCCAAAAAACCCCAAAATCCAAAGAATTTGGATTTTTGACTTTTTCTTAACTTCAGTATTAAGCTCTCATTGAGAGCTTTTCAACAATGTATCATAAGTGGTTCTTATTTTCATTGGTTCCAGAGTTAACAAAATTTTAATTAATGAAATATTTGATCTTACAAGGGGAAGGCACATCGGTTCGAATCCGATTTCATATACATATATTTTTTTTAACCTTTTTTTTTATTTTAAATATATTGATTTATTAATAATTACTAACCTCTGATTGTAAAAAAATGTTATAACAAATAATATGCAATAATAACAATAAAAAAAAAAAATACGAAAAAAAATCATAAATAAAACTAATTTTAAAATGTACTTTTAATTTTAATTAAATAACCAATTTTAATTTTAACACGTTTTACAGAGGTTAATAATTATTAATAAATCAATATATTTAAATTAAAAAAAAAAGTTAAGAAACATATGTATATGAAGTTGGATTCAAACCGATGTGTCCATGGTTATGGATCCAACATGTTCTCACTTACACCACATAACTACTTGAGCAGCGTGAAACAAAATTAAATATTAACTAATATAAAATGCTGATATGAACACCCAAAAAAAATGTGTTTAATGTGGTGTCCACCATAATGCAATTGTGTAAATGTCCACTTTATTAAAGAACTGGACGATCATATCTCACTTTCAAATGAAATAAATTTAAGTGAAGTGCAGCAAAAATGTGTATATGTAATTTAATAGGCATACAAGGAAGTCATGAAGTGTCCACGTTAGATTCTTTTATATTGAGTTATGGACCTTATAGAATGTGAAAAATTTCAAACCCAATCTGAATTTGAATCCTGAACTTTCCTGATGAAAGACAGAGAACACTACCATTCTGTCATAGAGGTTGGGAGAGTATGTTCAAATTTTTTATTAACTTTCATACGCGTAAGTTTTTTTTTACATTTATTACCTGATTTTTCTAAATAAAATTAATCAAAGTAAATTACTTCGTTTTTTATTAGATATTTATTTTACATTTTATAGGTTAGCAATAACAACACCTCAATAATTTGAAAGGAATCGATCGATACTGGTAATTCAGATTTTTTGTTTCCCCTTCAATTTTGATGAACAATATTTCTACACTTGTTTTATTAACATATGTGAGAACAATTCCAATCTCTGATAAACAGACAAATTGTTAAGAGCACGTAACACATTACTGAATGAAAATGGTTAATTGAAAATCATTAAAAATACAATTATTTAATACGCAAACGAGAATGGAAAAATAATCAGAAGTTTGAAACAACCTTATATTCCTTTAAAAAATAAAAATGAAATATTAATTTTTTTTTAATTTTCCACAAGTAAATTACAACTTTTCAACTGTATCAAAATTAAAGTTGTAAAACAAAATTTATTCTAATTTTGAATTTTAATTAATTACTATTATTAAAAAAATTACAAGTACATCTAACTATAACTCATAATGAAATTAAAATATTTTTTCAAATAAGTTCTAGGCTGTTTATTATTATTTCTTCTTTGTAGATCTACTAAACATATAAGTAGATCCCAGTTTTAAAACATGAACATAAAAGAATGGTGACAAACCCTTCAGTGACCATTCTTTTATGTTCACTATTGTTTAAATAAGAATTAAACATTTTAGCTTTTAAATAAAATATTATTAAAATAGTTTAGTAAATGAAGGCCATTTATTTATCAAAAAAAGAATAAAATAACATTCAGAAACATTATTTCTGTACAGACTCATCTCAACGTTAGCCAACACTGCAAAAAGAGAGAAGGTTTTACTTTGTATAAATAAACTCACATTACCATTACTTTGATAAATCTGTAAATTATTATCAAATCAATACACTTAAACATCATTTTATTACTTAAAAAGCAATAATACAAAGCAGCTTAAATAAGGTGTTACAAAAACAAAAATACCTCCAAAATTCATTATGAAAGACATATGTATAACTTTACTCACAAATTACATAATATTGCTGTCAAGTAAAATGTGTAAATTCAGACAAGGTTTGAACTGGTAAAAAGACGGAATGTTTATTGAGAAGGTAACAAAATGGGAAACTCTTCTTATCCTTCCATGAAATGTTTATAAGAAAAAGTCCTGAATAAGGTAAAGATAGAAAGTTTCTATCTTTACCTTTCTTTAATATTTCTGTAAGTCTATGAAGACTTACTGAAAGAAAATTTACTGAATACTGAAACAGGATAATGAGAAACTCCAAATTTTCTAGCTGAAGGTGTAGCAAATAATTAATCTTACTAAATTCCTTTAAGGCTATCTTCATTGTCTGCACACAGAGTATCAGAAGCATTATACTCTACATCTATTTCATAAAAATATTGGCAAATATTTTTCAACAGCTGTCTGTCTGCTGTGTTTTTTAATTATTTTGTAGCAACAAAGCAGATGCCAATTTAAAAACAAAAACAGTGTAACCAAACATTTAAAGTAGAACATACAGCAAGCAATTTAATAAGCAATATTTCTCATCTTAATTAGTTAAATATATACAAATTATCCTGTGAAAACTATCAGAATGTACCAGAAATGATTGCTTTATGATCTGTTTATATCACCTGCTCATGTTTAGACAAAATCATTATACCTAAACATTATGTGCAGGGTAAAAGTAGTATTCAGCATTTAATTTGACTCTATACTTTCATATTTAGTGGCAAAACGAGAACAAAATCTCTTCTCTAATTCTTCTTGAATTTCCACACTGGTTTTACATTTTGTTTCTGGTACTAGTGTTAAAACAAACAAGACACCAAGGAAATTAATAAAACATAGTATTCCATATACAAAATGATATCCCAGAATATTAACAAGAATCGGATAAAGTTTTGTCACAAGAAAAGTTAAAAGCCAAGCAAAACACACAATGAATGAGTATGCCCAAAGCTTAACTTCATTTGGAAGAATCTCTGCTGCCATTAACCATGGAATAGACCCATAACCAATTCGAAATGCTGCAATGAAAAAGCACAAAGCTATCACAGGTATACTGGTCATCAAATCCATTTTAATTCCTGTAAAAGTAGAAAGTGTTTTAGTCATCACAAAATTTTTCTGTCATAGATTATAAAAAACAATAAGAAAAAACGCATCACATATACTACACAATGAAATTCTTCTTGAATTTTTGCACTTGTGCTTTGCTTTAATCAAATAATGTTTAAATTTACTAAATTGAAGAAAAAAACTTTATAATACAGCTTAATTTCTCCAGCATAGTAAAACTTATAATTTAATCCTTCTATGACCATACATGGAATAATTTATTCTGGAGACAGAACCTAACTTCATTATTATTATTATTATTTTTTTTTAATAGCCGTATGGTGGTGCTTTTTTAACATTATTGTATGATAATGTTGAACCCTCTACTTTCTTAATCTTAGCTCTCATCTTCAAGGTTAACCAAATAGAGGGGTTCCTCTAAAACTACAATAATAGGCTCTTAAATGGTTTTCACATACGACATGTTCACAGACATGACCAGAGGAAGTATCACCTCATATTAGACTGCTTTTCTTTACACTTTTGTAATCAATCCATCCAAATGAAACTTCCTAATCTGATATTTTTTTTACATAACATTTCGACCTGGTGAGCTAAACTGGTAGATTTATTTCACATTTTATTATTTTTATGTTTAAAAATACTATTACTTCATATTGCCCATGATAGTATCTAATTCACCTGCTACCCAAAATTCTATTCCGTTAGAATGAGAATAGAATATTTTTCAAAGTGTAGTAATCTGTCACCTTTTGGTTTTCTTTCCTTTTATTTTAGCTGCTGGGAACCACAATGTAAACGATGAAGCTGAGTCCTTCTTTATTTAGAATGTTTCGATTGGGGAATTAAGCTGACAACAGCAAGCTCATGTTAACTTGCTCTTTTGCAGTCTGGTCTTGTTTCCTGTGTAGCCACTATCTAATTGGCTAGGAGGAAACTTGAAAAAACTAGAGATCCCAGGATTAACAAAGTTTTTCAGATCTTGTAGATGTCTTGGAGTTCATAGTTTATCTGGGCTTGGAGAGGGCTAATCTTATTGTTTAAGATTCCAATTAGAAAACTAAAGATCTTTCAAATCAACGTTCATTACAAAAGGGTGGTTTTGGCTGCCCTATTATTCTTCATTCTCAAAGAAGATCTTACTATAATACAAATATCCTGAATTAAGCAATGAATTTGTCACAAGTATCAGTTATGCAAAAGCAAAACAATTAATTGGTGCTAATTCAAAGCACTTCTACCAATAATATTAGGTCTTACTGTAAAGCATAAGTTACAAGTTTGCGTTTGAGTAATTTTGCTCCAGAGATATTAATCCTGTTACCAAAAACTTAAAGAAAAATTACAGATGAGATTTTTTTTACTTTTTCTACCACCTTTTTTACTCATAGACTCATTCCCTGCTACTAAGCTGGATAAATGTGTCTTTTCTTCCTGGAATAGAGGCAGATATTTGTTGGCTGCAATGCCCATGCCCATAAATAAGGAACTAAGGGTTCAATGATATCAACTTAACAGTGAATCATTCCACGATTCCTGGTTGCTAATAACAAAATATAAGTTAACTTTATGTCATATATTAAATAAATTTTAAAATTAAAGTAAATTTAAGCATGATATTATCCTGTTAATTGTCATGTTTTTTTTTTTTTATCAGAGTACATTGATATGATTATCAACATATATTAATCATTATCATACTCTTATCAAGCTATTTTTTGACAAAATAAACTTTTACCTCTATTTTTAAGTGTAAAATTTTGGGTAAATAAAGCTCCTTTAGTTTTTTAAGTAAATTTTATCGTGTAATTATTTTCAACTTCTTCAACCATCAGAAAATTCTTGTCAAGTTCACTAGTAGCACACTGTGAGCATTAGTAGTTTTTTCAAGGATATACATGCAGCCTAAATTTTGTTACAAGGCTTTAAGCTCAGTTACATTAGTTGAAAAATTGTATGATTTATCAATAAATATTATAGTTTTTATTAACAATTATTACTTTATCAATAATTATTTTTTTTTAGCTGAAGAAGTAGACTCTGAAAACCTCAAAACAGTTTTCAGTGAACTTACTTTTCCTGATTCAGTGGTTATTGCAATGTGATGAGGGTCCTTGGCACTAAGGTCCATGACCTGGCTCTGCCCTGATACTCAGGTAAACTGGTATTTGTGGTCAAATTGTTCAGCTGTCCTAACAACAATATTTAAATCGCAAGGTACGATATATTATTTTAGTTTAACAAATTTAGTTTCAAATAGGACATGATACATTTATTATGCATATTTTTTGAGACGGCATAACTTTTGACTACATTCTGGAGATTTGGCAGACTTTATAGAATATATCATCTGTAGAAAAGTTTAATTGACTATTGTAACTTAAGGCCTTTAGACCAATGAATCTTTTATATTACTTTTTTGTTTTTTTTTTGTTTTGGAAAACATTTGAAGACTTATGGAATATTATATTAATGTAATAGGATACTATACTGTACCAGTAAGTTTGTCTTATAAATAAGCAGATCTAGTAAGGCAGCATATCACTAGTTTGTCAGCAAATTGAAGACTACTGAATAAAAAACAAATTGCCCTCAATAAGTTTCTGGATATGTAAGCTGTAATTGTTACTTTTTATCAAGTATTTTATTTCTTTTTATCCTTACTTGTAAACTTTATTACTTTTATATGAATACTCCTTTTTGTTTGCCAATTATAATCGCAATGGAGAAAAACAGGTTTAATTCTGGTCTGGCATGAAAGAACTTCCAGATTTGACTTACTCTTTTTATCCACAGTTAGGTGTGTTAGTGAGTGCTAGAATTCAAAATTATAAAATAGCTGATGCATCTATGCACCTAATTTATAAAATTTCTATTTTACCTAAACCTTTTTATTGTTATTCATTTGACTGCATCAAGGACTAGTTTTTAGGTGAGCCCAAATGAGTACAGTATGACTGGAGTAAATAAGATGATAAAGTTTGGGGAAAGATGTTAATTCATCAACCTTATAGACTCTTCTCAGCTTCATGACCTGACTGGATAAAAGTTTCAAAAGATATCAGTTTTCATTACCTATAAAAGATGAAAAATTACCTACTACAAATGTAGCCCCATAAAGATAATTCTGCTATTTAAAAGATGAATAAATATTTAATTTAGTAAAATTACAATAATAACCTATTTATTGATAAAAATAAATGTGTTATTATATATAATATTCATTTAAGTAAATATATTGTTGGATATAGACAATACTCGAGAAATTTTTGTATGTTGGTCTATATCAAGATATGTAATATACAGTTCATTATCAATTTCAAGAGTACATTTTGAACATGATTTAAATTGTACATTTTTGAGGTCTGATTTTTAGATGGAAGTGAAAATTGTTAACATAGTTTGAAAAGAATTAAATAACCTAGGTTAGCTGACCCACTGGGTTGGTCTAATGGTGAATGCATCTTCACAAATCAGCTGTTTTCGAAGTCGAGAGTTCCAACATTCAAATCCTAGTAAAGGCAGTTACTTTTATATGGGTCTGAATATAGATCGTGGATACCAGTGTTCTTTGGTGGTTGAATTTCAATTAACCACACAAGTCGACCTGAGACTGTATAAGACTTCACTTACATTTATACATATCATCCTTATTCATCCTCTGAAATAATACCTGATGGTGATTCTCAGAGGCTAAACAGGAAAAAACCTAGGTTAGCTATCTTGAGTGCCCCTAAAAAATAATATTAAAAAATTTTCCATTTAACAATAATATTTAAATCTTGATGTGTGAAGTATTGTTTCAGTTTTATTGCAAAAAAGGGAAAGATGGATTTAATATGCATATTTTTTGAGACAGCATATCTTTTGACTACATCCTGAAGATTTGGCAGATCTCAGAGAATATATTATCTGTAGATTTATTTCACTGTAACTTAGAGAAAATCACTGAATTTGATACCTAAGTCAGTGATATCTGACTTAGATATCACTCTAAAAAAAAGGAACTCAGATTCATCAGTCTACATCATGGTTCCCAGCAGCAAAAATATAAGGAAAGAAAACCAAATGATTACAAATCATTGCACTTTGAAAAATATTCTATTCTCATTCTAACAAGAACAAAATTTTGGGTAGCAGGTAAATTAGATACTATCATGGGCAATATGAAGAAATTTAAACAAAAATAATAAAATAGAAAAGAGATCTACCAGTTTAGCTCATCTTGTTGGGAATGTTACACAAAAAAGGAGTATCACATTAGTAAGTTTGATTTGAAATATGCCAGAAGTGCCTTGGGGCTAGGCTTTGCTCCCTTCTTCTCTAATAATAAAACATTTATTTTCCTTATTATAATCAGTTCACAAGGTAGTAGTTCCTAAAAAGATTATCCTATTCACAGTATAAAACCAACGGTTAAATATAACACTAAAAAGGACATTTATGCATATGAAGACTGGGGAGTTTACGGAATGTTTTTAAAAATTAATCATAACTGTAAATAATTTTCATCTAGAATTTTCTCTCATATCCTTTAATGCTGGTAAAAAAGAGTTACCACTAATTGATATGGTTTTTACTTTAGCAAAGGTAGTGAAGGTGTTATGTATTGTAAGAATCACAATTACTAAAGTGCCTGTGAAACACGACTAACCATAAATATGTTGAGACAAGATAAAATGCCCATGCTGCATGCAATGAATAAGTAGCATAGATATGTAATATATGCTAATCAAAACATAATGCAATGGGCATGTAACACAGAAAACTATTGTATATAAGTATCTTTTAAGTATTTGTTTGACATATCCTTTACAAAAAAAGTTAATCAATTTGAATACAACAATATATACAATTCATTTCTAAAATTTATAAAAAAAAAAACAGGATTTTCTGTACTTAAAGAAAATACAAACTTCAGAAAATGCAAGAACATGGCTGCAAGAAAATCAAACAATCGTGAATTTTTTTTTAACTTTCATATCATTTCAAGTATTTGTCATTAAGGTTCTAGTAATAACACTTTAAAAGGTTAATGAATTTTATTTCATAGAGTATTTTTCTGTACTACCATATAACACTACATCTTTAGTTTTAAACAACTCAGAAATAATTTTATTAATCTCAGTAAAAGTTCTGTTATGTGTTTCAGGAACACAGAATTCTACAAAAAATACACCTACAGCACAAATAAAAGAAAATAAAGCAAATGTGATCATGTTCCCTACAGAATCTACTAAAGGAGCAAATGATTTTGTTACAACAAATGTCAAAAGCCAGTTATAACAGACAATTAGAGAATTTGCCCAGCTTTTCACTTCATCAGGTGTTATTTCATCAATCAAAAACCAAGGGACTGGACCATAGCCAAAACAAAAAAATGCTAAATATACACTTAACATTAGTAGAGGTATCCAGTCTGAATAAGCGGATGAATAACCTGTAAAAAGAAAACAGAAAACAAAAAACCTAATTATTGTATGATTGTTAAAAAAAAGCAATCAAGGATAAAGAACAAACTCAGGATAGTAACAAAACATTTTGCTCATCACAATAACACAAATTAATACTGCAGCTATAATGCTTTACAACTTAATAGTAGTAGTTTTTATTTTTATTGTAAACTATTTTAAACATTTTCTAATAAGAATAACTTACCAAACAACCTTATTTCATAAATTACGTCATTATAAACACGCATTCACACTGCTACCAAATAAATTTAAAACTTTTTTATAAAATGGATATAAAGTTTTTCAGTAAAAGAGTTTAATTAACGTGTCTGACTTTCTTTGTAGTTGGTTTTTTATCTTGTACTGTAGAAAGTGTTTATAGGCTTATTTTGTAGTGTTCTTATATTATCTACGTTCTAAAAGAGATATTACATTATTAAAATTAAATTTATTCTACTAATCAGAAAAGAACTCCTTCCTATTTAACAAAATATTTTGATCTGATTTTCATAAGGTATATAGGAATTACATCATTCTACTATTAACCCACAGTTCTTTCTTTTGGATATCTTCTCTTTTAATAAATAAAAAAAATTTTTAAACTATTTATGATACACTTATTTCTCTATATCCATAAGTGGATTATCATCAGATTTGGTAAATCCTAAAATCTCTCCAGATTAATATGGGAAATGAAATATTGGGACTATTTGAACTGCATTTCAAAGCACACCTATCTTAAGGGAAACTGAAAAATTTTTAAAGAAACTAATGTCCAAGAAATTCTGGTCATCTTGCTACCCAAGACAACTTAAGAGCCAACATAACTTAACCATAGCCAACACAAAAAAATGCTAAATATACACTTAACATTAGTAGAGGTATCCAGTCTGAATAAGCGGATGAATACCTCTACTAATCTCTAAAATTTTCTCATATCCTTTAATGCTGGTAAAAAAGAGTTACCAGTAATTGATATGGTTTTTACATCAGCAAAGGTAGTGAAGGTGTTATGTATTATAAGAATCACAATTACTAAAGTGCCTGTGAAACACAACCAACCATAAATATGTTGAGACAAGAAAAAATGCCCATGCTGCATGCAATGAATAAGTAGCATAGATATGTAATATATGCTAATCAAAACATAATGCAATGGGCATGTAACACAGAAAACTATTGTATATAAGTAGACAATCAGACTGCCTCTTTATAGCTGTCATACACTTGCTCATCACCCTTTAACTCCTCAATAAAAAAAATAAAACTGTGATAATCAGCCCATATTAAAAAAACATTCTGGTCCTGGAGCCAAAAGATAAAAGAACCAGATAGTATCACATAATTCCTGTATTGTATTTCTAAACATGCTAGAATCCCTCATATCTTTCAAACAAAACAAGCCCTATTAAAGCTTATGGTTTGTAAACGATATTTTGTTTGATTTTTTATTCTGGTAATTCCCATGTCCTAGCCTCCTAAATTAACAAATAATACAATATTTAAAACTTTTTTTCAAAACTTTCAGGAGCAAATGAAGTATATTCAAAGCATTTAAGATCAGGCTTCATTCCTTCTCAGCCCCAACTGAATTAATACAAAATGAAATTATGTATAATGTATAAAATATTTTTTTAAAGTACATTCTTCTTTCAAGAAAAGGTAAAAGACACATTTAATAAAAATTGTCATTTTTAGTTGCAAGGCCTCTTGCTCATCAGGCCTTCTAGCTCCCCTAAATTCTTAACTTAGCAAAAGTGTAAAAATTGCCATATTCTGATGTTCTTTTCCAAATACCTTTCTGATTCTGGGATCCAGCAAAAAAACTTATTAGAGTCATAGTCAATTATCCCTTTCTCTCTCTTCCTTAAGCTCTTTGATTTCTCTTCTCCCATCAAATAAACAAAAAACTAATATTTTATTGAAAAAGAAAAAAATTTCTATAATTAAAAAAAAATAACATTTGTAATTTTAAGTTCATTATATAAAATTTTGATGGACATGTAAATTTTCAAATTGCATAATAAATTATTTCCTTAATTTACTTACTTAAAAAAACCTTTAATCAGTTTTATGTGCTCATATTTAAAAAATTATCTGAAATTATTCTTGGAAATTAATTACAGCTAAGAGACAGGACTCAATACTGTGTGATACATGTTCTTACTGTACTAGAATGAGTTATTTTTAACTAATAGGATGAGTCAATTACAATCAGACTGCCTCTTTATAGCTGTCATACACTTGCTCATCACATCTTCATTCCATGTTAACAACCATGTACGGGAAGTCACTATGCTGTAGGGGAAGTCTTTTTTTATTATTGCATACACCATTGCACCAATTATTAGAGATTTTAGTAAGTAATAACCACTATCAGCATACTTAAGTGTGTCCTGTGTGACATCAAATTGAATAAGCTTTCCTAATTAAATTATTACAAGTTAAATAAAAAATATATTTAACTGAAAAAGGCAGGGATTTCATGGTATTCAGATGGTGTTGTAAAACATAGATAGAAACAGGTTGATGGGAAGAATTGTTTCAAAAAATATCTTTCTGTTTATTTCCTGGGTGATTTCTTGTTACTACATTAAATAATTACAAACATGAACTAATAATCTGATGTGATACCTTTATGATACCTGTGTTAAATATTACAGCAACTGATTGTTGTAATTATTAGTTTTATAAACAGTGATTGAAAATTAATTAGTGTTGAACAAATGGTACCATAGCAACAGCTAATTGTATTACACATCCATAAAGGGTGATAAAAAATGGTAAATCTCAAAATAGCAATATGAAAATACAGTGACAATAATTAGACGACAGCAATAATATTTTAAGAAATAAAAAAATATAAACAAATTAAATTTATGCACACTAATAGCATCTTTTATATTCAGTCTCATATTTTACCCACATTTCAATAGATGATTTCAAAATAATGAATAGATAATTTCAAGTTTCTAAAAAAAACTTTTCATGTTCATATTCAGTATCATAATTTTTATATATAAAAATTAGGTTAAATAAGTATTTTATAATAGGTTTTATAATCATCAAAATAAATAAAAAATCTGATATACATACCATAAGATTTTAAAATGAAATAAACTGTTAAAACTGCTAAACTTAATGACATTGCTATACCAGATAAGATCAATAAAGCTTTCCTTCCAAGCCTAAAATAAAAACAAAAAAGTAAATTTAGAATCAATCAGAACACATAAAGAGTGTTTAATAATGTAATTATACTATTAGCTTAAAAGATTCTTTATACATTATAAAAATATACATCATAGGAATCATAGGAATATGGCAGAACATAATGAAGTACAATTATTAGATTATTAAATTTAGAGCTAGTGCTAGCTGCTTCTGCTGCCAACAAATACTAGATGGTAAGATGCTAGCAAGCCCCATTAAAGTATGATTTCTTTTTGCAAGTGTTTAGATGTTACAGTAGAAACCAGACTAAAACTGAAATGACTACTTTAACACTATATAATAAGGAATATAAGGAATTATTATTAAAAGTCTATTTAAAATAAAATTAAGATATGTTTGTACCATATTATAGTATTTGTAAGCAATTATAAAAATGAAAATCTGAATTCTATTGCACAATACAATCTTTGGGTAAAAATTATCACAAGGAAATCAGAAACTATAACTGTAATACATAACTGAGCTATCCTATGGTATTTTTACCTTGCAAGATGTCAAGAAACTTAACTATAATTAGGCATAGTTTTTCTTTTTAATTTCTATTGGAAATTTTTTTTTTTAGGATATAAGATATGAGGGCAGCATGATTTAGGTACACATAACATAATTGACCACCCCTAGGTAAATAATAGTTTCAATTTTATTCAACATCTTCATCATTCATTTATAAACTAGGTTACAGGAATGTTTACATACCTGAAAACATACATGTTGATGGTTTTAGAAACCACCATGTGATCTTGCTGAATAATGTACAGTTAAATAATACAGTATTCAAAATTTCCATCCTATTATAAGAAAGTGATTAATAAAAAGAAGATCCATGATAAACAATTATTACCTTATTTAACAGAATAAGGAAAGCTAGCTTCTAAAAAATAAGAGAAGGGAATGTTGAAAAATTTGTGAAATAGTTAAATTGTACTTTGTAGAATAGCCTAAATATATCATGATGTGATGAATAATTCATCTTTTCCAAAAATTTATGGAATATTTTTTTAAAGTGCAGGAAAATACTTGTAATTTTGATAATAAATTAAGAAACAATTCACCCACCTATATTTCTGTTAACATTATAATATGATTATGCTTATTCTTGTCAATAAAAATTTGCTTAGTGAATTGGATCCTTTCACCAAAACATAATTATTTGTTAAAATTATTTTTTTCATTTCTTTTTTTGTATTAACCAAGTATAGAACTTTCACAAAGCAACTGTTTCATGAGAATATTGTTTTATAAAATTTAACTTAAAACAAACTTTAAACTATTAAAATTATAAATCAATGTAAAATTTTATGTCGGTGATGAAGAAAGAAATTAACGTAAATGAATATAGTTTTGAAAAAAAAAATTTTAACAAAAAATTATTCTAGTTTACATGTGAATATCTATTTTTTGGTATGTTAGTGAATAGAGATACCTCCCTGCTGAATTAAAGGGGATAAACTGTTATGAAATGGTTAACATAAAGAGTTTATGCATTGTTTCATAACAGAAAGGGTTCATTAATTTGTCACTTTTCTCTTTTTGCCCCAGTCTTTTTTGCGACTGAGATATCTAGAAAAGAAACCCGACTGGAACCAGAGTTGCTTTCACTGAAAATAATAATGTAGACGAAGTAGTCTATGAAGGTGTCCAGGTGAACAGAGTGAAGGTATCACCTTTAAGTCTGAATATCGCCTACATTTCAGTGAGCTCCTTGAACTGATATGAAACTGTTTACATGAAACTATTTATTATTTATATATGCAAGAATTTAGCTTAAACTTATATGCAGGTTACAGCTTTATTATTTATATCCAAATATTTACTTAGTATTTTTATCTTAATAATATTCAGATATTTTGCTTAGTGAAGAAGGCAATGAGAAACCAGTTTACTCCTCAATTTCCCTAGTAAACCTGATATGGGATGGTTTTTCTTCTTGAGAACTGGTATCATTTATGGGATTGGCTTGTGCCATTGCAATTCTGAACTTAATATATACATATAATGTGTAGAAGTTGTAATGTGCTGTATAGATAATATAGGATATGCATAGCACATACTCCATATAGGACTTGATATATTTACAAGTCCAACTCTTGTGAAGTAATTCACTAGGAAGTGACACTTCCTAGTTAAAATACTAACCTAAATACATGTCCAAGGTCAATTTGTCAAGTCTACAATTTGTTCATACATTAACTTAATCAAAATCACAGAAAATGTTAAAGAAAAGTGCTTATAATTAGTAAACAGCTTTGTAAAATAAACTGCCAGATATACTTATTAGATAGAAAATTAATATTATCTGACCACAGATTTTCTTTTTTAAGATGTTTATGCTTCTACTACAATTTTAAGTCAAAGGAAACACATAAATATATTTTCTAATGATAATATAGTTCAGTTAATTCTGAAAGATTTGGCAGGATAACTTACTAAAGAAACCAAATGCAATTTTTTTATGTTGATCATAGAATTGTTTTTTCTTTTATATAATTTTTTGGTCAGTCTTTTGTTTTTTATTTTAATTTTATTTTGTTATATTTATGTTTTCTTTTATGGTATTGATGGGGTAACTAAAAATTGTTTATAAAGTCTTATTTATTTTAAGATATTATAAAATACCTCCATCACTTCCAGATTTCATAATTGCTGTGAACAAATCATTAACTTTGAAATCTAAGTAAGTAAACAAGATTGGTTAAATTTCCAAACAGAACAAGATATAAATAAAAATGTTTATACATTTTATAAAATATACTACCTCTTTGACACCCAACAGCCATTTATAAGAAGAAAAAAAAAGGAACTGCATTACCAGTAAAAATAAAATTAATTTTTAATTAAGTCATTTATTTATTTTTTATTTTTTTATTATTTATTTATTATTTTTTAGTTAAGTTATTTGCTTGGTAACCTGAAGGAGATATGGATGATCTAATGAAAAAATAAAGAGCTAATAAAAAAGTAAGAAATTGTATGATATTAAGAAAAAGTATCATTTTAGTTAAATAATTACTCAACTAGCTGGGTTGTAACCAGTCATCAAGATAATAATCAATCATTAAATCTCAAGCCCAAAATGAATAATAAAAATATTACTGTCTATTTTTTCAAACTGGTATATGATTGCACATGTGTACATCAGACCAGTCTGCTCCTCTCGTCCATCTACAGCAGTATAACAAAGTCAAAAGAAAACAGTACTTTATTGGTAATAATACATCAAATGATTCATCGCTTCTGAATTTAAGTATTGTACGCACGATACTGCAACATTCATATTATTGATTTTCTGTCTTATAATACTATAAAGCAATGTTATTTTGTTTTATACTGGCTTTTTTCTTAACTGTCTTGCTCTATGGAAATCAAATTCATGCTTGTGGATTATGACTCACAAATGAATCTATATTACATTGTGACAGAAAAAGTTACTCCTAATTTTTTCCTGAAAATATTTTAGTAATACAAGACAATGAACCATACGCACAAGTAGATAAGGGACCAAATGTCTAATTAAATGAAAATTCTGATATGAAAAATAAAATCACTTTTAGGGAAGATAATGTGCTAAAAATGGAACTTTACTTGCTAAAAGTTAATGAAAAAAAGACAAAAAAATCAAATTCAATAAACAACTTGAAAATGTAACAAAGAACAAGTATATCAATGGAATACTTTCCCCCTACAATTTTTCAGACCCTGGATATTAGTCCCTTGCCATTGGATTTTTCTTATTTAATGGCGGTTATTTTATTTTAAATGACTTACGTTAGAATTAACTGTTTCGTAGTGAACAGATTTTTTTTTAAATGCATTCCAATACTTTAAAATTATGGATTTTTTATTATGATACCAGGCTTATCCTTGGAAGGACTGCAAGTATTTGTAGCTTTCTCCCGGCTCATTTCCCCTTCAATCCATCCTCTGAAGACCTTTCTGTGCTATTACTTTTCAGTCTAGCAGAAGTGTGCCTAATGGAACACTAGTTTGGTGGAAGGGAAATGCACTTTCTTAACAAAGAGTTATATGATGAGACTGAGGCAATTGCCTCTCTTGCATATATATTAAGGTAGAAAAAGGAATAGGAGATTAAATTTTCATCTTCTTTTTTAGAACTGGAATTCTTACCTGAAAAACTACATGCTGTGTTATTCTCTTTATCATCCAGACTTTAATTCCATAGAAGTAATATGGCCTCAAATCAAAAATTGATTCTGTGACATAATGTTATATTTTATATTTTTGATGTTATAGAAACATGCAAATCAAAATTTGAAAGCATTACTGTTGATGATTGTAGTTAATATAATCATGTAAAAAACAAAATTGAAAACCAATATTGACAAGTGCATGGAGCTGTTGTAACTCCAATTGAAAATGTTATTATACATTTCAGATAAAAATTAATATAGTTGTAAAGAAGGTAAAAATAATGATTAAAATGCTGCTTCACATGCAGTTTTAATTGCAGCCAGTTTTATTTAATTGAATCCACTGGATTGGTCTAGTGGTGAAAGCATCTTCCCAAATCAGCTGATTTGGAAGTCGAGAGTTCTGGCTTTCAAGACCTAGTAAAGACAGTTACTTTTATATGGATTTGAATACTAGTTTGTGGATACCAGTGTTCTTTGGTGGTTGGGTTTCAACCACACATCTCAGAAATAGTCGAACTGAGACTGTACAAGACTACACTTCATTTACACTCATACGTCATCCTCATTCATCCTCTGAAGTAATACCTGAACGGTAATTCCCAGAGACTAAACAGAAAAAGAAAGTTTTATTTAATTGATGTTTTATTTTACTGGATGACTAATTTTTCTATATCACATATGAATAAAATAAATGTTTTGTGAAAGAATCTATGAACGCAAAACTTCTACAAAACAGACAATACTGTATTTTTTTTTCTTGAACTAAATATTTCTTTTTACTATTTTTAAGCACAATTGTTAATACTTCTAACAATACTTTTTTTTATTAATACTTTTAATTTTTATTTAAATCGAGTTATTTTTTAACCAGGAGTATTTATTATTTATAAGAGGGTATTTTATTTGTAGGCACAGCATTATGTAATAGTATTGAGCTATTTCTATGCATGTGCGTAGGTTACATATTGTATTTTAAACATGAGTATACAGCTATTGAGTAGCATCCACCAGTTTAAATTGGACAACACAAATGCCAATACAAAAGAGATGATTGCAGTATCTTTGATTTCATCAGCTATTCAGAGAAGTAATCTCTTTAAAAATTATTGATTAAAAGAGGTCAATGACAGAAGCTTCCATAAGTTTTTTTTTTTAGAAAATAATGAAGTAATTTATGCACAATTAAATAAACAACAGAAGAAAAAATACAAAAACAGAATAGAAAAATAAAACCAAAGCACTAGTTAAAGTAAAACAATTTACATTTTCATTTATAAATTTAATTTAATTTAATGCTGTTTAAGTTTAATTTCTTTAATGATATTTATTTAATATCAAGGACAAACAAAGAATGCCACAACATTAAACAGTTTTGGACCACAAAAACAGAAATATTTTTCTGTACAATGAACTATTCAGATTTTTGAAGTTACATTAAAGAAATACTAATTATTTAAATTTTATAATTGTAATCTACTATTATATTGATTTGAAAAAAAAATAATTGCTAAAATTTCAACATGCAATTAAGAGCACGATTTTAGATTTCATTAAGCAGAAGATAAGAATCTGTATTCATCCAATGTTTTATTGCTTGAACAAAATTCTTTTGAAGTCAGTTCTGGTTTACTATACATAGCTATCCAGTACTAAGTACTATCTAAGAAATAGAAAGTATTTCTTTTAAATTAAAATGTTATGCACTCCTCTAAAATTAGTCCACTTATTTACTTAAAAAATTATTTAAAAAACTATCATTTAAATTTTTAAGTAAATTAGGAAAATTGATTCTTAAATCTGATTACTAATTAAGCTTTTAAGGTAAAACAATAGTGCTGTTAACAAGTATGATATTACACTTCAGTATGACTGAAATATAATATAAAATTCTGAATATAATTTCACTGGTTCACATTATTTCTTGATATACTTACTCAGTTTGGCTATTTCTTAGATTATTCCACAATAATTTTTAAAGAATTTCTAAAATCATTTTAGGTATTATAGAATTTCAAAAATCTTATGAATAATGTAAACTTTCAAGATTAACTTTAAATCGACAATGCAATTGGATAACTGATTTATATGATATTGTGAACTAAATGCAATACAAACATATGATTATCACATAGAGAATATTGGTTAAAAAGTTGCCATAGGGTAACAATAAAAAAATTTTACAATAATTATTTTAAACATATTACCTATCAACAAATATTGCTGAAACACTAGAAGCAACAACAGCTACAACTCCAACAATAATAGTAGCTGTTTCTGGAGCTACTGTTGTGTTAGCTCCACGAAAGATATCTACTGTATAGTATACCACTGCACTAACTCCACTTAGCCTTTGAAATGTCATTAATCCAAAACCTATTATTACAGCTTTTGCAGTGGTTGATCTGCAAAATATTGCAAAGAAATCTCTTATAAGTATATTTTCTAGTGTCACCATTTACAAATGTAAGGTTTACAGTCACTTTTTAATATGTATTGCAAACACACAGACACAACCTAAACAAATATGCATGTACATTTTTTCTATTAATTTGTATAAAAATCATTGTTGCATGTAGGTCTAAAGAAAATAAGTACATAAATAACAACAGGAATGTATAAATGCTTTTGTTGGGTTTTAATAAATTCCATTTAACTCCTAAACAGTTAAAATATAATGGACCTTTTGTGAGAAAGTATAATCCCTCTACTTTAAAATTCACCATCATTGTGTTCATAAGATTGATTAGACAAACAATTGAAGAGTACAGGGAAAGAAAGGGCCAAGTCATTTCTTTGAGTTTTTCAAAAACTATTGTCATTTATTCATTATGAGTTTATTTCAAATCCTAACTTATTTTGTATCATCTAGAGAATTTTCAGGTTATTGCTTTGTTTATTTCTGGTATAAATAAAAAAAAATAATAAAACCCATTTATACAGTTTAAAAATGAGCTAATTCAGTTGATTACTGGGAAAGAAAGAAGCAAGTTTTGAAAACAGTAATACTTTTAAAATATTTTATTAATGAAAAACAATACATAAGTCAATATTTACTTATTATTTATTATATGAAATTTACAACATTTTGGGATGTTAGGCCCTATATTTCAGTTGTCGTGAGCAGAGACTTAGTTTCCAGCTTCTTTCTCACAACATTTTGAGAGATGGCTGACATCATTGTACCATTGATGATGACTGGCATCATTTTTTGCATTGGTACCAAATATGTAAAAAAACAACCTTTTTTATAAATGTGCAGTTAACTTTCTTTTTTTTTTATTATGGTTTTATTGGTTTTAGTAATGAATACCAAAAATAACAAGTCATGCTAAAAAATTAGTAAGAACTTCGACATATCTTCATAAAGTAGTTCTGGAAGCTCAAATTCATTGTCTGCCAAATGTTTATTTCTTATTTTGTGCATCGTGGATGAATTTTCATTATTTTAATTTTTCTGACTGGCCATATTTTAAAATGACTCTTTTTAAAGAACACTGTCATCAAGTGAACCTCCATTTCCTAAACATAGTTTGGTCAATTACGACTATATCAAACGACCAAGGCTTGACTCTTGTCTCCTAAAACACATCTGCTCACTGACTAGGGAGTTCAACTTTTGTTTTTTATTTTATTATTTCCATATATTTTGTCCATCTCCATACAAGAATGTTCCCTAATGAGGAAACACACTTTGATTTTGTTGATCTGTGCAAAAATCTTACACCAAACTGTGCAAAAATCAAAAATTATAAAGTTCTTGTTCTGGCCTTCATAAGAGTTGCATTAGATGAAGGTGTCGAACGTTCATGTCCAGGAAATTATAAACAAAGTGGTGGACTATAGAGCACATATTGTTATTTCCTTTGCAGCCAGTGATATGTATAAAATACACTTGTGCTTGATGATAAAACATGTGTATTAAAAGTGTAAACAGATAACTATCGCCTGTAGCACCACACATCATTGATTGCTAAATTCAGAACCAGGAGATTTTTTTTTGAAAATCAAAGCAATCACCTCAGTGGATTCATCAACTTTGCTTCTGCATTTGGCAATTAGTTTTCTTTTATAGAATTCTTCAGCCTTTTTCTTGTGCAACATATGTTCTGTTTCAAAGAGTTTAAGTTATTTGTTTATTTTATTGGTAAGATGTTTTTCAAAATTAGATGGCATTTACAAAATTTTTATTTTACAAGGCTCTGAAATGTTCCTTAAATTTATTTTTAAGTGTTCCTTTTGTTCTGGTAATTTACAATAAAATATGTAATTTGTGATTTAACATATGCTATTAGATAGAAATTATTGTTTTTAAAGAATAAAAATAATAAAGTGTTCCAAACTAGCTGTAGACATAGTAAAAAAAAAACCTGATGTGGACACCACAGACTACCTTGTACGCTTATTAAATTACATGTACACATTTTTTTAAAATGAAAAGTACATAAAATTTTATTTCATTAATAACTTCTAATATTGTTTCATACTTCTTCTAAATGTTGTTGAATTATTATTTATTGTAAAAGTATTTTTTTACAATTTGATTCCAGAGGTTAATAATTATTAATAAATAACTATATTTAAATTTAAAAAAAAAAATGTTAAAAAAAGGAGATGAAGTCTGATTCAAACTGATGTTCCTTCCCCTTGTAAGAACCAAATTTCATTAATTAAAATTTTATTTGGCTATAACTCTGGAATCAATTAAAATAAGTGCCACTTATGATACATTGTTGAAAAGCTCTCAATGACAGTTTATTACTGCAGTTAAGAAAAAGTTTAAAATTCATTTTTTTTTGTTGGATTTTTGGCTTTTTTGGTCAAGTTGATTGCAAACAAAAGGGGAGGTGCACAAGTAGATGTTACAACAGTCCTAAATCCAAAATTTCAACAACCTATGGCTAATCGTTTTTGAGTTATATGAGATATACACGTATGAACAGATGTTACTCTGAAACCAATCAAAATGGATTCAAGGATGATAAAAATGGATATCTCTGTTAAAATCTGAAAACCGAAATGTTTCACGATCACAATTCTTCCTTTACTTCATACAAGGAAGTATAAAATAGATTCAAAACCAGTGGATGCAAAAAACCTTTCAGATATTTGTAAATAAAATAATATTTAAAAAACAGTATTGCTTTTTAAATACATTCAACATGCTTCATATGGACAGGTTCTGTATTAGTTTATTTTTAATTTATTAGTTGGTTTATCTACTCATTTTATGAAAATTTTTTTTGTTGTTTTTATTGTAAAGCACCATAGCCATCAATGAACACACTGTTGGTTACTATATTCACTATTATAATTTTATTGATAGCTCGTTGGAATAATGTTTCAGTAGATGTCCCCAACTATTTATTTTCTTAAGTTTTCAAGCCATGAAACTCTTCTTTTACCAGTACCATGGTTTCCAAGAATTTCCTCATAACATGAGCAGCAAGATTTCAAAGACATCATGATATCTTACAATGTGATCAAAATACTAAAGAAAATAGTGACTTTTCAAAGATGTCTATTCATCTTTTATAGTTTCAGCCAGCTAAAGAAGGTTTTTCATTTGAAGTTTTTTCACTTATCTGAAGTAGTTTTAAATGTTTCAACATGTTTTAATCATTACTCTGGAGATTGATACTTCTACAACATATTAAAGGACTAGGAAATTTTGCACTGTATTATTCTCATTTTGAGATATAGGTAAAGATCTTGACTCCACAGAAGCTTTTCATTCATATAGAACATCTGAAGTTTGGTCAGTTCAGGTTTTAATGTGTGATTGAAGTGTTTCAACAGTGTGATGTATCTCAGTTTAAGTTCTTGTGCATCAACATTTTCCAAGGATATACCTTTGCTTAACCTGCATTCACACCAAATATTCTGCTTATTGCCTATGATATATTTAGTATTTTGGATGTTATATTTTTTTAATTTTCTAAAGTCAAATATACACATATGACCTTTGCAGCAAACTTGGAACATTTCACATATTTCCAGCTTCGATCATCTGTTGGATGTTGGATGAATAAGTTAAGAGTCAGCGACTAACTCTTACCCATAAGACTATCCAAAAGACTGGTGGTAGTTGACAAAAGAAAACTCCTTGTCGCAAATGTTGCTTGGCCGGTTGATTACAATGCATACATGACTATGGAGATGGGTCATTGGTGAGATCATTGAGCTTTATACCTTTAAAAAAATTACAGCATTTGTTTACTTCTTTAAAAAAAAAGATACCCTAATTTTTAACATGATTTTTAACTTAAGTGTTTTATTATTGCTGTTGTTTTTTTGTTTTTTTAATAAATGCACGATTTTTTAATGAGTTGCACTCATTTAGCTTATCTAGTAGTTTGAACTAGAAATGCTTATTTAAATTTAATCCAGCTTGCATTAATTTTGTCATTTACATTAAATAAGAAAATCCAGGTGACAATAGTATAGAATTGTATTGTATTTTTAAAGGTAAAGACAAATAGTGATGAATCATCAGTTTAAGGAAATAATTTGCATACAAAAAAAAAATTAAATTTTTAAAAACAGAAGTGAAACACTGCAGTAAATTTTGTCAAAAAATTATTTTGTAAAGTTTTATTATTGTAAAATTACAGGCAAAACTTTTACTCTTAGATGGCAGAAAATGTAATAATTTCCTGAACAGGTAATTATAGATGGTAATACTTAAATAGAATTACACCATAATTTTAACAAACTGTTTACTAGGATTTCTGGCTGCTATTTCTTAGTGTCAGATAGCACAATAGTCAAAAACTTAAAAGACTTTGCCTTTTCAAGAGCATGCGTGATTAATCAGAAGTATGAATAACAAAATAGTTATGTTTTAATGTCACTGGTCCCTCAGTTCTACCACCTAGGTCCCTATTTATTTTTGGCTGTAATTACCTTAGCCTTTGAAAAATAAGGTATAACACAACAATCTGTACACCTTCACTTTATAAATGAGTACACAAAACTAAATATATCCACCCTAGCTATTTTGGAAACTTCTACATTATCATATGATTGACTCAAAAAATCCAGCTACTATGGTTAAAAAGAACAGCTACTAATCACAGTTACATTAAACAGATAAATTTTATATGATTTGTCCAGTTCACAAAACTAAAGATAGATAAGTAGCTTTACTCTTCAGTTAATAGCTCATTATCGAGTACAAACATAAAATAAAATTTTACTTGACTACAATTCTTTATTTTGGTAGGGGTCAAAATCATATGATTGGTTTTAGTATCAAACATATAATACAGACATCAGTATGAAGATGTTACATTTTAAGATTAAACTTTAGATGTGATTCTTATTCAAGTTTCCTTGTAGACCAATCTACAATATACAGAGTGGTGCATGAAATGATCCAACATTTGTTTTGGCAACAATTGTTTAGGTTAATAATTATTGTGTTTTATGTTGGTAGAAATGACAGCAGTTTATGAATATTAGTTTCTTCTCTTTCCGAGTGCACTATTTGTGTATCGTTCCAAGATGGCTGACAAGGGAAGACTGACTGTTGAACAGCACGTAAAGACTGTGCTATTTTTTTAATGAAAAGTGTGATGCTTACACAAAGACGGTTTCATACACATTTTCAAACTCTGTGGTCACCCTCATTTAAAACAATACATAAAGTTTACGAGAAATTTAATAGTGATGGTTTAGCATTTGAGAGTAAGCACTAACAGCCTTTTTTTTTCTGTTTAGCCTCCAGAACCACCGTCAGGATTGCTTCAGAGGGTGATATGTATGTAATGATGAGATGCAATGAAGTGTAGTCTTGTAGTCACAGATCAACGATTTCTGAGATGTGTGGTTAATTGAAACCCAACCACCAAAAAACACTGGTCCACGATCTAATATTCAAATTTGTATAAAATTAACTGCCTTTACTAGGATTTGACCCTTAGAACTCTCGGCTTCAAAAATCAGCTGATTTGCAAAGACGTGTTCACCACTAGACCAACCCGGTGGGTAAGCATGAACAGCCTGCCGATGTTCATTCTCCACAGAATGTTGAAGCTGTCAGAGCAGTGTTGTTGAGGATCCCAGGCAAATCAACAAGCAAAGCAGCAGCACAACTTAGGGTTTTTAGGTGATCTGTGCAGTGAATTTTAAAAGTCAATTGCATTTGTATTCATACAAAATAACAGTGTTACCCAAATTAGTAGTTGACAACAAACATCAAAAAATGGCATTCGCTGAACGGGCTGTGAACAAAGACGTATTGTTGAACAGTGTTTGGTTTTTAGTTGAGGCACATTTTCACCTAGACAGGGTTGTTAATAAACAAAAGTGCATTTTTGGGCTTCTGAAAATCCACAAGAATTATGATACTATCTCAAGTCATGGAGTAATAGGACTGTTCTTTTTTTAACAAACAGTAAATGTTATCTAAATATGCTGTGTAATAATTCTGTTCCTCAGCATCTTGTAAAAGGGTTTCAATTAGAAAACAAGTGGTTCATGTAAGATGGAGCCAGATCACACACAGCTAATCTTGTTTTAGACTTTCTGCAAATGTCATTTCAAACCGATTTCCTAATTGTTTTGCATGTAGACAGAACTGGCCCTAATTGAATCCGTGTGATTGTTTTCTTTGGAGATTTCTGAAAGAAAAAATTTTCCCTAAACATTCTCATACAGTGATGGAACTGCGACTGCTGATAATTGAGGCACACGCAAGATAACCGAGGATATGTATCATCAATTTACTAACAACATAGGAGTTCGTGTTGAAGAAGTTGCTAGATGTGATGGTGATTATATTGAACATATGATAAGCAGAACATAATCTCCAGGTATATAGTAAACATATGTTTTATTTTATTTTTCTGAATTTGATTCAAATAAGTTCTTTTTAACAAAACCAAATGTTGGATCATTTCATGCGCCACTCTATGTACAACAAAACATGCATAACATTATAAATTACCTAATTTATGAAACATACCCAAAAATATATTTTATTCTCATTCTAAATGTTTTAAAATCTGAAACCTTAGCACAATCATCAAATTTACTAGATCTCTCCTGTGCTTCATCAATCATTCGTTGAATTTTAATTGTCTCAGCAGTTACTGCACTTTCCACATTTTTTCCTCTTCTCAGCCACCTATCACCTCGCAAAAAAATTTAAGTTTAATAAGCTTACAACTGAGAAATTTAATAAACATTGTTATTATTCTACAACTCACACATGCTTATCATAAATATGTTAATAAGGAGATGCTTTTAAAAATTGTAGGATATTTATGGAACTGAATGGTACCATTTGCATGTCTCTTTTGGTAGTCCATCTGTCTGCTCAAGAAATTGAAGGTGAACTATTCTATCTATGGATTTCAAATTTAGATGCTTACAGGAAAAAATATTGTTTTCAAAAACAGAATAACTAAAAAAAAACATATGGTTTGTATCAAATGAAGAATATAAATTCTCTTCTACATTCTAGCCATTGACTCTATGATGAGTAACGAAAGTTTTCTTTAATTGCCAGTAGTAATGTGAGTTTCTGATCATGAACATGATTTTCTGTTCAGAATTGTTAAGGGGAGTAATTTCTAAATGAATAAAATGTTAAGTTTTTTGGCTTACTAATATAATCATTTCATGATTTTTCACTTTTTATAAACATCTCTCTTGAACAACTCACAGTTATGAATTTAGACATTTTTATTCCATTGTAAAAGAGGGGGAGAGAAAGTAAAATGCACCTTTTCAGGAATTATACATGTGGCCAATTGATTATGAAGCAGTATTAAATAATCTGTCTAGTCATTAAAAAACATTACTGTTAATGATTTGGGAGGTTACCTCTATTAACTATTACTTAGATACTCAGATAGCTTATCTTTCATTAGACTGGCTGTAGTAGCCATACTAAATATGAAGTAGAAGTGATAAAAACACTATCTAATTTCGAGGTGTAATGATTGTAAAATTAATCAATGCTAGTTTACTGACATAGGATAAAATTTAGACAGGCACTATTACTTAGTGATATTGCATGAAAGACGAACAAAAAAAATTATGTAAATCGCTCAGTGTATCCCAAGAAAAAAAGATAAACAAAAGCTTAATTTACAAAAAATTCTTGAAAAAATCAATGGACAGCAATTACTGATTCAAACACAGAAGTATGAAAATATTGCATTAAAAACAAAAATCTCAAAGTTAAAAATATGATTGATGATGCTAATTAATACAGCTGTGCTAATTAATTTGGTAGTGTAGGAATTTCTGAAACACCGGATGAAAATATTTTTGACAATAGTTAGAGGTCAAGAGTAGGTCTTAAAAAGTTTTATTACAGTCACTTATGATTCATCATATTCATTGAAGAATTATCATAAAATAATAATATTCACTTATATTATTAGAAGTTTTTTGACTAATGTATTTTTCATTTTCATTTGAAATTTTTTACTGACTTTAGTAACTGATAAAATGAAATACTTAAAACATGAAGTTTATCTTCAAGACTGATTGCCTTGAAGATTGTGAAATTTAGATGTTCTGAATAAATAAATAAAAGAATAAACTTTAATTTTATAATTTTAAATTTATTTAGAGCAGAAGAAGAACTGTGTCACTTCCTGCATTTTATTACATATAGAACACATATTACTATTTGTTTACTGTATGTTACAAATATATTATCAGTTATTAACAACAATACATTGTACTATGAGCTATAAACAATATTTATAAGACAAAATCACTTATTTATACCCAATTACTAAACTTTCACGTTCAAATACAAATCCAAAATTTACTGATAAAATTTTTATATTTACATTTGCTTTCAAAAATACATTACTCATTAATAAGTAAAAAATAAAAGAGAAGAAAGAGATAATATAATTATTTAACAGAAGAATCTAATTTATTTTATTTTATTTATTTAACAATAAATAATATTATGCTTATAATAATTGAAGAAAGATGATTAAAATTATAAAAAAGATAATAAATGTTATTATTTAAATACACTTTAATAATAACATGAATAAAAGTATCATTGAAAAGAAAAAAAATTTGTTTTTAATACTCCTAATGTTATGTATTAAAAATAATCGTTGTAGGTATAAATAATGCAATGAAAAAATATAATGTCTGGAAAACGTATTTAAAGAAAAAAGTGTGAATAATAATAATATGTTCAATCTGCTATTTTGTGCTGATTAGTCATAAAATAAAATTCAGCAATCATAATTAAACACTTTTTACTTCAGACATGCAGTATTCTGATATCAAGAAAAGTAAGTTAGTAAATCCTTTCATGTCTCATAAAGCTTTATATGATTTATTAAAAGATTGATTCTGTAAGATGTATAGCCTTCAGAATGAACTGATTGGAATAAAATTTGTGAATTTACAGATCTAGGTTATACGTTAATAAGTTTAAAAGAAATGAAAATAAGTTTAATAGGTTTATTAAAAATTTTGAAGATGTTTTTGAGAATGTGTTCCTTTACAAGGCTGCTTAAGAGAAAATGCTCTGCTTGCTTTTATAATGATTTAATTTTTTTTTTTAAAATAGAGAATTATTTTTTTAAATTTAAATTAAAGTCTGAATATGTTATATGAATAAATTAAAAGTTTTATGATGAGAGATTAAACTATCTAATTTAATTAAATTATCATATTCAAATTATGTAAAAATATAGAAAATATTAAAGTAGGTACTATTTGTCTTTCTCGAATAACAAGAGAAAATCATATGAGTATATGTGATTTAAACATAATAAATATGTAATAAAATCTAAAAAAAAATTAGTTAACATTATTGCATAACATTATATACAATAACACATCTGTTATTTGCAGATTAAAGTTTTCACACAGATAAACCTGCAACATATAAAATAACAAAGAAGTGAACATCAAAATTGGCATTATTCACTTTCCTGTTGGAAGTTTTGAATGCTATAAAAAATATGGAGTCACAAAGAATTTCATGCCTTGATAGTATCCTTCCATATTAAAAGATACAATGAAATTCTTACTACTCCCTCAACTACTATATCAATTTAGCTATGAGAACAAAAAATTTCCAAATTACTCTAAGGTCACTAAAGATTGCAGAATTCAAATCAGATGCAAAAAACCCATGTAGTATTTAAATATATTATTTTTAAAAGGGTTTACTTTAATTTAAAAAATTTAATTAGCACTACTCAATACAATTTTAAAAGAAGCTACCCAACCACCTCTAATCTCATAAATTTTACTCATTTCATTTCAGAAGTGTTTGAAGAATCAGGACTAGTTGATAATTATGTTTATGGACTTTGCAGGAACTTTTAATAGATTTGATCATTATGTATTGATGCAAAAATTTCAACCAATAGTTGTTAATAATGATTAACTATCATGATTTCATATTTTATCAAACCATCAGCAATTGTTCTGTTTTAAGCTAGTTAGTCAAAAAAAAAGTGGCCTATTCTGGTAAACTACGGAATCACTCAGTCCCATTTATTTTTTTTATATTTATTAATGATATTACACAGAAAATTTCAAAATCTCATTCTACTTTACACAGATAATTTAAAATTGTTTTGTTCTATGAAGACAACTTAATATTGTATTGAACTTCAAAATAATTTGAATAAACATTCGTGACTGGGGTTGTGTTAAACCTCATTTTAATATAAAGATACGCAAATAGAAAATTTCTAGTGAATTCAAACAAAAAAATTTTGTGTATGAAACAAAAAATTTGATGTGGACACAACATGACTTCCTTATACACCTATTACATTACATATATACATTTTTTTTAAATGAAAAGTACATCAAATTTTATTTAATTAATAACTTCTGATATTTTTTCTTTTTTTTATTATTATTTATCGCAAAACTTTTTTTTACAATCAGTGGTTAATAAGTCAATATATTTAAATTTTAAAAAAAAGTTAAGAAAAAAGGAGATGAAGTTTGATTTGAATCATTGTGCCTTCCCCTTGTAATTTTATTTGGCTATAACTCTGGAGCCAATGAAAATAAGTACCACTTATGACATATTGTTGAAAAGACCTCATTAAGGGTGTTCAGATTCATTTGTTTCTTTGTCCTTCTGCTTAATAATTGGTTATCCAGCATTACTTAATGTATACAGTTTACACAACCAACAAACTGCTCTGTGGCTGAAATTGTTGTATATTATTTTTGGTCCTACAGGCCAGATAATTAAAAAGTATAGATATGCCAGATTATTAAAAAATATGAATAAGGCTGGATAATTAAATAATTATGTGAAATATCTGCTATATGTGAAGTTCTAATATTGTGATATATAAATACACTACAGTTTGGCAAATTCAGTCTTCATCTGTGAATTTCAATAATAATAATAAACTTATGAATGAACAAAAATATTATTTTGGAATTTTCTTCACTACATCGAAACTGGGTTGGTAATTTACATTAACACCATTACCTATATAATATTATTTATGTAATTTAGTTTTTCTTTTTTTTTTTTGGCCATATTACAAGTGTAATAACTATGGAAAGAAAAATTACACTGATAAACATAATTTTTATTTCCTAACATGCGATACATGATTTTAATCTGTTTTTTGATGCTGAAAACGAATATGAACTCAGAATCTTTTTATCACCCACAAAAATTGTTAAATTTTAATTAAAGGATTTTTTTTCATTTTTCAATGTACAATTAGTATTTTAAGCACCTATAATGTATTTTGTTAGCTCATTTTTTATTGTTTAACATAATTTTTAAACTATAAATAAACAATACTAGACAAAGAATTAAATCATATCAGTCACATATTATGACATCATATCTAATACTGAAGAGTGAGCCTTCATGTACAAGATTAATCATGTCTGTGCAGGTCAAAACATGTAGCTGAAAACACAGCTGTGTTGTTTGTGTTAAACACTGGATTTAGGAATAAATTAATTTTGTTCAGTCTTATTGATGTCTTAAGTTTGTTAACAGTGCAGTGTCATTATGCCTCAAAATTGTGTAAATTATGTGAATGCCTTTTGTTATGTGTGGTGAGTTTATGGTAAAATCAAATAGGAAAAAAAACATTAATGATTAATCTAAAAAGCATTATTTGTACTTTCAGTGTAAAAATTGTGATTAGGATAAGACATGGACTCCTCATATAGTATGCACTAATTGTTCTGTATATTTAAGAGGATGGCTGATAGGTACGGCATGAACCAAAGGATCATGTAACCAACTGTTACTTTTGTTTAACAAGTGTGTCTGGAATTTCTTAAAAATCTAAACATACTGTAAAGTATCCTTCATTGCAATATGCAATCAGGCCTGTACCTCAAAGTGAAATTATTCCAGTTCCTGAGCCACCTGTGAATGTATGTTTCGAAAACAGCGATGAAGAACCAGGCAGTACTGAAGAAGACAACAGTGATTTTGATTTTGAATTATCTTTCAATAAGGCACATCTTATATCACAAGGTGAAATTAAATGACTTGGTTAGGGATTTAAATTTATCAAAAAATCAACCTTAATTGTTAGGGATCAAGACTGCAAGGTTGGAATTTACTTAAAAAAAATACAAAAATGTCAGGCTTTCGAAGCCAACAAAAACAACTTTCTCAGTACTTTATTGATGAAAATAATTTCATTTATTGCACAAATAGTGATGAGCTTATGTTGTACTTAGGACAAGTTCATAAACCTGAGGACTGGTGCCTTTTCATAGATTTGACAAAGTATTGTTTAAAGGTGGTTCTACTACATAACAGTAACAAATATCCTTCAATACCATTCGCTTATGGTATTGATTTGAAAGAGACATACAATGTGATGAAAGACATTCTTGAAATAATAAATCATAAAAAACATAGCTGGAACTTATGTGGTGATTTGAAAGTTATAGCTATTTTGTTAGCCATGCAGTTTGAAAGTTATAGCTATTTTGTTAGCCATGCAGTTAGACTATACTAAGTACATGTATTTTGTTTTTTGCAATGAGACAGACATTGACAATAGAGCTAGGGATAAACATTATGTTACCAAAGAGTGGAAGAAACGAGGAAATTTTAACTCCAAATGGGAAAAATATTATTCATGAGCCCTTACTTGAACCCAAAAAAGTATTTTTCCCCTCTCCATATCAAGCTAGAACTAATAAAAAAATTTGTAAAAGCAATGAAGAAAGATAATCCCGGATTTTTGTACATCAAGCAGAAATTTCCAAATGTAAGTGAAGGAAAAATTAAAGAAGGGATATTTGCTGATTCTCAAATAAGAAAGTTGGTCAAAGATTATCTATTTAACTCAATGTTAAATAATGTAGAAGGTGCAGCTTGGGCTTCATTTAAAGGTGTTTGCAAAACTTTTCTCGGCGAACAAAAATCTGACAATTACCACAATATTTTTAATCAACTTCTTACAGAGCTTAGGGATGTAATATGTGTTTGAAAATACAATTACTTCACTCACATCAGGATTTTTTCCTAGACAACCTCGGAGACATAAGTGACGAACACAGTGAACGTTTCCACCAAGAGGTGATGGAAAGCCGCTATAAAGCACAATGTAATACCAACATGCTAGCCAATTACTGTTGGACATTAATTCAGGATGTGCCTTAAGCTATTTATAAAAGAAAAGCATCACCAAAATCATTCTAACACAGGTATGGCCAATGAAAATTATAAATTTACAGATTTTAACTATATTTTCCCTTATTTTTTTTAAGCGTAAGGGTGATAGAAAAATTGTATTTACAGATCTATAATGTATGCATAAAAGCAATTCAAAAAATGGTATCATACTTAGAGAAACATTAAATTTTTTTTATCTATCAGTGTTACCAAATAAAGGCTGTCCAAATTTTTAAGAGTTCCTAGAATTTCTTGAAACCAAATGACAAATCCTGGAAAATATTGGTTTATGTACTACAAACTCACAATTCAGTATTGGAAATGTTAAGGCTTCAACAATGCATTTAAATCTCATCACTAACATCTTACTTCAAATACTAACAAGATTCAAAACACATAATGTTAGTTATTATTCTAGATCTAACTTTAAACATTGTTTATTTTGTAATCTTAATCATCAATTACAAAAATGCAAAGTATTTTTAAATTTATCCAATGATGAACAAAGAGACTTTTTAGAACATAATAATTGTTGTCATATATTTTCACAAAGGTTGTAGTAACAATCAATGTTACTCAAATAACGTTCATAATTTATGTTAAAAAGGACACAATACACTTGTTCATATCGATAAAATTAATGTTTCTAAATTAAGTAATGAAAAATTTAGTAATAATGACTATTGTTCACAATTAAGCAAAAATGTAATTTGTCTACTGCTCTGTGTAATGTAGATAACGTTTTTGGTCATTCTCATTTGTGTAGAATCTTGTTAGACTCAGGCAGTCAATTAAACTTTTGCACATATAAGTTTGCTCAATAATTTATATAATATATAATTTATAAACTATTATTCAATAGTAGACCTACAACTGAACATCTAGATATGTACCGCAGAGCTAGGGCATTATGCCGTCGGGTCTTCTTGACCGCTAAGAAGAATTCATGGACGAAGTATGTGAACTCCATCTCGCGTACTACTCCCACATCTACTGTGTGGAGAAAATTCCATGCAATTTTCAGGTCGCCAGGGCATTCTATTCTCGGTCTCGTCGATGAGGGAGAACTCCTTACATCATCTTCGGCTGTAGCAAATGCTTTAGCGAAATCTTTCCGTTCGGTGTCTCTCACCTCGTCATATAGTAACGACTTTCAGAGGTACAAAGCACGGATGGAAGTAATGGCGTTGAATATTGGTGATTCGGTTGGTGAATTGAACACTCCATTCTTACTTAAAGAATTGTTACACGCACTTAGGAACTCACGTGACACTTCCCCTGGACCAGACAACCTTTGTATACCTTTGTATACTTTCTTATACATCCTTTGTTATACTTCGCCTTTGTATACTTTCGCACCTTCCTGACTCAGCACTACAAAATCTTTTGAATATTTACAATGGTTTATTCTCCGGGCAAGTCTTTCCGCCCGACTGGTCGGAAGCATTTATTATACCAGTTCTAAAGCCTGGCAAAGAGAAGACCGATCCCTTATGCTACTGCCCTATTTCTTTAACAAGCGTATTGTGTAAAGTAATGGAGATGATGGTGAACCATAGGCCTGCATGGTACTTGGAGAAACATGGCTTTCTTTCTTCGGAGCAGTGTGGTTTCCGACAGGGGAGATCTTCCATTGACCATTTGGTGTCCATAAAAAAACGCCCTCCTGAACCGCCAACACCTCGTTGATATCTTCTTCGATATAAAAAAGGCGTAGACACGGCCTGGCGACGCGGCATTCTTAACACCCTTAGGAGGTGGGGGATCACTGGCAATATGCTTGCTTTTATCCGGGGATTCTTGAATCACCGGACGTTTCGTGTTCGTGTAGACGATTCACTTTCAGACAGTATCGTCTCGGAAAATGGGGTACCTCAAGGTAGTGTATTAAGTGCCACCTTGTTTTCTGTGGCCATAAACAGCATTACCGGTTGTGTAAAGGCTCCTGTCTCTAGTCTTTTCGTTGATGATTTTGTTATTTACGTTGCGAGCCGCTCTACACCCACTGCTGAGCGACTGATACAAAACACTATATTTCGCCTTGAGACTTGGAAGGGACTACTGGTTTTACATTTTCATCCGACAAGACGAAATGTGTAGTCTTTTCTCGGCTACGGAACCCTTCTAATCCGCGGGTTTTTCTGAACAGAGAGCTTATAGCTGTCTCTACTTACGTCAGGTTTCTGGGTTTGCTTTTTGATAGCCGTCTTACCTGGGTCACACATATAAGGGAATTGAGGACAAAGTGTTCCAAACTTTTGGATATGATGCGGGTCCTTAGTAACACCAACTGGGGGGCCGATCGGTCATGTATGTTGCGTTTTTACTACTCCCTTGTTCGTTCCCATTTGGATTATGGTTTTGTCGCCTATTCTTCAGCTCGTCAAACCGTACTTAAGAAATTGGACGGTGTGCATCATTCTTTTCTTCGGCTTGCCACGGGTGCGTTTAGATCGAGCACTATCGCAAGCTTACTTGTAGACAGTGGCGAGCCATCACTTTGGGATAAACGTGACCAGCTTTTGTTGTCTTATTTTGCCCGTCTCAACGGACAACCGAATCACCCAGCTTTTGGCCCAGTTCATAGGGATCCTAATTTGAGGAAATATGTGGACCGTCCACGTTGTACTGCGCCTATGGGTGTCCGTGCACGACGTCTGCTGCAGCGTATGAATGTTGGCACTCCCCCGTTGCTTCCATCATGTCCGTGCTCGAATCCCCCGTGGAGAATACACCATGTGGATTTTAAGTTTGATCTTACAACGTATGATAAACGATCAACACCTCCTATTGTTTTCCAGCAGGTGTTCCAGTTTCTCCTCACCAAGTCGAACCCAGACGTGGTGGTATACACTGATGGGTCAAAGCATGACGGTAACGTTGGTTGTGCTTTTGTTTTCAATGAACAGACTTATATGTTTGGCCTACCCGGTGTTACGAGTGTGTTCACCGCGGAACTACTCGCTGTGGATAGGGCTCTAAGTATCGTTGGCCCTAAATATAGGAACATTCTTATTTGCAGTGACTCGTACAATGCTCTCCAGGCGTTGGAAAACCTTTATTCCGGACATCCTGTCGTCGTTGGCATTTATGATAAAATCGCTGAGTTAGAAAAACGAAACAGGGGGTAGGTTTTTGCTGGATCCCTAGCCACATTAGAATTCTAGGTAACGAGAAGGCAGATTCTGCTGCGAAAGAAGCGTGTAATCAGCCTCCTTTCACCACCCGAGTTACTACCTTTGGTTTTATCAATCATATAAAACAATCACTGTGGGCGAGGTGGCAAAGTGGCTGGACGGCTGGACGGATTAAAGATTCAGTGTTGTCGTGGGGCTCCTCTAGCAGGAACTCTCGTCGTGAGGAAGTAGTCCTCTGCCGGTTACGGTTGGGACATACGAGGATCACGCACGAATATCTAATGTCAGGAGAAGACCCACCGCTGTGCACACGATGCAACTGTCGCACCACTGACTGTGCACCACATTCTCGTGGACTCCGTGTGTTATGCGGCGATGCGTCGTCAGTTTGATATACCCAGCAACATTCGTGATATCTTGTGCAATGATGGCGGGGTTTTGGAACGGATGTTTCTCTTTTTACATGGTACTGGGTTACTGCAAAGGATTTAATATACTCATATATGTTTTTCTGTAAGGAGAGTTTTTTTAATAATTTTAACCTTTATTTTCTATTTGATTTTTTAGTTCTATGTGTTTAATTTTACTATCCGCGGAGGGGATTTTTGAGTTGGGTAAGTTTTTATACTTTTTTATTCTATTATTTTAGCTTTTATATTACATCAACTTTTCTGTGGTATTAGTTTTGGGTTTTGTTTTGCCTTCTTGGCTTGTTTTGGTAAATTTTTATTATATGGTTAATATTACATTTACATCCTGTGTGGTTTATTATTTTGAAATTGTTTTACCCTTTTAATAATAACTACCGGGCGATGATAACGCCCAGGCGTTTTTCGCCCACAAACAAAAAAAAAAAAAAAAAAGATAGTTCCTACCTTGGGTTACGGTTGCGTTTCGTACGATGTCACAACACCACCGAGTGTAAATGAAAGAGAAAATTGTGTTGGATGTTGTTGTGTAGTCGAGTAAATGTATATGTCGTAATTCATGTAGTGTACTTAGTGTAGTATACGTGTATAGTGAAAAGTATTCTGCAGCTAAGTGTGTAGTGGGAAGAAAAGCTGCAGAGGCTAGGCCCATGGGAACGCCAAACCCCAGAGTCTTAAAGAATAAGACTCCCTGTCGGAGGGGAGTCTAACTTATATGCATATATTAGTTATTGTTGTAGGTACTTATTTTTATTAAGATTATACAAAATATATTGCAACCAGAGTACTCCCTATTAAATCAAGTGTTGGACATGAATGAAATATGTTAGTTAAATATTCTTAACATCAGTAAAAAACATTTTATGGTAATTCAATTTTATTTTATGACTTATCAGTCCAAAATAACAGATTGAACATATTACTATTAATTAATTATTTTTTTTAAATATTTTTTCCAGGTGTTTTCTTTTTGTATTGCCATCTATATTTGTAATGATTATTTGTAGTATGTAACAATTAGGTGTATTAAAAACATGATATATTTTTCTTTTCAATGCTACTTTTATTCATGTTATTATTAAAATTTATTTAAATAATAACATTTATCATCTTTTTTACCATTTAATTATCTTTCTTCAATTATTATAAGCATAATATTATTTATTGCATTATACATAAAACCATTACCATTATCTGATTTTTCTGTTAAATATTATATTACCTATTTCTTCTCTTTTATTTTTTACTTGTTAATGAATTTTATATTTTTGTAAGTGAATGTAATTTTGGTCTGTATTTGAAAGTGAAAGTTTAATAAGATATAAAATAAGTGATTTTATGTTATAAATGTTGTTTATAACTCATAGTACAATGTATTGCTAGTAACTCATAAAATTTTGTAACTACAGTAAACAAATAGCAATATGTACTCTATATGTAATAACATACTAGAAATGATAGTTCTTCTTGTGCAACAAATAAGTTAAAGGTTTTATATATATATATATATATATATATATATATATATATAAAAGATTTATTGTTTTAATTATGTATTCATAGCATCTAAATTTCACTATCTTCAAGACACTCCATATTGAAAACAAACAATCAATTTCTAAAATAAGAAATTAGTCAAAAAATTGCTTATAATATGAGTGAGTATTATTTTATGATAATTCTCAAATGAATATGATTTGACTAAATAACTTTTTATTTGAATTGTAACTGTAATAAGACTTTTAAATCATATTATTACAAATGGATAGACAAGATAGACAATGGAGTAATCTACCAATTCAGATGATGTTGTTTTATCTCTCTTTCTTGCACCCTGTCCCTCTCTCTTACTCAGTTCTCTCTTCTCTCTTTCTCAAATTATGTGAATTGACATAACATGAGCTTCTTTACAAACATAAGTGGGCATGTACTATTCTTATATATATTTTCAGCATTAAATGTGTCATTTTTAAACATTGATCCCACTGAAGGGCCCCCTCATGTTTCAATAAAAATTTCCCAAAAGACTTAATTTTCGTTGAATAATTACTACAAAATCAGATCTCAAAAGTCAGAGGGTAAATAATCCTGATTTACCCGAACTGAACTGGTAGATTACTCAGCTTTTATGAATCATAAATAAAATTGTTAGATACCTGAGTGAACTTTCAGCAGCTTCTTTATCACCACTGACTAGTAAGTATACAGGAGATTCTGGCATACAGATAAAAGTCAATATAAAAAATATAGGCATACAGCAGCTGGAGAGCGACAGCCAAAAGAATGATGTGTAGGCTCCTACTACATAAACCCATAGTATACCAACACACCACATTAAGTCAAAGTAAACTCCAATTACACCCCGAACATTATCTGAAGCAATCTCATTATTATACATTGGTACAGCTACAGTCACAGCTCCAAATGATAGACCACATATAAACCTTCCACAGTATATGAGATAAACCTGAAAATAAAATTAAATCTTCAGTAATACAATATATATAAGTTATTGATTTAACAACTAGTTTTATAATATGAAGTCTAAGATGTATAATGGGATGTACTAGGTCTACAGTTATGGGGTAATGGCAGATTGTGCTGATCGATATAATACATAAAAGTGTACATGATATATTTATGCCATATTTGCTGCCATATACAGACTGATCAGAAGTAAGCTGCTGCATCTGACAGACCCAGAGAAATATTCTCTGTATTGCCCAAAAAATCTGAAATCTGTATTACCCAGAGAAATATCCTCTGTATTTTCATGAAATATCCCAGACCTATAATTTAAATTATTTTTTCTTATTTTTGTTTTATATTCCATTTCTCTTTTATCCTTCTATGCCTAATAAAAAAATTTCTAAAACATTCAAACAAATTTAAATCATATGAGCAGTAAAAAATGTTTAGAAATTAACCAGTTATGCTCTCTTCAGGAATTATGAACCCTCTGCTGGTAAAAGTGTTAAACTTTAAAAAGCAAGTAGCCATACTACAGGTGCTACCTACTACCTCAGACAATGGGATCTATGGTCAGGTGGTCTATGGGATCTTTGGTCAGTTTATTTAAACATTTTTTAAATAAACTAAAATAATATATAAATGCAAAAAATAAAGATCAGTAGGTTCTTATCATCCACTTCAACAACTAAGCTTTTTAACTTAAATGTGAAATTCATAGGATTGATTCTTGAGCCCATTCAGAAGTGGTTTAGTACACTAACAGACTGATAAATCCTTAACAACAAAAACTTAATTTTAGTGATTAGACTACACCAAAGTTGTACACAATGAAAAACTACAGTTATTTTTTCTATTAAAATGTGTTTTTTTTCTATTCTCACTGTACAATATGATGTCCACCTCTCAGTAAAAAATGTTCTCGAATTAAAATTGAGTAAGAAATAGGCCAGAAAGGAGAGTGGCAAAAATATAGAAGTGATGACAAGATTCCTGCAAGCATGCCAAAAATAAAAAGAATTAATTGCAGGTTAGTTAATTAAAAACAAGGAATGGAGGTAATATGAGTAAGGAAAGTAAAACTGAAAAAGAGTGTGAATTTTATACAGAAAAATATTTAAAATAGCATTTTCAGAAAATTAGCTAACTGAGGATTACACTGAAGCAGATAAAAAATATCTTGCAGTAACTTTTGATGTGGATGATTTTAAAAATAGCATTTTTTTAAGTTTGATAAAGTTGTTACATCATACATGATTTCCATGTCAACTTATATTGATAAAAAAGATATGATAGACAACGTCTGACTGAAAAATGACTATTTTCAAAACTTTTGGATGGTTTTCAAAAAACGTATTTTTGAGTTTCTTTAGACAAACACCTTCTATATTACTATAGTTTGATCTTACAAATAATCAATATTTTTAATTGTACACTTTTTCATTAACATCATCACGTTCAGCAACTCAAGGTAGGAAAAAATAATACATTGCATGGCAATATAAAAATAATAATAATAATAAGAGTGTGTTTATTAAATATTTATACCAAACAAATAATTAATTTTAACAAAATTATAAACAAAAATAAGAATACACTTCTATATATATATATATAAAAAATTGCAATGAATAAAGATCAATAACATAACTAAAGAAAATACTACTCTAAATAATAAAAATGATTTACAGTTGCCTATTAAACTGAATAATACATTAAAAACTGAATATTTTTATAGGAAACTAACTGTTATTTGTATTTTTGAGATTAAAATAAACTGTCTACAAAATAATTTTGAAAAATGTTTTCTAATTTTGGTAGCTGATGATGATACTTACAGGGTGTATACTTACCATTAGAAATGGATTCTTGTAGTAAACATCAATGTGCCTAATTTGTGTTTGAATTTAAAAAAAGTAAGCAGTGACTGTGATTATTATAACTGTGAGTATATGAATGGCTTCCTCTAATAATTATAAACAGTGTGTAAGTTAAATTTCCAATTGAATTTATTTCCTTTCCTTAAAACTATACAAAAAAAAGATGCTACTCAAACTTACATCACTAAAGACTTTGTTTTTAGTTATAAATGCAATTGTTTTTCTATTTTTTCTTTGTAATTAATAAATTATTCTTTTATTATCTATCCTGTATTCTATATCCCTGTCCAAAATCAATCTGTCCAGCTGAAAGAACTGTCTATCCACTAATTGATGGTTCATCAATTTATGAACCATCATAAATTGATGGTTCATCACTAAAAAATGATGTAATCTGTTATTTACAATTCCAACTTAGTATTTTTTACTCACTGTGTTTAGCTATTATTGTCTTCTTATCCAAAATTAGATGAGACTATCCCAACTACCAGTAGAAGTATCCCAGTGGTAGAAGTATGGCATCTCATATATCTTATTTTATAAAAAAATGAAGTTGCTTCATTTCTCAATTGCAGCAAATTGCTTCCATATGGGTTGATTCAGGAAACAATGGTTTGGTAAGATGAAAGAGGATTTAGCTGGGAATTTATAAAGCCTGTGATAAAGATACAGCCTCAAGAGAATAAGTTGATAATGAGCAAAAGCACATCAGACCAGAAGAAGGCAGCTGCTGAACCAGAGGTTCCAGTGAGTCTGCACAACATTTTGGATGACGATACTAGAAAGATGGTGGCTTTGGAGTCTTCTATGAAAGCTCCTAAGCCTTGTAAAACTGAGGTGGTTTCCAAACCACAAAAACCACACAGGGAGGGGGAATGTTTCCCCACTGCCTGAGGTGGTGACTGGTGTGGCTCCTGTTGCGGGGGCCGCCCTGGTTCCCGCCTCACAATCAGCGCCTGCACCAAGCGCCGATCTATGTCCGTCGTCGTCCGCGGCTTCGATGATCTCTGATCGGAGGCCGGGAGCTATACCGGTAATGATATTCTTCACGAACACGAAGCTGTTCATAAAATGGTAAAAAAGAGTAGAAAAGGATGGCCGAAAGGCAAATCCAGACAATAAACTAATTAAATATTAGCGAGTCGATTCTTCAGTGGAACATTAATGGATGTTTGTCAAACATCCGTGAGCTCCAACGCTTGATTGATGATGCAGACAAAATTTGTATATGCCTGCAAGAAACACATTTTTACCGAAATGAAACTTCCAATTAAGAAGATACAATACATTTCGACGAGATCAACCGCCAAGTATAAGAGTTAGAGGTGGTATATTAACATCGACTAGAGCTACCACCGAAGGGGTTGAAATAAACACAATCTACAAGCGTCGCAATCAGAATGAAGCGTCCGCTACAGATCACTAACTGCAGTATATACTTGCCGAATTTTGATTGAAAGCAGGATGACATAGCACGATTAATTTCTCAGCTTTCCCCACCCATACTATTGGTGGGTGACTTTAATAGACATAATTCTCTTCGGGGATCGGATCGAGTACATTGGAAGAGAATTGGAAAAGTTCCTACTGAATTCTGATTTCATTATCTTAAATGATGGTTCAGGTATTGTTTTCAGTGCTAGAAATGGATCGACGTCCTGTATAGATCTAGTACTTATAGGTGGATCGATAGCACCGAAGTACACTTTCCATGTTTTAGAGGATCTACAGGGAAGCGATCATTTTCCGGTGCAAATTGTAACTGACGTTACAAGAAAAATATATTCCATCTCCAAAAGATCGCTGTTTGATAACGCAGAATGGACGAGCTTTACAGCTAGGACGATACTTCCTGAAACAACTGGAAGTATCGAAACCGATGTCGACGCTACAACTAATGCCATAATTGACTCGGCATCACGATATATTACCAAAACATCTGGGAAACTCAAGAAGCGACCACCCGTGATGGAACGATGAAATAAGTGAAACTATTAAAAGAAAGAAAAAAGCTTATAACGCTTTTAAGAAACGTCAGACATTAGAAAACCTAAATGCCTTTAAAAAATAAAGGGCGTATGCAAAAAGACTTAGGATAGATGCTAAAAAATGATGAAATTCATTATAACATGATCAACCAGCTGAATACCACAGCAAAACGTAGATTCTTAGAACTATATAATCAGATATGGCGGGAGAGAACGTACCCGCAGCAGTAGAAAAAAGCACATATTGTTTCAGTTCCAAAGAAATATAAAAATCTGACAGAACCCAGTAGTTACCGCCCTGTTATTACTTTGACGTGCGCTATGGGAAAAGCTTTTGAAAAAATTATAAATAATCGACTCGTTTGGATTTTAGAAAAAGGAAATCTCATCCTCACATCAAGCAGGTTTTCGACAATACCACTTAACTACTGATCAGATCAATAACTTATAGAACATCATATATAACAGCTTCATCACAAGGAAACATTGTGTCGGAATCTTCTTTGACCTGCAGTAGGTATTCGACATGACCTGGCGTTAAGGAATAATGCTTCAATTATATGAATGGGGATTCGCGGAAATCTGCCAGTTTTACTCAGCAACTATATGAATGACCGTACCTTTCCAAGTACGTCTTAAAAATGAATATTAAAAAATAGAAGAGAAACCAGCAGTAATCATCCAACAGGAATTTTTATCAACCATCACTAATTATGAAGAATATATTAAAATTTATACTGATGGTTCTAAAACTGAGCACGGTGTTGGATACTACATATATGTAAATGGAGAAGTTCATTATTGGAAACTGCTAGATATGGCAAGCTCTTACAGCAAGCTCTTCACTACTCTGAAACTTTTTGGGAAGAGAGAGCGATTTCATGTTCCGATTAGTTAAGTGCACTTACTGCAATTTGGAACAAGAATATTAAGGACGTCCTTATCGCAAACATCCTATCAATTTTGTACGTTTTAAATGGACAAGGACAGCGATGCATATTTGTGTGGACTCCAGGGCATGCTGGTATTGCAGGAAACGAAAGCGCAGACGAATCTGCCAGAAAGGCTACAGTCTGTGATAACCTGGATAAAATTCTTGTACTAGTAGCAGATGTAACTAATATAATAAGAAATAGGTGGAGTACTGATTAGAGAAGACCAAGCTAAACGCAGTTAAAACTTATCCGTATAAATGGAAGAGCGACGTGAAGCTGACTCGCCGAGAGCAAGTGGCGATGACCAGACTCGGAACTGGTCACACGCGAATAATAAATTCATATTTATTTACCGGCAAAGAAAGACTAATGTGCGGTGTTTGTAATAAAGCACTTACAGTCAAGCATCTAATGGAAAAGTGTACCACTATATGAGGACCTCAGAAAGAGGTTCGGACTAAGAAATAGTAGTGCTACTGATTTGGAAAGTGGAAAGTAGACAAGTCTCTTAAGTAAGTTCAAGCTGTGTTAAAGAATCTCTAAGTGAGTAGTAGTTTAATTCTTTGTATACAAGGGGAGTCTTGAAGCATGGAACGTATAGGTCCGGGAGGTAGCACTCTTGCCTAGGACGCCCGGGCTTGCCTGCATGCAATAGTGGTGGAGTCGGGGCTTATCCGATGAAGACATGGAGGACCCTTGAGGGTGGACAGAGGGCGCAGGGCAAAGGGTATGCGCAAGGCATGCCTGGAGCCAGTTAAGTCAGGACCGGGAAGGGCAGCCTCCTCGCCGGGGGGTTCTTTGGCCGTCCTGAACAGATGGTCTAATTGCTCCATTGACGCAGGGGGAGGGACCCCGGTGGGTTACGTTCTACAAGACTATTTATACGGGAGACTCAACTGCCACGGCATTTTAGGGCAACTGATGTGCTGTTTATGATGTGGTTCCCGTTTCCCCGAGGGTGCTTATATATAAAAAAAGGGAGACAACAAAAAAAAAAGAAGAAAATGTTGGAATTGTGAAACCGTTTTTTTTTTTTCATTTATAATTTTGTTATATTTATTTTTTAATTTTAATATCGGGGGTCTTTACACTCTGTAAGTGTTTTCCGTGTTTACATGTTCTGTCTTGTGTATTTTGGTGTTTTTAAATAAAATGTAAAGGATCTTTATACCCTTGCATATAACGAACCTGATGGTGATTTAATTTCTATTTTAAAGAATGTGACGAGGGCTAATGACCGTAGAAGTCGATGTCCGTATAACCGTAAAAAAAAATAATAATAATAATGCCCCAGATAAAACCAACCCCACGTCCGCGTCCGTGCAACAACAACCACGCACACGTCCGGGGCGGGCAACGAAATGGTACTTCAGTGCCTGCACTTATGTCAGCTAACTGGGAAATGGCCTTGGTCAGGAGCTCCCTGTGGAGTACGGGACTGGAGGTCCCGAGCTGTCCGAGCTGGTTGCGGTTGTACTTTTCGGTTTCGCTTTTTGTGGCGGGGGTAGGAGGCATGACCGTGATCTGTTTTCTGACGCTTGACGCTTGATTGCGGACGGGGAGTGCCCATCCCTCTTCTCGGTTGTAGAGCCGGATTGAGGGTGAGCTGCTGTGAGCTTGCTCTGCCGAAATATTGCGCCGTCTAGTATGAGTCAGTTGCTTTGGTCCTTGGCAGGGACTGCCCATGGGTACGGGTATCGGAGCCCTTACTGCTATGTGCGAGCCCTAGAATGTCGGTATCGTGGGTCAGGCAGTACCTGACTTCCCGTTCTGGGTTAAATTTGTGGGAGGCGGCGGACTGGGAGAACCCAGACAGGATCTATGATCCGGACCACGTCCAACCGTCTCTTCGCTCGCGTTTTGTTACATGTCGACTGGCGGAAATAATAGGCTATGGAACTTTCATCATCCACAATATCCGTGGCAAAGGGTCCACGTAAAAACCCTCGTTCTGGAAAGCCTCTGTCTTCTCAGGTGAAGAGGAGGAAGAGCATCGAATTTAGCGATAAAGAAGAGTTTATGGAAATCGAGAAGGAAATCGAACCAAGTTTTGACCGAAAGGCAAAGTTGTAATACCGAATTATTTGGTAATTAAGGGGAGAGAAGAACATTTTAGTAAGACAAGTTCTTTTGTGGTAGTCCGAGGGATCACGAAAGCTGCTGGTGGACCGGTAAATGATGGAAGGAAGACCGCATTAGAGCCGTTCAAACGGTCAACGACCTACAATTCTCATGGTTGTTAAAGGAGAAGAAGATTGATTTATTAGACGTTGAGGTATCACCACATGGTACATTAAATACGTCGAAGGGTGTAGTTGTGTTCAGAGACTTGCGAACTGCACCGAAGAGAAGATCGACGACGAACTCAGTGATCAGGGAGTTATAGCTTGCCATCGTTTGAACACCCGGCGCGATGGAGAAGAACAACTCTCTGCGTCACACGTATTAACATTCAACAAACCAAAGTGCCCGGCAGAGATAAAGGCTGGCTTTCACAGACTGGACGTCCGTCCGTTCGTCCCGACGCCAATGCGTTGCTTTGGATGTCAGCGGTATGAGGACACAGCGGCACGTTGTACTAGGAAACAGGTCTGTGTTTGTGGTGAACCGCTCCATCCTGATGACTCATGCAGGGATCCACATGTGTGCGTCAATTATCATGGGGAATCACTCAGCGAGGTCAAGAAACGTCCAATATAAAGAAGAGGTAGCAATCCAAGAGATTAAGACCACTCGAAATGTGAGCTACGTCGAAGCGAAGAAAATTAAAACTAGATCGCCGAAGGCAATATCATATGCACAAGCTGTGTCATCTCCTGCAGCATCTTTAAATTTAAAGGATGTGATTGCGGAACTAGCTCCAGCGTTAGCAAGGCTGATTGAATGAATCGTCGACAACAAATTTAGGAATCGTCCAACCAGAGAGGTAGCTTAAAACGGGAAAAGGCAACGCTAGCTGTTAAGCAAAGGAGTTCGTCTCCTTTAAGGAATGAAACTCTGAAGACGAAGGACAGTGAATGCAGGCAAGAGAAGAAGCCTGAACCAAAAATAGATGCATCCCCGTTCAAGTAAATGACAAGATAGAGGTGAAAATCATAGAAAAAGAAGATTTACCAAAAACAAAAGAGCAGCACCCAAATCACGGAGGTCTTTAGTAAAAATAGCAAGGACTATGAACGTCCTACATGTTTTATCAGTGACTGCATCCAGTTTGGACTGTGGTGTACTGCTCACCGCACCACAGAGGCCGGTGTCGTCTGATGCCGGCAGTAGGAGATCCTCCGCAATTTCCACCGGAGGAACTGAAGGATCGGTCTCAGATACACCAGATACCGCAGAATTTGACAGCGAGGTCTTCAGACAGATGGAGAAGAGGAACAAGAAAGGATGGCCTAAGGGAAAACCTAGGCGATAGGCATTAAGATGAAACTTGTTTTATATGCCTTGACGAATTTTAACGAATGGATGAATATTGTAATTTTTTCTTGGCATTATTTTTAATTTTTTTTTTTAATATGATAATCTGATATGTATTTCTTGATGTTTCTATTATAAATATTCTGTGTGGTAATGGCAAGGGCCCTTTACACCCTTATCATTTTGTGTTTAATGAACCTTTCAATATGTGGTTTAATTTTCATCACAAAGAATTTTGTTTTGACAGTTATGACTAAATTTCGTAAGAATTGGCTAGAAGGTTTTTAAAATAGCAAGGGACTTTATACCCTTGTTATGTTGTGTTTTCGGGGTTTTAATAACCATTAACAAGTCTATATTTAGATGCTCCTTTTGACAAGACTAGTCCTTGATTGAACCACCTGTGCTCTGTTTTTTTGGAAGGGAAAGATACTTATTCTATTTTTTCTTTCTTTTTTGATGTGGAAGGGGCTAATGGCCAAAGCAGTCGATGCCCTAAAACGTCAAAGAAAGAAAAAAATAATAATAATTAGTAATAATCAAAAACATTTCACTTCACTTACATTTCTATAACCATATATTATAATCAACCACCCAAAGACCAAAGGAAAAGCAAGGAATATTAGAAACCATTTACGACCAAAAACACCAGCTAATTTTCCAGCAGGAATGGCGCCTGTCAGTGCACCCAGGGTGATTATACTTCCAACCCATGATGCTTGACTATCTGTAATTGGATTGATGTCCAAGTTGCCAAGATTTCCTTGTAAATAAGGAATAGCAGGAGCTGACCACCCTGCTACACATCCTGAACTCATAGCTATCATACTTGCTGTAAACAAAATATAACATTTTTATACACATTTTGTTATTTGTATTAACATTTTCATCAGTTTAATAATTAAGATCAGTGAGTTGTAAAGTAAAAGCAAAATTTATATATCTACATAGACAGGCAATATAAGGCAATAAAAGTACATAGGAAGTAAGGATTTGAAGGTTTAATTTCTTCCCAACTTCAAGTAAGTTATATGAATATTAAGGTAATAAACAGTTTTTTTATGGTCTCCTCTCACCTCTTATAGCCATCCCAAGTTCCATGAAGAAAATAGTAAAAGCGGGACTGACTAACAAAGAAGAAGCAAGTGCAGCAGAACAGACAATGAAATACCTTAATGTACAGAATGCAAGGATTTTGGGAGATACATATTCCCTATTCATCGCAGAGCCTGGACATCAGTCCCTTATTGCTGGGTCTTTCCCAATATTTATTTGTCTATTTAATGGCGGTTATACATGTTTTGTTTGTAGACGGTGCTATAGAAGCGTTCCGATCCTTACAGATCAATTTGAAAATAACATTATCCTTGACCTGACTAGCAATGTATTTGCATCTTTCTCCGGGCACGATTCCCCATCAGTTCGTCCAATGAAAGACTTTCGGTACCAATAACAATAACAACAGCCCGACAAAATACAATCCCACGACCGTGCACTTATTATATCTATGCAGACGTCCAGGGTGGACAATGACTTGGTACTTTCACTATTGTCAACCAATGGGGCAACGATTTTGTTCAGGAGCTTCCTTGTGGAATACGGGATTGGCGGTCTCGAGCTGTCTGAGCTGGCCGTGGTTGTGCTTTTCGGTTTCGCTGGTTGCAGTGGGATCAGTAGGCATGACTGCGATCTGTTTTTCGCCGATGCTGGGCGGATTGCGGACGGGGAGCGCTCATCCCTCCTTCTGGTGGTAGAAACAGGGTTGAGTGAGCTGATGTAAGCTTGCTCTGCCGAAGTCTTGCGCCGCTCAGTATGAGTCGGTCACTTTGGCCCTTGGCAGGGATTTTCCCAAGGGTGAGGGTATCGGAGTCCTTACTGCTGCGTGAAACCCTGGGTTGTTGGTATAGCGGGTCAGGCAGTACCTGACTCCATGGCCCGGGTTAAATCTGTGGGAGGCGACTGACTGGGGAAACCCAGGCAGGATCAGTGATCTGGGACATGCCCAAATGCCAATCTTTCCGTTTCTTACGACATATTGACTGGCGTCATTTCATTCATAGACATTTCAATTTCCATGATTTCTTTGGCAGAGGGCCCACACAAAAACCCTCGTCTAGGACAGTCTTGTCTTCACAAGCGAAGAGAAAGAAGACCGTCGATTTTAGTTGTATAGAAAACAGTGATCGAACTAAGTTCCAAAGGTAGTGAAGCGATGCCAAAATATTTAGTGATAAAGAAGAAGAAGGATATTTTACCAAGATCAATTATTTTGTGATTACTCGAGGGATCTCGGAAGCTACAGGAGGACCTGTTAAGGAGATACGGAAGACTGCTACAGGACTGTTTACCCGAAGAATCTACCTAAAGCGGATATTTTGTGAATAACAATGGAACTCTCGAAAGCAAAAAGACCTCTAAAAGAGAGAGCAAACATTTCAGCCGCTCCCATACATTATATGCAATGCTCACCACACCATCTGTGCAGATATCATCTGGTAGCGACAGAAAAACATCTTCCGTGATTTACTACATCTTCCGTGTCTTCCTTCCGTCGAATACTGGAAGATCCAGTATTCGAGGCTTCAGATACCTTGGAATTAGACGCCGAGGCTTTCAGGAAGGTGGAAAAGAAAAGAGACGAAGGGTGGCCTAAAGGTAAACCTAGGCGATAAAAATAAGAATAATGTAAATTAGTTTTACAATCTTTTGATGAATTTAATGAAAAGATGAGGTTTTTTTTAATAATTGTATGACTTTACAGTTGTTTTGATAGATTTGTCAACATTTCGTTAGAAATGTATTCTGTTTTTATTGAGTGTTTTTAAGGGCCCTATACAACCTTGTTATTTTCTGTTCTTTTGGGGGTCTTTAATGTACTAACAAGATCTATTTCTGGATGTTCTGTCTGACAAGATCAGTTTTCTGACTAGTTTTTTTATTAGGAAGGGAAATAATTTTTCTTCTTTTTTCTTTTTGTTTTGAAAAAGGGATAATGACCATAGTAGTCAATGCTCTAAACACTGAAAAAGAAAATGCCCTGTGGTAGATAATACTCACCTTCGGAACATTCCATCTACACTCCACGTCTTGGCCGGCAACAGCTATACGTACGTACAACACACATAGGTGACTGACAGGGCTCCAACTGTTCCTGGCAAATATTAATTTTCATTGACCTGCATTCCATCGAATGAACTGGACTTTTCTTCCATCTGCAGATCATCCACAACTGAAAATTATTCTGGAAACGAACTTACAACATCTTTGCAGCTGGTGAAATTGTGGTCAAGGTCAATGTGATTGCAAGTATTACAAAGACCCTTCCAATGAACGCATACCTCGGCAATGGTAAGCATTTAGCAAAATGTCCATGTATGTCGGTTCTATAGGAGCCCTGAAAGCTTCGATGAGTAGAAAACTGAAGTCATGCAGAGACTGCGCATCCACTTTCAGTCAGAACATATGCTGCTGGTTCTACCAAAGTACCAGACCGGACCTTCATGGTTGCTAGCCTTGGAGTGGGGTTGCCAACGGTGTCTAGCCTTGCTACAGCAGGGTTTAATTCATCATGCACTTTGAACAGCTAATCGTGGCAGAGGCTTCACGTAAACCACCCTTGATTAGAACCAGCCGTGTCACAGGAAGTGAAATGGAAGAAACGTTTTGAAACAGGAAGAATTTTTGTGATTTGAAAAGTCTGCAGAGAACTGCTACGGTGAAATAAGTAATTTTGCTGGAAAAAAAGAAAAACTTTTAACGATCTTTGCGTCGAGACGAACAAACTGGATGTCTTCTGCGACTGGATGTCGCAGTGTGTTTGCTGCTGTATGCGTCGATTCTCACATCATTCTCAATATCTCAAAGGGTGTTGTGGTTTGTCGAGTTCTACTAAATTGTTATCTACAGGAAATTGTGAAGCAGTTGTCACCGCTGGGAGTAATAGAGTGCCGAAGGCTGAGAACGAGAAGGAATGACAAACTTCTATGTTCTGCCTCTCATTTCCTTTACCAGACCGACCCTGCAAAGAAAGTGCGTGCTGGTATACACCGTTTGGATGTGCGCGCTTTCGTGCCGTAACACATGCGATGTTTCAGGTGTCAGCAAATTGGCCTCACCACGGTTCGATATGAGACAGCAAACTATGCGTGTGTGATGAAGCACATAACAAGGACCGCTTCTCCGTTCTGTATAACTTGTGCTTACTGCTACCGGTAGTCATTTGCTTCTACAAGTGCAGCGTTCCTACGTTCAAGTCGGCGGGGCTGACAAAGATCAGTGGCTGTCAGTCAACCTGCGTTGCTGTGGAATTTAGGCTACACAGCTGCGTAGTGTGTTGAGGAGCGTCACTGAAGGCTAAGTAAGGACGTTTCCTTTGTGTTGCATCGTATTCCCGTTCGTAGGTTCGTGAGGCCAATAATCTTTTCGTTCTTCTTGCAGGTTCGGGAAGCAATTTCGCTTCGACCCCGCTGGTGGTCTGATCTAGGATCTTTTAGCTGTTGATCTTTTAGTTGGCCTTGCTCGGGATAGTTCACTGCTAGACGCTCACCTTGCCTTGTGTTAGGTGATCAGTAACAGTCTGACGCTATGGAGCAATCCGGGTGAGATTGCTTAGAGGACCTTGTTGGCATAGCCAAAGACCTGGATGCCGGCGACCCCTTCCTGCCGAGAAAGTCACTCGGTCTCCGCCGCCCGGTGGAGACCTACCGTAGTCTCCTTATCGGAGAACACGGTCCTCCGATAAGGAGGTCTTGGAGGTCTCCACGAAGGCAGTACTGCGCCCAAGTGCACCGGCGGATTGCACTAAAAATCCTGCCAAAATCCGCTACGAGCTGTGCAGGGAAGGCTGCGGCTGGAACCGTGCAGGGAGTGCGCGCGCGGTAGTGGAGGGAGAGCCAAGGCCGAAGAGCGGTTCCTCACGAAGTCGGGGAAAGTAGAATCCGGCGATATGGAGATCGGGTCGGTGCGGGAAGTCCCCGGGGTGAAGCCTGCTATGAAACAGGTGAGCTCCGGATTCGACTGTATCGGGCGGATCGAGGAGATGCGATCCGAATGGTCCAAAGTCTCCTCTAAGAAAGAGTGGCGTGTGCCACTGGAGTTTCGACAGATGGTCGACTCCTTTTTAAGTGAGTGTAGCTTGATGGTTGCGGGTCTTGCATTAAAATGCGAGGGACTCCAAGGCGTCAACAATGCCCTGAATTCAGTCGTTTCGCGACTGTCAGGGAATGTCGACCAGGTTGTGAAGGGAGTTCGGAATTTCAAACCGGTGACGGGTGAGGCTCTGGGCGAATTCCAGAAATCCATTCAACGGGTGGAAGAGAAGGTTAGGAAGCCTGTCTCTTTCGCCTCAGTTGCTGCCACGCCTTCGCCTAAGCGGGTTGGTCCACCACCGCCAGTTCAGGCGTCGGCGGCCAAAATTAAGCGGGCTACTGTTAAGGTAGTCCCGCTTAAACCTGGTCTGGGGTCTTCGTCGGTAGCGACAGAGCTAACCATTAAAAACGTTCTTGAACCGCGGAGAGAAAGGATACAAGTCTCCCGGGTCACGAAAACAAGGGACCACGTCGTGATCTTGGAAAAGTTGTTAGTGAGCGACAGACGAAGCACCTGCTGGAGGCCGATGTTCTGCAGTAGAACGTCGGGCTCAGAAGAACTTGGCTAAAGGCAGTTTCTGGCCGAGTGGAGGCCGCAGATATTGGTATATGATATGCCAAGGGCGATAATGGTATAGGAGTCCGAAATCTTCAGGGCCGTGCAAGATCAAAATTCTACGATATGGCCGTCGAAGACTTCCTCAGGGAAACCAAGTTGGTTCAGCGTTGGGGAAGAAGGAAGCCCTAAAGAGTCACTGTGTTTTAGAGACATCGCCTAGAGTCTTGGTGGCCGGTAGACGTCTGTTTTTCGGGTGGACCTCATGTAGGGTTGTCAACCATGTAGAAGTCGCCCGATGCTTCAAGTGTCAGGGCTTTGTTCACACCTCTCTCCGCTGCACAGCGCAGTCGGAGATGTGTGCGGATCTACAGATCCGCCCGTAATGAATATGTTCATGCCATCAACAAAGCCAGACTCAAGTTATACCAAGACTTCATACGCGAATTACAGCGCAGCCCCTGGCAGCTCGCAAAATCATGTTACCGGCCAAAGCCATTGCATGTGCTGTCCAGTGTTCGATGCGGGTTCGGTGGTCGTGACCACACTTTAACATCTGTGGTGACTTACAAAGAATTCCTGGATACTCTGTTTCCAGATGGTGAAGCGTTAGGCGTTAGGACGGGAGCTATGCCCTTCCCTGGCGTACGGGCTGTCGATCCCGTTGATATAGACCGAGTGGTTTCTCGAATGGCACAGAAAAAGGCACCGGGGATTGACTAACTTGACCCGGATATATTATTCCATCTGCTGCCTGTCATAAGAGAGCTGCTTGGCAGACTGTTCTCGGAGTGCCTAAACTGGGGCTGTTTCCCGAATTGTCGGAAAGTGGCTTTGGTGAGGATGCTTTTAAAACCAGGAAAGGATCTTAGACAGGTCAAAAGTTATCGACCCATCAGCCCCTTGCCAGTAATCGGCAAGTTGCTTGAAAGGCTGGTTGTGGACGGCTCTGGGAAAGCATTGAGGTGAATTGTTTTCTAAATCGAGGTCAGTATGGCTTCACCAAAAAGGGTAGGCACCGAGGATTGCATCTTAAATGCTCTAGCCGAGGTGGAAAGCGCCAACTGTAAATATGTTTTTGCAATAATTATAGATATAGAGGCAGCATTTCCTTCCTTGTGCTAGAGTTCTGTCCTCTATACGTCGAAATATTCCCGTAGCCCTGCAGGCCATAGTACGTGACTTTTGTCTAATCGTACGTCTCTGTTTAAGGATGTGCACCTAGTTGTGGAAAAATCCGTTACCAGGAGAAGTCCGCATGTTTCCGTTCTCGGTCCCCTGCTGTGGAACCTGGTATTTGACGGGTTTCTGGGATTCACATTCCCTGAAAGCGTCAGAGCCAGGCTTTCGCCGATGACTGTCTCCTTTTAATTCGTGGTAATTCACAAACGCAGCTGGAAGATCGGGTGCAAGCAGCCTTCTCAACTGCGGAGGGCTGGATAGACAGTCAAAATTTAAAGATTTCTGTGGCCAAGAAGAAGTTTATGTTTCTTAAGGTGCAGACAAATTATTGTACAGCAGTAACCCCCACATTAAGTATAAAGACTGTGTAATCAGCCGAGTTAAGAGTTCATAAGTACCTAGGTGGTTTGTTTGATGAAAAGTTGCTTTTTAGCAACCACATTAGGCAAGTAGCGGCAGATGTAGTCTCAATGATGCATAAACTTAGGAGGATTGCTCGAAAAGACTATGGGTTGTCGGGCCATCAAATGTACATGGTGTCTTCGAAAGCATAACCTCTTCCATGACGCCCATTTGGGCACATAGGTTGAATATAAATGGAGCACTTCTTCAAAATTTAAGGAGTGCCCAGCACAGAGCCTTAATTGTATGCACTAGTGTTTTTAAAACAACCTTGTACGAGGCTACCACCATATTGGGAAAGGCTCTCCCAATCGATTTAGTGGTGAAAGTTTGAGCAGCCATGTGGAAATTGTGAAGAGGCCAGGAGACCGAGGTATTTGGGATGTGGTTTCGAGCCAGGCCAGTAGCAGAGCGGAATGGTGATCACAATGCACTGGATCTAAATTTTGTTCAGTTGCCCATCTCCCACCTGCAGAAGAGGCTGCAGAACCTCGTGATGGAAGCATGACAGCTGGTATGGGACACCACAACTAAAGGAAGATTCTTGTATAAGTTTATACAGGATTTGGGGGATGGTATGCCTCGAGCTCGTATTTAAGGGTAAGCTCTACAGTAGGGTAACTCTCAAGTTAGTGCAACATCCACTCATGGTTTAAAGTACTAATGAGATCAAAATAAATTTTTCCATTATGTTACTTCCAAGAAATATCAGTATAAATGTAAGTAGGTGACAGAGTAAAAGTAGAGAGTTTTAAGTTTTCCATGTACGGTCAGGTACAATTACCCAACCACTTTCAGGTGTATCTCATATGATTTATTTACTACTAAAAATGACACAGCCACTCTTACAAACAACAAGCACTGCTTCTGAACGATCAGCATATAAAGATCACCAAAACAGGTAATATTCAACACTGTCACTGTACATCATAAAAAATAGATGTATAGTGAATATTGTCACTTTAAGAGAAAGCAATTCTACAATTTTCTTTGACCCTCAGGTGCTTTACACACATCACAAACATAATATCATACAATAATAACACATACCACAAACATAGTAATATAAAGTAAATAACAGACAGTATGCAACTGACAACATATTATTTCTGTGATGAAAAAGTTCGTTATATGCTCTGCTCTATTAAGTAGGAGAGATGTAAATGATACACATACTGTATTGTTAATTTTCTCTGTGCTACACATATATTTTTGAAATAACTATCCACTTATTTGTTCATCAGGTAAGTTAAACATACTTAATAAAAATACTATACATCAAATACTTAAATGAATAAAGAAATAATAAATTTAAAGTATAAATAAATTGTTCCTACCCAAAATCGCTGCCAAATGTTGAGGCCATTGCTGTAGAAAAGTTCTAGGAACATCTGTTGAAAGTAGAGATGTTTGCTCTGTGACTTGAAAGCTAGAAGAAATCACTGATGCTTGATCAAACATGATTCCAAAAACTTACTCAACAACCTATTCTATAAAGAAATGTTCAAATTAAATAGTTAACAAATTTGTTGGATGATAAGTATTAACAGAATATAACAGATATCAGTTATACTAACTTCCTAAAAATATTAGTTTTTTTCTAAAATACCAACTACGAAAACTAGAACTACGGTTTTTTTACAAACTATGAAATCAATTACAAAATATAGCTTTAGTAGAAATACCAAAGATTTCAGATCGTATAGATCTTGTTAATAATTTCTTTAACAGGTTTCACAGACTTTGTGAGTACAGCTTCAACTGATTTTGAAGTGATACTTAATAAAATATTATCAAAAAAACACTATTTTAGTAAAACAATTTTTCCACCAATCAAATCAACAATGATACTGCATCATTGCATTTTGTCTGAAACTACTAAACAGAATTAATATTTAATTCAGGATATTCCAGCAAGATATGTCAGAAATTATCCCAAATTACATAAAGCTATCATTATTGAAATAAAAGGATACATTATGAAAGAAAATCCATTTTAAAATACATACAAAAGGAAATTTTGTGGTAAACAATATTTTAATTTGTAAAAGTAACCAATGAATTAAAAGAGTATGATGCAAATAAACTATTAAAATATAATAAGCAAAGTAAATAATCACTTTATGATTATTGTATGGTCCACTATCTTTAGTATTAGTGTATTATTAATCTAAATATTATTATATTGAAGGTTTTGTATTTTCACATCATTATATATAATGATGTCCACATTACAATAATTCTGTATGCATTGTATAAAGAGTTCCATTCCAACAGGAAAACAAGAGATATTGTAACTTTACCTCAATATCATATAAATATTTCTCAATATAATGCCTAGCTGCTGTCTAAAAGTATTGTTTCTCTAGTGTTCATATACTACCTCCAGGTAGTGCATACAATTTACACTGACCCTATTCAGAATTTAAAGGTAATTGCTCATTGTAATCAAGGCTTTAGAGGCAAATGATTTTTTGATCTAATATAGATTCATATGTATACTCGTATATTGATTCTCTATTATATTTGATGTTTCACTCAATCTGCCATCCTTCCAAAGTGAGGAAGGATGGCCAACTCTTCTTCATAGTTATATAGGACAATATAATGAAATCTGGTTTTGCTTTGAGTTCAACAAAATAAATCATCATTGGCTCTAAAAACAAGTAACCAAATATCTCTCCTTCAGCTCTCTGCACCAATGTAGTATTTCATACAATGTCCAACAACTAGCGTAGGTTCCAGGAGCTCTGAGAACCTTGTTGCAAGAAAGATTTAACACTCTTGGTTTTTGTCAGCTGAATCTTACAACCTAATAGAAGAAAACAGTTCATTATCAAAAAAATTTGCCAAAACATACTGGTTGTAAGAGTTTTCCCCGTAACAGAACTCAAACAACAAACCTAATCCATGGTGGTAACTGCTTTTCTGAAGCTTCTATAACTGCTTTTCTACAACCCTCACTATAATTACGCTAATTATTAATTACTATAAATACATGCTGTAATTGTGCTGCTTTTCTATAACTGCTAATTTATCTGGAATCTTTTCCTTTTAAGAGCACATTAATGAGGTAGCTAACAATCTTGAAAATAGTCCTGGTTGAGACTAGACCACAATAATCTTACAAATGATTCCTTGATGCCTGGCTGCAAAACATATTGTATATCTGGTTCATATCAGTCAATAATCCTCAGCACTTTCACAGCCAATCTTGTAGATTCTACAATCATTTCAGATATATTTCAGGGCAACATCTGCAGCCTAGTGAAGTTTCTGAATTTTCTTCCTGATAAGCTGTTTTGGAGCTTGAGGAAGAATATTATTGGAATCTTCCTCAAATTGAGTATTCTGAGCATACCTGATATTCTACCTCTTAATCAAAAATTAACGCTTGCTCTAGCACAGCATTTTTCAGTGCAAGGACAACCGCCTCTCTAAATTCTACTGTTCATTTGTAATCTTGAGGAATGTTCAGGGAATGAACATTTTGAGGGATGTTCAGATCATCTGTTGATTTTAACTAAGGTGGTCCCTTGGCACCTACCTTGGCTGCAACTGTTTCAAATTTTTTTACGTCACTTAAGTTCAAAATCCTTGACACTTCAACCCATATTGGAACCTAGTTCGTTAACTTCACTCGTCTTCCGCTGCCGGAGGACGTCATCGGTCAAGCATTTGTGGATGATAGCTTAGTAATCGATAACTCACGCTCATAATTAGAAAACAGAACGCTGATAGATGGCTATGGCTTTCTCGGAAGCCTAGGGACCAATAAAATGTAATAATCCGTGACGCGCTCAACATCGCTGGAGTTCATCAATGAGGTTGCTTATATCATTATTCAGCATCCTTGAAACTAAATTTTTACCTCCATGCAATAAGTGGCATTTAGGCATTTAATGACATAAACGACGGCCGGCGATTGGTGTATTACCTACACGGCGGCATATGAGTAATGATCGCCACCCAACTAAAGAACGGAATTTATTAATATTATAATTTATATTATGATTTTATTTTATTGCAAAAGACCTCAATTTTTAGTAAATTAGAACTTCAGGCCGACAGACGCACGGTCGACTGGGACCTAACAGGCCATGTCCACCTTCTAATATATTTTTACATTAATTTTTTACTGCACATACTTTAAAAAGTAAATTTATGCTTAATTTTAAGTTTAGTATTTATTTAACTGTAGTAAATTTTATAATATAAATTTTATCACTTGTAAAATATTATAAGAAAGGGATGTTGGAAACAGACTCGGGTCTGTCCTTCCAGAGGACAGTTGTGCCAATAAACTACTGATTATCGATTCCTCCTTTCCTGCGAATAAGTTTTTATTTTCCACCGGAAGGCTGACAGATATCGCAAATTGAGGCTGATAGCCTTTCATCTCAAGAAACCCCAGGTTTTTTCTTATTCCTTAACAGGAGACTGATCGAAAGAAAGCATACTACTGAAAAGATCAGGATTTGGACCTTCAGAAGCACCTGGCAACGACATCCTTACGATTAAATAAATACTTACACTTTCAACAAGTGAGCATCTCAATTCGATTCCAATAATTCAACATTTATATTATTTAGTCGGTTTTGTTAGTAAATTATATAAGTCAAAGTTTTTATACGTATAGCAGCAGCAGAAGCTTTGTTTTTCTCCTTTCATTTGCTAGTACAGTTCAATCAGGAAATAAATGTGAAGGTATATGTTTAAAAGAAATGTATCGTTAACTATAGTTTATGACAATATAGTAGTAACACCGATTTTCCAATCTTTTAATAGTCGATGATATCGTTATGTTACACTTAAAACCGATAATTCTACTAGTCGATCAGCTTAACAGATATAAAAATGTTATTTTTTTGGTTACATAAACGTTCAAAGAATGTTTTGTCTCTATTTTATCAGTATTACATTTTGTATTTTTTTATTATCATATCATTGTTGGCACATATAAAAACCAGTAGGACCGTTAAAAAAAGAAGAAAAAGAAATAAAGTCATTTTTTTATTTACAGGTTGCTACAGAAAGTTATTAATATCAAACCTGAATAGCAGTAAAATCGTCCACACCCAAACGTGTTTATAAACCTTTTGCATAATGCGAATTATTTACGTGACTTCTGATGCAATCAATTATCACAATAAGCGAAAACAAAGATTATAAATAAAAGAACTCTTGATCTTATTACACATTCCGTTAATTTGTAACCCTTTGAAGAAACCGATTGTAAACGACTTTAGACGTCTTATAAAGTATGAACAGAAAACACTGAGAAATCAATGAAGAAACCAAATAGAATTATTCATTAAAACTTGGCAATCTATTTTATCTAAACCTTTTGAAAAATCTATATGAGTTACATCTACTTCTATACCATTTACAAATACGTAGTTATCACAAAAATTTATAGATTAAAAATAATAATTTGATCGTGAAAAATCGTATAAAATAGAATAGCTGATAGTTCGTGTAAAGGAGAAGAAATAAGTTGCAGTTAAGAAAATGTTACAAAAGCCATAAAAATTGGAAAATAATGTAAAAAAATTAGATTTGAATACTATAAAAACATATTAAGTAGTAAAAAATCTAATTTTATTACATTAGAATGAGTCCGCTATCATAAACGAAGCCACAATACGAAAAGTTTTATCTTAATAAAAAAAAGCAATCCAGTTGACGTTTTCAAGAAACGCCATTACGAAGTGAGGTTATTTAAGTCTCTTACTATTTTATTTTTTTTGTGTTTTAATGTTTGTTAGCATTAACTTTATTGTTATTTTTATTCATTTTTATTCTTATACAATTTCTTAGTCATTTTTATTCATATACAATTTTGTAAAAATGATAAACTTTAAAGATAACATTTAAAAATAAATTTTGAAATCACAGAGTACAAAAATATTATCTAAAAGAAACAGATGATAATCCTCATGTTGAAATTAAAATTTTAACTGAACCTATTACCGCTTTACTATAAGCAAGTAATAAATTAGAAAGCGTAGTTGCGAATGAGAAAAGACCCTGGCATGATAATAAAAATCCGTTTTGCTACTTGATATTCTATCCGCAACGCTGAACACGATTACAAAAGCACTTTGAAACAACGCAAGTTAACTTCCTTTCCAACTGTCAAATTTGGATTTCACTACGCCTTTTTAGAGTAATTTTTTAACAAATATTTTATCGGGAAAACAACGCTATCTTACAATCTCATAAATTTTCATCAAAGTTTAACTCTACGCCATGCACCTATTTGTAGTTTCTATTTTTATAAAACAAAGAGTAACGAATCGAATGACGAGAAGGTTAGGAAATAAATATTTCTAATTTATTTTTAATCACAATTTTACGGTTTCAATTTTTTTTTATTCCTATCTTCTCTTTTCCTCATTATTGCCAAAATCTCTACTCCTAAAACTAATAGTTATGTTATAACTGTGAATAGTGTGAAATTATGAAAATATTTGTTTAATTTAATTCTAAACAAGTGAAGAAACGTGAGACGTTAGCGTTTTAATTTACTTTTTTTATAACCTCTGTAATAAAAATTATCTAAACGGTTTTCCTGTTATTAAAACTCAAAATGGCAAAAACTATAAAATTTTATTTTTGTGACATTAACATTAACAATAAACTTAATGTTAATAAATGTTTAAAGTGTTAAAAAATATGTTTACAGATTCAGTTAATGCACAGAAGTTCACACTCACCGACTTTATTTGTAATAGCATACCCGTACTTAGTAGTTCTGTGAACAGAAGACCTCGTTCCTAGCTGTTGTACAGAATTAAAGAAACATTCAAACTTTCCCTTCACTGCATCTCTCTATCATTCCTTTCTAAGAAAGTTGGCAGTCGCCATTTTTAAACGGAAAATTTTAAGAAATATTATTTCATATATATTGTTCTGCCTAATATTAAGGAATTTTACTACTAATTTTAAACAAAATCAGAAATCGTGTTTGCTCGTAATTTAATCACAAACAAAATGTCAAAAGGATATTAAATAAACGTAGACCAAAAGATGTTATTACACTCAATAATCTCATATTATACTACTGTTAAGAAACATTCAAACTTTCCCTTCACTGCATCTCTCTATCATTCCTTTCTAAGAAAGTTGGTAGTCGCCATTTTTAAACGGAAAATTTTAAGAAATATTATTTCATATATATTGTTCTGCCTAATATTAAGGAATTTTACTACTAATTTTAAACAAAATCAGAAATCGTGTTTGCTCGTAATTTAATCACAAACAAAATGTCAAAAGGATATTAAATAAACGTAGACCAAAAGATGTTATTACACTCAATAATCTCATATTATACTACTGTTAAGAAACATTCAAACTTTCCCTTCACTGCATCTCTCTATCATTCCTTTCTAAGAAAGTTGGTAGTCGCCATTTTTAAACGGAAAATTTTAAGAAATATTATTTCATATATATTGTTCTGCCTAATATTAAGGAATTTTACTACTAATTTTAAACAAAATCAGAAATCGTGTTTGCTCGTAATTTAATCACAAACAAAATGTCAAAAGGATATTAAATAAACGTAGAGCAAAAGATGTTATTACACTCAATAATCTCATATTATACTACTGTTAAGAAACATTCAAACTTTCCCTTCACTGCATCTCTCTATCATTCCTTTCTAAGAAAGTTGGTAGTCGCCATTTTTAAACGGAAAATTTTAAGAAATATTATTTCAGATATATTGTTCTGCCTAATATTAAGGAATTTTACTACTAATTTTAAACAAAATCAGAAATCGTGTTTGCTCGTAATTTAATCACAAACAAAATGTCAAAAGGATATTAAATAAACGTAGACCAAAAGATGTTATTACACTCAATAATCTCATATTATACTACTGTTAAGAAACATTCAAACTTTCCCTTCACTGCATCTCTCTATCATTCCTTTCTAAGAAAGTTGGTAGTCGCCATTTTTAAACGGAAAATTTTAAGAAATATTATTTCAGATATATTGTTCTGCCTAATATTAAGGAATTTTACTACTAATTTTAAACAAAATCAGAAATCGTGTTTGCTCGTAATTTAATCACAAACAAAATGTCAAAAGGATATTAAATAAACGTAGACCAAAAGATGTTATTACACTCAATAATCTCATATTATACTACTGTTAAGAAACATTCAAACTTTCCCTTCACTGCATCTCTCTATCATTCCTTTCTAAGAAAGTTGGTAGTCGCCATTTTTAAACGGAAAATTTTAAGAAATATTATTTCAGATATATTGTTCTGCCTAATATTAAGGAATTTTACTACTAATTTTAAACAAAATCAGAAATCGTGTTTGCTCGTAATTTAATCACAAACAAAATGTCAAAAGGATATTAAATAAACGTAGACCAAAAGATGTTATTACACTCAATAATCTCATATTATACTACTGTTAAGAAACATTCAAACTTTCCCTTCACTGCATCTCTCTATCATTCCTTTCTAAGAAAGTTGGTAGTCGCCATTTTTAAACGGAAAATTTTAAGAAATATTATTTCATATATATTGTTCTGCCTAATATTAAGGAATTTTACTACTAATTTTAAACAAAATCAGAAATCGTGTTTGCTCGTAATTTAATCACAAACAAAATGTCAAAAGGATATTAAATAAACGTAGAGCAAAAGATGTTATTACACTCAATAATCTCATATTATACTACTGTTAAGAAACATTCAAACTTTCCCTTCACTGCATCTCTCTATCATTCCTTTCTAAGAAAGTTGGTAGTCGCCATTTTTAAACGGAAAATTTTAAGAAATATTATTTCAGATATATTGTTCTGCCTAATATTAAGGAATTTTACTACTAATTTTAAACAAAATCAGAAATCGTGTTTGCTCGTAATTTAATCACAAACAAAATGTCAAAAGGATATTAAATAAACGTAGACCAAAAGATGTTATTACACTCAATAATCTCATATTATACTACTGTTAAGAAACATTCAAACTTTCCCTTCACTGCATCTCTCTATCATTCCTTTCTAAGAAAGTTGGTAGTCGCCATTTTTAAACGGAAAATTTTAAGAAATATTATTTCAGATATATTGTTCTGCCTAATATTAAGGAATTTTACTACTAATTTTAAACAAAATCAGAAATCGTGTTTGCTCGTAATTTAATCACAAACAAAATGTCAAAAGGATATTAAATAAACGTAGACCAAAAGATGTTATTACACTCAATAATCTCATATTATACTACTGTTAAGAAACATTCAAACTTTCCCTTCACTGCATCTCTCTATCATTCCTTTCTAAGAAAGTTGGTAGTCGCCATTTTTAAACGGAAAATTTTAAGAAATATTATTTCAGATATATTGTTCTGCCTAATATTAAGGAATTTTACTACTAATTTTAAACAAAATCAGAAATCGTGTTTGCTCGTAATTTAATCACAAACAAAATGTCAAAAGGATATTAAATAAACGTAGACCAAAAGATGTTATTACACTCAATAATCTCATATTATACTACTGTTAAGAAACATTCAAACTTTCCCTTCACTGCATCTCTCTATCATTCCTTTCTAAGAAAGTTGGTAGTCGCCATTTTTAAACGGAAAATTTTAAGAAATATTATTTCAGATATATTGTTCTGCCTAATATTAAGGAATTTTACTACTAATTTTAAACAAAATCAGAAATCGTGTTTGCTCGTAATTTAATCACAAACAAAATGTCAAAAGGATATTAAATAAACGTAGACCAAAAGATGTTATTACACTCAATAATCTCATAACACGATAATTATAATCATAAGAACCCATATTGATTAAATCAAGTACCTTACATAAAATGTGGCCCTTCAAAACAAGATAACAGAGACTACTTCTCTCATCAATAGATGCAAATAAACAGCAACACAATAAAAATTAAGTTCAAACACCTGCATAACCATCATCACTTGCATCCTTAAAAATGAATAATAGATAAAAATATAGGAGTAGGAAAAATATAAAAGCGGTTATTCTAATAAGATAAAGTTAAGATGATAATTCTTCCGACAAAAATCGTACTTTAAATAAAGTTGCTTACAAAATTAAATCAATATTTTCATATATTACCTAGACAAAATAAGTTGTCGAGTGATTTTCAAATATACTCTGGAAGTTAGTGTCATCGTTCTTACTGAAGAAAAGGCTAATGGTGGGAGGGTTACGTATTCAAGTATAAAACCTTGTATTTATTCCAAAGAGGTTTAAATGACGACGTGATATGTATGTATATGCGTTTATGACGCGTGATATGTATTTTCCAGTAAATTTTCTGAATGCGCCAATACTTTTATTTTTTACTTTTTTTTTAAGCTACGTGTTATCTAAATTTCTGTCAGATAAATTTTTGCATCAAAATATTTAACTTTCATACATTTAAACTGCATTTTATATCTTCTAATGTCAGATTTTCCTGATTGGAGATATTAGAACTTAATTTGTACTTATAAATTTGTTACATGTTGTACATAATACCAAATTAATTACCTGAAAATACTTCCTATCATTAGCTAGAAGTATGCTTTTTATTTGCAACTGCCTTTTTATCACAACAAACAAGATAAATCCTCGATAAATATCTTAATTAAAAAAACAAATTACCTTTTAGTATTCTTTAAATTACATGCTTCAAAATTATCGATAACGAGTGATCGAAAATTGTTGTCGTTAGTTAAGGTACGACTAAAAATTTTTTATGAAGCAAAAATCAGAAATTTTTGTGAAAAATTACACTTTCTGATCAAACAATGGTGTCATTAAGAACTTCTTAAATCATAAAATCGCACTATTTTAACAACGAAATTACTATATTTCTGTTTTCATACTATTTTACCATGTTTATTTTAATTAATATTTTATTTCATACACATTTATGTTATCTTGTTTTTTAATCGACCGTTATAAACTTCATCGCCTATCAAATTAATTCGATTCGATATCGACTAGCAGTAGTCTTGAAGGTACAAAATAATAAGGTTCTAATAATTACCTAAGTTTTTTTTACTTACTTAAACCAAGCAAAAAATATATTCCAAATAAGCGAGTAAAAAAGTACTGAGAACGTAAATACTGAGAGTGTAAAATACTTAGTAAAATAATCTGTACAAGTTGTAATAGTTATTTTTTAAGGAGACATATCTTATGTTGTCATTCACCATTTTTCCGTAATATCATTTTTTATTCAAGTTTACTTATACGTAAATATAAACGTTTTTACATTTTCCTAATGCACGTTTCTAAACAGTCGTTCTGTTATTTTATAAACACATTCAGGACCTGGCGTTCAAAACCGTTATTCTTTTCATTTAATCATTTCAAGAAATATCTGTATATAAAACGTAGTTATTAGAATTTGCAAAATATTAATATTTAAGAAATTACGATTTAATATTTTGTTTAATTTCTAACGCTTAAAATGGAAAATTTTCATTTAAAAGTTTTGAAGGTTAAGTCTTTACAGGTACGAAAAAATAAAATCTTTAAGAAAACATTAATTTTATCACACACGCCTGAGAAATGGTGAATTGATTTCGGAGGCAAAAATTAGGCATTAGAATTTACAGTGATTACCTAGTTCTGCGGGATAGTAATTCGTTTTTACGTTGAAGAGCTTAAAGGAAACACTTTAAGATTAATCTAATGGTAGCAGAAGAGGTTTATTTTTCCCAGGTTTGAGATTCCAGTCCTGTAAAATGAGTTTTTCTTACTGTTACACTGCAGGTTCCAGCATGTGATGTCACTATTGTCGAAAGTTTGAAGTACAATAATTAATTTCATAATAGCAATAAAAAAATAGGGTGATTTTATTCTCCGATCGTTTTCTGTTATCCTACCTTACTCGACGTTAAATTCTGTGAAATATAGAAAAAGGAAATCATAAACACAATTTTTTATAAAGGCTAAATAAATCTTTTTCTCGTTTTCTTTGCCCGATCTAGATGATTATTCGTCAAACGGTTCAATAGTTTTCGGCCATTTCAAAATATTAATTATTTCAGTCAGGGTGTTATTTTTAAAACTAAGATAGTATATTCGTTTGATAGGCTAAATGATGCGTTTCATTTGGATATAAAGTCGAATTAAATAAGTGTCGGGCGTATAGTAGTATAAAATGGGTACCTTTCCTAACGTCTTCAATCAGTTTTTTTAAAGAAAGGAATACAATAAAATGAAATAGTTTATGTTAACAAATAAATAATTATAGAATGAATTCAGAACACCTTTGATTTTTACCGTTGTTTATGTGTATTGTGTGTATACCATTTTATATGTTAACTGCAGGGACATAATTTTTTTATAAAGAGCTGAGTTTTTTTTAAAGAGCTGGAAGAATTCGAAAAGTTTTTGATCTAGTCTAAGGTATTAATAAGAAAATTTTGAGCATAATTTATAGTGTTTAGAATGAACAGAAATTATTGTGGAAATATTGATTGTTAAATGTTTATAAGCGTGTGTAGCCTAGGTTTTCATCCAAATTTCTTGTTATTTCTTCAATTGCTTTTAACTAATAAAGGAAACTACGTTTTTGAAAAATTATAATAATAGTTTTTTTTTTTTTTTTTTTAGTAAAACATTCATTGTTGTATCGTTTAACACAATTGCCGTACCTTCTATTTTCTATTCCTTCTACTTTAGATTCACCTTCTATTTTAGATTCATAAGGCTGAAATTTCAATTTCGAAAATACTGACTCATTATATAACCATTTTACTTAAATACCCGTAGTTATCCGATTAATCCGTTAAAAGTGTTATTCATTTTTTTGTAACCGAAAACAAAACAGCGAAACATTTTGTATGGACCGAATTTTAGAAACGAAGTCTTCAAATTTGTAGCCTCATATTAATTGAAAACTATTGCTTAAGTAATGAAATAAATATTGTTACTCGTAAAACTAACAATAGTAATCTGTAAACGTTACAGTAATCTGTTTTTATCTGGAAAGATAAACAGGTCATTGGCTCATGCGCGAATGTAGCAGATTCTATTAAAAAATAATTATAATACGCTTTTTACGAGACATCCTTCTTGACCAAAAATATTCCAGTAATAAGAGAAAAAAAGTATGGCAGTTCTAGTGTATTTGTAGATTTTGAATCGCAACCGAATACTTCTTCAAAATAAACTGATACTTGGAAGTACGTAATATTATTTGAACATTATCAAAATGTAATGTTTTTCAAAATAAAAAAAATTGTTATTTGACTATGCTAAGTTCTCGACGCTTCAGGAATAGATTTACTTATTCAATTATTGGTGTTTTTCAAGTATTTTAACATTTTTTTAAATTCTGTACAAATTTCACACCTAAAAATTTATTAAACCGAAACCGGTTGTACGCAAAAAAAAGATAAAAAGTTAAAATATTTTATACATATATATAATTACTCACAAACACACGCGCACGTTGTGTGTTTGTGTGTTAACTCTATTCTAATTAATTTTAGTTTCTTCTAAACAGGTGTAATCGAAGAAATTCACCGTAACCGCATAAATATACGGTATTCTATTACACTACCTCAGTCAAGAATTCATTTCATCGTTTTAGTAATCGTTTTGTCATGTTGATTAAGTTATTCTTTACTTTGTTTACGCATTTTGTAAATTGAAAAAATCTTACATATCGGTAATCAATTAAATACATAAAAGTTGTCGTTCGAAAAAAATACTAATAAAGTAATAAAAAAATTATACGTACCCTACTACACTTGGGATTCACTTTCACTTCAGCTACTTGTAAACAACTCAGACACCTAAGGAAAAGAAATAATTTGTACTGTAAGAAAAGTAATATTTTGTTCTAAGAAGTATATTGAACTATTATCGGTGTAACTTCAGATAATGTTATCAAATTATTAAAATGAAGACTACATTATTAAGTGACAGTTAACGATACAAACACCGAATAAAAATCAAGCGTTATATAAACTAACAATTACACGACTAAAACGACACAAGTACGCTCTATGTATTATATAACATCTCGAGGCAAATAAAAGAAAAGGGTACAGCAAAACTGAAAGTGGCTGACTAGTAAGGGCATTGTACATACATGACCTTGAACAACCCAGTTTGCTGAAATAATTATATAACCAACCACATAACCTACTAATTGTAATAAAATGTTTAAAAAAATTTCATTTTCGAAAACGACTATTTTAAAAACGTTATTTAATAAAAAATTGAAAAGTACAAAATTTAATATTTTGTGATTATTATTATGATACGATTATAATTATGATATGATTATAACGTAATTATTATGATTATACAATAATCTTTCGTCATTTTAAAATAATAACACTGGTCAACAGTAATTTTGTTACATGGTCGAAATTTGCTGAATTATGGGTATTTTTGGGCGCCGATTCCAAATATGAAATCAGAATTTCCCTATCGGCCTCAAGAGTTTTTGTAATTCCCCTTCTTATTTTCCTGCAACTATATGTTCGTGAAAAATGCAAATATAATTTATTTTATTTATTTATTGCAGCAGTTAAATTTCTTAATAATCTATAATTTATTTGAGTTGATAAATAACCATGAAAAATAAATATATTTTTTTTTTTGTGGGCATCGACTTCAGATTATTTTCACCATCACAACCCATATCACACCATCACCCCATATCACCCATCACACCCCATACCACATCGTATTATCACCACCACCATCTCCTGCATCACCAAAATGGCATATTTTTCTAAATGTAATTTTGTCACCCATCAGTCACATGGTATTAGTCACACATTGTGCAGTGGATATGAATTTCATTTTAGTGACGCAAGCTAGATCCAATATTGCAAACAATAAACAATGTATCACGTTGGCTAAGAAAAGTCTCAACTACATCAGTCAAGCACAAGCTCTTGTGTAGTAACTTAACTTAATGGTGCAGTTACTTCTCCTACTAAAAGCTTTACTTTAAATTTTAGATTTTTTTAAGCTAAAATATGGTTTTTAGCTTTCCCTGTAAAGTCAGTGTATTACATTAAGTTTTGTAATTTGTGTTTGTCAGTGTAGTGCAGTGAAACTTTTATTAAAAGTGTCACACAGTTGCATTAACCATCCAGACAGTTTCTGCTTCATTTGTTGTGAGGTAACAAAATCTCAACACAGAAGTATCATTCAACTGATAAAAAAATCATACAAACTATATTTTGGATGTAAAGTAGGTGATCGAGACAGGTCCTGGATTCCTCAAATTTGCTGCAGTTCATGCGTAATGCTGTTGACTGATTGGTTGAGTGGATCTCATCACATGACATTTGCAATTCCAGTGGTTTGGATATAACTGAAGGATCACTTCATGGACTGTTATTTTTGTATAATGAATATCAAGCAAGGGTAACAGCTAAGACTACCATGTACTGTTAAATATGAGTTTCCAATTTCAGTATCACCAAATACATGGGAATTAGATGAATATTAAGCTGTTGATGTTGAAGGTTGTGGATATTTATCAGATGATGAATAAAGGAGAGACCAAAACCTTTTAGAAAATAGAAATACTGAATCGCATTTAATTAATCAGTCAGAATTAAATGATCTCGTTCATGAACTAAATTTATTTAAGAATCAGGCAGAAATTCTCCATCATAACTGAAAGGATGGAATCTTTTACAATACAGTAATTAAATAAGTGCTTTCTGTGACAGGCAGTGTGAATTTGAAAGTTTCTTCTTCCACTATGAGGACTTAGTTAACTGTAATGATGAAATCTTTACCAGAAGCTTAGGGATATACCCACCATCCTAATGAATGATATCCTAGAGAATGGTAATGAATGGTATAGACTCCTTAAAGTATAGTTTGTAGGCAGTCCTTTATACTGGAAATAATATCCCATCAATCCGTTAAGCTCATGCAGCTCACATGAAGGTTCATATGGAAATATGAAACTTGTGTAGGATATGACTCAGTGAGGATATAATATTTGTGGCGTATTGGTATAGACCTGAAGTGATGGCACTGTTGTTTGGTTTGCAACTTCAGTATAATAAATTTTGTTGCTTCTTGTGTAGGAGCCTGTGTGAGTGGGCAGTGGAGATAGGAAGAATTATTATATTAGAAAAGAGTGGCCAAAAAGAGAAACATTAACTATAGGACAACTTTGTGAGTCTAGCATTAGTAAAACCTGAAAAATTTACCTTACGTCATTGCATATTAAGCTAGGCTTAATAAAAATTTTGTTAAAGTAATGAATCATTATGAGATTGGATTTCATTTCACTTCTAAAAAGTAACTTCTAATATAAGTGATGATAAGATAAAGGAAGGTACATTTGTTTGACTGCAGATAAGAAAATGAATGAATGATATTGAATTTGAAGACAGTTTTAATGACTGTGAGGTAGCTGCATGGAAATCTTTTAAAAAGGTAGTAAACAACTTCCTTGGAAATCATAAGACCAACAAAGTACTTATAACTGAGCTTCTTAAAAATGATAAAGTACTTGGTGTAATATGTCACTCAAGATTCACTTCTTAGATTCTCAGCTAGATTTTTTCACTACCAATCATGGAGCTGTGAGTAACAAAAATGGAAAACACTTTCACCAGGAATTATTCACCTTGGAAACACACTATCAGGGGAAATGAAACCCAAGAATGTTGATTGACTACTGCTGAAATCTCAAGACTGATGTACCTACTACAGCAAACTACACCAGCAAATCCAAAAAAATCAGATTTTAGGCATGTAGAAATTACATGTATAATATTGTTACACTACCATCACAATGTTATTTTTTTATAACAAAAAATAGTAGTTACAAAAAAAAAACTATGCCTGATAGAAAGAAATAGTTTACAATTTTGAAATCATTGTTAAAAATACTGTAAGATTCAGCTATTAACATTCTTGTAAAAAAACAAAAAACAAAATCCTGTTGTCCAGTGTAATTTATCATTCAAAAGCAAAGAATATAATGTCTGGCTACTCATAGAAATTTTTACCAACTAATTCTCATAGTTCAGTGATTCCCAAAATTTTCTGAGTCGCGGCACCCTTTCTCAATTAAAATTTTTCCATGGCACCCTACCCTAATTAAAAGTATGACTACTCGTAAGTAAGAGATAAAAATAAATAAAACTCATGCATCTTCATTATTTTTTTTTACTTTATTAACATTAAATTAATAATTATAAATATTTTGGTTCAATTAATTATGAAGCTTTTACAATGTTTCTTGGCACCCCTGTGAAAAGTCCATGGCTCACTGGGGCGCTGCGGCACACAGTTTGGGAATCACTGCTCATAGTCAATATGATGATAATGCTTGCAGGTGGTGTAAATATAAGTGAAAATTGTCAATACATAATTAGTGATACAGTAATAGTAGTATTTTTAGATTCTGTACATTGAAGCTTATAGAAGTTCAATTAGATGCTAAAATCTTGGGGATAATCACTTTATTTCATTTACAATACAAATAATAAAACCTATTTTTCACTTTGAATACTCTAAGAAAATGCTAAGCTTATATTTATGTTAGATTGTTATATTTTTTTTTCTATTTTGATTTTTTAGCTTATATTTTAGTTTTTATCACCTTTTCTGCATATTATATTAAAATGTGATGTTATTAATGCAACTTATAGAAATAAAGACAAAATATTTTATTTCCTTTGCATTCCAACTAAAAGAATTTTGTTGATATGATTCACTAGAAAATTATAAATCTGAAAATCTTATATTTATATCTACTTGCAAAAATAAAATGTAATTTCAATAATTTTTTTCTTTTTCCACATAAAATTGCTGCAAATATATTCTGTCATAACACCAATACTGTTATGTATTCAATTTTTAAGATATTTTTATAAATCATTTCTTTAACTGTTTTACTTTAAAACTTTTACTTTTTTCAGAATAATAATTTTTCTGCTTTTTCATACACTTTGATAGAACATATTTATTTTACATATTTTTATTACCTTCCACTGTCATTTTAATTGCTGTAAGGTTTGTGTAACCTTATATTTTCTTCTACAGTTAATACATATTATTCTTTGTACATCATTGGACTATGATCTATGTACATGAAACACAACAGTACTGTTGTACCGGTGTATGATGCATGTGATTTTGATAAGCCATAATCATTATTGTTTATAATAACTGTACTGACAAAAAATCTTACCCTTGAATGCTATTTTTATTTCTTTCATGAATATACAATCTATCATCCTTTTTTTATAATTATTATCAGTCATATTCTTGGGATAATTATTATTCTAAAATGTTTCCTTTGTTTTTATGTATAATACCAATGCATAATTTTGAAATTTATGAAGATTAGAGCTCTACCTATGCAATCAGTATTTATAGAACTATTTTATACCATTGTTTAGACTGATAGATAATTTTAATACCATCCAGATGCTAATTTGCAATTTTTTTATCATTTTTCTTTGCAATTTTTTTAATTTAATTTTGATCAATTTTTAATCAACTAATATAAACTCTAAAACTTTTTCTAGATTCTGAGATTTTTTTACAAGTGGAAGCATACTCTGACAATGGAAATATTTGATAAAATATATTACCATTAAAAGATAGTGTTTGTTAAAAAGCAAATATTATTATCAATAAAATTTCTTAAATGTATTCCTTTTTAAATTAAGTTATAAGGCCTAAACTGAAGGTTTTTTTTATTTCTGTAGTAAAATTGTTTTGACACTATTCCTTTTAAAAAGTCTTTCTGATACTATTATCTGAGAACAGAAGGCTTTTTTTTTGTTTTTTTTAAAGACTACTATGACTGTCAAATAGTCAAAATTGAATAATGACCTGAAATTTTATGAAATTTAGAATAAAAAGTTTATATTTTGTCATACGGTAATTAAATTTAAAAAAAAGTGGAGTTTGAAATTATAAATACAAGAAGGGTGTGAAAATATTTTTTTTAACAGATTTCAATGAAAGAGATGGTTCACAATTTGATCCGCACATATTTTTTGTGTATATTCAAGCCTTATTCAGAAGTTTTTTGAGAGAAATTCAAGAAAATTAGTTGGAAAACTTTAAGGTTAAAAAAAATATACGCCAACATTCCAGACAGCCTTGTGCTCACCCACAGTAGCAGTCTTTTTACATTCTTTTTTTTGTTTCCTTTTCTTATTCTTGTTATGATCAGGTATCTCACATAAGCGTCTCTTGTAAATGGCTTGTTTTCACTTATGAGCTGTGTTTTTCGAAGACCTCTTCTCCCTTATGTAAATAAGTATACACTTTAAAACTAACAAATTTAAAAATCACTGTCAATATAATAAGAAATGCAGCCACCACCAGCCAGACACCAGCAGTTACAGTTTATTTTTAGATTAAATGATGAAAATTGCAAAAAACTGTGATAAAACATCATTAGATTGTCAGAAACAAAGTAGAAGAATGCAATTATGAAGGTAGGCCAAATCAGAAAGTAATAAATTTACTATGTCTGCACATTTACACTACTGCTATAAATACTTTTTTATGATTAATTCATTATTTTTTATTTATTGATTGATTTTTTTTTTAATCAAATTCTCATTTCTATCAAAAATGTCTGAAAGTCTTTAATTATAAAATATTTGTATTTGATCACTGAGAAATATCTTTTTTTTAAATCTGACGTTAATTCTTTTTTTCTAGGTTTTTTTATAACTCGTATTTACTTCAATAGTTCGTGAATTAAGAAATCTATTTGTAGAATGAGAAGTAGAGTGGGATGTGATAAACTAGAGAGCTATAACTGTTTTTTTCGGACCTACATATTTCTTCTACATGACACGTGAAAAGGGAATCTCTATGTAGCATCTCAAGTCAAATTGAATTAAATAAACTTAATAAACAAACTGTTATATATTTGTTTATTACTCGTTAAATGTAAAAAAAATTAAATTTCATGTTAAAAATGAGAGAGGAATGTATTATGCATTAACATTATTTATACTATTATAATTAAGCGAAATTGTAATTCATAAAATCATGTAAAAGTTTTATTTACAACGTGAATAATAAAGTAATAATTTTCTGAAACGGGACTATATGTTTTCTACCAACGTTACGGCCAGATTTGCCTGGGGGTCCACCTGAAGAGGAGATGCGTTAAAATTTTTTTTTTCGTTCATACGTGAGAAATAAAAAACTGTACAATAGATTACAGTACATACATATTACTAGATTCATCTAGTGAAGGAAGAAATTTATTCTTACACGAATTAGCTTGGACGGATTTTCAATCTATTAATTCCAAACATTTTTTCACGAATGGGGAACTATAGTAGACGGCAGAAATGTAAAATGTTTTATTCTGATCGGTAAAGGGGAAGAATCTGTCTTCCTTGCTTGCCCGGATCAGTCGGATCAGCGTAGTCATTGAACTTTATCTTAAATGTTGGCGATAATGAAAAGATTTTAAAATGATCTGAATGGGAAAATATTTTTTAAACGACAAAATTGAATAGGCCAGGAATTATTTTACAAGTCCCTATGTCACCTTGTAAAATTCACGCAAGCTAAATTCTGTAATATTCAGAGTAATTCAGGAGGAAAGGTAAAATAATTTGGGAACTGATTCTAGAGCTTTAAATAAGGAAAAAGGTTTACACAAACATATATCCGAAAACGCTTTGTTATCGAGATACGACTAGCGAAAACTTTCGCCTGGATTTCAGTTCCTCCAGTGAAATGAAGTCGTACTGAAATTTTTAACGCTTTACATAAGAATTAAACTTTATGGTTTCTTACTTTTTTAACCTGAAAATTCGAAAAATAACAGATCCCAGAACTGTATCTCCCGTAGTTTCCATAATATCCAACATAAATCAGAAAATTTCGGTTGACGAAAAACATGATTTTTTTAGGTTTGAGAACATTAACTTTGTAGAACGACTAATAAAATTCGTAAATTCTCAAAACTTGTAGTGAATTTAATTTTGAGAAAATTGTGTAATAAAGTCTACAAAAAAAAATCAAATTCAATTATTAAAAGCAAAAGAGAGCAAAGGTTAACTGAAAAATTTTATGAATGTGTTGAACATTCTGAACTTGTTAAGGACGTAGCCCGAGATCATATAATGTCCTCCATTCTTTGTGTAATATATATAGAAATTATTCATTATTCGTATAGAAATCCGTTGCTCGTATAATCTATTATTCGTATAGAAATTTATTATTTCTATCCATTATTCGTACAGAAATTTTCGTATGCTCGTTGTAGGACTACGTTTACTGCCTTTAGAATATGTTCCGTTTCATCACCATGTACCGGTGAACGTTCAGATGAAACATGAGGCTGGAAAGTGTACCATTGTCACAAAGATTATTAAACATTTTACAAAATACTTTACGGTTGGGACATCTACGTCGCTTTTAAAAATCATATCAGCATATTCTGTATGAGTAAAGGTGACGCGGCATTTTCAAAACAAAAAATTCAAAACGTGAATTTCACTTTTCTAAATTCAGATTCAAAAGGAAAAATGTAGACACATTTTAGAGTACAACAAATACAAAAACCCTACATAACTTATTCTCCAAAATAATTAAACACAATGAAGATTATGTCAAAAACAATTAACTGCATTACATAATGTTTATTATTAACAAGTAACCACAATTTTATGAGAATGAATAGTATTCAAATTAATTTCGAAGCATACAATTTGTATTACCAAACTAATTTTTCAAAGGTCTGAAATAAGTTTACTAAAGATAGCAGTTTCAGTTTTAAAAATTCATAACATTTTTCTGTTAAGTTTTGTTTGATTTTATTATTAATAATAAAAGTTTTTTCATAGACTTTATTACATAAAAATACTTTGTGTACTTCAAATCTACAAAAAGTGATTTTCGTCACCGAATTTTTCTGTTTTACATTGAATATCATGAAAACTACAGGAGGTACAGTTCTGAGCCTTGATTTTTTTCGAATTTTCAGGTCAAAAACATAAGAAACCATCAAAAGTTCATCCCTTAAATATTACTTAAAAATTTCAGTAAGACCACATTTCACCAGGGGAACTGAAATCCGGGCGAAAGTTTTCGCTAGTCGTAACTCGATAATAAAGCGTTTTCGGACATATGTTTGTACTGTTTTCATTATTTCAAGCTCTAGAATCAGTTCCAAAATTATTTCTCTTTCCTCCTGAATCATCCTGCAGAACTCTGTTCACCATTTTTCCACCGAACTATCAGAAAGGGAATCCTTTAAAAGTTTCGCAATCCGGTTATGCCGTTTAAAAAATCTATACGTTGATATAATACGTATGAAATTACACGTTTAAATAACAGTCATAATTTTATTGCGAAAGAGTTTCACACGATACAAATGAATTTTTTTCTTCGTGGTATCCAAAATACAGCCCGAAAAAAATTTAATTATGATAAAATTCAGCTATAAAAAGTTCAAATGTACATTTTTAACAAGCGATTATTTTTCACAAATTTTCAAATGAAGTTTACTTCTTTTAAAATGTTTCGTTACTTCTTACAGGATCAAAAACGGCATTAAAATCCAAACCGTCGCATTTACAGATTTCCTAAAACAGCAAGCAGCAAGATGATAGTATTTAAAACTTTTACCTCTTCCCATGAGAGTCCTTTTTAAAATGTTTAACTCTCTTTTAATCGAAAAAAGAACTGAAAACGTGTGAATAAAAATAATATTAACTTTACATTATCATTTATCTTATTATGAGAGATGTCCAAGTCCTCATCAATTCCTACAAAATTATCCGTATTTTTAAAAATTTGAAATAGCTAAAAAAGTAACCTCCAGTAGCCAATAAATATAATTTATTCTTAAACCCAGTAGCATCCCAAACGTGTATGATTTTTGTGATTCGTGCGTCCTTTCTGAATACTGAAGAGCTAATGGCACTCATAAATAATTTGAAATATTTTTGTAATGTTCACAACTAATTAAATCTGTAAGCCGAATGACGAACTATTTAACTATCGTAACCCGTTATGAGTGCTTGAACATTACCAGCACCAAACGTTTTTTTTCTTGAACGAATTTTATACTCATATGTAGCAGCAGCATTTAAGTTCAGCGTTCATTATTCTTAATTTCACACAACACGATCTTCATAACAACATATACACCAGTACCCTGTAACATTTTAGTTGAGACTATTGAGTAGTATAGTCCGTATATACCTTTCAGTAACTCGGATCTACTATTCTTAATATTAACATTCACCTACCATTGGTTAACTGGCATTTCTCCCGCCACCACCCCATTCGGTCGCCCTAGGGCATATGACCAAATGTCCGTGCCAAAAATGTGTCTCTAAAACAGTTTAGTGACCAATAATCTAATAGCCCCTAGTGAGCTTACCTAACAGCGTGAGAGGACTAAGCGAGATAGCATACACCACCTGCTTACGTGTCCCAACCGCTTACTTGTCATACAATAAAACTAAACCGGGGAGGCGCACCCCTTGTTATTGTATTAAAGACAGTAATTTACTGTCACGCCTCGGTCGCTGAATGCCAGCTAGTACCTGTCCACCATTTAAAGAGCTTGGAACTTTATCTGGCTGGTGGCCAGCCATCATCTCTGGATTAGCTTCCCGCAGCAGCAGGGTAGGAGTCATTATACTTTACCCTTAACTAATCTACCGATGTCTGTTGAACAACGCAACCTCATCGAGGAACTCCCACACGGTCCGATTCGCGTTTATGAGCGGCCAATTTTCCCCTCGACCTCTAAGTTCCAAGGTGACCCGGTCTGTGCCCCCCCCCCCAAGAGCAGGGCAGTAAAACATCCTATGCTCATTTGACTGGACCACCCCGCAGACGCACAGCTCAACAGCTGCCAGGCGGAATCGAAACAAATATTGTTTTAAATTTACATGGTTGGAGAGCACTCGGGCTCCCGTTGCCCTTAAAAACGAAGAAGAGGCATACCATCCCCCCTGATCCAGTAAAAATCTATACAAGGAATCTATACAATGGCACGCCCTTAGTCGTGGCGTGCCATTCTTGCTGCCATGCTTCCATCGCGAGGCTGTAAAGCCTTCTCCGAAGGGGGAGATGGGCAACAGTTCGAAATTTAGAACCGGTAAATTGAAATCACCGTTCCGCTACGGTACTGGCCCGGCTCGAAACCGCATCCCAAATACCTCGGCCTCCCCGCCTCTTCGCAATTTCCTCATGGCCGTCCGAACTTTCGCCACTAAATCGATTGGGAGAACCTTTCTCAATACAGTAGTAGCCTCGTAGGAGGTTGTTTTAAAAACACCAGTACATACAATTAAGTCTCTGCGCTGGGCACTCCTTAAATTTTGAATAAGTGCTCGATTTCTATCCAACCTATGCGCCCAAACGGACGCCGCGTAACAGGTCATACTTTCGAAGACACCTTGTACAAATGATGGCCCACAGTCCGTAATCCTTTCGAGCAATCCTCCTAAGCTTGTGCATCACAGAGACGGCGTCCGCCGCTACTTACCTAATGTGGTTGCTAAACAGCAACTTCTCATCAAACAAAACACTCAGGTACTTATCAACTCGAACTCGACTGATTACACAGCCTTTATACTTAATACGGGGGTTACGACTGTATGAATTTGTCTGCACTCTTGAGAAGCATAAACTTCGTCTTGGGTACAGAAATCCTTAAATTTTGAATGTCCATCCAGCCCTCTGCTCAGTTGACAAAACCGCCTGCGCTCGGTCTTCTAGTTGCTCGGTCTTCTAGTTCGTGAATTACCACGAACTAATAGGAGACAGTCATCAGCGAAAGCCTGGGCTGTGACCTCTTCCGGGAATGTCAGTCCCAAAAATCCGTCGAATACCAGGTTCCACAGTAAGGGACCGAGAACGGAGCCCTGCGGCCTTCCCCTATTGACGGATTTTTCCACAACTAGGTGCGCATCCCTAAACAGAGCCGTGCGATCCGACAAGTAGTCCCGCACTACGGCCTGCAGGGCTAAGGGAAAATTGCGGCGTTCCAACTCATAGAGGACAGAACTCCAACGCAAGGAAGGAAATGCTGCCTCTATATCAATAAAAATTACCAAAACATATTTACAGTCGGCGCATTCCACCTCGACAAGAGCATTTAAGATGCAATCCTCGGTGCCAACCCTTTTTATGAAGCCATACTGGCCTCGAATTAGAAATGAATTCATATCGATGCTTTCCCAGAGCCGTTCCACAACCAGCCTTTCAAGCAACTTGCCGATTACTGGCAAGATGCTGATGGGTCGACCCATCAGCCTAACGCCGACTTCTGCTTCCCCCTTCGGAGCATCTGGAAACAGAGTATCCAGGAACGCCTGGTATGTCGCCACTGATGTTAAAGTGTGGTCACGATCACCAAACACGCATCGAACACTGGACAGCACGTGCAATGGCTTTAGCCGGTAACATGACTTCGCGAGCTGCCAGGGACTGCGTTGCAACTCACGCATGGAGTCTAGCCAAAACTTTAGTTTGGCTTCCTTGATGGCATGAACGTACTCATTACGGGCGCGCAGGTAGATCCGCAGACCCTCAGCGCGCACGTGATCAACGATAAACCCCGTTAGGGAGCGACACTGGTATCTTCTCCTAGCGGACCTAGTTCTTGCGCGCAACAGACTAAGGTCAGAAGAGGACCACCATATTTTCCCAGTTTTCCGCCTGCGTTTAACAGACGGCTTCCCGGAAGCAGCGGTCATGACGGCTCCAGGCACTCTCCGATCAGCGGACTGGCCACTACCTAAGGGTCCGTCCATTGGGCGAGGCCGCCATAGGACCCTATCGCAGCCAGTCTTGATGGCCCGGCCAAATTGTTCAGCCATCAATTCCAGCTTCTCCCTGTGCTCCATGCGCCATTCCAAGGCAGCCGCACATTCGCACCACAACCTGTGCTGATCCAGGCCCCGTAGGTTATAGCGACCCGAATATGTAGCTCTTGAACCGCCAGCGTAAGCGATCTCATAGGTTATAAGCCTATGATCACTCACACTGGCCTCGAGCCAGACAGTCCAACTACTTGTACACCTAAGCAGATCTCCCATCACCAAGGTGACGTTGATGTAACTTCCCCTGCAGTTCGGAAGAGAAAGTCGGCAGTTGTTCTGCCTCGTTAAGCAAATACAGGTTCCTGGCTTCAACGAACTGTGCAAGACCAGCGCCTCTGGAGTCAGTAAGTGGTGAACCCCAGGCGGAAGACTTGGCGTTAGCTTCCAGAGCAACCAGCACTCTGATGCCCGGGAAACCGTCCAGAATCCGCCAAGCTGGAAATATCCCGACACCAGTACAACATCGAGCGTACCCCTCGTGGCTCGCACGACGAATTGCTCATCAGAAAACTGAGGCATCCAGAAGACAGCCAACGAGACCGACCACGATCGCAGTGAGCGGCCGTTCCCCACGAGAATGAATAACATCAACCCCGTGGAAGCCGACCACCCTAGCGCTGACGATTTTGGGCTCCTCTACCCTCGTTGCCCTTGGCAAATCGTAGACTAATATTTGCAGCCTCCGTTCGGCCAGCAACTGAGCCTTCAGCCCGTTCTTCCTAAGAACGTCAGCATCCAGCAGCCGCTTCACCTGCTGCTCTTGTTTTTGTGACCCGAGAAATCTGGAACCTTTCCTTCCGCGGGTCCAGGACCTTCTTCAGGGTCAGCTCCGTCATCGCAGACGAAGCCCCCGGACCAGGCGTCACAGGGACCACCTTGAGAGTGGTCCGCTTAATTTTGATAGCCGGCGCCTGGACTGGCGGCGGGGGACTAACCCGCTTAGGCCCCGGCGCGACTGTTACCGCAGCGAAGGAGATAGGTTTCTTTACGTTCTCCTCCACCCGTTTCAGAGAAGTATGGATCTTGCTAAGGACCCTCCCCGTTTCCGGTTTGAAGTCCTTAATTCCTTTCACCACCTGATCCACCTTGCCCTACAGTTGAGAAAAAAAAGAATCAAGGGCTCGGTTTGCGCCCTGGAAGTTTTCGTTTTTCAACGCCAGTTCCACAACCATCAAAGAAAGGTAGAGTCGACCAACTGTCCAAACTCGATCGAGAAATCCTTGACTCATTTTTTGAGGGTATTTTGGCCCATGCGGACGGCATACCCTCGATCCGCCCTATCCCTTCAGATCCCGAGTTAGACCCCTTCAAGTGAGGCTTCGCCCCGGAGTCCTCCGGGACAAGAGCCAACCACCGCACCGCTGTACTCCACCATCCTCGACTTCGCAAGGATCTGCCTCTCAGCCTTGGCTCGCTCTCCACTGCCTAGCTCTCCCTGCACAGTTCCGACCGAAACCTTTCCCGCACAGCTCGACGCAGAGGTTTTGGCCGGATTTTTCGTGCAATCCGCCTGTGCACAAGAGGGTAGGGGTTCCCCTCTCATGGAGACCTCCGTGACCTCCTTTACAGAGGACCGTGGCCTCGGCGGAGACTTGCCTAGTAGTAACCTTCTCGGCAGGAAGGGGTCACCGGTAACCAATTCCTTGGCTTAACCAACCAAGTCCTCAAGGCAATCTCCCCCGGATTGCTCCATCGCAGCTTATTAAAACAATACAACTGCACTGCCAGGCACTACAGCTGCAGTTTGAATGAACCTATCACCTACCACAAGACAGGTGAGCGTTCGGCTTCGTTATTCCGAGCAAGGCCGCCTGTTCTCACGCAACCTCGCTCGAAAAAGTCAAAGCTTAAAAGCTCCTAATATAGACCACTGGCGAGGTCGGAGCGAAATCGCTTTCCCAACCTGCCAGAGGATCAGAAAAATTTACTGGCCTCACGAACCTATGAAAATGGGGACACGATTCAAACAAAGGAAAACGTCCTTATTTAGCCGACAGTGGCACTTCTGCAACACACTAAGCAGCTGTGTTGCCTAAATACCACAGCAATGCAGGTTGACTGACAGCCACTGATCGTTGTCAGCCCAGACAACGTGAACGTAGGCACGCTGTACTTGTTGAAGCAATATATCGCTACTTGTAGCAGTAAATACAAGTTTTACAGCACGGGGCCAGAGGCCGAGACGCGATCAACCTACGATATATATATATATATATATCGTATACTTTTACAAGTACACGAAAGTATCCACAATCAGATGAAAATGTCTAAATTTGACAACTAGTCTAGAGCACTCGAAGTCACTTGACGTAGAGTCCCCAGATCACCGTCAAACGCTCGAAGTGGGAATTCCGTAACATATGTTTTATTGTCTGCTCCTTCGCTCCGCAGTCGCAATCAGCAGATGGGCGGAAACCCCACCTCTTCAAGGTGTAGCCACACCTCCCTTAACCTGTCCTAATGCGGTTCAGCCTCGACCAGGTTTGGCGCGGTAGTTGGAATCCCTCAACCTTCTTTGTTGGATCTTAAACCAGGTGTGCATTGTTGGATGGACGTTCATTCCAGCGTTGTCGCCACTTGGAGGCCACGTCAACAGAATTGATACTTTCTAAATCAGCCCAGAGCGGTTTGCGTGACTTTAGCCGAGTTGCTGGTAGATCTTGTAGGATACAGGGAAGAGTTCTTATGAGAAGTGATCCTTCTGAACAAGTCTACCTTAGCTGCTTTCCCCCTCAGATCCTGCGGAGCATTAACCAGGAGAGGCAACCATTTTTTTTTTTTTTTTTTTTGTTTTTTGTGGGCGAAAAACGCTTGGGCGTTATCATCGCCTGGTAGTTATTATTAAAAGGGTTATATAACTCCGAAATAATAAGCTATATAAGGTGTAAATATAATATTAATCATATAATAAAAATTTACTAAAACAAGCCAAGAAGGCAAAATAAAACCCAAACTAATATCACAGACAAAGTTGATAAAACATTAAAGATAAAATAATAGAATAAAGAAAGTATAAAAACTTACCTAACTCTGATGGGTTGTGCAAAAATCCCCACTCCGGATAGTAAAATTAAACTAAAAAATCAAATCGAAAATAAAGGTTAAAATTATTAAAAAACTTTTCTTACAGAAAAACATATATAAGTATATTAAATCCTTTGCAGTAACCCAGTACTATGCAAAAAGAGAAACATTCGCTCCAAATCCCTGCCATCATTGCCCAAGACATCACGAATGCTGCTGGGTATATAAAACTGACGACACAATGCCGCATAACATACGCAGTCCACGAGAATGTGGTGCACAGTCATGCGGCAGTTGCATCGTGTGCACAGGGGTGGGTCTCCTCCTGACATTAGATATTCGTGTGTGAATATCAATATACTTACATTGTATAGTACACAATGTAAGACAGGACTTACATCTTTGTTTAATGAATGATGGGTCTCATACATTCATGTCTTTATCTTCTGGTACTATGTCTAATATCGATCTCTCCATCTGCTCGCCGGCTTTACTCCCTCGTAAATCGTCCCTGTTTGTGACGATTTTCATGGCAGCGACCATAAACCAATTGTTCTTCGTTTCGGTGTGGACCACGAGGTTCGGAGAAGGCCACGGAGGTGGATTGTTGAAAAGGCGAATTGGAATGGATATCGTACGACCTTCCAATCCCCGTGTGACGTCGGTGCGGGCGTCCTTGAGCAACTTTCCTCTCTTACGTCCAAAATACTTGAGACTGCCAGCAGATATGTCCCACAAACATCGGGCAATCCTAAACGTCCTTCCGTTCCGTGGTGGAATGATGATTGCAAGTGTGCTATTCGGAATCGACGGCGTGCTTTATGCAATTTCAATAATCGACCTACAACTGAACATCTAGATATGTACTGCAGAGCTAGGGCGGTGTGCCGTCGGGTTTTCTTGACCGCTAAGAGAAATTTGTGAACGAAGTATGTGAACTCCATCTCACGTACTACTCCCACATCTACTGTGTGGAGAAAAATCCATGCAATTTTCAGGTCGCCAGGGCATTCTATTCTCGATCTCGTCGATGAGGGGGAACTCCTTACATCATCTTCGGCTGTAGCAAATGCTTTAGCGAAGTCTTTCCGTTCGGTGTCTCTCACCTCGTCATATAGAGGCAACCATTGAATGGGAGTAGATCAAACAGTACTAGTGATAACCCTCATGGCTTCATTGACCTGCACGTCAATCTTTGTTGTATGGGCGCTGTTTTCCCATACAATATTCACTAGCCGAATACACAAGAGCGAGTGCAACAGAGCGTAGAGTATTGGCGTCTGCACCCCAACTGCTTCCGGCAATCTTGCGAAGTAGATTCACTCGAACTACTTCCCGAAGAATGTGGTTACTGCAATCGGGCGATCCCAGGGCAATGGTCTAATACCGGCTGATTCTTCCACGAAGGTGCTGCTACAAAGCAACAAGTATGCAGGAGAATTTGTCAATGAATAGTCCTTTTCAGGATCAAGCACGGAGCACTCATCAATCCCCATTGGTAACAACTTATGGATATGGCACTTGAACATTGAATCGATTTCATCTGCTAAAAGTCAATATCTCTCACGCCTGATGCTGTGGATGTTGTGGCAACACAAGAGACTGACACCAACGATGACATAGATCTTTACAAAAGGGGAAGATTATATGGATATGTTCTGGTTGCGGCCATAAATGATGAACAATATGGCATTGCGACATATATCAGGTCCCACCTCACCCGATTACAAAGTAACTCTTCAAGGCAGAACAGCGGATGTCTTTGTTTTGTCTGTGGAGATTGCCGGCACCACTGTTGTAAATATTTACAAACCTCCGCAAGTCAGTTGGCAAAATCCACCTGTAAGATTCTTCAGTCACCCCGGTTGTGTATGTTGGTTGTATATGTTTATTTCAACAGCCATAGCCATGCCTGGAGATATCAGGAAGAAGACAGAAATGAAGCTATTCTAAATGAATGAATATATAGGTACAATCTCGAGCTTGTATATAACGCTAAATATTCAGGAACGTTCCGATGTGTTAGATGGCTGAAGGATTATTGTCCTGATTTGTGCATCATATCTAAATATGAACATCACAACCTACCATATAAATGAGATCGTAAAGTAAGTTTCACCCTGTTTGATTTGCATTACCTGTGGTAAAATAATGTAGTGATTTTTTCTATTGTTTGTTACAACGGTAATTCCATTATTCTTCTTTGATTATTAATAATATTTATTTTAACGGTATTATTTTACTTCGTATTTATTTTCAATATTTTGAAAAATTTTAATTACAGTGAAAAATTTGTATCTAAAAATTGTTACATACAAGCGACTTAACACTTGTTGAAATAAATTTAAAAAAAAAAAAATAATAAGCTAGTTCGGGCATACTCATCGTGTTTTTTCTTTCAGAATTTACATCGACGTAAAAAAAATGTGAACAATTTTATTACTTGGTAAAATTTACCGTAAATTTATTTCACGTTACTTTTAGTGCAAGCAATTAAAAGTTGTCAGCAGTTACTCGAAGTCTGTTCTACATCTAAAAATGCTGAGAAGCGGAGGAGAGGCTTTTAAACAACGGCGTTGGGTAGCCTCAGTTGCGAGGGCCGGCATACCTTGGTATGTCGGTTCCGAAGAACAGCTGGGGATTCCAAGTAGGAAGCTCGAATAACATCAGGACTTGACGTCTTCAGGAGGGAGTTAAAAAAGTTTTTTTTTTGTCTATCAGTGTTATTTTTCTACCGCTGCTCCATACAAAACAAGGAGATTTCAAAAACATTATTAAGGTGATGGATAAAACCGTACTGGATTTCATATTTGAAAGAAAAATTTCCTCGTGTTAGAGACAATAAAATTAAGGAAGGAATTTTTGTGGCTGCACAAATAATAACTTTGATTAGATATGAACAATTCGAAGAACTGTTAAGCTATGTCGAAAAGTCAATGTGGAGGTCATTTAAAAGTGTTGTGAAAAACGTTTTAGGAAATCATGAATCCCTCGACTACCGTGATATTGTGGATGAATGTCTCTAAAAATTAATTTCTTGAATTCACACCTGGATTTCTTTCGGGACTTTCACAGCGGCATCAATGACGAGCAAGTGGAACGCTTCCATCAACAAATCTTAGTGATGAAAAACATACCAGCAACAGTGGAGTGCAAGTATGCTCACAGATTATTGTTGAATTCTGAAGAGAGATTTTCTAGATGTTAATCACAACATTTACGTACGTATCACAAAAAGAAAACCGGTTCCTCAGCATTATATAAGTAATAGTTGTTTACTTATCCGCGATGAGTAATAATAGTTTTCCATTACTACTCACATTTGTTTAGATAGCATATCAAAATGAACATACCAGCTACTTCTATTTTTTAAAACAAACATTCTCGACTGTTCCTAGTATTTACTAGGAACGTTACTTGTATTTAATAAATAGACATTTTTTTTGGATCTTTTCAACCGGCTTAAAGTCGAGTTACTTTAAAAATTAGATAAAAGGATAATATTTTTTTAATCTTTTCTTCAGTACTTTTGAAGACAAATTTATGTTGGAAATGAAATTTCTTCGGATAATAGAAAAGTTATTGGGAAGTAAAACAAAACCAACCCTCGATTGTTTATTCTGTTATTAGGCATCAAATACACGGCGTGGTTACAGCCGTATGCAAGGTAATAAATACGTTCGCAACGGTGTTTTGTTTGATGAGATGCTACGGTAAGTCCGCCAAACAGTCGTTGCAAGTCTTTACGCGGCTTAAAGTATTGTTAATTAATTCTGGTGTTGTTCTCGACCGATCGGTTGAAAAAATAATATAAATAAAAGAAAAATCTTTGTATGTAAAAATCAAAAAATAAACCCTCTAAATAATCCGTAAGGCTTGGCTGGTTAGTTGGGTAGGCAGCTAGACAACTACGCTGAATGGGATTGTTAATATTTGTGTGGTTTTTTAAGTATTCGAAGCACGGCAGTGCGATAAAATTTAATTTTAATATTTATTTATTGTGTCTATTTTTCACATCTTACATTAAATACAAAGGAATACGATTATTATTTTTATTTAAATTAAAATTTTATTGTATTGTATCGGTCGGATCGTTTTGTGCTTAAACTTATTTCTACAGAATGGACCGTTATAAAACTCCATTTCTATTTTACATACAATTTATTGTTAAGTTAAATATATACTACAAAGTTCTGTATTAAAAGAAAAATTAAATCAATTACTTCATTTGTTTGAGGTCCCTACAAAAAGTTACAATAAACAAACAAAAATTGTATTTATAAAAAAATAAAATTTAATAATTAAAAAACAAAAGTCAATAATACAAAGTTTTGTCTACTACTCATACCGCAATTATTCTGTATGTCAATGACGTTGCAAAATGGCCAAACCGATGGCAATAGAAATTGTGAATTAATTTGAATTCTATACAAACAGCACCGGCGTTCGTCCGCAATTTGTTGTAATAATCTATCTGTTTTTAATAATGAATATTACCGGGTAGTTTCTGATGTCCATAGTCCATAGTCAAATCCATAGTCCATTATTAACCGTATCCGCCAAGACTATCATCTCTATTAGTATTAATGTTACTAGCATTCCTCCACATTTTTTCCGTATTAACATCGCAAATACTACTTAAAGATAAATTGATTAATTTAACATTCGCCAAGACGTGATTAATTTAATGTTTATAACCGGTAGGTTTTGTTTAGTTTCTAATACTTCGCATCTATTTTTTTTCTGAACTACGATATATAGTTCTAATTTTTTTTATTTTCTCTGATCTGCTTTCTAATGTCTCAAAGTCCAGAAAACTTCGTGTGTTTTCTATTTGTGATAACAAACCTTATTAAAACAAAAAAAAAACATTCAAATTCAATTAAAAATAAACAAAAATTTGGAATCCACCTTATTAATTTTCTTTACACAGCCATTGACAACGGATTAGTAAATGGAGTCCAATATACTTTTTTTCGATCACTTTTTCCAAACTATCAAGGACTTAATCTAAAATCTGATTTCCTAATTTTTTCCAGGAAAAAAATTAAACCTTATAAATTTATCGCCTGAAAATTGAAATATAATTTCTCAGTTTACAATCAGAATTTTCTGGTTATCTTTCAAGATTAGCGGAAAGACCGTATAATACATTATTGAAAAATTCTTATGAGAAATTGTTCAAACCAGAAGTGATTCTCGGTTGAAAGGGAAATATATTCTTTTCTACGAAATTTTTTTAAATTTTTACAATTAAAATTTACATTAAAATAGATTAAAATGAATCCTGTTTTAATAATTTTCCATTATTAAAACAGGAGAAATGATTAAATAAGAGTCTGAAAATTCGGAGACTCCAAAACTGAAATAAAAGAAAGACAGCAAGAAATGAACGATGGAATTTTTTATTGTGATTATAATACGGTAGGTTGCGTTTCCGTTAAGGCAGTGTAAGCAATGTTATTATGAGGAAGAAATATTCCGTACACGTAGCTGGAGGGTTACCGCATAGTACAAGCGACGAAATAAACAAGATTCTCTTGTTAAAAGATGCGCTACTTTTTATTATTAAGGTTTTGCCAGGAAAACATTTTTCCTGAATTTAAAAGAATGTTATGTAGAAGGAATATAAAGAATAAATTTGACGACTTTATAAGGTTTTTGTGTTTCTTTTTTTAATAAAAACCACAAATTAGACGTAATTATTCAAGATAATAAAGTCGTATAAGCCACAGAGCCTATATTATTACCTGTAGTTTGTTATTTTTAAAGGCCATGTATAGATGCGATGTACTTTAGTGATAGACTGTATAAGCAAAATAAAATTACAAAAACAAAAAATAAGAAATTAGGAAATTATTCGAGCACATACGAATATTATTTCTTCATGTTAAGCTTAGATGCAGAAAACAGATCTGCATTTTGCAGAAAATATTAAGTTTTTTTTAATATTGTTTTTCTGGTCGATGGTATGTACTATCTTGATTGCTTCATCGGCTCGCGCGTACAGTAATTATTTCCTCGGTTCTTGTTACAAGTTTTTAATGTGACTTTTTGCGTCTTCTCCAATCGACTGTAGTAATCTGGTGTCGATTTATATGTAATATCGAAGTTTGTTTTGATACCGTTTTGATATAAGTTTTTTTTAATATTACCTTTTAGTAATAGGTGATAAAAAAGATTTCTGGTAAAAAAAAATAGTCATAATATAAACCGCGGATGAAAATTTTGGTTTACTAGATATGAGTCGACGTGATCTTTATTTATAAAACCAAAACAATGAGCTGACAGCCCATTTTTTATCTGACCCTTTCTTTGTTTTTGAGGGAGTCTTTAGAGATAATTGTATTTCAAAATGAATATTAGGGTTTTAAAATTATGAAATATTTATTACGTTTTACTTACATTGATAAATTACACGAAATGAAAAAGGAACTAAAACAGTTTTTCCTATAAGTATTCAATGTGAGCACCATTCGCCACACGGCTCACATCCAGCCTGTTAGGAAAGTTCCTCCCATATATTAATATACAAGTCTGGAGTAATTGATGCGACAGTTGCTTCAATCCTGAGTCTCTAGTCTACCCGACTTGAGACACAATACATATAACTGTTACCAGCTGACCTACACGGTCAGCTGGTGACGGTGACATATACACCTGATCCTTTATAAACCCCCAAAGAAAAAAATTGTACGGGGTTAGATCGGGCAAACGTGAAGGCTGCGGCAAACAAACCCTGTCATCTGGTTCTAGATACGCACGTTATGAGTGTTTACTTTTCCATTAACATGAAATGTTGATTCGTCACTGAATACGACATGATAAGAAAGTCATCATCGTCACGGTGCATCATTTCATTTGCGAAGCTAGCACGCAAACCATAATCTGTAGGCTTTAGAGCTTGTAACAACTGTAAACGTTATGGACACAGTTGTAAGCGTTTCTTTAAAACCCTCCACACGGACGTCACTGGAATTGCTACTTCCCAGCTAGCCTTCCTAACGTATTTCCTAGGACTACGCAAAAAAAACTCTCTTATACGTTCAACACTGTCATCGGACAACTCGGTGGTTCTGTACTCTTCCCTTTACAATTACAATCGAAGGTTTAAAATTTTTTATACCATCTACTAATATTATTGTCACTCAAGTGATCACAACGGAATTTCAGCCGGATCGCACATTGAACAGTAATTACAGATGCACACTTGCAAACTGCAAAACACAGAACGCTTACTGTTAAGGGATCGCCATCTTTGCTACTAGCGCTTTCAATTGGAAGGTGCAGGAAACAGTTTATGAGCTTTCACACAGTTAAAACGGTTTGAATTGTTCTTTTATTTCATGTATAATTAATCAATGTACGTGAAACTTGAGAAATATTACATAGCTTTAAAACCCTGATATTCATTTTGAAATACACGTACTACGTTGAAATAACAAACGCGTGACACATCCGTCTACAATGCAATAACTGTCGCTTCAGTAATGAATTGAGGAGAAATAATGGGGCTATAAACGAAAAAAAATAAATATTACAAATTCGTTTAAAAAAATTCAGTATCTATATTATTATGTAAAATTATAGTACAGAAAAATATGTTTATCTAATACGTCGTTTTAATAGAAGAAAATGTTTAATATTTACTCGATAATAGAAATATCCGGTTCTAGAAATACTGAAAGAGGTACACTTTACGACGTTTATAGTAACATTTAATTGCAATTTTACAATAACTGCCGTCGTAAATCTTTTCCGAAATATTAATTTATAGAACAGAGACAAACAGAATCAGTTCCTACAACTTTGACTTCAACGTGAATGTCGAATGACGACTTCAATTAATTACGTCAAATCGACAGATTACAATCGATTGGAGAAAATGCAATAAGTCGCATTATAGCTTGTAATCAGAACAAAGAAAAAAAATTACTGTCCACGAGGGGCGAGTCGATGAAGCGATCAAGAAACATACCTTTGACGAGCAGGACAATAGTTATTGTGAAGTGGTCAGAAAATGTTTTGAAGCCCAGCCAAATACTGAGGTTGTGTGATCGAGTTTGAATTAAAAATTTAATTATCTATTTTGATCTCGCTAAAAAGTTAAAACTTGTAATGATTCTAAAAACCTTTACATACTGAAGTTGAAAACAAAAACAAATAAGATATATATAGTTCCAAATATTTTATTAAATAATTTTTTATCTCTTTTTCTAATTCTTTCATTGCTTCTCAAAAACGATTAAAAACTACAGCTTCTGCAAAGGTAAAATGTTTTTTATTACAGTTTATTTATTTTTATGTTTCACTGAAATAACAGTTTTAATAAAACTGTAACTCTTATGTTTATGAAATTTACGTAGTGTTGGTGTACTAACCACTAAAGTCCGAACAGATTATCTGATATCTTTATTGCGGACTATATTTCTGCAGGTAGGAGATGAAAAATGGAGTTCCACGATACTAAGCCCACGAATGATCATATAGATTCTACCTATAGTGTATTTAGTAGCACAGTATTCGTCACGAAAGAGAAAATTTCTTTGATGGTTATATAATTCGAACAGATGAAAAAATGTATTCATTTGATTAGAGTATTAAAAATTAGAGTATACATATTTAATTAGAGTTTTATACATTACATTACAGCTATTTCTGCGTTATTTTGAGTAAATTTATTTGAAGTAACCCTGTAACAATTAAAGTAAATTACCCAAAAAAAACTTTATTTTTTCTTTGTACTGGTAATACAATTTTATTTCAAATTTCTTTTTTTCAAATGGTTGTAACTATTTAAAATATATACATTCTGCTTAAATATGTTTAAAACTGTTCAGTTGTTGGTAAAGATTGATTCTTTGTGGTAAATTATCCGGTTTAATGACAGTATTGCGTTATTTAAATAATTTCATAATTTCAGTTGATGACAAGATAAAAAAGGATTGATAGGAAGAGGGGTTGACAACACTGTTGATAAAGAGGTTTATATAATTTGGTAACACGGTCAATAAAAATGTGTACAATTGGTAATACTAGTGACTGAGATATACCGCCATCAACAATAACGACTAGTCACTAGATCTAATCAGCTGTGTGTAGAGACTCTCAAAGTTTGGCAGCAATGAGTGGTAAAAAGATTTTGACAGCCGTCCGTCCTGCTTTATGATCTGTTAGGAAGATGACTTTAATTTTTTATTTGAATTATGATCGGTTACTAAATGACCTTCACCTTCAAATAAAGCTGACAGATGATTACGTCACAACTAATAATGAATGATTACGCCGAAATAATAATGTTTCATTATTCACATTTTTTTATCAAATAAGTATAAAGTTTCAATAATAATGCAAAAATATCAAGTTTTAATATGATACAAAAATCAAATAAATTTTTTATATACATTTGACAAAACAAGTAGTTTTTTTTTCATTAGAACCCTATTATAGTGGCTGTCTAGAGGATATCAGTTTCAAGCCATTATATAGTGGATAACTATACTGGTATAATGTTTTAGCTATTTCAATTTACAGTAAAAGTGGCTCCTAGCATGAGGAAGCTAGTTAAAAAACGGTCTTTATGAGTATTCTTTTTACAATAGAAATAATTTCCATGTCACAGTAAATAGAAATTGAAATTCTTCTTCCCCTACCACTAACACTTAATCGGTTCTTACTTTTACTTTCCCAGATACGTAGTTACAGTGTGTAACACTACTATACACTGAAAAGTATGGTAATGGGTTAAATTTTACACGTTAGCGTTTTTGCAGATATTGAAATTTAATGACTTTTCTAACCAAAAAAACACAATTTTAGCTTTAAATATTTTTGGAAGGATCTACGAATGTGCGTATGTATGTCGATCTGTTTTTTGCTTGATATTTCCAGACTGAACGGACCAATTCGGATGAAATTTGGCAGAATGATTTCTAAACAACGGGTATTGATGCCTAAACGTTTTGGTCAGTATCGGTCGAACGGACACGAATCTTATGTTTCCGTATTTCATTACTCAGAGGATAGTTTCACATAATTTGATATATCTTGAGGTATCTAAGATATTTTCTGATGGTTTTTGACTTTATTCAAATCCCCATAAACAAGCAGGGCAAACAATTTTTTTTTCTTTTTTTATTGTTTCTGAACTCAAAGCCACTTTCTTGAACTAAATACATGATTTTATTACATTAAATGTATATGCCACTTCGACTAGTCTTTGAAAATTTCATTCAGACGTGAGGAATAATAAGTCTAGTTTTTTCTTTTTTCGTTATTTCTCGTTTTGCTTGATATCATCAAACTGGATAAAACTATTTTTGTGATGTTTCTGAATATGATTCAATAAAGTCATTTAATCTTGGTCACAATCGGTGAAGGAGGTGGGGTAATACGATGACCGTGGTTCCAAATCTAAAAATTTTACATAATCAAAGTGTATATTAATTTTTTTTTACATAACTTTTTCTTTGCATAGTTATAAACTTCTAAATAGCCTTATGTTCCATTTAATCTTCCTTCTAAGTAGTAGTCTGTAGATGTAAAATCCTCGGTCGCCAGGCATTGCCGGTTTTTTTTATTATTTATTACGTTCTGCATTTTTAGTACAACATAACAATTAATTTCTATAACAACTGATTTTGATACTGTTCATAATTCAATCGCTTTAATCCAAACCAAGTATTATTAATTTAATATCTTTAAGGCTGTTTTAGCTATTGAAAAATTCGACTGGAAGGTTAAAGAAGAGAAAATATTATATAGAATGTTTAACAGAATACTTTAATAATTTTATTTATTTTTAATTCAAATCGTTTATCTTTTCTTTCGGTAATGTACCTTTTTTCTAATTTTTAATTTAAATAATATATACAGCAATAAAAGTTCGTTATTAATCGTTCCTTTTTTGTATATCCAGATTAATGCAATTAAACTGTAATTTTATAATAACGGTTGTTTAATTTTTTCGAAACTGTTATTTTCATAACTTAACTTGCACAACTTATACAAGAAAAAGAAACCTTAGAATAATATTTTTTTTTGCGATAAAGAACATTGTATTCAGTAACCGCAATAAAAGTTAAATTCAAATAATTGCAGCATTTTATTTCATCACAACGACCATCATATCATGTTTATATTGAAATTTTCTAACTGCATTCTTAAATATATTTAATTATAGCCTATTCTACAGCTCGCACGCCGTAAAGAGGTATCATTCACTGACGGGCGTTATGTAATAGTCGTTCCTTGTATATTTCTTTGTATATAAGATACATATCAAAATTAATTATGGAAAAAATCATGTTCAAGAATAATAGTGAAAGTACAAGTTTTATTTCAATCTACTAAACGTATAAAAAGAGTAAAGTAAAAACATTTTTTTATATTAAACCGATTCTAAATAAAATAAAATATTTTTTTTAAAATTGCAATGAAAAGTAAAAAGTGATTTCTCCACTACGTCTTCAACACAAAAAAAGCGAAATTTATTTTTTGAAGTCAGAGCATAATTCTAAATTAATTAAGAGTTCACAATATTCAGGATTAAGAAATTACAAGTGCGCGAATATGGATTACGAGATTTGTTTGAATTTCAGGCCAATTACAAAAATAGATTTCAAAAGTTTTATTGAGGACGCAGTGGAAAAATTATTTTTTTCATTTTCGGTGCAATTTTTTAAAATGTATTTTATTTTATTATTTTAACTCTGTTCAACTTTTTTTTTTTATTCGACTCTTTTTAGTTTTGTAATTTCGTCGAAGCTAAATAATGGGTAGGCCTATAAAACAAACTACTCGAAAGAGAAAAGAACATTCTCTTGAAGTATAAATTACTTATTTAAACCACATGATGAAAAAGCATTAAGAGAAATACAAAAATTAAGGCAACTGTAAGATGGTTTTTTGTTGTCCTTTTTTTAATAAGATTTACAAGAATTGTAAATATTCTTGTAAATAAATACTTTCTTTGTTTCAATAAATAAATGATATGCAATTTATAATTAACTATATATACGAATTATTTTAAATTTTGCATAACTTCCATACTAGAGAACACTCAGGCAATGTAAATTAAACTACAATGTAAACTAAATGGGACAAACTACATATCATCCCCTTTAAAATGAGATCAAATACTTTAAAATCCGAAAATCCGACCAACCATTCAAGATACACATCGAATTGAGAACCTCCTCCTTTTTTGAAGTCTGACAAAAATGGAGTCTAGCTTTTTGACCAAGCCAAATCAAATAAAGATTCTATGAATGTTATTACTTTTATAGATACTGTGAATTCATTCTGTCATTAACTATATTTACTATTTTCAGATAATTTAGCAGTATTGATACCTTTATTTCCAACAATCTAAACAATGTCCAATCAATTAATCTACTTACCGCCTGAAAAATATTATTAACTAACTTAATTGGCTATTTAATTGAGTCAGATTAGCATTTATAAATCACTTCTTTTAACCGAATTACGATGATCAGAGGATTGGTAATTTACACGGAAATTTCAGAGCCAAGTTTTGTGATCCCAAACCGTAGAGACAGCTAAATCAGTCACTAGCAAATTTTAAATAAGTACTAGTCTAGTTTTTTAATAACAGCGACAATTACACGAATAGATTGTCATCGTTAGCAAACAATATAATGATTACTTATTTAAATACTTCATTTTCATAATTTAAAAGTTATGTTCATATTTTTAATGGTGTTTTACTGTGAATAGTTTATTTCGTACAATTTTTTGGTATTACCTTCCTCGGAAAAAATAGAACAAGTATTTTATGTTTATTAATAGATAATATCTGTGACGTTGCTACGACAATACTATACTATGACAGTATTTTGATATAGGCCGTGTTTCAAGAGGAGTTTATTGTTGTTTTTTTAGCTTTGTTTTTATACATTTTCCGTATAGTATGGCAGATTGAATAATAAATGAATAGAAAATAGATTTAAAAAGGAAAATTTGTTTTTTTATTTTATTATATTCATTTTATATAACACCCAATCTTGCTTATTCTGTACAACAAACAAAAAATTAATAACTAAATGGGTCTGAAGAATACATTGCTAAGTCTGTTGAAAACAGCATCTAAACGTTTTATATTTCACGTCCAACTAACAAGTCTGCCTTACAATATGCTAACTGAGAATATCGTATGATTTCTTACAGTAACATTTTTACGATTAATTAATAATATGGAATGAACAGAATGAAAAATGCTTTTAATTTTCATAACAGATGAAAGGGAAGAGATGTCTCCACTGCTATTAAGCATCTATATAGAAAATGCGAAACGGGAATTGAAAGAAAAATTTGATTGTGTGTAGGAACTATCCTATCCGAGGAGAAAAATAAAAGTGGTGACTCCTAGATGACCAAGCTCGACTTGAAAATAAATAAGAGTAATAGAGAAGTTACGAAATATGACTGAAAAGAGAGATTAAATATTAAAATACGTGATAAGTAAGTCACTTAATTTTACTATGTAGGGAAGAAAGTTGCAAAGGACAAAAGATATACGTAGTACCCAAAATATAAATACTTGAAAATAATTATGAAGTTGCAACTTGCTCTATGGCTCTTTGCTCTATGGAAACACAGAAAACCAGAAATGAGAATCTTATGACATTTTGTTTCAGAAGGAGGTAGAAAATCAAGCGGTTCGATAAACGTATTGGCACATAATGTTCAACCACGTTTTTATTTTCATCGCCGATCATAATGAGAATAATAATAATAATACGACAATTATAATAATTCTAGTTTTAATATTGCCATACATATTTTTGTACTCGGATTTTCAAAACTAATATTCCACTTTTTTTTAATTTTTAAAAATATCCATCCATATTTGAAACTTGTCCCTGTTATTTCTTGAAATTTACTGCTAACGAAAACTTTTGATATAAAAACATACAACTGGACAACGACAGAGAGAAAAGATCGATTATTACGTTATTAACTATTAGGTTACATTTTTTTCGTTTTTCTTCGGATGAGACATTTTAAAATGAAAGCAGAATTCAGAGATTTCTTGCAATCTTGTAAAGAGATGACTAAGTCGGTGGGCTGCATATTAGAACACCAAGATTTAATTAATTTGTTGATGGAGGAACAAATCCTAGTAGGTATAAATTATGGAGAACATAAAGATTGGAATATGTAAAATAGGTAATAGAAGATATAGGTTGAAGTAAACATGTTGAAGTTAAAATATCAGCACGTATTAGAAACGAATGGAAAATGCGATTAAACGTTTGAACGACAAATGACTCAAAAGAAATTATTAAAAATTAAATTTTGTCTACAGATTCATTCATTTAAAAATAATTATGGTATTTTAAAATACTCCTAAATTTATTAAAATTAATGTAATTTAATGAAAATAAAACAATTTTTTGTCATTTTTAAAATAACCGTAAATCGGCCAAAATTTTATGATTACTGATCTTATTTCAAAGCAGTAAATATATTTCACAAATTTAAAATGTTGGCTACTCTCCACAGAATAAAAATGTCAAATCTTGAAAAAGTGAGTAAACATAGACTTTTAAAATTCACCAAACTGAAGCACCTGGTTTAGGAATATCGATGGCCTAAATATTTTCAAATATTTATTTTTAAATGCAAGTAGATTTTACTTTATTGATACAAAATTACTCGTATATTCACTTAAAAACTTATTATCACAATACATTAGCACGTATATGTTCAACCACGATTTATACGTTACATATAAAAAATACATAACAGAATTTTTACAAATGAGAATTTCTTAACCGGGTAAATGAAGGTATTTTATACGTGATAAAATTAGCGATAATTTTAAACTTCATAAATTGCTTCGTAATGGCGATAAAAATAGATCGAAGCTGAACTTATTTTATTTTTCAACTACTTTTTTGTTTATTTATGCTGTTCTATTTTGTTACTGAATTGTTCTTTTTTAAAAAAAAAGAGAGAAATTTAAAAAACCATCTTTTCGACTATTAGAATTTACGTCCGTGTGAGGTACAGAAACAACTTTTTTAAATACGCCCTATTATTGCACAATAAAAACCTTTTTTCATTTTCACTGTTCAATTTGATTTTTTTTTGGACCGACAAATTTTTCAAGAAATACCTATTTTTTGACAGAAACTTTTATTTAAAAAACTGAAAGATGCGTTCCACGTTCATAGCCAAATACGTTAATTAATTTAAATTATCGTTAGAGCTGTAGGAACAAGATGGTATTATTTAAAATTTTTTAAAATAACTGCCGCAGAGAAGAAAATATTGGAAAAATCACGCTTATGTCACGCAGCTACGATTATACGCTGGTTCTCGTATGACGATACACCGTTTTAGAATTACTGTAAACAGCTTCTGAAGATAATTTCAGTGGTGAAATTCTGAAACTCTTCACTCATAAGCTAACTGTGGAGTAAAATAATACTACCCTCTACTCATTGTCGAAAATATTGTGCGCCAAATACGTTGTTGCCAAAAGTTGATATTATTCAAAATAAAGCCATGTAATTTATAAATACATAACATTTAATGATAAAAAAAACACATTGTATGAAGCAAGTAAGTTTACACACACACGTAAGCATGCGTGTACATACATACATATATATATATATATATATATATATATATATATATACACGCACGCAACACATGCACGCGCGCACACAAACTGGGTATATCGTAAGAGAAGTCTAACAGTTTTGCTTTAACTGTTAAGATTCCTACAATATTAACTTTATATATAGATTATTTTCCTTTCCTCAAAGGGAAAATTCTTACCGTCAGGATCAAATCCAATCTAACCACAACCATTCCTACCGCATTTAACATTACAGCTGTAACGGTAGCCGTATTTCATCCTTGGAACATCTTATTCTATTCTATGTACTAATTGATTTATTAGTCTGTTATTTCAAAGATCCCTAAATACTAGTTAGATTTTTTAATTCGGAATTCGTAGACAACCACGTCTCCTACCCGCAGTAACGATTATATCTGTCACTTGTTATATTCATGGATAATCGATACAGGATTGTGTTGCTAACCAGAACCCAACAAGAGAGAATGGTGGCTAGGAACAATATCGAGTTACTGTTAGCATTAAAACACAAACGGTCGAATCAGCTTCTGACATCTTCACAAAGCGGAAGGCTAGTGATGTCTACGTCTCTCTGACACATCCTTGATTTGTAAAGTCGTTTAGACCGGTAATCAACCACAGACACACCTAAAATTCTCTGTAAATAAGATTGTAACAGGAATTGATCCAGCAGGAGTGACGATATTATTGCCAGTTGACGCTTTAAGAAAGATACAACGTATCAAAAAATTAGTCTATTTCTTTCAAGAAATCCTTTCTAATTAAATACGCTCCCGTCCAGAGAACTGAAGAAGAATGTAACAAAGATCAATTATACTGCGTAGATGCAAAGCCCACATCTTCGACACTTGATCATAAAGTCACACAAAATTTCGAATGTTTCCCTACTGCTGAATATTTCAAGTCGCAAGTTCTCTGAGAGTAAATTCAAACGCAAATCATCCGATCGTGGACCAACCAAAACGCCATGGCAGAAATAAGTTTCGCGATCCTCATTTACAGCAAGTATCATGAACAATATTCTTCCATAATTAATGACTGAATTTTCATGGCCTTTAAAGTCCTTCATTAATAAAAAGCCCATGGCCACCCACCTTTTCCATAATTTCTGAGGAATGATTAAAATGAGACCGTGTTTAAACTTTCTAACACGAACCATGTCCCACCTGCCCTACCGTGATTTAATCATTCCCGGTTCTACGTGTAGCTCGAATAGCCCTAGTAGCTACTGTTACTTTTTCTTCATAAAAATTTGAGAAAGCATTTCCTCTCAAATCAAATAGCCCAACGCAACACACCGTACGATAGGATCCACAACCAAACTAACATTATTTTCTGCCAAAAGTAACATTTTACAACGCAGCTAAAAGTTTAACCATCGAAATTTACCCGATAAGCCCCAACGGATGCTCGACACAGCGGTACCAGTTTGTAAACTTGACTACTTGTAAAATGAAGAAATCTGCCTCTCATCCATTGTCATTGGCATTTACAAAAATCTTTTGTGTCAAATTCACATCCACCTTTAGTTAACAAGAAGCCATCAAAAATAATAAATTATTATTTTTGAACTATAATTTGCTATGGCAGTTCCTGATATTTGTTTCATATTTGTCTTAATCCACGAAGTAGACGATACTGTCGAAAATGGAGGAAACTGAAAATTCGTATTCACTAACGGTAAATGTAGGAATAAGAAAGAAAGAGGAAGTGTGATTTATACAATTTTTTTTTCTTAAAATTAAAAATTATAGTAATATTATATGAAAGAATAATGAAAGAAAGCATTAGAATTTCTGCAAGCAAGATTTTTATACAATTTCGTTATGTACTGAAATATAGAACGATTCAAATGTTAAAATTTATATCTAATCCTTTAATCCTAAACCTACAATTAGGTAGTTATAGAATGTTATAGTAGTTATAGTGTTTCTACTGTGAAGAAGAGGTGGAGTCGGTAGAACACGTAGTGTTCAAGTGTCCCAGGTGGGAGCCAAGTAGGAGGGGCCTGATCTCGGAGGTTGGCCTGATTACGCCAGATAACGTCGTCAGTTTAATGATGAGCGGTGAACGGTCGTGGTGGCGTATCTCAGAATTTATAGGGAAGATCATGAAAGAAAAGCTTAAGGAAGAAGATCGTTCTGTGAAGTGGTTGTGTGACCTCGGATGTTTTTCTGTGGCGTGAATTGTGGCTGTGTAGTGTGTGTGTGTGTGTGTGTGTGTGTGTGCGCGCGCGCGCGCGCGTGGTCGGAGTGCTGGTCCAGATTGCTTGTCGTATGTCCCTATCGTCCCCCCGTGTTCGGGCCTCGGGTTACTTGTCGCCTGTCCCCCATCGTTCACCCGTTTCCTGGCTCGGGTTACGTCCGCGCTGGGTGTGTTGCACGTTACGCAACACGGTGTCGTGTGCGATAACACGGCACGGGCATGCGATGCTCATGGGGCGGGGCTGTGCGGCGAATGTTCGGTACTCTCGCTGGATGAGTTTGTGTGTTAGTTGTTGTTGGGAGTGTTATTTTGTTGACGAGTTTGTTCTGTCGTGTGTGGGTGCCTGCACTGATGTTATGTATCCAGCTCAAAGGTAATTCCAGGGAACGTTGACGAGGGGGGCGGTTCAGTCGGTAGGAATCCGACATGTCCGGCGACATGGGTCTCCGGATGTCTTATGCATGATTCCACCTTCTCCTACGTGCCTGTATCGTAGGGACGATACAGGCACGCAGGAGCCTGTACACCTACGTAGGGAGGGTAGGGTAAAGAAAAAAATGGTAGTTATAGAAAGTTAGATAACCTACTCATGGTAGGGGAGAGAAAATAATTCTTCAATAGGATAACACGTTTTTCAATAGAAAAAAACTTCTTTAGAATTTTTATAAAAATGTTTTCATCACCACAGATACCAATATCATATGGCAATTTCTTCGAGAACTTTGTACCCACATAAGATGATTCAGAATCAAATAGTTAGTTCTATGGATTTCCACAAACCTTCTTTACAAGTTATAGGTGAAGAAAAAAATAGTTTTAGAATGGTTGAAAGTTTGTTAGTGAAAGAAGTTAAAAGGAGTTTAATGGAAAAGTTTCCATTAAAACATGAAACATTAAAAAATGTATTTTTTATATTTTAAAGTTTAAAATAAAAGAAATGAGAAAAAGATAAAAATTCATAATATATTTTCCTTTTTCACTTAAAATCGTCATCCTTAAAGGATCAAACACATTATGTATTTTCTTGTTATAAGAAAAAAGAAGTTTTCAAAGTTCGGAGTTATAATTCCCTTTCATTTATACTCTTACTTATTCATCTATTATGAAACAAAAGATCATCTGTAGCGACGCCATTGAACTCTTGTCAATAATTAGATGTAAACAGATAGAATGAGCTTTCAATCTATTAACGAAAAAGTTTATTTTATTTTTCGTTTCAAACACCAATATACTGATTTTTAAATCAAGCAGAAACATCCCTTATTTTTAATAAGGATCTTCTGGTGTATCGATAATACAACTAGGGAAGAGTAAACGTTTTTCACCTCCACTCGTTTCGAATCATTTACTAGCCGACCGAGATAAATGTAACATTATTGAGTACAAGAATGAAAAGTTCTAATAACTGGTAGTAACAGAAAAAAACTGTAGTATCATCTAACCGCATACTCCATAGTTCAATGAGTAGTTTTATAATGTTTATTTACCGTTTTGTATGACTAACCGAAGCCCCAACCAGTAATGTGTACTGCTAAAGAGAGACACGTCATGTACATATGAGAACGTCATGCAGTAAGCAGTAAGCATCTTTTAAGTTTTATATGAATTTAATTTTTAAGTTATTTTTTCTTCTCTGAACGTATGTTAAGACGATGGTGAAAAAACAAAGGTTTGTGTAAAAGATATTTTAAGAATAAAAAGAGTATCTTAACCGAAATTCTATAGACTTACTGTAGGGGATAGATCTTTCATTTAGTTCAATTTTTAGTAAAAACGTTTTAGTAAAAAAAAATGTTTATGATCGTAAAAAGTAGGGAAATTTTATGGATTTAAATTTGTGGGCTCAACCCCACAGTTAGCACAGTAGGCAATTTTTGCGTAAACAGCAATTACACTACAGTAATTAGCGGACTAAGAACCTCCGTACCAGTGAGATACATACTAGTTTACATTCTAACTGAAACAGATGTTTTCAAAAATACAGTAAAGCATTATTGTAGTACACCTGCACACTTCTCACATCAAGAAAAATACCATGCATGCAACGGCCATCGGACGATTCAGTCCACCTGACAGTCCACCTGTCAGGTGGACCTGACAGGTGCAATCAGGCCTGTACCTCACAGTGAAATTATTCCAGTTCCTGAGCCACCTGTGAATGTATATTTCGAAAGCAGCGATGAAGAATCAGGCAGTTCTAAAGAAGACAACAATGATTTTTATTTTGAATTATCTTCTAATGAGCCACATCTTATATCACAAGGTGAATTACATGACTTGGTTAGGGATTTAAATTTATCAAAAAATCAAGTTAAACTGTTGAGGATTAAAACTGCAAGGTTGGAATTTACTTCAAAAAAATACAAAAATTTTGCGCTTTCGAAGCCGACAAAAACAACTTTCTCAGTACTTTATTCATGAAAATAACTTCGTTTATTGTACAAATATTGACGAGCTTATGTTGCACTTAGGACAAGTTCATATACTCGTACCTCAGGACTGGCGCCTTTTCACAGATTCGTCCAAGTATAAATTAAAAGTAAAGGTTGCCATAAGTGGAAACCTTGGTCGTCTGTTTCTTTCAAGCGCCCAGAGGTAAATTGGCCTACCTTCTTGGCATCAAAAAGTAATTGGCGCTCAGTCGTAAGGATATCAATGGGCTTAATACCAGAAATAGCAAGGACCACCTCTCTAGAGACAGTCCTATAGGCACCAATCTCAGATAACAATAGGAGATGCTGGGCTTTCAACAAAATATTCCTATAACATCTGTACCTCAATCTATGAGACCAGACAGGTGCAGCAAACAACACTATAGCTTCACGTACACTCTTATATAGAGCACGCATAGTTCTGAAATTAAGCCCGTTAATTAATTGACAAAAAGGGACGAAAAAACATTTTTTTTTAATTCTGCTTGAATAAGTAGCCGAGGTAATTGTATATCTATTCGGCTAGGAGCTAGTCCTGCTAACTCAAACTGAATTCGCCACAGAACTAGAATTTACCAGAAAGTTAATAATAAAATAGCCACACACTATGACACTAATGATCTATTAGAAATTTTAAAAAGTCTCTGATAATACATATATAAAGTCCTAAAAAAAAACCAGAATATCTATAAATCACAATTAAATCAGTTTTAGACTAGGGCCGTAAATTCTACAACATTCAAAATTGATTTCTTTCGCGAATATATGGTAAATTCCAACATTATTAAAAAAGTAATTAACAGAAATTGGGTCTCCTCCGTTTTTTTATATGTAGTTCTATAAAACGTTCCAGCAAGCTTGAAAAGACCTAAATCATAAATGGTTTGGTCAGCCAGTGGTCCAAAAAACATGCAAGAAAAATAATTCTCTACTCGTTTTATTTCTTAGACGCTGAATGTTTACCCGGGAATTTATAATAAAAATATAATAATTAATTTTTCAGGTAGGAGGAAGACTATGATGTCACTGATAAACATTTTTTGTTTCCTAATATGCAATATATGATTTATGATTGTAATCCGATTTTGATGCTGAAAACGAATATGAACTCAGAATCTTTCTATCGCCCACCAGTTTTCAAACATTTTTAAATTTTAATTAAAGGATTTTTTCCATTTTTCAACGTATAGTTAGCATTTTAAGCTCCTATATTGAATTTTGTTAGCTCATTTTTTATTGTTTAACTTTATTAACATAATTTGTAAACTATAATTAAACAATACCAGACAAAGAATTAAACCATTATGACATCATATCTAATACTGAAGAGTGAGCCTTCATAGAAAAGATTAATCATGTCTGTGCAGGTCAAAACATGTAGCTGAAAACACAGCTGTGCTGTTTATATTAAGCACTGCATTTAGGATGAATTAATTTTGTTCAGTCTTATTGTTGTCTTCAGTTTGTTAGTAGTGCAGTGTCATAATGCCTCGAAATTGTGTAAATGATATGAATGCCTTTTGTTTTGATGTGGTAAGTTTACCGAAAAATCAAATAGAAAAAACATTACACCTTTAATTAAAAAATATATAATTTGTACTTTTAGTGTAAAATTGGTGATCAGGATAAGACGTGGGATCTTCATGTAGTATGCACTAATTGTTCTGAATATTTAAGAGAATGGCTGAAAGGTACACGGAAGGCTTTACCCATTTGGTGAACCTATGGTTTGACGTGAACTAAAGGATCATGTAACCGATTGTTACTTTTGTTTAACAAGTTGGTCTGGAATTTCTAAAAAATCTATACGTACTGTAAAATATCCTTCATTGCAACCTGCAATCAGGCCTGTACCTCACAGTGAAATTATTCCAGTTCCTGAGCCACCTGTGAATATATATTTCGAAAGCAGCGATGAAGAATCAGGCAGTTCTGAAGAAGACAACAATGATTTTTATTTTGAATTATCTTCTAATGAGCCACATCTTATATCACAAGGTGAATTACATGACTTTGTTAGGGATTTAAATTTATCAAAAAATCAAGTTAAACTGTTGAGGATTAAAACTGCAAGATTGGAATTTACTTCAAAAAAATACAAAAATTTCGCGCTTTCGAAGCCGACAAAAACAACTTTCTCAGTATTTTATTCATGAAAATAACTTCGTTTATTGCACAAATATTGACGAGCTTATGTTGCACTTAGGACAAGTTCATATACTCGTACCTCAGGACTGGCGCCTTTTCATAGATTCGTCCAAGTAGAGTTTAAAAGTAAAGCTGGAACATATGTGCTGATTTGAAAGTTATAGCTATTTTGTTAGGAATGCAGTTAGGCTATACTAAGTACATATGTTTTTTTTTTTTGGTTTTTTTTTTTGCTATGGGACAGCCGAACTACGGATAAACATTATGTTACCAAAAAGTGGAAGAAATGAGAAACTTAACTCCAAATGAGAAAATATTATTCATGAGCCCTTAGTTGAACACAAAAAAATATTTTTAACCCCTCTCCATATCAAGCTAGGACCATAAAAATTTTGTAAAAGCAATGAAAGAAGATAGTCCCGGATTTTTGTACATCAGGCAGAAATTTCCGAATGTAAGTGAAGATAAAATTAAAGAAGGATTATTCGTTGGTCCTCAAATAAGAGAGTTGCTCAAAGATGATATATTTAACTCAATGTTGAATAATGTAGAAAGTGCAGCTTGGGCTTCATTTAAAGACGTTTGCAAATTTTCTCGGCAAACAAAACTCCGACGATTACCACGGTATTGTTAATCAACTTCGTATTTCATACAGAGCTATGGGATGTAATACTTCTCTGAAAATATATTTCCTCCACTCACATCTGGATATTTTCCCGGACAACCACGGTGAACGTTTCCAAGACATTTCAGTGATGGAAAGCCGCTATAAAGGGAAATGGAATTAACATGCTGCCCGATTACTGTTGAACATTAATTCGGGATGTACCTGAGGCTATTTATAAAAGAAAAGCATCACCGAAATCATTCTAACACAAGTATGCAAAATTATAAATTTTACAGATTTTAACTATATTTTCCCTTAATTTTTTTTGAAACGTAATTTATTTAAAACTAAGGGTGATAAGACAAATTGTATTTAAAGACTTGTAATGTACGTAAAAAAACAATTCAAGAAATGGTATTACAATTAGAGAAACATTAAATTTTTTTTTCCATCAGTGTATTTTAAGATTAAGGATAATTTTAACTGTAAACGTTCCGCATATTAACATTACTAGAATTTATTGTATTAAGAAAAAATGTTAAATTTTACAGCTTAATGGCAGTAATTATACACTATCTTAAGAAATTGCAGATCTTTCTGAGAATATTGCCGATGCCGTTTAAATCCCTCAAATATCCAGTGAACACCATTTTCTCTGTCAAAAGGAATTAAATGATTAGGTGGGTAGCTTGGAGCTAACAAAACAGCAAGCTGAACTTCATGCCCTGGATATTCACAAACTACATTTCTAAAATTTCTTTCCCTGCCTATTTGTGTATTGAAATCGTCAATATCTATTTTAATATTTAACTTCGGAATTTTAGACATTGCTTCTTCTAAAAGATCCCAGAATTCTACTTTTGTGGATATTTTCTTCATTTATGGAAGCGTGACAGTTGATGATCTAATTTTTGTTTTTTACATTTAATTGTAAGAAGAGAAAGCTTACGGAACTGGATTTTATTCTAGTACATTATCTAATATTTTCTTGTTTAATAAAAATTGGTACCTAATAATGGCATACTTTTCATAATTTTGATTGCAGGTTTACTCTTAAAAATTCTATAACTTTTCGTATCTGCTATATTTTTGTCTAAAAGTACTATTAATTCTTTTTGTTTGCCAACTTTTAATAAGGAATTGACGTTTAATACACTAAATAAGTATTTCTTTTTAAATTTTAATCTTTAAGGATTCTAAGGATGCGCCGACTCATCCTGATTGCAGGTGTTGGGACTCCCCAGAACCCTAAGTCCCGATGCATTGCATGAAGCAATGCTAGATTCCTCACTTGAGTTACTACCTGGGGTAGTGCTTTCTTTTAGCGTGCTTTCCATTCTTGAACTGAAATTGTAAGTCGGGCAAGGTAAAGTTAAGATTGGATAGTTAGTCCGAAATTCTTATTGTTCGATTCGTTAGAAAAAAGGTCTAACCTATTCAACGGTACCACATGGAGGCAATCTGTCACATTTTTCCTTGTCAGAATTTATGAACAGAGTCTGTACTAAATGAATTTTCCAGAAATGGAGATTCATCGTCCTTTTTCGCAATTATTTTTTAATATTCCGCTGCAAAATCATTTGGTAATAGCTCAGAATAATTTCATTGATATTACACAAAAAATATTTTTTTTTGTACACAGTGTAATTTTATTATTTACCAAACGATTTTGTTAATTTTTACTTTACGCGCGCGCGAGTGTACGTGTTATTTATTTAAGGAATAAATTTAATAAAAATGTGAAAAAATAAAATTTCATGTTACGTTAATTTTGCATGGATAACGCTGTTCCGTTTTCAAGTGTTGTGTGGAATGTGATATAAATGGTAAAAATTGGATGCGTAGTAGTATTTCGATTAGTCAATTATTTATGGTACTAGTCTATTCTATTATTAATATAATTTAAGCTCTACCTAAATCTTCTTTGAATATATTCTTATTTCGTTATGTGTAATCGTTTATTAAATCGAATTAAATTACGCGTACATACAGTATGTACAGTTACCGGCTTAATAAACCGCTGCCAACCTTTTAATTTCAGAATCTTTTTTTACTTTACTATTTTTCATTTTAATTTATTTTTCTTTTCTGTCTGACGCAATCCGATAGACATTTTCTTTTCGGATGCTCCTCTTACAGCTGCGTTCGTTCACTTGAAATATTGCCACAGGTGTAAAATGCAATCAAGACAGGTGATCTTGTACGTCATATTTTTTTACGATTAGTTTACTAAAATAATTTTACAAAAAATAATACTATTAACATGAGTTACGAGGTTGATAATAATTACCTTCTTTATTTTACTTATTTAGAGACCCATCCACAATAATATTTGATGTAGCCTACCATTAATCTGAAACGAAATAAAATTAAAGTCAAACATAACATTGCATACATTCTTTGTAGCCTTCTTGATGCCACTAAACAACAGTTTGTTTAAAATGTAAATTATATTAATTTTGTTTAAATTTCTTTTTAATTCGACAAAATACAAGTGTTAGAATGAAGTTTTAAAACTAGTAGAGGTTCTGCAGTGACCTTACAAAGATGTTTGTGTCGCATAAAAATTTCGTCACTAGTTTTTAAAAAAATTACTTTCTATAGCGAAAAAACTGAATCTACAGTTAACGGCAAAAAGCTAAAATTCTTCCTCTTAATCAATTACACACTCAAGGACGGTAATCCGCCTCATTCTCCTTTTCGGTCTGAATAATTAACTCTTTTCCTCTTTCTACGAATAAGATTTTCTAAATATGAATGAAAAATAACAATTTTGGGGCTAACGTTAGTTTGTGTGAGAAGCATAATCACAATGATGCGAAAAATTGAAGAAGTTTTTAGAAAAATAAATAAGGCGCTACTTATGAACAGCTTTCAAACCTATTTCATCCAAAATTATGGCATGATTTGGACTATACTTTTAAGCCATTGTTTTTTTTTTTAAATCGAGGGTGGAGAGCAATTTTCGTTGGAGGCAAAACCGTTTTTGAAATCGATGTCTGAATAATATAAAAATATTAAAAACTAGAAATTTGGAAAATAAATGAATATAAAAATTATAATGGGTATTCATTAAAAAATGGTAAAATGGTATATGCTAAACGGTATTCAATTTTCCCTATACAACGAGTGCGATTATTTTTACCGAACGATAATTATTTTTACTTATATTTGAAAATTTAATTTCTTTTTAATGTAGCTGTGCATTAAATTCAATTTTCGCTATTTGAAGTTCCCAACCACTCGGATATAAGTCGAATTTTCATTATTTATTTATTATTGAGCACGGTTTATTTCGCGCATGACGCAGAATATTTTTCATGATACATTAAAAGAAAAAAATTAGTTTAAAATATACTGTATAGCAATCGCTTAATTTTATACGAACTTAAATAACTTTGTCTGAAATTACAGAATACTGTTTTGCCAAGAGTTTTCATCATTTTAATGGGTCTTATTACAAAAAACTGTCAATTAAAAAAGATAATCTAAAAAATAATGAAATAAATAAATTCTTCACGCGTAATTAATTTTTTTCATAAATATTAGTAATAAATTTTTCCTGCCTTCTAACCAAAATAATTTTAATGTGAACGAAACACGAATAACCGATTCAGAAAGAACTTTATAAATAACGGAGTAACCTCGAGTGTTGTTAATTAGCCGAGCTAAAATTAATGTATGGGAATTAGACTCCAGTGACGGGGACGAAGCTAAATTTGGCAGATGACAAATATCGGCCACCGGTCCGGCACAGGTGCACATCGGCAAACATGTGTAAGCGTCAAATCTTGTGCACTATCCTCTACAAACAGAAGTGTCACCTCGTACAGTAGTCTTTATGTTTAAGCAAGCAGTACCACGGTACAAATTTAAATTATATTCTGCTTATTTTAAACAAAAAAGAAATCTGTAATGAAATTATTATATTTTGGAACAAAGTTTCAAACTCGAACAACAGCATGTATTGTAATATTGACGACTAAAATACATCGAGTGAACTTTAAATCCAAAATTGTCAAAGAGATAATAAATTTTTTAACGTATATATTTCATTAGATTTACGAAAATAACTTGGTTTGATCACTAAAGCTTCCTTATCTGTAAGTCGGGATAAAAAAGCGGAATCATAACCCAGTTTTGTAAATTAGAAATTATTAGTACTTCAGGGAGTAAAATAAAAGTATTATCACATAAAAATTTACTTGAAATCTACGATGTTGGCAGCGAATTTATTCGTAATGGAATCACGCACAGATCTTCATCCCATCAGAAGGCCGAGAAATGTATCTATTTTCAAGATCTTCCATACTCATAACAGCTTCTTTACATTTCAAATATAAATAATTTTGCTACTCAAGATTTTGAATAATTTTTGAAAGCGTTTCTGAACTAAACTTTTTTCATACATGTATCTTACATTCAAAATCATCACCATCACCGACTACTACACACTAGAACTATATAATGATGTTTCCATAATTGTGGAACACCCGTGAATCTTTTACTGTTGTCTGTTTTGAATAGTTTTGTCTAGTCATGTGAATTCAGTTAATAATCCAGCTTTGCACTTCATTTTGTACCCTTACCCTTCATCTCTACATCCAGATCATCTAGATGAATGCATGTAATAATAATAGGTAAGAAGCAAATCTAGAAAGAAATTAAGGAAGGGGAACCGCATAGATATAGATGTATATTTTTTGTAGAATATGTATAGAATTGTATATATATATATATATATATATATATATATACAATTCTATACAATTTTTTTTTGTCTTCCATCATTTGACTGGTTTGATGCAGCTCTCCAAGATTCCCTATCTAGTGCTAGTCGTTTCATTTCGATATACCCTCTACATCCTACATCCCTAACGATTTGTTTTACATACTCCAAACATTGCCTGCCTGCACATTCTTTTCCTTCTACCTGTCCCTCCAATATTAAAGCGACTAATCCAAGATGCCTTAATATGTAGCCTATAAGACTGTTTCTTCTTTTAACTATATTTTTCCAAATGCTTCTTTCTTCATCTATTTGCAGCAACACCTCTTCGTTTGTCACTATCCATCCATCTCATTTTTAACATTCTCCTATAGCACCACATATCTAAAGCTTCTAAGCTTTTCTTCTCAGGTACTCCAATCATCCAAGTTTCACTTCCATAAAAAGCTACGCTCCAAACATATACTTTCAAAAATCTTTTCCTGACATTTAAATTAATTTTTGATGTAAACAAATTTTATTTCTGACTGAAGGCTCGTTTTGCCTGTGCTATTCAGCATTTTATATCGCTCCGCTCCTGCTTCATCCATCTTCAGCAACTTTACTTCCCAAATAACAAAATTCTTCTACCATTATAATCTTTTCTCTTCCCATTTTTACATTCAGTGATCCATCTTCATTATTTCTACTACATTTCATTACTTTAGTTTTGTTCTTTTTATTTTCATGCGGTAGCTCTTGTGTAGGACTCCATCCATGCTGTTCATTGTTCCTTCTAAATCCTTTTTACTCTCGGCTAGAATTACTATACCATCAGCAAATCGTAGCATCTCTATCTTTTCACCTTGTACTGTTACTCCGAATCTAAATTGTTCTTTAACATCATTAACTGCTAGTTCCATGTAAAGATTAAAAAGTAATGGAGATAGGGAACATCCTTGTCGGACTCCCTTTCTTATTACGGCTTCTTTCTTATGTTCTTCAATTGTTACTGTTGCTGTTTGGTTCCTGTACATGTTAGCAATTGTTCTTCTATCTCTGTATTTGAACCCTAATTTTTTTAAAATGCTGACCATTTTATTCCAGTCTACGTTATCGAATGCCTTTTCTAGGTCAATAAACGCCAAGTATGTTGGTTTGTTTTTCTTTAATTTTCCTTCAACTATTAATCTGAGCGCTAAAATTGCTTCCCTTGTCCCTATACTTTTCCTGAAACCAAATTGGGCTTCTCCTAACACTTCTTGCACTCTCCTCTCAATTCTTCTGTACAGAATTCTAGAATTCTAGTTAAGATTTTTGATGCATGGCTAGTTAAGCTAATTGTTCTGAAATCTTCACATTTATCTGCTCCTGTTTTCTTTGGTATCATGACTATAACACTCTTTTTGAAGTCTAATGGAACTTCCCCTTTTTCATAAATATTACACATCAGTTTGTATAACCTATCAATCGCTTCCTCACCTGCACTACACAGTAATTCTACAGGTATTCCGTCTATTCCAGGAGCATCTCTGCCATTCAAGTCGTTTAATGCTCTCTTAAATTCAGATCTCAGTATCATTTCTTCCCTTTCACCCTCTTTGATTTCTTCTTCTTCCTCTATAACAACATTTTCTAATTCATTTAGTCTATATAACTCTTCAATATATTTCACCCACCTATTGACTTTGCCTATCATATTATAAATTGGTGTACCATCTTAGTTTAACACATTATTAGATTTTAATTTATGTACCCCAAAATTTTCCTTCACTTTCCTGTATGTTCCGTCTATCTTACCAATGTTCATTTCTCTTTCCACTTCTGAACACTTTTCTTTAAGCCACTCTTCTTTTGCTAGTTTGCACTTCCTGTTTATAGTATTTCTTAATTGAAGTTCCTTTTACTTTCTTCATCACTAGCATTCTTATATTTTCTACGTTCATCCATCAGCTACAATATATTGTCTGAAATCCAAGGTTTTCTACCAGTTCTGTGTTCCGCCTAAGTTTGCTTCTACTGATTTAAGAATTTCCTTTTTAACATTCTCCCACTCTTCTTCTACATTTTCTACCTTATCTTTTTTACTCAGACCTCTTGCGATGTCCTCCTCAAAAATTTTCTTTACCCTTCTTCCTCAAGCTTCTCTAAATTCCACCAATTCATCTGACTACTTTTCTTCAGGTTTTTAAACCCCAATCTACAATTCATTATCACTAAATTATGATCACTATCAATGTCTGCTCCAGGGTAGATTTTGCAGTCGACAAGTTGATTTCTACATCTTTGCTTAACCATGATATAATCTATCTGATACCTTGCAGTATCACCTGGCTTTTTCCATGTGTTTATTCTTCTATTATGATTTTTAAATTGGGTGTTTGGCAATTACTAAATTATACTTCGTGCAAAACTCTGTAAGTCACTCCCCTCTTTCATTCCTTTTGCCCAACCCATATTCACCCAGTATATTTCCTTCCTTGCCTTTTTCAATGCTTGCATTCCAATCTCCAACTATTATTAAATTTCCATATCCTTTTATGTGTTTAATTGCTTTGTCAATTTCTTCATATACACACTTTATCTCATCATCATCATGGGCACTTGTAGGCATATAGACATTAACAAGCGTTGTCAGTTTAGGTTTCGGTTTTATCCTTATTACAATGATTCTATCGCTATACATTTTGAAATACTTTACTCCCTTCCCTATCTTCTTGTTCATTACAAAACCTACTCCTACCTGCCCATTATTTGAAGCGGAGTTAATTATTCTAAAAATCACCTGACCAAAAGTCGTTTTTCTCTTCCCATCGAACCTCGCTAATTCCTACTACATCTACATTTATCCTATCCATTTCCCTCTTTAAATTTTCTAACCTACCAACCTTTTTTAGACTTCTAACATTCCATGCTCTGACTCGTAGAATGTTATTTTTTAATTTTCTGGTGACCTTTCCTTAATAGTCCCCATCCGGAGATCCACCGGGGGACTAGTTTACCTCCAGAATATTTTACCAAGGAAGACACCTCTCCATCATTTTTATATGAAAATGCAGAGAGCTACATTTTCTTGGAAAAAAGCAGCTGTGCAGTACTCAGAGGATTGGAGTGATGTTGATATGACCGTTTAAGTTGTCCTGACCTACGCCCTTAACAACTACTGAAAGAGCTGCTGCCCTCTTTTAGGAATAATTCCTTAGTCTGGCTCTCAACAGATACCTCTCTGATATGGTTGCACCTTTGGTCCAGCTATTCTGTATCACTGAGCACTCAAGTCCCCTCACCAACGGCAAGGTCTCATGATTCATTGAGGGAGAATTCTATACGTGTATATATATATATATATATAGGATTGTATTTGAATACGCCTGCAGTAGCAACTGAAAGAGTTATGGGATAGATTTAGTAAATAATAAAATAAATTTGGTCAGTTTGTCATTATGAATTTATAAGTTTTGAAAAAATTTTGTTTATGATTAAATTGATTAAAGTGATTTGTCCACTAAATTGCTCATATTTTATTGAATAAATTTGAAGGAAAAATGTCTCCTTAGTACAAGCCTAATCCCTTTATATCGAGTTAAATTTGGATAATAATCTTATTTCTACTTGAAAGAACTTTTCTGAAGAATTTATAAGGGATACAAAAGAATAATGTTTGTCCTGACATCCCATCATTTAAGTCTTGACTTAATTTCTATAAGAAAATTAAAACTGTAGAATACATTTAAGTTCTTAAATCCATACTGGAAAGCTAAAACTTCAGAAAGTATTGTAACAAAATGAATAATGTTGTATAAAAAAAAAGCATTCATAATAACAAATTATCTAATTAACTCCTTATATACACCTTTTACCTCCTTCTTCCATTTGCTTCACAGAATTATTTATGCTCACTAATGATAATTTTTCTCTACAATATTGAAGTGCTGTATTATAGTTTTCTCTATAATGTTTGATAAAAGTAGGTGGTTGATGAAATTTGAAATGAAGGGGTCTTAAGAAAAATAGGTAGAAGAGAGAAATTTATGGCAGAATTTTATAATGAGACGAACTAGTTAAGCTATCCATATTTTAAGACATCCAGGTTTAGTTAATATGCTTAAAAGGGAAAACACAGGGTTGTTATAATTCAGAAAAATTTAAACAGCTATTTCCCAGATTTATAGAATATTTTAAATAGTATAGATAAAAATATTCTGTTTCTTACTTTTTTTGATTTTACTAAAGCATTTGATTTATTTCAAATAAGATAAAGCTTTTCTTATTGATGAATAAGTTATTATTGTGTCAGAGGAGCTGTTTACAACTGATTAAATCTTACAATCATTAAACAGGCAGCTGAAATAATTTCATCTTTCAAATATGCACTTGTAATATATAGGTTCACACTTGAAATTCCAGAATGTGGAATGCCACATTTAGTATTCTTAACCCCTTGCTCTGATTATTTATTCGCTTCAAAATTGTGAACCATTTACTGTTATTTTTTTGCAGATGGCACAGCTCTATCTATTTTTTAAGATAAATTATTTAAAAGGAGTTGAAAATTTTATTTTAACAGTTCAACAGATTTATTCACTATACAGATTAATATTTTTAACTTTAAATATAGTAAAACTGTTGCACTATGCTTCTAAGGTGAATGTAACATTACTAATCACATGGATAGAATTTGCTAAATTGTAATGGTTTTTCTGTTGCTCAGTGTGAAATTTTGTGTGTTTTGTTAGCTGATAAATATTCATGGTCAAATTTATTTCATTTGCTTTAAAATGAAACCGTACTATTTTGCTTTCATCGCCTTAATAAAAAGCTAAGCTAGTCATCATTATTAAATGTTTATTAGGGCTATATACATACCTCTCTGAAATCATGATCTCTTTTGGCTCTCTTAAAAAGTTCAGGTTTTCAAGATACAAAGATGGATACTCAAAACCATAAATAAAAATATATAGTCTGATATTTAGTAAATTAAAGACGTTAACTTATCCATATTCATATTTATAAATTTGAATTTTATTAAAATTTAAAAATATTCACCTCTATCAAACTGGATAAATAAACTGCTTTCATATAATGCCACAGAATACTCAGCTTAGGAGAAAAATTCACACTTCACCAACTCAATAAACTATTCATACACTCCACCATTCTCAATAAATTACATCTAAATGGTTTTTCCAGCCATTTATTTAAAATAGAACTAAATTTTTTTTTTCTAAATTAAAAATAAAATTACTCTGTCAATGAGTTTTTAAGAAATACTAATAAAAAAATAATTTTAAAAACCTGTAAATTTCTGCTTTTCAGTTAACATATAATGAGATGTGTTCAAATAATTTTCATTAAAGTCTTTATAATAATTAAATAATTGCTATTTTTGGGGAGTTTACTACTTACTTCACATATTTATATTTTAAACTATTTATGTGGATTTTTAACCTGGCTATTTTTTATTTTATAATAAATTGCATATTCTGAGAGCTACACCTACTCATTCCAGATCAATTAGAATAAAATATTTATTTATTTATTTATAGAAAATTAAAACTATAGAGAAAGATAGAGAATCGGTTAATTGAGGATAAAATGTAGGAAATACAGTATATTGAGGTTAAAATATTATCACAAAACAAAAAGTAATTGAGATAGTCAAGTGACTGAGGATTTAAAAAAAATCTATAATACATTGTGCCCAACACAGCAAAAAGGATTTATTAATTTGTTGTTTTTAACAACAGTAATCTGTTGCTTTAAACTACCTAGCCCAGTTTTCCTTATAGTTGTGATGCATGTAAAGCACCTACGGTACAAAAGGCACAAATAAGATGTTTTCTCTGATTATAATGATATTCACTATACAGTCAGTCTCAATAATAACAGAATGAAGGTGTTTATTACTGGATAAATTCTATTTGCATATTAGTAGGTTTGAAAAGCTTATACATACAATATATTCACCACTCAGTGAAGAGGCAATGGAAACCATTTCATTGCACAAACTCCTTAGTAACTCTAACAATGATGTTTGAATCTTTTAAAGATTACTGGGTTATTTTTGCAATTGATTTTTAACTCATATCAAGTTACTTGATATTACAACTGTTACAGTTAAAGCACTTAACATACAAATAATTACAATTAAGTAATTATTCAAATATGAAATACAATAGTGCTGGTAACTTATTTTCTGCTAGTACTGGTTATTCTGTTGCCAATTTATCTAAACAATAAAATCTAAAGTGTAAATATTTAAAATCAAAACAAACTCAACAAGATGTTATATAACTTTTTAAAAGTTGAGAAATGTAATTTTTTTCATTCCTCTAGTTATTTTATATGGAAAATGAGATCATGTGATGTTAATTTTTATGCTTGGAAGCAATATTAGAAAGAACTGCTGTAATATTAGATAACTGCTGTAATTTTGCACCAATCACTTTCAAATTGTTCCTTAGAAATATAACTCATTCCATAATCTCGATCAAGTTTGTTAACGGCCAAAATCGAACCATGGAGGAGGGGCTTTTTCAAAAAACAAAATATTACTATAACTTTCTTATTAAGTAAAATATCGAATTCATTTAAAATTTCTACTATTCTTTGGATAAGGGCCTAAAACTTATGTAAGTAAAGTTTTTTGATACCAACAACCATTGGCCCAGGGGGTGGAAAAAATGGGGTTTTGAAGACAAAAAAAATCATACCTTCCTTAATAGGCACAGTATCGAATCAGTTTAAAATGGTCATTAGTCCTCTAAATATTACCTAAAACTTTTGTCTGAAACAATTTTTGATATGATCAACCCAAGGGATGACCAAAATGTTGCTGGAATTGTAAGAAGATGGGGCTTGTCGTATGCTATTTATGTGAAACTTTTTTTTTCACATTCAACCACTGTCGTATTGAGTAAATTTGTAGTTTTTCGTAACTTTAAGGTGTAAATCTTTTTTATCTCCTACACAACACCGGTGAATTCTATGTCCATCTTCCGGCATGCCAAAAGGGATCTTTTTCTCTGCAAAGATTTAAAGAGCAAAGTGAAGGGTCATTAATTTTCATATATTAATACAGTATCTATAACTTTTCTTAAGGATTATTTTGTGTGAGCAAAACAAGATTGAGAAAAATAATTAAACTTCAGAATAGAATAGCTATTTTAACGATGTGTAAAATCCATTTGGGTAGATAGCAGCAGTAATTAATAAATAAGATTTCACCATGTAATAATCGGAGCACACGTCTATTTACCAAAGAGAATTCATTTTATAAATGGCTAATATTTAAACATATAATTCAAATGTATACTAATTGAAAATAAAATTTTCAATTTTTATTTATTAAGGTGAATAAATTTATTAATTTATAGATTTTTAAAAATCATCTAGAGCATATGAGAAAATAAAAAACTTTATCATTTTTACATGGAAATAAAATTATAAAGCTTCCACAAGATTTAAAACTGTACAAGTTTTAAAAACAACTTGAAAAGATTTTTCTATTCTTTGAAAAGAAAGATTTGATTTTATTTTTAATGAAGAATGTTACTGTGATACGTGATACCATACATAGATATTCTACCTAGGTTGCTGTCTATTTATTGAATAATATAATTATTTATATTTTAATATAATCAAATTAAATTTTATTTTTTATGTATGTATGTTTTTGTTTCTCCAGTTTTGTGAAGCGATGTCCTCTTTTTATAAATTTTGTATTTCAACGAATTAATTAATACCTGTAACAACTCTTCACCAGTTCAATTAACTTTCACTGAAATACTGATTATAACTTGATATTGTTAAATAATGAATTAAATTTACATCTGTATTAGTAATGGAGTCATAATAATAATAAATTAAACATTTAAATATGTTCATTTTTATTAATTTTAACAATAGGAATGAAATTTTGAAGCTTAGCTGGAAATGTGCAAAGCCCACTTTGTTTTTATTAAAAACTAAAATGGAAGTTGTAATACAGCTTTTATTATCTTAGCAAAACAATATTATGTTATATTAACTATTCTGGATATATCTGAGTGATAAGTATTTGCTTAATGTATTTAAACTATCCTGTAATTTAGCAGGAATAACTCTAAATTCCATCAAATTGTTACCTGAAAAACTTATTTATTTTAGTGCACTGTAACACAAAGAACAAATACAGCAATAACTAAGTTTTAAATCGGAAAGCAACATGTGTACAAGAATGAAAATCAAGGTCAGAAAGTATGGAGTCAACATTTTAAATGATTATCTATTCTAAATGATTAGCTCCAGGGGTTCTAGAAGGATTATACCTATGATTTCTCATTGATAGTTCAAACACAGCACACCTAGGATTGTAGGTGTATAAGTAGGTATGTAGGTGGGGCATTAATAACCCACCGGGTTGTTCTAGTGGTGAACGCGTCTTCCCAAATCAGCTGATTTGGAAGTCGAGAGTTCCAGCGTTCAAGTCCTAGTAAAGCCAGTTATTTTTACACGGATTTGAATACTAGATTATGGATACCGGTGTTCTTTGGTGATTGGGTTTCAATTAACCACACATCTCAGGAATGGTCGAACTGAGAATGTACAAGACTAAACTTCATTTACACTCATACATATATCATCCTCATTCATCCTCTGAAGAATTATCTAAACGGTAGTTACCAGAGGCTAAACAGGAAAAAAAAAGAAAAGTGGGGCATTAATGAAAAGTTAATTTACGACTGCTGAATGATAAGACTAGGTTGGTTTGAAGTTAAAGTTTCATGTATTGTTGTGAAAATAACTGTTTTACAACAGTATAAAAAAATGAATAATTGTGATAACTCTTTCAAAAATAATGATCACAGACTTGCATGTCTCATTGGCATGGAAATCCTCAGTCAACAAATTACTGCAGAGTAATTGCTGATGCGATATGCAATGTTATAAGCTTGCATCTGCAGAATGCATAAGCAACTATTACTATTTTAAACTGTTCATTTCAGAACTGTGGCAGTTGGTTAACATAGCAAACTTAAAACCATAAAATTTACTGTCTTTTTAATAATGCCTAAACATTTTTTTTTTTGATTGAACTTGATTTGACACACATTCTGTGTGTTGGCAAAATTCTTAACTTATGTTCACGCATTTCACTTACATTCAGACAATTATACAAATAAATAATAATTAATTATTTGTAGAAAAATAAAATAACTTCACTGAAATACGATAAATAATGATAACAAACATTTAAAAAACAACAAATTAAATTAATCTATTTAAGTATATTAAATGTTTCTGTATTAAAATTTTACAGGTACTTAAACTACATGTAAGGATAACAAAGCAGTGGTAAACATATTATCAATATTAGCTAATTTGCTGTAATAAATATTTAAGTAAGTGAGTGAATGGCAAAGAAGCAAACTAATTAATCACAAAATCTGTCCACAATACCTCAAATTAAAAATGAAAACCATATTTGCAAACAGGTAGAATAAAGTGGACATATTTCAGTAACAGATGCCATGTAATCTTACATTCTCACCTTCTCCTCTCATTTTTTCCTCTCTCTCACTCTCTCTCTCTCACACTCTCAAACACTCTCTCTCTTTCTTTCTTTCTTTCTCTGCCACTCTTTCTCTTTCTATTTAACAATCTATGCTGTCATTCTTTCCCAGGTGTACATCTAAATCAGATTAACATAATTGTTAATGTTGTAGCGTCTTAAGTAAAACATATATAAATTACAAAGACAATATGGGCATTTTTTGATACTGAAAGATACCCAATAAAAAACTATAAAAGAGTTCAGTTGAAACAACACATTTTGTAAAAAAATGGCTGAAATTTTCACTGTCTCTTTATGGAGAATTGTAGAAACTGTTTATCATTTCAACACTTCTCTTGAAATAATAATTAAAACATTTACATAAAGAAAGGGGAAGAAAATTATTTTTAATAATTTGTAAAATTAATATTCTCGCAAATTACACTTATTTATTTTTTTACATTTATAATAATACATGATCTTTCTTCTTTTCTTTCATTTTCATAGTAAATTTCTAACTATTTTTTTTTAATAAAAATATCATTAATGTTTCTTTAAATAACATTTTCATATTAACCTACAAATTTATTAAATACAAAGTTTATACTAAAAAACTTCTTCAGCTGTGTTTGTGACCATCCTCAGTCACCTACTCTCTATTGTAAATTTTTCATGCATAATACTGTTATGAAAATATATAACTATATATATATATATATATATATATTAGTAATTATATTTTTTTAATATATTAGTATGTATGTTTTTATCTTAATTTCCTTTATAAGCTATTTAATTTGATATTCTGTCGTTGAGTATCAAACAATGGTGGTTTTAAACAATTTTTGGTATTTTGGGTTTTTTATATATCTGTTAACACTCAAACAACTGAGCACAAATCATTTAAAACTTATTCGATAATAATTGGTGCAGTCATTTCAGAGTTCAGGAGGCAAAAACAAGCATACTACAGAGGATCCACTTCCAAACTGAGTAAATGGATGGGTATATTATTGGTAACTATGCTAGTGAAAGATAAAAAATTGAATTAATATATGCATGACCAAGTGTAGTTCAACATTTAAATATATTTTTAGAATGAAGATTTTATAGAATAGTATTTATAGAATAATTCTGGAATGCAAAATCCTGTTTCAAAATTATGTTTTATATCTGGATCCAATTCAACTATAAATGAATATTAAAGTTAACAAATGACTAAAAAAAATTATCTAAGTAAAAATTATAAAAAGTAATTTATTTTCTCCAACACTGATTACTGACCATGTAATATTTAAATTCTTCATTTAGAATCTCATGGTCTAAATTGCATCTATATTTAACTACGTAATCCATGGTTTAAATAAGTTGTAAATTAATTGTATCAAAAATGATTATATAATAATAATAAATTATAATTTCAATAGGATGTTAAATAAAAGTAATTCTTTCAGTCTCAACTCCTTTCAAAATTTGTTTACCCTTGAAATCTGAAAACTGAGTTTTTATAATATCAGAGTATAAAAACTTTATTGTATCAACCTAGGGTATTAGAAAAATAGCCTAGCTATTTAGTTTGTAAATTTCCCAATTTACAAACTGAATTCTAGTGATTCAGTTTCTTATTTTTACTATTATAATCTTAGACATGTTCACATGTATTTTAACAATAACTTTTTGAAATCACATGAAAAAAAAATAGATCCTTTCTGGAAATCAAACACAAGACCAGTCAGTCAGTTTAAAAACAAGTAAGCTGATCACTACATCAGGGAAAGTAAACAAGTTATGACCTGGTGTAATATGTACCTACATATTACACCAGAAACATCAAAAACTGTCATACATAGCACAAATTTAGAAGCACAAGTGAAAGGAGATGGGATGATATTCCCCACTGTTTTTAAAACACTGCTACACAGATGTTAAGAAAAGATATGAAATAAATTAAGCAATGTTGGTGAAGAGAAGCCTGTTCTTAATAAAGAAATTCCAGACATAACACATAGTTTCATTCATGTATAAATACATAGTTTAAGTTAAAATTTAGTCTACAAACCTATATAAGTATTAAATGTTTTACAACATGAAAAAACTATGAAGTGCAAAGCACTAAAAAGAATTTACATCAAGAAAAATAAACTAACCAATAATATATATATATATATATATATATATATATATATATATAAAATATTAATTTTTTGTATTTTTTATTTTTTTGAAGTAGTAGAACCTGATTTGGATTAAGATTTATTAGATTTGTAGTAGTAGTAGTAGTAGTAGATTGTTACCCATCAGATTACTAGTAACCACTTTGCATTACTCCACTGGTTGAATCTTTCTTTTTCTATTTAGCCTCCGGAAACACCATAAGGTATTACTTCAAAGGATGATGAGGATGTTATGATTGAATGTGAATGAAGTGTAGTCTTGTACAGTCTCAGGTCTACCATTCCTGAGATGTGTGGTTAATTGAAACCCAACCACCCAAGAACACCAGTATCCATGAACTAATATTCAAATCCGTATAAAAGTAACTGCCTTTACTAGTTTTTCAACCTTAGAATTCTTGACTTTGAAAACAGCTGATTTGCGATGATGAGTTCACCACTAGACCAACCTGGTGGGTTCACTGTTTTGATTCATGTTGCTAAAATGATATTTATTTCATTATACAAGTTCTATAATAATAAAATAAAAAATTATTTTTGTTTTACTGAAATAAATAAATTTGCTACTTACCAATAGTTTTATGGTATGGCAGTCTAATTATGGTGCAATCCATATTACACCACATCTAAAATAGTTTCCAAACTAAATGCATCTCAAGCAGGTTAGACTTTTGAAGGAATTTTTCAGTCAATCGTACAATTTTGAAAATTTAATAAGTACATTTTTATTATAAAATAATTAATTCTGTTAGGTTTTTAAATTTGCATAGAACAAAATAAATTTATCTAAAGTAAATAAATTCATTCAAAATAATAATAAAGAACACCAAAAAATCATATGAAATTTAGTACCAACTTCCATGTGGCCACCATATGATTTTCTCCTAACATTGTCTAGCATCAGGGATTTATTCTACATTTTCATAATCTTTCTGTAAATCAAAATTAAATTTTTGTAATCAAAAACATGAAGACCTGTAACCCATAATAATTTGTATTGTATTAAAAAAAAATGTATTAAAAATTGTGAAATTATAGTAAATTTTTTATTGTAAATGTTTTAAGGATAAAAGAAGTAAAAGATTAAAGATGAAAGATAAAAAGAGTGAAATCTTTGGTCTCAAGTGTAACTTTACCAAATTAAGGCAAGAGCTAATGTTCAGTGTCATCCAGTTATTTGTAACATAATGCTTGTAACAGAAATGTTTTGCTCTAAATTTACTACAGAAAATGTTTACTGAAACATAGCACTAAAATTTGTAGCAGCACAATCTCCAAAACTCTCATGGCAGTTTTACTAGTTTATTCACCTTATCTACAGAATAATTAGGAAACAATCTGTTTTTGTTTTTTTAAATTTTATCTTATATCCTTGTTAGTTAAACAGATAAATATCACATAAAGTAACCTCTTTACGCAATTTAAAATTTTCTTTAATAAGTTAAATTTTTTTTTAATAAAAATCCCATGGAAGTTACATAAAATATCTTGTAATAACTAATAAAAAGAAATTAGATAATCATTATTATTAACCATTTAATATTTTTCTAACAAAATTATTGATAAAAAAAAAATACAGAGAAACACTCAAAAACCACCTAAAAAAAAGTGTATAACATGTAAATTTTAAATGGTAAACAATCATTAATAAAGAAATTCTATGATATGTATGAATGTAAATGAAGTGTAGTCTTGTACAGTCACAGGTTGACCATTACTGAGATGTGTGGTTAATCTTAATCACACATCTCAGGACAGAACCACACATCTCAGGATGTATGGTTTATCTTAATTTACTACTTAAATTAACAACTTGTATATGTAAAGAGTTCAAGTATATATAAGAGATTGATGAGTGTGAGGAATGAATGGCGAATTTTGTTTTTCTTTTATATAGGATTACATTGCCTCAAAATTATTTTGACTGGTTACAAAATATTCTCTGATCTCAACATGCAATAATCTGATGGTTCACTACCCAGAATTTGACTTGACAGAATTTATTACATTTGACAAACAGGATTTGTGATTACAGTTGAATTATAATAAAACTACACGTAACTTTTTAATTCCATTTGAAGACAAAATGAAAAAAAATTTCCTAGAGATTTTCCCTTGTTACACTTCTTGTGAGATTTTTGTGGTTTTTACCAAAACATGATGGCAATGATCAATACATGATAATTTAGCAAGGTTGAGTATTTGGATGCAAAAATCCAATAGATAATCCATATTGGTAAAGTACTTATCGTAATTGGAAGCTTGTTAGATCCCAGGGACTTACAGTTGTTGGTTTTCATCGTCTAAAGTGACAATTTATCTGAGGTTGATTATTGAGAAGTTCAAGACTGCTTCTCTTGTTCAATATATTTGGTGTCCTCTCTGTGAGATTTCCCATTAAACTAGACATGTTCCTTGATTTCTATTTTTTTATACCTCAAAACTTTTAATAGAAAATACTATATAAGAAAAAAGCTTCTTGTCCATCTGGAAACATGAATTTAGAACTTTTCTTTGGAATGATAGTTTTGTACTCCTTTTTTTGAATGTACATAGGTAGAGGGAGTTTTTGCTTCAAGTGAAATAAAATAAATTTACAATCTTGTTGGAAGTCAGGGTTAAAAAATTAATATAATCTCTTTATACTTTATGACTTATGAATTATTGCCACAGATTTATAATTGACTAGTGAATTATATGTAATTAGACTTTATGACTTGTTAGTTGCCACAAAAGTACTGGATAAGTTGTCAGAGATCAACTTTAAAGCTTTAAATTTTGGGTTTTTCCTTCTGTTTTTTCCAGATTGGGAGTGTTAATTCATAATTTATCATTCAAATAGTTAATTAATTCTATTTTTCAATCATCCAGTAGCATAACACAAATGTAGAACTGAAAAAAGAAAAAAAAAGATTAATTGTAGCATTTCTGTCAAAGAAAATTTATATTATTTATCAATCTTTTGTTTGTGTATTATACACAAATTGTTTCATTTTCTAGTTTAAATGTATAATAAAACTTGCTATAAAAAAAATGATTTTCAAGTTTTAGTTAATCTGGATCAAGATTTTATTACACTAAGTATTTTAGAATTTTAAACCAATAATTATTTTCACTGGAGCTTCAATATAGTCTTTGAAGAAAAGCAGCAATGTTTGCCCAGTGAACTATTATAATACAAAAGCTGACAGGAAATTCTACTTTTGAACACACTGGCGATAAATATATTAAAACTCATTAACTGACTGTTTTTATTTATCTTCAATTACTCTGTATGTAGTATAAATCAGTCCTGTTAATTTTATATTTTTCTTAAATAACAGAAAATATTTTTTTATTGGTTTCTCTTCTCTATAAAGAGTGCACGATATTGTCTTCAGTTGCTTTATCAATGGACCTTTTTCTTACATTCATAAATTTATTTGCCAACTTAGAGTTCACTGCAGAATATTGTGAGATTACAAGAACTATAATGTCTGGCATAAAACATTATCAAAATAAATAGAAAACCCCAACTGATATGCTTGTCCATAACACATCTAATTGACCCTCATTATGTGAATACTCAAACTTTTTCATTCATGTTACATTACCTATTGTGTAACTCAAATCTGCTAACAATTACAATGAAGATTTCAATAGAATAAAACATATAGTACATATTAATGGCTACCTAATTATATTTATATACAATATGTATTACATAACCCAGATTTACATAACTAGATTTATGTAACCTATATTTACATACACTGATTTTCATAACCCAGGGAATATGTAAGTTAAACTCCAGTAACATCAAAATATTACACTGGGCAGACTGGTGTACAAACAACTATATATACAAAGAATTTAATTGAGAACTATATCCAACAGGGTGGCTCCTTCATCTCAGAGAACCTTACCTCACACAGAGGTAGAAGTCACAATAGATACATTATGTGTACTTAATGTTCAAATTCGACCTTAAACAGTATGAGATTTGACAAAACATATTACACATTAAGATCAAATACCACCAATTAAACAGATCTCCTAACCTTTTCAAGGTGCGTGTCACTAACAACAGCACAGCATTCTTTTGAAATAGAACTACCCACAACAAACCACTAAATTTAAAAAAGTTATTTATTTATTTTGTAAAATTATAGAGGGTTCTGTTTTATAAACACAAAAGTAAAATTTGTTGTCTTGTTTAGTGTTGTTTTGTTTTAATTTGTTTTCATTTTACTGTTGTTGGGTAAAGTTAACAAAAAGCACACAGCTCGTATTTGCCAAAAGAAACTGGACTTTAATTATGTAAAACAACTGAACTTATGTTAAAGCATAACCTTAAATTAAATGAAATTAGGAAATAAACATAACTTAATTTTACATATATCAACTGAAATCAGCATATCAGTAATAATAATATTAAATGAGAAAATACATGAATATACATTTTTTAAATACACAATTTAGCAAAACCTGAAAACAAGAGAACATAAAATACCTTATTTTCAATTAGATACTTAAAACATAACATCAATAGAAAAGTGTAACTGGAAAACGGTTACACTACTGACATATACTATAATATGAAAATTAGCAATGAACAGATGTCATTAACTTAGAAAAAATAAATTACAATAAAGTTTATTATTGGCATTGGCCTTTCCTGATTTATGAACAACAAACTTATCATTAAATAATTAAAAACATGTAATTCTAGTTTAGTATAGAAAAAAGGCCACAATAATATTCTAGTACAAAAAGAGTTAATTACAATAATCAAATTGAAATAAATGAACATATAAATAGAGTTCCTTTACTGGTAAGCTTTCTTGAAAATATAAAATTACAAAGAAGTCCTAAAACATAACTGCACATCAGGAGTAATTTGCTTTAGGTTAATTTACGAGAAGTATTATGAATACAGTTCATGAGTAGAAAAGGATTAATCTCGGCGATTAACAAGTTACAAGATTAAATTATAGAGTTAATTACAATAACAACAAATTGTAATAATTAAACACGTAAAATAGGTTGCAGCTGGACAATGACACAACCTTATATACCTGTCGTGACTGCAATTAAGTGAATAAATGGTTTTTAAACTAAACTTGAAAGTGAAATGCATAAGGTACGATGAAATGAATGTTCCACAAATTTTAATGATAAAATAACTGTTTAACGTAATAGATAATGAAAATTGAACTTCCCTGTAGCACACAAATATTAGCAAAAGACGAACTCGTGAATGAAGGTAAATGAATACATACAGTATCCTGGGCGTAGTCTGCAATGGTGTATCAGGAACGCAGGAGTGAGACGTGGTTTAGAGGTTGAGCAGGACGTGGTGTTTCAAAAATGTAGCAACGAGTTTGGAGAGATTCTGCATCGATGTAAATGTAATCAGCAGCTCGAGAAGATTCGGCGTCGATAGAATTGGCAGTATGTAGTGATTGAAACACTTTCCACAGAGACGTAATATAGTGAATTTGAAGAATAACTTAACAAAGAAACGAGGCTGGACGAACATAGAAAACTCTGAAATCACGAAAACTGACGAGTAGAACTAGAGAATATTTCGACAGAGAAATACCGCAACGTTTATAAGAGTATGAAGAGGACGAAAGTATTAACATTATACGAGAGAGAGAGAGAGAACATCGAAGCCTGGTCCTCCACTGGAGGACCAGGATCCGCACAACGTGAAAGTCAGGACTAGAATGACCAAAGCTGGCGTGGTGAGAGGTAGGGGAAGCGAACAAAGCAATGGACAGAAAAGTGTGTGTGTGTGTTAACAAGAGTAATGTCCTAGTGTTAGTAAGAGAACGATTAGAGAAAACGTGGGGAATTCGGGAACGAAGACATAACAAAAATAATTTACAAGCAAGCAGACCACTAAAGAATTACGTAAGGCTGATAAAATAAATTTCTGAATACGCAAGTTGAAGAAATGACATCAGGGCAGACAAAGAGAAATAGACTTCTAGGAACTATGAAAATATTGAAATTGGTTGAGAATAAAAAACACTTAAGAATAATATATACATTAAGACCAAACAGCAATAAATAATGCTAGATATGAAATACGTTGACACCAATGGAATCAATAAGTCAAACTGGAGACTGAGGGAAATGATATCGAAAACAAACCCAAACAACCTATTTAAAAATACACGTAGATAAGCCTTACAAAAATGTAAAATAAAATTACCAAGCCTGTAAACTACAAGACTTGACCCTAACCTTGAATTCATTGGAATAAACAACTTTACGCGATGGCGTAAACAACTGTTTTTAATATATTTTTATAATTGGTTTTGTATTTATGTCTGTTTTTATTGATTTGTGCAGCTGCCTTGCAGGGGTTGGAATGACACAAGGAGCACAGAAAGGAGGTGGAATTGATGGCTGAACAATTCGGACAGGCCATCAACACTGGCTATGATAGGCTAAAGTCAGGGGTATGAACTATAGTAGAGTTCACCACGGGAACTAGGACAAAATTTCATTGTAGCCAACAACATTTTTGGTGGTATGTTGTTGTTAATTTGCCTCAAATTTCAAGACATTTACTAGAATTGGCTCAATAAAAGTGATACAAGGCGCGGGGTTTGTGCTTCCGCGAGCTCGGTTAGCTAGTTCAGAGGGCAATGATGTAAAACATTCAAGATGTCCGGACAAGGCCTACAGCGAAGGCAAAAGCTAAATTTTAAAATCACCGATGTAAATGTCTACCAAGGCATTTACATCAGTGGCACCCCCAACGAGGCCTGGCTTATTACTATGAAATATAAAAAGTTAGAGGGCGAAAGACGATTCCCGTTAAAGCCCATCAGGGCAATGAACGGGGGTGGTGTGGGGACCGGAAGCGTCACAAGGCTGGTATCTTCTCCTACGGGGTTGCGATGGCTGCGATAGGGTCCTACGATGGCCTCGGCCAATGGACGGACCCTTAGGTAGCGGCCAGTCCGCTGAACGGGGAGTGTCTGAAGCCGTCATGACCGCTGCTTCCGGGGAGCCGTCTGTTAAACGTAGGTGGAAACCCGGTAAAACGTGGTGGTCCTCTAACCTTAGCGTAGTACACGCAAGTTAGGTCCGCTAGGAGAATATACCAGCGTCGCCCCCTAACAGGGATTATCGTTGATGACGTGCGCGTTGAACGTCTGTAAATCTATTTCATGCCATCAAGGAAGCCAGAATCAAGTTATGGCAAGACTCCATCCGCGAGTTGCAGCGCAGCCCCTGGCAGCTCGCAAAATCATGTTACCGGCCAAAGCCATTGTACGTGTTGTCCAGTATTCGATACGGGTTTGGTGGTGACCACATTTTAACATCTGTGGCGACTTACCAGGCGTTCCTGGATAATATGTTTCCAGATGCTCCAAAGTGTGAAAAAAGAGTTCGGCGTTAGGGCGGGGGCTACACCCTTCCCTGGCGTACGGGCTGTGGATCCCGCAGATATAGACCGCGTGGTTTCTCGGATAGCACTGAGAAAGGCACCGGGGATTGACCAACTTGACCCGGATATATTCTACTATCTGCTGCCTGTCATAAGAGAGCTGCTTGGCAGGCTGTTCACGTGATGCCTTAGCTGGAGCTGCTTCTCGACTTGTTGCAAAGTGGCTTTGGTGAGGGTGCTCTTAAAACCACGAAAGGATCATAGTGACGTAAAAAATAATCGCCCCATCAACGTCTGCCGGTAATCAGCAAGTTGCTTGAAAGGCTGGTTATGGAACGGCTCTGGAAAAGCATTGAGGTGAACTGTTTTTTAAATCGAGGCGAGTATGGTTTCACGAGGATTGCATCTTAAATGCGCTTGCCAATGTGGAAAGCGCCGATTGTAAATATTTTTTGGCAATTTTTATAGACATAGAGGCAGCATTTCCTTCCTTGTGTTGGAGTTCTATCCTTTATGAGTTGGAACGCCGTAATGTCCCGTATCCCTACAGGCCGTAGTACGTGACTATTTGTCTAATCGTTCGGCTCTGTTTAAAGATGGACACCTAGCTGTGGAAAACTCCGTCACCAGGGGAAGCTCGTAGGGTTTCGTTCTCGGTCCCCTGCTGTGGAACCCGGAATTTGACGGGTTTCTGGAATTGACACTCCCAGAAATGGTCAGAGCCAGGCTTTCGCCAAAGAATGTCTCCTTTTAATTCGTGGTAATTCACAAAGCAGCTGGAAGATCGAGCGCAAGCGGCCTTGTCAACCGCGGAGGGCTGGATGGACATTCAAAATTTAAAGATTTCTGTGCCAAAGACGAAATTTACGCTTCTCAAGAGTGCAGATAAATTATCGTACAGTCGAAACACTCACATTAAGTATAAAGGCTGTGTAATCAATCGAATTCGAGTTCATAAGTACCTAGATGTTTTGTTTGATGAGAAGTTGCTGTTTAGCAACCACATTAGGCAAGTAGCGGCGGACGCCGTCTCAGTGATGCACAAACTTAGGTGGATTGTTCGGAAGGACTATGGGTTGTATGGCTGTCAAATATACATGGTTTACCGAGGTGTCTTCGAAAGCATGATCTCTTACGCGGCGCCTGTTTGGGCGCATAGGTTAGATAAGAATAGAGCACTTGTTCAAAATTTAAGTAGCCCCAACGCAGAGCCTTAATTGTATGCACTGGTGTTTTTAAAACAACCTCCTACGAGCCTACCACCGTATTGGGAAAGGCTCTCCCAATCGATTTAGTGGTGAAAGTTGGGGTAGCCATGTGGAGATTGCGAAGAGCCATTGAGATGCGAGGTATTTGGGATGCGGTTTCGGGCCGGGCCAGTACCGGAACGGAACGGTGATTTCAATTTACCGGTTCTAAATTTCGGAACGGAACCGGATCTAAATATTGTTCAGTTGCCTATCTCCCGCCTGCGGAAAAGGCTGCAGAGCCTTGCGATGGAAACGTGGCAGCTGGAATGGGACACCACGACTAAGGGAAGATCCCTGTACAAATTTATACGGAATCTGGAGGGATGGTATGCCCCGAGCTCGTTTTTAAGGGCAAGGTGTTCACCAGGGTGCCCAGGTGCTCACCAACCATGTTAATTTGAATCAATATCTGTTTCGGTTCCTCCTGGCAGCAGTTGAGTTGTGCATCTGCGGGAAGGTCCAGTCAAATGAACACCTGATGTTTGATTGCCCTGCTCTAGGGAAGGCTAGAGACCGGGCCACCCTGGAACTTAGAGGTCAAGGGGAAAATTGACCACTCACAAACGGCGAGTCAATGAGAAGAGAGCCGCATTATCGGACGTGTTGGAGTTCCTTGATGCGGTTGCTATGTTCAACAGACATCACTAGGTTACTTAAGGGAAAGACTCCTCACGCACTGCTGTGGGAAGCTAACCTTGAAGTATATATGCTGACCACCAACTAATTAGGGCTCCAAGCACTTTAATATGGTGAACAGGTACTTGCTGGCATTCAGCGACCTACGTGTGACAGCGAATTGCTGTCTAGACAAAGTAAATTTGCTTGGCATTTCTCCCGCCACTACCCCATTCGGTCACCCTAAAGAATAAGACTGAATGTCTGTGCCACAAACGGCTACTGAGCCTCGAACAGTTTAGCGACCAGAGCTTCTAGAGCTTACCTAACAGCGTGAGCGGATTAAGCGTGGTGGCATACACCATCGGCTTACGTGTCCCAACCGTTCACATTTATTTGTTAAAATGGGTAGGCACACCCCATCAACTACTAAAGGTATATATGACATCCATAATAATTTTTGTTTTGTTGAGGCAGCAATTGGCTGCTGCGCCTAGGTTTCTGAATGCCAGCATGTACCTGTCCATCATTTTATAGCGCTTGGAGCCATAATAATTGGCTGGTAATCAGCCATACTCAGGGTTAGCTTCCCATGGCAATTTGGTAAGAGTCTTTCCCTTAAACAAACTACGGATGCCAGTCTACGGATCTAGGAACTCCCACACAGTCCGACAATGCGACGCTCGCCGCTTATGAGTAGCCAATTTTCCTCTTGACCTCAAAGTTCCAGGGTGGCCCGGTCTATGGCCTCCGTAAGAACAGGGTAGTCATACATCAGGTGTTCATTTGACTGGACCTCCCCGCAGACGCACAGCTCATCAGCTGCCATGCGGAACCCAAACAGATATTGGTTCAAATTAGCGTGGTTGGTGAGCACCCGGGAACCCGTTGCCTTTACAAACGAACTCGAGGCATACCATTCTCCCAAATCCTGTATAAACGTAACAAGGTTCTTCCCTTAGTCGTGGTTCCCATTCCAGGTGCCATGCTTCCATCGCGAGGCTCTACAGCCTCTTTCGCAGGCGGGAGATAAGTAACTGAACGAAATTTAGATTCAGTGCATTGTATTCGCCGTTCCGCTCCGGTACTGACCCGGCGGAACCGCATTTCAAACAACTCGGCCTCCCGCCTCTTCGCAATCTCCACATGGCTGCCCAAACTGTCACCACTAAATCGATTGGTAGAGTCTTTCCTAATACGGTGGTAGCTTCATAGGAGGTTGTTTTAAAAACACCAGAGCATACAATTGCACTGGACATTGTTTGGAGATGCATTGCTTGGGGGAGATTGCTTGAACTACCTAGTGGGTTTTGCAGAAGACTTAGTTACCGCCCCCTTCCAATCTATGAGGTCGATTGGTCGGTCACCGCCGAGGCCGCAGGCCTCCTGTAAGGATCCTGCAGTCTCCACGATGTAGGTAACCTTACCCCCTCGTGAAAAACACAAACCCTGTCGAATTTTCTGCTTCGAACTGTGTGAGAAAGGCGGTTGCTGGAACCAAACAAGGATGACAAGGTTATGACGGGCGAAAAAGGTCTGAAGGGCCTCTCCTCTCTAAGTCGAGGGTGGCTGAAGGTAGCAGTGTGGTGGTGGCTCTGACCTCGAGGTCCCCGAGGCGAAGCCTTCTACAGAGAGGTCTACTTCTGGGTCCGAAGATTTGGGGTGGATTAAGGGTATGCGGTCTGCATAGGCCAAGATCTCCTCAAAAAAAGAGTCGAGAATTTCAGTGGAATTTCAACAGCTGAGTGACTCGTATCTTTCTAAATGTGATTTTATGGTCGGCGAGGTGGCATTAACGTGTGAGAACCTCCAAGGTGCAAACCGAGACCTTGATTCAATCCTGAGTAGACTATTGGACAAGGTAGACTTTAATTCGGCAAGGGTAGGGTCCTTGGCGAAATCCAGACTGCGTTGAAACGGATAGAGGAGAAGATTAGAAAACCTGACTCCTTCGCAACAATAACGACTACTCCTTGGCCTAAGGGGGTTAATCCCACGCTGCCAGTTCAGAAGGGGAAGCCACGAAATTAAGTGGGCCTCTATTAAGGTGGTTCCGGTAAAATCTGGTCCTGGGGCTTCGTCTGCGATGACGGAGCTAACTCTTAAAAAGGACCTGGACCAACGGAGAGGAAAAATCCAAGTCTCCCGGATCTCAAAAACAAGGGACAGCAGCGTTTTGCTGGGGATTGTAAATGAGCAGCAGCCATTTAGCTGCAGAGGCTGACGATCTTAAAAATAACGACTCTGTTACTTGCAGAGCGGAGGCTCTGTGGACCGCAAGCGAAAACTCGGGAAAAGGTGGTGGTCCGCTGATCTTACTGTGCTGCGTGCAAAAGTTACATCTACTAAAAGGGTAACAGCGCTGCAGTAGCATCTGCGATGCGCGGCTGGATTACCTGCAAATCTACTGGCGCGTTCAAGGAAAATACGTTCAACAAGGAAGCCAGGCTCAAATATTGGCAGTACTCCATGCGCGAGTTGCAGGGAAACCCCTGGCAGTTCACAAAACCATGTAACCGGCCGAAGCCATTGCACGTACTGTCAGTGTTCGATGCGGGTTTGGTAGTCGGGACCACACTTTAACACCTGTGGTGACTTACCAGACGTTCCTTGATACTCTGTTTCCAAATGATCCGGAGGGTGAAGTAGAATTTGGCGTCCGGGCGGGGGTAACACCCTTCTCTGGCATGTTAGCTATGGATCCCGTAGACATTAACAGGGTGGTATCTAGAATGTCATTGAAAAAGGCACCGGGTATTGACCAATTTGACTCGGATATTCTTCATCATTTTCTGTCGTGTCATAAGAGAGCCGCTTGGCAGACTGTTCTTAGGGGTGCTTTATCTGGGGTTGCTTCTCGACTTGTTGGAAAGTGCCTTGGTAAGGGTCTCTTAAAACCTGGAAAGAAACCTAGTGAGGTCAGCAGTTATCGACCCATCAGCCTCTTGCAGGTTCATTGTAAATTGCTTGAAAGGCTTGTTGTGGAACAACCAGCCTTTCAACCAGCTGGTTGTGTAACAACCAGCCGGGAAAACATCGAAGTGAACGGTTTCCTAAATCGAGGCCAATGTGGCTTCATGAAAGGGATTGACACCAAGCATTGCATCTTAAATGTTCTTGCCGAGGTGGAAAGCGGCAACTGTAAATATTTTTTGGCCATTTTTATTGACGTAGAAGCAGCATTTCCTTCCCTGTCTTGGAGTTCTGTTCTCTATGAGTTGGAACACCGCTATGTGTCCCGAAGCCCTACAGGCGGATTGGGTGACTATTTGTCTAATCACACAGCTCTGTTTAAGGGTGCGTGTCCAGTTGTGGAAGAAAATTCCGTGACCAAGGCAAGCCCGCAGAGTTCCGTTCTCGGTCCTCTGCTGTGGAACCGGTTTTTGACGTATTTCTGGGATTGACATTCCCAGAAGAGGTCACGGCCCAGGCTTTCTTCGATGACTGTCTCCTTTTAGTTCGTAGTTATTCACGTTCACAGCTAGAAGAAAGAGCGCAAGCAGCCTTGTCAGCTGCAGGGGGCTGGATTGACAAAATTTAAAGATTTCTGTGCCCAAAATGAAGTGTATGCTTCTGAACTGTAGACAAATTGTCTACACCCTTCAGTAACCAAATCCTTTGTAGGACAATCATAACAAAAGACTTGGTAACCACAGATATGAAAATCATCCTGACGTCGTTCATAGTACAGATTGAACCATGTGAATAAAATTAATTACTGTAGGTAATCCAATTTTTCTTCTTGGAATTTTTAAATTTTAATAAATTCAAAAGAAGTGGTTCCTCAACTATATCCTCCAGCACACAAGGCGGTGGAGGAAGAGATTTTGAAAAATGGGACGCTGGAAAGGACATCTAGAGGGAGTATTTGTGTAGGCTTCCTTAACAGGGAACCTACTATATGGCTTCCCATATAATCGACACCTGCCTTTTACAGGTAGGTTTTGCCTTCACAGCAAAACCTTACAAGCAGGATCTTTTGAATGGATCCTACTATCTGTGGTTTCACTAGCTGCAACTACTGACTTCTGAATTTTCTAATTAGCTCTGAAATAGTGGCTTTGAGTGAAGCAACTATACATTTAAACAAGTTTTTTTTACCTTGCTACAGGATCCGCACTGTTGATTACCCTCATTTGGAGGGGCATGCATTGGTGTAGCAGCTGCGAAAAAGTTGTCTAGTTTGATCATGTTTCGTGAAGCATCTTTTCATTTCTCTACGTGCGGCCAGAAAAGAGAGCTTCTGCTCGGTACAAATTTTGAGAACCTTCTCTTCCTTAAAGGTTGGAGGCAATCTCGGTGAGCGAGCTGAATGTGATCTACCATAGTTAGCACATTTTTCTATCTTCTGGCAGTTAGTGTAGTGTCATTGTACCCTTCTTTATCAGATCAAGCACATATCACAGTTTTCAGACAAGATGTTGCAATGTGGCCATACCCTTGACACTAGAAGCATTGGCGTGGGTTTAGGATGAATTGCCATACTCGAAGTGCAGGTAACCTACTTTTATTTTCCTCAGTGGTGGGATGGTTGAACGTTAATATAACGGAGGAAGTACGTCCCTCCTTCCTACTCTGAGGTTTCATTATTCGCTTCACCTCTACAACACCTTGCAAACGAAGTTCATTGACAATTTTGGTAATGTCGATTTCCAGAAAGTCCCTACAAAAAATTACTCATTGGCTGGTACTCAAGGTTTTATAGCATACACTTATATCGCCAATATTAATAAGATGTAAAAGGAATCGGCTGTGCTCGTCAATAAACATCTCAATCAGTACCGATCCATCTCTTAATTTCCTGAGATCTTTGGGAAACAACTTGAACCCATTACTAATTTATTGATCATGAAAGGCGATCGATTTTCTGATTTTTTTTTTTAAGAACTTCATATCTGATATTTTTATATTGTGGACAGAGTGCGTCACCATTTAAAATATTATCTTCAACGAAACTGTTATCCTGTTCAGACAATGCTGAATGAGGTCTTTTCACAAGATAGGGTTTTGTGGTTTTTTAGATGGACCACCAACTATCATAGGAATAATTTCCTATAATGTAATTTTAGTTCCAAACACCATGAACAGACAGGACCACCTCTGCAGAGTTGACACATACAGAGACTAGGTAACTGGATTCACCCAGGTACCAAGAGGACATCATTTGAGACTTATTATGTACAGCCATTCACCCATTGGCATGATAGTTTCCACCTTGGGTTACAGTCAGTAAACACATTACATCAGCCATGATAGGAGAGTTACACGAAGAGATATAACAATAGGAAATAAGGAAGAAAGAGAAAGAAAGATAGTTAAGAAGGGTAAGATCAACAAACAGCTGCCCTTTAGTCATCTTTTACAGCTGGCAATAGACACCGTGGGCCTAGATTTTTCCCATCATTCTTTTGAGTGAAACCCCGAACCCACAAAGTCATAAAAATCAACAATCTCTATTAATGAAATTCACCAACATATCAATAAAAAATCATGCTAAATAAACAAAGCACATACTATCACAAACAAAAGTGCATACCTCTAAACCACTCCAAAATGGGTACCATCAGTAATAGTACTGCCTCCTACACTGTTAAAAAGGGGAGTAGCACAACATTTCTAAAAAACAATATTAGAAAGAACATCTTCATATACTTTGAAAGTGAATTAATTTTACAATTTCTTCTTTTTTTGTGCTAATGTTCAAAAACTGTAGTATCAGCACAACAATAAATAATTGAAGTTTCATCAGAACTGTATCAACTGCTACTAATAAATTCAATTTTGAACTTCAAAAAGAATAAATACTTTTCAATAATTCTTAGACTGCTTGAAGGCACTAAAAATATATACATCTAAAAATAATAATTAATAACATTTAAGATTTTATCAAAAACACAATTTTTTTTTTAGAAATTCAGCTTCAAAATTTTGCAGAAATTTATGTTGTCTATCATTCAATGGTGGAGATATATTTTGTACTCCAGTTAAAACTCATTTACTGTGTATGAGGTGCTATATTATTGGTATTAATCACAACACATATCTTGTGTAAGAAACTTTAAACTAATTGATTTATTTATTTAATAAACCTGATTATTTAAAAGAAAATAATGTCATAGATTATTTAAATCAAAATAAAGATTAAGTTTAAATTTTAAGCAAATTACAAACACAATTATCTTAAAAATGTAATGCATTATTGGGTATCTTGCAAAGTAATTTTCCAAGAAATGCAATTCTTTTTATTCAAACAAAATAAACAGAATACCAGATTATAATACACTAACATACGTATATAAACTTATATTAGTGTGAAAGAAAATATATATATATATATATATATATATATATATATATATTCACAAACATGCATGCAGGTTCGCGTGTTAGACACATATCCAGATCTGTTAGTTTTATTTGTTTATAAATTTATTTTTTACTATTTGAATGTTGTATGTTAAGTTTTCTCTTAGGATTTATTTATTGGATTTTAAAATGGACTTTATGTCTGAAAAACTTAAAACATACAAAAAGGAAAAGTAACCTATTCTAAGGGTTACCATTATACTGTTGCACTAAAATAATGTAACTTAAGAAACACTATTCAGAAAAAACCTTTATGAGACAAGCAGTCTCATGTAGATTCTAAAACATTATAACTGCAACTATTGATTTTTTGTTATATTGGCGGGTTTTTTCAAACTGCTATTGAAAGCTTACTAGGTATGTGGAAATTTTTCTTATACACCTTTGGAGAAATCAGTAGTAAATATACATCAAATATGCAATTGTGTAATATTTACTTTTGCAGACACAGCTACATATTTATTTTTTTTTTATATTTGATTACCAAAATATATAATACATTTTAAAAATTAGGAACATTTTTAAAAATCGACTATAATTCAGTTTTTAATATGAAAAACTTATAAAAACATTACTTTCATTTGAGCTAGCTTTCACTCTAGCTTCTTTAGAGACTTCCTCAGTCTCTGTTTAAAGAGTAATGTATTAGATTTTTAAGTTTTCCAATTAATTTTTTTTTCAATTTTCTTATTAAAAAATTCTGAAATGCAATAATAATCCTCCCATTTTATAGAAAACATTTACAATAGAACCACTAGAAGAAATAGAACCTCTCTCTCTCTACAACTGTATTTAAAATTATCAGTATGTTTTATAGTTATATTGCCATGACTAAAATCTAGGCCCACTAAACTGAAGTTTTCAGTAATTATAAGAACCTGTTTTTCATCAAAAATTAAAAAGAACTTTTTATCAACTCTGTACAATTAATTTGACCATGTTTTTGTATATTTATTCTTGTTTAATTTATACTTTTTTTTTTTTTACTTTCAAGAAATGCATAGAATGTAAAATTAAATGGATAATTTGTAAAACTGTTGTGTCTATTCAAAAAAATAAAACAATCCAATTTCATTTAGAAATAAATTTTTTTTAGATAATGAATTTCAGTTATTGTATTGTCCCAAAGCTTTAAATTCTGAATTATCAAATAAGTAAGACAATTATGAAAATATTTTTACACACAAATATCATTCTGTAAGCAAATAAAATTATTATTATACAAGATTGGTGTTAAGGTAATAATTGGTATTATCTTTTCCGCTAAGATCACTATAGTTTCTATGTTTAATACTGCTTACCTTTTTTAGCTTCATTCATTATCTCTTATTGTACTGATACTTTAAATTTCTGTTAATTTTTATATAGCATTTAGGCAACTCCCCTCCCTATATTTAACATCATGCCTTATCTGGCCTTCTTGTTTATTTATTATTAATGATTACACTTATAATTTAATTTTATTTATCTATTTCCTGCTTTCAATAAATTGAGATTCTTGAAAAGTACATTCACTTGATTATTCATCTATTCATTTATGATTGTTTTATTGTAACTTTTTAATTTAAAGATTTCTAGATTTTCTAAACGTTCACTCATCTTCCTTAATACATTTGTGAATTAATTTTGTTGATTCTTCCATTTTCATTGGGTTATGTCCTTCGTTTATTAAATGTGTTTCATAATTAAAATCATTTTTTTTTTATTTTTAAAAGATCTCATGTGTTCATTATATCTTAATTTTTATTTTCTTCACATTTGTCCAGTGTATGTTGCATTGTGTTTACATTTTACTTTGTATGTACCATAACTATTGCTATCAAAAATCTTTTTTAGTGTATTATTTATATTTATAGCCATTTTTATATTAAAATTTTTTATAGTCATCATAGACTATAAAATAAATTATGTGTTTTCTGCAAAGAAAAAACATAATAAAATATATACTATATTAAAATATGAACTTAACTAAATGGAATGTTTAAGCACTAGATGAGTGAGATCTACATACATAAGAGAAAAATATTAAAGGAAAAGATGAAATAGAGGTGTAGAGAGAGAGTATGAGTGAGAGTGAAAGAGAGACTGACTACTGAATAGAGGATTCACATAAAGGTGGTTGTATCTTTGTCATTTTAAACACTAAGGTCCGTCTCAGGAAACGGTGCAGCAGTTATAAATATGACCTTAGCATGAATTAGTATTATCTCAGTAGTTTAGGCTGAATCATTCTGCCACTCCCACATGCAGTTATTGTTTTATGCGTATAATAATCTACTGTAAACTATCTCTTGTCTGGTGCTGTGAAATGCCGATGATAAGCAATTAAAAATTTTGTTGTCTGTTTTACTTTTAATAAAGATAACATAATTTGTAATGCTTCACAAAATTATTCAATTCTTTGAAAGAACGTATTTCACTCTGTGTTATTGTGTTACGGTACCATACATTTATATAATTAATTTTTATAAAAGTCTTGTTCAGTGATATTTTCATTAATTTTAATTTATCTTGTGTTTTTGTGCCAATCAGTCTTTAACAATGAGTGATTCTGTCGTGAAACATAAACCGGAAACCCTCAAGTAGCTCCTAAAAAAAGTAATCAGCAACGCATACCTAACCTTAAAACAAGATAATCCTGAAACTGTTTCTCCGAGCAATATCTCGGAGAGCAACTAGAGCAACAGTAGTTTGCAAAAGAACAATCTCTAGTATAATAAAGAAACGGAAAATTTGATGGTAAACATGTTAGCCCTAAAAAGATTCGAAAGCGTGTGAAAACGATTGAAAAGGTATGGTGAGATAAAGAAATAGAGGCTCTTTTATGAAAGGTTTGTCAATTGGTGTGAAAACCCCGGCTGGAGAAGATAAACGACTAATAGTAACGCACGTTTGAAGTGAAAATGGGTTTTGAACGGTGGTTTATGAATATTCCAGATCTTCCCAAGAATATCAAGATAAAATGAATAGTGACAATTTTATGTAGCGGTTTAAAAAAATAGTTGAAATTGTGCTGAAGGATTCGTCATAGTGACGGATAATGGGCAGTACCGTTGGCTAAGATAATTCCAAACGCTTCGACCCGAAAATAGGTATTTTCCGAATTATTAAAATTGCGTACAGCGTGAAGGCATGTGAAAAGTAGAACTTTTAAAAATAAAAATAAAATTAAATTAAAATATTATTTTTATATATTATTACGAATATGAAATCGTAAAATCAAAAAATTGTTTCCGTTTTACTTGATGAAAGTTTAATATAGCGGTAACGTACTTTCTTCAAATTTTTAAGGTAAATATATCATTTTATCAAAATTTTCTAATTTTTTATCACAGGTTATTTTTACTTCATTTTTATGTTAAAAGTAAAGACAAGTGTTTTTTTCTCGGATGAATTGCGCTAAATTAAATTAAATTAGAATCATATAATACTGCTATGTTTTGGTTTATTGCACGCTTTCGTGAAACAAAATATAAATAGACACGCACTCTATTTAAAACATTATGAATAAAAATTTGTGAATGTTCTTCATATGTAAAATATTTATTTATATACAATTTATTTTGGTGCAGAATTTTGTCTTCAATGTCAACTAAAAAACATTTTATTCTGTATTAAATCTAAACATCACATAAACTAGTTTCAATTAAAATAGTATGAAACTGGAATTCTTATACTAGAAATTTAAACCACATAGTCACTAACGTTTAGGTAACTACAGTTATAAATAACTTACGGTAATTGTTCATTACCCAGACTACGTTAATATTTAGCAAATATAGGAAAAACTATCAAATTTTTAAATTTGTAAAAGCTTTTAAACGTATATATTAAAACTCATGCTGATTAACTTATTGCATAGAAAAACTCAATGACTTTACACCCATTAACACGTCTATAGCGTATGAGAATAATTGACTACTATTATAAAGCAATGTTTTTTCTACATAAAACTGAAAGGAAAAAAACCCCCCAACCATTAAGAAAAAAATGAAATTTAAAACTAAATGTGCATTTTGATTCCAAACAAAATAATTACAATCAACAGATAAGGCAAAACTAGCAAAATTAAATATAAATAAAAACCACAAAAAAAATATACAAGTATTGTTAATGATACACAAAAATAACAATAATAAATTAGTAAATGCGACACAGGTAAAAAGACAATACTAATAAAACACTACAAATATAATCCTGATCTGCATAAAATAACAAAAAAACTGTTTTTATTACTTGTTGGGTTTTATTTTAATCATTTTACTGTTAACAATAAAGTAGAATTATTTTAGATAACCAAAAGTTATCTTAAATATTACATAAACCACTAAAACTGACCATCTTCCCTTTTTCCGTGTCTCTTATGCAGGGTGATTCATCTCAGGAAAGACAGCATGAACACTGGAATGATTTGCACTGTATCAGACAAAATTTAGGCTAAATAAAAATGATTAATGTTCTTATGATTTTATGAATTTTACTGCAACAATTTTAATTAATTTTAAATTTTAAAATTTAATTATACTGTTAAATTAAATTAAAAATTTTTTACATTTAATTTAATTTACTGTTATTTAATTATGAATTTTCTTCATTATTGTTAATTAAGTCCCACCGATCTAATAAATAAATGGAATAAAAAAAAATAACAATACATATAAAACACTACAAAAAGAATTCTGCTAAATATATTCATTTAAAAAAAAACAACAAAAAAACAGCTGTTTCATTTCTTTTTGGTTTTTATTTTTTGAAATACAAAATACTACAAAAACTGAAATATATCATGTCTACAATAATGATCCTAAGCTCTTAAATACAGCAGAAGTTCGACAAGCAGGTGGATTAGTACCTGAATCGATTTTACGAGCGATATCTCTAAAGTAAAGATCGTTGGGAAATTTCTCTCCTTAAGATTGGCGAACCTGTGTCGTTCATGGCCACGCTAGTAATGTACACACTGCATTGTTGTCTGTAAGTTATCGCTTTGTAGTATCATTGTTTACGTGTGAGTTATTACGTTATATAATGAATAGGAAAATCGATGTTGCCGCCTACTGTGAAATACGTGGTCATAATTTTTTAAACCATAAAAACGTTAAGCCGGCTGATATTCATAGGCGGGTTGGTTGCTGTGTACGGTAATAATGTAATGAATGAAAGAAACGTCCGAAAATGATGTGAAAGGTTTAAAAATAACAGAATTAATGTGCACGATGAGGAACTTTTAGAGAGGCTCTCGATAATCACCGAGTACTTGTTGAAACGCGTCGATGATGAAATGAGAAAAGATCGTCGCTCAACTTTTTCCGACCTGGCCCTTCTTTTTCCTGATGTTTCAAAAGCTGTTGTCACATTGTTCATGACCGTTTAGGCTTCAGAAAGGTTTGTGCACGTTGGGTGCTGCACATCTTAACGAAACGTCACAAAAAAATTCGAAATGTTATCTGCTTATGAATTTTTGATGCGCTACACAGAAAAAGGTGATGCGTTCCTTAATTCAATTGTTACCGGCGATGAAACATGGATTTCGTATTACACGCCAGAGAGTAAACGGTAGCCAAATGAATGACGTCATCCTCAATCACCAACCAGACCAACAAAGGTCAAGCTACAGACGCAACCTGATGGTCACTGTCTTTTGGGATCGGTTTAGCGTACTGCTGATTGATTTCGTGCCAGGTGGAGCGACTATAAACACAAAAGCCTACTGCAAAACTCTACATAAGTTACGGCGTACCAATCAAAATCGGCGACCTGGGCGGCTGACCGACGGCGTCGTCCTCCTGCACGGTAATGCGGGTCCGACACGTGATTTACAGAAAAAATTTCGATGGGATATTTACGATCCATATATATTCCGGACTTAGATCCTTCTGATTACCATTTGTTTGGGAAATTGAAAGAATATTTGAGTGGTAAGCAATTTGCGGGTGACGATGAACTTACAAATGCTGTAAATCAGTCGCTAAATGGAATGGCGGCAGAAGAATATGACAAGGGTATTGAAGCTGGTGTTTCGCTATGATAAATGTCTTAATTCATGTGCGATTATGTAGAGAAGTAGTACAAGGTATGTATGTAGTTTAAGAGAAATAAAAAGTATTTATAAAATTTTCAGAATAATTTTTTTTACAATGAAACGGTCTTTGCTTTACAGGTACTCGTATAACCATAAATTAAAAAAAGTTCATAATATACGTGAAGAAATATAAACTACTCCACAAAAAAATGAACAGCTTCTGTATTTTCCAGAAAATTTAAGTTAAGTGCAAAAAGAAAATTTTTTTCATATTTGACTGCAGAATATTTTCTGTGTCAAAAAAGAATTATAGGACCTCAAAGTAGAAACTTATAAAAAGAATAACTGCACTGAAAAATCAGGATAAGTTTAAGTATTTTTTAACTATGTACTGAGAAATGCATGATTCTGTACAACAATGAGGAAATAGTCTTGGTGAAACATCTTATGTTTAGAACAAAATAAAATATGAAAAAGTAAAGTATCTAACACTTTGCAACTGAAATACAGACTGGAAACAGTGTGTGAAATCAGGAGTAGACCAACCAGAGGTAGCTTAGTGACAAAGAGTTACTCTCCTTCCCCTCACCAGACCATCAAAAAAACATCTGTCTAAAAAAAATTTTGAAAAACGAATTTATAAAAAATTGTTACGTACTTATCATTTTTCCTAAAAGCAAAGAACTTCACTACTAAATTTCTAAAAAAAATCAGAAAATGTATTTGATATCATGACACTAACATACAAATAATTAGACAAAATGTCAGTTTGAAATAAAATTTACTTCACTTAATAAATTTTAAATAATTTGCTTTCAAAAAACTTAAACTTTATCTTCCAGAAGGACTTCAAAGTTAATTAGCAGCACCTTTGATTGCATATTTTGATTCATAGTAATCAAAGGTGCTGCTAATTTAGCTAAAAAAAAACTCCTGTATTTTGAAAATGAGCCATTGAATCATTTTAAATGTTAAAAACACAATTGAAATTTTTTGAAAGATGATATGAATGTTTTAAAAACCTATAAATGGATTTATTCAGGACTTTAATAGTGAGATTATAATCATAAATTAAGAATTAAGTAATTCTTAAAAGAATGGTTTCTATGATAATTCAGTGTCTTGTGTTAAAACCACTTCCGTTAACAAATGTCTTCAGTAAACTGACTGTAATAATACAGCTAATTTAGGAATTACAACCAAGTTGTTATAATGTAGGAATGAAATGAAGGTACACTAAAAAAAGATATAGGTAAAAGATGCGATTTGTTTTATTCTTGTTAAATGAAAATCAATGCAGCTGTTCTGAAGTTGTAGGTAATAAATATACCACCCGGATTCATTACTCCTCTCTAGGCATAGTCAGTTAAAGATAATCTAAATCAAGAAAATCTCTTCAGAAAATAAATTTAATCAAAAATTTTTTTAATAAATGGATTACATTTTAAAGGTGGAAATGAAAAATATAGTAACTGAACTAACAACTGTGTAGTTGAGTGTAGGCTATGCAAATGTATTTGCAGTTCATATAGAATAAAATGGTAAAAAAGAAGCAAATATATTTAAGAAAGGGAATAAGCTATAATGAAATTGGAGAAGGAGGAAAGAGACTTAAGATGGGTATGGAGGAGGAGGAAGAACTTGGAAGGGTAGGAGAAGACTCAACTTGTGAAATGTGTGGACACAATCATTCCCACCTTGAGATTCTATCAAGCCTCACTGTATTTAACTAGTATCATCATTTTAAGGAAATCATCATTCTTGCTTAAATTTGCTGCTACCTACAGTTAATATTTAAGAAATGTTGGTAAAGCTATTTTTTAAATTATAAAATACAATACATTTTAAAAGGAAGAAAATTTGATAGCCATAAACTTTGGTTATCAGTGTGGTACATAAAAAATGTCAGATCAAAGTGCGCTTCAACCTCCAGAGCAACCACCAAAAGAGAAGGTAAATATTTTACATAATTTAGGACTTAGTCTTTACAATATAAAATTAAAAACATTAGTTTTCTTGTTTTTTTTTTTTTTTTGCTTAATTTTTAATTATCCAGACTGAACTAAATAAACTACTTTTTCTTTTTTTTTTTTTTTTTGTTAAATTCCTTCACTTGTCATTTTTTAACAAATAATACTCTAAATCTTGTTGACCAAACAGTACTCGCTGATCTTGGTGGTGGAGTGGTAACATCTTTGTCTATCAGTTCTGGTTTCAAAGTCTGGTTAAGCTTGGCAGTTTTCAATGCTACAAATGTTTTATAACATATTCCCATGCACAAACTTTGAGCTTATTTGGCAAATTAGTAATCTAACACTTAAAAATCAAATTTCTGAGAATTTTCTACAATGGGTATGTCAATGAAATACAGTAGAGAAATCGTTTACTTCTGTTAGAAAAAAAAAATTCCTTCTATGAAAAAAGTTTTTTTTCTTTGATAATTTGATAACTTTCCAATTATTTTATTATAACTTTCTGCTCTACAGGAATACTGTACCACCACAGGGAATCGAATCATGGGTAATTTCCAAAATAATCTATATAGATGAATCTTTTTTCTAAAATCTCAATGGCCTTATTGGTAATAAAATTTTCTTTCTCAATAATTGGTAATAATAACTTCTCTGGTTGTTGCCCATTAAAATTATAAAACTGATTGTATACATATTATTTTTTTGGTGAAAAGAATATACAATGCAGCAAGCATTTAAAACACTTAAATTTAAACACATATTAAATATTTAATATGTTAGATATTGATTTAAGCCTTAATTTTTAAGATTTTATTTAAATGTATGTTTTTCAAATTTGTCTAAGAAATTTTGTTATTTTAATGTCACATTAAATGGAAACCTTCCAAGATATTTTGCCTGTTTATTTATTTATTTCACTTTTTTAACAGGTTGTTTAAAATAATAATTCCTACTCACTGTAAAATTCTACTTTTTTTTTATTGTGCACTGAGAATTACTAATTCATAAATACTTTTAAAAGTTGTATTATTTTAATGTAAATTATATGTTTTCAAAAATAAAAATTGATGTAAGTTTAATCCTTTTTTAAGAGTTAAATTTGTACAATAATGTAAAAAACAGAATAGAAAATATATCAAAAATGATGCGCATCCATTCATCTACAGATTTCAGTTAAAGTAATGTAATGTCTATACAGAACTAGATCACTGTAGATGAATTCAGACGGTATGTTGTGTAGTTCAAACTGTTTCTAATAGTGTGATTACTTCAAATTCATTCTATTTCCAAAGGTTTTAGAAAACTTGGCTACATATGCAGAACATTTATTTCCAAAATCCACAAGGAAAATACTGTTACATCAAAAACAGTATAATTCATTATATAATAAAGAAAAAAATTATTTTATTTTCTGTTGTAATGTACAATTTTAAGTATTATTTCTATACAAATTTGTTAATATTTACACATTACAAAACAAAATTTTGTAAATAGGAATTAAATTCATGACAACTATTGATGTTTAATGACTAAACAAAACAAATTGTTCATATTATTAACAATTACTATTTTTTTTTCTAAAAAAAAGCATTATTTCACAAATTTTTAAAAATTATTACCTTGTTTTGACCACCTTCCATTCCCAATTGCACCCTAAACAAACTGAATAACAGTAAAATGTTCATGATAAATGGTCCTGGAGTAAATGTATCAGATTCTGATCGCAAGCATGAAATTAACATTCAAGTAAGGCAAAAATGACAGAGAAAAAAGGAAAACCCACTTAATAAAACACATAAATGGTAATTTAATTAACATTTTAAATAATATTAATAAAATTACAAAATAATAATGATTTAGAAAAAAGCAATAATATCCATGTAATTATTAGAGATAATCAATGGATTATTATTAACAGATTAATTATTAGAGATAATTTTTCAGATTAACCTAACTAAATTTATAATGTAAAGATTTCAAATTTAATTATGTATATATATTTATTAGTAATGCAACTTATTATTAAAAAAATATTAATATTATTTAAAAAATTTTTATTGTAAACTGGAAGTAGTTATATTAGAAGAAATCACGTTTTGCACATTTTCACTGATGTTTGTCAATCAGTAAATCAATAAAGAACTTATATAAAACATAAGTCATATTTAAAAGTTATTTTTCAATTCAGAAATTATTTAGAATAAAATTGATCAAAAATGATGTAACTGTTTAAAAATGGATTGAGAAGTAAATGAATATTTCTCAAATACAATTAATTAAATTAATTGTAATTGAATACAATTAAATTACATATTTATAATACAAATAGTTTCAATTTATACTATTAACTTACACAGCAATATTTATTTTTTGGCAACACTTTTTAGTCTCTAAATTGCAAACATAATTAAAGTAGGAATGGTACTATGTAGATATGAGAAATATTACATTTTAAACATATGAGTTATAAAATTGTTCAAACTATCAAAATATTGTTCAATTATTTCCTGAGAATCATACTTCTAAATGAAAACAATAATTGAATTTGGAAAACTAATTCAGACTAAATTTGTCACACTTGTTGTCCAGTGTGTTATAATTATTAGTTACTAACAAACACCACCACAAATACACTAAATTAATAGCAAAAGCTTAAGATAAACTTACCAGTTTACATTAAACTATTTTTGAATCCATTAATTCAAAAATATTTAAATACACTCCTAGGATATCATGATTATAATACCTGTCAGCTTTAATTAATAACACAGGAAATCCATTACCAGAGAGAGTATTTAAATAACTGGTGATGAATCTATGGTTCAAAAACTACTTTTTATATAAAATGATAGGTGATTAAGCTTGCTATTAGTTTCATATATTTATATAGATTTTGTAAATGATTATTTTCAGAATAAAATGTAGGGTTTAACTGCTTGCGGTATTCATATTTTTAATTCGTAACATTAAAGGATTAAAGTCTGGTATGTTTTAAAGTCAGGTACAACCATTTTCTATTTATATATTATAAGATTTCAATCTTGAAACTGGATTTCTAAATATTTGGTTCCTTCCTCCCAATCTAATTATAACCAGAACTTTGAATGAATTTTATTTATTTAATTTTCTCCATTTTCATCACCTTTTATAAATCATCTCTCCTGCAATCTTACCCACTTTCTGTTTCTACTTAAAATAATGCCAACCTACACAAATCCCTATTCTACTTCATTTTATTTTACATTCTGTTTCTTTCCCTACTAAATATTACCTTAATAATTTCAGAAGCAATACAGTGAACTAAAGTAAACACATCATTTGGTGCTGGGCAAGATATTCAGTATTTTAAGATTTTAATTCCTTAAAAAGTGAATAATTTCTACTTCATCTTCACCGTTACAATTTTCTTAATCAAGAATACTTCTCTCTGGAAAGGTACCATAGGAACAGTTCTATGAAACTCCCACTTTTTTCAAACAGAAATTTTTACTATCCAATCCTTTCAGCAGCCTTTAGGTTTATCAGATTAATTGTAAATGATCTTCGGTCTCGTTAATTCCTTTCTTAACATTTTTAACTTAAGGATTTTAACCCAGGGTTAAAATTGAATTCATCTATACCAAATGTATTGCAAAGTTGGCTTTGAGATTTTCCTACAGTCACACAAAATGCAAACCTTATATAACACCACTAACTTGTAAAGGAGGATAGTAACACAGAATCAAAAGCTGTTAGATCTGTAGTAACAAAACCCTTTGACCAATTTCTGTACCATTGAAAGTTTTATAATCAGACAGTTATTAAATATTTACTGGGAAATTTAACGTGTCTATAAGTTCTGAATCAGTATTTTTATTACTCAAAATTATTGCTAATGACAAAGTTATCATCATTATACCTAATATGATAATGATAATTTTGTCTTACTATTCTTTACCCTTGCCTATTTGTCAGTGGATCAAGCAAGAACGGTGAAACAGATTTTAATGAGATTTACAATATGTACTAGAGTCAAGTCATTGTTGTCTGAGCTGTGTCTTACATAAAATATTTTCTTAGGGCTCATCTACTTCTGGACAAATAATATATTTTTTAGCTTTTACTTGTTCAGAATTCCCGTTGAACAAAAGTTAAATCCTTAAAAATTACTAATAGCAAACTTTTGTTTGAATCACTGAAATCTAAAAAAAAAATTTTTATTTACTTCTAGCTGAGGATGCTTTCCAGCAAAAAAATTCAGGGAATAAGAGTTTTTAAAAAATATGTGGGAACTTTTGTAGTCTCAAATATTAATAATAATAATAACACAAAACATGAAACAAAATATTTAAAATATTACAATTGTTTCTTTATTATATTTCTTTCTAGAAATTTCAAATGGGGTTTAGTAGCCCCTCTTTTCTTGTACTTCAATCATGAAGCATTTTATTAAAAATCTTAAAAAGTAAAATTAAAGCAAATAAAAAAAATTTGATGTGGACAGCACATGACTTCCTTGTACGCCTATTAAATTACACATTTATGCCTATTTAAATTACACATTTTTTTAAAGATAACATGAAGAAATATATCTCAAAAAAACAACAAGAAGATGAATATGAAGAGGAAGAAAATGTTAAGACCAAGAAAAGAATAAAAAGATTAAGAGGGATAATGAATATAAAGAGAGAGAACATTTGAAAACTAGAAAACTAGAACATTTGAACTAGAAAACTAGATGTACACAAATGAAGATCAGAAGAATTATATCAAACCAAACGGCAATTAAATGATTGGCAACATAAAACAAACAGAATGATGATAAATTCCAACTTAGGGAGAATATTGTCCCAACAATATCAGAATAATGAACTAAAAGATAAGAATTTTTTATAATTTATTAAAGATCAGCATGCCTCAATGTATATGTTGTCCTTGTGAGGGTTTATTTTTCAGTCGTTCTGTAGTTAACTTTAATGTAGATAAAATTAAACAGAAATTAACCTAGAAAATTAAAAAATAATGCGATTCTAATTTATAATTTTCAGTTAATATTAAATAATCAGATATATCACCAAATCTATTACATATACACATATGTAATAAAAATGCCTATTAAATTACATACACACATTTTTAAAAGTACATAAAATTTTATTTCACTAATAATTTCAGTTTTTTCTTTTTTTTTTATTGTTATTATTGAATTATTTACTGTAATTTTTTTTACAATCTCGGGTTAATAATTATTAATAAATCAATACATGTAAATTAAAAAAAAAGTTAAAGAAAAGAAGTCTGATTCAAACCAATGTGCTTTACCATGTAAGATCCAAATATTTCATTAATTTTATTTGGCTGTAACTCTGGAACCAATGAAAATAAGTACCACTTATGATATATCATTGAAAAACTTTCAATGAGAGTTTGTTACTGCAGTTAGGAAAAAACCAAACTCCAGATTTTTGGGGATTTTTGGCTTTTTTGGACACTTTTGCAATCAAAAGGGAAAGTAACAACTAAATGTTACAACAGTCCTAAATCCAAAATTTCAACATACTACGACTAATCATTTTTGAGTTATGTGAGATACGAACGTACAAAAGTCACGTCGAAACTAGTCAAAATAAATTCGGGGATAGTCAAAATGGATATTTCCGTTGAAATCTGAAAACCGAGATTTTTTGCGAACACATTACTTCCTTTACTTCGTACAAGGAAGTAAAAAGTTTTTTTAAATTAAAAAAAGATTCTTTAAATTTTACACATTCATAAGAAATTACTTTGGTGGCACAGACAACAATATAATTGTTTGCTACACCAAAGTTCCTAGTTCAGTTCTCAGCTAGAATCTTTTTTTTCTTATTGATGAGATGGGGGAATACCATTTACGTAAGCCCCGATGGGGCAGTGTCGGACTCGTAAAAGGTTCCGCTATTTGTTATTGAAGTGCGTATGTATACAATTTCTTTTCTTTTTCCCTGCACTCCTGGGCCGGTCATCCGGTAAAGACTGGCACAGCCCAGGAGCGCGTCCTCGCCACGAAATGGTCTCCCCGCTTACCGGCAATACGTCCGGCATGGCAGGTCATCCAGTCAGAGCCGGATCTTTTGATTTTTTATTCCCTCACCCATGTTAATCAATCCCTTTTATATATATATATATATATATACACCCATCATCCGAAATCTTCCCTGGAGTCTCTAGTCGATCAACGAAACCGGCACATCTCGGCATGTAGGCTCTCTCGACTGGGGCTGTCCACCCATCCCTAACACGCACACACATTATCGCCCTAATCGTCGCTCCTCTTCATATTTTTTTCTTTATTGCTTCGGCAACAAATCGTCTACCAACCTCCAGTTAACCTCAGACGTTAACATATAGTACATCGGGTCCTCTGGCTGTAGCCCATCAATACCAGCAACTTCTCGTAAACTACTCCAAGCCATACAATGGAACACAGTATGCTCAACTGTATCAACATCATCGCAAAAGAGACATGTAGGCGTTTCTCTCCTGCCAAATCGATGTAGATATGCCTCAAAGCACCCATGGCACGACAACACCTGGGAGAGATAAAAATTCATCTCCCCGAAAGCCCTGCTATTCCACTTCAGCAAGTCTGAAATGAGTATTTTGTCCATACAGCTTTGTTTGCCTGCTGCCATTTGTCTTGCCACAATCGCATGACATTTAACCTCGCATCTGATTTACAAATGCCATCATGCCTGTTTCCCCGCTCCATGATCAACAGTTCGGAGCTGTTCCACTATTGGTGGAACGCCTGCCAGCATACATAAGGTCTCGTACGGTATCCTGTAACCACTCCCAACAGAGATCTGTGTATACTGACGAGCCTGCTCAGACTCTGTTTAATGCGTATTACGCTTTTCCAAACAGGTGTCGCATTCAACAATATAGATGTCACAGCAGTTATTATAGCCCTTTTTTTGGAAGCTCTTACTGTCAATTGGGCCGACATAAGTCGTCTCAACATCGCGAGTGTACTTTCTGCAGGTTTACAAACGTATCCCACATGTTCACTGAATGAGCAACGTTTATCCAAAATAAGTCCAAATACTTAATAAGTCTCCATTCCCCGAATCCGGTGTTCGACTACCTAAAACCTTATGTGACGCAGTTTCCTTTTTCCAGTCAGCATTATATGTTGACATTTTTCCAGAGACAAAACTAAACCACGCTGCTCAAGCCATGACTCAATAGTTGCTAAGGCCTCGTTACCTCTTTCCTGGACTTAGTTCTCAGACTTTGCACCAACCATCACCGCCAGATCATCGGCGTAAGCAATGGCTGTTGTCTGTTGCGAGAATAAAACACGGAGTATCCCATTAATAACAATGATCCACAGGAGGAACCCCAGGATAGAGCCTTGCGGAATCCCCCTCCAAACAGCTGAAGTTTAAAGCTACCTTTAATTGTTTCAACTGAGACCCACCTATCTCGTAAATATTGCCCAATCTGGCGCATAAGGTACCCGCCGTTAATGCCTTTTTGTCTCAGCGCATCTATAATGCTCACCCATGAGACCGAACTAAAAGCGTTCCGAACAGCCAACAATATTAGAGCCGGAATACCCCTGGTTCTCCAGGGCTTCCTGTTCTGGCTCACTCTACCACCTTCCCGAATATCTTGATGGTCGATTGACCCCTGACAAATCCATATTGATGTTCATGAATACCCTCACCAGTACGCAGCTTATCCCACAAATGAGCCGCCAACGTCTTTTCGGCCACCTTGGCCATATTATTTAAAAGGCACAAAGGTCTGTGCACTTCTCCAATCTCTTCACGATTCCCCAAGCATCACGCATGGTGTGACACCCTAGGCCTCCGGTGCTGCGTCCAGACCTTCGTGTGTATTCAGGACAACCTACTTTAAAGTGGCCATCTTTGCTGCAAATAAAGCAGCATCTTCTTCTATTTGGGCCGACACAATTTATTGCTTGTGACCTACTACACAACCTCTGTAACATTTGTCTGACTCAATACCTGGGATCACTCAACACAAGACCCAGCCAATTTTGATTATACCTTTTTTTACAAAGCGCATCAGCCTCCCTGCCTGGCAGAAGCACCGTCTCCGTCTTAGTACTCCCAAATGAGTCTCGAATAATCATCCCCCTTAGTTGATCACTATCCAATTCCGTTAACGGTACCAACGCCTCGATCACCTCCTCGGTGGTAGACAGCATGTTTATGTCCTTTGTAAGTACACGTTTGTACCTAATTCTCCCGGAACAGAAGCGATCAACCTCCTGCCCTTCATACTTTATTATGATGAGGACCTCACCGGTCTGTCAGTATCTCAGGGAGATCCCCATCAATATCACCTTTCACTTGCTTAAGCAAGTCCACGAAGCCACGTGGGGGTCCACGAGGCCTCTCCCTGGACCTACCCCTTGAGCCGAGATGCTCCGAGTACAATTTAATCCTGACAATTCGCTGCCAGCCAACAAAGGCAAGAAGCTTCTTGGTCAAAACCTCCGCATCAGCAACTCCAAAGGTTAACTCCAAGGTGTAATGGAATCTTTACGTAGTCCCTCCATCAATTCATTGCAGATCTCCTGATCTTTTTTAGTGGAGTCTGTAGTTACTACGTACACGACCCTGTTATCTTCTTCAAATTCATCCCCAAGTAGCACCGTGGTAGATGATTTAAAAGTCAAAACATGACCCGTTTTTCAATTTGTTGGCTGCCGCAAATTCACCAATACTGGGTATTTTCTTAGACATCATCTCAACATCTTTGCTGCCACGGACAACTCAACTGCCTTGTTATCGTCTTTCTTTTCACTGGATGCCCTTCTATGCATTCCCAGTGAACGTCGTAGTGTAGAAGTGGTGTGAAAAGGGTCCACATTAACCACAATTTGTAATTCTTTGCAAATTATCTCTTACCAAAAAAATATTTTTAATAAAACGAGTTTAGAATGTAACCCTACACCAAACATCCGATAGTTCGAGTACCCACACACTTAGTTTGGAGAAGAGGGCATGGTGAGGAAATGAGGGGGAGTCGGAAAATGTATTTGTTCAAATCTGGGGTCAGATTTGAGAGGGGGAGAAGTGGCGGTCAGGTGGGACGGGGATCTCGATGGAGATCCGGAAGGGTTCTACAGAAAAAGAAAAAGGAACAGCAAAACTGAAAGTAAGGAATTTCCCCTAGTAACTCACCTTGACTTAGAATAATATCACTGTTTGAAATTCCTGTTTGGGAACTGCACAGCTGTTTATAACAGAATTGTTAATAACTGTCCCGCCTTAATTAGCCAGCCAGCCATTCTAACCTCAATCACTAAGTTTGCTAAAAAGCACTACACTAAAAACGTTATTGTGTCGTTATTCCACAAAGGCAATTTACCCGCACTCGTACGATTAACAATTAACCATCATTTTTGAAGACACAACACTTTTATTAAAGTAAACTCATCATATATTAACCATAAACTAATGGAAGTACATAGGAGTAGCTACCACTTCGTAAGGCATACAAAACCTAACCGCGTATGTTTACCTGCGCCCTACCAACTAAACCTAACGACCTTACCAATCCCCCTCCCGGGGTCGGCCTAGCAATTAAGCACTTTAAAGCCCCGTGAAGTGCCTTCAAACTCAGAGGGATCCAGAGTCCTCGTGGGTCATTATCGCCGCCCATCTACAGTGCGAACGCGCGGCGACTCCACAGGGGCTGTCCTTCATCCCCCTTGCTCATAGGTCAGTTTTTCTTCACCTCAAGATTGAGGGGTGTTCTTACTAGATCTAGGCTAGTTACGCTATCAGTGCACAGCACTAATAGCACCTTCTCCTTCCCTCCACATCCTTGCGCCGAAAAACCACCGTGGTGAACTCATCAAATATTCTACAGTTACTGGATGAACCAAGAATGTAAGACACCAGGTCTTCCTATCTGAGATCGACGATACCAACCTACGTACGTTGTTCACTTCACTCTGGACCGTACGTTCCGCTGTGTCATGTGCAGGACAAAACATACACCTGGAGAAGTCGCGCCTGCCAATCCTATGCAGGTACAACTCGAAATTCCCATGTCCCGTATCATTTGTGTGAAGTGGAAGTTCACGTTCCCATGACCTCTTCTAAGCCATCTCCAGGTCGGTGATCAATCTCCTCCTTCACTCGACAACTGCCAGGCCTCCATCTGCCCCGCCAGCTACAGATGGTATGGGCTCTCGACTCTGACTTATCAATGCCCTCCGATCTTTCGGTTCTTTCCTTTATCAATAGGTCGACAAGAGGGATGGCCGCCAGTACGCATTCCGCATCGTACGATACCGTCCTTTATGCAATTATTATACCCAGTAGGGATCGTTTCTGCAGCTTAGTCAGGTTTCGCTGTAGTCTCACCCCGTAACCCCTTACTGGGGCCGCGTACAGTAAGACAGATGTTATCACCGACATGATAGCCCTACGCTTTGTGGCCCTTGGTGCCACCTGAGAGGTAATCAGCCAATTTAGGGTTTTTAGAATTCTCTTCGGCCTGTTGCAGCTTTCCTGAATGTGCTTGCTAAACTTGCATGACTGGTCTATTGTGACCCCCAGATATTTAACCTTATGCTTAGGCTGCAAGGTGTGGTCACCTAATTTGAGTGTTATGGGCCCACTCTCCTTTTACCCATTAGAGTTATATACTCGCTCTTTTGTGGCACCAGCTCCAAGCCATGGCTTTCCATCCAGCCAACTATCACCTGCAGTGCCAATTTGCCGCATTCCTTGAGCTCTACCTCCATTCTACCATCAACCAGAACACTTATGCCCTTTTTTCTATGGCCTCAGCTAGAATCTGACAAACAACAAGTCAACCCCAACATATTTCCTAATTGATGAACTTAGTAGTTAGTGCAACTTAAAAAAAAAAACCTTTTTAGACTATTCAGTGCAAAACGTTTTTGTGTTGCATTTTTAGTCTGGCCACTGATTTTATTATATTCATAAATACGACACCGTTTCCTGGTAAGCAGTAAAGGCTTTCTTATTATGCTAGTAGTTCCTTAATTTTTTCAAGGTAATGCTATAAGTTTTATATCCCAGTACAAAAAAAATCACATACTCCACAGATTTTCACCCCTGTTGCATTCAGCAAATCAAGATTATAGATACCCAACTCAGGAATTTTTCAATATTTCTAATGTTGACTGCCTCAATCCAAGACCAGCTGACAAACCAGAGCCATATTTTTTTTTAATTTAAATTATTAGCTTTATAAAATTATTCTACAAAAATATTTAAGCGGATTACTTATCCGTTATTTATAATAAAGTTTCAGTTAAAAACATTATCAAACTTTAAACTTCTAGTAAACATGTCTATTTCAGAAAACATTAGGAATCTTAATTTACATAACTTTACACAAATTATTATCTACAGGTACAACTTTACATAAATGATAGACAAGACATTCAATAATCAAAAAATCTTCATTTTATTATTTTTAGAAAAAAAAGAAAAGTGGAGTAAAATCATCTGATCTTCCCAAAACTGAAAGCAAAAAATCAGCGAAAACATCAGAACAATCACAATCTAATGAAGCACCATTACCAGCAGAAGACACTGAAAAGGAAGCAGAAGATACAGTCCCTGAACCGGCAGCTCAAACAGAAGCAACAAGAAAAAAATCAATTATGAAAAATGATGAAAAACAGAAAAGAAGAGAAAGTAAAAGCCTACTTGAAGTGGATTATGTCGCTCCACCAGCTGCATCAAAGAAAGACATAGATCTATTACATAATATTGATGAAGAAAAGATGCGTCAATTAAAAGAGGTAAGAAGCGTATTAATGGTGAATTTCTTTAATAAAAGAAAAAAAAATTGTAAATATATTGAGAAAACTAGTTTCACCATTTCATAACATACTATTAACAAAATAGTATGTAATATTTAATCACTACTTCTTAATCAGTTAGTTAGTTAGTTAGTTAGTTAGAGGTATATAACTAAGAAATTAAGCAAATAAATAAACACATTTGATATCTATTTTCTTTAGATAAATTACAGTTAAAAGTTGAAATACAGTTACAGTTAAATTACAGATAAGTTACAGTTACAGTTCTATGCAGGTAGTTAATATATTTATTGTGTAGATAATTAGTCATATTCTATCTAGGTGCCTAAAAGTTGTAAACTTGTTTTGTTCTAATTGCATATCAATATTGCATGAGTTGTTTCAAACTCCTTTCATATTTTTTTTTTTAAATATCTTACCCATATGTAACCTTTTCAGTCTAAATAGGATCATAATAATTAACAATTTTCTAATACAGCCAGATGCACTTTGTAAATTTAAAAAATTTACACATTTATAGCTGTAAAACTATAAACATATAAATTGAACTATAATTGAACACATCCTAAATTTTTTACATACTGTATATACTTGTAACTTTAAATAATACTTTTAGTTCAAATATAATTTAGATATTGCAGTCTGCATCCAAAACAACAAATAAAATGATGAACTGTTTCAAATTTAAGTAATATTTTTTAAAATCATTTTTATCAGTCAATTAACTTACAAAGAATGAATTTTTATAAATGATCACATCAGACAGCACAGCTAGACTAATGTACAAGCAGCGCAACCAATCTTGAAGCTTGGTGCCACAGCAGCAACAGTCACAATTCAAATCACTCTACTATGCTTTTAGCATAACATTTTCTTCATTACATAACAGTGAATGGGCCTTTGTAAGATGTAGGGCCCACACCACAATTCTGTGGTGTTAGTACTGGATTGCAGAACACAATTTTTTGAAATTTTAATTATCTCAATGTATAGCTAATACTTTGAACAACATTACATTTTTTAATTTAATTTGATATATATATATATATATATAAAATCACAATAGATTATAAACTATGTTCATATATGTAAGACAATTACAATGTTAGTTAATTTATCATTTAGCGTTTGACGTAATTATAATACCTGTTGAGAATAAACCTACATTTTTATAATATTTAAAAATATACCATAACATTTCTTTTTATGGCAAAATACTTGAAACATTTATAAAATATAAACAGCAGAAACAGAGAGTACTTAAGAGAAATCCATAATATTATCCAATAACATAAATAATAAGTTGTATTTACAAGAAAGTAATTAGCTTCTGCACATAAAATCTAAGCTGAATTGGATAACAAGGATTGTACTACCCGTCATAGTCCAAGCTTCAAAATTCATTGAGGCAGCTATATAAAGCTGTAGTGAATTATTCCAGAAATAATTAAAATTTTTTTACACCACACTTTAAAGGAAAAACTTAAAAAATAGAATAAAAACAGTTCAATATTGGATATGTTGCTCATAACATGAATTTAGAATGTCATGTAAATCCACTGGTTCAAACTTTTAAAACATTTCTCTATACTTATATAGTTGCATTTTTTTTAAATCCACGAAGTGAAACAGTTAAAAAATAAAATTCTCCTTATAAGAATAATAAAACTATATTCTAAAACCTTGCCAATAAGGTAAGTTGTGGTAAGCAAGAAGTTTCCTGTAATAAACTGTATTTAAAGGTAATCTCCATATTTTTCTGGTAGTTAATAAAATCATTCATTCACTTGGATGATTTTCAAGATATTACTCAGTTCCAAAAGAGAAAATTTTTGTATAATAATAATCAAAATTAGACTTTTCATCCTTTGACATCTTAACAAGCAAGTTTTGGATAAATCTTTCAATAAATCTCTTTGTATTTTTTGAGCAGCTTCAATACGAAACTTCAAATTCCTGTGGCTGTCTATGAGTTATAGCAAGTGTTACAAAAACTATCATCCCCTCAACACTAACCTCTTAGGAAGTAAAACATCTCTTTTAACTAGGCACTTTCATCACAAAAAAAAATCATCCTGCCAAGTTTCAACTTAAGGCATTACAAATATATGAGTGGGTAAGTCAAAGTAAAATCTTTCACAAATTACACCATAAAAACATCAAGCATACTCAACTACAGTCATACATGGAGTTCATATGTGGACACACACACACACACAAGAACAAACATACATACAAATAAATGGTAGCATTAATTTAATATTTGTTTATTTGACTAAAAATACAACTTCCATTAAGCAAGTCGCAGAGGGCTTCCTCAGCTTTGGATGCCTGGGTTGATCTATTTAAAAGGCCTCCAAATAATACGAACTATTCATCCTAAAAAGAAATTTGTATTGTTTTTTATTAGTATATGGCTGGATACAGTTAATACTTCATTGAAGCATTCTTGGCTACTATAAAGAAAAGAAAGTTAATTATGTTGTAAGAAAGTATCAATCTCATTAAAATAAATAAAATTCTGAAAAAAAAAATTATCAGCACATAATTTTCATTTAACAGGCATTTTTGATGTTTGACTTTAACCATGATGGTGTAATAGGAAGAGAAGATTTAAAGACAACTCTAACAACAATGGGAAGAGATGATGTAACAGATGAAGAAGTAGATGTTATGCTGTCAGAGGTAAGTGCATCAACTGGTTATTTATCTGAATCTATATTAATAAAATTAAATTAAATCTTAATAAATACAAACACATTTGCAAAAACAGATGTTTTGACAGACAACACAATTTAACTGAAAATTAAACAATATAATGATTCAGTAATGAATTCAGCAATTCATATGAAAGAAGGGTCACATACAAAACAAATATGAATAAAACTTAGTTTTCTATGGAAATATCAATAAAGAATTTGTTCTTGAGAGTTTACTTTCAAATAGAGTTTTCCCTAACAAATTACCCATAATCAAACAACTTCACAATTAGAAAACAATTAAAACTATCTGGAGTCCTACTGAGTTCAATTATACATCTGAACAAATTACAACTTTTTCAGTGAGTGTAGAATAAAATAAAATTAATTATTAAAAAATGAGAATCAAACAAGTATATGACGCGCATACAAAATAACTAGACTTTTGTCATTGATGTTATGTCAATGCCAAGAGTTTATAAGTGGTACAAATTAAAAAAAACAACTGTGAAGAAGACAAAAAAAGGGTTAGACATCCTACCACATTAAAAACTGATGGAAATATCAACAAAATAAAAGACCTTCTGATGAATAATTATCAGATCAAAATTGCTGAAGAGGTGGGAATCTCTTATAGCTAATGTGAAGCAATTGTGTTTGACATTTTGGGTACAGAATGAGCACCAGCTACAATTGATTCAAAAACATTTAGTTTTCAACAAAAGCAATACGGAACAATTGTTAGCTGACATCACTGATGAATCAGAATTACTCAAACTGTCATAACAGATGATAAAACTTTGGTGTACAGTTATGATACTGCATCATCTGGATGCAACCTTTCTTTAGAACCAGACATAAAAAAGCACAACGAGTTTCATTGAATGTTAAGGATTTCCTTACTTTTTTTTCTTTTCAATAGCAATGGCGTTATCATTTTTAACGCAAGATTGTACAGCCAACAAACAGTATTTCTTAGCAGTTTTACACTTTTACATGAGACAATCCAAAGAAAACTACCACAGTTATGATACATAATTCTCAGATTTTGCACCATGATAACACTCCAGTTTACATTAAAACTTCAGAATATTAAAAGGTCAAGTTTCTGTGATGACAAATGAAATTTTAAAAAAATTCACTAAGTAAACTTATGATATACAAAAAAAAGCGTTACAAAAATGTTTTATGGAGTAGAAGAAATGCTGGTAGCTAAATGTATAAAACGTCATTTGCAAAATGCCATTAATGGTAATTGGCGGCGAAATGCTGGCTAGAGGAGAAAAAAATTAATTATTCAAAGTAACTTGAAGGGAACAGAACAATATCAACATATAAGAATAAGTGAATCCCTTTTGATAAAATATAAATTTTCAATTTTTTTTTTTTGGTCACACCTTTCATGTATTCACATTTTCACATTTATTTAAGAAGTTGATAAAATAATAACCTAAAAGTATTAAAATTTTAAATTTTATTTTATTTCTGGCATTTTTATAATTATTTTTATAATTTAATACTTTTGTGATCATCGAGAAAAATTCACGATTCGGAAACTTTTGGATAAAGCGTATTTAACCTACTGAGCCAAATGAGGAAACAGTAAACATTTAAATTTATTTATTTAATTGCCGTTTACCAACCTAAACTTACAGATTTCTAAAGAAATCTTGAGCTCCTCGAGACAGTTTTATCGTGCGGATCATACAGCTATTTTCTGGGATCCAAACAACTAATGACTAAACTCTCCAATTGTCTCACGCGACTCAGCGCTACGTAGGCCTGACCCTTGGCAAAGATGTGTGCTTAGATCTTCGATAGCTCTATCCTAGGGTCGTCCCTTGTAATTTAAACACCATCATAGCCCAGCATAATATTAGTGGCATCATACGCCGTTCCACTTTGCGCTGTACCCCTAAAGCATGAAATTCGACAATACTGGGCTGGAACCTCAATCCCATGCCTACAGCATTACCTATAATTGTACTGTCATCTAACTCTACAAAGACCGTTTGTGGGAGCTCACCGGGCTCAAGTTGATCTCGACGTAACACAGGCCACTTGATTTTTCTGAGTATATCAGTTAATTTTTGTTCTGGTTTAGTTTCATCGCGACTTTGTACTATGCTAACAAATACCAAAAATTTTGAATTTTGAAAATCGTAAGATTCGTTGCAAAGATATAAGAGCATTTCTGAATAACCGTGATCTATTAGATCGAGAGTGTACCTAACGCATGCAAAAAATTAGCCGTCAGCCTACTAACAAATACCCTCTTTGAATTTTGAAAACCGGACGATTATTTGCACAAATATTACATATTACATTAGAGCACATTATTACATTATTGCATATTATGTAGCATATTATTGAATTAAGCAATTCCAATATTGACATATTTGAACGATCAGGCAAAAACGCTGAGAAAAACGTTAACATACCTTGGTATATAAGCAATAACCTCATATTACAATGATTTTAAATTACGAATCGTTAGGTAAGAAATCTCTCTCGGTCAACGATATCAAAATCGTTTGGATCGGCATCCAAATCCTTAATTTATTCAGTACATCAGTAATTGATTTAGAATTTTGCTTTTACTTTTGTATCAAATTAATTTACAGATTCTTTCATTTGATTTCATCTACCTGAAAATGAATTTTTGTGTAAATTATTTACATTTTAAAACAGATCTTGCAAACAAGTAAAGTAACTATTATAGCCGAATGGCTTCGACGGCACGTGGCACTTAATAACCTTGTGGTGGCCCTGAAAAGGGCCTTTTTTGTCTTTAGCTCTGAGAAGAGCTGTTGGATCCGGAAGCTGGTCTCCAGCGAAGTCGGGGAGTTGCGGCTCGTCCATTGAAATCAGACCGGGCTTACCCCCTCAGCAGCAGTTGGGTTCCCACTACATTGTGGCAGTGGTGGCCCCCAAGACCCACAGTGTAGGGTCGGCGTTGGTCGTCTTTCGCCAGCGCGGCCGAGGCGGTTCTCCCCGAGCGATCCCACGCTGGGCCGGCTCCTGCTGCTGAGTCCGCAGGCCAGGGCGATTGAAGCCCGGCGAGCTGGAACGGGAAAGTAGCGTCCGCGTCCAGCGGCTCCCTCGGCGAGCCGGCCAAGCCTGCTGCTCCGATGGGGATGTTGGCATCCGCCGGGAGGTCCCACGTTGAGGCGGCCTGGGAACTTCTTCTTCTTCCATCTTCTTCTTGGTCTTCTTCAGATGGTGGTCGACTATGAATTAAAAATTGACTCTCGTGCACGCTCTTATTGGAGCCTGAGAGTAGTGGGGCCGCAGCGCCGCTATGGTAGGAGAACTTCGCGGCGGAATGACGCTTGTACCAGCGCGTACGTATACTGTGCTCCAGATGACATCTGAGATGCCCTCAGATTTGACATGGCGATCGACGAGATGACTCCCGAAGCTATAGTACCTTTTATGACTAGTCGGGAATCCAACTGGAAGAAAATAGCGTGTTACACCAGACAGATCTTATCACAGAAAAACATCGACGAAGGGAGACAGGGTTTTTGATTTAAGTTAGGGAAGGGAGGACAGCCTCAGCGAGGAGGGCCGGCATGCCGAGGTGTGTCGGTTCCAATGAGCCGCTGGGGACTCCAGGGGATATAGTTTAGGGAATAATAAAACACAAGATATAGAGAAAAGACGTCGACACCACGTCACGACACTCCAGGTATGGCGTGGTGTCTGAAAGGGGCATATAAAACAAAAGATTACTCTCAAAAAGAGCTACCGGTAGGCCGACCTGCCATGCCAGTATATAGCTGGTAGGCGGGAAGGCCTATTTGAGTATAAAGACACTCCCCTGGGTGGCGTAATACCAACAAGTCGGTCCGACCCAGGGAAGCTGAGAAAAAAAAAATAGATGACGTCTGAGCTGCTACCGTTGTCGTCCGTCGATATTAAATTAGGCATATATATGGTAACTATACTATTTATGTTTTAAACACATAATGAAAATGAAATAATAAATTGTATTTTTTTGTTTTTACTTAAAAGAATAATAACAAAATTAAAAATATTTATGAAACGTACATACATTTTATTATAAAGAAAATAAATAATTACCAAAAAGTATTAATTTAAAATGAAAATGAAGTAACAGAATATAATTATAAAATACAAGTAAGACGTAATTATTTAATAAATTCTAACTGACATATAAATATTTTTATAAAATAATTATTTTATTAAAAAATAATAATATAAACAATAATAACTTAAAAATACAAATAACTGTAAAAAAAATAGTAATTTAAAATGAACATCACAAGATTATCAATGTAATAATGATTACAAAAACATAATAATTAAGTAATCTTATAAGTGCTAACTGAAATTAAAACAGCTAATTAAAGATTTGCATTTTAATAAATGCAATATAAATGAATATGTAACTTTTCTATGTAAATTCTTTTCAATATAAAGTTGGAAACCTGAAATTTTGGGAATGTAGTGTTTATAAAATACTTCAGCAGCCTAATAATTATGATATTCTCAAACAGTGTTGCTCAACACAACTGATTCTGCAGACCAATAAAAATTTTAAGCTTGTATTGCAGACCAACAAAAAATTACGAAATTAAAGAAAGTGCTTTTTTTTTTAATTCGTGGACTAATTACCTAAAACGTTCAGACAGTAAACTTACAGTTGTACGGTAAGCAGTGTTCAATTTTCTCAGTTTGTGTGCATTATTATTGCCATTAAAAAATGAGTAATAATGCATTTAAAGGTTATAAAACTATGTAATAAATCTAAAGAAGTTCATAGGCTACTAAAATTTTTCTGCGAACCACCAATGCTTTATGAACCACCAGTTGAGAAACAGTGCTCTGAAACATGGTCTAATCTCCTTGAAATTCAGTGGAAATAGCCAGGATATCTCTTTTATCCTTCCATTTTAAATCTGATTATACTAAAGCTACTATATCTCCCTTTTTTAACTTTGCCTCAGTTACTTAGGAAGGTTTCCTTTTCTTTTGGAAAGTAATGTTCCAATACAGTATGTGTCCTGAGTGTAACAATCTTTCAGCTAAAGAGATGCTATTGTAATCAATGTACAATTTTTCTTAATTAACTCATTTGCATTGCCATTTGGTATAAAATAAAATACCCTTAAAATCAGCAAAAAACTTATCCCTACTTAAAAAATTAACAAAAGATAAATAAATGTCTTTTCTAGTAATAATTTGGTTAACTTTGCATTATTTGCATTAATTTGGTTTTTATTTTTGCATTATTTCTTTTCACCTTGTAATCTGGGATTACTGATGCATTGCACTAAGATCTCAACAGCATATTTGTTGCTTTGGTCAAGAACAAGTGTCAATAAAATAAATAATTATAACAAACTAATTTAAATAAAATAATTATAACCATAATTATTTTCAGAGGCAGGTCTCTGTTTCCTCCAATATGAAAGTTTACATAGGTTTTTTTATATGTAACCCCTATGCAACTATTTATAAATAATGAGTGTCTATTTATTTTTACTTAGCAATATTTGATTTGTGATTGTGTATGGGTATAATAACAACTTAAGCTAATAATATGTAAATATGTCATATTAACCAGAAATATTTACCACTAATCAGAAACATCAGTAAAAATTCTGGCTTTATACCATATACAGTACTTTCAAACCAGGGTTGGGTTACCTTTGAAAGGAATATTCTGAGGCTGTTCACTCCATTCAGGTAGTGGTGCAGTTCTCTCAGGTATGGCTATATTTGGCTTGTTAGGCAGCTCCTCAATACCAGATATGGGAATTGATATTGCTTGGGGCTAACAACGGTGACATCGAGAGTGGGGTAGCTTGTTCTATTGAAACAGGCACCGTTTTAACTTCCTGTAGACCAGCGACCAAGAACTCATCCTGATGAACAACAACACTATTACTGTCATCATCCTCTTCTTCACTGTCTGCTAATGACACAGAAAATCCATAATTGTGAGATGACCAATTGTCTAACATACTAGCCAATTCTTCTTCATAAACACGTTAATCAGGTCCTTTTCTTTTCCTGTTAAGTAGAAGGCTTAGGATCATAGAATTGTTAACTTGTATTAATATTACAAAAATTAAAAATCACTAATGCAGAAGGTCAATGAAAATGATTTGACAATGACAAATTTGACTTGACGTGACAATTTTTGGCACTGAGAGAGGGTTATAATATGCGTTCAACATGACCACCAAAAGTTTCTGTACAATGACCATGGTGCCGAACTGCACACCAAACTACAGCTGTTAGTGTATCTGATGTAATGGCACCACATGACTCAATAATTTTTTCACGTAGCTCATCAGTTATTGCCGGTTTTTGTCGATATATGTTAATTCTTGGCCGACCTTAGAGGCAGAAGTCCAAATGTGGCATATCAGGAGACCAAGGTGGGTACTCAACAGCACCTCTTTGAACCACCCACCATCCAGGTAGAGTTTTATCGAGGTACAACCTGACATCTCGATGGTAGTGAGGCGGGGCTTCATCTTGTTGCACATAAAAAGTTTGTCACCATACAGGTTTTGGATGGCAGGAAAAATCTTTGTCTGAAGCATATCAAGATACACCTCACCAGTTACGGTACCCTTGAAAAGGAAGGGACCTATCAAATCACACACTCATATACCACACCACACAACAACCCCTGGTAGATTCACTGCCCTGTCCACATGAGCATAAGGATTTTCAGGAGCCCAGTAGACACAATTGTGGTGGTTCACAGTACCGTTAAGTTTGAATTGCACCTCCTCAGTCACAAACTTCACTGCAAATTCCTCATCCTCACCCACCATGTACTGAAACCATTCACAGTAATCCATATCCTTTGATCTGGGTCGTCCTCATTCATCACGTTTAACAGTCTTTGAATGTCCACTTTCCACTTTGCACTCATTGTAAAAAAATTTATTCTGTAAATTTTATAAATATTTTTTATTTCCCTTAAAATTACATACCTTATCTACTCTATATAATCACCACATGAATTACGACATTTACAGTAGCGATACACCAGCTTCAATATACCCTCTTCATCTGCCGCCAGTACATTATGTAACTGATTAACAGCATTTTTAAGTTAATCGCCACCCGCGAATTGTTTACCACTCAAAAATTATTTCAATTTCCCCAAACAAATTGTAAACAGAAGGAGCTAAGTCCTGACAATATGGTGGGTGATCGTAAATTTCCCATCGAAATGTTCTCAGTAAATCACGTGTCGGACCCGCAATACGTGGACGTGCATTATCGTGCAGCAGGACTACGCCGTCGGTCAGTCCCCAACGTCGCCGATTTTGAATGGCGCGCCGTAATTTATGTAGAGTTTTGCAGTAGGCTTCTGCATTTACACAGTAGATACGAAAAGTTTCACATCTAAATTTCTGTAATCGATAAAGTGGCGCCATTTCTCGGACAACCAAGGAACTATGTAGTTCGATGTCTATGTATTTTGATGACAAAATTTCATCACGTTTCGTCACTTCAGTCTCCAGTTATATTCGGCCATGTACTTTGTCTTTGTCCTTGTGCAAGCTCGCAACATGGAACAGAGAAGCGCAATGAAATTTTGTGTGCGACTTCAAAAATCATTCGTTGAAACTTATTATATGATACAGCAAGCAATCAATGATGAACCCGCATCTCGTACTACATCATTCACGTGGTGAAAGCGGTTTAAAGACGGTAGAAAGTTGTTGGATGACGACCAACGAAACGGGAAGCCGTCAACAGATGTTCAAGGCGAAAGTGCAAGCGCCCTGCTCAAACATCCTCATCTTGTCCTTCAGGCCACGGCAAAAGAGCTAAACATCGGTGTAAATACAATTCTAACAGAAACAATGAACCGCCGAAAGGTGTGCTCTCATTTCATTCCACACTTCTTGACCAAAGAACAAAAACAGCTGCGTCTTTCTTGCGCTCAAGACTTCGTTGAAACTGCCGGTAGCTACCCAAATTTTTTTCACTGGGGATGAAAGCTGGTGTTTCATGTATGATCCGCAAACGAAGCGTTAATCCGCTGCTCCGTTGAGTTCTGAAGCAAAAAAGTCACGCAGCAAAAATCAAGATTGAAAACGATGTTGATTGCATTCATCGATTCTTAGGGCCTGATTCATCACGAATTTGTCCCAACTGGTCAAACCGTGATTTCTAAATTCTACTTAGTAGTAATGAAACGCCTGATGTGTTGCATTCGTCGAATCCGGCCCGAGTACCGGGATCCGGACAGTTGGACTCTCTTGCACGACAATGTCCCGGTACACATTGCAATAGTTTTAGCACGTTATTACACTGCAAATCAAATGAATTTTAAACCGTCTTATCTCACCTGCTCTATTCACCCGACTTGGCTCCAGAAGACAATTTTCTGTTCCCGAAACTCAAGTTGATGATAAAAGGCCGCTTTTTCGACGACATTCCGGTCATCCAAAGGGCTTGCACCGAGGAGTTGAAGGCGATCCCACAAAGCGATTTCTGCAGAGCGTTTGACGGGCTCTACCGGCGCTGCAACGAGTGTATAACTAGAGAAGGGTTCTATGTAGAGGACTGATGTGAGTCTGTATTTTTATTTATTTAGTTCGGGAACTTTTCAAACATAGTGTATAGTAGTTCCACGTAGCATGAAATTAATCAGCAGTATGCTAAACCGATCCCAAAAGACTGGCCATCAGTTCGCGTCCAAATGGCTGTGGCTTGACCTTTGTTGGTTTGATTGGCGATTGATGATCACGCCAATCACTTGACTGCCGTCTTCTCCCTGGTGTTGCAATAGGAAATCCATGTTTCATCGCCAGTGATAATTGAATTAAGGAATTCATCACCTTTTTCTGTGTAGCGCATCAAAAATTTTAAACCAGATCCCATTTGGATTATTTTGTGACATTCCGTTAAGACGTACAGCACCCAATGTGTATAAAACTTTCTGAAGCGTAAACGGTCATGAACAATGCGGCCAACAACTTTTGAAAGATCAGGAACAGGGCCAGGTCGAAAATCGCTGAGCGACAATCTTTTCTGATTTCATCATCGATGCGTTTCAACAAATCCTCGGTTATTATTGAGAGCCTACCCGATAGTTCTTCATCATGCACATTAATTTTGTTATTTCTAAACCTTTCACACCATTTTCGGACTTCTTTCAATCATTATACGAGGGTTATTTTTTTCAAGGTCCGATCGGTCGCAAAATAAAAACCCGCGCAAAAATCGGATGAACCTTTGCGCACATGTGTTGCGCAGCGTCTCTAGTATGGCCTTCAATCACGCCGCGTCACTTCGTTTAGTTCTGAACATGCAGCTAGCACGTAAACATGTCTACAACAATAGCATCTCTCGCCAAGTGTGAAGTGCGTGTGGTAATTCGATTTCTTCAGGGTGAGGAGTGTAATGCAGGTGAAATTCATCGACGAATAAGTAATATGTACGGTGAAACTTCAATGAGTAAAAGTAAAGTGCGACAATGGTGCAGGAACTTTAAAGCAGGACGTACAGATGTTGATGATGCAGGCGGTCAAGAAAGGAAGCGAATGTCAATCGATGATCTCGTTGAGCGAGTGGATGAGACAATTCGAGAAAATTGTCGGTTCACAATTTCTGTATTGAGTGATTAGTTTCCTGAAATTTCAAAGTCAGCTCTCTACACCATTGTGAGTGAGAGGCTTCGGTACCGCAAACTGTGTGCGAGATGGGTTCCCAAGAAGCTGTCCAACCATCACAAAACAATGAGAATGGACACCTCTCTAACGTTTCTCCAGCGCTACCACAATGAAGAAGATTTTTTGAACAAAATTATCACAGGGGACGAGACATGGGTCCATTTCGAAACTGAAGAAACAAATGAACAATCTAAACAGTGGATGCATTCTCATTCTCCCAGTAAACCAAAGAAGTTCAAGCGAACCTTCTCCAACAGAAAGTGTATGGCTACTGTGTTCTGGAACTAGAATGGAGTTCTCTTGGTGGAATTCATGAAACGTGGCATGACCATCACTGCAGCCTCATACTGCGTGACTCTTCAACATCTATGAAGGGCAATTCAGAATATGCGGAGAGGAATGTTGTCATCAGGCATTATCTTTCTCCATGACAATGCTCGGCCGCACACTGCAGCTGTAACAAAGAAGCTCCTGCAGCGTTTTCATTGGGAAGTGTTTGATCACCCACCATACACCCAGAATTGGCTCCATCAGATTTTCACCTCTTTGCTCTCATGAAACTCTGGCTAGGAAGACAACATTTTGGCACAGACATAGAGCTGCAGACCAGCGTAGAACATGGCTGAAAACACAGGCGGCTCCATTCTATGACGAGGGTATTGGAAAGTTGGTACCACGCTACGAGAAATGTCTAAATCGGAGTGGCGACTATGTAGAGTAATAGCGTAACTGGTAAGTTACTTGTTACAAATAAAATTTTTTTTTTTCATTATGGTTTTAATTTCGTGACCGATTTGACCTTGAAAAAAATAACCCTCGTATTATCATCTTACACAACAACCAACTGCCTATGAATATCAGCCGGCTTTATGTTTTGATGGTTTAAAAAACTATGACTTCACGTATTTCACAGTAGACAGCAACATCGATTTTCCTATTCATTTTAAGACGTAATAACTCACACGTATTCAAAGATACTACAACGCAAAAACTTATAGGGAACAATGCAGTGTTTACAATACTAGCATGGCCATGAATACACAGGTTCGTAACTTTAAGGAGGGAAATTTTCCAGCGGTCTTTACTTAAGAATATCCTTCGTATAAAGTAAAGTCTTACTCTTTCCAAAGTGATGAAAGTTCACACAAATTTAAAATTCCACCAAAAAAGGCCAGAACAATATAACATGTAAACAAATGAACTGCGCAGTAAAAGAATATAAAAATTTCTGATGCCATGCTAACTTAACTAACAGGTCAGCAGTAACATGCTGACCCCACCAATAGGTATAGAAAAGCTGCTGTACTACAAGCACATGTGCATGGTCAGCAGGTTGCATCTATTCATAGACTATGAAGCCTGTAAGTGCTCAGCACTTAATGTGTTAAAACTGAAAACTATTTAATTATAAAGTAGTAACTTACTAAGTCTTCCAAACAATTTTCTACAAAGGAAATTCCATATAAAATTGTAATCAAGATAAACCCAAAAATTAAACCTGTTTGGTTTTTTGAATTTAGTTATGCACAACTTTTTTACACAATGTACCTTGAAAGTTATTTAAAAACACCTTTTTAATAGTTAATGATGATTTAAATTTCAAATGGGCTACATTTAAAAAAAGAAATTAACTGGATGAAATCCTCAAAATTGCTTCTGGAACTACAAATAAACAGGTCTTTAACAATGTATATTATAAATACAGAATGAATCACAAAATTCTCCAGGACTTTCTTAACCTATTTTACTCATGAAAATAATGGAAAAGGTTCATATAAAGATATATCCTAAATTGCTTTGTTTGCGAGTTACAGCTAGTGAAAAATTCTGCTTGAATTTCAGATTTTTTTAATAGAACATAAATGAAAAAATATTATAAAAATTAAAATGCAGCATAGCTGTGGCCAAGTAAAAAGATAAGCTTTTTACAATTTAATTTTTATACCGTCTAAGGCCAAAAGTAACATTACGTATTAAAGTTAATCATATTACTGGAATTATAAATTAGTGGCATAACCATTTCATGTATCAATAGATCTCATCTGAATGCTAATGTGGCCTGTTTTAAACCCAGCCCACAACTATAGAAGCAAGTAGTTATAAAAATGTTAATATATCATGTTATATTAACAAGATCACCAATCTTTCATAAGAAACTTAATTTTTTTTCATTTACTAATCAAAAACTTTTTAATGTATTATTATATTGTTTTAGGCTTTATACCCGCTTGACTTTGATGCATTCGTAGTTCTCCTAGGTTGCAAGACAATTGAATTAGATCCAGAAGAAGTCATAAGGGATGCTCTGTCTCGGTGGGATTACGATGGATCAGGCTGGATTAATGAACAACGGTAAATGCATCTATCTATTTACATTCAAAAATAAAACATACCATGACCATAAAATTTATTTAATGTGTTGTAGTGCAAAATACAATACCATTCTTTTTTTCTCAGATGCATTGTAAATATTATTAAAAAAAATATTTATCAAAGACAAATTAGTATGATACAGATGTAAAACACAGATACAGATTTATAACTATGTAAAACAATTTTTAACCATAAAAAATATTATGGTTATTATAAAAAATAAAGATGATACATGATGAAACAGGAATTCACTGAATGAATTTTTCAATTGTGATATCACTTATACTAGTACATATTTTCAGTATTACTATTTACATAATATATATATAAAATTTAAAAAAAGTTGGCATATCATAATGCGAGAGGAAATAAACATGCAGAAATTAAAAATTTTCAAAGTTTGCCTGTAAAAACAATCCATAATCTTTCAAAACTTTCTTTCCCAAATTCACTAGGCTGTTATACCCTTTTATTTTTCTTAATTTTTGATTACCTTAAAATTTTTATTTCTTTTATGGCAGTCTAACCATAAAATACATAAACTTTTTCCAAATCTTATTAAATTTAAATTAAATCAGACAAGGAGTGACACCCAAGAGCTACAAGTTATGAAGGTACAAGAAGCAGTTAAATTAGTTATGATCAGGTTTTGACATAATTTGACCAGCTGATCTTGGAACAGCTCATATGCATTCAAGCAAAGAATGGTACAATAAAGATATCTCTTAAGTATGTGAAGTTCGTATCACTGGTCAACTTTACAAACTACCTCTTTTTTAGTTGGAATATACAATTTTAGGTTCAATTCAATTTTATCTGACCTTTTATATAGTCTGTCCACCCCTTCTGAACCTGCAACTATCTTCTAAATACATCCAGATCCAGCTCAGTTATTTACACTTCCAACATAACTGCCCTTTTTTTATTTATATAACTGAATTACCAACGTCAAGCTTCTCTTAACTTTCAGTCCACCTTCATCTTTACTATTCCTCTAACTTGAATTTCTTATTTTATATTTCCTTATTAGACAAAATAAAATTCTAGGAACTTCACTTTTCTGTAATTGTCCACATTTCTGCTGCTACTTCTATAATTGTTCTTGCTAACACTTCAAATGTTTGACATATCATTCTAGCAATTATTTTATCAACAAAATGGCTGTACCTCTCTGCAAGAAACCCAACCACCTTGGACCCTAATATAGTTTTGCTGAAGAATAAAAAAAATCCAAAGTTATAAATCTGAAAACAGACTAGAATAAAAATTGAAATTGCATACCAAATTAAAGCCTGTTTTATATATATATATATATATATATATATATACTATTCAGTATGTTTATTGAAATTTAAACATCAAGGAATCTATGTGTAGTTTTTACATTTTTATAAAAATGTAGAAAAAACAATTTTAGCTCTTATTTTTTTTGTGATTTTCAACCTCTGTCATTAACTGTTTATTATTATGGCCTGTTTATTCACCATTGCTAAGCCCTTTAAAAAAAATATTAAACCAATATTTCTGTCTCTAGATATGAACTCTGGATCATTTCTGTTCCCTAGTATAGAGTGAAAATGATATTTTAAGAAATAAACTGTTTTACAACAGCATTTCAAAAATGTAAAAAATGCAGAAAAATTAAAAAAAAAATTTATGGAAAAATGTTTTTTCCATAAAAATGAAAAATATAGTTTTTAACAAATCTATATAAATTCTAGGTTTGTTGGTACAAACCATAAGCACATAAACATGGCAGCAAAGATCAACTTAAAATAGGCTGCTGCACTGTTAAAAGCAATCCCTAATAATACTTTCATAACTAAACAACATTTAAAATATAAAACTATGCAAGATTCAGTTTAACAAATTTTTTTTTTGTAAGCACATTTTTGGTTTAAAATTTGATATGTTAAAGATAAAACTCCAAATTTTAACATATGTTGGTAACTACATTATAATGACATTAAAAGAAAAAAAATTCTACTGAAAAGTAGCTATACACATTAATGGCCACTAAATAAAGATGTCATTCTAATTTTTTTTTTAAAACTTATACTTGGTTAGTACAGAATTAACTATTCCATTTACCAAAATGATTCCAATCAAAAGAGAATTAATCACTTCTGATAAGAAGTGACACAGGATCTGACCTTTTAGCCTTACTGATATTATAAACCTCCACAAACACTGAGAGACCTAATATGATTGTAAATATTAGTTTATTGGGGCTGGCTTTAATAAAGTTATGTAGTACCACATATTATATAGTATATTTCTGGATACTAGTTAGAAAGTTAGATACTACTTAAATAGATTTTTCTGTTACTATTATATAGTAGATATACACTATATTTCTGTTGCTACCAGTAAAAAAAATACCAAATATAATTTGAACATTAAAATCTTAATAAACTACGAAAATTTTGGGGGATTTCCCATAAGCAAAATTTTGATTATTCATCAGGCAATAAATCAGATAGACAGCTAACATTGCATATTAAAATTAGAATCATATGTCCTTCGTGTTAAAATTAACAAATAATTTAAGATTGCAAAACTAGATTGATATATCAAATATCAGCACCAGATTAGATTTAGTTTTAAAACTGATCCAAGTGCGGATGAGAGTTAAGAGTAGCAATGTTAAAATTATTAATTAAATTGAAAGATGCCTGTAAGTTATGTTAATATTACCTGTTTCTCATGTACCTACCAGTTCTAATCCTGAATGTGTTCTGATGAATGAATTTTTATAAATTAGTATGAATATATATATAAATATATATTGATTTATTTATTTTACTTCATTGCAACTTTTTAATTTTTTAATTTTTGTTCCTTGTTTTACATGGAAAAAGTGTTGCAACTCTGCAGAAAAGTAAATTCATAATCTGTTTTTGTAGTTACCAACATAGATTTTATTTTCCATGAAGGATGTTGAGAGTTGTGAGATCTGTTTGGACCACTTACAGTTTAGCAGTAATACTTTGATACAGTCCCAAGCCACCATTCTGCTGAGCTTAACAATATATCCTGGCCTGGTAACCCATGAATGTTGGTTGCAGCTCACAATTAGAAATAGACTTGTGGAAAATATGTTCTCTATTTTAGATTTCTAGATTTACTTTTTATGTTTTATAACTTACATTTAAACCAGTAAGGAATGTATTATCCTAATGCAGTTTCTTCAAATTAGCATGTTAAATGTATTGTTACACCACTCTTATCTTGGATTCCATCTGGAATGGATGTATAGAGTAAAATCCCCATAATATGGTTTTTGAAAGGACTAACACAAACTGACACCTTACAGTACTAGAATACAAGCAAAATGTGTATCATAAAGAGAACAATAAAAAATAATAACTACTGTAGTTTCTAATGCAAATATTGGTAATACTACATTAATAACAAAAAAAAGTTCCATAAGTAAGTACAAAAACACAATCGCACAGTTTAGAGGTTAAATTTTTACTGCCATAATTTAATCCTAAGTACAACTTTTAGGAAGTAATTATCAATTTTTTATTATTTATTAATTCAGTATTATTGTTTCAACATGATTAATTTTGCCAATGCTATCCCTGAAATTGTGGGTACACTGGATACATAACACCTTACATCAGTAAATGCACTTAATGTGGAGCTTTGTGTTGGCGATAGCTGCGGTCTTCTTCATCCTCACTCTCGGTACTTGTGTAACGATCTACAAAAATCTTTTTCGCTGCAAAAATCTTGCATCTTGCGATATCATTGACATTTCCAAAAATAGAAACCATCTTTGAGTTCATTACCAGATTCCAGTGCCAGTTGATGAGTGCCTTTGATGGCTCTTTTTACAAAACAGTTTTTAATTACCTCAGGGCAGACTGCATCCTATACCATGATGACATAAATAACCGTATCAAGAACATGTACAACAGAATGTGATGTATCACGATGTTCTAATGCTCTTAGATACATGTAAACTAGCCCCGTACAATAATGCTGTTTTTTACCTTTATTCTCCTAAAATAATTTTTTGATTCTTACTTCAAATAATTATATCCCAACTTGTTGGAACCATAAGAGAAATCATTCACCATTACGTACATGATTACATTCTCCTTTCCTCTAAAAACAAATTAAAAACACTGTGACATTGTTATCACAATTACCCTACATTAATTTATAAATTTTTTAATAATAAAGTGAAGATAAGTGAAGTGGCAGATAAAGTAAAATATTACATAGTAATAACTTTACCAGCAGTACTGAATAATAAAAATTTAACATAACTAAGCAGTTCACAGTGATTTTACATCTAAAGAAATCAATCAGAATCTTAATGACAATTAATCTCACAGAAATCTATGAATATTTTTTGAAGACAGCTTTAACTTTATTACAACATTAATTCAATTTTTTATGACCCACCTTCAATAATCACTAAGAGAAAACCACAGACAATAAAAACACATTTAATTTGAAATATAATTCTGAAGAGATTTTGTAAGAAAAAATTTTCATGAATGATTAAATTCTTTTGTTAAATGTAAAAAACTTCTTCAAATTAATTTCAAGAACAACAAATTTATTCTAAACCGAAGATGATGCCACTGTAGTCTGTTATAATTTAATGAAGCATTATCATCTTTTATTCATAAGTTCTGAGCATTATTAAATTTTGACATGTTTTATTAAGTAGTGAACATTACTCTAGCCTAATCATGCTTTCCTAAATGAAATAGCTACATTTGTTAGCATGTATATACAGTACATGTATTAATACCATTAATCTGGTAACAAATACTAACATTCATAATCATTGTTCATAAAATTTTACAACTTTCATCACTTTTTGGAACTATTATTTAGAAAATAATTACTTGAAGTAGTTTAGGAGATTCGGACCATCACTTTTTTCTTTAGGCATTTATGTCTCCCAACAGGCCCAATTAGAGTAGAGAGGCCCAAAGAACAACAGGCCCAAAGAAATGGTAGATAATATATTTAAAAGTTACTAACTTTAACTGCACTTAAATCAGGTATCAGAGTACCTATTACAGTGCAATAACAACTGACTTGTATTAACTTTTACTCACTCACTCACTCACTCACTAACTCAAGAAGTAGCTTATTAATTATTTATCCGTCTTGTTTAATTAGGTAATTTTTACTTTACAATTCCACTTTAGTCAAACTTCAACCAAAACAGGGCTAGTTAGTTGAGAGATACTTGCAAAAGATTAATGTAAGCAAACATATGGACTACAAATAGACAACTAGAGATATAAATCGATCAATAAGACATAGTTGAAAGGAAATCAAGTAAAACAATGTTAACAAAAAAGAACATAATTCGAGGAAAATAATGGAAGCTGCTACTGTTTTTTAATTACACAGAAAATTTCTTAATGGGATAAAATTAAAATCTCATGAGTGTTTAGCTGTAATCTAACATATGATTACAATAAAAATACATGAGTATGTAAATATTAGATAAATCAAATACTTATTTTTTTTTTATTCCAGAATTCGACATGATCTCATGACCTGGGGTGATAAATTTACACCAGAAGAAGTAAGTTAACAGTTTTTATATTTTAAAACGATAAGCATTTTATTAATATAAATTATCAAATATTCTTAAAAAATGAATTTCTCTAAGAGCATTTTAAAAATTTCACGCAATATACCATCTTACATTATATTATCCAATATCCTTAACCTAAATCTTAATTCACTGATTTAACTTCAGTGGTATTCCACTGTAGTCTGTCTTTATCATATACAAAAACAATACTTCAACATTAATATTAATTTCAGTAGGTTGAAACTAAAGAAACATGCAAAAATTTATCACAGATTTCAAAACTGAGATACTCTTTATTTTTCATTTTAACTCAAGATATAACCTTCAAATTTCTGGCTGCCATCTTGGTATCTCGAAGTTAAACATTTATTCTACTTCTCAATTAACACTATTTGATCTATGTAATTTGTAATACTTCAACTGACTGAGTATCTAATGTTTCATCATTTATTCTTCTTTTCACTACATGACCTGAAAAAGAAGAAAAAACTAACCTGAAAAAGTGTTTTTCAAATGGTACGAAAATTTTGCAATCTCATTTACTCTAAAAACAAACTAAAAAGACTGTGGCATTGTTATCACAATTGCCCTACGTTAATTTAATTTTTTTTTAAATATTACATAGTAACAACTTTACCAGTAGTACTGAATAATAAAAATTCATCATTACTAAGCAGTTCACAGAGATTTTACATCTAAAGAAATCAAACAAATTTTTCTTAATCCTTAAATTAATTTATTATATCACTTGTCAGTTTTGATAGAATACTCCTTCAACAGGCCTGTTAATTTTATCTTCCAATGTCCAACAACATGAGCTTCAGTTTCCCCAACTAACAAATCTTATGTTCAAAAGTTTAGTTAAAAGATCAAATAGTAAATTAAAATGAAGTTTCCGATTATTTGCAATAGGAATATTGTATAATTTAAAAAAGTAAACAAATAAAATAAATATTTAAAAAAAATCAATTTGGAATTTTTCTGTAGATACATTTTAAATTATTATATGCATAATATAATTAAAACTCCATTCTCTAATGCTAATGAAATATTGAGATCACATCAGATTTTTTTTAAGAATGATAAACTATTTCCCAAGAAGCTCACATGATTGATTGAGACATTACTGACATAAAACAATGTTCCTTTAAAGTAAATTTGATTTCGTTTGTCAAAAAAATTAAATACTTTTATATAAACTTCACCACTGACCAAGAACATCATAAATTGCATGTAATCATGTATTTTATTACATTACTCAATCCTAATAATATATTAATATTTTAGGTTTCCAAAATACACTTTTACTATATATATGCCGATCTCCATGTTAGAGTGGTAGCTTCTTGGCCTTTCATCAGGAGGTCCTCGGTTCAAATTCCAGTAGGCCATTTTTCACATGATAAAAAATTAATTTATCATCTAGTAACTGTAAGAGTGTGTGAAGCCTATAGTTACTGTGTAAATAAATATAATATATTTATTTATTTATTTACATATCTATATATAAACTGAGGCCTCAACCCCCTTGGGATGAAGTTGTGAAGTTGTTCTTTTTCAGATTTCTATAAAGCCTGAATATATTTTTATATTTTAAGTATTTTTCTACAACCACAAAGGTAACAAACACTGCTGAGAGTCCAGAGGGTGGCGTCCTCTGTCTAGATAGAAATGGCGAGCGAAGCAAGCTCTGCAGCACTGGGGGTCGGCCGTGGAGTAGGCCCTAGGGTAAGCCCTGTGGCATTGGGGAGCCCCTGGGTCGGCATCTAGGTTCACCTGGACCAACCAAGGCCCCGGGGATCCAGGGGCAGAGCCTCAACTGGCTAGTATGTGTATGTATATATAATTATATATTGCACAAGCTTCCAGCTTATATGGTGAATTAATCATCCAAAAAAAAATGAAAGTTTGTGGCTCTGTCTGTCTGTTTGTTTGCAACAACATCACGCAAGAAACCGACAAAACAATTGCTTTCAAATTTTTAGGATACATTCGTGTTTCCCAGGGAAGGTTTTAAGACAGATTGAAGTCCTTGTCCCCTTATAGTTTAAGATATTAAAGATATTCATTAAAGAAACAAAGATTAATCTTTTTTCTTCATTACCATGGCCCAAATCCTTATTTCTGTTACCATGGGCCACAAACATATAATGAAGTAAAATGACTAATTCTTTTTCAGTCATAGAACGGAGCCGGCTCCATTCTATGACATGGGTATTGGAAAGTTGGTACCACACTACAACAAATGTCTAAATCGGAGTGGCGACTGGGTAGAGAAATAGCATAACTATGTAAGTACTTGTTACAAATAAAAAATTTTTTATTTTCACTGCGGTTTTAATTTCGTGACCGATCAGACCTTGAAAAAAAAATAACCCTCATATACACACATCTCTTACATTCATTAGAAAAAATAAATGTCTAAATAATTCTTTAAGAAAAGGTAATTTATGTGTTAAGAATTTGAGTAGGTCATAATAAACAAAAGCTGGTAAAGAATTTTACTTTCTTTACTCCCTAATTGGTCACAATTATATAGTTAAAAAATAAAATTTTCTTCTCACACATACACGCAGTTCATACGCACACCCGCACACACTTACATGTACAACTAATATGTACAGAAATTTAATACAACAGTTCAGTATCTCATTTATTATCCCCAAAATTCTCTCCATGAATAACAAGAATAAATGATGAATTAGTTTGTTTCAGTTTTGATTACTGTAGTAAAATAACATACCTAGCATACATCTGTGTATCTTGATTTTATTAGATAATAATTTACATCTATCTCGTTTTAGAAATGTAATGAACAATTTTTTGAGGGTGTACTGTCCGAAATAAATACATTTTTAAATATTGAAGAGGAATAACAAATAACTTTTAAAAGTATACTTCATTAAGGGTTAGGAATACTTCTGTTCAATCATATTAATTTAATTGAAAAAAAAAAAAAAAAAATTAATTTAATGTTCCTTGGAAACTATTTTTTATGAATGAAATTTCTGTTAAATAGTTTCTACTGAATGATGTTACAGATGGTATGTACAAAATAAAAAATAAAAATTACACATATATATACAGGGTGATTCAAAGAAACGGTAAATTAAAAAAATTTTTTTTAGAAAATGAATTTTATTTCATGTAATTGTACAAATGTTGCCATTTTAGGATACATACATTTTAGTTTATTTTTTAAAAATGACATCTTGTGGGTGACCTCCTCTTCTATGTAAACACTCACGAAGTCTCTTCGTTAAATTGTTCATGGTTTGATGTAACATCTCAACTGGAATTTCCGCAATTGCTTCTCGAATCTTTGCCTTCAGTTCTTCCGTTGTAGCAGGTCTACTGTGGAACACTTTGCTTTAAGATGACCCCCACAAAAGTAATCGCAAGCAGAGAGATCAGGCGATCTGGGAGGCCATCTGTCATCATTTCGTGAAATGACACGTTATCCAAACAATCGGCGTACAGCTGCCATCGATATTCGTGCAGTATGTGACGTTGCTCCGTCTTGTTGAAACCAGGCTGTGTTAAGAATTGGTGGAAATCTCTTTTGTTGCTCCACAAAAAAGGTTTCAACCATGGCTACGTAACAAGCCGACGTCACTGTAATCGCAAGACCGTTGTCATCCTCAAAAAAAATAAGGGCCTGTAACACCGTAAGATGACATAGCACACCAAACTGTCACTTTCTGGCTGTGCAACGGACGCTGGTGTAGCTGGGTTGGATTTTCTTGTTCCCAGTATCTGAAATTTTGCTTGTTAACAAATCCACTGAGGTGGAAATGCGCTTTGTCTGACATCCACAGTTCCATGAACAAACTCTTCGTTAACATTTATCTTCTGAAGCATTACATTATAGAATTGTGCTCGCACAACTGCATCGTTCAGTTTCAGTTCCTGGACGATCTGCAACTTGTATGGATGGAATTGCAAGTCCTTCACTAAGATTCTTCGAACACTTGAACTATGCAATTGTAAAGATGCTGAGAGACGACGGATTGACCGATGTGGACTTCGTGTGACAGCATCTTGTAAAGCTTGAACATTCTGCGGTGTACGGACGGTTCCCTCACGGCCTGGAGGTTTCTTTTTCATTGCTGAACCAGTTTCCTCAAAATTAGATATCCATGTTTTAATTGCATGTGCTGATGGAACACGGTCATGCCGTCCCAGATTAAAATGACGGCGAAATTCTCTACGCGCTCCCTCCACACTGTCATTGTTTTTGTAAAACGCTTTGATAGCAAATGCATGTTGCGCACCATTCCAAGGATCCATGACAACTAAATGGCAGGTTAGGTTAGAGAGGCTGGCGCCACTTATCAAGTGGTACCAATCGCCCACAGCTACCAACACAACTTTCAAAATTTCCCGTTTCTTTGAATCACCCTGTATAATCAAAGAGTGATTACTTGAATTTAAGCATTACTTATTTGAACATTAATATTAAATATTATGATGTTTTTACAGGTTGATATAGCTCTTGAAGATGCACCAGTACATGATGATTTCAGAGAAACAGCTGATCAAAGAATGATCGATTATGTTAAGTTCTGCAAAATATTATGTGGACTAAGAGCCAAAACAGACTGAAAAAATACAGTACTACAATCTAAAAGTTAATATCAGTTAGATTAATAAAAATAATTCTTATTTCATGACTGGTTATTTCTCAATAATAAAAGGAAAAACGATATTCAATTTCTTTTTTACATACACTAAAGATATTACCTTCATATTCTTTAAACCAACCATTTTTTGCATTTTCAAAAGTAGTCAACTATTTATTGTACAACTATACTATTATTTTACTATTTGTAAAACAGGATAACATTTTTAAAATGCTCATATTACCGCTTGAGATATGTTGAGGTAAACAAAATAAAAGGTAAACAAAATATTTTTAATCTGAAAATAGCTAGATTTGTTTATCACTGCTTCACCTTCATAAAGTAATATCTATAGACAACAAAAGCAACCAAGAACAATATATCTGGAATGTAAAATGAAAAACTTAAAAAAAATTAATAAACTGCTGTCTTTTAAAAAACTGTAACCCTTTAATAGCAATTACTAATTACTTACATTACAATTTTTTAAATTTTTCTTTGAGTGAATATTGTGAAAAGAAATCAATTCCACTTTTCATACAATATAACAACAAAGAAAATTGAAATTTTCTTTTAAAAACTAGTCAATAGGATAAAAATTTGACTTAACAGAAAAAAATCATTACTATTATTATTATTATCATCAATATATCATTAATTTCCTCCCCCCCAAAAAAAAATTCTTAATTTTCAGATTTGTTACAGTCTGAATCTGCTCTCACAACAAATACTAGAATTTAAATATTAAAAGACTTACTTTAATTATTTACGTGCATTACTTATATTACTTACTTAAAACACTTTAATCACATGGAAGATTCAGGGTGTTCAACTTAAAAGAAGCCCCAACCAATCAGTAGTTTATACTAAATGCAAATTTTTGTTAAAACACATATATTTGTGCGAGATGGGTAAAATAATGTTTTTAAGATGTTGGTATGGCTGGAATCAGATGGGTGGATAAAGTGACAAATGAAGAGGTATTGCGGAAAGTAGATGAAGAAAGAAGCATTTGGAAAAATATAGTTAAAAGAAGAGACAGACTTATAGGCCACATACTAAGGCATCCTGGAATAGTCGCTTTAATATTGGAAGGACAGGTAGAAGGGAAAAATTGTGTAGGCAGGCCACGTTTGGAATATGTAAAACAAATTGTTAGGGATGTAGGATGTAGAGGGTATACTGAAATGAAACGACTAGCACTAGATAGGGAATCTTGGAGAGCTGCATCAAACCAGTCAAATGACTGAAGACAAAAAAAAAGGTATGGCTGGAGCTGGAATGGGGAGGACTGTTTATTGCAGATAGCTGATTATTGCCAGTTTATGTCGACCATTGCTTTTTAACAAGGTTGTGTATTGGTGTTGTTTGTTAAAATGCAGTTAACTGTTGAAGAATGGGTATTCATGATGAAAACATATTTCTCCCTGAACTTTGCCAGTGAAAAGTGTTATATAGAAGTTTGTTAAAAAATTTCATGAAGCAGGTTCGGTATTAGACCAGAAATGTGTCTGAAACAGGGCAGTTTTAACAAAAAGTGGGATAGGACATTAAAGCAGCAGTTACAAGATCTCCTCATACATTTTTGCAAAGTCAACTCCAGGAAAAGAACATTTCACTAGGTTCTGCCCATACTGTAGTGAGAAGAATGCTGACATTTTATCCGTATTGAATGTAGGTTTTTCATGAGCTAACTAATGTTGTTTATGCTAAAAGGGTTCACTACTGTCAATGGTTCAGGAACTTCATTAGTGGCAGCATTGGCATTTTAAAAGTCTTTTTCACAGATGAAGCATACCTTGGTCCTTGGTGTGTATGTTAATAGTAAGAACTACCAGACCTGAGATACTGAAAACCTGCACATTTTTTACAAAACCTCCACACCCACAAAAAAAGACATATGGTATGCAGTTCCAAGGCAATGAATAATAAGACCCTTGATTTTTTTTTTAAACTGTGGATGCCACCATCTACCATGAAATTATCCAACAGCAAGATAGCCTTACTGCAAGAGGATGAGCGTGACTGCTGGTTGCAAAAGGGCAGCACCACTTGCCATACAATTTGCTCTACTATGGATATGCTACAAGATTTTTTCAGTAGAAGAATATTTCTAACTAGATTGTAGCCACCAAGATCCCCTGATCTGACTAGTCCACTTCTTTCTGGGGGGATACTTAAAAGAAATTATTTATAGGAGCAATCCACACACCCTGCAGGAATTGAAGACCAACATTATCAATGTCTCAGGGAAATAAGGCAGGTATAGCTGAAAGAGTAGCCAGAAGGATGACAAGTGCATAGAAGTAAATATACGTCATTCTCAACATCTTCTGTAAATTAATATAAAAGTGTTTGGCAATAAATTATTATTTATAGATAACTAAGCGACGGGGCCTCTTAAGTTAACACCCAAAACATGTTTCACTTAAAACATAAAAAATGTTTTTACTCCCATCAATGTATTGATTCATATAGCTCTAAATTAATCACAATTTACTGGTCACTATCATGAAAGTGACATACCTACATAGACAAAGTTATTTCATGTTTCTTGTCATTCACACCACAAACACGTACTTACTCACAACACATCAACACATCTTCTGTACACTGTCAAATTTCAACGTTTTGAACCATGATCTGCACATAGACTACTGAACACAATCTATAATCTGAAATTAATACTACAAAATATGAACATTGATACAATAATAACTCATCAATTCATTTGAAAAAAAATCATTACACACAATCACTAAATAAACATAATGTCTCGGGAAGGTATCAATTTAACTGAACTGCCTAATATTTTATACAGAACAAGCGGGATACAGATTTAAAAGATAAATGATTATATAATATCACTCAATAATAATGTCCAGTCAATCGCCTCATACAAAATCACAAATAACAACATTAGCAGCAACCAAGTATCAACACAGACAACAGGCAGACATTTTCCCAAAGAAGTGAAGAAGACATACTTAAACACCATAAAATATTTTTTAAAACCACAATATAATCAGTAACAAAAGAAATGGTTGGTTAACACTAACTACTAAATTGGACACTTTTCTGACACATTATCTAATAGCTAGACAGCAAAATAATATCTTAACTACAAATGACATCAACACTGAAAACTTGAGGGACTCATGGAATATACAATATTTATGAACTACTAGCTAATGTAGCTTCTACCACCAAAGTGGATTACACTAAACACTTCAATCTCCATCAAGGAGAGTATGAATAAATTTGGATCTCAACAAGATGAGTGTTTTGGGATACATACTGCACCTGGATTTTGGATGGGCCAAACAAAACAGTATGTTACATACTACTTTCCTACCAAACTTAAGAAACCACTTTACATAACTTGACTTAAATGCCAATTTCAATTCATTCTTGACAGCAATCCTTAATAGTACATATTATTGCCATAAATTTCATTCTTCTCAGGCCAGATTAAAAAGAATTAAGTACAAACAAGAAACAAAGCTCCTATGAACAAATGTTTGAAAGCATACAAAGAAGCAAACTGGAAAGGAATTACACAAAACTAAAACTGACAATGAAAAAACCCTATGACCAAAACCTCAAGCCCAATGACAAGCACTGAATGCTTTCCCTATGCAAACAGAAAGTGTAAAGAGTAATAGAAACCCATAGAAAAAAAGAAAAGAAAAAAGATCTTGCGACAGCTAAAAATTGCAGGAGAAAAGAGTGATAAGATGAGAGAGAAATCATGAATCACTTTAACTTTTAGTTAGCCAATATCCCAGAAAAATTATATAAGAAATATTATTGCTATGATGAAAACATTGCAAGCTCAAAAACTTAATTAGTGTGCTGTAGCCAACAAAAATGAGAGATATAAGAAAGAAAAAGGTCCATGAAACTAGTGAAGAAACTCCCAAACTCATTCAAAATATTGTGCTTCTTAAAATTTTGACTATTTATGAGCAAATTTAACAGGTAAACAGCATGACCTATGGTTACGGCTTGTTAAAACTATTTAATCAAAAATCAACAATAGTCAATGAATACACAATCACACTAACTAGATGTAAACAAAATCACCCCACCAGCACCTTCCAAGATTACAAGAGTTTTGATCATAACCTGATTCTTCCTAAATTAAAATCTCTTAACATCCAGAAAACAACTTTAAAGTAACATGAATGTTACATTCAGGACAGAATTCCAAACAGTAGTGGTCAAGAAACTGATAAAATATTCAGTAGATTTGAACTGCTAAAAAGTGCAGTATTATATGAAATGCTAAAAAAAATAGATGTTATCCATTAAAAATATATTCTCAGGTCAAGATTGTTTGTTTTGTTGACAAATAATCTGCTACTTAAAACATTCATTGTTTAGTTTCTTATGGTAAACAAGAATGGACTTATTTTTTAGTGCATGAAAAATGATTTCAACTGCAATGAGAAGACAGATATTGTACTGTATACAGAAAAAACACTATCAGAGCTCTCCAATCTCAGAGCAATAAACAATATAATAGATAATAATATACAGAAAAACATGGAAGTACACAGGACTAAAGCTAGCAGTATACCAGAAGCCAATAAAATTGCATAACAGACTCTATTTGAAAGTCACTTGAAATATGTAATGATATCTTCTAAAGGCTCTTTACAAAGCTACCTATATGTATTCAGAACACATATGTGTTTCGGAAAACACAGAAAAGGACTACTAGAGTAACTGACAGGTCAAGATATAAGAGACATATGGATTATTTGATACTTCTGTTTCTATGTGGAAATAGTACTCCCACTACATCTGAACTTCAAGAAAATGTATTAATATATTTCACTCTACACATACGCATGTGTGTGCACACCCACATATACAGAATGGCTATTTGTTGGATAAAAATAGGTAATGTGGTATTACAAGAAATTAGATGTGATAATTCAAAAGTAATGACAGGATCCCCTAGTTGAATAGTCACAGAAAAGAACCTTCTACATCCTAGAAGACCTCTCTCTACTAAGAGGACTATGTAGAATCATAAGAATATTTTAAAGGAGCCTTGTCCTTTATTGTTAGCAATGAAATAAACAATTTTTATTCAAAAAAAAACCTAAATATTATTAATATAAAAGTTAGAAGATATCTGTGATATGGTATATTTTCTTGATGACTTGCCTGTCCAATTGGCTAGCAGTAAGCGTACAAGTTTTTAATTAGTTGACTTGATCAGTATCACAACCTAACCAACAAAATATCTGGTTAGGTGTATCATTTTTCATATTTCATTTATCTCTTCTGATTAAAATATATGCAAAATTGCATTTCCAACAACATAATGGCTAAAAAAAAATTAAAGCAATGCTTCTGCATATCAAATTAATTGTCAGTGTATTAAATGTCCAGTATAAGTTATTACTGATTTCTTTGAATCATTTTAAATAAAAAGAGATCTTAACAAAAATGCTTCAATTTATAGTATATAAAAGCAGGAAACCGTGAATTGTAGTCAAGCATTCAGTCACTGAAATCATGGACATGCAACATAATGGTAGCATTTACTCCAGTATGGTTTTTATAAGTGGACTAAAAATTTAAAATGAATAGAAAGCCACCAAATATGAAGATGCTAAATGACTGTCAATGTCTACTTTAGAGAACATTTAAAACATCTAATGATTTTTAGGATTAATGGGCTACCATGATGAAATTGCTATTCCTCACATAATGATGAATATTATTCACTGATCTACTGACTATATACACTACCATATCAATAAAAAAAATTTGGCTTATGACAATATTTATGTCAGATGGGTTCCAAAACACAAGGAAAATGGCTGTTGATTAGCTAAAATTTACTATAGCAATTTTTAAACTTTTTAGTCGACATAATACTTTACCGAGGTAATCACTCTTCTGAAAGGTGATTAATTTTATCATCTGAAACTCCTTTTGATCAAAAAACATAACACACACCTATTCCATGACTCAAACACAAAGAGAAACAATAATATTAAATAACCTTTCACACAAAGAAATTAATTTTAATCACTAATTATATATTCTATGCAATGGTTCAGCATTTGATCTAGTGCAAAGAAACACAGTGTTGCTATTGTAAGAAAAAAATCTCACATAGCAAATAATTGCTGCTCCGAGAGAACATAAGGGATGTAAAATAATCACCTGATTATGTAATAAAGGCAGAATTCCACTGACCACAGACAATATTCACAACATTTGAAACATCAAGAGGTAAACTTATTTTTGTCATACCAAACACTTGTTCAGGAAGTTCATGACTTAACTGGCCATATTTGTTCCAACCACATCCCCAAAGAGCTCCACCAGCTGCAAAATGAATAAAAATTTGAAAATTATGGCTTACTATAAGCAACTTAATGAAACTACATTGTGAATTTTCGTATGACATTGATAAAGCAATAGTCAAATTTGTTTTCCTTTATATAGATTTCTTTGTTCCAAACTATTCATAGTCAAAAATTTGATAAACCAACTTGTCAGGAACAGCATTCACTAATCTCTATGAAGCACTGTTTTGACTAATTAGTATTGTTTATTTAAAAAGATCCATTAACAATATTTTTACACAGCAATATTAGGTGTGGAAAAACAATCAGTTGGTTGAACTAGAGAATCTTAAGTGAAAATTGAACATGTTTTTCTCCACATTGAGGATTCTTAAATAGATTGAGAATATAAAATGAAAGAGTTAAATAAATCATTAAATAGAAGTAATATCAAAAATATTCAGATTCAATCAAAACAAAATTAAAATTCTAATTTTTTATAATAAAATTAATTACAGCTAGATTATAATGTGGGTTTCTCTCAGTTTACAAATTTATTTTTATTAAATCATAAAACTATTCCTCTTCTAAAACTTATTGATTTTCCATTCAGTGAATCTGACAAAATTTAAGTAAATTTGTCTAATTGGGCAAGATGAATAGATGCAATTCGTTGTGTAAGAACATAAGTCTTTAAACACATAAAAAAGAATCAAAGGAATTTATGGATTAACCAGTCAGAAACTTCAGGTGCTGCCTTGCATGATCCTTGAAGGGTGAAGACCACATATACCTACACTGAAAATGTTTGAAAATATTCATTTTCACAAGCATTTATAAGCTTTCATGTATGTACTATTTTAAATATGATGCTCTAATAATTTCCTTAAAGACACATACATTGTAGAATCACTTTATTCTGATACTGTGTAACAGTTTAACTTTCTCTTTTAGCATGCACTTCTCTATCCATACCTACGCATACTTGCTAGTATAAAACTTGTCCTTGCTTGCTGTGTCTCTGGACAACACTATGGTACTTTTTCATTTATTTGTTTTTAACAATTGATTCCATTTCTAGATATTTTTCAATATTTAAATGTTTGTATTGGTTTAAAATTATAATACTACAGCATTTTTCTGTCACATTTTGTTTTTAAGTCAAATTTCTTAAATTCTTCTTCATGTTCAATTAATGTTACACAGATTTTCTCAGAATTGAATTATTCTCTTCACATTTTATTGTAAAAAAATGTTATTTGTTAATTGTTAATTTAATGAAATTATCATACAAACCAAAAAAGTGAGTTTCATAACACCATTGTGTTTTACAATAATTTTCTAAGACATTTTTAAAAATAAAGTTCTAGGACCTGTTTTATTAAATATTTCAGGTCAAAAACATATGAAACCATCAAATTTACTCTTAGTTAATTTCCAAGAATTTCAGTATGGCATGATTTTAAACTTTGAGAAGAATCAAGGTGAAAGTTTTTATAAGCTAACTCGAAAATGAAGTATTTCCAAATCCATGTTTATATGACGTTTTGTTTTGTTTACAATTGTGAAACATGTCAACGAAGAAACATGAAATCCTTTGTGCTTCTTTGTGAGGCAAACTGTATTATTTTCTTTTAAGAGAAATTTTTTTTAATTATTCAGTTTTGTTTTCTATAGAACCAGCTCAAACAGATAAATTTTTCTTAAAATTTTTCATTTCCACATTGTCTTGCAATTACATGTTTCAATATTATTTATAATTGGTGACTATCAGCAATTTATAAATTCAGCAGGTTAGATATATATAATAAATTTTTTATCAAAATATATATTTGTAGTAATAATAATACAATATATGTAATAATAAATACATTATTCTAATGGATTAGATTAATTTAATGAGGAATAGTCATTAATGCAAATGAGGCTACTTTACCTCAAACACATTAGTTTGGTTTCTCCTATCTGCATTACACCCTGAGTGAAAACAAGGAGTAGAAAAGAGAGATTTGTCATCTTACCAACCTTCAATAAGTGGCTGTTCTGATGGCTACAAGAAGGTGCCAGCATGATATCACTGATGAACCCATGGTACTCATGGCACCATGGTAACTCATCTCATTCAAAAATATTTATTTAAGAAAGAAGTAAAATATAAGAAGAAAAGGGTGAGAGAGTGGGACAATTAAGCCACAAAGTAGCTCCTTCTGCTTGAGGTAGTTCACCTTTGAAGTTGTCTTGCCTGGTCTAATAAATCATCAGGAGTTTAACACTTTTTATTAATCAAACCAAAGAACTCGTCATTATTTTTATTGCATCAGTTGTCTATTCAAAATTGATTGGATTTCAACATTGGGTTTTTGTCTACTTTTATGTTTCAAGAAAGAAGGATGCCCTAAATATAAGATCACTATTCTACAACGGTTTACACATAAGTGTTATCACAATGATACTCCAATTTGTTAACAAACCAGAACATTATTAGACAAACATAAATTGTGTAAAATCCTTTGATTTTAGTTGAGTGCGATGTAATAATAAATCTCTTATCACAATCTAATCAAGAAATTACCTTTTGTTTTGCCATGGAATACAAATTTTGAGAGATGATTATTTTACAGTTCTATGAACATAAAAATTCATGCAGTCTAGTTCGACTTGTACAGACTATGTTTTTTCAAATTTAAAATGACTGAATATACTCCAAACACAGTCTAGTCTAAAATAACAGCATCATCTATTTTCTGTTTAGAAAAGTTTCTATAAAACTTCAGGACAGAGAATTTATATATTAGATACATGAATATAACTGAGGTACAGAAGGAAAATTAGGGATCTAGTTAAAGTGTTGCAAAAGTCAAATTAAAGTATTTCAAATGGTTGGTAAAAACAATAAGCAAAGATAATATAATAAAAACCAAAATTAAAAATGACATATTTAGAAACAGAAACATAACAACCTTACAATATAAATTTATGGAAAATGGAAAAAAAGAATTGAAATTTCATTCTATTATAAATTAATCACAGTTAAAAAGTCACTTATATTTTATGTAGCCCCAAATATTTAAGTGAATTTTTAACTGTGATGAAAGATATTAGGTTCCTCAAACAGATTTTAATAAGCCACTATAAATAATGATCACTCACCCTGCACAATTGTATGTCGTGAACCACAAGCAACTTGTTTAACAAAAATTTCCTCACCAGGCCAATCAACAGGTCTAGGTTCAGCTAACACAGATGATACAGATTTCATCTTATCTTCTGCAGATGACTGTTCTTCCCCTGCAAAAATCTCCATGTAATTCGGATATTAGGTTTACATATTTACAGAAAAAAATCTTACTTTGGTAACATAAGTCACATGTGCATATTAATCATGTAAATTTATAAAAGGTATAAAAAATTTTTAAAAATAGATGTAGTGTAAGTATAATGCATACTTTTTTATGACGTAGAGTACTGCTAAAAATGATTTGACAAAAACTGATAAGATAAATATAAGAATCTATTTGATTCTATATAAAATCTATTTGATCTATATAAATATAAGAATCTATTTATTTTGGTGAGGGAGCTTATCAAGATTTAGAAATATTGATTTTTTTTTTTATTTTTCAAATTTTTTTGGGGGTTTATTTAAATTTTTAAGTGTGAAAATTTATTTATTTTTTAAATTTTATAAGTGAAAATTCAAATAATATATGTAATTTAAATTTTTAATATTATTAAAAGCTTATAAGGGTCCGCCACGGGAAATGGAAGTTTTTTAAGTTGGTATTACACATCCGGTAGGAGTTGGAGAGGGAAGCCAAGGCCGGCACATCACTTGTCTGACCTGGCAGTTTATGCTTGTTCATTGTTTAGCTGCCATCATGCCTCTTTGGAATGTAGAGCATCGCGTTTTCGTGTATGACAGTTTTGTGAAGAGCGGCGAATCAGTTACGGAAGTTCAATGTCTCTTTCGTCGAAGGTTTAACGTTCCTCGGTATGGAGATATACCGAGCCGGAACACCATTTTGCGATGAGTTAATGCCCTTCGTAGTGGAGGTAGTCTAATGAAAAGGCAGCCACCGGGACCACGTCGCACAGTTCAAACTCTGGAGAACGTGGAACGTGTAAGACAGGCTGTTTTAACTAGTTCAGACGTTCAGTCTGTAGGCATTCTGCAGCACTACGGATACCCAATAGTTCAGTGCGGTGAATTCTACAGAGATTTAGGTTTTCACCCTTATAAAATGTCAGCTGTGCACAAGTTAAGAGAGGGCGACTACCCACAACGTGTAGCTTTTGCTGAAGCGATGCTCCAAATTTTGGAAGATGAGCCCAATGCGATTTTGATAATGAGCGACGAGGCTCATTTTCATCTCAATGGTGTTGTGAATTGTCAAAACTTCCGATACTGGGCCTGTGAAAATTCATGCACTTTAACATGAATTATCATTACACAGCCCCAAGTTACGGTGTGGTGCGGCGTCGGGAAATTTGGTATCGTGGGGCCCTACTTTTTTGAGGAAAAAGGGGACACTGTAACCGTAACAGCTGATAGTTACGTAAATATGGTGAAAACATTCTTGAAAACTTAGCTGAGACGACGACGAATCAATCTGCCAGATGTTTATTTTCAACAGGATGTTGCTACGGCCCATACTGCCCGAGTGTCGATGGCTGCTGTTAGACAAATGTTCCCTCACATGCTGAAAGGGAAGAGAGAATGGGATGCGGTACAGAGCATGGTGGCTAGCATCCTGAAGACGAAGGAGGTACATGGAAGAGAGTGGGGAGAAGACTTCTAGGCGCGGGTAAGCAGCAATGTCCCTAGCAAGTATAATGTGTGTTTCTTCTACTATATATATTATTTTTGTGTTGTATTGCATTGTGAATTCATTGTCTCCATTGTCACTGTGGTTGGTACTCTACGGCCGGCTCGAGATGACAAGCACGATCGCTTCGACCGTGTGCAGGAGGGCCACGGCTAGAGGTGACATCGCCGAAGAGACAACATGAAGTGGGTTTCATTTATTATGTATTTTCCTTGTATTGTATGATTGTGGTATTATTTTATTTTATTGATTGTGTTCCTTCTAACGGTTACGAGGGCACTCACAGCGAACGTGCCCTCGGATTGCGGAAGGAGGAATAAGTTCAGACGCCAACGTGATGGGCTGCAACTGAAGGGAGGAAAAATAAATAAATAAATAAAATACAGGGGGCGAATCGTGGTCGCCGTGCAGGGCCAGGGAGGCAGCCTGGATGCAGAGGACGCTTTGGCTCCTTCATATGCAAGAATGAAGGTCAGTTGGGGTGCTCCGATGATGCATTTGGGACCCTCAGGTGTGAGAGGGGGATGCGGCGGTTTGCCGGCTTCGCGCAATGCGTAGCCGGCAACCTAGTGTAGGGACGGGAAGGGCAGCCTCTAAGTGGAGGGATGTAGTGGTCGTCCAGAAGGGAGGGCTGCTGCATCTTGATGAAACTGAGAGGACCCCGATGGGACGCCAAAGAAAAGGCAAGACAGGGGGGCAGTCGACTGCCACGACACTCCGACATTCCTGCGCGTAGCCTAACGGCGGAGGCCGGGGATGTTGGGGGTGTTTAAGAAAAAAAAAAAAAAAAAAAAAAAGACAAATGTTCCCTACGCGTTATCTCCAGATTCGGTGATCTGCATTGGCCCCCTCGCTCACCAGACCTTTCGATGTGTGATTTTTCCTTGTGGGGGTATTTAAAGTCTTTGGTGTATGAAAACAAACCTTGTACATTGGCCGAACTGCGACAAGCGATAGAGCAGAACATCGCTCAGATCGATCGTCAACTATTGGAGAGAGTGGAGGCTAACTTCAGAGAGCATCTCCACATTTGTCAGCGTGAAAATGGACACCATCTTAACGATATTATTTTTTGTACATAGGTAAGTCAAACTGCATATTCTCAGAAACTTATTTCTACCAATAAATTATTTTTTAACCTTAAAATAGTGGAGTGTCGTTAATTTGTAAAACGTCCGTTTCCCGTGGCAGACCCTTTATATTAAATTTAATAATATTACAATAAAATTTCATAATTCACCAGCCATCCTCAAAAAAAATAAATCTTGGGTAACCGTTTATTAGTTGTATATTTTTCAGCAGAATTTTATTTAGTTTCTTCCATTTTACATAGCAAATGTAGAAAAATCAAAACATTTTCTTATATGATGATTTTGGAGGTGGGGGAGCAGAAAACATAAGAACCACTGTTCTTTTTAATTTTTAAAACCTATTTTGGTTTATTTAAACATAAATATAATGATAAAATGCAATAAAACTTCACCAAAAATTATCCCCAACTTAAAATAGAAATCTTAGGTAACTTTTTTCATGTGCAATTATTTTTCTACTGTATAAGAATAAATAATCAATACAAGGAAAGTATTACAACTATAATTTTATGTGATCAACCATTGAAAGGTATAGCAGAGCCGTTCTAGTGAGTGCTTTCCCCTCTACTTAGAGTAATCAAAGCCATTTATCGGAGTGGAGGCCACTGATTGCTCAGTTTTCAGTCTGACTTCGTCAAGTTCAATTTGAAGTATAAACCAAAGTTAAAAACATTAGCTACAGTACAATGATTGTACATCCATAATGTACAGTCCCACATTTAAAAAAAATTTTTTTTTTTGTATAATTTTTCTATACTGTACTATAAAACCTTTAAAATAAATTCATCCACTAGTCGGTTTATCGAAAATGTACAAATTGTTTTGTTGCTAATATAAATTTTTTTAATAAGCATCAATTTGCATGCGTTAATGTTTTTGTAAACAAATTCGTGACTGTCTCACTGCCAGCTATGAACATCTGAAATAATCTATCATTGAGCTTGGTCTTGTTTCCTTCCAATAAATTGTTGATTTCTTAAAACTGAATGTGTGTGTGATCATTCATTTAGTCATCACTTAACCAACAAAAACAAACATTTTAATTCAACAATAAAAACAAAGAAACTTATTCGATACAGTATACAAAAGACTAAGCACAGTCGTTATTTGTTATATCGCAGTGTGCATTTATGTATAAGTTATTAAGAGAATAAGTTTTTACACATTTATTTTTATTTTATGATAGGAATATTGTTTATTATTTTAGTTTATATTTATTGATTTGAATTATGGATATTTGTGTAATACTAGATGTGTTTCAGTGTTTTTATTGTCAGCAATTTTACATTTGTTGTTATGAAAATTTCAAAGAAAATTGGCGGTCGCAAAGTTTTATACAGTCAGAATTGTGAAGTCATTTTCAATGTCCATTCTTTTATGAAAAATAAAGCCTCGGAAGATCCACGGTTAATAATGAAAGTTCAAGAAAGGGCTGCTGAAGCAACAGTGTTCAGTGTTCAGCGAATAATTGAGGAAAGTAAAAAAAAAAATGCATCATTAAATAGTGGATTTTCTACTCCAAACAGAAAACATTCGCAAAATTAACTGAAAACAGAAATTGATAACTTGGACAAATGTGTTATTGGACGAACTAAAAATGAATTTCATGTTTCACAAGTTCAATGATCTACTATAAAAAGTTTTAACAGGGGTAAAAAACAAAATAGACTTAAGGGTCTAATCTTAACCCTAATTGTCTAATAAACTCCTGCAAAGCTCAAGATGGAAAAAGACGCGTAATAGAAAATTTCTGATACAGAAAAATTATATTCAGGAAATACAAATACTATATCTATGGACATTAGAAAGATACAGATCTGAAGAACAGCCAGTCATTTATATGGACAAAATGTATATATATATATTCAACATACACAAGGCCATATTTATTCGACAAATGATTCCGATGAAACATCAAGAGCAAGAGTATTGTTCATGTTGGTGAGGAAAACAGTTTTGTAAAAGACGCACTATTGATTTTCAAATCTGGACAAAACACTGACGATAACCATGATGGTATGAATTATAAAAATTATGAAAAGTAGGTTACAAATCCAACTAAAAAAAAATTTTACCAACATTCAGTGTTAGTCACTGATAACACACCATATCAATACCACAATCTGGAATTGAATGTTGCACCAAAATCAACCTCCATGAAATGTGAAATTATTGAATGACTTATTGAAAAATACATTGCGTTCAATGAAAAACTGTTAAAACCAGAGCTACATAAATAAATTTTAGTCAGTAAATCAAGATTTAAAATGTATAAAATAGATGCTTTACTTGCTGAAAAGGGGTGCAATGTATTACAACCCTTTTATTTTTTAATGAATTTTTACATGACTTTGTGCCAAAATAATCTTGAGGAATGGGCGATTCAGTCATATGTTTTTTTTATTTTTGTGGTTTTTATATTTAAGTTAGTTACATCTAAAAGTTTGCGGGTACTAATGTTATAAATTTAAAATTGATGTTAATTTATTTCATTTTGATTATATCTGGTTTGTACTAGATCTGTTGTTAATTGATTAATTCTTCTGTTATCTAATTATCTAGCTTTGTTTTGATTCAAAATTATTCAACAGTTAAAATTGATAATTCTAATTAAACATAATATTGCTGCATACTATTCAATATTTACAGAAACTAAGTCACAATTTCTGTTTTATTTTTTTTCACTGATTATTGTTTATTTTTTTAATTTATATTATTTTTATTGTATTATATTGTTTTGTATATATATATATATATATCCTCCTCTATGAATCATGAGACCTTGCCATTGGTGAGGGGGCTTGAGTGCTCAGAGATACAGAGTAGCTGGACCGAAGGTGCAACCCTATCGGAGAGGTATCTGTTGAGAGCCAGACTAAGGAATGATTCCTGAAAGAGGGCAGCAGCTCTTTCAGTAGTTGTTAGGGGCGTGAGTCACAATGACTTAAACGGCCGTATCAACATCACTCAGTCCTCTGAGTACTGCGCAGCTGAAAGCAATGGAAAACTACAGCTGCTTTTTTTCCAAGAAAATGTGGCTCTCTGCACTTTCACATAGCAATAATGGAGGTGCCTTCCTTGGTAGAATATTCCGGAGGTAAAATAGTCCCCCGTTCGGATCTCCGAGTGGGGACTACTAAGGAAGGGATCACCAGAAAATTAAAAAAATAACATTCTACGAGTCGGAGCATGGAATGTTAGAAGCTTAAAAAAGGTTGGTAGGCTAGAAAATTTAAAAAGGGAAATGGGTAGGACAAATGTGGATATAGTAGGAATTGGTGAGGTTCGGTGGGAAGAGGAAGGCGACTTTTGGTCAGGTGATTTTAGAGTAATTAACTAAGCGTCAAATAATGGGCAGGCAGGAGTAGGTTTTGTGATGAACAAGAAGATAGGGAGGAGAGTGGAGTATTTCAAAACGCATAGCGATAGAATCATTGTAATAAGGATAAAATCAAAACCTAAACCGACAACGATTGTTAACGTCTATATGCCTACAAGCGCCCATGATGATGATGAGGTAGAGTGTGTATACGAAGAGATTGATGAAGCAATTAAACACGTAAAGGGAGATGAAAATTTAATAATAGTTGGAGATTGGAATGCAAGCATTGCAAAAGGCAAGGAAGGAAATACAGTGGGTGAATACGGGCTGGGCAAAAGGAATGAAACAGGGGACCGACTTATAGAGTTTTGCACGAAGTATAATTTAGTAATTGCCAACACCCAATTTAAAAATCATAATAGAAGAATATACACTTGGAAAAAGCCAGGCGATACTGCAAGGTATCAGATAGATTATATCATGGTTAAGCAACGATTTAGAAATCAACTCGTTGACTGCAAAAGTTACCCTGGAGCAGACATTGATAGCGACCATAATTTGGTGATAATGAAATGTAGATGGGGTTTAAAAACCTGAAGAAAAGTTGTCAGATGAATCGGTGGAATTTAGAGAAGCTTGAGGAAGAGGAGGTAAAGAAGATTTTTGAGGAGGACATCGCAAGAGGTCTGAGTAAAAAAGATAAGGTAGAAAATGTAGAAGAAGAATGGGAGAATGTTAAAAAGGAAATTCTTAAATCAGCAGAAGCAAACTTAGGTGGAATAAAGAGAACTGGTAGAAAACCTTGGGTTTCAGAAGATATATTGCAGCTGATGGATGAACGTAGAAAATATAAGAATGCTAATGATGAAGAAAGTAAATGGAACTATCGGCAATTAAGAAATGCTATAAACAGGAAGTGCAAACTGGCGAAAGAAGAGTGGATTAAAGAAAAGTGTTCAGAAGTGGAAAGAGAAATGAACATTGGTAAAATAGACGGAGCATACAGGAAAGTTAAGGAAAATTTTGGCGTACATAAATTAAAATCTAATAATGTGTTAAACAAAGATGGTACACCAATATATAATACGAAAGGTAAAGTCGATAGATGGGTGGAATATATTGAAGAGTTATACGGAGGAAATGAATTAGAAAATGGTGTTATAGAGGAAGAAGAGGAAGTTGAAGAGGATGAAATGGGAGAAACAATACTGAGATAAGAATTTAAGAGAGCACTAAAAGATTTAAATGGCAGAAAGGCTCCTGGAATAGACAGAATACCTGTAGAATTACTGCGCAGTGCAGGTGAGTAAGCGATTGATAGATTATACAAACTGGTGTGTAATATTTATGAAAAAGGGGAATTTCCGTCAGACTTCAAAAAAAGTGTTATAGTTATGATACCAAAGAAAGCAGGGGCAGATAAATGTGAAGAATATAGAACAATTAGTTTAACTAGTCATGCATCAAAAATCTTAACTAGAATTTTATACAGAAGAATTGAGAGGAGAGTGGAAGAAGTGTTAGGAGAAGACCAATTTGGTTTCAGGAAAAGTATAGGGACAAGGGAAGCAATTTTAGGCCACAGATTAATAGTAGAAGGAAGATTAAAGAAAAACAAACCAACATACTTGGCGTTTATAGACCTAGAAAAGGCTTTCGATAACGTAGACTGGAATAAAATGTTCAGCATTTAAAAATTTCCCTATCTCCGTTACTTTTTAATCTTTACATGGAACTAGCAGTTAATGATGTTAAAGAACAATTTAGATTCGGAGTAACAGTACAAGGTGAAAAGATAAAGATGCTACGATTTGCTGATGATATAGTAATTCTAGCCGAGAGTAAAAAGGATTTAGAAGAAACAATGAACGGCATAGATGAAGTCGTACGCAAGAACTATCGCATGAAAATAAACAAGAACAAAACAAAAGTAATGAAATGTACTAGAAATAACAAAGATGGACCACTGAATGTGAAAATAGGAGGAGAAAAGATTATGGAGGTAGAAGAATTTTGTTATTTGGGAAGTAAAATTACTAAAGATGGATGAAGCAGGAGTGATATAAAATGCCGAATAGCACAAGCTAAACGAGCCTTCAGTAAGAAATATAATTTGTTTACATCAAAAATTAATTTAAATGTCAGGAAAAGATTTTTGAAAGTGTATGTTTGGAGTGTCGCTTTATATGGAAGTGAAACTTGAACAATCGGAGTATCTGAGAAGAAAAGATTAGAAGCTTTTGAAATGTGGTGCTATAGGAGAATGTTAAAAATCAGATGGGTGGATAAAGTGACAAATGAAGAGGTATTGCAGCAAATAGATGAAGAAAGAAGCATTTGGAAAAATATAGTTAAAAGAAGAGACAGACTTATAGGCCACATACTAAGGCATCCTGGAATAGTCGCTTTAATATTGGAAGGACAGGTAGAAGGGAAAAATTGTGTAGGCAGGCCACGTTTGGAGTATGTAAAACAAATTGTTGGGGATGTAGGATGTAGAGGGTATACTGAAATGAAATGACTAGCACTAAATAGGGAATCTTGGAGAGCTGCATCAAACCAGTCAAATGACTGAAGACAAAAAAAAAATATATATGTATATATATAGATGTATACTTCATTCCCGAGCCTTGGTAGCCCTCTAGCTAATTTCCTGTTGCTTCTATGTATTTTATCCTAATATAATAACTAAAGATAGGGAAATAATTTTGTACACTTAAAATTCATCAAATACTGTGTATATATACACAATAATTGATGAATTTTACCTTTAACTTTCCAAGGTCATTAAAGGTCAAGATTAAAGGTTTGTCATTTTCCCTGTAACTTTTTGTATGACCTAAGCAGAGGGGTATCCAAGTTAACAACCTTAAGCCTGTATTTTTTATTTTATTATAATGTGTGTTAAAATGGTTATTACATTACAATAAGATATATATTTATAGACTTTAATGTTATATATGTGTATGGTAAGAAAATTGAATATTATTTCAAGGATAAAAATCAAAGGGAACCGTCCTCTCCGAAATCTCCTACAGCTACGGGTATTTCCAGTAATTCAGAAAAACAGGTTACTTTAGAGACTGAAGAAATTGTTGAAGTGAACTCAAAATATACAGCCAAAATAGTCAGAAATACCAGGGGGGGCTCAATGGATAATTTAACATCAGTGATTAGTAATTTACTAGACAAAAAATTAGCGAATTTAGCCACAAAGGAGGATGTGAGTGGTATTAAATCTGCATTGAACAGAGTCATCGAAGAAGACAAAGTTTTGAAAGCTGAATTTTGCACTTTACAAGAGCAAAATCAGTTAATTAAGGATAAGCTGATCAATTTGGAACATAGAGCTCAGTGAAACAACCTGGTTTTCAAAGGTTTGAAATACAATAGGAATGATGACATCAAAAAAGCTGAACTTGAATTTTGTAATCAGATTCTTAAAACTAAATCTGAAATTTTTATTAATTTGGCACATTGTCTGAGTAAGAAGGAGGGAACAATAAACCCATTATTGCACACATACCCGGAGAAGATGACATTCAAGCTATTCTATCTAATACATATAAATTAAAACAGGATATGTCATTCATAAGGATTTTTGTCAAAACATGGAAAAAGAGGACTATTTTACTGGCATTTAGAAAGGAGCTGCAAAAAATTGTTAATTCCAGAAGAGGATTGGTCATAGTTGATCGAATGTTGTTTGATAAATATATATTGGTTCTTGCAGAAGAGCTTAACTTGATGTGCGGCAGAGAAGACGGGACTGCAAAAATTATCTGAAATTTTCAAAAGAGATGTTTTGGGAGTAGTGAAAAGAGAATTGGGGAGGAAAAACAGAAAATAGGAAGGGTTCATCTGTCTAACTTTGGAGGAGGGGGCTTCCAATGGTGTGTGCAGTGGTGATGGGAGCAGTTTAAGACGTTAGTATGTAATATTGCAAGTTTAGAAAGTAAGCAAAGTCATTTATATCTTTTTAATTCTATTAGTAGTTATGATGTGTTCTTTCTTACAGAGACGTATGTTGAATCTGATAAGTAGATTCTTGGGAGGATTATTTATCAGGTTACTCCATTTCATAGCTGCCAGCTACAGGAAATTCACGATAGGGAAGAGCTAAAGGTGGAACGGTAAGGAGCTATGAAGCAGGCTTACAGTGTAAGATGAGTTTTTCTAATTTGAGGGGAATGGGCACTATTCTATTTTAGCATCCACAGAAGGAAATTTTGTTGTTCCCAGTTTATTTATTGGGAAGTAATGAAGTAGAATGGGAAAAATATTTTTGGGAACTGTAAATTGGATGGGGGATCATGGGGAAAACAAATGTCTTCTGATAGGGGATTTCAATGCGAGAATTGTTAGTGGACAGAGCATACTGGAAGAGTTAGAAGTACGTGCCGGATTAGAGAGCACAAGACGCTCTAAGGATGTAGTTGTAAATAGAAAGGGTCTAAAATTAATAGAAATGTGTCTTTTAATTTAACAGTTTTGCATGGAAGTATGGATAGTGATGAAAATGGAGAATATACTTTTACTGGCGGTAGGGGATCCTCAGTTATAGGTTTTGAATTGACTCGTTTGATGGATTGGATGTAATTAAGGATTTCATAATCATTCCAAATGCATTCTCCAATCATATGCCAATACAAATTGAGAAGTTCTGCTCTTGCTCCAAAAATTACATTGGTCTAGAAATAAAGATTTATTTTACACATATAAATTGTGAGAACTATGTATAACATTAAGCTCATTACCTGCAAACTAAAATGAGGCAGTTGATGTTTTGAACGATTGTATTTATAGGGCGACATCTAATAAATTAAACTCAGTGGCGGAAAATACAGTCCAAACAAAAATTCTGAGAGTAGGAAGGCCAGGGATAGGGTGTTTAAGTTTCTTAAATTGTTTAGCATTAATAATTCAGATGTAGTTAAGATAGAATAGATAGACTAGATGAACACAATAATGAGTACAAAAGGTTGGGCAGGGAGAAGTGTAGCAACCATATATCTGAAATATCTGGTAAATTTAATAACGTGAGGGACAGTAAAAGGTTTTGGGAATTAGTTAAATCTTTTAAGATTAAGCCTTAGAGCAGTAGTCTGTAGTAATCTTAAAAGAAGAAATAGCTATAATAATTAAGAAAGTCAAAAACAATAAGGCCCGAGATACTGATAGAATCCCACTCAAATTTTAGAAGCAGGCTCCAGATGAATTTTTACCCCTACTGCTGAATTTATTCAATTTTATTTTTAATTTGTGTAGCACTGCAGACTCCTTAAGAACTCAATAATCTTCCCCCTTCACAAAAAAGGATCATTGCAGGAAGGTGGTAACTACAGAGTGGTAACTACATATCTTTTCTGAGCTCTTTGTCAAAAGTATTTACAGTATCTTATTGTGCAAATGAGTTTGTATCAACGATTGGGGTTTTAAATGAATACCACACAGGTTTTCGCAGAGGATACTCTGCAACAGATGTTTTTAATCTTTATAGTATAATTCACCTTAAGATTTGCAAACGAGGAAAGAAACTTTTTTTTATAGATCTAAAGGCCGCCTTTGATACACCACCATGAACATGTTTACAAACTCTCCTGCCTAGAACTGTCGTAAATTTTTAAACTTGGTGCGGATATTGTACAAAGACAGAATCTTGTGTTTGGTGTAAAAACAGAGTAACTGATTTGTTTTGTACTTCATGTGGTGTCAGAAAGGGTTGCTTGCTTGCTCTCCCCACTATTATTTGCTCTGTTTGTAAATGATTTGCACAAGGAAGTGGGTGAAGGAATATGGATCTGTAACCTGAATATCAGTGTTACTCTATGTCGACAACCTAGTTTTTGTTAGCGTCTGAACCAAAAACACTGCAATATTACTGCAGCAGATGGAAATTAAATAGTCAAAAATTGTTGTTTTTAGATGGGGAGGAATACTAAGGGTTAACAAGAGATGTAGTAAATAGCTATAAATACGTTGGGGTGATATTTACTTCTCAGCTGTCAATGATTTAGCATTTCAAAGAACCGCTGTGACAAAGTCTGAGCAGAAAAGTACAGGGTTTTTGAAGCCACCTGTAAGAAAAGTATGGTGCAGAGGTCTGGGGATACAAAGCAGGTAAAGAACTCAAGAATTTTAATAGATTTCATTTAAAAAGAATATTTGGACTTCCTATGAAAATGCCAAACTATGTTTTGTACTTTGAAACAGATGTAGATTTACTGCCAGTGCAAGGTTCAGAAATCAATTTCAAATAAGTAATAAAAGTGTTGAACATGCCGGAATTCAGACTTCCCAAAGAATTGGCTAAGCTAACGATAGAGAAAGAATTACAGTGTTTAAAACGGTGGCTTAGTCTACTAGAGAAATTTAGACTAGAAGCAGAGTTCAATGTGAATGAGAAAGAGAGCTGCGTTATATGTTTTTCACAGATATTTGCAAGCAAGCATGCATGCGGAGGCTAAGCAGGCCTGGATGGTGTGAGTGAATTTCACAGTCTGTTCTCTCAATTGGATCATGATCTCGGAATGCGTAATTATATTGACAACAGAAAAACACTAGGTGTTTTATGAGTATTATTTTTAGAGCAAGAAGTGGCATTTTTCCTCTCAATTCTAATCCCAGTAGGAAATTGAATGACAGGATACGCTCATTATGTAATACCGATGAGTAGGAAAATTTTATTCATTTTGTAGGTAAGTGTACTATTTTATTTTTAAAAAAATTAAAAAATTATGGTTATGGAAATGGACTCCTAACAGAGGAAGATGTAGTTGGACTAGTGAATAGAAGTGACTGGAGAATTCTAATGAAATATTTGAACAGGGTAATAGCCTATAGGAAAAGTTTAATAACAGAATTCAACTTTTACCTAATTTTAAAAAAAAATTATAATAAATTATTTTACAAAAAAAAAAAATTATAAAATTTTTATAAAAAATTATTATAAATTATAATTTTTTTTCCGTCTTTATTACCACTGCATGCCTATTGTATGAATATTGCATAAAATGGTTGAAGATGAGGGGGTAAAAGGAGGGGACCTTTTATTTTGTTTTGTTTGTAAAAAGATACAAAGTATAAGTAATTTTATAATAAGTAATAATGAATAATTTAGTAATACAAAATTTTGTTGCCAACTGGGCAGATAATCTTATGGTCATATCCACATATGGAAGAAAGTGTTTTCAGTTTGTTTATTGTTGTATTAGTAATGACTACGTGCATGTATTATATTGTTTATTTTTCAAATTGAATGTATTTTTTTGTTAAAAATAAACACACTATTATTATTATTATTATTATTATTATTATTATTATTATTATTATTATTATTATTAAGTGCAAGATAAAATAAGTGAAATTAATAAAGATGATTGGATGCAAAAATGCCGCCAGCATGTGCAACAATTACAAAAAAAATATTCAAAGACTGAGCCCATGATTGACCAGGTATCTATTATAGTGAACACAGCAAACAATTGTGAAAACTATACTGATAGTAATAGTGACAGTGAAACCAGTGACGATGATGATTCAGACAGTGAAATTAGCAGGATTGAAGAGTTATTAATTAGGGTAAGTAAATAATGTTGCATTTCATATTTTGATTAGTGCGCTGATTTCCGTTAATAATAAGTTCTTCCCTGCATTTATTGCATACCTCCCATAACCACACATATGCTCCCCACTGCAAGTGCCTAGTTATAACTACTCCACTATACAGCAAGTGGCAGAGTACAACTATTGAAGCCAATAAATTTGACTGCTATGTGCCGAAAACTGTATAAACCACCAAAGAAATTCCTTACCCCCTTTAAATATTGCAAATCTACATAGTCATAAACTATCAACATTTTGTGATTTCATATAACAACCAAAAAAAATTAACTAGTAAAATAATGAAAGTGTATAGCAGTTTACTTATCAATACCTTTTTCTGCAACGTATTATCAATACGTTTTCTTTTCTGCAACTTAGATGAATACATATACAAGAACTGATTATTTGTATATATTAACAATTGTATATTTTTCTTTATATAGAAAAGAATTGATTATTCATGTCTATTTAGGATTGCATGTTTTGATATTTTAACTTTTAAAAACTGTTTTTTATTTCAATGTTTTCACTAAAATGCCTACAAACAAAATTTAGAAATGAACACAAAATTTATAGGGACCACAAACTATAAAAACGTACGACATCTCCAAAAAACTTACATTAACAATAAAACTGTTAGTTTTTACTACATGCTGACATACACTGGTCAATCAAAAAGATGAATGGTTCAATGGAAGACCTCTGAACCTTTCTTGTAAAAAAAGGTGCACTTAAATCTTCTGCATGGATTTGAAAGGTGCATTTGTAAATTGCACTGGAAAATTTTCAAGTGTATAACTTTTATCTTAATCTACATCCCAGTATTTGAAATAAAGCAAGAATTTTTCATAAATGATGCATTTATCGTATGTATTTATTTATTTAATAAGGATAAATAACCCTTATTATAAATGTTAATCACCTACTTGGAATGAACCCTGACAAGAGGTAATTACTTTTCTCTTATCTTCATTCTAGTATTCTCTTTATCTAGGTTTTCAGGTTTTCACATTTTTACTATTAATTACAGTTCATTCCCAAAATAGTACTTCCAGCTTTTAGAAATTATCTGAAATATGGTCAGCTCATTAAAAATAAGTGTTTTTAATTTTTTTTTATGCATTCAATTGAAAAATTCAGAGTTAAAGTTAAAATAAGATTTCCCTAATAATTGTTTTACTCAATGAGATTTATTATGAGCAAATATTAATCATAGGCAAAATTGCATTATTAGAATGAATGAAAAAATACTAACCTGGAAATCCCAGTTGGCCAGAACAGTTCCATCCCCAAGAATACAGATCACCTTCATCAGTAATACAACATGAATGCCAACCTCCAGCAGCAATGGCAACCACATTCAAACCAGACAGAGCTCTCAACTCTCTCGGCTGTTCTTCTAATTCTAGTTCACCATGTCCTAGCTGTCCTTTACTAAAATTCAAAGAAACATAAAAAGTTTATTAGAATTAAATTAGAATAAAGTTATCAAAACTTGTAGAGAATTTAATTCTGAGAAAATTTATATAAAATAGCCCAATGAAAAGCAAATATAAGTTCCAAGAAATTTGATTTTGTTATTATTTTTTTAATTAAGGACAGAAACAAAATTAAAAAATTAATAAAACCAGACACATTACTAAGGTTTATTAATTTTTTTTGAATTCACTGTAAAATAGAAAATTTGCAAAATTATGACTTCTTAACACAGAAATCAGACAGGAGGCCAACAATGCATTTTAGGTCATGTTATCTTATAGGTCATCAGCGTACTACATGTTCTGTGTTACTACTGTGAACTGTTATCTGTACTATGCAGTTTAATTAAGTACGTGTGTGCATGTGTGTGTTTTAATTGGTGTCATATACTGCGGCAATGTCTTTGTTACTTACGATTGAAGAATACATAAACATTGTATTTATCTCAGAGGTAAGTGACGGAAATGCAACTGCTACTGTTGCTGCTGCTACAGAATATCAAAGACAGGGTTCTAAATCCTAAAGCAATTAATGGAGCATTCCACACGCTCCAAGAAATGAGTACACTTCTGAGTATTAATACTCACGGTGACCATTCTGCCCATTATGATGCTGATATTGATAAATCCATTATCAAGGCTAGCAATGCAGTCCAGGTGTTAGTACATGACAATTCCCAGCGGTTGAATATGAATGCTGATTGCACAGGTTCACTTTATTTACTAATGAGGCTCAGTTTATTCAGGACAGCATCAATACCTGTATAAATGAGGTTGTGTGTTTTTTTTTAATCCAACAGTAGTAGTTAGCAGTAATACTACAACTTCAAAAAAAAGCAAAAATAAGAAACTGAAGGAATAGTTTTAAGTACTGATATTCATTATTAGCTAGATTTTTTAATGAATTAAAAAGGAATATTCCATTTGAAGAATTATGTCATTGCAGACTTTTCTTATTGGTTGATTTCACAATGTAAGCTCAAGGTTTCATCATAATTCAATATGATGTAACAATACAATTGTGAATATTTGTACTACATGAAAAAGGCCTATGCCTGAGCAGCAGCATTTGATCCAAACTCTTCTGGATGAAAAACACAGATGCTACCATTTTCCTACAAAGGCTAGTTTGTTGTAATTAATAAATATTTTACTCTCATCAATACTTAATCTCACATTACATACAGGAATATATAAAAGAGAGGTGATCAAATATTTTGATAGTATCTACTTAAAATATGTGTGTTTCAAAATAAATACCAGGGTTTTAAAGTTATGTAATATTTATTAAGTTTTACTTACATAGATAAATTATAAATGACATACAAAAAGCAACTCTTTCCTATAAGTATTCAATGTGAGCACCATCTGTAGTCACATAGCACAAATCCAGTTTATAGGAGAGTTCATCCCATACTTTAATCAGAAAGTCCTCTTATCACAGACACAGAAACACCTTTTTACTCATCTGTACCTATTTTGTTTTAATTTATATCTCCAGAATGAAGTTATTTTAATAAAATATGTTACTTTAAACAGCTTTTTTTTAACTAATATTCTCTACACAGTAAATAAATATGTTAATTCTATGTTGATGAATTTTAATGTGGTAGCCATCTTTAATTTACATCTAAAAAGAATTACTAGTGTTAAGAAGTAATTGTTAAAATTAGCTAAAATTGTTTACCAGCTAAAATTTTAAGCGTTAAACAAAATAAAACCAATTTTTTTTTCAAATTGCGCTTCAAAGAATCAAATTAAAATGGAAACTGTTAGTTTATAATCAGAATTAAAAAGTAATTTCATTCAGTTTGCATCCCTCCACTACATTACAATATTCGTTTATATCCATCAAATAATTGATTCTGCTTAATTACCACAAAAACGTAAACATAAAACAATAACGTTAGTTAAAAAACATGAAATTCTCAAAAAATTGGAGGCTGGCACGAAAATAGTTCTTTCAAATAAATATAGCATTGTCCATGCAACAATTCATGACATTAGAAAGAATTCTGACAAAATTAAATCATTTAAAAAAACAATGATGTTTGTCCACTGACAGAAATACTTTAAAAATGAGTTTCCCCAAGTCGAAGAAAACTTCTATACTTGGTTTCTGCAAGAGCGAAGCAAACATGCTCCTATTACATTACTTACATTCTGCACAAACCATATTTGTTGTTTTATTCTAGAGGAATATCTTTCAATATATCATGAAATATGGTGGGGAAAATTTTGTGATATGCCTGTCTAGTCAATCTGTCATGACGAAAGTATGGGTCTATTAACAGGTCTCCAAAAATACATGTCCATACATTTACGTACAATTGATACTGGTGATCTGATAGCAAAATTAGCATGGGATTTTCTTCTGCTTAGAAATGGTTTAAATGGAAACAGTTATATTCCATCCCAAATAAATGATGCCTTAATCTCTAAATAAAACATTAGGTAAGTATTATGGTTTATTAGCCAATCAGAGAATTCAGTCCAGCCTGAAATTAATATCTTTATCACCTTCAGTGATAAAGATAAAGCAACTGATTAAGAAGAATATTTCATGTGGACTGGTGACCATGAACAATTTCTTGACAAGCCATTCTTCTATATGACAATCCTGGATCTTCTTCAATTTTGTTCAACCTTCCACTAGCTCAGATGTAGAGAGAAATCTTAGTCTACCAAAATCAATTGTCAACTCAAGCAAATTTACAAGCAAAACCACTGGTGGATTTCAGTGAACAATTTATTATAAGGCTATCAGAGAATAAATAAGCTTCACGTGCATGCAGCTGCTGCATCTGCAGCACAGCCATTTGCTTTTTGATATATCAAATTCACATCAGCTAATTAAGGTTTGTAAAAAGATGTACTCAAAGAAAAAAGAGTAAAATAAATTCATAGAAAAATAGCAACATTAGACTGTTAAAAGAAAACACAACAAAATAAATTACATACAAATTATGTGTTGTTACTATAATTATTCAAAACATTAAGATTAACTGCAGTTAATTCATTTTACAAATTTACAAGCAAGTTTATGAAACACTGACAAATATTTTTGACATTAGTCAGAATCTGACTACAGAGAGGAGATAACACCACTAGTTCAACAGTTTTGAAACACATCAACTATTTTTATCCAAATGCCTAATATTACCACATAAGAAAAATCTCACAAAAAAATCTTGTAATTTTGCATACTCATATTATTTTCCATTACTCTCTAATCCAATCTGAATAATATTGTAACATTTTGCTTATAATAAAAAAGCTCAAAAACAACTAAACAAAAAGTTCAGACTAAACAAATTCCTCACAACACCAGTTCTACTTGAACATGAAGAGAAACTGTACGCTTTTTATATATTATCTTTTCTAATATGCTCATAAAAATCTTTGAAATTACTACCCAGTTGTAAGGCTACAGTATTATTTTTCATGTATATAAAATTCTCTTGCTCCAAAACAAAAGTATTATGTCCACTGTATTTATATTATCTATATTAAAACAAATTTTAAATACAAACATAAATGTTGCCTTTAATTCTATATAAAGTTTTCCCATACTTTATAGTTCCACACAAAGTTCTGGCAAAGAGACAGCTAATACATAACAATCATACTCCATGTGGCTCATACCATTATAGTATTACTTGCAAAATAGTTTTACTCCCCCTAGATGATAATTTTTCAAATAAGATAGTGTCACTTTCATTATGACTAACAATTTCATCAGAAAAAGGCTTCATCACCCAACTCAGATTTTTTAGTATTTCAATCATTTTTTATAATTTAATGTCATCAAATTTTTGTTCACTGTCATCAAAAAATTCAACATAATTTTCCTCAGTATTTTTACAAATCATGTATTAGAGTAAAAAATCATATAACAAACAAACAGAATAAAATAATAAGAAAATAATTTGTAATCAAAAGGTACCACATAATTAATTAAACTGACATAATTTATTTCAGACACAAATTAGGACAATTGAAAATAAATGAAAACAATAACACATACTATGAAAAGACCCATAGGTATAAAGCAAAAAAACCTATTTTCATCCAAGTAGCTATATATTGGGTTAGCAAAAATAAACTCAGTTGATGAAAAAAACATGAAGACAGTGTTTATTTTTTTAATTATTATTATTATTATTATTCATAGTACATCATATCATACAATAACAAAAAAAGGGATGTATGGCAAATTCCCATCATTAAAACCAAATAAATTAATAAATAAATCCAAGTAATCTTTCAGAGTCAAAGAAATTGAACTCATTATATAAGTTCTGTTGTTCTTTTATGTAATAACTGACTAAATTTAGATACTGAAATAAAACAAATGGAGAAAAGCTTATAATAGAAACTTAAATATTCAAACAGGCTCAAGATAAAATAAGGCATGAATTTGAATTCATACCAGGTATTCATACCTAATGAATTAATACCAGGTATCCAAAAAAGAACTCTGGAGTTTCAAGAATGAATTTAATTTTTATTTTACAGCACTCAATGTTTTAAGTGTAATCATGAAGTGACAACTAGGTTTTAGTTTATACATTCTCCATTAGAAGAAGCTGGATTGTAGCACTGTTGTGAACCCAGATTTCAGTGCCATGGCATCAGCTCAAGAGAAAGCACAGTGCATGTGCTATTCACAGAAATAAAATCAGTGATTGTAATACAAAGAAATTATATGCGAATTTATTGTAGACATTCTCCAAGAGACAAAAACAATTTGGACCTAACAGAGTGAGGGTTGCCAAGTTAAGTGTGAACCTAACAGTTTTTGGAAACCATAAGAGTGTTTTGAAAAGACAGTCAAAACAACTGCTGAAAAAACAGAAAGAATTGACTATCTTTCCAACAAAATCCAAAATGTTCAATTCGTAGTTCAGTCATCAACTAAACATTCATAGAAGCACTGTCCATGTTGTTGTTTTCAAGTGATTGAAACTTTGTGCTTATAAACTGCCACAATTCCATGAAATTAAACTTAATGATAAGCCACAAAGAGTTTAATTATATTACAACAACCATGTTAGACTGACATTTCTGATTTTATTTTCTGATGAAGCAACATTTCATGTTGATGGAGTCATGAATAGCCATAACTGTCAATTACAGGGGTCAGAAAGTTTACACAAATTAGTGGAATTCATCCAACTGTTTGAAAGTGAATGTGTGGAAGAGATGATTTTTTACATTATATAACACGTCTTTTTTTTCCATGAGCAGATTACTATTACAAGCATGGTGTACTTTAGGACATAGTAGTACTTTTATATCCTTTACTAGTATACTATGTACTTTTTTGGACGTATTAGAGAACTTTGTATTTTTGCAGACTGAAAATATGGAGACCCCAATTTTCGAACAAAATGGAGTGTGCCTCCATACCTAATGCAGAATTTGTGAAGACCAATACCAAGAAAATAATCCAGTCAGTTGATCACCTGTACCAGAGAATAATAGCAACCATGGAAGCAACTGCTGCAAACTGTGCTCACCAGAGTGTGGAATAAGGTAGATCAGTTTGATGTTTACAGGGCTGTAAACAACAGTCCTCATACTGAGTTACATTAAGAGGTTAAAAAACTGTAGATTTTGTATTTTCATGTAATAAAACAAAAATACTGATAATTCTAAATTAATAAATAAATGTAATTTAAACCTGTGGAGTTCTTTTTCAGAATCCTGGTAGTTTGTAACTCTACAGAAAAAAAAAAACAAAACATTGTAGGTATACCTGCCATTTCCCCAAGTAAAGATATCTCCACAGACAGTGAGAATCATTGCGTGTTCTTTACCACAACAAATATCCAATACTTTAACTTTTGGAAAGACTAACAATGATGGCACAGAATATACCCCTGTAAAAGATACAAACACATCTTAATCCACATTTCACTACTATAAAATAGTAATTAAAAAATTACCAACCAGCTGATTTCCTGGAATAAGGGTATCTTTGGCTTTAGGAAGGTTCCAGGTTCAAACCCCAATTAGGCATAACATTCTTAAAACATTATAAAATTTTCATATCACATTCCCGTGCGCAAAATGTACTGAAAGGAGTCTCAAAACAAGAGCTGATATAAATCTAATAGTTCATCTTAAAAAAAAAAACATAACAGAAAGGCAGTAAATGTTAAAAAATAATAATCTATACTATTATATAAAGAGGAACAGGATGGTTATTGTTTGTTCAGGATAAACAAAAAACTACCTGATCTATTGCTACTAAAATTTTACCCACGTTTCTTGGCATAACTGAGAAGGTTTTTGGATATATTTCACTCAAAAAAAAAAAAATAATATATATATATATAATTTTTTACATATACAGTAAAACCTCGTTAATCTAGACCTCTTTAATCCTTAGACTTCTTTAATTAGGATTTCGCTTAGTATAGACCATAAACATGCTGTAACATTTTTTCTATATAGAAAATATATATGTCAAGGTTTTAAACATCTACGAATTTAATTATTGCAATGAAGACCGTAGTTTAAGAAAAATATATAAACTCAAGTGCAGTAGGAAAATAATTATAAATACAGTAATCCTAATAATAAAATCATAGTTTGTACCTTATTGTGAAAATGACTCTACATTTGCTGGGTGAAATGAAATACAGTTTAGTATTACGTACAGTACATAAAAAAAGAGTGCCAAGGATTTTCTAGATTACCAGCTAAAAAATGTTAAAAACTGGTTTGATCAGAGTTCTAGTTGGCTGTCACACGTTAGGAATGTTAGCATTGTCTGGCTTGTTATTATACAGTACAGTACTGTTATAGTTGTGAGTCATTAGTAGTGTGGTTTTTTAGTTTATGTCAATGTAAAAGCTATTTTACATATTAACAGAACAGCTCACAATTTTTTAATCTGTATTGTTCATTTTCATAATTTCCTATGTTTTTTAACCATTGGTTTTCTTTGTTTTCATAAAATTAAATTTTAATATGTTGTTTAGTAGACCAGCAGTTAGTCAAAAACAAAAACACATGTCTCTTTCATTGCAACAAAAGTTACAGTTGATTAAAATACTTGAACAAGGTGTGTCGGTAGCTAGTGTTTATAGGGAATATAGAATCACTAAACAAACTGTATCTGACATAAAAAAGAAAAAACAAATTTGAGTTATGCTCTAAAATTTGACTGTACTGTTAATAAAATACCTGACATCAAGCATATGCATTTTGCCACAGTTGACAAAATCAAAGAAGCTGGCTGTGTACAAATGGTATCATCAGCATCGTTCAAATGGTACAGTTGTTAAGAGGTTCTGAAAATACAGGCTGCTGCTGAAAGATTAGCCAGTGAAAGAACTTTTCAGCAAGCTCAGGTTGGCTGTACAGATTTCACTGACAACACAGTATTATCAACAAAGTAATCCATGGAGAAAGCCTAAGCGGATGTAGTGAGACCATTGAACCATTTAAAAAGGAACTTGATGATCTGATCAAAAAAGAAGGTCAATTATTCAATCAGGTATACAACGCAAATGAGACCAAATTATATTAGCGAGCAATACTGAAAATACCAAAGCATCAAGGTCTGCAAAAAATATTCCTAGCCGTAAAATTGATAAGACGCAAGTATCTGCCTTGATCTGTGGTAATGCCAAAGGTAATCATGTATTAAAGCCAGTAATAGTCTGAATGAGTAAAAACCCTTGTGCAATTAATATGGTTACTGATACTTTATTTCACTAACAAAAGTACTTAGTTTATGGCAGATATTTTCACAGACTGGTTCAACAATTATGTTGTTCCAGAAATGAAAAGTTATCTAATAGATACACTCAAATTTTCTCATGAATACATAAAAGAAGTTATTCTTATTGACAACGCTCTATGCCATACTTCTTTTCTTCATGGTGAAGTTGGAAAAAAAAATGTGTCTGCCGGCCAACATGATAACGTGAATCAACCTATGGATCAGGCTGTAATTTCTACTGTGAAACAGTGTTACAAAAAGCTATTTTTAAATGAAGTTTTGGAAGCGATTGAAACGAGTGATGACAACAAAGAAAGCAGGAGTAAACATACACTTCAAAATCATACAATTTAAAGTCAGTGAACATCAATTTTGCAGCTGCAGTGAAGGAAGTAAAAAGTTCTACGTTATATGAAATAAAATACTTTATGATTTGAACAACAAGCGAAGAGAACAATGAGGACTACAATGTGGGATTAGAACTAGAAGATTACAGAAATAAATAATTAAAAGCAGGAGAATGTGATGCTATCCATTAAGATATCTGAATGTGGTAGAAAGCCGATGGTTACAAAAATTTAACTGAGGAAGAAATTGCGGAACATGTAAGGGGAGATTCAAATTGTGAGGTGAAGATGAATATGATGATGGTGGTGAAGTTGATAATGACAATACACTGAAAATGACTCAGAAAAACACAATAGTATTGTATGACTGACTTTGTGGAAAAAAGTAAAACTAAAAAAAAATTCTGCGTATTACAACCACATGTGACATCTTTGACTTTTGGTTTCGAGTGAACTGAATACTACAAGGTACGAATAGAAAAAAAAATAAGCAGTTTTTTCTGGAATTAATCTGCTGATTGCTATCATGCTCCCGAACCTGAGCTGTGTTCTTCATATGATTTACGTAAAACCTAATTTCAGCAGAAAGTATGCGAGTGATAAAAAATTCTTTGTTCTTTTTTTTACGTAGAGTAATTCATTTATTTAAACATTTGTTTTAACTAAATTTTTATAGATAGAGTACTGTAAGTCATAATTTTATTTTTGTTTGCATTCTCGACACTTTATTAATCAATTATTTTTTGAACATACTTACTATATTGTGGTACACAACTTTTAAGCCAAACAAATAAAAATGTCCAATACTATAACTAAATAATATAACTACTGCATTATATTCTAAAACATAATAAACAACTGTATTTTACAATAAACTTTAGACTTTTTGTGTTTTAACCCATAATTCTCAAATATTCATATTAATACAGACTAAGTAATTTGGACAACCTCGAGCCCCTGGATTAATGAGGTTTTACTGTACTTTTTAGAAAGTTTGCTGGTTGAAGCAAAAACTTTCACTGTGAGTGTCTATCACTGTGCGAGCTGGGTTTGAATTAACTGTTTATGAGCATGTAAAAACCAATTTCTAGATTTTTTGAGTTTCAAGTGTTAAGTTGATTTTTGATTTTTTTTTTGAAACCCTGTTACTTTTTTTAATTTCTCAGTAACAGATGAAAAATATCAACCTCATTTTCAGTTAATCTTCATGTCAATAAACCAATTTCTAGATTTTTGATATTCGAACTTAAAGGGAGATGAAGGTAAAAACATTTTTGAACAATAATTGTAAATTTTCCCAATCCTGATTATAGTAAAAAAGATATTTAGTAGATTTGGGCTTGCAAATACTCTTCAGATAAATATTTAAAAACCATTTTCAGGTTTTTTTTTAAATTCTGATTTTTTTAAGGGGTGTGAAGTGATAGAGCACTGTGGCTCAACCAACACAGCCACTGCCACCATTACATATGTGTAACTGGCTGCACCTGCTTATGATTAATTGTAATAAACATAAAATAAAAAGATTGACCGCTGCAGGAAATGCTTGCAGTCTAAGATCTGGTAGTTGATTTCTGCAGCTATTTGTTTTTTTAATGAAACTTGATTTAAATGAATGATTAATGATAATTTTAATACATTACTGCCACCGGGTTGCCAGCAAAAATTAGCTGCAATTACCTTTAATTAAATATACTGTAATTAATATATTTTAACAAATTGCAACTATATTTTTTTAAGTGAATTAAATGTCATTTGAAAGAAAATGATGTGAAGAATGCAAAAAATGGTTGCCAGCACTCAGTCAGCTGCAACCTCAAAGTTTCCAGGTGTAAATGGGTATGTTATTATTAATTACTTACGCTCATCATGTTTTTCAAAAAAATTTGAAGTTTTAGTTTTTTCTGTACACTGTAGTCCACGCTGCAATCTTGTTTACAATATGAAGCAGCACACACATTCCTTTTCTCTCATTCACACTCATCCAGACCGAAAGTAATTAGTTCAAATAATGGCAACCAATACTTGCGACCATTTTTTACAGGCAACCATGTGTCATCATGTACAGAAAAAATTAAACTTCAATTTAGTATATAATTTTTTTGACAAACACAATGAGCATAAATAATTAACAATAACATATCTGTTTACTCCTGGCAACTTGGAGATTGCAGCTGACTGAGAGCTGGCAAACATTTTTTTTTTTATATTCTTCACATCATTTTCTTTCAAATAACATTTAATTCACTTAAAAAAATATAGTTACAAAAATAAATAAATTACAATATATTTAATTAAAGGTAATTGCGGCTAATTTTTGCTAGACAACCCGGCATAATGTATTAGATTATCATTAATCATTAATTTAAATTGAGATTCATTAAAAAAAAAAACATGCACTGCAGAAATCAGCTGCCAGATCTTGTACTAACGTAACCATACAGTGCAGGAAAAGCTGCAACAGAGAGCTAGTATATTTGCTTTATTATTAATTCAAATGTAATATTACTGATTACTGAAAAAACAAAATAATAATGACATAATCAAATTGGTTGTCACCAAAGCTGAAATAAAAGTTGGCTTTCTTTAATTGCTATCAAGAAAGTGTGTTTTAAAAGTAAAAAATTAAAAATATTTAGTGTGAATGCTGTATTACTGTACAAACTTCATGGAAGATGATAGTTTACCTGTTGAGTAATCAAATATCAGAAATAGCTGCAGTCAAAGTAGCAATAAGTAAAACAAACCAGAAATAAATAAAATTTTTAAAATACAAAAATACCAGTAAAGAAAATAAATTAGTTAACAACTTAAGTTATCGTACAATTATAATTCCATTTTATTAACAAACACACTCATAGATAAGGAATGAACATAGAATTGTCCACCCGTAACCAAAACAGGATTATAAAAATTGTGCAATGTAAACATTAACAACTACTATAATGTAATTTGTGTTCTTTTATAATTTATAAATAAGAAAACAGAAAACTATTCTGCAAATATATTTCAAAATAAGTAAAATAAATCAATTAAAATAATTTTCATATCTATCTCTCTTTTTTCTGTTTAGTCACTGGAACTACCATAAAGTATTACTTCAGAGGATGAATGAGGAAGATATGTATGAATAAAGTGTAGTATGAATAAAGTATCAATAAAGTGTAGTCTTGTACAGTCTCATGTTGACCATTCCCGAGATGTGTGGTTAATTGAAACTCAACCACCAAAGAACACCGGTATCAACAATATTGTATTCAAATCTGTATAAAAGTTAACTACTAGGACTTCAAACTTAGAACTCTCAACTTTGAATAACTCTCAGCTAATTTACAATGAACATAAACAACATACCTGTGATGCACACACAGCACACCCACACCCACACCTAAAGAAAATTAAAGATTCAGTGTTGCCATGGGACTCCTCTTGCAGAAAAACGTCGTGAGGAAGTAGTCCTCTGCCAATTATGGATAGGACACACAAGGATCACACACACGAGTACCTAATGTCAGGAGGACATGCACACCTATGTACATGATGCAACTGCCGCATGACTGTGCACCACATTCTCATGGACTGCATATGTTATGCGGCATTGCGTTGTAAATTTAATCTACCCAGAAACATCCGTGGTATCTTGTACAATAGAATTTTGAACTGGATGTTTGTTTTTGCGTATTACTAGGTTACTGCAAAAAATTTAATATCATATATATTGTTATGCTAAGAGTTTTTGATAATTTTTTCCTTTACTTTCAATTTTGATTTTTTTGATTCTATGTCTTTAATTTTATTGTCCAAGAAGGGACAATAAAATTTTGCACAACCTATCGGAATTAGGTAAGTTTTATATAGTTTCTTTTGTCTCTATTATTTTAAGCTTTCATATTTTAAATACTCCGTCTAAGATATTAGTTTTGAGTTTTACTTCACTTTTTTGACTTTTGTTTTAATAAATTTTTATTATATGATTTATATAAATTTTAAACCTTATAAGTATGAGAGTTATTTTACCTTTCTATTAAAGAAAATTCCGGGCGATGATAACGCGCAGGCGTTTTTCACCCCCAAACAAAAAAAAAAATATATATACAAAAAATGTTATGTTGTTGCAGACTACCTTATTTATACTACCACACTTTTTGCCTTATTTACCACTGTCAAAATTTCTTCAAAGTCATAGTTAAACATATTCTTCAATTTAATAACTATACCTTAATTGTTGCATACGCTTCATACCCCCAACCATAAGAACTTCTGTCCTTCAACAAGAAGTTGATTTACTCAAACAATAAGAATCATCTTTATATTCCCAATAATATTTTTCATTTCTCTTTGTAGGGCAAGCAACTTTTCTCTCTTTATTCTACTTTTAGCACAAAATTTCAATAAGTAAACGCAACCCCCTTCAGCTTATCTGTAAATTTCAATATGCAACCCACATCATTGTTAACAAAAAAAATCCACAATTTTTTCTCTTTTTTTATGTACTCCAATTTTTTACCCACAAGATATAGTCAGTTTATACCAAAATACATTGCAATACATCAGTACATAAGTTTTTTACTACTTCAATACAGTCACTATCATATTTGTATTTCAACCCCTTAAAAATCAGAATGTTTCACCAAGAACAATCATCAAGGTCAATCAACCATCTTATTATTTTTGTTTTCCTCCTTCAGGCTTTGCACCATATATTTTAATGCCTTATTTTATCCTACCAAACTATGAATATCAAATGACATATCTATTATGTCATTATTTTTTGCCAGAATATTTTTTCATTAAACAATTTTTTCAACATATGCTCCATAACTTCCAAAAACCCGTCCCACACCCCAAATTAAGTTTAATAACTTCCAAAAAACTCTCCAATGAGCTTTGTGTATGACCTCACTCATACCCTGACCTTGCAGCAGTATAAAGTAATCCATTTCAGCAAAACACAAAACAAAGAAAATATAAGAAATAAAAATTAAATTTCTTTTATTCATGAAGTTTATGCATACAGACTAATTATTTATATATTTAAATGCGATACGATAGCCAACATATATTATGTCTTTAGTGGTGACCTCTAGTCCAAAATTAAAATGTCAAAAAACCTAGTTCACTTATACTTTTACAGTAAGTGAATGCAGCTTTTTGGCAAACTCTCAAACCTGTCAAACAATTTTTTTAAATCAGGGCAGATGAAGCAACTGACATTAATTCTATGGTACCTACAAAGAAATGAAAGAAGTAATGAAGAATAAGGAAACAGATGATTAATTTACTGCATTGCATTGAACAGGGTGGCAAGACCATCTTACTACAATCTTACCAGGGCCTTAGTTATAACAGTACAAAAATATTATTATTCTTCTGTAAAAGATAGTTTATTTGGTGGCCAAATTCAATATTCAGTATTTAAATACTTGTTTTGTAAATTGGAAAACAAGACTATGGTCAAAAACTGTTATAAAAAAATTTTATTCAAAATTAACAAGTTATTTTAATTGTTAAAACTCATGGTAATTGTTAAAACAATTACCATGAGTGGATACCGAGGATAAAGTAAAATTAAATTCATAAATAAAAATATTAATTGACAATTAAACAGTACTAATAAAAGCCTATAAAATATTTTTCATAATGGTTTTAGAATAAAAGTAAAACACAAATATAACTACTATTGTTTTAGACAATCCCAGAAAGTCTTAAAACTTTCCCAATACAAAATATCCCCCCAATATCAAGACAAAATATCTTTGTCTTGATATTGTAAGATATCAAGACAAAGACTTGATATCTTTGTCTTGATACAAAATATCAAGTGTAAGATGCATGTCTTAATACATGCATCTTACACTTACATCGGTTGGATAGAAAACATTTGTCTCAAAGTAAAGATAGCATCAACCATAATCAAAGTAGTGTCCCTCCCCATGAATAAAATTAAATGGAAGGGATAACCACTTAATGTTCTTATAAATGAAAACTTTCAAGAAAGATTTTTAATACACCTAAAATTCAAAAAGGCTTTTTTATCTGGTCTCAAATTATTGTTCAACAATGAAGTTTCTGCATCGCTATTAATAAAGTATATTTCTATACTATTAATTTCTGCTTATGTACATTTATTTAAAACTATTATTACTAACTAATTTTTTTACCATTTCCAGGCAATGTCAGGCTACAGCAGATTTCTATATTTATAATTAGGTAAATGCTTATTTTCCAGTTTCAAGACCTTTTTTTTAGTTTTCCCTAAGCATTCTAAACTATAATTATCAACACATGCCTCCTCTTTCAACAGGTTTAGTTCTATCCTTAGCATTTATAAGGACAGAAGCCAGTTTTCTATATATAGTAGTGGTAATATTTATCATCATTTAGTAAAGCATGTGATGAGAAATTTGCATTAAAAAACAGCAAAGTTTCATCCACATAACTCAAACTTGCAAGAAGTATGGGAAATTCTATTTTAGCTTTCATTTCTAGGTTAACTATGAAAAAATTAGTAGCAATTCACACAAGGGCTCACTCATTCTGTTCCATTTTTATTACTAAAAATCATTATTAAAATGAGAATAATTTTGTTTATGCATAAATCTGTTAACCTTATGTACTTCTCTATTTAACAAGAACCAATATAATTTAATATAATTGGTTGATCTACCTCTGAAATCTTTAACATTTCCTTGATGGGAATCCTGGGCAACGGAATAATATCAAATGATACAAATATTTCAGTGACAATAACCCATTGCCACAAGAACACAACATGGTGGTACTGATTCCAGTATAATGGATTAGAAGAACTTCTAATTTACTGCACCAGAGCATCTGTGTGATGATGAATGTGAATAAACATCACCTATATTTCTAATTCATGATTACATTCTAATTATGTTTCTGTTATGCTTTCTTTGATCATGTTTTTTCCTCCACTTCTACAATGTTCTGATAATATATTACATTATGATAATATTACATTACATTAATAGGCTGAATATCAACTGGTTTTAGTGAAAATTAACTCATTCAAATGTTTATCTGTGTCCATAAGCCTATAATGTGCAATACATAATATACTTACATAGAGGCTTAAAGTATAAAGTAGTTTATAATTTATATTCATCTATAATATTATCCTATCAGTAAGATTTCTGCACTGATTTTATATATCTACCAGATTTAAAATTATATCAGTGTGTGTATGTGGGCATTTACTCACATACAAACACCCACACACACAATCTTAAATTTATTCATTTTTTATTTATTTTACTGTGTCATAAATTTGTCTGTATAATTCTGCCACAAACCAGTTTTTAAAATTGATTGAGTCACTTCATGGATATAACCAGAATGTATCCTAGAAAACATTTCTGGGGAAAAAGGATGTCTTCTTTAATCCTGTTAAGAAAAGATACTAAATATATTTTTCAAAATTTTTTGAGCATTTTAGAAAACAAAACTCAACTACAAACCTTTGTTTGTAACTGCAATAGTCATGTAATCACCACAAGATACTTTATAAACAAAACAACGAGAATCACCAGAGACGAGTGACAACTGATTACCAGACTCACCACCAACACTATCCTGCTCAGTACCAAGTAACAGACCAACATCTTTCCACTCTCCAGTGTTTATAAAATATAACCAATATTCTCCATTTTCTGCAACCAAATGACAGAGATTATCGGTACAACAGCCCTGAAAAAAAGTCAATGAGGCTCATGATTATTTTATACATCTTAGTGAAAATTTCTCCCTAATTATAATTAAATGAAGATAAATGGGAAAATATATTTACTATTTTTTTTTAAAATTGTTTAATAGTAGTTAGCTTTGGCTTAACACTGAACTATATTATCTTACAACCCTGTGGGTACAATAGACCAGAAAGTAAATTATATGAGAAAGGATTAAATCCAGTAGCTAATGGTATAATGTTTAGTAAACTAGATCACTAAAAACCTAGTAACAATGGACCGAGCTTCTCTTTGGAAGTAACTCCATAAGAGATCTACATACTCATTATTTTACCACATAATTTGAAGGAATAAGACACTCATATTACTAATTAATGTTAGAACATTATTACCAATTAATGTCCCTGCACAATATTTCCTGGCTTCTACTATCTGCACCTTCATCAGTTTTAATCAACCCTTCTTCTCTCATGGTCATCACAGCCAGTTCGCTTTCCTCTTCTAAATAGTAAAGGAATTTAAAGCCTTATTAAAGTAAAATAGAAAGGATCTTTTCATAAAAAACTATATTGAATTAAAACAAAACAACTGATCAATCAAGTTGTTCAATCAAATGCCTATTACTGACGTCCTGTTCATAATAATGTTTTTAAAAATGGTTAGAAGCCCCTTTTATAAACATAGAATAGGAACCCAACTATACAAATATGTGATAAAATTTAAAAAGGAGGCCTCTAAAAAGTTCAATTAAAGATAATAAAATGGGATAACAAACCACTATTGATCATAAAGCAAGATCAGTTCTAATTCGAAATAAATATTACACATAGATGTTTATATTTAATGTGGATAAAAATATTTTAGTTTATTTACTCAGTTTTACAATAATTTTAAAACTAGTATGTGGCATTTATTTTACTTCTTTTTTTGGATGGTTCATTCAATGGATGGTTTTCTTTTGTTTTTCAGGGTTACCAAACATCTTAAGCTTACCACATACTGGTGACTTTATGTTACACTATAGTTTTGTCATTCTTGTCATCTTGTCACCATGAACTACTTCAATGCATACACAGTGAATAACTATAACCTAAAGAATCATGTTTTTCATCATTTGTTGACATGGGGTTTGAGGAGGCAGCATAGAAAAAATTAAAGAACTACTAGGTTTACCCTTTTTCTTTTTCTGTTTAGCCTCCGGAACCACCATAAGATATTACTTCAGATGATGAATGAGGATGATAAGTATGAGTGTGAATGAATTGTAGTCTTGTACAATCTAGGTTGACCATTTCTGAGATGTTTGGATACTGGGTTTACCCATGTCAAGCAAAAGGCTCCTTAAAGGAAAATTTTACTTATGAGTTTGAGAATTACAATGAACTAGCGCACACATTTTGACTCCCTGTTATTATTTATGAAAAAAAAAATTATCTCAATTCCATCAGAAGAGACTAGCTAGTATTAGGAAAATTTTATTAAATAATTTGAATTTTTTTTGTTAATGTCAAAAGGTTAATTGGCAAGAAAGTACTACATAGTATTTTAATATAATATATATATATATATATGTCCCACAAGGAAACTGACATACTTCTCAGGTGTAATCCTCTCATCAAAATAATGAAAAAAGTTCACATTAAGTTGGAAGATGTTTCATTAGCGAGTTACAGCTAGCTAAAAATTTCGCTCGGAATTCAACTACCCCAGTGAAATGAGGTTGTACTGAAATTTTTAGACATTAATTGAGAGGAAAAATGAATGGTTTCGTATGGAATTTGACCTGAAAAATCAAATAAAATATGTTCCAAAACTATATCTCCAAGTTGTTTTCATGATATATGAAGTAATAACTTGCAATAACTTTGTTAAATGACAAATAAATGCATAAAATTTATTAACAAAACTTGTAGAGAATTTAATTCTAAAAATATTTATCTAAGTAAGTCCAATAAAAATTAAATAAATGTTTTAATAAATCAAATTTTACTGAAGCAGAAACAGAACAAGAATAAATGAATGACTTATTCTGGAAATTTTTGCAATCCATTCATTTGTTTGTTTAAAAAAACAGTTAATAATAAACAATACCATAAGATTTAGTTAATTAAATAGTTAAAAAAACAAGATTTCAAGAATACTGTACTAATAGAAATTCTTAAGTTTATTGAAAATCTAAAGTTGGCAAAACTGTTCTTTTCAGAAACAAAATCTGAATAGTTATTGAATAGCTGTTTAACAATTACCCTATTATTAATCATAATTAGTTACTTAAATGTGATTTCTGTAGAGTATGTGCGTTTTTTATGATTTGTATAAAGTATTCATGCTTTTTTAAAAAAGTGAGATACCATTCAAATTTTCATATAAAGGATATGCAGATATTGTTTTCATTCAAGGCTTTACAAATGGAAATAGCTGGGCTGCAAAATTTGAATATCCATTCAACTGAAAATCCAAATGCAACTGAAGATTCAAACTTTCAAACCCAATTTTCGACAAATGTATGATGTGGTATAACTGGGGACAAGTTAACTGGACCATTTATTTTTCAAAATTGCCTTTCTGGTATTGTGTAGAAAGATTTTTTACAAAATGAATTGCCAGTTCTGCTATTAGATGTACCTCTTGAAAAAAGGCAGCAAATGTTATTCCAACATGACAGTGCACCACCTCATTATTCACAAGACTTTTTAGATAGCATTTAAACTTTTTCAGACAGATGGACTGGTCTAGGTGGGCCAATTAATTGGCCACCTAGGTCCCCCATTTAAATCACTTGGAACTATTACCTTTGAGGTCATTTAAAGGTACTTGTTTATGCAGAAAAAGTTAATTGCAAAGAAAAATTATTTAACCGAATTTTAAATGCTTTTGAACTCCTTAAGAACTGTAATACTACTAGAAAAGATTCTTTTATATTATATGTCACACTAGATTTTGCATAAATTATCAAGATTATTTTAAACAGTATCTGCAAAGTATGAAAATTAAATTTAAAAAATAAAACAAGTAATTTTTTTTTTACAAAAACTTTTTTAATATGTATACTGAAAAATAAGCATTTCCAACGCGAAATGTTAGTCATTTAATTTTTTTTTTGTTCTGTTTCTTCTCCAGTAAAAAATGATTTTTTAAATGTTTTATTTGATTTTTATTGGACATATTCACATCAATATCTTTAAAATTAAATCCTCTATAAGTTTTGTTAATAAATTTTATGCATTTGTTAGTCATTTAACAAACTTATTGTATCGAAAACCTAAAAAATGGTTTCAGACAACAAATTTTTCAGTTTTACTTCAGATATTAATCAGATATCAAGGAAAACTACTTGAGATTCTGAGAAGGTAAATGAGGGGAAAATTTAGTTGTTTTTTATGGTTTTTGACCCTTAAAATATTTCAAAAATGGGTACCAAACTGTACCTCCATTAGTTTTAAAGATATCTGATGTAAAACACAAAAATTTGGGGGGAAAAATAACACATTTTTGGGTCTAACGTAAGAAAACTTTGTTAAATGGTTAATTATGTTGCATTTTTTTCAATTAGAAATGTGGAAAATTTAATTCTGAAAAGATTCTAGTAAATTACTTAAGAAAAAATTGAATACAGGATATTGAAGTTTAACTTTAATAAAAAACAAAATGGACTGAATTCTGAAAAAAAATTTAAGAGCATGAAATAACTAATTTTGTCCATAGGTTGGAAAACAACTTTTAACATAAAATGTAATTTAACTTTGAAAACGACAGAAAAATTACTGAAGACGTTATTAATTACCTTCAAAGTCGCCTGTCTCCCCTGTTTTGTCCAATACATGATTTTGCTCGACGAATCCATTGTTTTCTAGCACATCTCATAACATTATGTGTATTCTTAATAGTTTCTGCAGCTTCTGTTATGTGATTCCTTAGTTCCTCTTGTGTGTTAATCTGTTTAAAATAAACAACTAACTTCATCCAACCCCATAGAAAAAGTGTGAAATCGAGAGATCTTGGTGGCAATTTCACTGGTCCGTTTCAACCAATCAATTGATGTACTGTTGTATTGAATGTATTATTTAAATGGTCCTTAACACTATTAGAAAAATGAGGATGTGCCCCCATCATGCATGAACCACATCTAACCTGTTTTAATAAGAATATCTTCCAAAAGGGGAGGCATGTTTCTAAAAAATTTAATTACGCTTCTGCTGTAAGCCTCCTTGGTTAAGAAAAATGGACCAATCAAATTATCATCTAGAACACCAAATCATACTTAATTAAAAATACATGCTGAAAATATCTTGTCGCAGTCTCATGCAGGTTTTCATCCGCCCAAATATGAGTGTTACAAAAATTTACTATTTAATTTCTTGTGAAGCACGAATCATCAAGTTTCCAGAATACAATGAAGGAGATTTTGATTTAGTACCCTTTTCTAGTTAACCACCAGCAGAATATCTTCTATTTATTATGATTTTTTTTGTTTCACCTCTGGGTCCACAGTCAAGCAATTCTTTCCGCAGAGGATGAGATGAGTGTTTTGTAGCATGTGTGAAAAATTCCATGCCTGACCGGGATTCAAACCCAGGACCTCCAGGTGAAAGGCCAAGACGCTAACACTCCTGCCACAGAGGCCGGCATTTATTATGATCTTGCAAAGTAATAAGTTTTGTAACCATGTTACATGGAACAAGTACAACTGTGCCTCATGAAAGGCCTGCCATATGTTTGATTCTTAAATATTTAAATGCCATGATACCCATCTGGTGCTTGTAATTGGCAACAATTGTAAAGCATTTATTATTGCTTGTTCATTATTATGGTTTCTTGCGCTTAGTTGATGACCAGTATCTACTAATTTTGGTTTAAAATTCCTGGTTTCTCTAAGTCATCTCTCTGCAGCTTCAAAGGTTTTGCGATCAGGTGCTCTTTGATGTGGATAAGTATCACAATATTCTTAAAGTACAGCCAAACCATTCTTTACTTTACACTAAATTAATATCATGTCTTTTTAATCTTCAAATGAATAATTTCATTGTTTCCCACTATGTATTAAAGAAAATTTCACTAAATTCTGTAAAAACTGTTTTCTGAATTGTACACAGAATCTCACAAAAACCTCAATACAATACAAAAACCATTAGATTATTCAAACAGTTTCATAAAGTTAATTGTTAATCATCTGACATTGCCAACTTATGTAAACAAATTAATTCATTCTAATAAAAAAGGAGTAAACAAATGATCATCTGTTATTTCCAACCTATAGATAAAATCAGTTATTTTATGCTATTAAAATTTTGTTCACAATTCAGTCTATTCTTTTTTTTTTAAATGTTAAATTTCAATAGCAAGTATTCAATTTTTTCGTGGGTAATTTACATGAATTTTTTGGAATTAAATTTTCTACATTTCTAATTGAAAAAAACTAATAATAACTTAATTAACCATTTAACAAAGTTTTCTTAAGTTAAACCCAAAAAACATGTTTTACCCCATATAATAAATATATATAATTTATAATATTATTTATATGTATGTTTTGTTAATTTTTATAATTAATGTTAATTTTAAACAGTAACAGTTTTTTAACAGTTAATTTTAAATTAATGTTTAATTTTAAACATTTTATTAGTGATAATTTTTATTTTTTTATAATTTTTGTGTTTTACATCAGATATTTTTAAAACTAATGGAGGTATAATACGACAAAGTTAATCTCACATAGTAACTGGATGCGCACATGTTCATCTGGTGAGAGAAGAGCAGAATAATAGAAGTGGGAGTGTACTGTGTAGTGGGGAGACAATCACTTTGAAGTATAGCTGACTGTGGTTAGTGTTTAATGCAGTAAGGTTGAGGAAGCAACTCTTTATATATGAGGGCTATTCAGAAAGTAAGAAACGTTTTGGAATTTTATAAAAACCAAGTACAAGAAAAACTTTTTATTATACACATGTGAAAGAGGGACTAAAATACTACTTTTCAACATAATCACCATACAAATTCAGGCACTTATCATAGTTGTGGGCAAGCTTTGAAATTCCTGTCATAGAATTCTGCCGCCTGTGATCTCAACCACTCAGTTACGCACCCATCTTGCACAAAATTTATGGTAGCCTAGCTTATGTGAAACAACTTCAAACAATAGAGTCCGTGAAACTTGTGGGAAACATAGAGAAAGCTCAGTTATTGTGAAACAGCGGTTTTCACTAATCTTTTCGTCAACTTTGGAGACCAGATCGTCAGTCACAATGCTCGGACGTCCACTGTTTGTTGGGCCATTTTTAAACTGAATGCACCACTTCCTGACAGAACTTTCACTCATTACGTTGTTCCCGTACACTTCACACAGTTCCCGATGAATTTCTATTGGTTTTAAGTTTTTGCCAACAAAAAACAAATCACAGACCGCACCTCACAACTGGCGGGATTTTCGATTGCAGCACACATTTCAAATTTGTATATAAAAAAACGGGCAGTGCGGAGATGTTCCTGTTGTCACGGCTGAAAAGCTGACTGAGGTGCTGAGCACGAGCACACCAATATATACGCGATTGGCGTGCGCCTGAATGCATCAGGTGGAAACGTTCCTTACTTTCTGAATAGCCCTCAGACATTAATGGTATTTTACTTCTTACAATAAACAATATTTCTCGATGCTATATTTTTAACAGTATTTTTCAATACTATGTTTTAACAGTATTTTTCAAAACTATGTGAAATATTTTTCAGCTGTTAAAAATTTTTGTTGAATATGGGTTTCAAATCAAAAAGAACAGATAACAACAGACAACTTTTAATAGAGAAAAAATCATGATATATGCTTTATACATCTATTTAAAAAAAAATACACGAGTACAGAGATGAAGGAAGGCCAATTATTTTTTCTGACGAATTGTATATTCATTCCACACTGTGTAAAGTAAAGCCTGGACTGATAGCTCCTACATCTATAAAAAAAAAAAATAATAAAGGGAAGAGACTAATAATCATTCACACAGGCTGGTGGTATTCCTAATGCACTTTTAATTTTTATATCAGGCACCAGGTCGGGGGATTATAAAGACGAAATGAACACTGAATATTACGAAAAATGAATGGAAAATCAACTGATACCCACATTTCCAGAACTAGTTCAATTTTTCTTCCAGTTCAGTTATAGTAATTGATAATGCGGCTCTTATAATAATAAAAAATTGTACCAAACTTCAAATTGCCTGGTGCTTTTGCCTGTGCATTTTGTTGGACTGGTTGCAAAAACTAAACATTCCTGGTAATATGATTATGTTCAATTCTGAATTATATCAGCTTGTAAAATTGAATAAGCCATGATACAAAGGGTTTACTCTGGATAATATACTTGGAAAATACAGACAAAAGTAAAATACTTGGAAAATACAAATCGAATTAATTTGGGCAAAAGTAATGAATGATATAGCTGCCATTAACGTCTGTAATAAAATTAATTGTCAAAGAAACGATTCAACAGAAATTTAACAAGCTGTCGGCAGTACATTGGAAGAAATGCTGAGATCACTCGCTGCAATTCAAAAACAACTACTTTGAGGCTTAGAGTAGTGGATATGCAGGCGGAGAAAATAATAACAGATGATGACAGTGGCAACTACAACGAGAATATAGAGGTGTGCAATGAAAGCAGCGCCACCACTGAAGATACAGATGATAACATGGATGGAATTGAGCCGTTAAAATAGTTGTAACTTTTATATTCTTACAATTGTAAATAAACGTTTTATAAGTATAATAATATAATAGTAAATAATTAAATTATAGAAATTAATATAAACTTATGAAATATCCCCCCAAAAAAATATGTAAACTATTTAAAATAAATAAACAGATAAATAAATGAAATTTTAAATAAGTTGTCATTCATCGGCGACAACTACTTATACTGCAAATACGTTCATTCACATCACTCGAAGTTACTCAGTATTAGCCGGGCTTTTTTCACACCAAGCTGCTTCCTCGGTGTGGTGGGGAATACCCCACCACATAGTGGAACCAACTATGTGAGGTTAACTTTAACTTGCTCTGCAGTTATGGAACCCATTTTTTTTATTATCTTCAGGTCAAAAACCATAAACAACAAAATGTGCCCCTTAATTTACTTTCCCAGATTTTCAGGAAGTCTTCATTTCACCAGGGGAACAGAAATCCAGATAAAATCTTTCATTAGCTATAACTCGCTAATGAAGCAATTTTCGGACCTATGTTTATTCAAACTTTCTTTCCTAGCTTGAAAAGCTTATCCATGGGATATGGAAACGGATTTTGTAGGATTTGAGAAAATGTCATGCCTGACCGGGGATTCAAACCCAGGATCTGGATGAAAGGCTGCGATGTTACCACTCCACCATGATGATCAGCATATAAATATTATTAATTAATTTTCCACACATTTATTATATTTTCATTTACATCATTTTAAACAAAAATTTGAAAATATAAAAAAAAATACAAAATGAAATTAAAAAATATAATGAAAAATGCTATTTATTTGTGAAAAAACCAGTCAAGTTTCCAATCTGAAAATAAGTTGCTGCAAGTATGCGTTATAAACTTATAAAAAGTAAGGTTATACATTTAAAAATGTACAAATTAGTTCACACTTTTATACTCAATTATTGTTTTAAAAAAGTAAAATAAATATAGGTGTTTTTCAGTACTTTCATTATCAAATATACCCTATATAACTGACAAAATAATGAAAGTAAACACTTATTCTTACTAAAAAAAAAAAATAACTATGATAAGTCTGGTAATGTGACCATGCAATGTAATGTTTATAAATAATGTATGTTGGTGGGATTGTGTAATGTTGTTTACTGGATTTTTTTTTTCATTATCATATATTTCTTCAGAATCTTCTACAGGCTTAGCAAAATTTGAAACAAATAATTGTTTACTATCAGAATGTTGGGGTAAAGCAAGATTATGGAGGGTAGTACAATTTGAGTGCAAGTGAAGCTGGTGGTGAAGTAACATGTATTGGAGTAGATAAAATAAACAATCAAGTACTACTGTGATGTACACTGTAATGAACTAATACTGTAATGCAACAGCTGAGTAAGTAGTTTATGACATTGACTCTCTGATTGACCTGGCTGGGGATCTGAATGAGACTTTTTTGTTCATATGGGATTTGAAAACATTCTTTAATATTTGAAGAATTTGAATTTTTGTGTTTAGCTTCTGATCTAAAATAATGATTTCAACACTGGCACAAGACAGAAAATGCACATCTTGATCTTTTTTGTCCTCTTCTCAAAGAACTTCTTAAAAACTCTCTTCAAAAGAGAGTTTTTTATCTTATACTGGCATAATATTTTATGTATTTGCACTTATGATACTTCCTCTCTATATCTTCTTTACACTTCCCAATAATATTTTCTTTTCCTTTCCAAATTTCAGTGGTTAGTAAAACAAATAATAGTTGATCCTAATATACACACGACTTTTTGTGGATGATTGTCCAACTTTTGTAGTTTTTTGTTCACGCAGTTTTGCTCTAAAATTTTTTTCCACTCTTTTTATAATAATTTTCCTTTCTTTTATAATAACAATTCTTCTTCCTCTTTTTATGATAATTTTTAGAACATTTTCTACTACTACAGTAGTGACCATTAAGTGTAATATAACTTAATTTCAATAACAATATGTTTTAAATCTTTTAGCGCTCTGCAGAATCCAAATACGGAGAATTATAACTTAATAAACTAAAAGTAATCATTTTCATAAAAACTTCTTGCTGTTAGAGAATTAGTAAGAAGTAGTTATTACACAAAAAAAGAACAAAATTATTGATTTTACAAAACAAACATTTTCATTATCAAACAATGAAAAATTCAAATGTTTGATATATTCGTTACAAAAAGAAAATGGTGATAAGGAATTCCAGTTTAAAGGAACAAACAGTTATGGTATTCAAATATAAAGATATGTTTTTAATACAATATATAAGCATAGATAGTACATATAAGATGAAATGGGCAAATTTAAATTCTGAAAAATCAACTTACTCATGAATTACCAAACGTTTGTTACTAAACTCTGTATTTATTTCAGAACCAGGTTTATATCAATTGGTGAGAGATTCAAAAAAGAGAAGTGAAAAAGTTCACGAAATAAATATATTCAGAACTTATTCCCGCATTGTGACAAGAAGCTATTGGTGCCTACCACACCCAGCGACAGAACACAAATTTTATCTCTATCACTGTTTTAAAACTTACTGAACTTACCACCACAAAAGATAAATAGGATCTTTACTAAAACATTTTTGAGCACAAATCCTCACATAAGTTGCAACTAAAAGGCATCATAAAATCTGCAAAATCCATCTACTTAAATAAAATAGCCATGATTACCAACCACATGACTAAGCACACATTCAATACACAAAAAAAATGACCTCACAAAGAATACTGACTTTGGTTTAGAAATGAATAGCAGCTGCTATAACATCAATAAAGAAATATGAATGGGTGCTGAATAATACTGACACAGATTGATATGAATCAGTGTTGCACGCGGATCTTGAAAAACAAATTCATAATGCACAGAATACCATATGCACTAAAAAAAATATACACAGTATTATTTAATGAAAATTAACATCTTAATTTTTTCCAGATATCGTGCTGATGGATTTTCAATGCTTTATCTTATGAGTCCTTACAACTACTGTTAGAGAGATTGTAAAGGCCATGTTTTTGGATACGGATACTTTACAACTTCCATACATGTCTAAGTGAAGATAGGTTGAAAACTGTGTATTTTTTTCACTAACACATTTTCCACATGTTAATGATGTCATAAAAAGGGAAGCGGGTATAGATCACAAACACTAAAAATAGTGATTCTCAATTTTACAATTACAAAAAATACTTCTCAGTGGTCCTAATGACTTACATTTCAACTACAATAAAATCAGTGCAAATGGAGCAGCTAACAACAGCAGTATTTTCCAGAATTTCAGCCTAGGTAAAAAGCTTCAGTAGAATTTCCAAGTGTAACAAATGATCGTGCTTAACCAAAAGATGCAGATGGCAAAAATCACCATTCTGTTTAGTCGCAGATGAATTTATCAGTTTGTCTGAACATAGACAAATACTGTGTCCATTTGCTAGTAAATCCCTGATACCTATGAAGAAAATTTATAATTATCAGCAGTCAGTGGCTCAAAATACAGTAGTATGGATTTTAGCAAATTCAGTAACAAGTGCCATATTTTACATGGACCTGTTGATGTTAACGTTGAAATTCATGATAGATAATTATGACCTGTTGTCTATTATATAATACATGTAAAAAAGATAGTATTATATTTGCAAACATAGCAAATCACTCCCTTACAGAGTGTAATAACTAGACCTAAACAGAAACAATGTCATTTGTAAATGTACAGAACTATTTCTCATTGTATTTCATGTACCCTAAGGATGTGGTATAATGGCTGCATGTTAAATTTAATTTGCAACCAACATTTCTTTTATAAATAAATGAACTTATTATTTTAAAATTATATGATTTTTTTTACATTTTACAGTAATAATAAACTAATTATTACATTAATTTTAAGCTATACATTTGAGAAGTAATATACTTTATACTTCAGTAATAAAACCTTCCTGTGGTTTTTTTATATATTATCTGCGGGTATTCCATTTTAATTCAACAAATGATCAGTGCATCACTTTTTTTGATTATGAAGATATTTGATATATGATAACTAACCATATTAAAACCATATAAAATCTATATTGTTACACAAAGAGGTTGACGAGTAATGAAACCAACAAAACTGCTAAAAACACCATTCCTTCTAACCGTAAACAATGTATCTAAAAATACCGATGTTATGTATTTTTTCAGATTATAAAAATTACAACTAAACTCATTAGAATAAATTGATAATTAATAAATAGTCAATTACAGAATGATAAATAATAATTACAAAATGATAAATAATTCAAATACATTAACAAGTTGTTCAATTTACTTCTTATTTTACTCCTGCTAATGGAAATTATGAATAAATGGGTTGCACTTTCTGATAACAAACTTAACTGAAATAACTTAGTGCTCCTGCCATTTTTTATTGAACAGAACTGATAAGTCCTAATTCATCTTTGGTGTAATGTTATGTCCTCTTCCAGAAGTTGATAGAAAAGGCTCTGAAGGTGTGAGAATCTTTAAAATATTTTCCAGTTGAACCCATGTTTGATTATCCCTCAATGATTTCTTGAATGAGGTACCAGGGCCCTGCGGAAAAGTTCTGTGGGAAAAGTATATTCAATATTCCTCGTCATTTTCATGTATTTTGACTTCAATGACTTCGCCTAACCATTACTTGCCAACGTATACACAGCAGACATAATTTTTACATTTTGGCATTTACTAGCATAAATGTTTCTGATCTGGAGGTCACTCAGACTTCCAGAATACATTTCTGACTTGTTGGAACATTACTGTGAAAGGTTTTTTTTTCTGGGACTGTTGTGATTACCTGATAACAAGAACTGAGGTAGTATTCTTCCATCTCTTGAACATCTTTATTACAGCAGAAAATAAATGTTATATTTTTAATATTGCACATTTCAGAAAATGTAACAATTTGATTGTTGACTGTCCATTTGGTCACAGTCTTTTTTACAGTTCCACCAATATCATCACATGGTCCTTCTCCATGGTATGAGACAAAAAATTCCATTCAGCGGCAATTTCAAAATCTTCTCGATGGCAGCACAAATTTATGAATTTTCTTTGTTTTTATAATGTGCTGAGGAGCTATTAGAAAAATTAAAAAAAAATTGTTTAACTTCTGGTAACAGTGTTTTTACTTTATTATAACTTGCTTTTGAAAGCAGCAGAACGATGTAGTGTTGTGCTTCAAGTATTCACTAATCATAGAGTAGCTTTGGCTTTGTAATTTTCCTTCTTTTTTAAAATATATGAGAAATGAATCTACTGTGGCATAAGTTTTTGACCAGTGATATGACTGGACCTCATCCTCTATCACAAAAGGAAAATTTTGACAGAAGTCTCCCATTACAAATACTCACCCTTCAACAAGTTTTCCTTTTTAATGTTGAGGAAATTAGCTTATTTCTTTGTAACAAAATGATGCCTTTATATTATTTAAATTCCTGGTTGACTTTATATAAGTACTCTTGAAACGGAAGAATTTGAGTAGTTAATTCACAATGGTCAACAGAAATAGAAATAATCCCAGCTCTCCTGCAGTAATCTGAGCACTTCACTAGTGCCTGGGAATTTTTCACATTGTGACAGCATGCAAGATTTTCTATATCACATACCATGGTTGAAAGGAGAATTTTATAATCAAATTTCATTTTTAGAGCAGATAACATGAGTTTTACATTTTGATGGATGACACACACGGAAACAGAGTGAGTACCTGACCCACCAGCCAGAACCCAAAATTTAGATCTTAAATCAGCAAATTTTGAAAATCAATTTCTAAATTTTGTTTTTCGTTGAAGGCTGTATACAATAATTAATTTAAGTTACATAAGATAAGCCATTTTTTAATATTAATTTTCTTCCCATCAGCTTGTCTTACAGAGACACAATCCTTCTGGCATTATTCGGCTGTGCTCTTAATTCTGGTAAAAATCTTGGACACATTTAATATTAATAACATTTTCATCAATTACATGACTGGGTTTCTTTTTGCCAATTTGTGGCAAAATTCTACTTGTTTTAACTAACTGTTTGGATTGATGGACTAAATATTAACATTAAACTCATTTTGAATTTTTTAATGGTCCAGCTGCTTGGTAATAAATAAAATATTAATTTTTTCCTGGGTTGATGTAACTGTTTTCATCTTATCCCTTATTTTAATGATTAATTCTTCATATTCCCTACCAAAATTAGCATAATTTTATGGTACTAAATTGATTTCTTCTGTAGAAATATTTAAATCAAAGGTATCGTTTAATTTACTGGTAACTGACTCGGCTATTTTTATAACTTTATTTTTTAAAATTGGTTCCTTTGCACTGCTCGATAATTTTTTAACCTTAACAGGGAAAATACCAAGTGTTGAACAAGCTTTATTCACAGACTCCACTATAACACATTGAGACTCAAATATATTTTGACATTCCGATTCAATTTCTGTATCACCATGTGGTTTTTGTATTTTGTTTAAGCACTTTGTATACAGTGCTCTGCCTGAAATTAATTTGGATTGCTTGTTGAAAGTGTCAAAGATATTTCTTGAAGAAATTTTTTAACCAGTTTAGTGTGACAGGTAAATGGGTCAGAGCAACTTTTCCTATTAATATGAAAATATTTACCAAAATATTTGGTTTTGTGAAAAATACAGATATTTTTTGTTTCAGTACATCCACTTCTTAAAGATATCAATATTATTTTAGAGTAAACTCTAAATTATCATGCAATACTGAAGAACTATTCTAAGTCAATTTGTGGCACACTTCATTTTGTATTATCCCAGTTTCTCTACAGGTAAAATAAAAATTTCTCTAATTAATAAAATAAAAAATAAAATATATAACAAAAAAAATTTCACTGCTAATAAAATTACTTTATAAATAAGTGTACATTATTACCTAACCACAGTATCAACACTAGCAACAATACAACATATCACATTGAAATCAAAACTGTAACTAAGCGTTCTACAATGTTTAAATTCAGAATTATGCAAACATTCATGTCCATGCCATGCGTGTCTATTCACTTTCGTGTTAAAACGCGAGTTTGTGTGTAAAAGTCATACTTTAAGTAACAAACTATCTAGAACACAAGATATCTCATTATAGACATATCAAAATATTTTGTATAGTGGACCTACATTATTATCTGAAAAAATACATGCTCTGAATGTTTTGGATACATTGTTCACGATTAGAAGGAGCTGTGTTTTTAGCGGTTTTGATGGCTTCATTACCAGTCAACCCCTTTGAGTAACAAAATAAATTTTATATGGTTTTAAAGTACATAAAAAGTACTAACTGTTGTAAACATTTCAGATTTTTTCCACCTGTCCCACATGTGGTTTTTGGGCCCCAAAAATGAGACGTTTTCAAAATCGTATGATTTGGCAGCCATTTTTTTTTAATGAAGGACACTCGTTAACAGTCCAGTTTTTTAACTACTACTAGTACCTAAGAGTTAAAAGGTAAAAAACAGGTCTGTTACCCTAAGCCCTAAATTATTTATTTTGGACCCAAAATTTAAAAAAAAACAACAATTTGTAAATGTAACTTCAGTAAACATTACAAGATTTGATTATGTAACAAAATTAATTTTCAGTACACTCAGATGAAGTTTCATCTTTACTCTTTCCAAAATGCTCTTTTTGACCTCTGAATGATGTAAAATAAGAATGATACAGCCAATGGAAAAAGTTATATAATGGCTGTTTTACCTGTTGGCAAGTTAAAAAATTGTCTATTAGTCAAGAAAAATTTTTTTTTTTAAATATAAAAAAATATTTTTTGGCCACTACAAGATGGGTAGTTATCATATCACCAAAATCAAAAATAGTGATGCAATAACATTTTTGAAAATTTGTTCAATTAAAATGGAATACCCCTTATACAAGTTTTTATTTCAAAATAATTTGTACTGTTCACTTCATACACTTCATAATAAAAAATCAGAAATGAAATTTTGAAATAAAAAATTCATAATTAAAAATCATTCCCTATGAACTGAAATTGACAAAATAATTTCAATACAATATATTAATACATAAAAAATAACTTCTGCTTTCCGTTTTTGTTTTTATGACAAGTTAACTAACTGTTAAATATACTATCAACACATTTCTTCCCTACTTTATTTTTACATTCCTGTCCAAACATTCTTTCAACGTTTTATTTAACAAGCAAGGGAATCTCGTAATTTGGCATCAGGATCGAAAAAGGTAGAACATAACTTTTAAAGGATTGTACCAATAACTCCAATATAATAACTTTTATTAATTGAGGAAGCTACAGGGGAAGAATCCCTAGAGAACATGAGGATCCACTACTTGATAAAAATCCACTAACAAAATCAGTGTTTTACTTTTTTCTTAAAGCAGAATACATTTTGAAAAAAGCAGTGTGAATATCTATAAAATTTTGGTTTTTTGTTATTTAAGAGAGATTAAAGTTATAAAAAAGCCCTAGGGAGTCACAAAAGGTCCTTAACCTCCTAGAAAACACCACTAAAGTTTTTTCTATGGTTGAATGTTGCAACACTTCAATTTTCGTTATTCTAACGATTCCTTGGGAGGTAAAATCTCAAAGGGCAATAAAGCCAGATAGTCATCCTTATGTTTTTCACACACAAAACAAATTTTGAAAAAAAACCAGTACTAACATCAAGATATTTCTATTTTTTTTAATTAAAGGGACTACAGAAGTAAAATCTCATGGGGGCAGTATATCATATCCAAATAATGAAATAATGTTGTTGCTACTGAAAGTTGTAGACGTATAATAACCAACAAATATGTAATAATATATGTTTGCATATTTTTTTAAATAGTTCTTAGAAATAAAAAATGAAAACAAACATAAACAGAAGAAAAAATTATGCAATCAATACCTGAATAATTTTTTTATTACCAGGACATTGTAACTGTAATACCTGGCCACATTTTCCGTTAAAGAAACCACATAAAACTGCTTCACCACCTAGAAACAAAATCAAAGGCAATATTAACAGAGACATTAACAACACAAATTTTTTAAAAATTTAAAACAAATATTCAATATTGTTAACAAAAAAGTCATATGCACACACAATTATGTGTCAAAATAAACATACACAAACCAAAATTCTAAAAGAAAATAATACAATGATACAATATTAATAACTTTAATAAATGATCTGAGAAACATCCATCAAACTTTCTTACATACTTACACAAACCATGCTGAAATAAGAAAATTACAAAAACAATGAACAGAAATCAAAAAATTTTAATTGTTTTTTTTTTTTCTTTTAATTGTAATGTCATTTGATTGATTTGATGTAATTCTGCTGATTTTAACATGCCTGTCACACCCTACATTTTTTTTATTAGTTGTTTAATTAATTTATCTTTTTTACTCCTACACTTCCATGATTAAAATAATTTTGTGGCGTCAAAGACCTCATCAATATAACTCATGTGGCAACTTACCAGGCGTTCCTAGACACTCTGATGTTAGCATTAGGGCGGATGAAACACCATTCCCTGACGTACAGGCTGTGGATCCCGTAGATATAGACGGAGTGGTTTCTCGAATGGCACTGAGAAAGGCACCGGAGATTGACCAACTTGACCTGGATATTTTCTATCATCTGCTCCTGTCATAAGAGAGCCGCTTGGTAGATTGTTCTCGGGATGCCTAAGCTGGGGGTTGCTTTCCGACTTGTTGGAAGGTGCTCTTAAAATCAGGAAAGGATCCGAGTGAGGTCAGCATTTATCGACCCATCAGCCTCTTGCCGGTAATTGGTAAGTTGCTTGAAAGGCTGCTTGTGGAACAGCTCTGGGAAAGCATCAATATAAACTCACTTCTAAATCGAGGCCAGTATGGCTTCATGAAAGGAGTTAGCACCAAGGATTGCATCTTAAATGCTCTTGCTGAGGTGGAAAACGCCAACTGTAAATATGTTTTGGCAATTTTTATTGACATAGAACCAGCATTTCCTTCCTTGTACTGCAGTTCTGTCCTCTATGAGTTGGAATGCCGCAATGTTCCCATAGCCCTGCAGGCCGTAGTACATGACTACTTGTCTGATCACACAGCTCTGTTTAAGGATACACACCTAGTTATGGAAAAGTCCATCATCAGAAGCCCGCAGGGCTCCGTTCTTGGTCCCTTGCTGTGTAGCCTGGTATTTGACGGATTTTTGGGACTGACATTCCCAGAAGGGGTTACGGCCCAGGCTTTCACCAAATACTGTCTTCTTGTTAGTTCGTGGTAACTCACACCTACAGCTAGAAGAGCAAGTCCAAGTAGCCTTGTCAACCGCAGAGGACTGGATGGACATTCAAAATTTAAATATTTCTGTGCCCAAGACGAAGTTATGCTTCTCAAGGATGCAGACAAATTATCATACAGTTGTAACCCCAGTATTAAGTATAAAGGCTGTGTGATCAGCCGAGTTAGGGTTCATAAGTACCTGGGTGTTTTGTTAGATGAGAAGTTGCTGTTTAACAACCACATTAGGCAAGTAGCAGCAGACGCCATCTCTGTGATGCACAAGCTTAGGAGGATTGCTTGGAAGGATTACAGGCTGTCGAGCCATTAATTGTACATGTTGTACCAAGGTGTCTTCAGAAGTATGGCCTCTTATGCTGCATCCATTTGGGAGCATAAGTTGGACAGAAATCGAGCACTTATTCATAATTTAAGGAGTGCCCAGCACAGAGCATTAATAGTATAGTATACACTGGTGTTTTTAAAACAACCTCCTACAAGGCTACCACCGTATTGGGAAAGGCTCTCCCAATCAATTTAGTGGTGAAAGTTCAGGCGGCCATGTGGAAATTCCGGAAATGTGGAAGTTGCAGAGGCAGGGACACCAAGGTATTTGGGATACAGTTTTGAGTGCTTGTACCGGAGTGGAACAGTGATCACAATACACCAGTTCTAAATTTTGTTCAGTTGCCCATCTCCTGCCTGAGGAGGAGGCTTTACAGCCTCGCAATGGATGCATGGCAGCAAGAATGGCACACCACAACAAAGGGAAGGTCCTTGTATAGATCTATACAGGACTTGGGGGTATGGTATGTCTCTCCTTTGTTTTTATGGGCAACAGCTGCCCAGGTGCTCTTCAACCACAAAAACTTGAACCAATATTTGTTTCAGTTCAGCCTGGCAGTTGATGAGCTATGCGTCTGTGTGGAGGTCCAGTCAAACGAACATATGATGTTCGACTGTCCAGCTCTTGGGGGGGCCAGAACTCAGGCACCCTGGAACTTAGAGGTGAAGGGGAAAATTAGCCACTCAGAAGCGGCGAGTCAATGGGGCGTGAGCCACATTATCGGACCGTGTCGATGTTTGCTGGTATTCAGCAACCTAGGCGTGGCAGTAAATTGATGTCTTGATGTGATAAATTTAATTTATCGAATGTCATATATATTTTGGTAGTTGACGGGGTGCGTCTACCCATGTTAATAAATATATGACAAGTGAGCAGTGAGGCATGAAGCAAGTGGTGTGTGGCACCATGCTTAGTTCGCTCATGCAATTAGGTTAGCTCTAGGAGCTAATTAGGACATTGGTCACTAAACTGATTCAAGGCTCAGTAGCCATTTGTGGCACAGACATTTGGTCTTACGCTTTAGGATGACCGAATGGGGTGGTGGCGGGAGAAATGCCATGTAAATCAAATCAACATAACTCTTCTGGCAGAAATTTTCTTCAGTCTTCTTTTTCCTCAATTATCACTATGATATTTTAGAAGGGCCGGCTAGCCGCAAATCGGACAGCCTTCCAATTAGGCATGTACCCGTTCAGAAGTATCTGGGTGTTATCCTTGATGAGAGGCTTATCTTCAAGAAGCACCTCCAGTTTGTAGCGAAGAAGGCTATTGAGTGTTTGTAGAGTCATCCATCCCGATTGGGGATTGAAATACCGTACCATACGTATTCTTTATAAAGGTGTCTGTGAGGCCATAATGTTGTACGCTGCGCCCATCTGGGCTCATCGTTTACAATTCCAAAGTTATAAGGACATTCTTTTACGAGCCCAGCGTCTTGTTTTGTTAGCTGATAAAACTCATACAGCTCAACAGCACTTCATTAATAAATTGAAAAAATCTAAGTCCTTCATTTGGATTAATGATGAATAAGAATATCCTAGATGAATAAGAATATCATAGAGTTTTGTACTTTCATGACTTTAGGTTGTCATCACTGGGATGAGCTGAGAACAGCAGACTGACAAAATTGTTTTGTTTATAACCTCAATATTGCATTTAATGATGGCGTATCTGCTTGAAGTTTCTACATTAGTTAAAAAACGTTCAGTGATCTGTTTTTTTGCTTTCTGAAGGTGAAAAACCAGATAAAATCTTTTCTCAAATTACTTTACAGTATGGTGAAAGATGTATGAAGCATGGAAATTTTTATAAATGGGTAGAACTGTTCAAAAACGGTCAAACCTCAGTGACTGACAAACAACGTCTTGGCCGGCCAGTTGAGGTGATAACTCCTTCGCTTAAAACCCGCATTGACAACATTGTTCGTGAAGACTGACCCTTTTTCCAGAAGGTGACCCTTTTCTAAACAAGATTTTAAAGTGTGATGAAACTTGGGTTCACCATTTTGAACCACAGTCCAAAAGATAAAGCATGAAATGGAAGCACACCAGCTCACCTGTCTAAAAGAAATTCAGAACGCAAGCATCTGTGGAAAACTCATGTTGACTGTCTTTTGGAATGCTCAAGGTGTTGTCTTATGTGATTATTTGGAAAATCAGCGTGCTCATTAAAAAAGTAAAGCCAGCAATGAGAGAAAAACGTTGCGATCTCAAAGAAAAGGCGTGATATTGCTCTACATGTCAATGCTTGCCCTCACACCGCTCAGCTGACCTAAGAAACCACTGGAAAAATGGGTTAGAGATAGTACCACATCCTCCCTACAGTCCAGATTTGGCTCCTCAGATTTTCATTTGTTTGGTTCACTCAAGAAGGCATTACATGGAAACAAGTTCAACAAAGAGGAGGTCAAAGAATTTGTGGGAAAGTGGCTCAAACAACAAGACAAAAACTTCTTTGAATCTGGTATAAAAAAAAACTAGATCATCGTTGGGACAAGTGTATCAATATTGGTGGGTATTATGTTGAGAAATAGTAAAAGTCTCTTTTTGTAAAAATTCAGTTTTTTCTGCATCAATTTGTCTCTTTAATTACTGAATGTCCCTTGTACATTAAAATTCACAAACATCTAACCAAGTTCAAGAATTCATGTCTTAACTTTGATCCATCACTACCTAAAATATCATCAACCTATGCATTACAATCTGAATCTTGGCTGAATAACATAAACATAAAAATGTCATGTACTATCAGCATTTGGTTTCTTGTTTTACTCTGTATGACAAATATTAACTGTTTTGATTTAAATTTTACTAGATTTAATTACATTTACTATTTTACTTTTAAATGCTTTTACTTTATTTTAGAATAAGAAACACTGATGAAAAAACGGCATGTTTCTTACACTAGTTTCATGAATAATAAAGATCCAAGGAAAATCTTTAGGCCTAAACAAAAGTTTGGATAAATGTTTTCCTACAATTTGTAATCTATTTCTACAGCACTTAAAAAAGTTTACCAAGTACTGGAAACATGTGCAAGAGATGTATGATTTTATAAAAATGTTTTTTTTAAAAAACTTGGCTAGTTTAATACAAAGATGAAAATAGGTACTTCCATGTTATAATGGCGCCACTATCGTTGGGAGATTATAACCAGTACGACTGATGACGAGTTAAATAACTACTTTCTACTTCTTATCAGTAAGATAATAAAATAAAAATATTTGTTAAAGTTAATATGAACTTATAAGTAAAATGTGTGAACTTAGAATTTGGGATCTCCCATGTTGTGATGAATGGTTAGATTTTTGATCCCATGTTGTTAGATTTTTGTAGGTTAGGTTAATTTGAATAAATAATTCAATTTCTAATTTTGTGTTTCTACTTTATTCCAAAAAGCCATCATAAATTTACAGGCCTAATATATAGAACCCTCTAACCAAAGTGGTACCATTATAATAAATAAGAACCTGAAAATATTTTTTTAAATAACAATTTTAAAAAATCTTAATTTATTCATTTTTAGTTTTAACTGGGTGCCTTTTTTTTATAAATTTATCTTTCATAATATGATAACAAATAAGTGTTTTTAGAAAAATAATTCACTTTTTTTAAATGTAAAAAAATTTTTTAAATTGAAAAACATTTATATCAGGTAAAAGTTAAAAATCACTGAAATATAATAATTTGTTTTTTATAACGCATATAATTTAGGCAATTGCAATGCAAGTTTACTGTATAAATTAAATTATTGAAGTATAGAAAAATGTTACTTAATGCAGTTAATCATTTATATTTAATGCAAAATATTAATTAGGTTTCTACACAAACATATTTCCAAGTTTTTATTACACATTTACCGAATGGCAGAGTAAAATGTTTAACATTTGGAAAAAGAAATTTAAATAAAGGTTAATAAAAACTGGTGAAACTGAAAACTTAAAGTATCTGTAGGATCCTTAGGATGGAGCCAGTAATAATAAAAACTTGGAATTATAGATAATAGGATTGTGGTGTAAATTTAATATAAAAATATATATAAATTCATTTTTTATATCTTTATGAGGAAGCGATTGATAGATTATACAGACTGGTGTGTAATATTTATGAAAAAGGGGAATTTCAGTCAGACTGCAAAAAAAAGTGTTATAGTCATGATACCAAAGAAAGCAGGGGCAGATAAATGTGAAGAATACAGAACAATTAGTTTAACTAGTCATGCATCAAAAATCTTAACTAGAATTCTATAGAGAAGAATTGAGAGGAGAGTGGAAGAAGTGTTAGGAGAAGACCAATTTGGATTCAGGAAAAGTATAGGGACAAGGGAAGCAATTTTAGGGCTCAGATTAATAGTAGAAGAAAGATTAAAGAAAAACAAACCAACAGCGTTTATAGACCTAGAAAAGGCATTCGATAACGTAGACTGGAATAAAATGTTCAGCATTTAAAAATTTCCCTATCTCAGTTACTTTTTAATCTTTACATGGAACTAGCAGTTAATGATGTTAAAGAACAATTTAGATTCAGAGTAACAGTACAAGGTGAAAAGATAAAGATGCTACGATTTGCTGATGATATTGTAATTCTAGCCGAGAGTAAAAAGGATTTAGAAGAAACAATGAACGGCATAGATGAAGTCGTACGCAAGAACTATCGCATGAAAATAAACAAGAACAAAACAAAAGTAATGAAATGTACTAGAAATAACAAAGATGGACCACTGAATGTGAAAATAGGAGGAGAAAAGATTATGGAGGTAGAAGAATTTTTTATTTGGGAAGTAGAATTACTAAAGATGGACGAAGCAGGAGCGATATAAAATGCCGAATAGCACAAGCTAAACGAGCCTTCAGTAAGAAATATAATTTGTTTACATCAAAAATTAATTTAAATGTCAGGAAAAGATTTTTGAAAGTGTATGTTTGGAGTGTTGCTTTATATGGAAGTGAAACTTGGACAATCGGAGTATCTGAGAAGAAAAGATTAGAAGCTTTTGAAATGTGGTGCTATAGGAGAATGTTAAAAATCAGATGATTGGATAAAGTGACAAATGAAGAGGTATTGCGGCAAATAGATGAAGAAAGAAGCAGTTGGAAAAATATAGTTAAAAGAAGAGATAGACTTTATAGGCCACGTATTAAATCATTTTGGAATAGTTGCTTTGATATTGGAGAGATAGGTAGATGGGAAAAATTGTGCAGGCAGACAATGTTTGGAATGTGTAAAACAAATTGTTAAGGATGTAGGATGTAGTGGGTATATTGAAATGAAACGACTAGCACTAGATAGGGAATCTTGGAGAGCCGCATCAAACCAGTCAAATGACTGAAGACAAAAAAAAAACTTTATTACAATAGCAATGGCAAAAGTAGTATAATATTAAAATTAAATTAAGTAGCAGACTTTATTTTTAGGCTTACAGGACTGGAAGGACTTTAAGAATGGAGAACTCAATACTATTGTGAAAGTGCTCAATTGTGAATCTGCATTTATAAAAGTAAAAGAACTATCACCCCCAATTTTAACATTTAAAATATGAGCAGGAAGGCTACAGAAGTCCTAAGAAAATATAATTAACACATCATGAACAGAAAAAAGAGCTCATTAGGAGAAGTTTTGGGGAAAAAATCATAGAAGAGATGTATGAAAAGATGAATAAAGTCTTTGAATAATGTGAAAGCAAACTGAGGAAACAATTTTTATTGGATCATATATGGCTAGAACTTCCAGACCATAGAGAGCCATTTTAAAACTATTTAATAGATACAATAGTAGCAAAAAATATAAATATATGAAACCACGGCTGCTCTCTCATGTCGCTACCCATGCCACTGTAAATATGTAGTCAAAATGTATACTACATAAACTACACATCTTACCGGATATTATAAGCAGATGACTCCAAGAAAATGTTATTTCTGAAACAAGATCACAATTAACTTTAGGCAACATTACGTTTATATTTTTTAAAAAACAGCCCGAGTTTTCAAGCTCCGAATTAAATGAACTATTGGCCAGACTTACAGATATCTCTTCTAAACATTTACTAAAGCCGCTAACGTAAATCATTTTTCAAACCGTGTGATAAATATGTTTGCCAACCTAAGTCTCGTGAAAAAGCATGTTACTTATACAACACACCATCATAAGAAACAACCCACTTGGATTCCTACAATCAAATAATTCACTACAAGTGAACAAAATATTTTCATCGTACACTCATCAAACGACCGCATCGAAAAGGTTATAACGCAAAACAAACATACCGGTAGAGACACAGCCTTCTGTATAAGTTTCATACATTCATCTTATCTTGGAATATATGCAATGTGTAAAAAAAGAATTTCTAACTTATAACTAAAATGGAATTGATACACATTAAAAATGTCATGACATATTTTCTTAGACATACTGAAGTTTTTCCTACTCTTCTAATTTACAAAAAAAGTAATTTTTTATGTCAATGAACGCTCCATATTCAGTATATAAATCCCCCATTTATGAGTATTTTTTCATTAAAAAAAATACAAAAAACCTATATAAACACATAACATTGAAGATGTACTCATTGTTAAAATTACAACAATATAAAGTACATTACCTCATTTAAATTAAATGCACCAACTGTAATACGCGACAAAAATCAAAGACATTATTTAATCAGTAATTGTACCGTTACCATCATATTCTTTATTTGTAAAAATGTAAATTTAAAATTGTTTCGTCGTTTTTTATTTCTGAACTTACTCCAAATGTAGAATGAAATGGTTGGTCATATTGGTGGCATCCATTTCATTCTTTACTTGTGGTTTCCGAAGGAACACGTGTGTCGGGAAAATTTGTTTTCGTTATTACCACTTTATAAATGAGTTTATTACATTTTATAAATCGTGTATTGAATTAAAAGATATTCATTTAAGTACTAGTCGTGTAATTTAAACGTTCAGGGTCTAAAATGAATCAAGAAAAGCTGCGGAAACTCCAGGCCCAAGTTCGTATTGGAGGGAAAGGAACACCTCGAAGGAAAAAGAAGGTAGTCCATGCTACTGCGGCAACTGATGATAAAAAACTTCAGAGTTCCCTAAAGAAGCTTTCAGTTAATACCATACCTGGAATAGAAGAGGTAAATATGATAAAGGATGATGGGACAGTCATACATTTCAACAACCCTAAAGCTCAAGCTTCGTTGGCTGCGAACACCTTTGCAATTACTGGACACGGAGAGAATAAACAAATCACTGAAATGTTACCAGGTATCCTTAGTCAGCTTGGTCCTGAAGGTTTGACCCAACTGAAACGTTTGGCAACTAGTGTTGCTAGTAGTGCCGGAGGTGGTAAGGCTACCATCGAAGAAGATGATGAAGTTCCAGAACTGGTTGAAAATTTTGATGAACCTAGCAAGGAAGAGGTACCAGTTAGTGTTACAGCAGAGAAAGACTCTGCAGGTGAAGGGAAGGAGAATACAGCTCCAGTTACAGAGGCTGAATCTAAGGAAAAATCTACTAATTAATTATATTGCTTATTTCCCATGGACTGGTTTATTAAAGGTCAGTTAACATTTAACAAGTTTGTAAAGTAGTACTGTGATCTGCAAGTATTTCATTTTAAATTAAATATTTAAGAATTTAAAGATGTGCTATGCTTCTGAGATCAATATTTTTTTCTAAAATGAACTCATCTTCAGCAAAGAAACTAGATAACTGATAAAAAAACGTTTTGACATTTACTCAAATTTTAAATTAATCTGGTTGTTGTGCAGTAATTCATAATTGTTATTCAGGTACAGATAGAACTTTAAAAAAATAAAATAAATAAATGTATTTTCTATTCAGAAACTAATAAATGATTGAATTATTTAGTTAGGAGTGTTATTGTAATGCAAGTATCCTATTTATGGTTTGTAAGGTGCATTAAATTTGTTTTGTTATTATTGTCATATGATATTGAATTTGTCAAACATACTCAGTTTTTGAATGAAACAATCTGAAATTGTATACATCTCAAACATTTTCATAAGCTAAGCACAGCTACATTATCTTCAGCCACATAGTGTTAAACTATTGTATGATAAGCAGTATTTATAAAACTCATAAATAAATGTCATTTATGTGCTGTAACAAGCATTTAATTACTTAGTGAATCTTGTTAGATTTTAGCTAATATTTCAATGAAAACTAAAATTATATTTCTGTAGAGCTAATCATTAGGTCGTGATTAATAGTTTATAGTTATTAGGTCTTTGTTAATAGTTAACATCTGTTAGTGGATATTTTTAATAGCCTTTGAAAAATTTGTAAAAAAATGTAGTGATGTTGTCACTATCTTACATACTAGGAATAAATGTTAGTTTTTTCCTTCAATTACTGTGCTGTGAAGAGCAATACATTGATGGCAAAAACACTTGTCCTGTAATTGTTACTATACCTTTGCAAGTATGGCTTATGGATATATGTTGGACATCCTTATTTTTCTCAATCTGAAGGATCTTTTATTTTTTTAAATACTGCTTTTAGTATCACATGTGTATCATGCTTCCATAAAGCATTTTTGGAACATCACAAATATTTTTTAGTGTTGTGGTACTAATGTGTAATAGCACCACCATTATTTTTTATGGTGGTATTTGTTTGAAATACAAACAAATAGTGGTCCTTTATAATTGCTTCAAACTCATTTGAAAGAACACTATTATTGCAATGTGTTTTGTGGCACTTCTTAATTTTCCCTTGTAATAATTAGGGTTTTGCAGCAAAAGTAATTATTGATCCCATAATTGCCATAGCAATGATACTCATGTTAGCAGTTCAGAAGGAAAAATGAAAGAAAAAAAATCTTCAGGAAAAACAAATTCTGAACCTTATTTTTACAAATCAGCCACATGGTTTTAATAAGTTTCTAAATGTAGTATTTTAAAATTAAAACATGTGTTCCCTAACACAGATTCATTCTGAAACAGTTCAGAATATGTATACAAAGATTTAGTAGTTGAGGTTAAAACAAAATTTTAATAATACACTTAAGTTACAAGCTTGACAAAACTGAAGTTGATATTCTTGAAAGGAAGATTCCCCTTTTCTTATCAGCATATAAACTACTTGAATTCCCCTTTTCTTATCAGCATATAAACTACTTGAAAAAAAAATTTGTTACTTTCTTAACTGCTGATATTATCTTTTCATATCTTTTTACTTTAAGCGGTATTCATTTGATGATGAAAGAACTCAAAAAAAAGATTTATGAGGGTCATTCAAAAAATGTAAACCAGAATGTGGAAGAACAGTAAAAATGTGATGTGGTTAGTAAATGTGTGTCAAGGTTAGCAAATTTTGGCCAGCCAGCCATGCCTGTAGGCCATGTTCCAGAATCAGTAGCAGGAGGTAGATCATCATCCATTGCATAATGAATTACCCACACAATTTCTTGCCAACGATGCAGAGACCAGTGTCAATGATGACTGCCAACATTAAGACCATTAAATGGAAAGGCTGATTCATTGCACCTCACATTCATGATATGCTATTTACCATTCACTCCATACTTTAACTCCAGAAATGCCTCTCCTTTTTCAAAGGAGATTCAAAAGCGGTAATAGGATGTCATCCAGACATCTGTGTGTGTGTGTGTGGAACCCACCTTGCTGATGACATCAGTATCAAACATTATTTGCATACTCTCAACACTCCCTTAATGTTGGCCGTCCACACATATGTTGGTGGGTTCCACACACATAGAGATGTGTGCCTTTCCATTTAAGGAACTATATTGAAAAATAAGGTTCCTTATTTTTATTTTTGAAAAAGTACTTTAACTTTTGAAAAGTTCAAGTACTTTTGAAAAAGCTTTTTCAAAAGGGATCCACCCTGGTATTACTACTCTGTGCCTGAAGACACAGTTTAATATTATACAGTATTACACAGTTTCCATAGTTTAATATTTATAGCTTAATTTTTCTGTTTCAGTGGGCCCTGGTGTGAACATTCTGCACCCACCTTCATCTTAAGATTTGGGAAAGACAAATTTTTTCTAGACCCTGTTTTGTTTTTCTCAGTTATTGCTCTTGTAGAGCTTCTGTGGATACAGTTAAACTATTGTAAATTTATAATTAATATTTTTGTTTTATTATTAAATATAACAGTAGATGGGCTACATTTTGAAGTATGTTTTATTTCTTTACATTTATTTCTTTACAGTTGGAATGTAATGTTCTTATTCTTATTATTGAGTTATACCATGTTTAGATTAGTTCAGTTACTTGACTGTTAAGTAATGAATATATGTTCTATTATACAGAATTATATTTTTTGTTATAAGTTGTTTTCCTTGTTTCATTTCATTTTTCTTCAATTGCACTACATTTGGAGTTTTTCTTTCTTGAAAATCACTAAAAAAAAAGAAAACAGCTGCACAGAAATATTTCTAGTTATCAGGCAAGAAAATGACAAATCATTTCCAAATATATACCACATCAAATGATTCATGTCGCAACTGCTGATATGGGATGACACTCCTTACTGGATCTTTGAGCATCCACTTCATAGTGAGAACGTCTCACTAATATTTTATACCAGACTTCAAATACAGAAAAGTATAGTGACAAACCAAACATGTCAAAAGCACACTCGTGTGGCTTTTTCAGACGGTCTCCGCATTATTTTAAACACTTAAATTGGCAAGGGATTTGTTTAGCAATTGAAGCACATGTTACTACAAGAAACAGTTTAATAAATACAAAATAAATTACAATTTTTACTTACAAACTAAAATTTACAATTTGTTTTAATTCATTGTCATCACAAAACTGAATTAGTAGTACTTTGGTAAATTAAGAAAAAACTTTAAGGCAGGATTAAAGTTGTTAGGTAGTTAAAGAAAGGGAAAACGATTAATATGGAAAATTACAACTGAAAATTAATACAAATAATATACAAATTTATGCAGATTAATCGATTTCAATGTTAATAAAATACTAACCATCTTATTTTTGCAAATGATTTCTATGTTAAATGAATACAAACAAATCTTTGAATAAATTGTAAATACATTAACACTTTTTATCTAAGGAATTACCAATCTTATATAAATTTTCCTCATTGTAACAGTCAAAATGACTTTATAACTGTAGCAGTCTTACTTAGAATAAAAATTTAAACATTATTAAATCATAAAATAATAAAGATAAATAATTGCTATATTACATTAATACAGAATCCTGGTGACAGATGTATTTAAATAACTTTTCAACTTAATTCTTTAGACATATAGCATTACTGATTATTGTTATAAGGCAACAAGTAGTTGATACAATTATTTTAACTTGTGTGTGTGTGTGTGTGTGTGTTAGATTTTCTATCCAAGTAATTTAAACTTTTGGAGAAAAGGAAAAACTATAAAATGTTTCAGAAAAAAGCAATATTAATGCTGGTAAACAAATTAACAGAAAATGAATAAAATCTTCAAACTGCACTCTTCAGAAAAAGTCATCTTTTTAATAATTTAACAATTCTTTTCAGACAATAGCAGCACAGAATTTACCTAACAAAAACCCTGAAGTGTAGATTAATAAACATTATTACTTGATAATATTGTCTTAGAGCCTGCTGAAATTATGAAATTAATGGATGCATATACACACACACAAAATCAATCAATCATTCTAAATGAACAAATTAACTATATAATTAATTGTGCTGACACTTGCATAAAAAATTAAGTAATATAATCATCAAAAAACTTTACACAACACCATTATAGTCATGGAAGAAATTTATCACAATATTAATAATAATTACAATGAATGAGTATATATAGACTGCAGTACTTATACTATAATATAGCTATATAAAAAGAATGAGCTTACTTAATATATAACAAGCAGTAAATAACATATAAATCACAGCTTTTATAAATAAATTTCTATAGTTCTACAATTACTATTGGTAAAAACAGAAATATAAATTAGAAATTAATTATGTTTGATATTTTTCAATATTACACTCAAGATTCTTTTCCTATATTCATCAATTCCATCACGACACTGCACAAGAAAAATATAAATAATTTTAAATGATCCGATTTGGAAAAAAAAATGTAATTCACTTTTGATTTCGATGTAACTTGTAAGTTAAAAATATCACTTACATTTTCACTAGATAAAAGTTTTTGTATTTCAACTTCCAATATGTCAAAGAACTGTTTTAATGACTATGATTCAATTTATCTGAACTATGTAATATTTTAACACTTATTTTATATAATATTTTAGTATAACAACCTACACCCAGGTTCCTTTATGAGCGAGATGGTAAAATAAATTACAAGCTTTCAGTAGACTATTACAATAAGGGGCAAAAAATCTTGCAGTAAAGAGCAAGAAAAAAATGAGAATCTGGATATAGATGAAATACTAAAAAAAAAAACTATGGCATTTACCTTACATTACAAATAATTTTTATAAAAAAAAGAAAATATATATTACAATAATACAGTATATAAAAATTATTAACTATATTTTCATATAAAAATATTTTGCCCATAATTCATTTAAATGGACCTTAGCAAACTTTTATAATCAATCATTAAAGGCTCATGATAAACATATGATGTAAAAATTTATAAAACTTCAACTTTTTTAAAAATGAATCTTGTCATTTCACCATTATTATTAGCAGTAAAATATTATTTTGGTTCTATTAATATAATATTCCCAATTTTAACAAAAAAAAATTACCGATTTCATCAACAGAGCAAGTAAAAACGAATAACAATGTTCGCTTAATTATAAATCAGAGTGTATTTAAAAAATTCACTCAATCAAAAAATTGTTAATCTTTTCATAAAACTAAATCAACTGAAATACTTTGTGATAAGGAATTTATATCTAAAAAAAAAGGTAAACTGAAAATAGCAAAAAAATTTTACATAATCAAAACAAAAAATTAAAAATTACCCTCTATATAAATGAACAAAATTGTGGTGTACTGATTCCTTCATTTCAATATAACAGTTTTGAAAATTTATTATAGTTAAAAATAAAAACTTTCATGTCTAACAAAAAATTAAATTATATCATACTCTCTCTCTCTCTCTCTTTCTCTCTGTGTGTATGTGTAAAATATATATATTATTAACTTTAGACTAGACTTCAAATCAGGCATTGAACCCACTTTAAATGCCTAGTTACATGTATTATCAATAAATTATACATCTATATAATATGAATACATCAGCCTTATTCTCATTTGTACTGAATAAAGTTGTAAAAAAAACAAAACCAATTAAACTAAAAAAGATAACTCACCTTCATTTCATCATTAATACTGAAATGTTATAATAAAATTCACTATTTTGTAATGACTATACATCGCGCAACAATAAATTATATAAATTCCATTTATACATCAAATAATTTTTCTTTAAATAAAAAAACATCTCTTGCCAACTGAACTTATCAATACTGTAGGCATAAATATAAACAAATAAGGGTAATTTATTAAAAGTTAATAAAAGTGTAATTGCTATGACACCATACAATACATAAAACTTATCAGATGTAAAACGAAACTAACAATTTTGCTTTTCAGATTTAACAAAAAATTTGTACCAAATCCTTTTTTTTACTAATATTTAAGTTACATTTAATAAATCCTCGATTTTACAAAGAATTTTCTTATACCAAAAAAAATTCATAAAATCTACGATTCGTGTTGTTTTAAGAAAATGAATTCAGTGAAGGATACCAGTACACAAATTCAAATAAACCAAAACAAAACAGAAAAATGAGAATGTATTAAACAGACAAATTTGATCAACAACCACTACTAAACAGCTGATACTCCAGTACTTTCGATTCTTGTAGTAACTGGATTAGCGGGTTCAACACAAAGACTATCCTTAGGATCTTCCTCTCCCTCACCTTTTACTTTAAGGTCTTGAAGAGCTGCTATGATGTCATCCATTGCAACAGTTATATCCTAGAAAAATTATAAAATAAAATATTCTTCAACGATAATTAAAAGCGAATCTGAACAATTGGAATTTGTTATTGTTCTAATATGGCAGTTTTTTTTTTAATTACAAATTTGAAAAGCTGTAATTGCAAAATATGACAAATATAATTACAGATTTGTTGATACAATTTAAATACATTATTAACTTATTTTCTTCTAACAGAAACATATACCATTACAGGTAATAACTGTAATGGATATAAGATATGGTTTCCCCTCACATTGATTTAGATAGTTTTATTTTGGAAACAGAATTTGTTAAGAATAGGATGAAAATTTTACTATAGATGTCACTTATGGAAAGGGAAATAATGTAATCATTCTATGTAATTTAACTTAGACAATTTTTAAAATTTGAATAAATTTAACTAAAACGCCTTTAAAAATAGTTTATGAAAAGTAATAACTTTATTAAAAAATCCATTTTAATTACTTACAGTAAACTGAAATTAAAAAGGGACTAGCAAAAATACAGAAAAACACAAAACAAATATAATTTAATATGAAGCCTACCAATTTTAGTCCAAGCAGAAAGCATAACTGATTATATAATACACAACGTTTCACTTTAAAGAAATACTTTATGTCAGAGGTTCTGTATCATTAATTAATGAAACTTATGAGGTATGATGCACAAAAATTGTTTTTGACATTGTTAACTTAATTACTGACAAGTTCGTTAAGCATAAATTAAAATTCACTTCACTATGTATAAATGAAGAAATAAAGCAAAACTAAAATAAAACCTGATGATACAGCAGATTTTAGTTAACTGTGGGTTGGTCATTTTTTTATAACAGCTCATTATGGCCTATTAAGAATGATAACAGTTTAAGAATAGTTTCAAATATTTGTATATTTTTCTATATTATTTCACTCCAAATACTTCATGAAACAAGCTTCTTCAAACCCACTCAAAATTCCACTAGCTGGGATTACAGCCACTTTGCACAAAGATATTCAACTCATGTTCCTCAGATGATCGAGATGAAAGATAGTTTTTGAGGAGTAGGCAGATATGGTAATCACTGGGCGCGAGATCAGGACTAAGGGAATGATCAAAAATCTGCCAACTGAATTTTTGAATTGTTTCTGTTGTGCATGCAGCCATGTTATGAACAATTTTTGATCCCAGCATCCCCTGTCAATTATGAATGGCACGATGCAGTTTAGAAAAGTTTCACAATAGACTTTTGATGTGATAAATGTTCCAGAATCAATCAAAAGTGCACACTTTTGGTCCCAAATACAGTTTTGCCATGGATTAGGCAATTTTTGAATTTTTTTCTGCATAGGTAAACCGGAATGACCACTGCATGGATTGTATGAAATCCACATTTTACACAATTCAAAGCAGTCAAGAAAAAACTGCACATGTAGATGTCATTCTTTGAGCACTTTTCAACATTTTTGGCACTGTTATGCTGAAAATATGTTCATGATAGCTAGTGTCAGTCCAATTCTCAACAATGTTGTGAAAGATTGCTTATCATAAAGCAACAGATTTTCTCACTTTTGCATTCACATGTGACAATATCATTACGCCTAACACTTCTCTGTTCATTGTCAACATTTGAACAGCCTTCCTTAAACTCACAACACCACTGCATCAATTTTCCTTCCTTCACCGACTGAATTTTGGTATTATGTTCACTTGTGTTTAGAAATAAAATGAATGTGATATCAAATCCTGCCAGTTGTAAAGTTCGATCAGTGATAGATTTCTAATTTCACATTGTAACAGCAATGCAGTGGTTATATACAAACCACTATATCTACTGCACATGCACAAAGCAATCAGTGCTACCAATTGCTATTTATAAATCATTGGCCCTTACTTTGAATCACCCCTTGTATAACACTTGGCAGGCACCTTGCAACTCCCTGCCAGCTAAGATTAAAAATCCTAGATAGTGCAAGATTCTTTCATTTCAATATATACACAGTAAAAAAGATGTTGCTGTTCACATAACTGTAAGCAATTTAAAATCTTTGCAAATTTAAACACTTTGCAGTATTTTCTGACAAATTGAAATCTTACTTTGAAGAAGTTGATTTGTTAGAGTATTCCACACAAAAAGAATCACTGTTGGCAGCACAAAAATGAACTCTTTTTGAAAATTCAGATTTAAATGTCTAAAGTTATATAACCTTCTTAAAGAGTAAAGTAAAAGAATGAGAGCCCTATAAAGATAAAATAAAGAACAAATTCCACATTTTTCCATTTACAGTGCAATTTTATAGACAGCCCAAAAAAGAATCTACATTCTGCAAGTAATGTAATAGAAAGTAAGAAATGAATCAGCACAACAAATTCCATTTAAGTTATAACATCTATATGAAAAAAAGAGCAAAACTTGTTATAATTCAATTACTCCCAGAATTTGCCAGTACTGAATTACAGAATATTATTATGGTTATATCTATTTAACCGCTTACCAGTTTCTTCTGTATGTATTTTGACTAATTAACCAATATTAATTTAAATTTTTTGCATACAAAATGTATTTTATCACACACAAACATATGCAGAATTTCAACACATTTATACAATTAGCTTTATAATTTTACCTACACACAAGATACTTATAATGATATATTTAAGAAGTTCACTATATAATAAATATTTTAAATATTGCGTTCACAGACAAACTACACAGAAGCTGATTACAATCAAATACACTTGAAAATCCCTCATTTTACACTGTATTATAACTAATAACTAGTATTATCTATCATTGCAGAATACTACTAAAAAAGAACTACAAAAAATAATGGAATATTACAACATGACAAAAGTTGTCTGAATAATCCATCAAAGGCCCTAATCGTCTACATCAGAATATTCCACAAAGACTGGCAAGGGATTAATGTGCTTGTAGATGTCTCTTGCAACAAGTAGCCAGAATAAAACACTTTAAGACTAGACTTTGCTTAGTGATGTTAAATATATAAAATGGAAATACACTGTACGTTCTCTCTAGGATAGGAACTTCAAAAAAAAAACATTAAAACATCAAAACCTTATTTATCAGCTGTTATCACAATGTCAAAATCTGAAACCATTTGAAATGTTATATAACAAAAACAATAATAAAAAACTGGAATGAGGGTGTTACTTATTTTTAAAAAAAAATCTTCAAATCATAGTGCTTTCAATATACAAAATTATACCTTGATGAAATATATGAACCAAAAAAATATTATGCTAATTTAGTTCTATTTCATTACTGATACAGAGTAATATTTGTATAAAATCCATTAAGACAAGATGTAACAAAAATTATTTAAAAAAGAAATTTATTTAGCAGGATTATTTAATTAATTTAGGATTTTATTTAGCAGTTGTTTATTCATACAACTTTATTACAATTTTAATTAAAATGGAAAAAGTTTCTAAAATACATAGGCCTAGACTTAAAACAATTCTTAATTTTTTTGAGGTATTCATGTGTTTTTGAATTGTTATAATCATTATTAAGTCCCAAACCCATATTGGTATGGAAATACGATGTACTCATATTTGACGAAATCCATATATTTCAATTTCAAACATACTGTATCGTCTATGTAAATATTCGTAGTGATTATTAATGGTTTGAATACACATTTTGTAGTGTTGCCAACATTATTTTAGTTACATTGTCTGAAATATTTTATAAAAGAACTCAAGTTAACTGTGTTTATGGTTGTTTACTATTGCACATGAAATTCAAGCTTTTTTGTTGACATTCTTTTTTTTCATTAAAGCACTTTAATGAAAAAAAAAGTAAGGCAAGAATGTTCTTTAATTCTGTATTTTGTGGAGTGGCTTGATAAATTTTATACATTAAATTAGCTAGATTTTATGTACAGAGGAGATATGGACAACAATTTTAAATAAATTAAATGCAATAGTTTAATGTTTGTAATGATACTGAAATATCAGGTGATTATGGATGGTATTGATGTGTCAAGAGGTCAATAGTGATAACATTACTTAAGACATTATTTTGATAAAGGCATTCAGTTTTTTTGGGTAATTGATGGATAATCCAATCCCACACTATTCAATAAGCTACATGAGTTACAGGCAACTACTTGTGGCACAGTAAACTGGAAAACAAAATAAGCCAAATCTAATGTCTGTTTTCCCAACAACCATTCATTCATTCTTGAACAAAATCCTATGTGATGATGAAAATAATATCAAATAAAATTTGTTTGGGTTCCTCAATCAAAGAAAACTGTAATCTCTTCTGACATGTTTTCTAAAGAAGGTAGTACTTACAACAGGAAAAATTAGTGGTCAGCCATCCATCTTTCTTTATAGAAGTATATAAAATTCCTTTTTTGCCAGTAGATTTGACATATTTAAGTGTGCAGAGAACAAGTTAAATGGCATCTTTATTGTGTATAAATTATCTAAAAACTACAGCTTCTACAGAAATTTTAAACATTCTATTCTTTAATGACGAAGCCTGAATTTTTTTTTTGGGGGTGAAAAACACTTTCGTTATCACCAACATCAAAACTATAACAAGAAAGCCTTTTTGAATATTAATAAGGTTAAAATTAAATGAAAACTATGATAACAACAAGATTAAAACTAAAATAATAAAAGAAGCTTCACAAACACAAAAAAAATTTATGGTTGGTTCATTGAATTATATTAATACTACTTAGAAGTAGCATTACCCGTCTAGTGCACTCTTATTGCCTAGGATGCGGTAAATATCACTCTGTGATGTAAGGTTGCACAACATATGCAGTCCACAAGAATGTGGCGCAGAAGTCACATCGTATGCACAATAGTGCATTTTCCACTCACATCAGGTACCCATGGGTAGTTCTGGTATATCCTAATCGCAATCAGCAAAGGACCACTTCCCCTCTGCAAATTTTTCTGTATGAACAGTCCCCTGGCAACACTATCTATATGTGCCAGGATTCCCACATGACTAAGGATCAAACAGAAACTCACCTGTGTTGTGACGATTCACCTCAGCGTATTTGAATTTCAGTGACAGGATATCTAAAATACAAATCTTCTAAAGCCTGGAATGCACTACACGAGTCACTACAAATAAGGATATGATGTTTTGACTTAATGATATTCCAAGCCATACTTCCAAAAAACAATTGGAGTTAATTTTTTTATTATATATGCTGAGGTCATTAAAATTTATGGGGTTGAGTCTCCACCGAGGAAATGAACTGGGAAAAGTGTGTCAAAATTTAAAAGGTACAATAAACACTGGGCACGAACACCCATTTGGTGCTGTATTACGTGGATAGTTTTTATACTGTTTTAAATAAAGGTTTGGGAGGGCTGCTTTAAGAACCCAGTGATTTCATTGTCATTAAGATGCTAAAACTACTGAAATTCCTAATGCTTTACATGAAACTCTTTAAAGCCAATAATAAATTTGATATATGGTGTGTTAATCTCATCAGCATAAAACCAAATTCACATAGTAAGTACACGGAGATACTAAAACCTCAACTTATGTATCTACTGGTACACAAGAATGTAAAGATGGTTGCAACTACAACAGAGCTACTTGCCACTACTTTGACAAACTATGGACTTATTGCAACAATTCTTTGATTAGTTAATAAACTATGGTACAAGGTACCCAAACGTGATGTCTCCAAGCAACATTTTGTGAACCTACATTGAGGTAGAAACCTATATCCAAATTTACTGCAATTCATTTTATATATATATATATATATATATATATATATATATATATATAGAGTGCTCCTAACTGATGTTTTTATAAGTGTTTTCATTACTTGTCAGTATAAGTGTTTTTATAAGAATGTCTCCCTCAAATACTACCTGATAGTATATCAAAATGAAATTCTGTTTGTATTTATACATTGAATATTTAATATTATCTAATATAATTTTTTGTGTATAACAAAAATAGAAATATTTCTAATATCTTTAAATTTGTGTCAATATCAGAAATATAATGTATATATGTTTATTAAATGGTCTGCCACATAATTTATTATTTCTCTAATTTTGATCTATTTGTTTTTCCATGTAAATACCATCAAAATCATTAACTATTTCTTTATTGTACGTTTTAAATACTTAAGGTATTAATACTAAAAATATTAGTATAAGATAGTTTATTCTGTGGTGTTGTTTTTTTTATAAATATTATTAAAGTAGTATTCATATTCATTTTCAAGCACTATAAGATGTTTATTTTGTTATTCAATTTTTCTTATTTTTATGTGCTCTATTATTCATATTTACTTAAGTGTACCAATCAAAATTATGTCTTATGCAACACTGAGATTCAGACCTACACCCAATTAAGTCGACAAATTTAGGTCACCCCTAACAAGGTGAACGCAACCTCATTCCCATCTGTGCAGGAGCCAGGGACAAACCCCGCACCCCACCCAGTACCATCATGTGTCTTGTGTGGCATTACAATGTCACAATCATGACCACCACAATCATTGATCATGGCGGAGGGAAGCCATACCCTTGGTCGCATGGGTTAACATACCCCGGCGGCACAGCCAGCCCCACCAGCCGAAGCCCCAAAGCAGATCATAAACACTACCAATATAACCGTGGAACAATGCCCATGAGCCTACCTCCAACCAATCCAATGCCTAAGCCAGAACCCTAGCCAGCCGTGATCCTACCACGATCAAGTACCTTGATTAAACTCCCTCTGCAGACCTACACACCGAGAGGGCGTGAAGAAAACCAGCCATTATAGGCCACTCCTTGCGGATCATCCAGTTAAAACAGAGATCCAGAAAGGAATGTATTCTCTCAAGTTCCCTAACAGCTCGTGAGTGTTTGACCTCGTATTGGGGACAATCTGGTCTTCAGTCTTCTGCTTTCGTTCTGACGTCAACAGGTTATTTAACTTGGAAATGTAGTGTTCCTTACGTTCATTAGCCAAGATATCTATTCGTTTGACTCTGGCTATAACATAGACTGCCTCCCGTGAGACTGTTCTATAACCGCCTATAACAGCCAGCAAGAGGAGTCACTGGGCCCACAGCAAAATGTCCGTGCAACACCTAAAAGCCATGTGGTGAGCCCAGACAAGCGCAGCATACAGCATAATAGCTTTGCTGACACTTTTGTAAAGGATACACATGGTACCCCCATGGATATTCAACCCCCAATCGGGATGAATGACTACAGATTTCCATAAAAAGCATCAGCGGCCTTTTTTGCTACATACTGTAGATGTTTCTTGAAACGAAAATTCTCATCAAGGATAACATCCAGGTAGTCATAACTTACCAAATGGGGAGACACCAGCCATCCAGACCCAGATTCGTTGGGTAGCAGCCAATTGACCCTTAAGCAACATCATTGTGGTTTTCTCTGGGCTGAAAATCATCTTATGTTGGAAACTCCACACTAGCACGAGCAGCTCTGAACTTTAACTAGTTACACAAATCCCCTTCAGTCAGTAGCAGCGCATCGTCAGCCATCAGCATAAGCGATGACACAACCACAATATCGAACCGAATTCTATGATCTAAAGAATGGGACTCAGAACACTGCCCTGAGGGCATACTTTAGTTAAGGTCTTATTTTATGTACATCTGAAACAGGGCCGTGGACCACCATAAGTTGTTAAATTCCCCAGATATGTTAATACATATTTACATGAACTATATCCATCAGAAGCTATATCCTCACCTTTATTAGTATGGCATCCTCAGTGCTCATGCCCGGTCTGAAACAATACTGGTTGTCCATTAGCAACAGTGGCCAATCGAACATTAATACACAAATATAGGGGACCTTCTCAAAAACTTTGCCAATCATGGTATACTTAAGTGTACCATGAAGTTCTTCTGGAACTTTCATAACCTAGTAAGTTTTTAGAACTCTGGGGTGAAATCCAATAAATTGGGGCAGATAGCAGCACTCATAACAAACTTATTTTCATTATAATACAGTACCGTAAAGAACATTATTTTAGTAACATAGTACTGTGCGTTCAGAAAGTTGCTGTGCACTGGAATTATGAAGATGTAATGAATAATAAACTTTCTTAATTATTATATTGCTATTTCATTGGAACAGATAATACATAACTGGTTGAAATGATCTCCTCCAACATTAAAACATTGCACACAATTCAATTTGTTTCTTTTTTTGGTTAAAGAGTTAACCAAAAAGATTTCTCTTTTGTTTAATTTGTTTCTTGTTTTCTGTTTCTCTTTTTTTGTTTATTTGGTTAACTCTTTCAGCAGCTGCTGTACCGGAATGTCTCGTATGTATGCAGTTTTTAGTTTGTCAATCGTGCATGGTCTGTTGTGATATAATGTTTGTTTCACTGCCCCAATAGAAAGTAATCTGGGGGGGTCAGATTGGGTGATCATGCAAGCCACAATCCCCTCAAAATGATTCATTCACCAAAGACATTTCGTAAAAAATTCATTGACCTGTTGGTTGGGTGTGCCGAAGTGGCTTGTTGGAACCAACAGTGATTGTTGACTTCCACTTCCGTTAAATGATAATGAGATTTGTTAAAACTTATTAACTGTATTTTTAAAGAAGATTGAACCTACAATGCCATTCTGCTTACACTGACCCAGATCTTCGCTTCATGTAAAGACTTTTTTGTGTAATTCACAGGGATTAGTTGTCAACCACAGTCATGTATTTTGTAAATTAATATATCCTCCCAGACAAAACCACGTTTCATCTGTAAAACGTATTGTCGAGGATACATACAGAATTTTGGTCAATAAAAAGGATGCAGAATCCCACTAAAATAAGATAAGTCTTATCTCAATATTCTGTTATTAAATGGTTTATATTAATATTTAAAATATAACAGTATAAAAGAATAATCTCAAAATAATATGACATGCTCTGGCCAGCATGCGCACCTAGCGGCATGTCTTTGTTCGCCCTTAGTGGTTCCACATCTATATGCATTAGTTGAGTAACTAATGCATAGATTGGTCTGATTACTACAAAACCAAAAATGGAGTGTGGAATGAAGGAACAATGCAGTGTGCAATTTTGCATAAAACTGGGTAAAACATTTATAGAAAATATTCCAAATGCTTAACCATGCAAACAAGGATAACCACATAAGCCTAACACAATGCTATGATTGGTTTAAGCATTTACATGTTGTAATTCATCAAAGTTGTCATTTAACCGGCTGTGAGGTTGCTGAAGAAGTTTCAAATCACGACTGAAAAACTTGTAATGCATCACACATCAGTGCAAAATTCCATGCCATTTGTTATCTGATGACCGGAAGCAGAACAGTGTTGAAATCTGTCAGGAACTGCTTGTAAATTTGTAATGTTCTGTGAAAGTTTTCCCCAGTTTTATGCAAAATTTCACAGACGCATTAACTAACTTTTGCAAGACCTCACTCAACTGGTAGTTACTCGAAATCTAATGCATAGAGTGGGACCCAGTGAAAGGCAATATATAATAATAAATGGAAACAATCAAAATACAGCAAACAAATTATATATTTTTTAAGATATTATTACTCTGTACTGTTAAATTATATTTAATAAATTCTATTAAATAAACCACCTAGTACTTTTGTACTTTCACAAGATCCTGCATCCTCAGTCATGACTGAAATAATTCTGTTACTGTAAAATAAAAATATTTGAGAATAGCATATTAGTTACAATTAATACTATTTGTGATATTATTAATACTTACCTTTGTGATATTATTAATTTGACTGACACTTGATGTTTTATTGACTACAACTTTGACCGAGCACTCAGCTTCACCTAATTTATTAGTTAATTTACATTTATACACTCCAGCATCATTCATTTTGCATAGATTTATTTTCAGCTCCACCTTAAAAAAATAAACTAAATTAAATTTTTAATTATTTCAACAATAATCTGCAATTAAGTAGACTTAAGTATACTTACAAAAATAATTTTGCTAACTTCATATTAAATCAGAAAAAAAAATCTGATTTTGTTTAATAATTTGATACAGTAACTTTGGTACAGTAACTATGCTTATAGACTGCAGAAATCTTTTTGTAAATTAAAGGGGTGAATCAATTTTCTGTTTTGCTTATAAATATGTATGTAGTTAAGTTTAAAGGTGTTTGCATTAATTATATGTTTTATGTTATATCTTATTTATTATATGTTTTCTGTTTATATTTATTTTTTTCTTTAGGAAGGAAAACTAAGACAAAATAAATTTTTCCTTAACATTCACATTCATGAAGTATTTCACATTATAATTGGCAATTTCACGTATTAGAATTGAAAAAATTTCATATAAGTAAATGGCAAATAAATAATTTAAATAAAGCCACATAAAAATAGGAGGTTTTAAAACAAAGGTAATAAAAAACAAACAATATTAAGAAAATTTGATGTCTTGACATTTTCTTATTGTACTTGTGACATGCAAGTACTAATTATAGTCTTTTCTTAATGTACACTGACTCTATATCAAATTTTGCCATTTATAGGTATCTTTAATAATATCCAAGTCCAAGTGAGTGGTAAAAACAAATTCTGAAATCCTTGTTTAATCTCTTTCATAGATGTCAAGATGTCACTCCTTTTGATGTACATATACATAGAGATTCATGCAGTATTATCAGAATTTTCTGAGCTCCTACTAGCGAAAATAATGAAAAAAAATCATATCTACAGTAGCCAGTAGTATCTCCAATAGTGTTCATAATATCTGACATAACAGAAAAATTTGTTGTCAACTCATAAATCCATAAAATTTATTATCAAAATTTGTAGTTCCAAATCCTAAAACAATTTATGAACATTCCATATGCTATGAGAAACTTGTATACACTTTCCAGCACTAGTACTCACCACTACCATTCTGGCAATAATGATGCTGATATTGATGAAATCATTATCTAGGGCCATTATCTAGTTACAATTACATTATCTAGTACAAGATGCCTTTCCTGGCACTAAAGGAGTTTCACAGTTTCTGGTGTAGAAATACCAACGAGTACAAAATCTTCAACCATAAAATTCTCCTCTGTAATATTGCAAATGGTTTAATATGAACTGCCAAATGCAGAGGTCCATTTTATTTACTGACAAGGCTCAATTTACTTGGGATGGCATCAATAACCTTCACAACAAACACACTTTGGCAGAAGTCAATCCATACAAGATAGTAAAACATAATTTCCAACACTGATTTAGCTTCAATATGTGATGTGGTCTAGTTTATAATCAGCTAACTGGACAATTCTTTCTCCTAGGATGTCTAGGAAAAATAAATAAACTGTTGAAATAAATTCCAACATTTATTTGGAATTCCTTAAGGAGCAATTGCTGCTGCTATTAGAAGATATTCCATTAATATCTTCAGCACAATGGCATACCTCTACTCACTTCTTATCTGCTGTATCAACAATTTACAGAGCGATGGATTGGCCATGGTGGGCCACATTCCTGGCCATCAATATCACCTAATCAAAACAGATTTTGCATATGGGGTTGGATGAAAAGTATTGTGTACAAACAAAAAATTTCATTTGCTAGTACTACATACACCGCCGCTGTACAAATTTTATTAAATGTATGTTTATTTTTTTTTAACATTGTATCAATTGTACATAAAGCATTATCAATGCTTTGATAATATGCTTTGTTTTTTATTGGTGTATAAATCAATTTTTCCAGAATTTGGTAATAAATGTTATACATTTATTATTCATTTAACAATGTTTTTCTATTAGACGTAAAAAACTGTTTTTAAATAATTTTCTGTTTGACATCTGTTATGAAAACTACTCAACATATGGTTCTGGTACCAGTTTTATTCAATCTGTCAGGTAAAAACCTAAGAAACAATCAAATCTTACTCTTTACCCACGAATCAGGTCAAAATCTTTTGCTAGCTGTTAACTCGTCAACTAAACATTTCTGGACTCATGTTTATATGAATTTTTTTCATTATTTTCACTAGTAGAATGAGCTCAAATTGCCAAGAACACTACATGAATCACCATGTAACAATGCCATTTCCTGAAAGAACTGCATACACAAAAGCAGCAAGCAAACCCACCAGGTTGGTCTAGTGGTGAACGTGTCTTCCCAAACTTGTTCTTTGGTGGTTGGGTTTCAATTAACCACACATCTCAGGAATGTGTTGAACTAAGACTGTACAAGACTACACTTCATTTACATTCATGCATCATCCACTGAAGTAACACCTGAACAATAATTCCCAGAGACTAAACAGGAAAAAGAGAGGGACTGTAAGCAGGTTTGAAATCTGCACTACTAATCTTAAAGTTCACTAGTTCATGTGAAAAATAAAAACTATACTAAATATAAGAGCATTCATTGAAGTATCAATTTTTGTGAGGGACAATCTGATGGCAGTTAAAACATCTGACTCCAGTATTATTCTGTAATCTAAAAACAAACCATCTTTAATTTATTAAGACTGTAAAAACAACCATTTACAATTTCTTGTACACCAAAAACAGATTTTTTGCTGCACTTCATTTAAATTTTCATTTGAAAGCGAGATAAATCCTCCTCCAATTCTTACATACATAATTACTAAAATATTAGTTTTTGTTAACATCAAATATTTATAAAATTAAACAATCTTTCTTGAAATATTAGGATAGAGTAAAAGTTTCTTTATTACTCTTTAAATTGTGTTTAAAATGTTTTTTTTAATTATTATGATTTAACCATCAACAAAATGAAAAAAATAAATTGAACAGGAAAAGGTTACTAAACAGCAATATTTATTAAGTGAACTGAAACAAATGCATAAATTACATAATCATATAGGAGAAATGGAGAACCAAGTACGTTCAAACTGGTCACCAATTTGAACAATATTCTGTGTGTGAATAGTACACTGTTTACATATCTTCATCACAAAATACTAACACGCAATGTTCAATTATACTCAAGAATAATCAGATGTTTCACCAAATCTGTTGTGGACATCACATGACTTCCTTGTACACCTATTATTACATATTATTACACATATTTTTAATAGAATATAAAATTTTATTTCACTAATAACTTTTGATATTTTTTTTCAATCACAGGAATTATTAATAAAAAAAAAAAGTTAAAATAGAAGGAAATGAAGTAGAATTTGAATAATGTGCTTTTTCACCTTCTAAGATCAAAATATTTCATTAATTAACATTTTATTTGGCTGTAACTCTGGAACCAATGAAAATAAGTACCACTTATGGTATACTGTTGAAAAGCTCTCATTACTACAGTTAGAAAAGTTCAAAATCCAAATGTTTTGGATTTTGGGCTTTTCTGGACATTTCTGGCAAAGTTGATTGCAATCAAAAGTGAATGTGCACAACTAGATGTTACAAGAGTCCTAAATCCAAAATTTCAACATCCTACGGCTAATCTTATTTTTTGAGTTATGCAAGTTATATGTACGTACCGATGTACGTAGTCAAAACGGATTCAGGGATGGTCAAAATGGATATTTCCACGACAACAGAAATTTTTCACAATCACAATGCTTCCTTTACTTTGTACAAGGAAGTATAAAAACTGACTATTGTAGTTTTAATATGGTACTGTAGATTAAAACATGGTAAATTCGTAATGCATTCGTTTGGCAACCTATTTCCAGGAGTTTTTCCTTATACTTTGATTATATGTAATTTTGCAACCATTTTGAAAAGTATACTGGATAAAATGTAAGAGCAGATGTAATATGGAACATCATGGAGAAAGAACAATATGACAATTGGAAAGAGAAAACACATGATTATATATTATTATTATATATTATATTTTTATTATTTTATATAATAATCAATTTATAGCAACCCACTACTGAGACTACAGCCACGATGATAATTATATAATGATGATAATCATGTTCAATGATAATCATTATATGATAATTATGTTCAGGTATATTCAAAACTAGCTAAGGCGTTCTTTCTTCATTGCAAAATATTTATATTTAATACACAATTTTAACCAAACAACAGACCTCAATTTGTTCCAGCTTATTTTTATTTGTTAAATATTGTTTGAACAGTAACACCAACTGGAATCACATATATGAAAACTAAAAAAACACACATACAAAATTAATTAGTTCAGAACTGCAAAAATACAGCCATAGTTCAGTTCAACATATACCCACAAAAACCTAAATCCATTATTCCAAATTATACAAAGCATATTTTTTAAGTTTCTTTTTATATAAAATACAAGCAAATTCTTTTTGGAAAAATTTATATTCACCTGAAAGCCTAGATCTTAATCTACAATACTACATAATCTGCCTACTACGTTAAGGCACTTTTATCATGTGATCAGCTTCTGCAACCCAGCTTCATAGAAATCTAGCATCTGAAAAGATGGCCATTGCTAAACAGCTGTTTTGATGTTGGTAATAGTCTTCATGGCACTGATGAGCTGCTTTAAAAGCAGGAACAAATGGTAGTCACCAGGCGCCAGGTCAGGACAATACGCTGGATAATCAATTTGTTCCCAGCCAAATGAACCGAGATCTTTGGTGCAATGAGCTCCATGTGGCCAAGCATTGTTGTGAAGCAGCACAATTCCCATACTAAGCATGTCTCGTCTTCTGTTTTGGACAGCACAATGCAGTTTAGTCAAGGTCTCTTAATGTCTCAAGAGCATTTATAGTTTCACCTAAAGGCCAAACATCACAAGTAATGACCCCTGCATATTCCAAAACACAGTGCATATGATTTTCCAGGCTAACAGTTTTCTATAATTTCACTTTCTTGGGAGATGTTGAGCCACCATTCCATGCTGTTGTTTCGATTCCACTTTAATGCGAGACAACCCCACTTCTCATCACCAGTAACAATTCGAAGTATCCGCATTATTGCTGTATCTCGTGAGAAAATTAAAAGGCACTGGCTAAATGTTTGTTTTTGTGAAACAAAGTCAGCATTTCTGGTATCCAGCATGAGCATAACTTCCAATAATTTAAGCATATAGACACAAATTCATAGAGAACACTTTGTGAAGCTGAAAGAATTGACAGTCTATTCTAACAAACTTTTCCATTAACTCTCTCCACCAGGTCATCAGTAATGACACGAGTATATTTGGCACTCTCTTTAAATGCCCTAGCCAATTTTCTCACCATTCCATCAAGCATATTGTTATCCTTGTGGACTTCACTAACCTCTTCTTCTTTTTACTGTTTAGCCTCCGGTAACTACCGTTTTTAGATAATACTTCAGAGGATGAATGAGAATGATATGTATGAGTGTAAATGAAGTGTGGTCTTGTACATTCTCAGTTTGACCAATCCTGAGATGTGTGGTTAACTGAAACCCAACCACCAAAGAACACCGGTATCCACGATCTAGCATTCAAATCCATGTAAAAATAACTGGCTTTACTAGGACTTGAACGCTGGAACTCTCGGCTTCCAAATCAGTTGATTTGGGAAGACGCGTTCACCACTAGACCAACCCGGTGGGTTGGACTTCACTAAGCTGTCAATGAATTTCTGCACTTTCATACCTCTTGCACTAGAAAAATGAATTACAACATATATTTCACAATCTCCTGCACTTTCTATAGTTACAGGCATTATAAACACGCACAGGAAATTGTAAAATACTAACAATCACATACTAGTATCTGTAGAAAGCAAAAATATGTAAGTTACTCAGTAAACATGCAACAAACAGCGACCGCCACAATCCAGTGGAAATAAATCATGTAATCTCTATGTTACAACTATTTAAGTGCTAATGTAAATAATATGTGGTATACAGACCTTGTTCCCATCACACAATAACTGCGTCCTACCACTTTGGGGAACTATATCACCATCTTTGCTCCATTCAACATCTGGTACGGGATTCCCAGTAATTGATGCAGCTATACATAAAGAATCATTCCTGTTCACAGATATCTCTCCAACTTCTCCATTAAATTTTGGCTCAGATTCTGGGATATCAGTTTTAGTTTTAGCTTTAGATAAAAAAAATAAATAAATAAAAAGTTTTAACTTTGTTCAATGAATATACTCACAAAAGCTGTTACTTCAGAGCATGTTTTAACAATATTTAAATGTTTTTTAACCAAATAAAATCACTTTATAATTCATTTTTGCATCAGAAAATATCTAAATTAATAGTCATTTATTTTTGACCTTAGTTATGTCTGCAATCACTGCAAACAATTGCAATTACTAATTGCAAAGACAAATATAAAGCAGAATTTTCTTACTATATACAAAATAAAAAAAAGGCTACTAATTGGTTCTGAAAAAAAAATGAACTGCTCAATAATGAAAATATTTCGGGCTCAAAAATGCTTATTCTTATGTATTTCTATCTGCTGAATTCAAAAACTACCATAACAATGACTCATTTGCTCTTGGTATGGAGATGCAATGACAAGTCATTTTTTACTTGATCATTTTTAGTTCAGGGGTAATTTTGTTTTTGGAGTTTTCACATCTGTTAAATGATAAAATAATTATTACTGTGACTGCTAGTTTTATATTGTTTGTGTTGTAATTAGTAAAGAATTTCTGCTTTTCAAGTACTATTTAAGTGAAAAATCTGTTAAATCAAAATGCTACAAAAATGTGTAAATTCAGTGAATAATTTTTGTTACATTTTTGGTGAAATAACATTTTCATCACAGAAATGCAATCTGACGCCTCTTGTGAACAACCTCTATCAGCATTATTTTGGTGTGAAAGTAGGGGACAATTTACTACAAGAATGGTAAAACATTCTATGGTTTTTGCTATGCCTATGGTTTGGCAGGCACCTACAAACCATACAGATAACTGCTATTTCTGCTTGACTCCACCTATAAAGCCGGATTGTCAATGAAGAAAAGAGGAACAGTTCAATACCCTAAATCTTCCATCTGCTATTTGATAGATTCAACATTCAGATGAATGTTTAAGTAGAAAATGATAGTGTGGAAGAAGAACCCAAACAAGCCATCCAAATCCCATGACTGATTTTGATAGATGATAAACTGAGTCAAGTGGAATTGAGTGATCTCATTCGAGACCTTGGTTTGTCGAAGGAGAAGGCAGAACTAGGATCAAGACTACAGCAATGGAATCTTCTCTAACATGATGTCAGGGTCTCACAACATAGACTAATTATCATATGGATCTGCTTTTATTTCTTTTGATAAGAAAAAATCTTGTTGTTTACTGCGACATTAATGGCTTGATGAAATGTTTGAATATGAATCATGATCCAACTGATTGGAGGCTATTCATAAACTTCTCCAAGCTTTGTTTGAAAGCTGTCAGTTGGCGACAGTACTTCTGCAAAAATGCAATCAACTCTGATGGTACCATCAACATGTCCCTTATAATCATTTTTCTCCACTCACACCTGGACTTTTTCCCTCCTGGTTGTGAATTTATCAACGATGAACACTGAGAAAGATTCCATCAGGATATTTCTGTAATGATGAAACATATCAGGGACCTTTGAAATGAACTAATGCTTAAGGATTATTGCTTGTCTGTGTGTAAGGTGCTCTGGAACTCAAGAAGAAAAAGACAATCTCATGAAGCAATCACATAATTTCCTTCAGACCCAACCAACTGTCACGTATTCTTCCATCAATTAAGAACTCTTAGAATGTAACTGTCATTAAAAAAATTTCAAGTGGTATATGTAATTAAAATGTTTAATTAGAAAGAAACTAGAGCTAATAAAAAAAGTTTTTGTATCATTTATTTTTCTCAACCCAAAATTAGTAAGATTTGACTCATGGAGTGAAGGAAACATGCCTAACAAAGCAGTGTTATCTAATTTTTGTATCTAAATAAAACTATAGAAAGGTTCCAAAATTTTAAGAATGTCAAATTTTAACCTCCGGGACAAAAAACAGTTAGAAATAAAAAACATCACTTCAAGTATTAATTAATTATAAAGGGTCACACACAAGGTTCTTAGACAGTGCCAATTTGAAGTTATGCACTTTATTAACTCTACATTCAACCACCAAGAATTTAGTTTTGTTTTTAGCATTCCAATATATTTCAGATTTTTTTTCAAATACATTTCAATTGCACATCAACACAATATTTACATCAGTAACCACAGGTTGAAAATAACATAATATTCTCTCTCTTAACAAAACATAGATTTAATGCTAATGTGAAGAAATAGAAAATTTTACAGACAAAAAATATTAGTTTTTGATTAGCCAATCGCATAACTTACCTGTGACAACAAGACTTCCTTTGCTAGTAACTTCGCCATGTTTATTTTTTACATTAACAGAATATTCACCAGCATCCTCAATTTTAACATCGCTGATCAAAAGAGCTGCTGTACCATCAAGTCGAGAAATAATTTTAGAACGTCCAGCCATATTTACTGGTTTTCCATTAACACACCTACAATCATAAAATAAATAATTTTTTTTATAATATATATAATACACAGCAGCACTTCACTCAAGTTAATGTAGGATATAATTTATAGTGATTATTAGTTTTAAACAAAAAATTGAAGTAATTAATAACCAACATATCCACCTTACCAGCAAATAAGTGTTCGATTTCAGTTTTTTCAACCATCATAAACAGTCAACTATAATTAAGTCAAAAGTAAAATACATAAACAATCATGATATTTTTGCATGTTAACAGTACACTGAAGAGAATATAAATATATTCTCAGTGGACTGAAATGTAATTAAAAGGAAAACCATGTAATCAAATGATACTTTAGTTATAGATTATTATTTCTTTATGTTTATTTTATATTTATTTCTTTATTTTTTTGGTACTTATAAATGTGCATTTCTCAAAATTATATGTATTAAAAATGATTCTAAAAAATACCTAAAATTTTTATAAATGTATTTGATTGTATGACTATATAAAATATGTTTAGTAAAATTAGAATTTTCAGGTTTATCGTTTTTAATATCATCAATGTGTTCTTTTGCACAAATTGCATATACCATCATACTGCAATCCTCACAACCCAGACTATACACCCCGTGTTTGTTAAGGTTATAATCATTACTGTTTATTGTAATTATTAATATATTTAACTTATTATTTGTAAAGCAGGTCTTACCAAAATTTTTCAATTCTTTGACTATAGGGAGTATATTCATTTTTAAAATTAAATTCATTTAATTAGTAAAAAAATTAGTATTTTAAATTCATTTAATTAGTAAATTCATTTTAATTTAGTAAATTCGTTTTTTATGTATTTTAAGTTTTATCTGGTAATAATTTTATACGTTTATCTATTAATTCTATAATTTATTCTATTGCATAATTTATTTATAGTACTAATAGGGACTATGTTACATATTATAATAATTAATATTATATAACAGGACAAGATATAATTTATATTTCATTGTTTAAAGAAATTTTATTGTTTTAAATAATGTATGGCTCTATATAAAAGTGCATTAAAAACAGCCTTCTTTTGTGACAATGATGAAATAAAATTTCATTGTGATGAAATAAAATATAATTAATTACTAGCTGCAGGGCATACTGTAGGCACACCTTGCAGCTAGGCCCTCCAGGTAGATTTCCCTGGCAGGTGGCATTTCTGAATGGGATTATTAGGTGTCCAAAACTGATTAGATCTTGTGCAAAATGGTGAAAATTTAACTCTAGAAATTGATACTAGCAGATTGGGACTTTCCTATTTTTTGGACAGTATCTCCAGAATGGATTTGACAAGCTTTGATGGTGATAAAGATTAGTTAAATGGAAAATAAAATTATTTTTCTGTTTTAGTGCGTTTAATTTTTTAATATTTTTTATTTACCTTTATAACATTATACTTTATAGCCACACTAGAGCCATGTTTGAGCATATTTAGCGAAAGATCAGATCAGTACTTTTAAGATGGGTTTGTCCAATCAAAACATAGGGCTAAACAATTTAATTTCCCAATAACAAAGATCTGATCGATCTAGAGTGTACCCGACATGTTAAAACAGTTAGCATTCGACCTGCTGATACACACACCGTTTAATTGTGAAAATGGGACAAGCAGTTGCAAAGATATTATGGTGGCACCCCAGGGGCCCTTGAAAATATTATCAAACGGGTACCACTGGGAGCGGATAGGGTTATCGTCAAGAGGATCAAAAAATTCTTTCAGCACACTAGGACCAATTTGGGATAATTTTCATCTGAAAATTCAGATCCAGTTAGAAAGTACTAAATATTCACAAGACTTCAAAATATATATATATATATATATATATATATACAGTGTATTGATATAGAATATAATAAGTGTACACCTGATCACCATGAAAACATACTAACAAATCAGTACTTTCCATTGAGGTACATTCTGATGCTAAGCTAAGAGGGACGCACAAACAGACACACACACACAAATACCATTGTAGGGTAGGATTGTATTATTAGAAGAAGGTTTATAATATAAACCAGGTGTTGTGTAACACCTGCTTACACTACAAATAAATTAAATATATTAATAATTACAATAAACAGAAATGATTCTAACTTTAACAAACATGGGGTATTATAGTCTGGGTTGTGAGGATTGCGATATGATATGTCTGTATGACCAATCTTAGATTTTCTATATGTGCAAAAAACCTGAAAATAAAATCTGAAAATTCTAATTTTGCAAAACGTAATGGTCAAATTTACAATCCAAATACATTTATACAAATTTCTTACAATCATTTTAATACATATAATTTAGAGAAATTCCACATATATAGTAACCAAAAAATAAAAATATAGATTACTTAAACTACTACTAAATATGAACATAAAGAAATAATCATAACTAAAATATTATTTCTAATAACATTGTTTTACTTTTAATTACATTTCAATCCACTAGAGTATCTTTATATTCTCTTCAGTATACCTGTTAACATGCAAACAGTCATGACTGTAGACATACTTTACTTTTGACTTCATTACAAGGGCTGTCTAGAAATTAACTTGCATTTGTACCTAGTGTGGAGATGGTAGGGATAGAGCCGCCATCTTGGCATCAAAACATTTCTACATCAGTACACATCATGCTGTTGTAGTGTGTGGACTGTGATTTTTCAACTTTGTTCATTGTGAATTATTGAAATATGCACTTAAATAGAAAATTCTGCTAGTTGTGAGGTGCATTCAGTAATTAGGTTTTTACTGGCAAAAAACCGCAAACCAATTGAAATTCATTGGCAACTTTGTGAGGTGTACGGAGATGGAATAATGAGTAAAGGTAGAGTGAAGCATTCAGTTTAAAAATGGCTGCACCAATGTTCATGATGAGGACCGCAGTGGTCGGCCTACCCTTGTGACTGATAAACTGATGATGAAAATAAATGATAAAATTAGTGAAAATCACCACATTACAATTACAGAACTCTTACTTCATTTCCATTACATTTCACAAAGTTTACTGCATGAAATTGTATCTAGGAAGTTTGGTTATCCCTAGTTTTGTATAAGATGGGTGCCAAAAATCTAAGGCGGCAGATTTCTATAGAAAAGGAATTGAAAAGCTTGTGGCTCGTATATGTGCCTCAATTTAAATGGCGATTATGTAGAAAAAATGATTCTCCCTTTCAAATGTTTATTTGAAATTATTAAATTATTTTATTAAAATATACCAGCAAAATCATGTTCAAGAACTTTATTAGTTTAAACATTTAGTTTCCTGATAATTTTCTCTGATAAGTTTACAAAATTAACAATTAATAACATTATTTTTCAGTACTCAATACAGAATAACCTACTATGAATAGTTTGACAGTATAGCAGCCAGCCTCAGCTTTTGGAGTCTAAAACAACAAAGGAGAAAAATATTTGCATAGTTTCAACTTTACTGTAATTGGTAATTTTTTTAACAGAAGCATTTTATTTTTATGGTAATCATGATGCTAACGTTTCTTTTATGAAAACACTGGTTAATCTGTAAATCGGCTGAACTAAACTCAATAATTCTTTTATAAATTTCCATCCTAAAACCTGTGTACCCTGGGACAACTGATGACAGTAAAAGTTACATAAGTCGGCAATGTTAAGAGAAACAAATCAAAAGTTGTATGAAATTAATTTACATCATAAAGGCTGAAATAGGGTATCTTGATTTTAATAAAATATTTAGAATTACATTTACATTTTTAATCAATTTCCAAAGAAAAATAAACAATTATAGGAATAAATTACCTCATCAAAAGACATTTTGGGCCGCTTTACTTCTTGGATTTTTTAAAAATTTCATGACCTTTAAGTTCTGGAATAAAGTGTTAGTACCTTCTACAAAAACCACAATCCAAATAATCCAAAATCTTATTCATGCATCACAATTTTTAAATTCTTAATGTGAGCGATACTCCCATTGTGGTAGGTCCCTTCATAAGGTCTATCAAGAGACACCAAATGTAGAAGGCAGAGATGATGTTCCTACCTTCTCTACTAGGAACCTGTTCCAAAGGGATAAATATGCTAAAACTGCTAAATATCTCATATGCTAAATAACTAATTTGGACAATAGTAATATATTTCCTTGAAAGGCAATGTACAAGGAGTGTTATTACCATAATTAGATCAAATATCTGACAGTCAAAATTGTAGTTATTTCAACTTTCTGAGACACCACCTCCTCCTCATATCAACATCAAAAAAACAAAATAGTCTGCTAATGGATTTTAGGCACATTTCCTTCAGAGAGGAAACTGATCTGGTCTAATTACATATGATTTTATCTGCTGTTTATTTGATTTAATTTGAGTAATATTTACTTGTTTAATTTCCCAAATATAGTTCTATGTACAAATTTTATACATACACCACTATTTCAATGAACCTCACTCACCAGTCACTCCTTCAGTTGGCAGATTTCAAAATACAATATTACATAAGATATCCCAAATACCATAAGTTTAACTATTTACTTGATTTCTACACCACAATCATCCAAAAACAGAATTTTCATTCCTTACTTGTAATTTTTTATGTAAACATAAATTTTGATACATCTATTCAAAACTTGTTTTTTAATTAATAATATAAAGGCTATTTATAGTGTAATTTCTATTGCATAAGTCGCACATCCATGAAACAAGGTATTCAATTCCAGTTGTTTTTTTTTGACAGCCAGTAAATACTGACTGTCTACATGCATGTGGCCAAAGCTAGGCAGCATATTGCGGCGAGCCACAGTTAGTTAGAATTATGGTGATTATTAAATTGTATAAGCTGTCAGCAGAACGGTGACGGCATTGCCAAGGATATGGGTTACCATGCAGCTGTGAGGTGTAGTGGTGTTTTAATGAGGGCAGATTAGAATGAGCACACGACACTGTTGGTGGGATGGCAACTGTACTGCCGAGGGCATGGATCCCATGCAGCCGTGAGGTGAGCGGCATCTCGACGATGGTTTAAGTGAATGTCACGCAGACTCTGCAATGGAGCAGAGTGGAAGTAGGAGGTCCGTCCGCCTCTCCCTTGTAGACCAAACCAGAGTCCATAACTAACCTAAGTCTGGGGTACAAACTAATGTTGAGTTCAGTAAGGGAACTAGGACTAAATTTCATTGTTATTTTTGGTGGTATGATGTGATTAAATTTGCCTCAAATTTCAAGACATTCACAGGATTGGCTCAATAAAAGTTGAACTAGGCATGGGGTTCAAGCTTCTGTGAACTTGGTTAGCTAGTTCAGAGGGAAACGATGTAGGACATTCAAGATGTCTGGAAGAGGTCTGCAGCAAAGGCAAAAGCTGAGTTAATAAATCACCGATGTAAATGCCTACAGAGGCATTCACTAATAAGGCACACTTATAAAGGGACAAATAAGTAAATGTTAGTTGCGCTTAAGCTACAAATCCAAGCTGTCCTCAAAGTTGGAGCTGAAGTGCGAGACTAGAGGTTATACTCAGCTTCTGAACAGACCAGACCTGAGGCCCTCCGTGACATTAATTTTCACTGGTTAGCACTCCAATCACTAAATTTCTTAGTATGCTGTCATGGAAAGAAATTACTGAATAATCGTATAAACGGTTAATAACGGTACAAACGGTTTAAGTGGTGGTAGAATGGTAATAAGAGTTAGGTGCGCCAGTTTCTTTGATCTTCTGTGGGTAGGTTGTTAATTTAGAAATTCCTAAGGGCTACGTGGTAAGAGTTAGGTGTCTGATGTCTTCTTAGAAAACAAAACTTGACTACGGCAGAATTTACTGGTGTGAATGTCTTTCAAGGCATTTGCATCAGTGGCACCTCACAAAGCCAACTGATGACTGTGGAATGTGATCGGTTTGAGGGCAATATGTCCTCAGATTAAGCCACTCAAGGCTAGAAACAGAGGGGGTACCTCTGTTTCCATGTCTGTTGTTCTCCCTCGGAGGGGGAATTGTGATGTCTACATACATGGGCAGATCAGGTGGAACAACTCTTCTACTGGCCGATACACACATTGTATATTTCCATATGTTAGAGACTTGCGACCTATTAGGTGAGTTTTCCCCAATCAGTACACAACTCAATTCCTTTCAGGACATGGTGCCTTTAGGGATATAGTTTGGCTAGATTTGGTTTGGTTGATTCAGGCTTATGCCCGGAATGTAGGGTCCATGATACTGTGGACCATGCCCTCTATACGTCTGTCTCTGGTATGAGGCTGAATATACCAGAGATATTAAGGAGCTTTTGATCTGCACGTCAATTGAAAGGCCTGCAAAAAATGGACTATAGTGGGTGGCCTCACACTAAGAACAGCTAAGGGGAATAAGTAGTGTAGTACCCAGGGTGGCCAGGGACCACCTGGATAGTTGATAGGCCGAAGGTAGGCATGTTGGCATCAAGCCATTGTTAGTTAGAAACAAGTATGGTGATAATATATTTGCTGTCAGCAGGAAGACGACTGCACTTCTGAGGGCATGGTTATCCACGCAGCCAAGAGGTGTAGCGCCATCTCAATGATTGTAGTTTTATGTGATAAAGTAAATGTCACACAGGACTATGATGGAGCTGAGTGAGAGGAAGAGGTCTGTCCTCCTCTCCCTGGTAGACCAGACCAGAGTCCGTAGTTGTAATCAAACTACGGGTTTGAACTATGAAGCTTAGTTCACTAAGGGAACTAGGAATAAATTTGTTGCTAACAGCATATTTTTGAGGTGTATGTTATTTACTGAATTTGTCTCAAATATTATCAGACATTTACTCACAAATAGCTTACTTATAATGTAGAATTAGGCACAGGGTTTGTGTTTGTGTATCTGCGAACTCTGTTAGCTAGTTCAGAGGGCAACAAAATAGGATAGTCACGAAGTCCGAAAGAAGTCTACAGCAAAGGCAAGTCATTATTCACTAAGTCATTACTACACCAAGTCATTATTCACTGAGGCATTTACATCGGTGGCATCCCAACAAGGCCTGGCTTATTACTTTTAAGATCTCCATTAAAGCCCAACAGGGCTATGAACAGGTGGGGGTGGCGACCGGAATTGTCACAAGGTGGGGTTGGAATGTCCAACCCCGCCAACAGGGGTTGGAATGTCTACATACATGCTGTGATAGACTACAGCAGATTGTACTACTTTGTACAGCATGTAGAAGAACTTAATACCCACAACAATACTATGGTTCCTCCAGATCTGTAACATTTAGAAAGTATAGTAACATGTTCTCAATGTTCAAATAATCTAAAGAAACAAAGTTCTATCTCAAGCATATTGGCACAAACTGTAATTATTGTCAGTACAAAAAAAATTATTTAGCAAAAGGTGTCTTTCCTGAAAATTATCAAAGTTCAGAATCATTTCAGTCTAGATTGGTTTAAGGTGGAACTTGTTTTATTTGTAAAAGTAAAACATGTTGACTTAGCTGAATTACTTCTAGTTATACAGAATATCCCACAAAGAAATGAGAAACTTTCAGGATATGTTCTACTGGTAAAAATAATGAAAACTGTTCAAATAAACATAGGTCTGAAAATGCTTTGTTTTCAAGTTACAGTAATTTCAGCTCTTCTGAAAACCCTACTGTAATTTCTGGATACAAAGATAGCTATTTTTATCTGAACAGTCAAAAATAGATCGATCAAAAATTGTATTTTTCTGTACCCAATAAGCATTATTCTTAAATATAGCAAACAAAAAAATAAAATAGAATGTAGAAATCTCAGTTACAGTAATTGTTCCAAATTTCTTATTTCACAATGTACACAGCACTCTGCCAGACACAAAATATTTCCAGTGGCTTTCAATATAATCTCAGGATCATTTCATATAAATTCAACAGCATCTCATACTTTAATGATAACTCTTTAGCAGAAACTTTTTGTTGGTATATTATAATTTACATTCACCCCAAATGAAGTAATTAGTGGCATTAGTCAAGTGATTGTGATGACCAATTGATTGGTCCACCACGTCCAACCAGTTAAGAAATTAGCATTTAAGTGATTTCTAGCTACTAAAGAAAAATGTGATAACGGTATTTTATCAATTTAAAGGTACTTTTTCCAAAAGTGGCAAATTATTTATGCATAAGTTCAAGAAATGAACTTATGCATCTTTTCACTGAAAACAAATGGTCCCAGAATCTTTGTCATAAATCATGCCACCCCAAACATTATTGTGAAATCTATGTTGGGACTAGTTTCCACAGTACCATGTGGATTGTCTTCGCTTCATAAATGACTTTTTGTAACTGAAGATTCTGTTTCTTGTAAAGTGACTTCAGTAAATAAAATTGAATTTACCTTATCAGAAATGTCTAGAAGCCAATCATAGAAGTTTAACCATTGGGGATAATCTGTATTCAGATTCCAAGGTGGAAAGGATAAAGATTCTTTCCATAGGCACCGCACCACACCACTTTGTTTTTTGACAAACAAATGCAACATGAAATTCACCTTGTATTAGTGCCTGGGCTATGCTGAATATTAATATGCTGGATCACATGATGTTCATCATTAACACTATGATTTACTTGGCGTTCCAACGGAAAACAAACATGTTGGAAATGACCCTTTTGTTCATAAATGCTGATATTCACATCAAGCAGCTTCAGAATTTCTGTTATAAAATCCATAAACAAAAATTATATTGCATATTCCTTGTTAGAATGTTGAAAATGCATTACACTACAACATGATAACACTACACTTCCTTTTCTGTATATAATTCACAACAACAGATTCAAATGAAGTACAAAATTTTTATTATTGATCAGCTGTTTTTTTTTAAACAAAACTACTGGAGTCACACAGTTCTGTGACCTGTTTTAGCCTATTTACCAGCTCAAATTACTTAAACAACCAACTTTACTTCTTAATTTGGATCCCAAAAATTACAGTAGGGCTTTTTTTATTAAAAAGAGCTGAAATCCAGGCAAAATCTTTCACTAGCCATAACTTGAAAAAAAAGCATTTTCAGACTTATGTTTATATGAACTTTTCATTATGTTCACCAGTAGAAAATATCCTGAAAGTTTATTATCAGAAAATCTTGAGAGTAATATTCAAAGCTTAAAAGAATTTATATCAATGCATTAACTAAGTTCAGGATCATTCTTCCATTAATAAAAACATTCAAACTGCAAATCAAATAGATAAAACATACAAATATATATTGTATAACAATAAGTGCCTAGATGGTCCAGCACCACTCAGTAATTGTATGAGACCATAAGGGATGATTCATTCTGTATAGTTTAAAAAATAAATTGTGAAAAAAAATATAAGGGTTAAATTGAGGAACCCATTTTTCTCAAAAATTTAATATTTTTCAAAATATTTTCAAAAACATGCTCCTTCTCTCCTCTTTAATATTTTTTCATCAAATATAAACAATTCTTTTTGTATCCAAATTTTCATCAATTTCAGAGTTTTTTCATTATTTATATAAATTGTTGGCTTCTTTTTATAAAGCACAGATTTTAAACATTTATTTGCATAACCAAGAATGTCAGTTTAAATATCTTTATTTAGGATATTTTAAATATATATATACCACACCCCCTATGTTCAAATGCTTGAAAAACCAATAGCACTGATAGACAAAGAAATTTGTTGAATGTTTCTCCAAGTGGGATACAATTTCTTGAATTGCTTTTTTGCGTGCATTACAGATCTGTAAATACAAGTTTTCTATCACCCTTAGTTTTAAATAAATTACTCTTAAAAAAAAATGAATGGAAAAAAAGTTAAAATCTGTAAAATTTATAATTTTGCACGGCCACACCTGTTTTATAAATAACCTCAGGCACATCCCGATTAATGTTCAACAGTAATCTGCTAGGATGTTAGTATTCCATTTCCCTTTATAGCGGCTTTCCATCACTGAAACGTCTTGGTGGAAACATTCACCGTATTCTTTGGAAAAAATCCACATGCGAGTAGAGGAAATGTATTTTCAAAGACATATTACATCGCATAGCTCTGTATGAAGTAAGAAGTTTTGTTTGCCGAGAAAACTTATGTAAACGTCTTTAATTATGCCCAAACTGCACTTTCTACATTATTTAACATGAATTAAATAAATACATCATCTTCATCCAACTCTCTTATTTGAGGACCAACAAAAATTCCTTCTTTAATTTTTCCTTCACTTACATTTGGAAGTTTCTGCCTGATGCAGTACAAAAATCCAGGTCAATCCTTCTACACTGCTTTTACAAAAATTTTTCATTAGTCCTAGCTTGATATAGAGGAAGTAAAAATATTTATTCGGGTTCAACTATTTGAATTCAAGTTGTCTCATTTCTTCCACTCTTTGTTAACGATGTTTATCCCTAGCTCAGCTGTCCCATTCACAAAAAAAAACACATGTACTAATTACAGCCCAACTTCATGCCGAACAAAATAGCTATAACTTTCAAATTTCATCTTTCATCACAATATATGTCTCTCTAATTAATACCATAAGAAATTGGTATCGAGCGACATTTGTTACTGTTGTGTAGAACACTTTTAAACTACACTTGCACAAATCTATGAAAAGGCACCAGCATCAGCCTCAGGTTTATTAATTTGTCATAAGTGTAACACATAAGCTCATCAAAATTTGTGCAATAAACCAAATTATTTTGATCAGTAAAGTACTGAGTAAGTTCTTTTTGTCTGCTTCAAAAGCCCAAAATTTTTGTATTTTCTGAAGTAAATTCCATAACCTGCAGTCTTGATCCTAACAGTTCAGCTTGATTTTTTGATTAATTTACATCCCTAACCAAATCATTTAATTCCCTTGTGATATAAGATGTGGCTTATTGGAAGATAATTCAAATCAAAATCATTTGTCTTTTTCAGTACTGCCAGATTCTTCATCGCTTCAAAACATACATTCACAAGTGGCTCAGGAACTGTAATAATTTCACTGTGAGGTACAGGCTGCTTGATTGCAGATTGCAAAGAAGGATATTTTACAGCAAGTTTAGATTTTTAAGAAATTCCTTCCAGACACTTATTAAACAAAAGTAACAATCTGTTACATGATCCTTTGGTTCATGCCAAACCATAGGAACACCAAATGGCAAAGCCTTCCATGTACCAGCAGCCCACATCTTATTCTGATCACCAATCAGAGTACACTCAAAGTACAAATGACATGCTTTTTTAATTAAAGGTAATGTTTTTTCTATTTGATTTTACGGTAAACTTACCACAACAGAATAAAATTTGATTTTACGGTATGCTCACCCCACATACATAACAAAAGGCATCCATATTATTTACACAATTTCAAGGCATTATAACGCTGCACTGTTAACTTAAGACAGCAATAAGACTGAACAAAATTAATTCATTCTTAAATCCAGTGCTTAATACAAACAGCTGTGTTTTCAGCTACATGTTTTGACCTCACAGACATTATTAATCTTGTCCATGAAGACTCACTCTTCAGTATTAGATATGTCATAATATGTGACTACGATATGATTTACAATATAAGAGCTTAAAAAGCTAAACATATGTTGAAAAATGAAAAAAATCATAATTAAAATTTAAATTTTCCAAAAATGGTGGGCGATACTGAGTTCATTGGTTTTCAGCATCAAAGAACAGATAAAAATCATGCATCACATGTTAGGAAACAAAAATTATGTTCATCAGTGTAACAGGATACTAGGGTTCTGTAAATGCAGGATGTTACATTACCTAGGCCAGCATTTTCTCACATTAACATGCAGGATGTTACCATTATCTAGGCCAGCATTTTCTCACATTAACAACTACAAGCCAATTTATTGATTAGAAACTTGCCATTCTAAATGGTAATGTGCACTTCTCCAATGGACTGAGGTGCTGTCACTCCAGTAAATTTGTAACTGAGTTATATTTGCCAGTGTTTGGTCATGGTAAATGACCCATATTCACGTACTATGTTGTTAGCTTTCAAGGCAAAAGTAATCTTATGTAAAAACTTTAAGATAATTGCTGATTAATACATATTAAGTATTTTTGACAGCTTTATGTTTTATAACATGTTGTCTAGTGACATAGGCGTTAACATGTTGTGCACAATTTGTATAATAATTGCTGAGTTTTTCAATAGTCATCTCACATGAATGACTAATGAGAGTACAAATAAAGGTATTGCATTATTATAGTTCAATCTATACTAAATTTGTTTTTTTTAACCTTCAGGACCTCCGTTAGGCATTGCTTCAGAGGATGAGATGTGAATGACAATACCATGTGAAAATGCCATGCCTGACCAGGATTCAAACCCAGGACCTCCGAATGAAAGGCCAAGACGCTACCCACTTGCACCACAGAGGCCGGCACTACTAAATTAGCTAGAATGTAATAAAAAAGGAGTTTATTTTTATATAACCCCGTAATACATTGCACTGCTTTTTTACAAAAAAAAACCAAAGATGCCCACACAAATCCTCAGCTGCTACTACTACTGCAGTCTTTTTTATCATTGTAAACTGCTTTTAATTAAATTTTAAATAACAGACAGTTAAAATGTCTACAAAGATCAAGATTTACCTAAGAAACTAAAAACTATCGTTAATTTTAAAAGAGAAATTAAAAATCAAAAATTTTACTTACCATTCATATTTATATGATTTTGCATTTCCAAGTAATTTAACTTCTAATTTAGCAGGAAATCCTTCAACAATATTCAAAGATGTCAATTCTGCAAGGATCTCAGGTTTTTTATTTTTATCCATTTCATTCTATTAATTTTTAGATCAGAAAACAAACATTACATCAGCTACAAACACAATAAATTAAAAGAAAAAAATGAAGTATACATTTTCTTTAAAATAAAATTCCCATAAATTTTTCTTTGTTAAAGTTAAATAAGCATTCAATTTGACAAGACTTGTAACAGTATTACCATCTTGCCTGGGAGAAACTGTTACAAGCAAATAACCAGAAACATTATGAGAAACACTACGGAATATAAGTTTTAAATTAACAATATTTTGACAAAAAGCAAAATCTCATATTTGTATTTAATGATTACATTATATTTCAACACTAGTATAATGCATGATATTATTTTACATATTCTATTCTCTCAAGCACAGAACAGAACTGCACAATAATATCAGATATCACTCATTTGAATCCAGGACGTGGATTTAAGCACACATTTATACGCTTCTTTTTCAGTAAGAGAAATTAGGTCTAAATTGGCTGAGGAGATGAAATAAAATTGATCTGTTGCTAAATGTGCTGAGGTATTATCACACAATTTTTAAGAAAGGACTAAACACAGGAGAGTACATTCATTATTTAATTTTTTTTCAGTAAGAAAAAAATGGTAAGGAGCAGTCCTTACTAAGAACTAAATATAATTATAGCAATGAATTTTTCAGTTTGCTTTATTAAAATAAGTGTTGCTACACCAAATAGCCCTACTTAGCTGATAAATCAAAGTTCAATGAAAATATATTTTAACAACTAATTACTTTTTAATATATTACTTTTGTTATTTATACATTTTTATATAAAGTTTTTTTGGCAATTTTTTTTCTGTATTTATGTAAGCAGCATTTTTGAGAAGAAATATTAGATGGTTTTAATATTAGTGATGAATTTCAGAGATTTAATGAACAGAGAAAATAGAGATATTCATAATGAAGATGACAGGTCTTACACAATTTCCAAATATATGACAACATGGCAATTTTAATAATGATTTCAATAATTTTCAAAAATTAACATATGGTGGAAGAGTAGAAGGATAAAACACTGCTTGCAAATTTTTTAGGTTTAAACTCTAAACTCAACAATTTACTCAAACCAAATTAAATTGATTATGTGTTATATAAATTACAGCTTATTATAACCAAATTACTAATTTCAAAATAGTTTACCCTAGAGAAATGTAATACAGCACGTCCCTTGTTTGACACCCAAGTAATATCATAAGTTTTAATCCCACGTTCACTCAGAGCCGACTTCAAATCTCTTACACGTGTGCCTTGTGTGATACCAGATAGACGAATGCTGAATACAATGGGCGCCTTTGGGCGTGGGAAATATCTGTGGCGCATCGGTCTAACACCATCTCCTCCAGCTCGAACTCTTTCAACCATCTAAAAAACAATTCTAAGAATTAAATCATGTTTTCCTATCATATTCTAACAAATAAATAATAATCAGACAATTCATTAATATGCATTATAAATACAAAACGCAAAAGATAAAATACAAAAAGAAAATTACATTTTATTTATATATAAACTACAAAATCAAATATTTTATTAATAAAATTACAATTTCCATTTAAAAGTTAGTAAAATATTATTCTTTTTTATAAATAAAAATACTCCAAACCAGAATTTCCTTCAATTTCAGACAAATTATATTGGTACTGGAAAACCTGCATGAATTTTAGTTTTTTTTTAGTTCTGTGGCTAAGTTAAAAAATAATCTTCAAAGCCAAATTTATAAATTAAAAAATTGTTTCGAATAGCAAACTTGCTACAAACAATTATTAATAAATCTTACCAAAATCATCAATAGCCATTGTTTGATAAAAAACAAATTAGATCCTATATAAAGGTCAGAGAGTTCCTGTCTTATTGATTGGTCAAGTCTTTTCATGTTTGTTCAGGTTGCACTTAATGTAATAGGTTTAACTGTTCTAACACACTGTCTCTGGCAACAATTCTTCATTATTCCTGTCACATCTGAAATATTTTTATGTAACTATTGCACTTTCAATTAATCTATTTGTAATAAATGCTGTTTTGGTGTATAGTGCAGTGTTTATATGTAGTGTAGTGTAGTGTATAGCAATATTATGATTTAAGAAAGCATGGCATTTACAAAACTACTCATTAAGAGAAATTTTCTTATTAAATAAAATTCTTAATAAATTCACCAATAAGCAAGATATTCTATCAAATTTAAATATTCCATTTAAAAAGTATCGATTTACCAGTACTACCAGTATAAAGAAGTTATATGTATGTAGCAGTTTATATATTACTTAAAATAGATACAATTTATAACAATAATTCTGATAATATACAAGATCATTAGTAAAAAAAGGTATTCAGAATTTATCAGTTATAAAAAAAAAAACCAATTACATTTTGTTGTTTCCTTCGATTAACATTTCCTGATTCTGTGTTCCTTGTCAGTTGTTCTTTGGCACTGCTAGAACGAGCTGCGACTGGCTTTCTCCGGAAAGTACGAGACTGTCTACTTCTCTGAGAAGGCCGCACATTTGGAGTTGCTGGAGGAGCAGATCTTTCCCTCTGAGGCCTCTGATTTTTACCCTGCATTTGAGAGTCTTTACGAAGTTGTCTGGGTAGACGACGAATGTACTTAAATGGACGTATAGGTCGATCCTCTGGATCAGAATCAACTTCTTTCAATTCACACCCTTTACCTTCCCTGAAATAACATATCTTGCACATTAAAACTAAATTCAAGAACACTTAAAACTCGTTGAAAAATCACACACACACACACACACGGGGAGAGAGAGAGAGAGAGAGAGAGAGAGAGAGAGAGAGAGAGAGAGAGAGAGAGAGAGAGAGAGAGAGAGAGAGGGAGAGAGAGAGAGAGATATTCACTAATTCACTATACCAACCAATTCACTATAGCTTCCTCTTTTCAAAGTTCCAAGCTCCAAGCTAGCTGTTCTCATAAAAGTATAGTAAAAAATTAACACATTACTTTGATGAAAATAAAATAAAAGCTTCATGGATTTACATGGCAAAACTAATGACCAAAAACAAGGTATTACATACATACAAGACATGAGTCATTAGTTTTTAAGTCCCATAAAAATAATATGCCAGTGTTGATAGAATATTGTTACAAAATTAGGGGGTAATTTTAATAGGATCAAGAAAACAGTCAGAATTAATAGTGACCCAAAAATAACAGTAAAATCATAAGGCTCAATGACAGTTATTACATTGTACAATCATACAGACATCAGTAATCCATGCTATATTCATTTCTGTTTGTCCACAGGCCTTCAATACATTTCTCATGATTAACTGAATCTCACAAAGCAATATTTACAGTGGTAAAACAAAATACCACCTTAAACAATTAATAGTTATAATTTTCTATAACAAATATCTGTGTTATTTTCCACTAAAAAGTAACACCAAGTTTTTTGGTAGTTTGAGGCAAATCTTTTGTTCTCTATTATTTAGGTTTTTATTAACTGAATTATTGCCAGCCAAATAAATCCTTAGTTGAAAGGTCCCAATGTACCAAATTTCATTGGTTTGTTGTTTAAATTTAAAGATCTAATGGTGGTAATTATTTTGTATTTACAATTAAAACTTAAAATATATAATACACACAAAATAATATTGTAATGTTGACATTGGCTATCAGTACAAAGTACAATTATTTCTAATACAAGATATATAGACAAATAAACTATTCAAATGTTACACCATATTCCACATTTAAATAGATTAATGAGCAAAGGTTAGTTACAATTTAGGGTTAAAGGCGGCAATAGCTACCACTGAATCTACTTTCAGTGAAACTTAGAAATGAAAAATGAAGCTAAATTTACAACTTTTATAATACCCAAATGTAAAAGAGTCTCGACTAAGTAATTCTTAGAAAATATTGCTGCTTAGTAAACCATGAGATCATGTTAGTCAAAATAACAAATTTAATAATAATATTAAATCTAGTTTTACATCTACTTCTGACAGCTGAGTGCATCATCATCAATGATTTTTTTTATATATTATTACTTAATACGATTTCTTAACTTCAGCTGATAATTGATGTTTACGATCTTAGAAACAAAATTTCAGCAACCAATGTAAATAAAAATATTTAAGAAAAAAAAATTGAATTTCATAAATAGGTGACAACCAAATAGGTGGTGCCAACCAAATCACACTTTGAGAAAAAATTTGTTACCTGAACTTTTATACATGGATATGGTAAAGGGGCTTATAAACACAAAAAAATAAATGTGTGAACAGTGGCGATAGAGGGATGATTTGTGGGGGTTGGGGGGGGGGTTAAAAAATGTTGCAACACAAAGTTATAGATCATGCAAAAATCTACAATTTTTGTGCAGGTCACATTTTAACAAACTCAAAATTTCTGAGAAAAATGCAAAATCTTTTATTTGTTTTTTTACATTTCTGCAAAATTAATTTAATTTTGACGAAACTTTGTGAAAGCACACACATTGCCGGAATTGCAACAATACCACTTTTCACCTCTTTTTAACCCTCCACCACCCCCTCACACATTTATTTTTCTTGCGTTTATTATAAGCCCTTTACAATTTCCACTTATAAAAGTACAGGTAACAATTTTTTCCCCCTCTAAATCAGTTATTTCAATCTGTTTAAAACAGCTAATTGTCATCTTTTAACAGTCTAAACATTTCCTTAGCAATTTTCCCAAGTGTTAAATTTTACATCATTATCATTGCATTCCAATACTTCTTCATGTATAACATTTAGAAAGGAAAAATAATTAAAAATCAAAACAGCTAAAACCAAACGGCTATAACCAACAGAGACTAAGATCATCTGCATGGATAAGAAAATGAACTCATTAGATTAATGACAAAAGAACTACTTACGCTATTTCTTGATCCCGTAGTGTTTTTAGAATAGGTATAAGCTGTAACCTACGATTAGATAAAATGTTCCAATATATACCAGATGGCTTAGGAAGTCTTGGTTGTACTTCATACACCTGAGTAGGCGTAACAATAAAATCAACTGGTACATCGTGTTCTTTAAATAAATGGTTTGGTAATGTATCAAACACCTAAAAACAAATTATTTCACACATTTATTCAAAAATGTAAATAAAAGAGAAAACTGTTACTTGAAATTTAAGCTCATTACAAATTTCCACAAATAAATCAGTCCCTTTTTCAATGCACACCTGACCAAATAAATGTTAAGCAACATTTCACTGCGGTCGAATCAATGAACATTTTTGTGATTTCTTTTAGATTAAAATAAACTATGTTTAAATTTACCTATGACTATGACTATTTATTATGACTTTTTTAAATGGTCTTATTATATGGTTGTTGCTTATATGCTGGTTCATATTTTTCATCATTATAAACAATTATAATTTCAATAACATTATTAGTATAAAAGTATTTTTATTGATATTATCAATGTTGTGTGTTTTATTTATAGCTTTCAAGATTTTAAATTTTGTTTTTTATAAATATTATCAATTATATCCATTTTTGCTGCTATATCCATTTATATCCATCTTTTACTGCTATACTCTTTATAATATTTATTTCTTAAATATTTATGATACTCTTATCAAAGCTGCTATAGACTGCAGCACTTTTATTAATATAAGGCAAAGTTTATATTATATTAGTGGCTGGCCACAGACGTGTTTAAAAAAAAAAAAATATATATATATATATATACACACACAATATCAACAATTACATTATTTTACACATCCTCAGAATAATTTCAAAGATGAGGCTATTATCTTTTAAGGTCATATAACTCTGGGCTGAAAATCATCTCCACGGTCAAAGTATCTCGCAAGCACGAGCAGCTCGGAACTCTACCTCATTAAGCAAATCCCCTTCAATCAGTAGCAGCGCATCAGCATGACAACCACATGGCAACCTTAAACGCAACATCAAATCAAATTCTATGATCCAAAGGGGACTGAGAACACTACCCTGAGGGCATTCTTTAGTTACGGTCTTACGAACCTCCGAGCCACTGTCATGCAGGGAAACGGTCCAATGGCTAAACTTGAGAGCACTTCCAGTTCATTTCATGTACACTTACGCTTTTGCATCTGAAACAGGGCAGAGGGCCACCATAAGTTGTTAAATGCCCTGGATATGTCCAGGAAAATCCCTAATACATATTTACATGAACTAAAGGGGAAAATATATCCATCACCTTTAGTATGGCACCCTCAGTGCTCTTGCCCAGTCAGAAACCATAATGGTTGTCCATTAGCAAATGATCAGTGGCCAATATAACATTAATACGCAAATTTAGGGACCTTCTAAAAACCTTGCTAATCATGGGCAAGAGCGTTAGTGGACAGTAAGAACAACTAACAGTAGGATCTTTGTCACCAACTTTGAACAAAACCAAAAGTCATAACTGTACTAATTTACTTTTACCTTTGTCAATGAGTTTGACCAGTGCCATGTATCTCCCCAGGCTATCAGCATTATTTTATCTGTAAGCCATCTAAGTAAAGTAATATTTTGCAATACACAATACGGAATTGAATACTAGATCGTGGATACTGGTGTTCTTTGGTGGTTGGGTTTCAATTAACCACACAACTCAGGAATGGAACTGGGACTATACAAGACGACTACACTACATATCACCATCTGAAGTAATACCTCAACGGTAATTCAGTAAGGCTAAACAGGAAAAGAAAGAACGGTACAATGCGCGATCCACCGGGTTAGTCTAGTGGTGAACGCATCTTCGCAAATCAGATGATTTTGAAGTCGAGAGTTCCATGTTCAAATCCTAGTAAAAGCAGTTACTTGTTTGAATACTAGATCATGGATACCGGTGTTCTTTGATAGTTAGGTTTCAATTAACCACACATCTCAGAAATGGTTGACCTGAGACTGTACAAGACTGCACTTCATTTACAGTCATACATACCCTCATTCATCCTCAGAAGTAATACCAGACTGTGATTCCCAGAAGCTAAACAGGAAAAAATGTACAATGCTCATTTCAACCTGGTATGACTGGTTCCAACCTGGTTAATTTAAATAGTGAAAATAATAGAAAAATGCTGATATTTTTATAATTAACTAATACATAATATTATAAACTTCATGCGCACAATAAACCTTCAAAACAAAAATACTTTTTTATGTTTCAACATATTTGTTAAATAATATTTTTATTTATATTCATACAATATACATTTGATAAGAATTATTACTTTTGCTGTACTAGGCAACTTATATCTTATTTCTTACATTTTACTGTCATGTATCAACCATAGGTGTTATTTTTAAAACTAAAATGGATGGACAGCAGCATAAATTAATTACAAATTAAAATTAACTGTAAATTAACAACACCTGTTCATCATGGACAGTGGTAATTACAACAGTATCTTGAGTAATAGCACCCATCTTCATCATGATGGCAAACTCCAGATCAGCATATCCTTCACCTTTACCAATTCTAAAACCTGGACAATAAAACAATCCCATTATTTTAAAGCATTTCATAAAAAAGCAGAAAAATTGTGTGTTTTTAAAAATAAATTGTACGGTAAAATTTTTTTCTGGGAAATTATGCCATGCCCTCCAATTGCATACAAATAATATGCAACGCCAAATTTAAACCTGAAAATTTATTCAAATTTTGGTAGAGTGGGGACATAAATATTTGTGTGTGTTTAATCATTATTGACTTGCAATCATCGGCTCTGCAGATTGTCAAATATGACACAACATCTTCTAAGGTGCTTTGGAAACATCAAAAGGGAGGTAGGTGTTTCCAACTACTTTTTGGTGCTTCTCACCAGTATTAGAAAATGGTCAACCACTGCTAGGTTCATTCTCTATATTGATCAGCTTTTGATAGTTTAACAGTTTCATCAACAGCTTTTAAATGATGAGAATATCACTACTGTTCACTTTTTCTGCTGTTAAATTGCTGCATATAATTCTGTTTTCAGATTCTATTCCAGTAGATTACACTTCAGCCAGCCCTCATATTTGAGATTTTTGGTGCAATAACCACAGTCACTTAAAGAAGATAACAGATATTACTTAATTTATGGAGATATTATATAAATAATAAAGAAGTGCACTTAAATCATGTTTTTGAGTGGGGAGTAAATTGCCACATTTACTGAATTAAAAATAAAGATATGTAACAAAGTTTATAATATAATCATTGAAGATTTTGGGAACAGTTTTTGGATCATTTATCCTTTTATTGTTTTCAGTGATCGTGAGGTTTTAAATGAATGTTTTCAGTGATCGTGCTTAAGTGGAAACTAAAAAATTATGTAAAATTCAAGAAAACATAGGGACTGGCAAAACATAGGACACTATATGGTTTTGCATCAGACTGTACAAGAGTCTTCCTATTTGAGTGGGGAGAACTGGATCAATGACATACAACTTCAAGCCTAACATCTTCAGTCATTTCAGTAGCAATGGAACACTATCTGGAATAAAATAATGCATTGGGTTAAGTTTAGAAAACATCTTAAAAAAGGAAACCAACAAGGCCATCCACACTGTTCATAATCCCTTAAACACCAAATATTCACGTCTTGTTAATAATCAGGAGTCCATGCTGCCCTGCCACACACAACAGATCAGATCAGAATGTTCGTAAGTAGGATGCTGCATATGGATCTTATTTTCATTGACATGAACTGTTACAATTTACTTAATTTTTTAATTTTAACAGTTCAAGAATTAACTGAATGTGATTTTCAACACTGAAAAGATTGTGCCAATTTAATTATGAACAATCTTACTAACAACACCATCATAATGTCAGATGAGGCCCATAAAAATGTTCAGTACTGGGCGGCAGTAAGTCCCATAAGCTTCACAAGAGGACACTTCAGTGTGAACATCTAACAGTTTAAAGCAAGAATATCAAACCCACCGGGTTGGTCTAGTGGTTAACTCGTCTTCCCAAATCAGCTGATTTGGAAGTCGAGAGTTACAGCGTTCAAGTCCTAGTAAAGCCAGTTATTTTTACACGGATTTGTTCTTTGATGGTTGGGTTTCAATTAACCACACATCTCAGGAATGGTCGAACTGAGAATGTACAAGACTACTACACTTCATTTACACTCATATCATCCTCATTCATCCTCTGAAGAATTATCTAAACGGTAGTTACCGGAGGCTAAACAGGAAAAAGAAAGAAAAGAGCAAGAATATCAAAGAATGTGCTACAACAAATGTTTCCAGGACGTATCGTTTCAAAAAATAAAAAATTGTGGCCTTTCGTGGTCTTCTTGCTCTCCAGATCTGTTGACGTGTGATTATTTTCTATGGAGATATTTGAAGTCAAAAGTGTGTTGGAAAGCCTCAAACAACTGAGGTTACCTATTTGCAATGAAATAGCGGCAGTACACTGCTACGTACTGTCTGTACACTGCACAGTACACAAGCTAACAAGTTAACTGTATAAATTGGGGATAATAATACCTAGGAAAAAATTTGTACTTACTGTGTACCTTTCCCATCTGGATCCTGCACTAATTTTCCTTTTTAAGCAATGTCTTGACCAACAATATTGTTATTGTGCTAGTGAATTTTAAATCAATGTTTACTAATCAATCTCTTACTAAAGTGAACACCACATGTTCAATGTGGTGTTCAATGTTTAAATTTAAACATTACAATTTAAATGTTCTATTTAAAGCAGAGAAATAAGTTGAATGTTTGTAAGTCCTTAATTTGAGGAAGCTGTTCCTCAAACCTTATCTATAACAGCAAAAAACAATTCACCGATTGACCTATCTGGATATACTGCATACTTTAACACATTAAAATATGAAATTGTTCAAATACAATAAAAGAAAATATTTTGATACATAACATCCCTAAGACCAAGGATAAAAAAAATTTGACAAGTATTGAGTTTCCATTTGATAATGCAATTACAGTAGTCCAGAGAAAACAAAAAATGTTTGGAAAATCATAAATAAATATACATACAGGGGATAAGCAGAAGCTATCACCCATGCACTAAACATAAATGGCAGTCACATAAGTGGTGCAAATCCAACAATCTAGAAAGGTAGCTAACAGATTTAACGATTATTTTATAGATGTTGACAAAGTATGGTGGTTGATACAAGCTTACAAACGTATCAGGCTACAAAACAAATAGATTTACTTTGTATAAAAAATAGCCTACACTCATTAGATTTATTAAAAATAATCTTACATGAAATGAAACTGAAAGGAAACTCAGCAACAGAAGCCTGGAAAGAAAGTAGATGATCTTACTGAAAAACAACCATAAAACCATCTCAGATTACATTAAAAACACTGGCTATTTCATTTAATTTTTGCATCAGTAGATGAGCAGTACAAAATTAAATACTGCATATAATGTGACAAAGCAAAACAATGAATATGGGCCTACCACAAGGCATATTGTAATCACCTCTGATCAAAACACAAATAATAGAATTTGCAGATCAAAACACTAGTAGGTTTTGCAAATCACTCAAAAAAATTAAACCTGTAAAAGTCAAAAATCATATAAGTATGGCACAATTTTAATTTGGCCATACCCAAATTAAAGATGTTAAAAAAGTGATTACTCCAGATAGTATCCTTCTCTAATCATTGATAACAGTCCCTCCACTAATACCTAGGAATTATATGTTGCCTTAGATGGGAAGGAGCAAACAAAACAAAAAATATGTAAGATTAATGCATCCATTTTATATAGACTTAAATTTTGTGACAAATCTAATAACATAACTAAAAAAAATGAACAATTTAGCAGAGTACTTTTGACATAAGAAAGAATTACAGTAAATAAAGAAGCATAACAAAATAAAATAAAACTTTACAAATAAAATTTCACAGTTTATTTAAAATAGATCTTAAATATTGTAAATATTACAGCGAGATGGTTTTATAAAGTGCAGTTAAGTTTAGACTTACATCAGTATAGGCAGTACAATTTACAATGATACAGGAAAACAGCAAGTTTGCAAAGCTAATGTGTAAGGCAATAGCTTTAATCTGAGCACAACTTCAATCATCCAAAATTGTAATGCTGACGTATTTACTATTAAACTGGCTGTATTGTTTTAACTTGTACAGATGAATTTTAAATAAAACATTTTTCAATTAAGTATAAATTTTTTCTTTGTAGTAAAATTAAGCATTTTCCTTTTTAATTAATAGTTTCAATATAATGGGATTTTCCAAATAACATACCTTCTTTGGACACAGCAACAGCACCCATTACTACAAGATCAATCGATACCTTATCATTTAAGCCTAAAGGTTGACCATAGTTAAGTATACCCTGTTGGGTAACAACAGTTTTAAGCTGCTCCTTAGTTGCTCCAGTAGGAGGTACTACACGTTTAAACAGCCCTGATCGTAATCGTGGGATTGGCACTAAAAGATTCTTGCCTGCCTACAATTAAAACAACAAAAAAGAATAAAATAATAAATTAAAAAATAAAAAAATAATAGAATTACAAATAAAACAGAAAAATAAAAATAATGCCTTGCATAGGTTAGAGATGTGACATTTTTAATATACGATATTTACAATGTATATACAAGCAACCTAGTATTAATGTATAAAAATTTAATTATTTTTTATAATATTAACAACTGTTTTACAGCCACTTAACTAGGAAAATTAAGCAATATTTTTTTTTCATTTCTGTTGTTAAGTAATAGCTTCTTTTTTAAAATATTAATTAATATTATTTAATATTAAATATTACTTAATATTACTTAAATAGTTCTAGGCTAGTACAATAAGATGCAACAGTTTCTAATTTTGTTTTGCCTGAACAAATTGTTCCATCTGTACAAATTAAAGACTAACAAAGTAAGACTACTTAAAATACCTTATACTGTCCTTTTTTATACAATTATATTTTAACAATTATAACAATTTTTATAACAAAATTGATCTATAATAAAAGCTCAATTTATAGTTCAGGAAAATAATGAAATACTAATAAAAGTGCGTCTTCATTATATTTGGAAAAATAATTACAAATTTGTTACATTTACTACTCTAAATAATAGGAAAACCTTTAATCATTTAATTCATAACATGAATTTTTATTTTATAGCCAAATTTTTATTTTAATTCATAGCCAAATTTTTACAATCGTTTTGTGTACTCTTTTATAGTTTTCCCAAGTTATCATAAGCCTACTGATGTTGAAGCAAAAGAAAATTTAAATTTAAAAAAGCCTATTTATTATTAAAATTTCTTACTTCCAATGCATTTTGTACTCAAAAGTTTCTCTGACAATTTTAAATCTGGAATATTTTATTCATTAAAAATGTTACATATTTCTGGATTGTGGTGTCATGAATTTGCATCATCTATGAGTATAAAATTACTTAAAGTAATCCCATATCAGAAATGAATAATAAAAAGGCATTGAAGGCATTGAATTGCATTCAAACATACCAGTGAATTTTTCTACCTGCTCAAGTGGTGGGGAGGCACTAATAGAAATAAATTTAACATTTGCTTCTCACCAAAACAGTTATGAAAACTGTTTTGTAGCCTAGTAATTGGAACATGGAACTCCAACAAAGTGGTACTGCAGTATTTGTTAGTAATACTAAAATTAAAATAAAACTAATGACGTACAGATACAGTAATATACTATAAATCTACAGCAAAAAAAAAAAAAAAAAAAAAAAAGTTAGTATGGCAGATGACTTAAAGAGTATGTAAAATATAATTATTTAGCAAAATAGCATTTGGCAGTTTTACATATTATACTGATAAATTAACAAAAATATGAAAACACTGCTGCAAGAACACAGTTTAATATGTATCAATAGTAATACTAAGACAGAAATGTAAATAAACTGAATGGAACAAATGAAATACATAATGGGTCATCACTAACAGATAGTATTTGTATTGCACCATCCACCTACAAAAAAAAAAAATTGAATACGCTAAGGGAAATGATACTTGATATAATATTGAAGCCATATGTAAGTCACAAAGAAAGCATCAATTCAAGATTTTTATGTCTTATCAATTATAAACTTATTATGCACTTGACAATTATAAAATGAAATCTGTATGATAGAAGATTTGATTTTATAAAATAGATTTCTGGTGAAATATCACTTAAGTAGTATAATAGCACTTAAACAACAGTTCTTTGATTTACAATCAAACCAAATCAATATTTTTATACATTTGATCAATTATAAATTTATTGTGCACTTAATTTGTTGACTGATAAAATGAAATTTTATCTCTAATACAAAAGCTACTGATTTTTTTTTGATTTTTAATAAAAAATGAATACATTTGTATTTATAGAAACGAGGGAAGAAGAATACCATTAGTGAGAAGTGTGGGAGGAATAAACAATATATTAAAAGGACGTTGATGAGTGACTATCTTGTCACTCCTTTAATGGGATCTAGAGTTTTAGACCAATAACAGACCAATATATGCAAACCAATATAAGCACAAACATCCGTCTAACAAAAATAATGTTTTTGGACCTGAAAGCATTGGAATAACTTTTAAGTAGATTTATCATTCACTTTTTTTTTTAGAAAAAAGAACTTTAAAAAACAATTTTTTTTAGATTTTTAGTAACCAATCTGAGGTGTGTTTGTAAAGTTTTAAAAACAGGTTGCTCAGTGAAGAGGTGGGTATGGAAGAGGAAGCTTGTTTTGTCCTTGAAACGTCCTGAAAAGATCACTGCGATATCTTGTTCAGTAGAATGACATCCTGGTGAGTGAACAAGTATTTTCTTCTTGGTGGATTTTGTTAGAAAACCAGGAAATCAGCTTGTTTTTATCCCAGAGCCAGTCATTATCTGGTTCAACAGATTCAAAGATGGCCACAAAGATTATTTTGACAATCTCCAGTCAGATCAACCTTCCACTTCGAAAACAAACAAAAATATTGTAAAAGTTTGTGATTTAGTGCACTTTGACCATTGACTTGCAATTAGGAAATGGCTGATGAACTAAATTCTAGTTTTTATGCAGTTCAGTTAATTTTAACAGAGGATATGAATCTGTGTCGTCTGCAAAATGCATTCCCAAATTGTTGTCAAAACCAGCAAAAACAATACAGACATGTCCTAAGAACTGATTCAGGCTGAAACTGACCCAGATTTGTTAAATAAGGTAATTACAGGCAACAAATCGTGGGTTTATGGATATGACTAAAACCCAAGCGACTAAGTACACTACAATTGAAAAAATCCATCAAAATTAGTTTAATGTGAAGACGATGTTAGTGGTTTTCTTCAATTCTAAGGATAATGAATGCATAATGCATCTAAGGATAAATAATGCACCACAAATTTGCCCCCAGGGAACTAGACAATCAACCAGGATAGTATAAAAGTATCCTTTAGTATTTATACAAAAATGTGTGGAAGTAAAGTACATAAAAGATAATAGTTAGTATCCAAAACTAACAATTTATTTATTAAAATACTGAATTTCAATTAAATATGTAATTTTTATATAGACATATCACCAATATTATTAAATCACCCTATCTCAATAGGATCAATATTAATTATTCAAATAATCACCCTGATACGTATACATTATATTCATAACAGTAGGAAGACTAATAATTATATTTACATATGTAGCAAGAATTGCATCAAATGAAAAATTCAAGCTAAACATAGAAATAATAGCAATATGAATAACTAGCTGCAGAGGGCATGCCTAGGGCACGCCCTCTGCAGCTGGCAGGCAGCATCTCTGAATGGGATTATTAGGTGACCAAAATTTATTACCTCTTGTGTAAAAATATTTTTTTTTTGAATGATGAAAATTGATATAACAAAAGTTAAATTAAAAATTTAACTCTAGATTTAAATCTGCATTTTCCACTGGTGATCGGTACATTACAGTGCTAAGTGAAGGGGGACAGAAACACACAGACCCACATACAAATGCCATTTAGTAAGATAGAATATTTATAATAACTTTATATATTTATATTATAATAATAAACATTATCAAAAATAAATGAAATAAAACTTCATACTACAGAACACTAAATTAGGAAAAAACATCCAAAATAAACATAACTATCAATAATAACAACTTTAACAATAATTTCAGTAACAAACAAATCAAAGAACATTTGAAGGACCATTAAAAAAAACTTATATTTAAACCAATTCAAAAATCAAACCCAATTAATTTTTAATTGACCTATCAACACCATCAAATATTTCCCTATGATGAAACTTTGGTTCACTATTAAGGTACATGGCCTAATAATCCAAATTATTTCATTATTCAATCACTCAAGAAAATTATTCACATTATTCAAGAAAATTAAATTATGGATGAATAATTCAAAACATTCATACAAATTGATCATCAATATTCTTTAAATCTTTCTTCACACACCTCAAGAAATATATTATGACTCATATAAATTAAAAAAATCATGAATATCAGGCTCAATTACCACACTAACAGTAAAAGCATTTATAGGATGTGTAGCATTATACCCTGAGGACAAATATTCTGGAAAGCAACATTAATTACAAACTTCAGCTATCCCATGTGCAGGAGAAATCATTTTTCAATATATCTGAGGTGGATTCACTGGATAACCCAACATTAAATCAATTCTTCACATTTCACTTGATTTTACCATTCATTCTAGCAGTAATATATTTAATATTTCTTACATGAAACATGATCAAATCCAATTGAAACAAAAAACATGATAGGAATAATAATTACTACAATAATAATCAACATACTTCCATTTCTTACTATAGACCCAGAAAACTTTACACCCACAAACCCAAGAAGAACACCCCTTCACATTCAATCAGTGATACTTTTTATTTGCCAATGCAATTCTATGGTGAATTCCTAGAAATCTAGAAGTAATAACAATTATGTACTTTTCATACTTTACTACAAACCCAATAATAACAGAAAATATGGGTTATAAACTTAAAGCAACATAACTTGAAATTAAGTAAAAAATCACTATTAACTTACTATTGAAAAATACAATAACTTAAAAAAATAAAATAATACACAGATACATCAGCTTATTACAACAATAACTACAAAAAGAACCACAAACTCAAACAAAAAAATTAACAATTAAAATAACCTTAAAAAAGTAATAAAACTTAAGCAGTCGCCACCAAAAAAATAGTAGACTAGTTAAAAATCTAGTCTACTATACAATATAATATAACATTATATTACTATACTCAAAAATAAAGAATCTAAAATATCTATACTCAATATAAAACCAGAAAATAATTCAGATTCACCCTCAGAAAATCAAAAGGAGAACCAATTAGTTCTTTTAAATAAAACTCCAATAATTACCAAAATAAAAAAGAGCAACTAACCCCAGAATAGGAACCAAAAAGTAAAAATTACTAAAAGAAAGAAAATAAAATTCCTTTCTAAATAATTTTAATGCATCACCAAAGGGCTGTAAATAAACCAAAAAAACTTATTTTACGCCTCTATTAAACTGAAAATATCATAATAACCTGTGCTCAAATAAAGTAAAAAAAGCAACAGCCAAAAGAATAAAAACAAAAAAGGAACTAAAAAAAAAAATCATTTACCAACTGTAAAAAATACATTAAATTCTAATTTAATGCAATTAAATCTGCCAAATTAACAAATAAATTATTACATTACCGTAAATCCTTTCGTACAAATTAGAATAAAATAAAAGAAGACAGAAACAAACCTTGCTGAAGTCACAAACCGTCACTCAGGTAGTGGGGCTCAACCTGAGTCCATGGCGACTTGAACTCTATCATGTAAAATTATAAAGATCAAACAGACTTGAAACTGTAAAAACCTATCACAGCAATTTTTAATAAATTCTCAGCATTCCAAACAAATTATCATTAAGAACTCTCCAGATCTGTAACGCTGTTATCCCTAAGGTACGAAGTGTGGCTATTTAATAACAAAGACTAATGCTGTAAAATATTTTATTTTAAATTTATACATAGACATCCCTCCTATATCCCTACAATGCTCCATGCGAATTTTCCACTGTTCGAAACAGCGCTGGAAGTTTTCTTCTGTGAGGTATTTCATGACACGTGCCGCTTTTTCTTTCACAGCTTCAACGGTCTGAAATCTTGTTCATTTTAATGCAGATTTTCACCTTTGGGAACAGAAAAATGTGACATAGTACCAGGTCAGGCGAATAAGGCGGATGGATGGTCTAACACTGGGATGTTATACTTGGCTAGAAACATCTTGATAGCCGGTGCGTTGTCCTGATGAAGAACCCTTGTTCTTCTACAATTCAGGTCGTTTTTTTCTAATTTTGTACCAGTGAAGGTACACAATCCCATGATTATTGAAAAAACAATCATTGCTTTGAATTTTGATTTGCTCATTTGAGCGTTTTAGTTCTCTGTGAAGTTGGGGGCCTTCCAATGCGTGGACTGACAGTTTCTGAATCATAAGTAAAGAACAAAGATTCATCACATGTTACCACTTTTTTTTCAAAGAAGTTTGGGTTATTTTCAATGGCAATCAAAGTGTCAAAACAAACATTTTAATGAGCTTTATGTTAGAATTTTAGGCACCATTTTTGCACACACTTTTTGCATGTTAAATAAAATTTGCCTTACGCATTCATTATCAATTCCTACAGTTTCAGCAATTGCACATATAGTTAACCAACAGTCAGATCAGATCAGATTACCAATTATTTCAATATTTTTATCAGTTTTTGACATGGAAGGGCAACCCATATAATCATCCTCTTCCAACATCTTCTCTGCCATCTTTGAAACGCTTAAATCACTCAAAAACCCATGCACGTGATAAACATTCATTCATTGCCATATAATTTTTTTAATAAAAGATAAGTTGTATCTTATCACAGTATCGATAAGACTGATTGTATTGGTAAAACAGAGTATCGGTTTTTCCAAGTTTCATATGAAATTTCACAACAATTCTTTGCTTATTTTTCAACACTTATTTTTCCAGTAATACAAAAAACAGATGTTATCCAACAAAAACCACAGCCAGACTAATATATCTAAAAAAAAACTGAAGTGGCAATAATCGAAAGAGAAGGCTTCACGCTACACAGGTATGGTCGTATAAATTTGGCGCATATGCAGTTCTTCTGTAGCAGCATTAGTCTTGTTATTTAATAGCCACCGTGTATCTTCTTTATCATACAAAAAAAATCATCATCAAAAAACATAAATAAATGTAAATAAAAGATAAGATTAAAAGTTCACCAGTCATCCCAACAAAATTTCTAAATAAACTAAAAAAAAAATATCCCACTTCCAACAATTCAAAAAAATATCTAAAATAAAGTATATCTCTCATCAAACCATTCATTCTAGACCTAAATTAAACGACTATTATTATGCTACCTTAGCACTTTTCTTCACTCTGGCGAGACAGAGTGGGTGACCACCACAATAATGCACCGGCTCATCCTGCATTTTGATCACAGAATTTTTGGCCAAATTTCAAATTCCTGTGCTTCTGCAAATCTCCCTACCCTTGACTCAACCCCTCCCCACCAACTTCAACCTGTTTCCTACATTAGGATTTTTGATGAAAAGGAATCATTTTATCTCTATTGAAGGCAAATATGGAGGGTTCTTAACACCCTTATGAAAGAATATTTCCAGGAATGAATATTCCAATATGAAAGAATATTTCCAAGTATTCAGTCAGAAGGAAGTTCTTTGAAGAGATTTTGAAATTACAAGCGCAGTCTTAAACTTCCCAATTACACCTCATATACTTTACAGTTGTAGCTGTAGTTTCTATATAGCAGCATATAATGCTATAGCCAGGAATATAAAAGCAACAGCACACAAATCCATTAATATGTTATTTCATCTTCATTGCATAAATATAACAAGTAGAAGCAGTTTAGAGGGCACTAAACAATGAGTTTAAAGTTTGACCTTTTGAATGTGCATTTTGTTAACACACTTATATAATAATTTTCTATATTACACTATTTTATTTACTACAAATAAAATTTTACCTTACAGGATAACGCACATTTTTGTATTTTCCCAACAATATTCCTTAAAAACAATCCTGTACATTTGCAAAAACCATCTGATCCATGGATGAACATCAAAGAGATTTCACTGTATTACAGCAATAACTGGTAACCCCCTCAAATATGCACAAAAATCATATTATATTAACCACACACTTCATAAATCATACATTACTTACAGAAAAAGCAGGACCTTAAATTTTGAAAAGCAGATTCAAAGATAATTAATGCTTTCACAGATAATTAAGTATACTTTCTACGTTCATAGAGACAGAGATTTAACATTCCAGTGATTGGTCGGATAATTATCAAATATCCTTGGGAAGATTTAAATGCTTGTAAAATCATAAATTCTGATAGCATATTATTTCACTGCATAATAAAGCTTCTTTACCTATTGACAGCTTTCCTTTAAAAATGAAATGTATCCGGGTAACAGGCAATTGAAGTTTGGAGGGATCCAAAATTTATCTCATCCTCCCCTGCTACAGCTATTTTAAGGGTTTAAAGCCTTACACAATTATATGTAGTGTATGAAATGCTCTATAGAAAAATTCACTGACCACATATTGTCATTGTTACCGAATATTTAAGTGATTTAAATTTGTTGCTGTCAATGCTTACAACTCTATAGAATGTAGTTTGATTTATTCCTTTTATTTTCCTAATGGAGAGAATTAATTCCTTTTTTCTTCTACATTTCATCCAAAACATGTATATATAAATAACGTCAAGTTTTTTATAGAGAATTAACTGCAAGTTCATACATATTGAAACGAAAATTAATTTATTTTAGCTTTTTATCTTAACCTATTAACACTTAATACCACATGAGGCCAGGTTGTAAGGTAAGAACTTATAAATTACATTAACAACTGTAAAAAGTTTATAATTCATTATAAATGCACATTAAAACATTTTAAGCTATTGAATTCTTTTTTTTTTTTGTCATTAGTGTGGATTCTAAGGGTTGCAACATTCTAACATTACAACACATCATAAATTATGTTTCAGAATATAGAACAATGTTTATTCTACACATTTAAATGATTTGAGCTATAAATCACATATAATTTTAACAATTTTCTTCATAAGGGGGTGGTTATTAAGGGTTAAACCATTAAAGTGATTTTAATTCATTATAAACACACCAGCAAACATTTCAAACTGTTGAAAGTAAATTTTTTTTGTTTTAATTTCATCATAAGAAGTGGTTTTTAAGGGTTGAAATGTAGTAAAAGATCATAAATTATAAATTATACTTCACAACAAAAAAGAATGTTTATTCTACATATTTAAACATGATTTCAATCTATGAAACGTTTAAATCTATGGTTTTTGATTTTTTTTAACAAGTGATAGTTTTCATCCCTCAAAAAACAAAAAGCACATATCAGGAACATATAACTTTTGAAGCAGAGGGTAAGGTAAGCTTAATTACAAATTTTCATGAAAATCGATGTCCGAAAGAATTCTGAGGTAATACTTATTTTTTACCATCAAACACTGGCTACAGGAGGGGGAGAATGTCTGAAGTAGATCAAACATATTCAGACTTAAAAGGAGTGATGATAAGCATGTACAGAATATGCTCAGCATTGCCACTGGTTCCATAAGTTGTGTACCTTAATAAGAATAAATAATTACTTAATTAAAGAATATCTCAAAACCTTGGATTAGATTATCATATCACTTTATAAAAAATATTTATATCACATGCAAACAGGTTTACCAATACTGATCTACTTCTTTGTATCTCATAGTAATTATGACAAACTCATTAGTCCAAAGTCAAATTTTTTCAGCAAGTTTGGGTATATTGGAGCAATGTGGCATACAAAGTTTGCACTAGCCTTTCTTTCAGAAAGAGCTGAAAGAATCCATTAATTTTAACACTTTTTTAGACGATGAACCTGGTATTAAGTGAATAATAAGTTAAGGATACAAGGCTAAAATAAATGAATTTTTATTTCAATTATGTATGAACCTTACAGTTAATTCTCTAGATTTTTAACAAGAACAATTAGATTCAGCATATTCAGTTTTTATTATGATTCTTGTGGAAAAAAGATATTACAAAAATATTACAGTAGCTTAATTTTACTTGGTACTGCATTATGTGAATAATAACACTTCTCATTTACATTAAATTTTCTTCATAAAAAAGTGGGGCAAAAATAATTAAGGCAATAATAATTACAATAAAGCATTAACGATAAACAAAATAAGATTATGATCTTTTGATTAAGAATAAGATTTTACAAAAAATTCTAAATACAGAAATGTAAATGGACAATAAAATATGCACTTTAAGTCAGATAGCTTAGGCAAATACAATTCAGGAAATTCACAGATGAACAGCAGTAAATAGGTCGAAGGTGAATTGAGCAACTTAGTAAAGTACCTTTGCCAGCTTGGGATTGGCATTTTCCCAACAACCACCATATCTCATTACATATTCATAAGTGAAACTTTATATGTCTCAGAACAGCAAATGTGATAATTTTAACCAAATATTTGAAATATACTACTATAATCAAGTAAAGATATTACAGGTAAATCATTCTTATGAGTATAAACAACAATGAAATACAGAAAAGTAAAATTCAAAGTAAGAAAAGATTAAAGGTGAACTGACAGGTTACTACTGCTTAAGAGATACAAGCCCACTGCTCCAAAACTATGAAAGCCTTAAATAAAATTTGGAGGAACAGTTTATAAGAAACAAATTAAAGAATTTTTTTAAATACTGTAAATTAAAATAATCATCTTAAAATACATAAGCAATAATAAAGCAAATACATTCATGTACATTCATACAATTTAATACATGCACTTTACTGTTAAATAAAGGGCGTGGGAGTTGTGAAGGGATATGGACATGAAAATCCACCCCTAAGAAAAATAAACTCCTTGCTGCAATATTGTCAAAAAAATAAATTACATATATGATACAATGAATTTGAAAATATTCAACACATTTGAGGCAGAGGTTTATTTATCCTCAACATAAAATGCTCTTTTATGTAAAACAATTTTTCACATTTTCAAAAATATACTTTGGTAATTTTTTAAAAACATATTTTACATTCAAACAATTGAGAATAAGTTTCTTTAATGGTACACAAACACACTATTATAACTTATAATCAACACATACCAGTATTTTAAAGAGGATTGCATTTGTAATGCATAGTTCAACATTTCAACAGTTACAAATAATTCAACAAAAATAAATAGTCTAGGCAGTTTTAGATAATGTGTGCTACTCATATATTACTATGAATGGCATGGATTTTTTAAATAAGGGAGTGACGTCAAAATATATTGCTGTGGGACATGTTAACATTTGAATCCACACTTTCACCCTAAAAATTATTTATTTTATTTTCATTTGCTGTCTTCTGTTGAAAAATGACTACATCTTTACCTTACATATAAGGTTTCAGGTCCAAGTAATAATCAGGCATGACTTTTTTAATGTTACAAAATTTATTATCATCAATCATATATTATTACTGGGCTTCAGCTAATTAAAATGAGACAACTAAAGAAAAGAATGAGATAAGCAGACCACTGATCCAGTAATGAATACTTTGGTGCCAACTATCCATAACTGATTATTTACATAAACAAAAATGTTCAAATAACTACAGCAATGAAAAACAACATAAGTAATTAAAATATCCAATGTAAAAGAATGTTTGTGTTTGAAGAGTACTTTACTTTTAATTTTAATTTAATAACAAGTACATTTTAATTTTAATAACAATGAACATAATGGAAAACCGCTGTGAAGTAAAGAATTTCTAGTAAAAAAGTGATTGCAATAAAGGCTGTTTGATAGAGAGAACCTTTTCACTTTTTACTAATGTTCCACAGAGAAACAGCTATACAGACAAAAACAATGCGTGTACTGAATTGCATGATAATGTAACAAAATATAAAGTTTCTTCATAGAGAGAATAGGTTCCTCCTGCTCATTTTAATGGAAAATTGTCAATCCTTCACAACCCGTTTTCACCTTCTATTGAAATTGCATGTACTTTAATAACACTGTAAAAACGCAACTATGGCTTAAAAAACAAATGTCACTGTCTTTACAAAAAACAAATTTATTATTTTTATTCAATCGCCATTATTAAATCCAATCATCAAATTTCACTAACAATTTTAATGATTAACTATTATCTTAAATTGAAACACTTTTTTTTTTATATGTTGAAACTCAATAATATTGCAGAAATATAATAAATCCTCAATAATATTGCAGAAAATATAAGGTTTTTATGGTATAAAACTCTTTTTCCAATAAAATATAACCCCAGAAATTCATTTTGGAAAAAATTTGATACAGCAAAAAAAATAAATATTTTATGCTAAAATAAAGAATTCAAAGTTAGTACCCCTTGGTTATTCAATTGAAGAAAAGAATGTCTCTAATCAAACTGAAAAAAGTTTGATTCATCTTAACTAATGGATAAGTAATCTCAGTGCTCACATTTCAAATGCATCTGTCTTTCCTTCTCCCAATTCATGAATTTTTTATTCTTGAACATATGCTTTAAAAATATCTTATTGTTAAATTTGAAATATCAATGAAGAAACAAAAGAACCTTGTTTTATTTGTACATCATTATATAGATCTCCAAAGATAGTGTGTGGGTTTGCAAATTTAATATCTTGATAACAGTTAAAGATACAGATCCGAAATTAAGTTGGTGATGGAGCCAGTACAAATATCTGAATGCAATAGGTTCAGAGGTTTTAGTAAAAGGTAGTACAGTGGTAGTTTTTTTTAATTAAATTCAAGGTAAACACACAAAGCTCACAAAAAGATACCTTTTTAATTTTCATTGTGATACTATGTATAAATGCAGCATATATATTTTAATAAATGCAGCATAAAATAATCATGATAGCAATGATTTGTCTGAGTATATCATTCAATATATTGCACACCTTATTAAGAATTTATGGCTACTAAGTGAAATAAACTTGATTTCCATTTCAAGATATTAAGTAGGACAACTTCACATGATACGTGCATGTAACTACAAAAAAAAGCCATTTGCAAAATTTGTTCAATATTTTTAAATAAAACCATCCCAGTAACATCTCCCATTTATATAATAAACCTTTTATGTTTTAAGACAATTTCCTGGTTACTCTTCATTTTCCATTTCCTAATCACAGTAACTAGCACAATTTATTAAAATCTGGTACATCTGGTATCAACAACAGTTGTATCATACAACAGAAAATACCATTATGAATTTTGTTTGTTGATAAAATGCAGTTTTAACTGTCTGTATTAATTAATTTAAAAGGAGAAACCCACTTCACAATAATGTATGAGCACTGCCATTCCTAACAATAATTTTACCAACAAACTTAAAAAATTATACTAAATAGGTAGCTTCAACAAAAATAAGGATGATTAATATCAAACCACCTCAGGAAGTCTATTAACTGATCAGTAAATTAAACAGTACTATCTATACTATAATACAATATAAACTGTTGAAGTTTATGATAAATCATGAACATTAAACATAAAAGTGAGCATTAAACATTAAGCTCACAAAATATTCAAACTCCTTCCCTCATAAAACTGTTCACAGCTTTGATTTCCATAAGCTCTTTCAACCTAATCTTGTTTAATCGCTTCATACAGTTATTTTCAGAAATATTTAGAACTGTTTAGGATATATTAGGGCTTCTATAAATAAATTTTTCCTAAACCTTATATCATATTTATTAAATCCAGTTTTAACTAAACAGATATACTAAACAGCCTAAATTGCTTTTTAACTTTAGTTACTCCAATATAATTTATAAAATAAAAAAAATCAAACTAATTAAAATGTATTCTTACCTCTAAAGTGAGAAAACGAACATGTGCCTGAGGTTTATCAGGATTAACTTTGATGTTCTTAGCATTCTTGAAGTTATCTAAAGTTGCTAGTTTCTCAGCTGCTTCAGGTGAACCAACAAAGTGTGGTATACGACCTTTACATAGTCGAGGAAATAATACATAATTTTTTTTTTCTAGAAGATCCCAGACTTTAAGGCGAATCGATTGCTTACTGTCTTCAGGTAAGGGTGTACTAGAAACAGGTACTAATTCTTCTTTAGCACCTGTAAGACCTTGGGATGAAACTTGGGAGTTGTTAATTGGATTCTCTACAGAGTCAGAGGATTGTACAGATTTTTCACAGTTCACTGCCTCGACGACCGAGTCTGATGTATCATTAGATTTTGTGTTCACTTGATGAGAAGACGTTACAGAATCTGAAACACCTTTTTCATGAGTAACTAAGGCAGGACAATCTGAACTTTCAGAATTATCAAGCTTATTTACAATGCAGGATACTTTTGGTAAGGTAGAATTTTTAGCAACACCAATATCAGAAGCTATACTACAAGCAGCATTACTAAAAGAGTTAGATAAAACATTATATACAAGATTATTACAATCACTATTAGAATCATCAAGCAAAGCAAAGCCTTGTCTTTTAAAATCAAAACATTCCCTAAATGAACTATCATCAGATTTAACACAAGAACTCAAAGACAAACTACATTCGGAAGTATTTGGATTGTAACATTTCTCTTCACTTCCACCTTTCACAGAATGTTTTTTATCTGAAATTGTGAGAATGGAAGTACTAGCAGCAACATCAGTTTCTTTTAAGGATTTATCAAAACTCAAAGTTCTACCCACCTCACTTTCAGATATATTTTCTTTTGCAGTTATAACATTCTGAGGTTTGATGGACTTTTTTGTAACTGATGGCTCCATTACTCTAGGCTCTATTTTCAATTCTCTATCAATATCATCACCTGATATTATTAGCATGTAACGCCCGTGCTCTTTAATATTATGTTCAGGTTTATTATCATTTTTATTCAAGGAATAATCTTCAGAAATATTACCCGATCTTAAAGATAAATCTATGTTTTTATTTACACCAAAACTTTCTGGTAAAATCATATTTTCATTAACATTAGGTTTTTCAATGTCTTCTTTGGGTTTAATTACTAAATGTCTGATACCTGCTTTCTGGGGTGAGAAACCTTCAGAAAAAAATTCCTTCTTGCAATCAGTCAGAGACTCTAAATATTCTTCTGTTGTATTAGTAGACCTTGACAACCTCACTGCAATATATTCAGTAGTATCAGTGGATTTTGACACCAATGCCTTTCTCTGTTCATCTGAATCTAACTGAACAGTTTCTGATGCATCAACTGCATCAATTTTGCCTGGTGATTCAAGGGTCACTGGGTTAACATCTTGTTTTATAACAGATGAACTTTCTGTATCAACCATTTTCCTACCATCATTCTTGGGAAATTTTTCAATTATACTGGCATTTGAATCATTAGCAGAAATTTTATTGGTTTTTTTATTGGAATCAACAGAAGACTGTTTCACTTCACAAGAACTTTTAGCATCAATTATAGATCGCTTGGTATTTCCTAAATTACTTTTAGGTGTACTACTAGATTTTGGTGGAGCAGCAGAAGCCACTGATTTACTATTACTTTTGGCAATGCCAGGCTTATTTAATTGAGATGTTTTTGCTGTAGAAGATTTATTTGATGAAGTTGAAGCAGGTGTTTTAGAGGGAACAATCGCAGGTTTGTTGTTAGAAAGCTTTTTAGGATTTATTGGCTGTCCAGTACTGACTGAAGCAGTCAGTGTAATTTCAGAAGATACAGAAGTAACTGGAAAAAAAGAAAAGTAACAAACATCCAATATAAGTAAGCATGCACAAAAAGCACAGGAAAATAAAATAATGAAGTGCAGATTTATCAAATAACATGCACGTGCATAAAAAAAATGAAATTAAGAAAAAATAAACCATACATTTCACAATAGCACAAATGCAAGAAAACCAATTTTAAATGCTGAACTCAATTATGTAATTTATATTAAACAACATTTAAAGCATTATAAGCATCTTATTTAATTACTACTAACTATTACAATCTAACTAAAAATGTTACTTAAAATGAAACAGCCCTACTCAATTTTGTAAAAACGTTTTTGGTGCAAATATTTGCAATAAACAAACCTATTGAACTAATCAAATGTAACAGATGTAACTTATCATAATACACAGTAATCAAAACTGCATTACATGAAATGGCAACATCAACAAAAATACATTGTATTTAAGAAGCAAATTATATCTGTAAAGATTCTCTTAAAATTTTAACTAACTTTTAAATAAAAATAAAATTTTTAATAGTTTTTTAATTAAAAAAGAAATTCAGAATACTACATAAGATAAAAACATATCAGTGAAAATGCTAAAACTTCCCACAATACTGAATAAGACGATGTGTTTATTCACTATTTAGCTGTATTCACACACTGACCACTGAAATCACATTCATGTTTAATGAGTCCCACAGCTGTTGAAGAAATTTGTAAATAGTCAAAATCTGTGACTGGTATGGAGTATTAATAGCCAAGAGAAGACAATATTAAAAAAAACAATTGCAACCAGTGTATAATAATCCAAAATGATGTTTTAATTCCTAAATTTTAAACAGTAAACAACAAACCTAGAGGAGTGTAACTGTTTTAAACTTCTGTAGTGTAAAACACTACTTGTACAGAATTATTACACAAGACACAAAGCCCAATCATTATACTAACTCTAAAGTTGAGATCGTACAGTGTAAAGAATTGAAACCTTTGATATACATGCCTTAGTGCAAAGCAACTGGTCAGGGTGTGGACAATGTTAGGAAACTGATGCAAAGACTGCACTTGGGAGCTGGATCTCTGAATATTATTAAATAACTAAATCAATGTAGTGTTACAATTCTATAACCGAGTGAACATCCCCTGACCTCGTGCCTTATTTTATTGGACAAACTGTATGAAAGAATGATCACCTTTCTTATGCTAATCAGTTTGCTAATCATTGTCTGGAGTATCACTATTTCTTAACCCATATGAGAATAACAGGCTTTTTTTTTGTAATCTGTTTACTTTTAAAAATAATTTTTTATTTTCTTCTCAACTTTTATTATTTTTTTTAAAGCAAAAATTCAAATTGTTCTAACAATTTTCAGCAGTACTACTCTTTTCTTGACATATCAAACAAAGTGAACATATCTAGCAAAAATTCTGTCTGATAGCAACAATTGGGTTTTATAAATATGTACATAAATTTTCAAATAGTTTGCAATCTCAATCAGTTTTCTGTTACATATATTTGACATATTAAAAGGACATAACTGCTAAAAAAAAAATTATGACATTACAGTAAAAATAAAAATTTTTCTTTGCCAATTTTATACAAAAAAATGTAGCTTTTTCCAATTATAAAATTGTATATATTTTGTTTAATCATACAAACAAGCATGGCCTTTCATAAACACACTACACTATTTATAAGCTGTAAGTTAAATATGTAATTTAATTTAATAATTAATTGGTACTATAACTATTGTTTAATAAGCAGATGTATGGGGAAAAATCTTAATTAGCTAAATTACAATCAATACAGTTCATCTGAATCATTTGACAATAATACGAATGTATAATGGACAATTGCAATAACTACACCATAATCAAATCATTAAAAGATATTTAACAGAAGGTGTTCACGAAATTAATACAACAAAAAATCAGCATAGCAAAGAAAATTTATCTCCACACACCTACTACAAATTTAAAAACAAGCTTTTAACAAATTTATACCATTTTATCATTAAACACAGTTTTAAAACAGTTCTTAAAATCTTAAATGAGGAAACTCAAAATAATAATAATGATGACAAGAGCAAAACAGAAATTCTGATGTGAGCAGACTTGACTTTGCATTACTCTATTAGAACAATTTACAGAGAACGCTCATAAAAAAGTGAAGAGGAAAATAAGATTTTGATCCTTGACCAAGTACAGTAAAATTGACTGCGTTCAAAAAACTATAAATAATATTCTATCTATAACAAATCAAAAATAATTCAAGCTAGCATTAGAATTTTAAACAATTAGCAGCAAATCAAGTTAGTATTCAATAAAACTGAACTAAAAATGAAGCAGAGATTGAAATTTCTGTTCTGACTGCAGTAAAATTAAGACGTATAAGAAAAATGAACATCAATTCTAAATATTTTATTTACTACTTAATGCATTGCAATACAAATTTTACAATTACTTTATTCTACTAGTGCACTACGATACTGTGTGTTTAAGTTTTCAAAACAATAAACATAAACTTTATATACAATGTGCAACTATTTTGAATATATAGAGGAATGTACAATAAGTATATGTAATACACAAAAGGTAACAAATTTTTCCCATATATATTAAGGAATATTATACCTTACTCTGATGAGCAAGTTTTATCTCAGCAGATTACTCAAAATAAAAATTCCTTGTCCAGAAATTAATTCCTCCAAACAAAAATGGTTTAAGGTGAAGCAGGACTGAAATTACAGTTATGAAATTTAGAAGTAATACACATATGAGGGTAAAAATGTTACAATCTTAAAAAAAGGAAAGATTGAACAAATACCTCTAATTAAAAATTATCTGCAAAAATTATTCTTAAGCGAATAATATAGTATAAACATGTAATTAAAAAAGGCATTTCATTTATAAACTATTGGTTTAAACTGGTTAATATCCAGTTCACAATTACATTACTGACACTAGACTACTTGCATGGACTATTCTGATGACTCGCTACATGTATTTTACTCACTACAAGTAAATTGTTCAGCGATAAGGGCAAATTGTAACCAATCCAATAGTCCAATATAATCCAATTCCTTGTATAGTTTCCCCTTCAAAGCTTACGTATTTCTGCGACTTTGTAAAACTGTCTCTGAAGGAAGTATTTCTCTGTATGTCTTTATAAAGACATTTGTTCATTCTGGAAATTCTGGGAAATTACTTATCACATTCAATTTTGTCCATACTTTAATATACCACTGAAGATATGCTTATGATATTTATGTCAGAAAGCAGGTTTGGACAGTGGGTGATCCATGCAATGTCAAAGTCCACGCCATATTATCAGTACCCTATTCAATTAGCAATCAGTTTTGTGAGTTACAGAGACCTATCAGATGCTGATCCATATAGTGAAGAGAGGTTAGGATTAAGCTTAGAATTCAAGTTAAAGAATTTTGTGGAGAGTAATATAAACCATAAATTAACCTTAATATCAATCAGTCTTGATTCTGAGTCAGCCACTGAACAAGGCAGACTCTTCAACAGCTTCATTCATAAGGTGATTATCAGTCACACACATGACTGAAAAACTGTAATGTAAACTCCTCTACTATGTTTCTGCTTAAACAAATTCAGCCAAACGCACTACAGGATGATGTTTAATTATTGCCATAACTTATGTTATACTAATTTATCCCTATCTTCTCCTCATAAAAGTATAACCTTAGCTCTGAACGCCTAACCTTAAGTACTGATAATACAGCACAGACTGACCTTGCATAGGTCACCTGTTGTCCAAACCTGCTTTCTGTCGCTGAGATCTTATCTACACCGGTATATTATAGTAAAAAGAAAATTAAAGTACAAACAAATTTAAGTTAAATCAAGTAATTACTCAGAATTAGCTTGTTTTTTGTAAAGATTTTTTTCATTAGGTAAAGATCATCAAAATATCATATGCTGTTTCTCTCTCTCACCCCCTCTACATTTCTGTCTATGTGCCCTTCTCCCTCTACATGTTTCATTGCTATGCGCGCATGCATATTTTTTTCCAGTACACACTGCAAGTGTGTTTTCAGAAACACACACACACAAATTAGTTTCTTAATAATAATTATCTTTATTTTGTTATTTATAAACTTAACCTTTTCAGATCATTTAGCCTTGGAACTGGTTATGTATGGTGTCAGTTTTAAAACACTGTTACAAAATCATTTTATATGGCATCTAAGTCGGTTGTTTACGCCGTTTAGCGTAAAGTTTCCGTTATTTTCAATGAATTCTAAGCTAGGGTTGGGTCCTGTTTGTTACAGGCATATTAAATTTTACTATGTTTCGCATTTTTGGGCTTGTCATTTGTACCTGTTTGATTATTTGTTCTCGTGTTCGACACTTCTGGCGCCACCCAGACTGTCTGCCTCCGTCATCCTTAGTGACCGCGTCCATTCATGTCTCGAATTATTTTTGGCTACCCTTTTCATACACCCGTTATTCTTTCGTTCCCATACTAATACATGCACACATCTCTTGTTTTTTACACACTCTCTCCTGTCCACTACCTGGATCTGGTTTCCCCCTTTTTCTTTCACGCCATCTTTTCTGCTGAGTAGATCCAACATTCCTCCAGTACAGTCGCCTATGGCCATATTCTCCTGCAAACTTTGCGATAATATTCTCATCCAAGCAGAATCTCCAAACTCGTCGCTACACATCTGAGATGCTACGTATTATTCTACCACTAAACCACATCACACCTCTGTATTCACGAGTTCGTCTCTTGATATTATTTGTGTGCTACAGGCAAGTTCAATTTTCATTATTACGTTAAACAGTGATTTTATCATTGAAATTTGTGGAACATTCAGTTCATTATACCTTATGCCTTTCGATTTCAAGTTTAGCTAAAAGAAAACCATTTATTCACTTAAGTGCAATCATGATAGGTGGCTTACCTATTTTACATGTTTAATTATTACGATTTGTTATTGTAATTTATTTTTTCTAAGCTAATGACATCTGTTCATTGCTAATTTTCATATTACAGTAAATGTTAGTAGTGCAACTGTTTTCCAGTTCCACTCTCTATTGATGTTATGTTTTAAGTATCTAATTTGAAAATAAGGTGTTTTATGTTCGCCTGTTTTCAGGCTTTGTTACGTTGTGTATTTAAAAAATGTTTATTTATGTATTTTTGCATTTAACATCATTGTTCATTTGTTGATTCAGCTGACATATTAAGTATCATTAAGTTATGTTAATTTCATAATTTCCTTTTATGTTTTAAGGTTATGATTATAACATAAGTTCATTTTTTCACTTTCAATAAAGTCCAATTTCTTTTGGCAAATACTAGCTGTGTGTTTTTTGTTAACTTTACTCAACATCGGTTATTCTGTTTTATATTCACAAAGGAATCAGTTTTATTACATAATTTGAACGACGTTTATATGATGTAAAATGTCTTATTTAGACTAGAAAGAATATGACCATTTTTTTCTCAGAAATGTGTGTATGTGTGTGTGTGTGTGAGACGTTTGTATTATAATTGCTATGATGATTATGGATTTATTTATTATTTACAAAAATTCCTTATAGCAACATATTGGTGTATTGAAACACATAATAAATTATGATATACGGCACACACAAAAAAAAGGAATTTGTGGTCATAAATACGTCACTTTTACTTGAGGTCTATAAATATCTTTTCTGACAAATATCGGTAATCATATTTTGCCCAATTTTCAACAGACTTGCTTGAAAGTATTATTTTTAAAATCAGCAAACTATGTTTCATAAACACAAAGCAAAAAAAAAATTTGCTAATAAAAAACAGCAGAAATGCACAAAAAAAATTCTGCAATTAAATAATCGTAATTTTTGTACTGTTTCAATTTTGTTGTTACAGGCATAACAAATATCCAAACGTAACGTTTTCTTTTTTGTCAGAATCTGTTAAATCTCTTTAATATGCTGTAATTTTTTGGAATTTCTTTCACAACAGGGTAGCATAAGACTATGAAAGGAGGCAATCAGATACCAACATATTTTCACAGAGCGCTAATCATGCGCGGATCATTGTGATGAGAAAAGGTTTTAAGTGAAATTAGTTCAAAATTTGTTCTAACAATTATTTTACAATTTATTTTCTAATTAAATTTGCTGTGTATTATATTGTAACAACATCATTAATAAAATAAATATTTATGATAATTAATAATCAAAAACATAAACTTTGAAATTAAGTATTTAAAATAAGTGGGATAGAGGAATACCCTGCACTAACACTGATGTTTCTCTCATTAGTAGAGCAATGTTAATAATCAGTTTCATCTCCTCATAGATTAATATATTACAAAAACTTTGTTGAACATATTTATCCAGTTATACTTCACTGATAATTTTTATTTTTGGAATCAAACAAATTAATAATTTCAAATATCTTTTTTTTATCAGACTAGGCTGACTTTTGAGGGTGAAAATTAATTCAAGGTTTAATCAGTAACTTTAAGTCTTAAAAAATTAACCAGGTAAAGCAATAAAATATTATACTTGAATTGAAAGAATAACAAGTACAGCTGTTACATTATAGAAACCCATTTTCAGCACTTATTCACCCATATTGAAAAGGTAATATTATATAAATAAAAACATGCGAAATGTTATTTTATTAAAAAATGACCATGGCAAAAAAATGTTAAATTAACATTTTTTAAATTGTTAAAACAAAGTTACTTCAAACTATTCCAGGCAAGTTACATACATATCAGTCGTTAAATAAAGGGTGAATGCTATGTGATAACATGTATAGAACGTGTATCCTATGTCTAACCAAGCAAGAATAAGCATGTTACTACTAAAGAAATTGCATTCAAAAAATTTTTAAATTTCATAGAGAAACTTTACAATATTTTAACTAAGATCCTAATAAAAAATGTAATTTTAAACCACCACCGCCATACAACACAATAATAATCACAAAATGGAATTTGTCCATGTTGAAATAGCGTACAAATGGCCATGTGACAGCTTCACTAATAAGTACAAACAAACAAAAACTAAATTAAACACGAAACCGGCAGTAAGCTTTAAAACATGAAATATATAGAATTTTTATCATTACAAATATAATCTCGAAAGTAAGCTTCAAAAATCAGTACTGAAAATAAATTCACTTACAAGTAGTTACAAGTAAGACAAGTGGCGTATTTAAACACGCAAAAATAATTCATACCTTTAGTAAGCTCAGTGTCTGCCATTGTGGGAAGAGAGTGAAATTATATTTTGTGTAAAATCTTTCAGTCACTTTACTTCAACAACCTTTCAAACTCAAACTTCCCAAATCCAAGAAACTACAACACGCAAGTTTAGGTCTTTGATAATGGAAGATTAGGCAACCTAGTAGCCAAAATTATTTCATCAACATATGTTATAGAAATTTTACATAAAAGTATGTATTGTTATGAACTTCGGAGAACTATATTAAGTATTTCTTTTTGATGTTGTTAAAATTCATCTGATTTATTTTTTTATTATAAAGAGAAAATTCATTAAAAATATATTATATAATGTTGTACATGTGCATTTATTTATATATCGTATCATTCAGAACAAAGAAAAACGTGAGAAAGTAGTTTTATAACTTTAAAGAGAAAATTAAAAACGTCGCTCAAGTTCAGACATTATTTTAAGAAATGCAAATGCTACAGTTGACAATACTGAAAGGTGTAAACTTCCGAATTTCTGTCAGAGCGCAGGATTAGCGTTCTAAGTAGTCGTACGGTCGTATATGTGTTGCGATTGGGTGAGGTTTGCTTATTGAATTTATATGCAAAAAGCAAATGAGAAAGTCGAAATTTGGTTAGATGTATAAACATATTACCCCTAAACATAGTATTCTGTTTTTAACTGCAGTGGTGGATGTAATTACTAGAAAATAATTTATGTAACAGCTTCAATAAGCCATCATTTGCTACTGTATCAACTTATTACAGCAGAAGTACATCTAACCATGTCATCAAATTGTAATTATTGATTGATTAAGCATAACTTGATGAGAATTGTAGAAGAATTAAGTGCCGAATGAAATTAAAGGTATTTTATTTGAAAATATCTTGATTTCAGAAAAAAAGGTTACGGGAAAACTAACTTTTGTAAATAATGTGTAATTCTTTCAGAACACATTTAGTTAATTTCCGTTCAGAACTGAATAAAAATTATTATTGCATACAGAACCAACATCTTTTACAGTGCAAGTTTTTATTATAACAGTTACGACTACTTGGGAGTATCATTCATATATTAAGCAATGTAGTCTACTTACCAAAATATAATAATAATATAGCAATATATGTAACACCAATGTGCTATGTAATAATATACATAGTATATATAATTAAATATATATATATATATATATACACAGCATATTGCTATGTAATAATATGCTTCGCCCATCTCCTTAATACCGCAATTACATTAAGCTTAGATTCAGGTAATAGATATCATTCTGATGCTGAAGGTTACGTTAAACATGTTATTTTACAATTTTCATGTGTACTCCCTGTTTTTAAAGATAATTGTTGGTCTCCTAAAGAGAGTTTGGTCAGTAGGTTGTTAACTACATTCTTAATGTATATTCTGTAATCAATAATTTCAACTAGTGACTATAATCGCCCTAGTTTAATAGTAGGCAAAATGAAACAAGTAGTATGGATTTGCTTGTGCAAAATGCTAATTATTTTCATTTGAGTCAGAAAACTTTAATCTGAGTAGTTCTAAATAAAAACTGAATAAATATACTATGAAAGTAACTATCAAGCAAAGTTATTGCTTATTCCTTGAGGCTGAAACAATGAATTCCTTAACTGCTGCAAATGTTTCTACAACTTTGCTAGCTGTGTCAATCTATGGAGAAAATGAACATTCTGCCTTAGTGTTTACCCAAAAGGATTAAGGGAAATCATAGAAGTACTTGATCAGATCAGGATCTCAAAATACTCAAAAAAAGAAAATTAGTTAAAATTTAATACATAAAAATAGTAATAAATCTATCTAATAATAAAATAGCATGATAATTAAATAAAATTACAGTTTAGATGTTAAATGAAACAGAGTGCATATTATTGGTATATATTATACTAGAATAAAAATGATTAATACTATTTGAATTTATCATCAGAGTAACATCAGCTTTTTAAATGGGTCTGTAATTTGTTAAAAATTGCAACAAAAGCATAATAAGGGCTTTTCCTTATGAATTATTATGCTGTGTGATAATATGGTTTTGTTGTTTCATTAAAGTTGGATATTATTTTTTTGGAACAAATTAATATTTTTTTTATAGTGAAGATAGCAGAAAATACAAATGTCTGGTGAAATAAAATATGGTTGATCTTACTGCAGACATAACTTATTTTATTATTCAATCAGAATTTATCATCCAACAAGATAGCCAAAAATTCACATTAAGTTACATTAATTCTTTTATCATCACTATTTGAAATACTGTAGGCAGTGAAGTGGCTACCTGATAAATGTAATTGAATTCTTTTCTGCAAAATACATAATTTGATTCTTTTTAAGAATCCAACAGCCACTTTTTTTCAGTTTTGCCTTCCAAATCTGTGAGTATTTGGAGGCATTTGCAGATAAAATTATAAATATAATCTAACCAAACTATATAATAATAGTTTGGTTATATTATAACTTCTCTGCAAATACCACTGATTTAGAAGAAAAAGGTGGCTGTCAGATTCCAAAAAAGTACCAATAATGTAATCAATGCAGCAAAATATAACAAATTGCTAACATAGAAAATCCTAATCCTCTTAAGTAATAATACTTTAATACTGAACTTCATAAGCTTTATTTAGCAAATAAATTTCTTTCTTTCTGTTTATCATAAGCACTATTTTATCACTCATAGACAATACACTATATCATATGATTATTTCTCTGGGTTCATTATCTCTTGCACTATGTTTGCCTCTATTTCCTGAAAAACATTTTAAGAGCATATCTTATTGCTAGATGTCTCATCTATAATTTAAATATTCTCTGGCCAATTACATATATTCTGAATTGATCTAATTAAGCTTTTATCTTTACAATTTTCCTCATTACATTATATATTCAGTTTTTCCATTTAATTTATTCCCTTCATGACACATATTACTGGATTCCAGCCTTTAATCTCTTTGTTTTACTGTTCATTTCACAATCCTAGTCTAACTCTGTCATAATTGTTCTTTTTTTATTAATTGCTCCCTTAGCTACAACTAATTTAGTTTCTATTTCATTTTCATTTTCACAATCTTCTAACCTAAGTAACCTCACTTAAAAAGTGCAAGACTTATATATAAAGTCTTGCACTATTTTAAATTTTCAGTCCTAACTTCTCTTGTCATGCCTTCTTCCAAATGATCACTTGCCTTTGTTCCTTTTGTTTTAGATCATTCATTTTCATTCTATTTCCGTACTGTAATTTTGAAATCATCTGTTCAGATGAAATCAGGCTCATGTCTTTTCAGTCTACTCTTTGGCTTTTTAATATTTCAGTTACTCATTTCATATGATCAAATGCTTTTTTAATACCAATTTTTTATACTTTTATTTTTGTAGCCTTTTAATTTTTAACTCCCACCAGTAGTTATTTCAGCGCAACTTTATCCCTTACATCTTTTTCCTTCCTAAATACATACTGTTCTGTAACCATTTGCTCCATTTTTCTACTCAGAATGCACCAAAGAATATTTGCTGAATGGGAAATGTAACTAATTGTCCTGTAAATGTGATATGTCACTGCACAATGCTTTTGGCAGTTATGCATTTAACAATTGGAATGCAAATTTCAAAAAATGGAAAATTTGTTTGAAAGCTAATAACTGATTCTTACAGATTTTTGTGTGCTGGTTTCAGGGAAAGTAGTAAAAAATTCCATCATGTATCATTTTTTCACTAAATTAATTTTTTAATATTCTCAAAATTGATAATCAATATATTTTATTTATAAAATATTGAATAAAAAATTAGTCCTGTTAATTTTTTTTACATTTTATTATTTGTTTGGTTATATGGAATGAATAAAAGTAGTGTTCATAATTTTGGTTTGATATGGTAAGATGAGTGACTAATAAGATGATGTAATATGATTAATTAGAGTGAATTAATGAGTCATATTTGTCAAGCTATTAGCAAGGGTGATTACTCATTCATTCCTACTCCCCTTCACTATACTGAAATAAAAACAAATCAGTTGCAATTTGGTTTTGCTATTGTTAAATAGTTTTCTAAACCTTTTATAGTGTTTTAGCTTTCCTTCATTTTTTGAACTTATTTTACTTATGCTGTCGTGTTTTTATATTTCGAAATGACTTCAAGGGGTTGTGTTAATTCCTAATAACTTCTATTACATTTGCGGGTTGTTTGTGGTTAAGAACTATTGTAAAGGCTCTATCTAAAGAGGAGAGTATTTTAAATGCGTACGCCATAAATTTCCACAACTGCCATAAGCCAAAGTGAAACAATTCGTTTTCACTGGTACAGACATTCATAAAGTTTTTAAAGATGAAGTCTTTGAAAGCTGAATGGAGAACAATGTAAAAAAAGCATTTAAAGAAGTAAAGAAATTTCTTGGGAACAAAAAGGATCCAAATTTTAAAATGTAAAATATGCTAATGAAATTCCAAGAGTTGGGTTGTTTGATGAGCTTGAAGGTACATTTTCTACATTCTCATATTGATTACTTGGTGCTGTAATTGAAAAATCTTGATGTGTTCACAAAGATATAAAGGAAATGGAATGCGGATTTCTGGGAAGGTGGAAAAATGTGAACATGATTGCAGGCTACTGTTGGTGCATCCAGAGATGATCTGCAAGCTGACTACACAGAAAATGTGGCCTCAAAAGTGTTGAAAAAGAAAATGGCAAAGGTCTTTGTAGAGGTAAGAAAATGTACAAAAATCCTTTCTTTAAGTCCTATTATTTTTTTTATAAATAAAAGTTTTTCATGAGTAATACATACATATACAAATCGGTAGCCATATTTGTAATCAGCGCCCAAAATAACAAAAAATTATCAAAATACAAACAACTTTCAAATTCCTTAATTTTGTTGACCTGTGTAACTGTTACAAAGTGTAATTAAACATTTTTTTTTGTATAATGATCTGTCTGATGTAAACATAATGACTGAATAAAATGTAATTTTTACACATCAGATGCAATATAACCTGTTATATTAGCCACACCCTGCAACTACCTGGCTGAACGACTTCAAGAACAAGAGTGAGTGTAAAACGAGTATGTTGCAAGTATTTCTGAAAATTGGATAACAGCAATCTACATTTATCTTCTGCATCCCTCTATGCATACACTTCACTGCAATTCTCTGCTTTGTGCACTTTTTTTAAAGTAAAACTGGTATTTATATAAAATTATGGACTCGCCTCTTTTTTTTTCTTATTAAATTTATACGATCTTATTTAAGATTTAAGTTATTCGTTACGTCTTTCCTCCGAGATTTCCTCGTAAGTTACAAAGTACATTCACGAAAAATTTCGAAATTCAGCATTGTATAAATGCAATACACATTTTATTCGGACTAAATCTGGTTTCAGTGAAATAAAATTTGGGTTTTGTTAAATGTGCAATAAACATTATTTACGGATTATATCAACAAAAATAACCCAATGCTACGTTCGCCCACTAAGTTCGTCTAATTAACCTTAAATTGGCCGATTGTTAGGCCGAGTCCACAATTGCATACAATAACGGATTATTTAGTCCGAAAATAATGTATTAATTACATTTAAGAGTGCTGAATTACGAAATTTGTCAAGGGTACTATGCAAATTGCCAGTTTGGGGGATTGTAGTCGGATGAAAGGAGTTTCCCAGCAATAATTTCCATTGTAACGAATAACTTAAGTCCTAAATAAGGTATATTTCATCAAAATCAGAGGTGAATTAATAATTTTATATAATTACCGTAAAATTGAACTTGTAACTTGTATCACTTTATTTTATTTGCGAAATGATGAAACAGAACCACCAGATCTATAGTGCAGGATGACGATGTATTTATTGTAGAGCAGATGCATTCCATTATGGGATAATTGTTCAGAATTTTTTCAGCTATTGCCTAACAATTTAGTTACACATAAAAGGACTTAGCAACAAAACTGAAAAATTCGTTTCAATGGTAAACACTGACCAATAAAGTAAGATTAGCTCGGAATACCGGTATCCAATGTATGGTCAGCTGTAAATTAATGTAAGAAAATTAATGTTACTTGACATAATTGACGTTACTTTAAATTTAAATAAATAAATATATATATAAATAAATGATATCGGTACTATTTTCATCAATAAATTAATTTAAGAAAATAATATTTAGTAGAACACTAGAATCTCAGTTGCTGAAGAAAAACTATAAATTAATGTCGCTCGTAAAAAAATTATTATGTTATAAAAATTATTATTATATTTATTTTCGTGCCAAATAATATTTTACACTAATTGATTGTAAGTATTGTGTTATGTTGGCTACACTTAGTCCAAATGTCAGAATCAGATGCATAGTGAATAAAATGTTATTACGTGAAATGTTTTCGTTTTAATAAATACATTACGTACTCTAAACATGTGATATTTTATTTATGCGTAAGGGTACAAGTTCATTGATCAATTTAGTTAATTAATGTTCAACAACACGTTAAGTGTAGTATTTGTTTGGGAGTGGCATTACTTCGAGTGAGTTTTGTTGTTGTTAAAACTGGAATTGTTGAGTGCATGAGATACTATTAAATGTACTTTAAAACTAAATATTTAACTCAAAATGAACCGTAGAAGAACTCCCAGCAATTTTACATATGTTAGCTCGTGTGTGAAATATATGATATTTTTATTAAATTTTGCATTTTGGGTGAGTATATCATTGTAACAAGAATCCCTCTTTGTTGTAGTAAATGTATTTTTATCTTTATAGATATGTGTAAATTTGATTTTTGTTCATTTTCGGTTAAGTTAGTTATTTGGGTCTTAATGTATTTAAACTACTGATGTAAGGCAGTTATTTTTAGTAAGTGCCATATGTTTTCAATTAATGAATTATTTTATTTTGTATTCTATTATGAATGTGCCTGACAAAATGTAAACCAAATGTGATTTGGTATTGTGATTTTCATATAAATTTATTGTAAAACTGTAGTTCAGGTTAAAAACCAGTGACGTGTCTGTTTCCTTATTAATTCTTCCTTATTAAATTACATTAATATATAAGAAGGGATCCTTCCTATATAAGGATTAGTTCATTGATTAACATAAAATGTAATTTATTATTTTATAAAATAAAATATCATCATAATGTGCTGAAAAATTTATAATTATGCACCCAGAAGATCTTCAGGAGTACAACACAATCCTTTCTATGGTGGTATTGTAGATAAAATATTTATGGTCGTATACAGGTCTTAAATGTAGTGTCTCATCTTTAGGATCTCTGAAACTGTAAAAGATACTGAAAACTTTAAATGGGGAACTTCCCTTATTTTATCTTGGGCATTAATAATGTGGCATTGGTACTATTCAAATTACTTACCAAGGTGAAAACCATTATGATGGCCACCTTAAGTTTTTCTGCTGTAATTCATGTAGTTTTCTAATACAAAATATCATTTTAACTCTTCTTCATTCCTGGGTATTTTTGCTTAAAGGCAATGTTCAGGAGATATGACCATAGTTTGATCTATTATTTGTTATTGTTTTAGAGGAATGGCTGATTTTTAACTTCCCATAATAATGTATAACTAAAATTATAATAAACATTTTTTTTTTAAATTTAGATAATTTATGAGAAGTAAACTTATTTGTATTTACATTTTTATAGATTCAGATTTTTAAATATCCCCCTTATGTATACTGTACAGCATTCCAAGAAATACCCACACTTAATACATATTTTGAATGTTTATATATATTTTTACTAACAAATTATTTATCCAGTGGATCTATGTCTGCACTATTGCACACAAAAAAAAGTTGTGTGTACTATTGTGCAGAATGCACAGAACTTAGCCTCCTGGATATATTTTGAATCATTCACGTTTATAGAAAGACTTCCTCCTCACTTTTATGCAATTACTTATAATGTGTATTTATCTTGAGATATAAAAGGTCTTGATTATTCCCTGCAATGAGTTGCTGAATGGATTTTTTGAGAAGTGTATTTTTATATATCATATTGATATGATTAAAAATGTTGTACAATTACATGAATTCTGTGTAAAAACCTGTTGTTAATAAGAATGATGAACCATAAACTGTTGTAAAGTCCTTCTGTGCAAGGGAGGCAGTCCTTGTTAAAGTATGCATTCATTATGCATTTGGCCTGTATATCATCATTAATCTACCCAAACATGTCACAAACTGCTTCTCAACACTAATTTTGTTTACTTAAATCAACCATTGCTTTGGAACTAAATAAGAGATGAGAGAATGTCTTATTGACTGTGAAAGCAGGATACCTATCACAGTAAATAAATAATTTCTTAGGAGCCAAGTATAGTGTTAATTTCACATTAGCAGAATGTTAATTACAGAAGTATTTCAACTGTTCGAATGTACTGCATACATTTTGTTAAACTAGCATGAAAAAACTGACACAGTGGGTTATGGTAATTCATGAAAATAAATTACTTTTATTAAATAAAAAAATTTAAAAAAACGTTTGTATTACACAGTTATTATTTTAGAAAATAAAAAATCACCACTATTCATAGAAAATTAGACAATTGTTAATATTTGTACAATATTGAGTTAGTGTGAGACCTTCATCTGTAGACATGTAATAAAATAGCAGAAAACAATCAGTGTTCACCATGTTAGTTTTCCATCGCTGGATGAGCATCAGTTCCATAATTTAAAATTTTGTGTATTATTTGTATCAAATAATTATTGGTTACATTAATTCCAGTTGTGTAATGTTTCTTTCCTCTTGAATACAGTTAGCCCTGTATGTGTGTATTTGTGTACATACATAGTTTCAACAGGAAATAAAATGCAACTCCTTAACAATTGCGTGTTGAAAAAATACCCAAAGAATGTATGTTGCTTCCATTATAAAATTAGCCACCATATTGGTTTTCGTCTTTGAATGCCTGTAACTAATTAATCGTTACATTTAGGATAGCAAAGAGTAAAAAAATCTTAAAATGATGTTTTCTGTTGAAATCTGGTGAAAAATTAGGGTTTCTATTAAAAAAAAAAAAAATTGGCTGCCTTATTTGAAAAGTAGTAGTGATTTGAAAAATGCAAGGTGCTTTTCTGTTATTCCCCCCCCCCCAGTTTTTAAAAATATTTTTAATTGTGAATCATTGGTTAAAAATGAAGTATTCACTTCATTTTGGGGTGGAGAAACCATTTTATTTGGGAAAATCACAGAATTTTGAAGGACATTGTTTCATTCTATCTCTTGAGTGATTGAGTTGTTTTTGAAAATTAATTGTTTGCGTAGGTTTTTTCACTTGTTACTAAAAGTTTTTTTTCTTATTTCTTTTGCATGGAGATTAATAAAGAATGTTTATATTTTGTGTTGGGTCTTTCAGTTAATTAGTCAGGGTTAGTGAGAAAAGCAAGCTTAGTTTAAGTTTGGTTTATTATATTTATAAAATAAATAAATGGTTATATTGGATTATTTCTCCAATTTGTTTATTATTATTATCCATATTTCTTGCTACTTTGAGTTATTACTTGCAAACGTGTGGGGGGGGGGGAGAAACGAAAAAGTACCTGCTTTTCTGATTGAAAGTTGATTTCTACAGTTAAAAATGCACTTCTCCACTGAAATTGACATTGATAATTAAATTTCATGCAAATATGAGAGAATTGGATTAAAAAAAAAGTGGGGGTTATCACAGAAAAGATCCGAATGCAATTATCGGAATTATCTGATAATTGCATTAATTATTAAGGTATTTATGTTTTGTATAGCACAAGCTAGACTCTAACTTTGTTGCATTTTATGTTTATCTGTAACCATATAGAATTAGTCTTGCAAATAGCCTAACTGCTAACATTGATAAAAAAAAATACGGAAAGTATGGTATGATTTTAAGAAGTGGTGACAGAAAATCATAAGAAGTTTGTTTTTTAATTTCAAAATTATGAAATGGGTATTGCCGTAATGCTGTATTTAATGAATTTCTACTATATTATCTGCATACTGTCTTTCAGTAGTCTAAAATAATATTTATCCTTTAGTTTCTTTGTTTAGCCTGTTGTATACTTAAGCAAAAAAAAAAAAAAAAACTAAGAATCTTTCACCTAATATCAGTTTAAAGAAGTATATTTAATATTTATTATAGAAACAGAGTTCTGGATGACTATTTCTTATCATTATACTTAAAATTGGATGATTGGTGATAAGCTTTTTAGCATTACTTAGTTGACAGACTAAATGATAGATAAAAACATTATTTAAAAGTGTGAAGCATTGCCCTTATGCTAAATGAATGTGACAAGTAAACATATGTTTTTATTCTATTTTTTTTTTGGTTAGAAAAAAATTGTGAGTGGAGTTTGCCATTTTTGCTATTTTAATTTTTTCTGTTTTATTTTTTAATTTCCGTTTACAGATTTTATGATGAAAATTCAGTCATGCTGTTACAATTGTTTTTTTCTACTTTCTTTGTCAGATCTATACGTAAGGCCCTTTAACTATATTTTGAGTTTTACACAGATTCGTGTTAGATTTATTCTAGTTTAATTTTTAATTTTAACATATAATTAATCATTGGATTTTTTTGAGTAATTGGCAAAACATTTTAGATTTTCTTTGTGCATATTTTGCCCATGGCAGTGATTTTCAGTACACATTTTTTCCTTCCCTTATCTATGGTACTAAAGTGATTCTATATTACTAGTTAAAAGTTCTTAGGAAGTTGAGGTTCTTCTTTTGCAATATCATTTAAGCGGTAAAACTGTCACTGAACATAATCATTATAATTAGTAGCATTTTTAGTTAATATTATTATAAAGTAAAAATATATGAATTTTGTCTTCATTATTATCTTATCTTGCACAAATAATATCATTACACTAGTATGAGAGAACTTCATAGGTTAGATTAGTTTTCATTATTTATTAATGTGTTAGTGCTGAATGTGTTGGACTGGTTAGTTGGTGTTATGGACAGACCGATAGATTGATTTCCACCAAGAATCTTGAATTTATTCATGTGATATAGTTAAAAGTAACTAATTCAAAAGTGTCTATTACTGAGTAAACTTAATGCAAGGATTAAATAAACCACTAGTTAATTCAGAGTGTACTGCATTATGAAAGTTGTGAAAAATAAAGGTTTTTTTGGCTGAAATGTAACGCTGGCCTGCTACTAGTAACTGAACTGTGTACAAAATTATATTGAGGACAGCACACATAAAGTTTCAGATTGGCAAATCCTTTGTGTTCTATATTTTCTATCCAATGTATTCTAGAGCCAAATTCAATTGCCTTTAATATGAACATTTTTTCTTTTGAAATTTTGCATAGTTGCCTGGTGAAAAGTTCTCTTGTTTACAAAAAAGCATTAGTTGTGGTATAACATTTTGCTGGAACTGAAAAAAATTCACCTATTACTTATAACCTAATAAACTTACTTATTTGTAACTATTGGCTAAATTAAAATTTATACTTTTGGCTTCTTTGCAGTATTGTTACTACAGTCATTGCTATTGAGATTTCATTCTGATGATTCCTTACTTCCCGTTCCTTTATCTAAATTTATATCTACTTCTTAAAAAAAATTTAATAAAGTTGTAACCTTTACTTGAAAAAATTTGTTACTTGAGGCTACTACATATTCACATATAAGACCTACATATGTACATATGAGTTAGTATATATATTCTTGTATTCTCAAATATTATAAGATAAATTTGAAATCAAAATAACTATATATCAAATGTGTACGTATTTGCCTATATTTGTATGAAAGAGTGTTTTAAAAATTTAAACTGATTGGTAAGGCCTCTTTTCTCATATTTAAAAAAATTAACTACTGAATATTTTCATATGTAAGTAGTAGTAGGAGCTTCATGCTAAATATGATAAACCATGATTTTGGATAGGATTTTAATTCTATACTGAAATTCCTAATGAAGGTGCTTTAGAAGTGTTAACAATAAAGTATATTTAGCTATATCTACCATTATTGCAAAGTGTAAAACAGAATTATGTAATTCTTTATGAAATCAATTGTTAAAAACTCTTGTTTACACTTTCAACTAGTAATCAAAAATTGTATATATTTTTCTTTATGATTATAGAGATCCTGAACAAACTTATCATAAAATTAGTTAAAACTTTTTGTAGGATTGTTTATTATTATTTTTTTTTTTTTTTTTTTTTTTTTTAAGAAGTAAGAGATTGTAACACAGTTAAATAGTAAGATGAAGTTAGAATTTAATCTCAACTATATAATGTCATTTTTCATTAAATAAAATGTGAAAAATCTTTATGGAGTATGTTTGAAAGACTATACAATAATAGAATATATAATTTTTTGGAAAGACTATTTTTATTTCTCAGCATAATTTCCTTCTCTAAAGTCTGTACACTTAGTTCAATATTGCTCAAGTTTTTCAATCCTATTCTTCTAGTATGATTATCCAAGTACTTCAAATTAGACAGATGTTTTAGCAGTAACTTCATCTTTTTGTATAAATCTCTTTACAGTAAGCCATTTCACATTTGGAAACATGCAGTACTCTGAAAGTGCTACGTCTGATGAGTAGGGGAAATCCAGAAAAATTTCATAGTGTGATTTGATAAATTTTGCTGTCACAGTTCTAGAAGCATTAGCTGGTGCATTGTCTTTGAGAAAAATAACCTGTCTTCATAAAGTACGATAGTTTTTTCTTTATTTCCTCAATTAGAGAATCCAGTAAAAAATATGTAATATTTCCTAGTTATTACTACACCTTCTTCCAGAAAGTCTATGAAGATTGTGGCGTAATTATAATTAATGGCATTGTTCCCAGACAAAAGTGGTCATCTTTACTGCTGATGGGGCAGTTTTCTCCTTCTTAGGGATAAGTTCCCTGACTGCAACCCACTGTTATGACTGTCCCATGATTTCAGGTCTAATCATTTATCCTAGTTTTATCAACTGTTATGAAATGGCAAAAAATTCCTCCCTGTTATATTAAAACAATCCCAAACCATGCTTAAATTTGTTTACTTGTTCACAATTTTGATCATATGTGAGGAAACATGGCATCCTTCATGCAGACAGATTTTGCATATGTAAATGATGATGCATCATCATGTGTAAAAATGATGCACCCATTCATTTGAGATAACAAATGAATGGGTGCCTAATTATTGCCTTAGCAATCTACTGCTGTTTAAAAACTTATCTACCACATCATATCGTGGTTTTTTTTCCCAGTATTATCTGCCACTGTTATCTCAGTAGGCCATTCAGAACATTCAGCCTTGTTTGTGCTCTTCTGAAAATAATCAAACCACTTGTAAACTATTATGGTTGATGAAGCCCGACTCTCTGTAATATTTATGTAGAAGGGCGTTCTTTAGTTTCCTGTGCAGTTTTGCGTTTCAAAAAGTAATGTTTAATCGCCTTTAAAATTGACTTGCATATATCTCATAGATCTTTAATAGATCTTAATACTTTGACTTAAATGACTACCAGCAACAGAATTATTAATGTATCTGATTAAAACTTGGTGAATGATGATTGTGGAAGTGCTGGAAACCAAGGATATGACCCTAACTGTGTACTATGACTACCACCTCAACTTTGCATGGACTTGTCAAACATTCCTTGACTTGATACAGAATTGAAATTATAGCAAGCTTAATATTTTTGTGTTTAATTACTGTGAAAGCAGCATCTAGGTGTCTGGCAACTGAAGCCGTTCACAAAATACAATATATCATAAATAGGAATATTATACTGTTAGTGTTGTTAATAAACCAGACACACTTGTTTTTCTGAGTATAATACAAATGATAAATATTTTTAAGATATATATGGAACCGTCATTGAGTAATGTCTACTGTTATTATGTGTGTAATTGATTTTGTGTAATATTATATATCACCTTTTAACTTACCTTCTGTGTCTTTCTATTTTATAATTTATTTTCTGTATTAATTATATGTTTAGCATATTGATTTCTTGTTTACCTGGTAGGCTGATTATAACCTTCCAGATTATTTAATTATTTTCTATTTATTTATATATTTTATATTTATGTTCTGTATTGTTGTATTATTTGCATGATTTCCACTCTGTTGGTATGTAAGTAATCATGAGGAGAAGTAAAAATAGTGGTAAAATAAAAAAAAAAAACATTAAAAACAACTATTCTGAATATGATTAGAAAGTATATTATAAATTACATCTCTTTGCATCATAACTCATAATTAATTTTTTTTAAATTGTACATATGAAAAATTAAAAAAAAAAATTATCGTTTTCTGTCGTTTGGTTTAAACTTCCATCATCTAATTTGGTGGTAAAGTAATCTACTTTCACAATAATAATTATAAAATTTATTTTACAAATAAAATGCTTACTTATGTGTACTAAGTAATGAGAGACTGATTGTAAAAATTTATGAAGTATTTATTGTAGTAGAAAGATACTTATCAAAGATACTTAACAAATTTATATCAAACAATACAGTGTGAACTGTGTTAGATACAGAAACCTTAAATTACAAAAAAAATTGTTTGTTATTATTGACCTTTCATTTATGATAATTTTACAAATAGCTCTTTTTATGTATAAAAAAACATGATATTTTTCTTTTATTTTAGTTATTATCAAGAAATAATATTATTCTTATTAATAATCATATATCAATAGAAAATAATAAAAATAATTTTATTTTTTATTTATTAATCATATGTGGAATTTGTATATGTTTATTATTAATTTAATCAATTGAATTAAGTTAAAATGAGTGATTATAATGAAATGCTGAACATATTGTGAATAATAATATTGATGATTAGTTGAATAACCAACTAATAAACTATAAACTAACCAATAAAAACTACACCATAGAAACATTTACCTAACAAATTATAGACCAATTGATAAACCTTAAAAATTATAAACTAGTAAAAGATATATCTGTACATTCAAATTTTTTTTGTACATATTTTCAATTATATAAGTATTCTTTATTTTGATATATTCAGTAACCTGAATTAATTACATTTATACCCTACCATACACAGTGATCAACCAACAACAACGATAGATTCATCGATTCATAACATTCATCTGATTCTGGGCAATGACAAGGAGGTTTTAAATCTGGTTTTGTTATTTCTCTGACATCTGTTTATTACATAAAATGTAATATTGTTTTTACTAGTTTTTTACATTTGTTTTTTCTAATGTTTCTATTATCCAAGAAGGGGTCCTTACACTCTTCTCGAACTTTGTTAAATTTTATTTTTTTTGTTTTTCATTTCAAATTAATTTATCTTATTATTATTATTCTGACTGTGGTTTTTGTGATATTTTTTTTATTATTAGTTGTATGTTTTAGTTTTTATTTTTAATATTTTACTTTTTAATATAGTTTTAGTTATGTTTTCTTTTTTTTATATTTTAATTCCAGACAATAATACACAACTGTTTTTCGCCCTGAAAAAAAAAAAAATGGTACATGATAATGTATGTAGTTCTAAAATTAATTAAAATTATTATGTTATAAAAATCAAATATTCAAGTGATATGATTAAAATGTATACAAGTAATTATAATAATACATATAATTATTACTTTCAACCATATCAATTCGTTATGTAGCCTCTTTCGGTTATTCCTGCTAATCACTGTCTCTGCCAAAATTTGCCTTCAGTCTCTTCCATGCCTCTGTTTTGAACCCTCCGCTTCCAGATGATTCCAACAGCCTCTCTTTGATTTCTTTATCCATCGATCTGCGGTTATTCCTCTTGGTTGATTCAGATATTTCGAAGATCAGTCTAGCACCAAAGCCGTCCAATGGCTATCCTCTCTCCTTGTAGTGTGGCCTGCCTATTGTAGCTTTAGGTATTTTATATATTCCAGCTTATCTGTTATTTTTGTAATTGGTATAAACTGACTGCTGTCTTTCTATCTAGTCTGGTCATTCCCAGCAAGCTTCTTCTTTCCATTCCTTGTTGTGCTGATCTTAATCTTCTCTTTATTGTATTGATTAATGTATATCTTGACAGCCTATGTACGTATGTACAGTACGTATGTACAGCCTATGTAAGTACTGGCAGGATACATTGTTTCTTTAAAGTCATAGGAACATAATTGAATTACATCCAAATGCTCTCCATCCCAGTTTCGTACATTGTAGGACTTGGATTGTCCCAACTAGGTATATTCTTTGATGTGTTACCCATTCATTATACATTATCTTGGTTTTTTGAGTTAATCTGGAGGCAAACCTCATAATAGACTGCAACAAGATCATTCATGTGCATTTGAACAAGTTAAATCTTGTGCAAAAAAGTTGCACAAGAAAGTTTAATCTTTAGCCAACAGCACAGTGTTGTCAGTGAGACCATGTTAGATTCACTAGTTGTTCTCCATTAATTTTGATCCCCTACATGCTTCTCATCCCAGTTGAGTTTTTAAATGCCATTTCTAGAACTGCTGCAAATATCTTTAGGGATATTGAGTCCCCTTGTTTCACCCCTCTTTCAATTTTAGACTTGTCAGTATTTTTGCCAATATTAACTAGTGCTGACAACTCTGTAGATATTATTCAGTATTTTAACGTAGTCTGTGTCTATTCCCATGTTTAGTCATAACTGCTGAATGACAGAGTCAAATGCCTTTTCAAAATCAATGAATGTTAGACAAAAAGGCATATAGTACTCTTTCATTCTACTTATCACTTCACATAGACCCTGGATCTATCTACAGTGCTGAAAACCTATGAAAACTAGTTTGCTCTTTTATTTGGGTTTCATCCAGTAATCTACTTATTTGGTTATTAATGACTTTTGTGGAGATTTTGTTCACAACTAGAAGAAGACATATTGGACAGTAATTTTTTTTATCTTTGGTGCTACCTTTTTTTTTTGGAATGGAATGCAAAGTTGGCAGGAGTCTATTACTCCCTACTTTATCGCAGAACCTGGACAGAGTCCCTTGCTGCTGGATCATTCTAATCGGGCTTGTTTTTAAAAGGGTTATTTTTTTAATCTCGGATCTAATTTTTCAAGTTTTGTCTATTATTATTTTAGTGAATTTAAGATGGATTTAATTGCATTCCAATCCGTTGTTAAACCAGCGTTATCGAACCCATTTCATGGGCCGACCGCGGAAGGCTAGGCTTATAAAGCCTGTCCTCCCGACGTAATTCCCCTTCAGACCGTCCACTGAAGTCCTTTCGGTGCTAACTCTTTAATAGGCTAGCAGGAATACGCCACAACGGGGCACTAGCTATAAGGAGGGAGCAATGCGTCCCCTTTTCCGGAGGAGTCGCAATTGCTGGGATATTTTGTCTTACTGTAAGTTTTTTTAAATTTAGACCGCGTTTTTGTTTTGCGCGACTTACCGTGTTTGACGTCTTCAAACTATATAACTCGCGAAAACTTTTCACTCGCGACCCCGGAAACGCGTCTGACGCACTATTCCGTTTATGGCTCATGCGATATGGAGGCCCCTAAGCCTGGTTTGTCGATTTTCGGCTACCGCACCGCACCATCACGGTGGTTCGTCCAGTACGGCGTGAGGCCGCTTCCTTACAACTGTCGGAGTTGGGTCCTCTCGGCAGATGTCCCGAAGATGACTGTGTTCGGACACAGCCGCTCTCCCGAACAGTCTGCGCGCCTGCGCCACCCCCACCTCGGACACGGATTGAAATCTCGCATCAGATCGGAGAGTGGCGTTCCTGACGAACCACGGAGCTCCAAAGATCGTCCGCAACGCGATGTTTTGGACGGCCTCGATCTTCTTTTGAAGCGAGGAGCTCAACACTGCCCCCCATGCCGGGTAAGCATATGTTAGAATCGGCAGTACGTACAGCCGAAAAATGAGGAGCTTAGTTGCCAGTGGGTACGGGCTGGCACTGTTCAGCACTGGGTATAGCGAGGCTCTGGCGGCCTTAGCCCTCCGGGTCGCATAATTTACATGTTCGCCGAAGGTAAGCCGCCTGTCCAACACCACCCCCAGGTACTTAACTGTTTTCTCAAAAGGGATTTTCTCCCCTGAGATTTCCAGCTCTCTGGTCGGTTTTCGTGTCTTGCATGTGAACATCACGGCCACCGATTTTTCACCGTTGACCCTGATTCTCCACATGTCGAGCCACGGTTCCACTAAGTCCAGCTGCCTTTGGAGCCTCCGGACCGCGTAATCCACATTTGCGGATTCGTAGAAATATGCCGTGTCGTCTGCGTAAAGGGCCGTTTTGACCCCTTCCGACAGCGGCATATCGTTCACGTACAAAGTGTACAAGAACGGGGAAAGTACTGCTCCTTGGGGAACCCCAGCGGCTATTTCTCTGGTAGAGGAAATCGTTTCCCCTACGCGCACGACAAAATGTCGGTCTAGCAGATATGACCGCATCAGTCTGACATAGCGGTACGGGATCGCCGATCGCGCTAGCTTATAAAGCAGCCCGCTATGCCAAACTTTGTCAAAGGCCTTGGCCACATCCAGAAAAACGGCTGCAGTCACCCGTTTCCTGTTCAGGCCTCCGACAAGGTCGTCTATTATTTTTACCAGTTGGAGGGTGGTTGAGTGACCCTCCCTGAACCCAAATTGCTCGGGCCGCACTTCTCCCTCCATGTATCGCCTCAGTTTTTCGAGAAAAATCCTCTCGAACAACTTAGACAATACCGGTAACAGGGAGATTGGCCTATAATTCCGTGGGAAAAGTAAACTTTTCCCCGGTTTGGGTAAACATACGACTTTGGCCGTTTTCCAACAATTCGGGAAATATCCGACGTACAAAATGGACGTGAATATCACCGAAATTGCTGTAATCACGGAGGCCGGTATGTTCCGGAATGCACGGGCGCTGATCCCGTCGACACCCGGGGCCTTGTCGGGGCTTGTGGCCTTAATGGCTGCGGAAACTTCCGCTTCAGTGACTTGGTCAATCTCTAGAGGGGCGTCCTCCACCTGTGAGAAATAATCTACAAGAAAGGATTCCACCTCGGTTGTGTGCTCGTCGTTCGGGGAGGGAGGGGGGTTTGGAGTGAACTGCTCCTCCAAGGTATCGGCGAATACCTCGGCCCTCTCCGCCTCCGAGTATGCAAGAAAACCTCGCTGCCCCACAACCGGATGGCGAGGCTTCTTCCCTTCTCGCAGTCTCCTGTTCAACCTGAACACCGAGGAGATGTCGTCAGAGACCGAGGCGAGGTATTCATTCCACGAATCCTCTCGATGGCTTGTCAGCAGTTGTTTTATCCTGTCCGTTTGATTATAAAAGGCCCGCTTATCAGCGGGGGACAGGGTGATTCGATATCTCCTCCTCAGTCGTCGTTTCTCCGTTATGGCTTCGGAGATATGAGGAGGGAGGTCGTTTCGGACAACTGCTCGAGTTTTGGCCGATGAGCTGCCTGCCAGGGCCGCCCGTTTTGGCCGCCCGACAGTGTCGTCGATTTCCTCCGGGGTGTTCAGGAGCTCAGGATTTACCGGCCTGTACTCCCGCTGGAGGGTCTCGTAGAACCTTTTCCAGTTGACTGACCTTCGGGGTATAGGCGGGGGATCTCGGCCACCCCCTGCCTGACCTAGTTCCAACAGGACAGGGGAATGGTCTGAGCTGAGGTCTTCTATCGTTTCAATCATGAATGGGAGGGTACCCCCCTTCATGACTGCGATATCCAGCACGTCAGGCCTAGATCTGCCTGAGCGATGCACGAACGTGGGCACCTCAGGGCCTACGACGACCAAGCGGCGGGCTCTCGCCCTTTCGTACAGCAATCTGCCATTCGGATTTGTCAGAATGCTGTTCCATGACACGTGTTTGGCATTGAGGTCGCCCATGAGTATCACGGGCCCATCCCAATTTTCCAGCACGGCATCCAGATCTGCGCCGGTTACCGCGTCGTTCGGCTTGCTATAAGCCGAAACCAGCCGATACACCGTGCCCAGATGCTCCACATGCACACACGTTTGCTCCATCACGTTTGTATGAAGAACAACGCGCGTATGCATGTGGCGTCTGTGGACTAAAACCGCAGTTCCACCAGAGGTGCGAGATCCGGGTCGAACTGGCCTATCCGTCCTATATGTAAAATAGTTCCGAAGGGTCAGTTGCTTGTTTGGGTTCAAGCACGTCTCAGACAACAGTATCACGTCTATCAGTAGATCCTCGGCCAGACGGCATAGTTCCTCCGTCCGGCCTACTACTGAGTTGGCGTTCCACTGCAAGAGTCTGAGGGTGGGCCTAACCATACCTGGACAGTACAGCCATGAGGCACTCTATTAAGGACTGAATACAGTCCTTGAGAGATTTTGCCTGGAGCAGGCGTGGCAAAACCATCATGATATCTGGCAGGATATCCTTCACTGTCATCTGCTACAGGAAGTCCATGCCAATGGTCTCCAACGGGGTAGCCGGTTTCGGATTGCCGCTGGGGGTGCCTTTTGGCGCGGCCGCCCTTTTGGTGGGGCGCGGGGCCACAGGGGCCGCGGTGTTTTTAACAGCCTGCTTGGCCTTCCCAGCCGGAGCAGGCTTTGCCTTTCCTGTCGAGGAAGGCTTGGCCTTCTTCGCCGGGGCCGGCTTTGCCTTTCCCGTCGAGGAAGACTTGGCCTTCTTCGCCGGGTCCGGCTTTGTCGCCGCCTTTTGTTTCACCACCTTCTTGGTGGTTGCCGCCGGTTTTGGCTTGGCGGGTGTTGGGGAGGGTACCTCCCCTTTTTTCACGACCGCTTTGGCCACGGGTGCTGGCACCTCCGGTTTGGGGACTGTTTTTCCCCCACCGGCAACACGGGCCCAGCTGCGGCCGTCCAAAGTCGCGGGCTTTTTAAGTCCCTTGACTTTGTTTGTCTGGTCCTTATAATAGGGGCAGCCCCTGTAATTGGCCGGATGTGGCCCCTTACAGTTGACGCATGAGGCTGGTTCCTCACGCGGCTTGACGCAGGCAGAAGTGTCGTGGTTTCCACCACACTTTACGCATTGCTGGGCCCTCTGGCAGTAATTGGACGAGGGTCCAAATTTCTGGCATCTGTGGCACTGGGGTGGCCCCCCTCGTGACACAAATGCAGTCACTGCGACCTTGCAGTAAAAAATACTGCCAAGGTCATAAATGGCCCGGGCCAAAGGGGTCCTCTTAAGGGCCACTAGGCAGGTCGGGGTTTCCCGACCGTCCCTTGTGAGGAGCTTCTTAACCGAAACCACCTCATAGCCAAGGGAGGTCAGTTCCTCCCTTACTTCCTCCGGGGCAGCCCCATAGGGGATCCCCCGTATAACCACCTTCAGCTCCCTGTCCTTCGGGAGCTGAAAGGAGTGAAAGGCGATTCCCTTCGAGTGCAGAAAACTCTGCACCGCCCGGTAATCCGCCTCGCTGCCCAGCTGCAGCCTTATCGAGAGCCCGGTGCTTTTAGCCACCAGGCGCCCCCCAATCCTCGACTTTATGTCCCTCGCCAATGCTGGCCACTCTTTCGGGCAGTCCAGCATTATCGGCGGGATTTTCTCCCGCCTGACGGTAGCAGGCTGTGATGGGGCCCCATCATCAGCCTGCGAGTTGGCGGCTGCTGCAGCCCGCTACGGGCTCCGCCTCCTTAGGAGGCGCGGAGTCCCGGCTTTTTTTTTTTATAGGAAAATTATTAATGATTTGTTCCATTGACTTTGAATAAATCCACTCTTGAGCCATTGTATAAAGATTCGGGCTAGATAGAGTTTCATTCCCTATCAATTTTAATACCACTGCAGTAAGGCCATCGTCCCCTGCTGCTTTGTCCTTCTTCATATCTTTTACTGTTACTCTAATCTCACAGTGAAGGATTTCTGGTATGTGTTGTTTACTCTTTGGCATTTTCAAATTTTTGTCTTTTCCCTTATATAGGCATTCATAAAATTTTTTTATGTGATTTAGATTGTCCACTGTTGTTGATGTCTTACTCCAACAAAAGTCTGTTTAAACTTACTATAGCCTTCCTTATTCTCTATAACTGTTCTTTGCAAGTCTTTCATTATAATTCTTGGTGTCCTCCGTAATTCTCTTTTTAATAGTCGTACAAGCTTTCATGTAGCTTGTACATGAACAGCGTTCATGTAGTTCATCCCTTTCATTTCTCTCCTTTTCTTTAAAGTTCTTTAGTGCCTTCAGATAATTTTCCTTTCCAGCTCAGTTTGATGGTCCCAGCAATTTCTTTCACTGTTACCATAAATAACTTGGCTAGATGAATATTGTCATAAAAAGTAATCTTTTAGAAAGCAATTTTTGGAATTTGTCTTGCTTTTCCTTAAAATACGTAAAGTTGATCATTTCCCGTTTCTTCTTTGGTTAGTTCCTTTCTTTCAAGTTAAACATTCAGAAAAATTCTGGCTCTAACTAGCCTGTGGTCGCTACCTGTGTCAAATTTATTTAATACAAGTACATTCCGGACAGTGTGCTGTAGATTGCAGGAATAAATCTATCTCGTTTTTGTCACACAATCAGGAATTCTCTATGTCCATTGTTTATTGGGAATCTTTTTGAAGAAAGTGCTCATAGGGTACATACTAGAAGATTCAGAAAATTGGACAAGCCTGTTGCTTCTTTCATTTCTCAATACTAAGCTAAATTTGCCTATTACTCTTGTCATCATGTTGCCTGATATTCACTTTTGCATTAAAAACCCCATAATTATTCTGAAGTGACAGCTATTTCTTCTCTCTAAAAGCCTAGTAATCTCTTTATATACTGCCTTGAGTTTCTCATCTTCTTGACTCTGTATTGGTAGATATGCTTTTTTTATCAGCAGTTTGTAACATTCTATTTGTTAGAGTTAGAGCCCAGCCACACCAATATACCCTCTTATTGACTGTTTTCAATATTCTTATTGATCAGAAATCCAGCACCATTTGTATTTACATTAGAATTTCCTGTGTGATAAAGCATATTAGCAGACTGTAAGTGCAGGTAATTATCATCTTGCCATTGAACTTCACCCAGTCCCAACACCATCCCATTTAACATTTCTCAACGTTTTTTTCTATTTCTTTCTATTATGTTTCGTTGCTTAATGAATGGCAGTTGTAAGTACAGATCTGTAAATTCCTGTTTCTTTGCTTTTTTTCTGTTGGCTAGTGCTGCAATATGACTCACCTGGAGATTAGAATGTGGGTCTAATCCAGAACATTTTACTTTAGTAACATCTATCATTATTAACAATAACTGAGGGTTTGAGCATAATCACCGTGCTTGCTCAAAAGAGATTTGTGATAAGGGCCAGAGTTTTAGGATGTTTATAGGGGAGATAAAGGAAACAGGATAATAACCAGGATTAGGAATGGAAGAATTAATGGGTTGGATGGTCAACGGACAGTTACCCATTAGTTGCCTTTTACGAGGTGCAGCAGATACTCCAGGATGCCCTACAGCTAGATTAATACATAATTAAAAGTAAAAAAACCTGATACTGTTTTATTATGAAATATTCACAAAGATCAATTTTTAAAGGATTTGAATTTTTACTGTTGAGTGGATGGTTATGTTCTGCCCTTTCATATCATTTACCTGTCTAGGTTGGAGCTTATCCTATTGAAAATGGAAATTGTGTAACCTGTGAATGTCTCATTACATTGGAACTTTTTGTAATTTACAACATACAGTATTATTTTACAAATGTGTGGGTAGAGGAATATTGAATTTGATAAAATATAGTCTAGTGGGAATCGTTTATTGAAATATTAGGCATTAAATTTATTACTTTTTTTTTATATTTGCAAAGTCCTTAGCATGTAATGTTCAGAAAAAGTTCCTGTTATTCATATTACAGAATGATTCAAGTAGGCTATAATGTGTTGAATTTGTTATCAGAAAAAATGAACATATAAAAATATCAGTATTTTAGAAAGTTTAGCGCAAAAAGTATTTAATCAGTTAAACCCTTAGTGTTGGACAAATCTGAACTATGTCTGTTGTGAGGAGAGAGGTGTTTCAGTATGAAATAGATTCTGTAAAAAGCGAGTTTCTCCCGGTAGTTAATTTAAAATCAAAACCTGTAAAGTGGCTTATCGATTCCTTCTATTTATAATGTTGTAACATTTTATTGTTTATAAATTTCGTTCCAAGTTTTATTTAAATTCAGTTGTGTATAGAGCCCTTGGACATAAGTGCAGGAAACATGTCCTCCTGTCAACTTTGTCAACCCGTAAGGGTGTGGTAATTGATAAGACTGTGTTCTTAATATTTTGCTGAATGATTTGCTCCCGGATGACACTTTGGTGGGTGAGGTTTCATACCACCAGCGTGTCAGGTTGGAAGTTGCGATTTTCGAGACCGACATACAATCTTCAGATCACTGAGGCGGAAGTGCGCCAGGTGATCTGTAGCATGGCACGGCACAAGGCCCCCGGATATAATTGTATCACAGTGGAGCTTCTCTTCCGAGTGCTTCCGTAGGCCTTGGTTCTGTAACTAGAATATTTAGCAGGTTGCTCTTCGCCGGCCACTTTCCGGCGTGTTGGAAACGTGGAGACTTGGTATTGTTGTTCAAAGGTGGTGACAAAGATACCACTATTAGTTCTTCTTACCGACCACTAACGCCCTTGCCAGTGATTGGCAAGGTTTTTGAGAAGGTCGTATATTTGCGTATTAATGTTAGATTGGCGACTGATCATTTGCTAATGGACAACCAGTATGTTTCCGACCGGGCAAGAGCACTGTGGATGCCATACTAAAGGTGATGGATATAGCTTCTTCTAGTCCATGTAAATATGTATTAGGGATTTTCCTGGACATATCCGGGGTGTATAACAACTTATGGTGGCCCTCTGCCCTGTTTCAGATGCAGAAGCGTGTGTGTACATGAAATGAACTAGAATTGCTCTCAAGTTATTTCAGCCATCTGACCGTTTCCCTCCGTGATGGCGGCTCGGAGGTTCGTAGGACCTTAACTAAAGGATGCCCTCAGGGCAGTGTTTTGAGTACCATTCTTTGGATCATAGAATTCGATTCGATGTTGCGTTTAAGGTTGCCATGTGGTTGCGTTTATGTGAGGGGTTTGCCATAAGTCGTCGCTTATGATGACGACGCGCTGCTACTGATTGAAGGGGATTCGCGTAACGAGGTAGAGTACCGAGCTGCTCGTGCTTGTGAGACTCTCCGACTGTGGAGTCTCCAACATAAGATGATTTTCAGCTCAGAGAAACCCACAATGATGTTGCTTAAAGGCCGATTGGCTGCTTCTAAACGAATCCGGGTTCGGATGGCTGGTCTCCCCATTCGGTACGTTACGGCTCAAAAATACCTGGGTGTTATTCTTGATGAGAATATTTGGTTCAAGGAACATCTACAGTATGTAGCAAAAAAGGCCGTTGATGCTTTTCATGGAATCCGTAGTCATTTATCCCGATTGGGTGTTGAATTACCGTACCATGAGTATCCTTTACAAAGGTGTCAGGGAAGCTATTATGCAGAATGCTGCGCCTGTCTGGGCCCACCGCAAGGCTTTTAGGTATTGCGCGGACATTTTGCTGTGGGCCCAGCGACTCCTCTTGCTGGCTGTTATAGGCTGTTACAGAACAGTCTCGCGGGAGGCAGTCTGTGTTATAACCGGAGTCAAACGAAGATATCATGGCTAATGAGCGTAAGGAACGCTACATTTCCAAGGTAAATATGATATATTTCCTATAGTGTCTAAATTAGATGGGTCTCCCCCAATCGGTATATCATACAGTTTCTCTTCGGTTATGGTGTCTTAGGGCGAGTTTGGCTAGGTTTCGTTTGTTGGATTTGAGTCAATGCCCGGATTGCCGGACTGATGATACAATGGACCACGTCCTCTACGTCTGCCTCCGATACGATAGGTCGAACGTTCACGAGCTGTTTGTGAACTTAAGAGAATACATTCGTTTCTGGATCTCCCTGTCAACTGGATGACCCGCGAGGAATAGTCTATAGTGGTTGGTTTTCTTCTCTCCCTTGCGGTGTGTAGGTACCGGCTTAGGCATTGGATTGGTTGGAGGTAGGCGCATTGGCATCATGCCACGGTTATATTGGTATTGTTTGTGATTCGATTTGGGGCTCCCGCTGGTGGGGGTTGCTGCGTCCGGGGTATGGTACCCATTTACCGGGGGTGTGGCTTCCCTCCGCCGGTGGCGGTCCTGATCGTAACTCGGTAATGCTACGCGAGACACCATGATGGAACCGGGTAGTGGTGAGGGGGTTTGCCCCCGGCTCCTGCGTAGACCTGAATGAGGTTGCGTGTTCCCGTTGTTAGGTGACTTAAAATTACAGTCACGAACGGTGTTGTCAAATCTGTACTAGGCGCCGGGTTCGCGCTTCCGCGGTTTCGGTTAGTTAGTGTGAGGGAATCATGTTAGGTTGGATACAAAGTCTGTCTGTTTGAGGCCTACATGAAGGCGAAGTTTGATATGTATTTACTGATGCAAATGTCTGCCTAGGCATTTACATCGGTGGCTTCCCGACCGAGGCCTGGTTGATGACTGTGGGTTGTAATCAGTTAGAGGGTCTAAAGACGACCTCTGGTAAAGCCCCTCAGGGCTTGGAGCGGAGGGGGTGGTGTGGCGACTGGTACGTCACAAGATGGGTGACCTTCCCCCTGCGGAGTTGGGATTCCATTTTAAAAATACTGAATATGATAAGAAATACATTCAAGAAGTTTTAATTTTATAACATGAAATTAAAACGACTTCTTAAAATAGCGCTGGGTTTTGAAAATACATCCAGGTACAGTTCTAAAAGTATTATAGTTCCAATATGTTAACAAAATTACAGTTGTAGAAGTTAAATGTTATAAAAAAAATTTCTATGACAAATAAAATATTTCTGTTATGTACATTATTTTATCAAAATTAGTTAATTGGACACTTTAATCCACAAATTGATGTGAGTATCATTACTAGATCTTCAAAAAAAAAAGTAGAAAATGCTTGTTTGTAGTGGTATATTGTGTAGAATAGTAGCATTGTACCAGAGAATTAAAGCCAAGTTATTTGTGGTCGGGGTATGCTTCTAATTAGAAATCAATAATTTTTTTCTTTATTGAAATTAGCTTCATTAAGCCATTGCTTGATAAGTCAAAAAAGTTGGTATTATTCTTCTGAAAGGTTGTACTTTCAGGATTGTTGAATAAAATTTCTAATACAAACGTTATTCAGATTAATTTTAGGAAAATATTTCTTAAGAATGTTTTATGGATTTGATCAGTCATCTACTTTTCTATATATAGTGACCAAGACTTAACTGAAGATTATATTTACATTTTAGAGTTTAGAAACTTGTAAGAACCTGTAATTTCATAGTGATCAAATCTGACATTGCTTTATCATGGCATCAATCTTTTCCGCAATGTAAAAAATATCAACACTACCTGCACCGACCTACATTCAAAGCAGTTAAATGTTAAAATATATTTGTTAGGTAAGTTGCCATGTAAATTCAGAAAAGTCTATCAGCTTCTCATAAAATTTTGTTCCCAGAAGGAAAAGATTGGTTAATCTCGGAACTCAAAAAAACCTTTTTTAGAATCCTACCTAAAGACAGCTAATGGATTTCAGTATGAGAGAGGAAGTGAATGTGGTTAGTCAAATAATTTGGTTGAAGCAGTCATGTTTAAATAAAATCTATAATAATCTCTTTACAACATAGGAATTTGTTTATCATCTAAAGCATCTTGATGAATACAAAATCTCATTTCACTTGAGAGTAACATCTTTCATGCCTCCAATAAATCATTTTTATATTCAGACATGATAGCCATGTCTGAATATGCCATAGATGATGATGCCATAGCGGCACCATCTGTTATTATGCCTACACATTTTTCTTCCTGATACATTTATTGAAAACTATTTCTTGGGTTCTGCAGAAGTATGCATTAATTCACAGAAGAAAAATATCTTCAAATAAATTCATCAGTTTTTTGTGGCTATGCTTTCACCTAACTGCAAAGCTAACAATGCACCATTAATAAATTACTAGTATTTAAAAAAAGTAAAATAAATTACTTTTTATGTTAGCTGGTATATTAGTTCTTTTAACAGTACTACCTGATGATATGCACTGACTAATTTTAGTTGCTGTATCATTTAAAATTCTCATGCATATGATTACTGTATCTGAGTGGATCAGTTCTTCAGCAATTGTTTTGTTACAAGCTGAAAAAAATTCATGAAGCAAATGTATCACTTTAATTAATAGTTGAACCCTATTTTTAAAGATTTTTTAATTTTTCTTTAATTTTTCTAGCTTGATTTGTTTTAAAAATCAGACTATTTTTTAGGTTCGGCACAACTAATTAAGGTGTTATTTCAATTGTCTTCATTCGTCTTGTGCTTCACATATAGTCCTGTTGAAAACCACTGATCATGATTTTTCCAGCTTTTAGACCAAAGAATTAATTTATTGTCATTCATTTATAAGTATAACTATTGTATTTATCTCTTTTTTACTAATCAACACATAGTTTTTTTTTTTTTTTTATTTACAATAAAATTGTTACCATCTAATTATTACCAAGGATAAAGCGTAGATGTGATATTAATAATAATAATTTAAAACGTATTTTGCCATCCTGATCTAAAAGAACATTTACTTTTTATATAGGTTGATAAACAGGAACAAAAAGAAAATATTAGGATTGATTTTGAATGTATTTATTAAGAAGTGTGTGATTTTTTTGCTAATGATTATGGAGAGAATAAAATTTATTTTAACTTTGACCATTTTTAAAGTTTCTTAATTAAAATCACTTGCAGTTGAAAGGTTAAATAGTATTACAGCTGTAATAATAATAATAATAATAATAATAATAATAATAATAATAATAACAACGTAAATATGATTACTTTTAATGTTTAAAATATTGCTATTTTTATAAAAAAACTTACTTACTTATTGTATTATTAGCAGTGAATTTGTTGTGTATGAAATTAAAATTTGTATCATATAAATAAGAATTGTTTATTGTTATTTATATTTAGAAGATTGCAGTTATGGTGGTTACAAGTTAATAACAGTTAATATAGTGGTTACATGTTTATCACCTTATATGTTTTAACTATCATACTATTTGTATTTGCTATATTATACATAATGTAACTTTTTGCCCGTTTTAGTTCCTGTAGTTAACAATATCCCCATTTTATTAGTTATTAATATATTATTATTATTATTATGCTTTTACGGCCAACATGGGACCACTTAAGTCAATTTTAGTTGGATCTTTTCTGAGAAAAGCGTGTTATTTTACTCTTTCGAGCTGCCCAGTATTTCTTCATCCGTTCAGTTGTTATATATAACGTTGTTAATATATATGTATATAATTAAGTTTATTGTTTCTCACTACTTTGTGATTTGTAGAAAAAAAATTTATTGAATTACTTACTCTTATTTTGAAACAATTTTTTTCATTACTGTGAATAATCTTTTTAACAGTATGTTGTAGCAGTTATGATTTGATTATTAGTCTATATGAAGTATTTATTGATGGAGCTAATAGACTTTTACAATTGCAAGCTTATGTTTCCAGATGTAATTGTTTTTCCTTAGAAAAAACTAAGTAGATATAATTTACAGTAAGTATCTCTGTGATTGTTAGTGGTAGAAATTGCTATTAAGTAAGCTACAGTAAATTGATGATTAGTTATAGTATAAATTGAAGCTTGTGCATAGTGGTATGGAATGTAAATTTTGTACCATATGAAAAATATGTCTTTACTAGGATTTTAACCTCAGTCCTTCCAGTTAAAAGTTTGAAATGCTACCATTTTACCATGTAGATCTGCAGAGTGATGACCTCTGTGTTTCTTATGTTTCAGCATTATATGAAGAACACTGTCCTCATTTGTCAACTAGAAGTGACATTGAAGCCACCTTTTTTTTTTTTTTTAATTAAGAAAGAATGTTTAATGTCTATATTAATACTTACTTTCCATCTAGTACCTTGTTATTCAGTTATACTCTATGACATGTTAAGTTGAGACTACAGGGTAGCATACACCATGACTTTTTTACGGGAGTTTATAACTACTACTCACAATAAAGACATTCTATTCAGTTACGGGCAGTTCATCACACCGCCACCTAAGTTATCGATGTAATTTCAGCAACATGTTTTTTTTATAACATAATTATAATAATTTTGATATAATTTCAACATGGTTTTTTTTTTATAACACATAATAACAATATAGCTACACTATAATAACAAAGTATAAAAAAATCTGTTAAGGAGGTATAAATGTAAAGGAAAAGATTTATGAATGATTGAGAACAGTGTAATCAGTCATTAATCACAATTAATTGTTGATATGTCAACTGATTTATAAATACATATGTATTAAAAAGAATGACGTAATATGTGTTAATGATAATAAATAAACTTAAACATATGTGTACATTTCATTTCAGTTTCCCGTGACTGGCTGTGAATTGCAATTTTTTTTTTAAAAAGAATAATACTTCATGTCATTTCCATCATGTCATTTCCATTTAAACAACAGTCTCAACTAAATGTATCATTTAGTATATTCTTAGATAATTTCAAGATGAAGCATTTTAAAAACATAAAAAATGTGCATGAAGTATGATAAGGTGTTAGTTGAGAAAAATCATTACCATATTCAATAGAAGTGTAAAGCAAAATATGAGAATTATACTAGAATGTTTTCCTCATTTTAATTACATTTAGAGGAAATGGAAATTTTGTAATTACATTCAAAACAACCAAAATTCATTAAAAAAATTTTTTAAATCTTTTAAAATACAAAAACTTGGATTTTCAGCTTGACATCTTGTGGATAGTTTTTTGTATTCAGTGTAATTTAAAAAAGTTTTATTTTTGCTTGAAGTATTTTGCATATTTTTAAGCTCACAAAACCACAGTAAATTCAATTGAAAAAATTATATAATAAATTTGTATCTTTAAATTGTTTGTGCGTTTGTTGTTAGTAACTTATAGGTCGTTATAATTACCAAATAATCTAAAGTGTATTTTTATAAAATTTTCTCTTTTGATATGTTCAGTTTCTAAAAAATCTCACTCAGCTTAAGAACTTAACATTAAGAACTACAATATCATTATTTTTATTTTGAATTCATTATTTTGTGAATTTTGGCTACAAAATTAGTTTTGTGGCCATGGTTGCCCTGGTCTAATTTTTCTTGGAATTAAAAATTCCAAGAATTCTGTAAAATAAACTGCTTGCTATTTAAAACTAGTTTAATTTCATGAAGTAACTTTACAAGTAATATTGATGAATATGTGGTCTGGTTGTCTTCAACATTAATAGGAATGTTGCACTAATAGTGCAGCTTAATATTTGCTGTGCAAAATTTGGATATAATTCATACAGAATGAAAGTGTAATTTGTAAAAGAAGACTGAACATTAGGATTATCTAATGAGAAGGTTTGGCTTATAACTGTCCCTTCTAATTCTGTTATCCAATTCTGATGACTGATTTTATTATTGGAATTACTCACTTTTCCTAATCCAAATGTACTGTACTGTCAAACATTTGCTTTTTGTAATTTATATTTTAAAAAGTCTTATTATAAAATCTAAGCATGTATTTAAGTTTCTTTCAAACTAAAAGATATGAAGAGTAAATTGGAATATTAATTAGCAATCTACAGATTTATGTTTGTAAAAAGAATAATGTGGCAATAGTGTTGGCAGTAAAATTCCAAATTGAATATTTTAATACTATAATATTGTTAGCTCCTTTTATATATTCAAATATGTACTAATTAAATTTGAAAACTGGTTTTTTTAACTTATTATATTGTGAAACATAATGAAACTTATATTTTTGTTTTAACAAGAGTTTGACTCTGCAAAAGTGTGATGATATTGATTCAGTTTATTTTTAAAATGCTATTTCAAGAATTATATTTACTGAAGTGACAATAAAATTCTTGCATTCTATACTTTAACTCTTGTTAAAGGAAGTTCATTCATCGCAATGTAAGCAGTATTCCAACAGAAATATTAGCTAAAGCTTTTTGAGGTAAAAGTACTACATCTTATCACAGAGATTGCTTCATTAGTGTCTGTTGCATATAACACAATTAATGGTCTAATTTTTTTCTTTATATAAATTTCAGAGATATTGTTTCTACCAAATCAAGACATTTATCTAGCTAATTTCTGAGGAAATTCTTATGGGTTATTGCATAGCCAAAAAAGGTATAATTGTTAGGTAGATATAATTTATAATCAGTTCTAAGATTTTGTAACTGTGCTTTTTAGTGTTTAAAAGTTACAGATGTAAAATGCACAAATACTTCAATGGCTCTTCAATGGTTTTTGACCAATATTTTAATTCTAAATTGTTAAAAGAATTATGTAATGATTTTACTACTGTTAATCAAGTATGTATTTTATTAAGATAGTTTTGAGTTGAGAAAGGTAAAAAGACTTAGATAATTGTTAAGTTTTTAGCTGTTAATGAATTTGAGTTAGAAATCACACACATACATACTTCTAAAATAGGTTCTTCATATACCTTCATTAGAATACTATAAAATTAACTACAGATAGAGTTTCCATTATTGTAGCTTATTTCAACCATGACCATTTAACTAACCCCTTTTGATATTATTCTTTATAGAAAAAATTTTGTCATTAAAAAATGTATTAATTATTGAAGATGGTGTAGATTCATTTGCTGATAAGCAATGTTAAAATACTTCCATTAACCTTTAGTTACACCAAATAAATATCTTAAACTTAGCTTGGACAAATTTAAATTGAGTAAGTAGACTGCAATATACGATTATGTTTTGTATTATATTTACTTCCAACATTATTTAGTGGGTTCTGAAAGAGAAGAAGAGTGTAGAGTTGAGTCTTGTGTATGACTTAATGTATTATCTGTTCATTCATAGAAGGAGATATGAAATAAACAAACTGCGAGTGTGGTAGTGCAGATTAAACAAAACATTGCTGTTTATCACTGGCTTCAAAATAACAGGATAAGTTCTCTTATTCCGTACTAAAAATTAAAAAATTTTTTTTTAATTGTAGTTCTGTGTTTCAGTACTTTTTTTGGTATGCGCGCGTGCATGTGTATTTGATTATTTTGGTGATTTATTTTCTGTGCGATTATTACTTATTATTATGAGATTTGATAGTGTGATTATCCTGTATGTGAGTGTATTTGAACAATTTATCCATGTGGCTGATAATTCAGGAACATCTTTTAATAACCACAGAAAAGGGAAACATTTGCAAAGTGGTAAAAAAAAATAGTTTTTTAAATCAATTGCTGGAAAAAAATCCTATGTTGGTTAAAAAGAAGTAGTGAAATTTACTTCTGAATTAAACTGGTGTATTAATAAATTATGGACTGAAATAAATAGGAAAGGAAAGCTAGAAAGCCCTGTTAAAAATAGAAAATGTGGAAAACCTGTGCTAGGAAAAATGGGATGAATTTGACAAAAATGTAAATAAGATTGACTGTACATAATTTCTTTTTTTTGAAATTAAATACAAACCTTAAAAAATTGCTGGCTGTGATAAATTGACAAGAGTTTGCCAAAGATTGGATGCACTAGTTTATATAAATTACTGTTATTGATTGATTTTAAATTTATTAAAAGAAATAAACAAAGTGTAATTGTTGGTCGAGAAGAGATCATAATTTGGTGGTGTAATTATTTTAAAAAAAAAAGAAGCAAATTATAGAAAATGGGTAGAAATATATTTTGTCTGGATGAGGCATTGGTAAATGAAGGCCACACCACTTCAAGAATTTGGTGTGATATGACATTTACATTGGTAAAAACAGCATTTCTGTCAGGATTAAGCAGTGGCCTGCAACTTCCATAAAATAAAGGCAAGCGATTAATTGTGGTACATATTGGCAATGAAAATGGATTTTTAGATGGGGATTACTTGTTTTTGAATCCAAAAATATGGGGACTACCTTGATGACATGAACGGGGAGATATTTTTAGGAAGTGGTTTGAAAAAGTATTGTTGTAATGGACAATGCTCTGTACCATAGTGTGAAACTGGAAAATATTCCAAACAGTTCATGGAGGAAAAAAGAAATGGCTTTATGGCTGCAATAAAAAAATATCCACTTTAGAGAAAACAGTTTAAATGCAGAACTTCTTGAACATGTAAAACACAATTGTGATAAATTTAATAAATATCTAATCGATGATTTGGCTGAAACGAAAGGTCATACGGTGTTAAGGCTTTCCCCTTATCACTGTAACCAAAATCCAATTGTGTTAGTGTGGAGCCAAGTAAAAAAGGATATGTTGCCTGAAATAATAATATAAAATGAAAGATGTTAAAATCCTGCTTGAAAAAGCCATGAACGAGGTATCAACTGATAAATGGAAACAATGCGTGAAGCATGTTACAGAAGAAGAAATGAAAATGTGGAACTTAAATAATTTTCTCACTGTTGCAGTTGATGAACTAATAATTAATGTTAGAAGTGATTTGTCGTCAACGCCAACATCTGGGAGTGATGAAGAATCAGATATAATGGGGAATCTGATGTTTATTGGACACTGACAGAAAATAAAGTAAGCAATTTTCTTAACGTTTCAAAGTGGTAAGGTTTTGTTCAAGTTATTTATTTTACCTATTAAATTATTTTTAATAATATATTGGTAGTTATTGTTTGGGATAATATTGTTTCGTAGGTTTTATGAGGTGCGACAATAAAGTAATGAGACTGATTTTTCTTTGCAAGATGTAGCAACCCTGCAGCTTGCGTAGGCACACCATCTTTGACCTTGGTCTATAAGCTAATTCTAGTCCAAGTGGCACATTGATGCAACTGCTCAGTCGTGAGTTGTGCTGTAATAAGTGAACACGTGTTTGTGTCTCTCGTCACAGAAATGAAACCGCAAAATATTGCGCAACGGTATGCCATTTCTTTTTGCGTTAAATTGGGTGAAAACGCGACGACAACTTATGGTAAGCTTCAGAAGGCTTTTGGAGTGGAGGTTATGTCAAGAGCTCAAGTTTTTCGGTGGCATAAAATTTTTAGTGAAGGCAGAACGAATGTTGAAGATGAAGACCGCAGTGGACGACCATCAACCTCACGGACAGATGTCAACTTGACTAGGGTGCGCGATCGTACCATCTGATTGAAGATTATCCGTGAAAATGATTGCAGAAGAACTCAACATCAATCGAGAAACGGTTCATCTAATATTAACTGAAGGTCTTGGTATGAGAAAGATTTGTGCAAAAATGGTCCCCAAAAGTCTCGCACAACAACAGCGAGAAACACTGAAAAATGTGACAGCTGATCTGTTAGAGCAAATGGAAATCAATCCAGATTTGTTGAGCCTTGTTATCACTGGTGATGAAGGTTGGTTTTTTCAATACGATCCAGAGACAAAACGCCAAAGGGATCACCCAGACCAAAAAAAGCTCGCGTGTCAAAGTCAAAAGTGAAATGCATGCTTGTGTGCTTCTTCGATTCCAAGGGAATTGTTCATAAAGAGTGGGTGCCTCCTGGACAAACAGTTAACCAATATTTCTACAAAGAAATTTTAGAAAGACTTCGTAAAAGAGTTCTTTGTGTCCATGCCAACATTGCTGATAATTGGATTCTGCATCACGATAATGCGCCATCCCATACTGCTCTGTCAGTACAGCAATTTTTATCCTCAAAACAAATTTCAGTACTACGACAGCCACCTTATTCGCCAGATATCGTTCCGTGCGACGTTTTTCTATTTCCAAGAGTCAAAATGGCGGTCAAGGGACACCATTTTCAAACAACACAAGATGTCCAAAAAGCTGTGATGAGGGTCTTCGAGGATATTACAGAAGATGAGTTCAAGAAATGTTACCATCAATGGCAGAAGCGCTGGAATAAGTGTATGCAATCAGAGGGGAACTACTTTGAAGGAGACAACACTAAACATGACTAAAATGGTAAGCAACATTTTTTTTCACATCAGTCTCATTACTTTATTGTCGCACCTCGTATTATATTAAAAATTTTGTGAGGAATTAAACTGTTATAAATTTGGTATAAAATTAAATATAAATTAAATGAATAATTATAATTAAATAAATTATAGTAGTAATTAGAATTGTAATTAAATAAATAAATTAAATTAAGTGTAAAGTGAGTATAAAATTTTGTGAAAAATTACGTAAGATGGTAAGTTTAGTATGTAATAATTTTTAGGCATGCTGTTCCACAGCACTCTGTCATCTGCAGTGCGTTTATGTGATATCTCCTTCTTAGAATGAACAGAGTATAGGTTGAGACTGTTAAATTGTTTAATTATATTTGCAGTCCTAATCAAGAATGAACTATATTACAAAAAGACTTGTAATTTCTTGCTCAGTAGTTTTTTTTTACAGCTGTTGATTTTGAATTTAATTGTGATCAGTGATATACATTTTGCATTATTTTTACATTTTTTGATTAGTTTTTTATTCTAATTATTTATTTTCTAAAAGTGTCATTATAGCAGCATAGTTGTATTAACAAATTCATTATTATAGATATTTTGTGATTTAATAGTTTGATTCATTATTGTTTATTTTGTTTCTTATTCAATAAAAAGTATGTGTAAAATAATGTTTGGGTTTATAATAATTGTTCTAATTTTATTTGTTATTAACTTTTGTGCTAATGTGCATGTTTTGGTTTTTTTTTAGTTATTTGGTGGTCTTCTAATTGGAATAGGAACATATGCATTCCTTGATAAATGGCGAGATCTAAGTGGCCATGTTGATTGGCATGGACTTGTTAAACTTGATACAATATACGATATAGTTCTCAATATCTCTCTTGTTTTGATCATAGCTGGTGCGGTGGTATTTGTTGTTAGTTTTGCAGGGTGTGTAGGTGCACTGCGTGAAAACACATGTCTTCTGAAATTTGTAAGTTTTCTATAAAATTATAATAATGTATTTTTTAAAATGTGTACTGTTTTGTAAGTACAAGCATAAAGAAGGTGGTATTGACAATTGCTAGGCCCAAGAATAAGTACCATTGAATCGTGACTGATGTTTAGTGTGACAAAGTTTATTAAAATTTAGACCTACCATTAATATGTATTTTTTAATTAAATATTTTATGCTTATATGTAATTAAATTATAAAGTTTTATTTTTAATCCATACTGATATAGTAAAGGAAAAATGAATGCTAAAAATAAACATAATAATTTAAATAAGTTAATGAATCTTCGATATCGAAATCTCAATGATCAATGCAATCAGTACAGGAAATTCTTCTAACTATGTAAATTTTATTATATCAGTTACTAAGTTTTCTTATCAAGAAATCCATTCATGTATGTTGAGTAGATTATTAATCAATTTTACCCTAAAGGTAATAAATGGATTATTTTTAAATTTTAAAAAGGAATTTCAAATGATACTAATAAAAATATATTAAATTTTATTTTTAGCTTCTTGAGTTGATATGTGAAATACTGTGAGTGCATGCATAGAATTGCCTATCTGTTTCCAATGGAACTGGAAAGTATCATCAGGCCATTGGTGGCATAAAATGCAACAGTCTATGAAAGGTTTTAAAATTATATATTATCATTTAACAAATTATGTAAGGCTTAAGCACAAATATGCTACAAAAAATTTATGATTGAGCAATACATATATTAAAAAAAAAGATTACAACTATGGAAGATAGAAGACTTATATAAAATTACCTGATGATGTTATGCAAATTTCTTCTAGAAAGATGTCAAAATCATTATACAAAGGCTGTAACGAAAGTGAAATGAGTAAATGTAGATTTAAAATATAAAAAGTGACAACTTGCTGATTACAATGTTAATATAATGCTGAAGTTTTAATTGATAAATAAAGAACAATGAAAATCATCATTATTTGATGTTGTGTCTGAAAGCAGGTCTGTTATGCCACCGCTGTCTGTATTTATCCTTGTCCTAAGCCACCTCCTTTGTCTCCTTGTAGTTTCCAATCTTCAGCTTGTCTATTAACCTCATCATCCTTCTTCCTTTCCATTCTACTAATCCTTCTGATGTAGTTGCCAGGATTCTACTTCTTGTCCTCACCATTTTCTTTTTCTTTTGTGTACTTCCAGCATAAGTGCTCTTTCTTCTTTAATTCTGTTCATTACTTTCTCATTTCTCACTTTATCCGTTCATCCTACTTTCTCCATATCCACATCTCAAAAGCCTCAATCTTTCCTCTTCATTAGCACTTGGCTGAACTCTTCCTTAACTCTAAATTCATACATTTACTATATAATAATTTACTCTTGTTACGGCTTGTTTTGTTTGTCATTATTATCTTTCCTTTATCTACATTGTGCTCTTCCAGTCCTCTTTGTCATAATAGTCCTCAAATATTTGTAACTTTCAAATTTTTCTATTCTTTCTTCACTTGGCCACCATTAAATCCTCTCTGTTGTTTATATCTTCATTATTGTAGTTTTCTTGTATTTATTTTCATTCCATACTCTTTCATTCCTTCCTTCAGGGCTAGTAGTAATCTGAATATTTGAAGCATGTGTGTGCCTCAGCCAGAATTACCATATCGTAAGGAAAATTTATGCAAATTATTTTTTGTCCTATTATTCTTATTCCTTCTTTTCTTTTCATATATTCCTTATTAATCTTCAGTGTAAATATTGAAGTGTGTCAGAGGCAGCATCCTTGCCTAACATGTTAATCTAGATACACGTAGGTAGTCATATTCTTACTTATTTCCATTGCTGCTGTTATCAGAAGTAATTTATATTTATTTATAATTTATTATTCCATAAATGTGTTTTATAAAAAAAAGGAGGTTACACTCCATGGTGCAGTTAAAATTATAATTAAGAATTAAATGTAACTTTTACATGATAGCGGTTCACCGTAAAGCAAAGCAAAGTATAAATCTGAGTGATACGTAATTACTGAAGTAGTAGAGCTTATCAAAATTGGAGATATAGTGGTAGAGGATGCTACAACATCCACATTACCTGATTATATAAATCAGGTAATGTGGATAATTCTTTTGAAAACTGCTACAAATAAAATGGTAATATTAATCAGTTGTTTAATGCTAAGAGTTTCCTTAGGTTAGAGTGAATATTCTGTATATAAATTTGTGATGCGATAATAATTATTACTACATAGAATTTGGCTCTGAAATGATTTTTAACTCTGCATAGTGTGACTGGAATCTCTGCAGATGCTCAGATTTATAGGTAATTTGATTACCTTCATCAAGTATAATTTATATTGTGGTACCACCAATTTTCCAAAATTTGTATACAAGGTAGGTTCTAAAGTAATGAGACACCATCTGCCTGTCAGGAATAAATTTGTGGTAATGGACTACAAATAAAAAAATTCCAAGATAACATTTCTTTTGCTCCTCCAAAAAATGTCTGTAACTGCAGTGATCTGTTGATTTCCACTCTGATGACTGGTGTTTTATCTGTGAATTATACAAAAAACACAATTATAGAGATGTCTCCTGCTATGTCATCTAGTTTGCTTTCTGATCTGTGATAACGTTTTTGGAACAGTGTGTTGACAAACATGTAGCATGTCTATCATTATGGATGTTAATTTGTCAACTTCCAACTATCCTAACTATTGATCCAATGTTATTTCCTTCAGGTTTTTTCATCACTAAGAACATTGTCAAAACACTTGATATTTTCTTCATTTGTTGAGTTAGACAGGAATCCATACTAACATAACCATCACTAAAGTGTTTATACCAGTTGTGAAGTGCTGTATTTGTCATTACCAATTTTTTAAGGAAATTACCAGTAATTTCCTTAAACAATGTTTCACATCACAAGAAACATCTGATGCGACTACATTGTGATGTATTGAATATTACCATCATAAAAAAACAACACTTTTTACAGTCACTATTTTAAAGTGAATTAGGTAATTCCAGGAACTTTTTGAACTAACCTTGTGTATCAACAAATACCATGTATAAAAAAATGTGTATAAAAAAGTACGAAAAATGTACTCTCTAATAGTGTATGCAAAATTTGAATACCCAGGTAATTTCTTCTCTCCAAATATTTTATATATTTATCATACAGTAGTTTTCATGAAATAAAAAATTCTTTTAATGTCAAAATTTATTTGTAGGCTGTAATGAATTTTTCTATAAGGTATTTTTGATGTTCTAAAATAGGAATTTTAGTCAAGTATGTCTTATTACGTAGAAACATTTTTGGTGATGTTAAATGGAGTTAGGTTAAATTGAAATTTATAATAAAATACATCGGTAGTTCATTATTTCACAATGAAAAAAAAACTTTCCAGAGCTTTTTTTAGACTGGAAAACAGTTTTTCTTGGAGCAAATTATGGGAGTGATAGAGGGAGGGAGAGTGGAAAAACTAAGAGTAGAGACCTTGAAATAAATTCTTTTAAAACTAAAAAAATGAAATGAATTGGATGTTAAATAAGAAAAAGCTAGTTTTGGGTTGCTTTTGTTAAAATTATGAATATATTTTCTGATAAAAAAAAATTTATATAGATAGTGCTGTATAATTTGTATATTTAATTGTTAAATAACTGTGAAAATAACTTTGTAGTACAAGTATGATAACAGCAAGTTGTGTGAATATTGTGACATTTTCTTATTAGAGTGAAACAATCTTTTTCTATTTCAATGGAAGTTTTTTTATATCTGTTATAAATTTTTCAGATAAACTAATGAATTAAAATTAATTATAGATTTTTTAACAATTTCACTACATAATATTTCCTATATTGGGACTTTTGCCCTTAATAAACTATAATTAGTGGAAACATAGTTTTAGACTTTTCTGATGCAATATATTAGATGTTAAGTAGAAAATATAAACTTTGTACCTTTCTTTGTTATGGCTTTCAACCCTGCTATACAGGGTTATTTATGTAGTGTTATCAGCTCTTTCTGAGCACATTCTACTTGTGAAAATAATGAAAAAAGTTCATATAAACAGGGTTTGGAAATGCTTCATTAGCAAGTCACAGCTAGTGGAAGATTTTGTCCTAATTTTGGAACAGAGTGAAATAAAACTATTGAAATTCTGGGAACCTAAATTAAGAGGTAAACTTAATGATTTCTTATGGTTTTTTATGTGAAAAATTAATAAAACAGGATCTAGAGTCATATATCCAGTAGTTTTTATAATATCAAATGAAAAACACAAAAATTTGTTGTCTAAAAACATGTTTTTTACATTTGTAATAAAAAAAACTTTGTGAGTGACTAATAAATGTGTAAAATTTATAATCAAAACTTGTAGAAAATTTAATTCTGAAAAAATTGATATAAAATAGCCAATAAAAAGCAAAAAAAGTTCAAGAAATTTGATTTTATTACTAACACTTGCTATCTGAAAACTACAGAAAGTGAAGTTAACACTTGATTGATAAGGGTAAAAAAAATAAAATTAAAAAAAATGTAATTTATACATTTAATAAAATTTACAGTAAATTTTCAAAAATCTGTACTTCTTCAATACATTTGGCTGTACACTTTCGTTGTGTACAGCCAAATTGCTCTCTGCAATTTTGCATTATTTTCCTTGATTTGTGTGGCAGTATCTGTAATATGAGCAACCAATTCTTGTAAACAATTTTTTTCATCACATGCAAATATCTAACTACTGGGTGATCTTAGTGGCCAGGAGTATGGCCCCCACGGCCAGTCCATTGCTCATTTAAGTACGCAGATAAGGCACATGAGAAGTGGGGAGGTGGGCAGTTCTACTGAAAGTGTATATGGTATCTTGATGCTAATGTAACATCTAATGGCAGTGGCAATTGTTGCTTCAGGAAATATAAGTAAATATGGAATTTAGATGTTCTGGGAGAATGAATGGCCCAATTAGTTGATCATTAACTAGACCATACCAAACATTGACACTAAATTAGTATTGGTAATTACATTTACTTTCTTCTGTGTATTGACTTCTGCCTAAGTGTGTTTGTTGTGAAGGTTATTGATGCCATCTCAAGTAAAATGAGCCTCGTCAATAAATAAAATGAACTTGTGCAATTGGGAGTTCATATTCAACCAGTTGCAGTAATATAGATGAATATAAGGATCATACATCTTGATAATTGAGTAGCCTTGATAATGGTTTCATCAATATTGGCATCATGATGGCCAGAACAGTCATGGTGAGTACTAGTGCTGGGAAGTGTACCCATTCCTCGTAGTGTATGAAATGTACCACCAATTGTTTAGGATTTGGAACTTTTTGGTTTGGAAAACGTCTCTGATATTACGCAGCAGCAGTTTCATTTCCATCACACTGGCTCAAGATAAATTCCATGTCAGTGTATTCTTCAGTTGTAAATAGTAAAGGCATTGCTGCAGTATGACAACAATTAAAGAAATATGCTTACTTAATTACAACTACACTGTGCTAGCAGAATTCACAGCAGTAAACATGCAATACACTGAATACGTGACCTATGCATTGTTAGTCAGCTTATTTCTATGTTGGAACTTACAAAATCATAATTTCTCAAATTTTCAGATTGACAGTGAATTCAAGAAAGATACATAATCTGAATAACATTAGTACTGGTTTTTTATTTTCTTAATTTTTTAATTTTATTTTTATCTTCAATACAACACCCTTTTTTGTATCATTGCTATTTGTAGAAAAGCAAGCATGTTTTTTACATGTAATTTCTTCATTTTCATATGTTAATTGTTAGTAATAATATCAAATTTCTGCAGTGTGGCCGGGAAGTCACCATACCCCTTAAAGTTAATGAAAAATATGAGTTAGGATTGTGTTTAGAACATATGGTATTTTTGTTGGGGTCAGTTGGCAACAGTTTTTTGCAACATCACATGCTGAGTAAAAGACAGTTGTGTTAATATGGCTGACACTAGTAGTTACAGCGTTGAGGAGCTGTTAGTGATAAATATATGGGTTCATGAACGACAACCTACAAATCAAACAGTGAAGCTAATTAGTAATATGTTTCGGCTACAATTTAATAAGTCACCACCACAAAAAGCAATCATATTGGCTTGGGAAAAATGTGTGTTTGAATTAGGCAGTGTTAAACATAAGCCGTGGAGTGGACAAAGGTTAACTTGGTTAGAAACATGTGCTGCTGTTGCAGTTTCCATTGAACAATCCCCAGTGAAATCAACTTGTAATCGGTCAGCTGAACTTTGTATACTGCGGACAACAATGCAAGATCATATTAAAAAGGACTTGAAAGTTAGGCCATTTCATCCGATGCTCATCAATGAACTGTCAGATGCAGACATGGAACATCACGCCACATCCTGCCAGGCTTATTAGAAAAATCTTCCACTGTAATAATGCATCGTGGAAAGGTGCTTTTGCTGATGAATGTCCAATCCGATATTGCAGTTTGTGTGCCAGAAGTGTTATTTTGGGCAAGAAAAAGGTTTTTGAGAAAGCGACAGAGTTGGAAAGAAATCCCATTGCACATCATGATATGGGCTGGATTGACAGCTTGTCATTTGTTTGGATCTTATTTTTTTGACAGGCCAGTGAACGCGCACAAATTTATTTAGAGAGTTGGAGGCATGAGTAATACTACAGCTTAAAGAGAAGGATCTCATGGAACAGGTATGGTTGCAGCAGGATGGAGCACCTGCACATTTTGCTCTATCAGACTGCAGATTTCTAAATGAAAGATTTCCAGGACATTGGATTGGCCACGGTACTCCAGCACCACCAGCTATGTTATCATGGCCACCACGAAGTTCTGATCTCACTACACCAGACAATTCATTATGGGGAATTATCAAGGGACATGTACCTGCACTTCACTACACCACAAGTGAAGTATGCGTGATGCTGTGAGGGACACCTTCTGTAATGTAACTCCAGAAATCCTACATCGTATATCACAGAGGAGGTGGTGGTGTGTAGAATTGTGTGTGTAACACGATGGCGTACACACAGATCCACTGGACTATTAAAAATAATGCTATGTATCAAGTTAGTAAATAAAGTAATTCATTATTATATCGCATTTTTCATTTGTAACTCGTTACAAATTTTTAGTTTTAACTTACGAAATACGATGATTTCCCAGCCACTACAGAACTAGCATTTGTTTTTTATTGGCTTACTCTAGATCAGTTTTCTAAGAATTAACATCTCTGCAAGTTATGATAATAATTTTATGCATTTATTATCATTTAACAAAGTTTTTGTAATATAAACATAAAAAGACAGGTTTTTAGACAAAAAATTATTCTGTTTTACATCTGATGTTATGAAAGCTACTGAAGATATGATTTTTATTCAATTTATCAGAATCCAGGAAACGATCAACTTTACCCCTTTGGTTCTTAGAATTTTAATATAGTTTCATTTCGCTTTTTTGCCAACTTTTTCCACTCAAGGCAAAATCTTTTGCTAGCTGTAATTTGCTAATGGAGAATTTCTCAACCCATCTTTGTGTGAACTTTTTTCATTATTTAAACTACTAGATTGTGCTGAGAAAGCACTGGTAATACTACATGAATCACATTTTATCTGTTAAAACTATTATTTTAGAAAGTTGTTTTAAACATTTTGGTATTTTGTTTCAGTACTCTTTGTGCCTTCTCATCTTTTTCCTGCTTGAAATGGCAGTGGCAATTATGGGATTTGTTTTCCCGCATACTATGCAGTCAATGCTTGAAGAGTCTTTCACTGATAAAATAATTCATACGTATCGTGATGATGCTGATCTACAGAATCTTATTGATTTTGCTCAGCAGGAGGTACAGTTTTTTAAATATCTAACATAATTTTAGGTTTTTATGATAAATTTTACTTTAATTGCAAATCATTAAATTGAAGATTACTCTTTAGAGAATTGTTTAATTAGCTTACATTACAATTATTTATTTTGTTGACTTTTATATAATAGTCACCCTCTTGATATTTCCCTTTGATCTACATGTGCTGATCCCTTGAAAGCCTACTTTATAGGGATGATGGTAAAGACTTTTTCTAGCCATCTTGACAATCTTTGTTTTAGAAAGGGCCAGTTCGTGTCCATAATCTGACATTCAGCAATTTACCCTCCTCATCACCTGGTTCAGTTTGAGCTGATCAAGGTTGGCACTGTGAGCAGAGCTGACAACAACTGCATCATTTGAGTATCCAATCAGGGATGTGCCCTCCAGCACTTCAATCCTGAGCAAGCTGTCATAAGATGCTTTCCATAGGTCGGTTCTCAAGATAGACCCCTAGGCAACCCAGCAGTAACTTTCCTCTCTACCTTCCCCTCACAGGTTTTATACCTAAGTCGTCAATCCCTGAGGTTGACCCTGATCTGAGTGATGAGCTGCTTAGGAATCTTGAACTCTGCTTCAAATGCATTCAAAATGTTGCACCATCTGGCAGTTGTTGAAGGCATTTCTGACATCCATTGTCACCAGCAGGACCAGCTACCTACACACGTGGCAAGGTGCCTGTTCCACTGCCTCCATCACCTCAGAGATGGCTTGGGTGGTAGAGTGCCCTCTCCGAAATCCATCCTGCCTGCTTGAAAGATCCCTGTGTCCAGCATGCATAATGGACTGTAAGGTGACAGTGAGTCGGGATCTTCCTTTCCTGTGTAACAGGATTCATGATCAATCTCCTGACACATCAGCTGTTAGCTGTGCAACTTGCTATCCTGGATGACCCTCACCAGCACCTTGTTTTGCAGCCTTATGTGGTGCAGAACTGTCTGCAGACTTCAGTCTGCTATGCCTACACTGCATATTCCTCCTAAGCTTCAGGCACTTCTTATACAGGGCTGTGATGTGATCTTTACCAATAGACTTGGAGTTAAGGGTTAGAGAGGTGGTTTATCTCATCCAGTTCTTCACAATATATGGCTACTTACACAAATACCTCCACATTATGGGGAGAGTTAGTGAAGTTGGAGCTGTTAGATGAAGTCTCTCTGGACAACATTGTTCAACCAATGCTGAAGAATAAGATGACTTGGGACAAGATATCGTCAAATGGGTTATAATTCATAAGAAGGAAAAGGGGTGCTTAGCAGATCTCTGTTTGGCTAGGAAGGTGGTAAAAATAGGAGGGCTGCTGTAAGGCAATATACAGCAAACCCTAGACTGAAATAATGCAAACTAAAACTGAAATAATACCAAACTGCTTAAATTTGTTAAATGATCCAAGTTTATTTAAATAAATGAGAACTATTCTACACTGGTGAATGGCAATTAAGGAATACAGATTTATTTTACTATTAAGGGTTACTGAATATATGAGGCAAATTCATTAAGGGTTGTTGACGAACCTTAATGAATTTAGGATCATTAAAAAAAAATTAACTCATGAGAAAAGTTTTAGTTTACAGCTTTAGTTTACTACATATCACTTTTTCATATAATCACCATTCAGTTATAAGCACTTTTCCTAATGCTGCACCAGTTTCTTTGACCGCTCTGTATAGAAGTTTGCCGGCTGGGAATTGAACCAGTTGACAATGGCAGTCTTGAGTTCCTCGTAGTTTTCAAACCATTGTCCACTAAGCCATGTTTTCAAATGCAAGAAGAGGAAGTAGTTGCTAGGCACACGGTCAGGACTATATGGAGGGTGGTCAGAAAGTTCCCAACGAAAATCTTGAATCTTCTTCTTGGTTAAGGCAGTGGTGTGAGGACGCACGTTGTCATGAATGAGGATTATGCTGGACGATAGTTTCCTGCATCGTTGATTTTGGATTGCATGTCTCGGTTTGGTGAGTGTTTCACAGTATACATCAGATGTAATTGTTGATCCACGTTCCTCGAAATCAACCAAAATGACACACCTTCATTGTCCCAAAACACGGTAGCCAACATTTTTTGAATCTAGTACAGAGATTGCTTAAACTTTTTCGGTTTTGGGGAACTTGAATGGGGCCACTGCATTGACTGTTGTGTAGATTCTTTGTTGGTTTAGGATATCCACGTCATGTTGCAATGACAATGTGGGAAAGCAAATCATCTCATGAGCAGTGGATGAGCAAAAATGCTCATCCACTGCACATTCTTTTCTCTTTGTGTTAGTCAGTGGGCATTTTCGGTACCACCTTGCACACAATTTGTGATATTTGAGTTTTTCTGTAACATTCATGTAGATAGAGGTGTGTCCAACATGCAGAAATTCATCAGCCAGAGCACTAATTGTCAATCATCAATCACATCCCAGTTTTCAGTTCCCTTGTTCAACCATTTCATTGGTGTGAATACTGGGCCTACTACTCAGCTCTTCATGATGAATATTTATGTGGCCATTTTTAAAGTCTCAACACCATTCTCTAACCTTTCCTTCACTCATTACTGTAGGTCACAACATTAGGCACAATTCCTGATGAATTTCAGCAGCTGAAGATCCTTCTGCACGCAAAAATCAAATCACAGCGCATACTGCACAATGGGCAGAAGAAATTATTGTCACAGACATTGTGATCTGCATTCACTGGAAGGCAATTGACGATTGAATCAAAACAACAACTGCAATGGTTTCATAATGCCCCCTGCATGCGTGAAACTGTTCATACCCGCTAATCTTATGTGTGTCTGAAAGGGAAAAAGGAAAAAAGAGAAGATGTGAAGAAGGGAAAGGTTAAATTTTGTGAAGTTCTGTAATGTTCAGTTTTTAAGGTTTTATCAAGCTTTCATTTGTGTTTATTTAATCTGTATATATATATATATACTCAAACCTAGCAATGGAAAAGTATTGCCGGGTCAGTTAATATTTAAATATAAGCCGATGGCCCTTACTCTATGAATATGCCTCTTATATTAATTTTACTCTCTCAGATATGGTGATATATGCTGCTATAGCTATAATAGAAAAGTGTATATATATATGTATATATATATATTTGTCAAAAAATTAAAAAAATTGATTATTTAAGTTTTGTACTGTAAGGAACCATTTAAAAAAAGATTTTTTAACAAAAAAAATAGATAAAATTGTAAATAATCTGCGAAAAAGATTTTTATTCTTCAAAACTTAGGTTCAAAACTTTTTTTGTCAGATGGACATTTGTGCATATGTATATGTGTTAGCCTTTTTTCTTATAAATCTGGACCCTGTTGACCAATTTTAGAAAAAAAAATGTCAAAAAAGTTGTTTTTATCAAGATCACAAATTATCAAAACATTTTGTTTGTCACCCCCTTCCTCACAAATGACTTTATATTTCTTTCATTTTTTAGATATATCTTGTTTCAGAAAAAGAATTGATGGGAGTTTTTGGCACCTATATTTCTACAACAGTAGGCCTTCAGACTGCTATAAAAACATTTACCTAACCCACTCCAATGGTCTGGTGACAAATATTTTTTTTATCTCACAAGTTACTGTTTGCATTTAAAATGTAAAAATCTTAATTCTTTGGTAGCCCTTTCTTGGTGCCTTAGTGTTTGGAGAATGCAATGTGCTCCTCTTTCCGGTGGGAGTTGCACGTGCTGGTGGTGATATAATTGTAAGAATTAGGGAAGCATGGTGGATGGTTGGTGAGATAAAATTAGGAAACTTTCTTTAGTCGGGGCGTTTTCATTACTGCATCTTGGCTGGATTCGGTCGGGTGGAGTCTCCAATGTCATTTTTAACACTGTTTTAATAACTTATTATTCTTATCAAAACTTGATTTAGAATTAGTATAACTTTGTTTAATTCTAATTTCTGATTATGTATCCAATTGTTTGCTCCCCTTACACATTGTTCATCATTTTTGTGTAAATCATTCATAGTAAAATTGGATATTAAGTTATCAGGAAAATATAAAAGTAAAGGGAAATTTTTGTATTTCTGATTAAGGTGATTGTGAACTGACTTTACCATTATTCATTCTCTTGTAGAGTCTGTATGTACTCATAGTGTCTTCCATTTTTTAGCCCCATTATTGTGATACCAAGTAAATTTATGTTTAAGTGCTCTACATATCACCTCCAAAGAAGAAACGCGAGTGTTGATTAGTTCATCATTTATAGGAGGTAGAATTTAAGAATTATACCCATCAAGAGATTGGATTTGTAGGGTTAGTTATTTGGATCAAAGCAAAATCTATAAATCAATGGATCATTTTTAAAATTGCAGGATTCTATCTACATTGAATAATGTTCAGGTGCAGCAAAATTCTGGTATGTATTTCAGTAACCCTCATAGTTGCACTTTAAACAAGTGATAGTAAGATGTTGATAATTCATGGAATTGTTTTATTAGAAATTATATTTATTATATTAAGAAATCAAATTTATCTATGTACAAATATAACACCTTTTTTTGCTGTAATAAATTTGTAACTTACTCTTACAATAGATTGTAACTTATTTTGATATTTGAATAGTTAATATATATATATATATATATATATATATATGAATAGTGGCAGAGATAATTTCAAATTAGTGAAATCAATATTGTATAAAAAATTGTACAAGAAGGAAATAACAGATACTTATTTTCATAATTTGATGTTAATCATGTGTGGCTCTGTGTCATATAATTCAAGTAATGATTTAAACGTTTTTTTTTATCATTCAGTTTTTGATAATTTGTTCATTATATATTGTTAGTTTTTCCTGTTAGCATAAAAAAATTGATATTTCCTTTCTCATTGATAAGGAAACACAATGTGAATTAATAATTGTATTGTCTGGCATTGTTTTAGCCTTGTTCATATCTTCCTAGTATGGTTAAAATTGCAACATAATTTTACTTACATGTTCATAAAATACAAAGGTCATGTAACAATAAATAACTAAAGAAAGGAAACTGTTAACTGTAACATAAGACTGTTAAAATCTTCACTTCTATTTTTAACTGTTAAAACACATGTATGAATTTTATTTGTAAAAATTTACTCTATTAGTACTTATTTGATTAGATTCTTCCCAGGTGCCAAAAATTCATAGGTTAATAGTATTCAAATGTTATTTTTAATTATATAAATTTTTTAAAGCAATATGACTGACTACTGATTTGCAGTATTAAAGTTTAATTTTGTAACATTTGATTTTTTCCCTTTTGTTAATTTGTGCATAATACATTGAACATTTTAATTCTATGCAAAACAGTAATTAAACATGTTAAAATATCAACAAATTTTCATAACCTATTCTACTTATGAAAATAATGGAAAAAGTACATATAAACATATGATCTAAAATGCTTTGTTTGCAAGTTATGGCTAGTAAAAGATTTTGCTTGGATTTCAGCTACCGTGATGAAATGAGATCGTACTAAAATTTTTAGGATGTTAAAGGAGCAGAATTAGTGATTTTGTTTGGTTTTGACTTAAAAAATTGATTAAAATATGTCCCAGAACCATATTTGCAGCAGTTTTTAAAAAATCTGCAGTGAAAAACAATTGGGTAAAAAACCCTGTTTTTTATGTTTGATATACAATAACTTTACTAAATGGGTAAAACTCATAAAATTTTAATATAAAACTTGTAGAGAATTTAATTCTGAACAAAATTGTTTAAGGTAAACAATTGGATGCGCTTGAATAGCGCTAAAGAAACATCTTCAAACAGCGTTGGCAATTCCTGAAAAAAATGCAAGTAGAGCTCATCATTTAAGTAGCAAAGTAATACGAACAGTCCAAACAGCTGATTGTGAAGAAGTTTGCACCATACATTGATGCTAAATCTGTGATGAAAGTTGCTTCCACCATTTTATTAGTATTTACTTCTGCCCATATATGCTCACTGCAATGATGCCATCTTGAATGAAATTTGCCTATCAGTAAAGAAAACATATTTGTATAGTTGTTGATTTGTATTCCACTAGTTGCAAAACTCCAAGTAAAGTGGACCAACTCCTGGGTGTAGATGTTGAACTGCCTGTTTATGAAAAGGATAAAACTTTTTTTATTGAGTCCTCTAAACCATCGAATACGTAACTCCAATTTGCTTAGAAAGATGTGTACCGATGCCTGGACTGCACTGAACTGCATTGATAATAATTTCATCAGTAACAGCATTATGTTAAACAGATCATAGCTGGTATAAATGCTAGGTAGTGAACTTGTTTCCCGAAGATTGCAAAATGTCACGCTAATTATTTTGGGATCTGGAATCCTGCGATTCATAAAACTTATTTCATAATTTACTGCAGCAGCTGTAGCATTACCATTACACATACCCAAATTGAATACTATATCAGTCTATTCCTCTGTTGTAAATAACTATGCAATTACTTCAATGGCAAACTAATCTTGTTCAAACTAAAATTCGCCGAAAAATTTCGCTAAAGACAACAAAATTCACAGTACCGGAGATACTTAATATACCGTATAGAATGATTTAAATACTTAAACAATATTGCACATTGTTAATCAGCTTTTGTTATTTTATTGCAAACTTTGAAATAATAATTTTTCAAATAATTATTATATTTCTGTCATTAATAAAAAAATTATTATCAAAGTAATTTTTATTTATTTAGTTTTATTTTACAATTTTGTAATTCCCAGTTTCTTTTAAGTTTCCTAACAGCAATTTTTAACTTTTACAAATTTTTCTAATCACCAAAAAGGAATTTGGTTTTTGTTTACATTAAATAAGTACTTTTCTGACAAATGTAGTGATGTATTATTTCTATATAAAATTCAAGTTTTTGTAACTTTGTTTTATTCAACTTATCTTATACCATTTTCTTCAGAATTAAATTCTTTTTAAATTTTGTTTAAAAGTTTTATGTGTTTTACCCAATTAACAAAGTTCTGGTACCTATTTTATTTGTAGACGTCAAAAGCCATAAGAAATCACCAATTCTCTCTCTTAATTAACATTCTAAAAATTTCAGTACGACCTCATTTCACCAGGGTAGCTGAAATCCGAGTGAAATCTTTTACTTGCTATAACCTGCAAATGAAGGATTTTAGGAGATCTGAACTTTTACCATTATTTTCATGAGTAAACTAGTTTATGAAAGTCCCATCTTTGTTACACTCTGTGTAGGTTTTAGAAATAATTAATTACATATTCTAAATATGCTTTTATAGCAACTTTTTTTACTTTTAAATGTATAAAAATTATTAATATATACTGTTTCACTTTATATATTGATAAAAAATATGAGCTAATGCCAAAATTTAACATTTCAGTAACATTAGCAGCCAGAAATATTAAAATATAGCTTTACTATTAATCAAATATTCTTTCAAAAGTGTTTTTAAATATAAATTGATTTGTTGATAATTTTTTGATGTATGGCTTCAGTACATGGATTACAGGGAAAAAGTAATGCTGAAATGGCACTAATCTTGTGATGTAAAAGCTGCTTTTTCTGATGCAGAACCACTTAGGCTCTCATGTAAAGGGTTAGATTATGGTTTTAGAAGAAATTAATTCATTAATATAAATATAAGTGTTTGATTTTATTTCTAATTTTAAAAAAAAATTATTGAATTGGAAACTTCAAGTTTAATAAAAAAAAACGTAATTAATTTTTTGAAGTGAATTAATTCACAAGAATTACTGCAATTTTACAACACTTATGCTAATATTTTTAAGTATTATATAATATTTTTAATTGTTTGATTAAAAGTGAAATTAAAGTTTCTAACTTTGTTATAGGTCATGGTAATTTAAGTAATAATTAGCCTTCCCCGATGTAACTAAACCAATCTTTTTTCCAAAAAAAAAACCATAAAATAAAATAAAAGTAAAATATTTTTACTTTTCTTTTTCTGTTTAGCCTCTGGAACCAACGTAAGGTATTACTAAAGAGGATGAATGAGAATGATATGTATGAATGTAAATGAAATGTAGTCTTGTACAGTCTCAGGTCGACCATTTCTGAGAGGAGATATGTAGTTAACTGAGAAACCCGACCACCAATGAACACCACTATCCACAATCTAGTATTCAAATCCGTATAAAAGTAACTGCCTTTACTAGGATTTGAATGATAACTCTCGATTTCAAATTCGGTTTTTGCAATGATGAGTTCACCATTAGACTAACCTGGTGGGTTTGCAGAAATATACTGTGGCTCCCTTTTGTACCAAATTAAAGTTCTGTAGACCAAATATATTTTTCTCTGTTTTGTGAACACAAAAGACATATGAAACAAAATATATATATATATATATATATATTAGTTTTTTTAAGAAACAAGGTGTGTTGTATTTTTGCCAATGAATTTATAGATTCATAGTAATGAAAAAAATTTAGGGTGTCTTATCATTCCCCAGTAACACTTTTGTTTACAAAGTCAATTTCATTCTATTACTGAGGATTTTGTTTTCAAATTAAATTAAAACTAAACCATATTCTTTTTGGCTGCTTTAAACCTATCACGATTTTATACTAGTGTGAAACGACAAAAAAAAAAGTTTCCTATTTACTGATCTAAAACTAACCTCCTTTTCACTAACTGCCTAATTAACTAATTTTCATTGTCTTGGCCCAATTTTAAAGATTTTAGAGTATTCTATCAACCATTTTTTAAGTAAGGAATAGGTTTTATGAAAGAACTGGTTTTAATTCTGGTGTTAGCATCTCAGTCTTTCATCCAGAAGGTCCCTGGGTTCAAATTCTGGTCAGCTGTGGCATTCTTCATTATAACATTTCTCTCCAATATTTTTACGCATAAATTGTGGGCCTATATTTTATTTTTTAATTTTGGGCTTAGGTTGAATAATCATCAACCTAAAAAAAAAATGTTTCTCTATTAAAAGTATATTGTATCTTTTTTTGTACAACTTGACCGACCTGACACAAAATATTTAATCACTTTTATTAAAGATCAGTTCCTCTGTAACGTATTCAATATTTTTCATCATTATGTAGATTTTCTTTTGACAGTTAATCTACATAAATATACTAATATTTTCATTTTTAATTATTTTGGATTTAAATAAAAATTACTTTAACAAAAATCACTAATAACAAGAGAAATTTAAGTTGGAAAATGCCTAAATCTTTGCAAAGACAATTAGGGAAATATTATTGATAGGTAATTGAATATATTTTTAGAGTTTTTGTTTGTTGATTTTATTAGTTAGGTTATAGCGTTAAGTAGCCACAAAAGTGTAATTTTCTTTCCTTACCATTTTGAAGACAGAAGTTGCAAGAGGTTTAAAAATATCATTATTTAAAAATTATTTAAATTATCAAAAGCTGAAAAACTTAAACCACGTAAAAAAAGTGGTACACTTACAGTAACTTATACTGAAACATGGCTTTGTTAGGGGGCTGGATTCTTTTTTTATATAATTTTTTTTTTTTATTAATAACTTTTCTTTTTTTATTAATTATATTGTAGTAGAAAATAAAAAAATAGTTTACCGATGATAATAGAAATGCTGTTTAAACACAGTATAGAAATACTTTCCAAAATTATAATCGGTCAAAATTGTAATCAGAAAATTCAGTTTACAACATATTATTTATGATAAATATGCATATGCTCAATAATATTTTTACACAATCACATAAATTTAAGTTAATGAAATATGGAAAAACAATACAAAAACAATATTTTTTTTTTTTTAATAGAACTGCTTTTATGTACTTCTTGCTATCAGGAGCTCAACACTTATGTATTGTTGCTGTTTACTGGTTTTACCTTTTTTTTAATGAAACTGCCTCATCAGTCAACCTCCATACTTCTGCTAGTGAATTTGATGATAATTATAGAATCCATTTTTTATTTTATTGCCATAGGTAGTCTGTCATGACTGTTCTTTCAAGATTTGTTTTTCATAAAGTTCACTGACCAACTTCTTCAAGTAGGACCTGCTTGGACTTCTAAAAACAGACTTTTCATGCAGTTTACAGTATCCACCTAATGTAACAGTATACAAACTTATTATGAAGACACCAAAATCAAATGCTTGACATGCACAAATTTAATAGAAAAAACTGGTCTACTTAATATAAAAGTAAAAAGGGTATTACTTACTTCATTATTTTGGCCAGAGTTATTTGGTTCTTTAGGTTTAAACTGAGTGGGATGAAAGTAAAATAATTATCTATATTAATGTTTCTGCCAGACATTTTAGTAAGTTTTATAAAACTCCTCACAACCACACTCAAGGTGGGATTGTCTTAAGAAAGAGCCATTCTCAGCTTCCAACATAAACTTCTGTTTTAAAGTATATAACATTTGAATTGCTGCTAATGAAAAGTTTTTAATTTTGTACTTTGGGGACAATTTAATTTGTCAGGGTCCCAAAAACCAGCTAACTTTAGTTTTTTTAACTGTTAAAAATGATTTTGTCAAGTAGTAGTTTTTATACCTTGAATTAAAATCATTGAATAGTTTCTGTATGCAAATAATTTTCACAAAACCTCAATACTTTGGTTACGTTGGGTTATTTTCTTTTCAGAAAATAACCAAACATTTTTAATTATGCGCCAACGGAGGTATTTAGTGTCATGTAGTTGGCAGCATTGTGTTCTGCATAACCTCCTCTATAAGCAAATGATCTTGAATTGTTGATATCTCTTTTAGTTTTTATGTTATTTGAGTGCAACATGTTTTAAGTGTTAGTAGTAATTTTTGTAATGTGCAATTTTCAGGAGTAATGATACAACGTAAACTATTGCATGAAACTGGTGAAAACTTTCACAGAAACGTTTCAACTTTTGAAACAAGCTTATGGAGATGATGCTCTGGGTCGTATGTAATGTTACAAATGGTTTTCATAATTTAAAAGTGGTCATCAGCCAATTGACGATGACCATCGACCAGGAAGGCCTTCGACTGATGATATCCACATTCAGCAAATCAATGATCTGGTGCATGCAAATTGCTGATTTGACAGTCAGAGAACTTGTAGAAGAGATTAGATCTTAATTGGATCATGCCATGACATTTTGACTGAAAAATTGAACATGTACCAAGTTGTAGCAAAGCTTATTTCTCACTTGATGACCAAACAGCAGAAAGAACATAGAGTGGATATTTATCAGCAATTTCTTGAATAAGCCAATGATGATGAAACATTCATGGAAAGATCATAATGGAAGATGAAAGCTGGATTTACTGTATGACATTGAGACGTGAAGATCCTTTGACAAGGATCTTCACGTCCCAAGAAAGCCCGTAGTTTTGATCCAATATCAAAGTGATACTCTTTTTCTTTTTTGTTTTGATGGAATTGTGCATTTTGAATTCTTGTCTCAAGGTGAAACAGTGAATTGTATGTACTATGAAGGTGTTTTACAGTAGTTACGTGAAAAAATCTGCAAAAAGAGACCAGAGTTGTGGTAAAACAACTCGTGGTTCCTTCACCATGACAATCCACTCACACACTCAGCTTTGTCAATTTATCAGTTTTGTGCCAAAAATCAAGATGACTGTCCTCTCTCAGCTTCTCTATTCGCCAGATTTGGCTCCTTGTGATTTTTTTTCTTATTTCTGAAATTAAAATCAGCAAATTTGTCACTAACTTCCACAAATGAAGCGTCCATTTCAAATGAAGCTATCCAGGACTGCTTTGCGAAGTGGAAACACTCTGATGAAAGTGTGTGAATAGGGGAGGGGAGTATTTTGAAAGGGATAAGAACCAATAATCTGTAAAATTAATAATAAACATTAAAAAAATAAAGTTCTGTTATTTTCTGAACATACCGCGTACTAGATTTATTGTATCCAGATCAGCAAACCGTATGAGAAGACAGAAATGTTGCAATGATGTAGTCAGTGGAATTGTTCAGTCCCTGTACCATCAGTATTGTAGAGTTATATACTGCTAAGATGTGATCAAAGCTAGGCTTTCTCTTTTGTTAACATTGCATATTGCAGACTCATTGAAAGCCTGCAATAATATCACTTCAAATATTGACTATGTTATAGTTACTATAACATGCTATTTTCTCAGCAGAAGTCAGTACTGCTTTTCTGTAACAGTGTTAGTAATAAGTTGCAGCCCATTGAAAACTGCAATGCAATATTCTGTTCTGTCACTATGCCTGTTTGTGTCAACAAATTTAAAAGTATGTGTAAATTTAAAAGTAAACAAATTTAAAGTATGTAGGTATGCTTTTTGCCTTCCTTTTATTCTTGGAGTTGAATCATTGAGGATGTGTTAGCACTTTCAATGTGGGTGAAAAGTTATAAAATTGAAATGATTGATTATTACTGAAATTATTATTGTTGTAAATAGTTAACCTACTTAAATTGAAAAATTAAGTTTTTTCTAAATTTGTTTTTATTTGTATTTTTTTTTTTATAAAAAAATACAATGTTTTATTTACAAGTTTTATTTCATTTTGTTTTTACAGTTCCGATGCTGTGGACTTAGTTCAGAAGGATATATGGACTGGTCAAAAAATGAATACTTCAACTGCAGTTCTCCTAGTGTTGAGAGATGTGGTGTACCATTTTCTTGTTGTATAAATGCCACAGACATAACGGTTGGTTGTTTTATATTGATATAATTTTAAGCTAATTACTTATACTTTACTTTAGAAACATAATTTTTTAATTTAATTTTAATTAATTTGGGAATTCAATTTCAGATTTTAAGCTGAGATTTATAACTTATGAAGAAAATTTGATCAAACTTGGCTGAATCCATTTGTATGAGTCTAAAATAAATGAAAGTTTTAATACAGATAAAAGAGTGAAATAAAGTTATTAAAAGGAATAGGGTAAATATAATCGGCATAGGACTTTAATTACTAGAGAGAGAATAAAAAAGAAAGTTTTAATTTGGGTAAAATTTTTAATTTAGTTAATTTACATTCAATGAAAGTAGATTACATTCCTTTAAACTTTGCATCAGAGTGATAATGTCTCTTGTGAAAGGTTTTGCATCCGAATCCTGGTTAGACGTGAATTCTTTTTTTTACATAACTAATCTATTGTAAGCATCTGTATTTATGTATTGACCTGTTAAAGAAAATAAATAAGTGGATCTATAATTCTTACCATAGTACTCATATTAATATAACAGTGTTTGATATTTACATGTGGTTTGTATAGGTTGAGTTAATTTTTATTTGTATTTTATTGAAACTGACTGGTTTTAGTCATGTTTGATAAAGTTCTTTAAAGCCTACTGAGGTCTAAAAGGTCATTTGCTTGTACAATCTTAAGTTAAAATTATCACAATTTAGATTATACAAAATTTAATTGTTTAGTAGCTTTTATTAAAAAAAAAAAAAAAAAACTTTGTATGTAATTAGGTCAGAATTAATAATAATAATAATAATGATGATGATGTAGCTTGTAAAAGTTGCTCCAAAAAGTCTTCTGTGGAACAATTTTGGGTTTAGTTTACAAATAACTCGATATATTTCATGAATATTCAACAAATTAAATATTACTTTTTATTTATTAAGCCTGATGATTTTTTTTTGTTTTTGTTTAAATAGCTCATTTCTTTTATTTTTCATTTCTTTCCTCTACTGTGTTTTGTATGGCTCGTAGGAATTATAGGTCACCTTTCCCTCAGTCTGGCTGTCTAAGTGTATGCCTGCACAGCAGTGTAATTCCTCTTCCTATCTGTTTCAGTTGACTTATCAGTTTTTATTAATTTTCCCTATCTTAATATGGGTTGACCATTGTTTCTAGTATCCTATTATTTTATCTATTAGTTCTATTTCTTTGTTTTACTTTTCCTCCTATGTCTACTTAAATATTTTTCTACATAACTTTTGACAGGATAAATTACCCATATTTTTTTTTTAATTGCCATTGTCTATTTATAAAGTTAATGAATATCTTATGAGAATGCCTTATATCCTAATATCTGAATATATATTCAGATATATATTCTAATATATTCAGATATCTTATATCTGAATATCTTAATGAATGCCTTATGAGTATCTTTTTTTTGGTCTTATAAAAAATGCTCATACTTGATTTTGGTATTTATTATTTTTTTTAGTAGTTCATTATGATTTTGTGGAGTGCATAGTTACACCACACACCCAATAATGCTAAGATTGTAGCAGCTGAGAAGCTTGCATTCTTTTACTTTTCTGTTGCAAAACATCATAAGTATTTATACACTGAACAGTTTGAAATCTGTTCCTCTATTTTAAACAATATTTATCTCCTTGTCTTCTGCATCTCACCATTTTGTTTAAATCTTAGTTTATTAAAAACTTCTATTAATTATTTAATCTTTAAGCCGTCCTATTTGAATCATGAGACCTTGCTGATGGTGAAGGGGCTTGTGCTCAGTGACACAGATTAGCTGGACTAAAGGTGCAACCATATTGGAGAGATATCTGTTGAGAGCCAGACTAAGGAATGATTCCTGAAAGAGGGCAGCAGCTCTTTCAGTAGTTAAGGTTATAAGTCTTTCTTTTTCCTGTTTAGCCTCCGGTAACTACCGTTTAGATAATTCTTCAGAGGATGAATGAGGATGATATGTATGAGTGTAAATGAAGTGTTAGTCTTGTACATTCTCAGTTTGACCATTCCTGAGATGTGTGGTTAATTGAAACCCAACCACCAAAGAACACCGGTATCCAGGTCATAAGTCAGGAGGACTTAAGCGGCCATATCAGCATCACTCAATCTTCTGGATACTGCTCAGCAATAGAAAACTAGGCTGTTTTTTTCCAAGAAAATGTAGCTGTCTGCATTTTCATGTAACAAAGATGGAGGCACCTTCCTTGGTAAAATATTCCGGATATAAACTGGTCTCCTATTTGGATCTCCGGATGGGGACTACTAAGGAAGGGGTCACCAGAAAATTAAAAAATAACATTCTAGAGTCTGAACGTGGAATGTTGGAAGTCTAAAAAAAATTGGTAGGATAGAAAATCTAAAGAGGGAAGTGGATAGGTTAAATGTAGATTTAGTAGGAATTAGCGAGGTTCAGTGGGAAGAGGAAAACAACTTTTGGTCAAGTGGTTTTAGAATAATTAACTCAGCTTCAAATAAAGGACAGGCATGAGTATGTTTTGTAATGAACAGGAAGATAGGGAAGAGAGTAGAGTATTTCAAAAAGCTTAGCGATAGAATCATTGTAATAAGGAAAAAATCAAAACCTAAGCAGACACTGATTGTTAATGTCTACATGCCTACAAGTGCCCATGATGATGGTGAGGTAGAGTGTGTATACAAAGAAATTGAACGTAAGTAAACATATAAAAGAGGATGAAAATTTAATAATAGTTGGAAGTTGGAACGAAAGCATTGGAAAATGGAAGGAAGGAAATATTGTGTGTGAATACGGGCTGGGCAAAAGGAATGAAAAAGGATCAACTTATTGAATTTTGCACAAAGTATAATTTAGTAATTGCCAACACTCAGTTTAAAAATCATAATAGAAGAATATATACATGGAAAAAGTCTGTTGATACTGCAAGGTATCTGATAGACTATATTGTGGCTAAACAATGATTTAGAAATGAACTCCTCAACTGCAAAGCATATCCTGGAGCAGACATTGATAGCGACAATAATTTAGTGATAATGAAATGTAGATTGGGGTTTAAAAACCTAAAGAAGTGTCAGATGAATCGGAATTTAGAGAAGCATGAGGAAGAGGAGATAAAGAAGATTTTTGAGGAGGACATTGCAAGAGGTCTGAGTAAAAACGATAAGGTAGAAGATGTAGAAGAAGAATGGGAGAATGTAAAAATGGAAATTCTTTAATCAGCAGATGCGAACTTAGGTGGGACAAAGAAAACTAGTAGGAAACCTTGGATATACGAGGGTGTATTGCAGTTGATTGATGAATGTAGAAAGTATAAGAATGGTAGTGATGAAGAAGATAAAAGGAACTATCGACAATTAAGAAATACTGTAAACAGGAAGTGCAAATTAGCGAAAGAAGAGTGGATTAAAGAAAAGTGTTCAAAGTGGAAAGAGAAATGATCATTGGTAAAATAGATGAGCATTATTAATGTGTTAAATAAAGATGGTACACCGATTTATAATATGAAAGAAAGTGGGTGGGTGGAGTGTATTGAAGAGTTATATGGAGGAAATGAATTAGAAACTGGTGATGTAGAGGAATGAAGAGGAAGTTGAAGAGGATGAAAAGGGAGATATAATACTGAGATCTGAATTTAATAGAGCATTAAAAGATTTCAATGGCAGAAAGGCTCCTGGGATAGACAGGATATCTGCAGAATTACTGTGCAGTGCAGGTGAGGAAGCAATAGATAGATTATACAGACTGGTGTGTAATATTTATGAAAAAATTGTTATAGTCATAATACCAAAGAAAGCAGGAGCAGATAAATGTGAAGAATGCAGAACAATTAGCTTAACTACTCGCACATGAAAAATCTTAATGAAGTGTGGAGAAGACCAATTTGGTCTCAGAAAAGGTATGTAGACAAGGGAAGCAATTTTAGCACTTTTATAGATTAATAGTAGAAGATTAAAGATAAAAAAACCAACCTACATAGTGTTTATAAACGTAGAAAAAAAATTTGATAACGATGGCTGGAATAAAATGTTCAGCATTTAAAAAAATTTAGGGTTCAAGTATAGAAATAGAAGAACAATTGCTAACATTTACATGAACCAAACTGCAACAGTACTAATCGAAGAACATAAGAAAGAAGCTGTGATAAAAAGTGGAGTCCGACGGATGTTCCCTATCCCCATTACTTTTTAATCTTTATATAGAACTTGCAGTTCAATGATGTGCAATGATTTTAAAGAACAATTTAGATCTGGAGTAACATGCTAGGTGAAAAGATAAAGATACTACAATTTGCTGATGATAGTAATTCTAGCTGAGAGTAAAAATGATTTAGAAGAAACAATGAGTGGCATGGATCAAATCCTACACAAAAACTACCACATGAAAATAAGCAAGAACAAAACTTCATTTTGGTTTGAACAAAATTTGGGGAACTTGATTGGCACCACTACATTGATTGTTGTTTTGATTTCGCATTGGTGTAGGATATCCATATCTCGTCGCCTGTAACAATGTGGGAAAACAAATCATCTCCATATTGTTGATAGTGATCCAAAAATGCTAGTCCACTGCATATTCTTTGCTCTTTGTGTTGGTTGGAGAGCATTTTCATTACCCACCTTGCACAGAATTTGTGGTATTCGAGTTTTTCTGTGACAATTGTGCAGGCAGAGGTGCATCCAACATGTGGAAATTCATCAGCCAGAGCAATTAACTTAATCGTCGATGACATCGCAGTTGTCGGTTCACTTGTTCAACTATTTTGTTGCTCTGAATACTGGGGCGGCCACTCTGCTCTTCTTCGTGCACATTTGTGAGGCCATTTTTAAAGTCTCGACACTGTTGTCTAACCTTTCTTTACTCATTATTGTTGGTCCACACACTGGGTTTAACTCCTGATGAATTTCGGCATCTGAAGATCATTTTACTCACAAAAATTCACAGCAGGCACTTCACAACTGGCAGGAGAAACGATTGTTGCGGACATTGCGATCTGCATTCACCAGCAGGCAAAAGACTACTGAATTAAAACAACTGTGGCTTTGTAGATAGCTGATAAGACTGCCATGCTTGCGTGAAATATTAGAATATAAGTCGATGGCCCTTACTTTATGAATATGCCTCATAAATTTTATTGATCATGATAATATTTAAATGAATAAGAAGTGGTTTTAATTATGTACTATAATGATTCCTCCTACTCTATGTAGTTATTTCCATTACATTTCTTTTTTGTTTTTAATCAGATTTTGCTTTGTTTGCTTACTGCCAATGATCTACTTTGTGTGATGGAATTGGAGCAAAGTAGATTTTATATTATACTTCATTAGATATATGTCATACCATATTTCATATTATGTATGCATTTCTTTCTTACTCCTGCACAGAACACAACATCAATATAAGTTGCCATGTTGAATACTATACTTTTGAATTTTCTTTTGCTCCTTTCATCTTCAGGCTGTCCCACCAACATTCTTTTCCTCAGGATCCTTGTTTGCCCTTTCCTTGTTGATTCCATTCTATCATAATTTCTTCTCAGGGTATACCTGATCAACCATCACCTTTGTTTTCTAATTTGAATTTCCATAGGTTTTTACTTAAGGGCAAGTAGCTCTTCATTTGTCATCCTATTATTCTCTCTTACATGCAACAATCTGTGGAAGCATGTATTAACAAATTGGTATTATGTTAAACATTTTTTATTAAAAACACATTCTCTGTTGTAGTATTACACTAAAATTATAATTATTTAACTATATTTTTAATTTTAATTTGTTTCAGAGTGGCTTAGTAAATATAATGTGTGGTTATGGAGCCCAAGAGCTTTCAGTAAGTAAGAAGTTCTGTATGTGCTGTTACAGATTTTTTTCTCATAGCTTGTGTTTTCTACTACATTGCATTATATAAAACAAAATCTATATGGTGGGATTTTGCGGTTTATAAAATAATACAATATAATTGACTCAATGAGTCAGTAGTTTAGCTGTACGCAATTACATTTTTTAGAGTTTTTTCTTTAAAATTCATTGCATACAGCTCTAATTATATTTAAATTAAATGTATTCATTGGGTATCAAAACCCTAGGAACACAGGTGATGTAACATTAGATGTATGCAAACTTACATAAGTTAATCCCAAAAAATGGAATAGCTAATCCCACAAATAACTAGCACCTCATATTAAGCTAACTAAAGAAAAATTAAGATCAGAGTGGTTTCTTATTCCACTTTTCCTTACTGAGCTGTAAAATCTTCTTTACGTGGTGGAAAATCTATGCCAAGGAACTAGTTGTATTGAACACTATTTTACTTAGAGAAGCAACTCCAACTAGTGCTTCTTGTATCTTAGCTGGCCTGCATATGTCACATCCATATGAAAGACTGAGACATGAACAAAAACAAAAAAAAAAACTTTCATCCCTTTCTGATATGAAACTGTACTTATGTTTATTGATTCTAACTGTTAGGGAATAATTATATATTGTAGAATCCCTAATATCAGCACTAAGTTTAGACTCATGTCTGCTGTTGCGGAATGATAATTCTCTGGGTTTGAAGTTACACAGTAAACGTACACAGAGACTAACAATATAGTGTTCTCTGCATTCAGATCTGAATTAAAAAAATTAAAAATATGATTTTGTGTAACAGAAGTAAAAAGTTGAGTATGGAGAAAGTAAATTTGAATGTACCTAGTACCTAGATTTTAAAAAAAAAATCCCTATGAAATATGTTGTCTCAGGTTTCAGGTTGTTTCTTGAGTACATAGTTGTTAAACACAGCTTACAGAAGCTAAAATTCGAGATGGGAGTGAATTAAACTCCCATCTTGTGATTAAACTTGGGGTATACATACTTAAATTGTATACACACCAGCTATGTCCAACCCAAAATCGTTACTGGGCCAGTAAAATACTAGGAATGTGAAGTGAGCCACACACTGCATAGACAAGAGGTATAAAAAGCCAGCCACCTGTTATAAGTAAATTGTTTAACTTAAATTTTTATTATGCAATTTTCAGTGTAATAACAAAAAGTTTTAATTTTTTAATATAATATTTTTCTATAATGGTTTTTTTATCAAATTCCCCAAATCTAATTAAATATATTTATGTTTTGTTAGCATAATTCTTTTTTAACTTTTATTTAAAACATTTATATGTTATTTTTAAATCATATAAAAATAAAAATAAAAATCTTATACAGTGTGTATCTTTAGCATCATAAGTTAAAAAATTTAAGGACTATAAGAGCCATCTGTGAATGTTGTAAATTGTTTAATACAGAAAAGTAACCAAGAAAACTGTATTATACTGTTAAGCAGTCATAGCCAATATACATAAACGTTCAATTACTTGAATAAAATATATTAAAATTTTTGTTAGATTTTTTAATGCATAAAAAAAGTATCTATGTTAAATCTATAAGAGACACACAAAAGGAACAACTGGGCCGTGGGTTAGCTGGTATAGACTGTCACTTTACTTCAATATCTGTAATGACTAACTAGTCCAAACTAATCGGTTCCAAAAAACAATTTCATCAAGTAGTAGAACCTATGTGAATAAGTATGCTTGTCAGATGCTGAATATGGGTTGTCCACAGAAGTTTGTCAACCTCAACTATGATCCCCAAACATTAATCTGATTAGATATAAAAATTTAAAAAAACTCTGTATACCAAAATTAAGAAATTTTTTGCTGTGTTAAGGACTGATTTAGTGTGATTGAACTGAAAAGCCAGAGAATGAAGGTCAGATTCCACATCAGAAAAAACCTAATCTCAAGTGGATGCACATTAAGTCCATTGTCATCTGAAAATGCTGTTGTGGAATCCCTGAAAATTCTAGTAGAAATCATTAACCAAATTAAGAACCATATAGGGCCCTAAACTGACTGCAGGACCCCACATAAATATTTAACCTCACTGAATTGGCCAGTGTCCACCTCAACTTTCTTTATTAATAATAATAATTAAGAAAATATTAATGAATATTAAGGTAATAAAGAAATAAAGTAATGAAAATACAGTAGAATTCCTATAACTCGAACATTCAAGGGAGTAAAAAAAATTTAACTTATGGAAAATTCGAATTACAGAAACATACATGTTATGAAATTAGTACCCAAAATTCACTCATGTAAAATGTACAGCACTATTTAAGAAAATATTGCATTTTTTCCATATACAGTCTTATTATATCACAGCAATTTTATTACATGACATGATTCAGCATTATAAATACAGTATACAGTATGTACTGTATACTAAACAAAATGTAGGCTAATAATAATAAATACACATGAAAATACTGTACATTAATCACATTTTTCGCTGTTAATCAATTTATTGCACAAAAATCGTTAATAAATGAAAAATACAAAAGGTTATAGTTATAAATAATAAAAAATATCAGTGTTGTATTGTATGTAAAAAAACACGGTTCAGTTTTAAATTCGAAGATTGTGTTTTTAAATGTTTTTCAGATACAATAAAAACAAAATTTAAATTTTTTAAAATAAAATAAAAAGAGGCATAATTGGATCTTTCATTAAAAACTTGAATTTAATTAAAAACGATTAAAAAAGATTGCTAATAATTGTTAATTGTCATTCATTATCATCATCACCATTACTGTTGCTAGAACAAAGGTTTTCACTGCTAGTTGGCTCGTATTCCGACAAAATAACGGGTTGTTGTGGGTTTCTAAATCCAGCTTTTTTAAAATGATTAAAAATTGTTAGCTCAATCACATCATTCCAAAATTTTTAACTTCCCATAGACCAATGAAGAAGATTAATTTATGGTTTTTGTTTTGTCAACAATCTCTAATGTTTTCATTATAATCCTTTTCCTGTACACTTGCTTAAAATTTTGTGTAATCATTGGTTGGAGTTTAGATGTAGCATTTGGTGGAAAGAAAACACATTTTATTAGTAACACTTCCTGAGGAAATGATTTTGAATGTGCTGGGCAGTTGTCAATAAATAGAACAAATAACAATAAATAAATCTTTCTATTTTTTTAATGATAATAATGATCCAATATAAATTACCATTTTTCAAAGATTTCACTAGTAATCCCTGCTTTTCTATTGGCTTCAGACTGAATAGGCAAAGATTTAATGTTAGCAAAACAACATAGTTTTTTTGATTTACCAATTAAGATAGGTTTCAACTTTTCTATCCCCGACATGTTTGCACCTAAAAGAATTGTGACGCGGTCTATACTTCGTTTCCCACTGTGGCATTTATCACCTTTAAAAGTTAAGTTTTGTCAGGTAAACATTTGTAAAACAGTCCAGTTTCATCAGCATTAAAAATGTCCAATTCGTTGTATATGGTGATAATTTCTTTTAGCGTACAGTTTATCCACGTATTTCAAACTTCTTCATTTACACTGGCACTTTCACCACAAACATTTAAAAAAATTATTCCATACCTGTCTCTAAACTTATTAAGTCAACCCACACTAGCTTTGAGATCCCTACAATTGAACTGCCTCACAAAGTACTCAGTTTTTTCATGTAAAATTGGTTCACTGATAGGTAAATTTTGATCGTGACTGTTTTTAAACCACTCTAAAATGCTTTTTTCAACATCAGGATACTTGACAGAAAAAAATTTGCGATTTATGAAATAATACAATATACTTGATTCAATGAGTCAGTAGTTTAGTTGTACAAAATTACATTCTTAGAGTATTTTTCTAGTTACGAAAGCTACGATCTTTCAAAATTTTTTCACGGTTTTTGTTAATCGTTGTAAACATGTCGTTTGGTATACCAAATTCCAATGCGATGATGTTTTTTTTCCCTCATCTGCTTCCATTATGATCCTTATTTTATCATCTAATGACAATGTTTTCTTTTTGACATTTAAAAAAAAGACAGAAAGAGTGTGAAAACAATTAACCAACTGAATAAAAACTAGACCTAATTGTATAAAAACTATAAAAAAAATCATTGTAAGGAAAGAATAAGATCACCCTTGTTTACAGTAGCAAACAAACCCAAACAGACGTATTAAAAGTTTGCATACATGCTGAGACAGTTATAAAGACACATTGACTAACACTTCTTAGGACAAATGAGTTCCAGTGAATACTGTATAAGATTATCATTTACATTTTAAGATTATCTGTATAAGATTTTGCTTCACTCTTTACTGTAAGATAATTCATCCTTCTTTGTTATCGCATAGTACAGGAAGTGAAAATCATATTTGTTACATATTTCTGAATTTAAAATAAGATCGGTATTATAGACCTAATGTTAAACTTGGGTTTTTTTATACTAATAAAAATTAATCAGTGTAATTGATTAGTAATAAACTTATTATAATAAACTAATAAGTTTTTTACTTTGACTTAACAGGATATCTGTTTGAGTTACAGGAATTATATTTCCGTATAACATAATATAATACAGCTGAGAATTAGAATAAATTTCAAGTTGTAGAAATTTATAAGTATTTGAGTTACAGGAATTTGACTAGTTGCTATAAATGTCTTATCAGCTAAAAAAGGGAATAATATACAAAATGAAAATGTTCAAGTGATTCTATTTGAAATAGAAATCTGATTTAACATGATGAAAATAAATGATTTAAGAAAATATGTAAAAGTAATATAATGAAATATGTAATATTAATTCACCCTAAATATATAACAGGTAATGTAAATATAAGATATTCCAAATAACTGTAATTAAATTGAAAATAATGATATAAATTATTAAAAAAAGAGTTGAGTAGCAAATTTTTGCATGTTTTAAAACTGTTTACTTAAACATTTATATCTCAAAGTTGCTGCTATTATCTAATTAGAGATTGTACATTTAGTCTAGACTACCGCATTATATCAATATCTGTATGATTAACTAGTTCAAACTAATCAGTTCCAAAAAACTTCATCTACACAAGTTCATAAGTCTGTCCATAAAATTATCCTTTGAAATTCCAGCGCATTTCTTCTAAAATACTCTCCTAAGCATCAGTCTTAATTGTGAGCTCCATTTAGTACTGCTCATAACCTTGTTTTCTTCATAAACCCTCAATGATTTCTTATTACTGCACAGTTGTATAATTCTGCGTAGCAATTAATGCAGAACTGTCTTCCATTCTGACCCCTGTAGGGGAAGCACCCGCCTTGTGACAATCCCAGTCACCACACTACCCTTTCTGTTCTTACCCCTGATGGGCTTTACCGGAGGTCATCTTTTAGACCCTCTAAACCTGATAACATATCACAGTTATAAGATTGGCCTCTATCAGAATGCCACTGATGCAAATGCATTGGAAGACATTTCCAGCAGTGCATTTACACAGCTTACTACCACCGCCTTTGTATGGTCTGTTCCATCCATGACCACCTACCATAAAATACAACTCTCACATATCAAATTAACTGATTTGAAGGAAGTGCAATTACCATGTCTTCCTCTAACTCCGACAGTTTCACACAAAACTCTTCCTGTATCTAACTTGAATTAGATTGTGCACTCAGATCATTACTTTATTGAGTCTTAAACACCAAAAATACTATCCTCATACCAACAAAACAAGTGTTGATCACAACAATAACAATTTTGTCCTACAATTCAATTTATTCCTCTTGATTTACTTAAAAATCAAGAAACAGATTCACAAATTTATTAAGCTTCTAATGAGAACATACCCTCACTCTCTCTGCTGATAATTTACTGATAAGTGTCCTTCTGTTTTGCCCTTAACAAATTCAAACTTGCTAGTTTGGGAGCTTTTTGTAATTTATGCATGAATTGCAGGACCAGCCTCTCTGCCCTTCAAAAGTTCAGAATCACTGGAAATCAAACTGGCTCAAGTAGATTTGAAGTAGATATTTCAGTTTGTAAAATCTTAGCTGTGTGCATTCTTACAGAAATCCTTCTACACTTCTACATTATCTATATCATAGATAATAGATTTTATAGGTTAGGATAAAAATTGTGGGTTATACGTTGTTTTGCAAAAGTTACATCAAACATTTTTCTAAAAGGTGGTAAAATAATCTCAAAAACAAAAATGAATATAACAAAACAGATAGTAATATGAATTCACTACTATTCTCTGTGTGCTATAATGTAAGCAAATAAAATTACTGTATTATAAAACAGATGCATCCATCCAGTTTGGTTATTGAATGCTTACAAAATTTGTTGGATATGGCAGTCAACAGATATTACATTATGCCAGCCCAGGTACTTTTTTTGACCAACAATTATTGAAATGCCAGGAATATTTTTTAAATTAATATGTAAACAATCATTTTCAGATCATTTTGGTAAATACTGTGACTACTTCCCTCTTAATAACAAACTTTTGACTCTGTTTTTTCAGTAGATTTTCTTTTATTACTTCAAACATGCTCAGTGTTTTCATCATTTGTCACAGCAAGTGGATGACCACACCTAACATCATTATCAAATATTTGTCCCATTCATAAATAATTATTTTTTCATAGTTATTTTTGTTATATGCTTTTTGAAGGTAAATAAATGTATTCATATCAATATTTTAATTAAAGCACAAGATTTGGCAATCTTTTGCTCTTCAGTGATGTACATTTTGAGCAAAAATGTCCTTGTATATTAAAAAAATAACTGTTGCTATTATCGTGAGGTAACAAGAAAAAAGGATGTTCAGCCAAACAGTTATGAATGGTACCAGCATAACAAAACAATTATTTCCCTGACAGTAATAATATTTTAAATAGAAATCGCCAATTTCTGAAGCTTTTTGAAGCTACTCCATATATTTATTTAACCTTTTTTGACTTCTTTTTATTATCATTTACTTCAACTTTATTTGAAGACAATCTATATTTTTTGAGACACTATAACTTTTATATAAGCTTTCTTTGTTATTTGTAGTTAAAATGATCCAAAATAAAAAAAGATCATTAATTTCATTTGTACTTTTTAAAAATTATTAATAGTTACTGTCTTTGGTGTGAAAAGGGGCATAACTATGGAAATTGTGAAGGATATATTTCAGATGTGATATAAATATGATATCAGTGCATTTTACGGGTAAATTTTAAAATTATGTACAGTTACTCTAATTCAGAGAGACTGAAAAAAAAGTAGCTATGGTTCTACATATAATTCCCAAAAGATGTCTGTCATTAGCCTTATCATTTAAAAGTGTTAAATATATCTAGAATTATTGGTTTGAAAAGGAATTATCAGTGTTAGGTTTTGTTCATTATTATTTTTTTCCAGGTTGCAGAAGCAAGCAAGAAAGTTTGGACTAGTGGTTGTATAGAAGTGGTACGTTCGTGGGCTGAGCGGAATCTCTATACTATTGCTGGAATAGCATTAGGTGTTGCACTTTCTCAGGTATTAATATTTATTTAGAAACTAATTTTAGTAGACCTGAATGCTTGAGGTGTAATGGTCTCGTACTGTAAAAATAGATAATTTTGAGGCATTCATACCAAAAAATATATCAGTTTGATGTATAAAAATTTGTTAATTCTAATCTTTTCATGATTTACAGTTCTTGCTTTGTAAGATTCTGAAATAACATCACATATTGCTGGGGTAATAACATCCTCTGTTAAAGTACATAAAAAAATGTTGCCAAGAAGTTCATCTTTGTTGTAATAAGCAGGGTAACACTTCATGTTGGAACTAGAGCTATTATTCCACTTTTAACAGTGCAGTAAATTGCATAATAATATGGCTTTAAAGAGTGGCACTTATGATTATGTCAAAAAAATTTTACCCGCAATTTGTTATTAATTAAAAGTGCACTACTCACCCTTATTTTCTCAAATAATAGTTATCTCATTCTATGTCCTTGAAGTTATACTTTATGAAGTTCAAAAATGGTTTGTTATTATAATTGATATGGAACCAGGTCACATAAAATGACAAAGCATGATGACTTGCAAATATAAATCGGTATCAGTTGTTAATGGTGTATGTATGTTAAAAACACCCTAAACCTGTTCTCACTCATCCAGTGTTAAATCATAACAGCCATAGGAACCAAGATCATGTTGCAATGCCAATGCACTCCTTCTCATTCATCAGTTATGATTTTGCTGCAGCTCTTAGTAAATAGTAGTTCTCATGTTTCTTAATTAAGATAAATATTTTAAGATAAAAATAATACATTTTTTAAAACCTGAGGATAGTATTAACAATCTTTTCAATTTGAATTCTCAATAGGATTTAAGACTGTAGATTTTGTTAGGATATAATACTGTGCATGCAGAATCTTACTTTGTCCAAACATCATGTAAAATTTTATTGTTTTATCTGTATTGATAGTATTTTCTGTTGTTAAACATTATCATGTTTTGATCTTACGTTTAATGTCTCTTAAAATCATCTTTCATTTCTTTTTTCTTTTCTAATTCTTTTCCTGATAATTTTCTTTATATTCCTACTTTTTCTTCAATACATTATACTTCTACTTGCATATTTGTTATTTGCATATCCAGGCTTCATTTCTCTACAACCATTTCTGATTATTCTCATGCCACGTTGCTTCTCTTGTTGTTTGCTTTTTTACCTCTTATGTAAGGAGGAAAAGTGTAAAATGTAAAGTTCAGCCGATCTTCCTGTGCCATTTTCCATTTTAAATTTTGCTTGTTAAATCGTCTTTCATTTTTATGTTTTCTGCATTAATCCATTTATTCTCCCAGATTTCCAGGATTTTTACTACTGCTGAAATTCATAGGCAGTTGGTTGCTGTGTACAATGACAATGTAATGAATGAAAGAAACATCTGAAAATGGTGTGTAATTTTTAGAAATAACAGAATTAATGTGCATGATGGATGAACTTTTGGGGAGGCCTTCAATAATCACCAAGGAATTGTTGAAACGTGTTGATGATGAAATTAGAAAAGATTATCGTTCAATGATTTCCAACCTGGCCCTTCTTTTTCCTGATGTTTCAAGAGTTGTTATCAGTTGCATTGTTCATGTCCATTTAGGCTTCAGAAAGGCTTCATGTTGGGTGCCGTACACTTTAGTGAAACGTCACAAAAAATCTGAATGGGATCTGTTTTGGAATTTTTGATTTGGTACACAGAAAAAAGGTGATAAGTTTCTTAATTTAGTTCTTACCAGTGATGAAACATGGATTTCGCATTACATCCCAGAGAAAAAAACGACAGTCAAGTAAATGGCGTAATCCTCAATCACCAACCAGACCAACAAAGGTCAAGCCACAGTCATTTGAATGCAAAGTGATGGCCAGTCTTTTGGGATTGGTTTGGCATACCGCTGATTGATTTCATGTCATATGGAATAACTATAAATGCAGACGCCTACTACGAAACTGTATGTAAGTTACGGTGGACCATTCAAAATTGGCGACATGGGCGGATGACCAATGGCATCATCCTGCTGCACGGTAATGCATGTCCATATGTTGCAGGTTCGACATGTGATTTACTGAGAACATTTGGATGGGAAATTTACGATTACCCACCATATAGTTCGGACTTGGCTCCTTCTGATTTCCATTTGTTGGGGAAATTGAAAGAATTTTTGTGTGGTAAGCAATTCGCAGGTGATGATGAACTTAAAAATGCTGTTAATCAGTCGCTAAGTAGACTGGTGGCCGAAGAATACAAGGATATATTGAAGCTGGTGTATCGCTATGATAAATATCTTAATTCATGTGGTGATTATATAGAGAAGTAGTATAAGGTGGTATGTAGTTTAAGAGAAATAAAAAATATTTTTAAAGTTTTCAGAATAATTTTTTTACAATGAAACTGTTTTTACTTTAGAGCTAACCTCTCATATATTATGTATTGCTTGAGTAATAATATCATACTGTGTGATCATTTTTATTAATTTTTTATAGTTTGAAATTTGATATTAATAAAAACTAATTTAAGTTTAATGTATTTAAATTCTTATGTATTTTATTTTTGCAGTTGTTTGTCATTTACCTGGGTAAAACACTCGAAGGTCAAATTGAATTACAAAAATCACGGTGGAGCTCCTGAAATATCGTCGCCTACCGTCTTGGTTAGGTTATTGGATGGTAGGCGCCTGGTTCTCCTGTAAAACAATTTAAATCTTGTTTATTATACTATTAAAGAGCATTCACATCGATCATGTAAAAAACTTTTTACTAATTGTCATAAAGTTATAAGTTAATTAAATACTGACATTAAACAATGATTTTGAATATGTAATATCTATATATTTACAAGTATATATTTGCTGGTTATAAGCAAGATTGATATGAATGGGAGCATCTGAAAAAAATAAATTATAATACTAAAATAAAATTTATATACCATCCTTTTCACTATTTATTCCTGATATTTAAACCATTTTAAATATTTAAACCATATCACTCAATACTTAATCATCTTCTGTGATAATTCTCATTTGATAAGAAAAAATAACTAGACATTAATTGGATTATGTTTCTGAAGAAAAAACAACAGTTAATTGGATGGTGCATAAATTTTAATTTTCATTGTTATAGATATTAAATCCGACAGTGGATTTGAACAAAAATAATTAATGATTAATTATCAGTGACTTAGTTTTTAAGTTCTGTGATTGTTTTTATTATGTAAGCTTTGCATTTATGTAAGAAGTCTCAATTATTTTAATATTAATTTTATGCAACTTTATATTTAGTTATATTTACTGTGCTAAGTTTTTATATTTATATTTTTTAAATTCTGGCAATGTTATTTTGAATATTGTTCTTGAGGTGCTTCAGTTTTAATAAGAATTTAGTATCTCATTAATATTGTTTTTAATACTCAGATGATTCTACACTTTTAAATGGATTTTATTTACAGAAATAATATTGAATGATTTGTGTGTGTGTATGTATGTGTATTTATTTCTTTATTATAAATGTAATATGATCGTGTAAATGATATTTTTATAATTATATTTTTCAAAGTTTTTAAATTCTTTTGAATGCTGCACCATCATGACCTTAAAAATGAGTTATGCAAACAATTTGTTTTTATTTATATAATATTTTTACATTATATACACAATTAGTTCATATTGTGAACTATTTTGCTTTAGTTAGAAAGATAATCCTACTTGGATCAGGTGGTTTAAACCAACCACTGTTCTGAGTCATTAATAAATTCTGTAGACATTATCTTAGATTCTACCTAATTTAATTTATTGATTTTGACAAACTATTGTAGAAATCATTACCTACAATATCTTTTAATTAGTGTGGCATTTAAATTTTTCATTCATTCTTATTTTTATGTAACTGATTTAATTATTCTATTCCTTATTTTATAAGTAACTGATTATAGTAAAATATTATAATTGAATACCACTGTTCATGTATTTTTTCATGTATTTAAAACATTTTGTATATATGACAAATTTCAAATATCCTACCAGTTAAAATACATTTAATATCAATGAACATCAGGATTATAAAAAATAACTACACAAAAATAAAAAAATAATTATTTAATATTACTTTTGATGTGGCTTATGATTCATTTTCACGCATTCATTCAAAATGAACTATTTGGTGATTGATATCAATCACTCCTCAGCTAGGAATTCACCCCCCTAGCATTTTCGGTTTTTGTTGATAATATATTTACTTTAAATTATTGAGAGAAACTATAAATGCTGAGTCCCCAAAACTACTTTGTCTGGCTTGTTATCTGTTGTAACCATAAATATTTATATATAAAAACAATTTTCTGTCTAAAGTTTTGAAAATTCTGTGTGCTTTATCTAGTTTATAATTGTATAATTATCCAATTTTAATTTATGTATTTTCTATGACTTATGTTTTTTTTTTAAAATAAGCCCTGGTTGCTTGTTGTTCTAAACTTTAACAATTTTAAAACCTGTAATGTAGTGACTTGATAATCACAAGAGGCAGATAGCATAAAGAATAAGTGATCTAGCTAGCATAAGAATGGAACCCACCGGGTTGGTCTAGTGGTAAACGCATCTTTCCAAATCAGCTGATATGGAAGTCGAGAGTTCCAGCGTTCAAATCCTAGTAAAGGCAGTTATAGTGAAGGCAGATACTGGTACAAAAGGCAGAAACCAGTGTTCCGTGGTGGTTGGGTTTCAGTAACCACAAATCTCAGGAATGGTTGAACTAAGACTGTACAAGACTACACTTCATTTTCATTCATACATATCATCCTCATTCATCCTCTGATGTAATACCTGAATGGTAATTCCCGAAGGCTAAACAGAAACAGAAGCATAAGAATGGTAAATCATCATTAGAATATCTGATGACAGAATTTTTTGTAGCTTAAACATTTAAAGAAAATTAAATCTACCTTACAAAGATGATATTATTGCTATAGCTAAGATAAGAAATTAACAAAACAAACTGTTTTGTTTACAGTGCCATAAAAATAGAAAATGTCCGTAATTGATCTATATAACTAAATTAATTGATATATATATATGTGTGTATATTATTTAAAAAAATTAAAATATCTATTTAGTTTAGCTTTAAAATATTCTTTTAAACAAAATCAGTTGATAAAATCGTTTTGAATAGAATTGCTTAAGAATGTTTCCTTATATAGACATGTGTAAGTAGCATGTTCCTTACATCTTAATGAAAGCAACTGGCATCATCAACAGAGAGAACTATTAGTTGTGCAAATTAAATCGCAAATCTTTGCAAAAATAAAAAAAAAGGAATTGACTGGAGCTAAATCAATTCTAGTTGTGGCTGTCTTGAAGAAATCGTCAACAAAAAGAATTTAACATTTTGACAACAAAAATTACCCTTTTGACACATTTGTGCCTTTCATCCAAATATAAATACAACAATTTCAGTATGTTATAGGTGCGACTTAGAATTATGGCTTATTTCAACTTCTTCAAGAAAGAATTATGGCTTATTTCAACTTTTTCAAGAATAAATATTGGTCATTTCTTTGAAATGGCCTTTGTGATCAAGAAAGGCCTTCACTTTTCTCTCTATTATCCTTGTTCTTCGAAAACTTTTGATATGAATGTTTTGCAGTCTTCATATAGTCATGTTTCTTTGGAATTCATCCAAATTGATTGAGTGTAAGTTCATTTGACATAAGGTGATTCATTGGCTTAGCAATAATAAAAATTAATTTGGACAGTGGTAGAAGCAGTGTGAATTTATCATCATTATTTCAGATTCTAGACATCTTGAGAAAGAGATTATTTTATCTAGAGAAATACCTGTAGAAGAGATTTATGGAAAATTTATGGCTGCTGTATTATGCAATTTATTTCACTACTATGTAAGGAAAAAATGTGAATATAACTGATCGATTTTATTAAATCATGGCACTCTGTAGAAATTGGTAATTTGTGTATAGACTCTTAATACTCTAAATACTTTTAATTTTATTTATGACTCAGAATAGTCCTTAGTAATTTATTATAAGTATATTTCAAAAGTATAGAAAATTTATTATTAAATTTTCTTGTCCTCTTTTGTAAGGGAAAAAGGTAATTCTAAAAATGTCATATCTGCATATTTATTAGTTTTTAGGTTTAAGGCTGCAAAAAACAATGACATATTCCAATTTTGAGGAGCATTAAGCCTATCATAAATAAAGCCAGTGAAGAACATATTAAAGAGTTCTAATTTTTTTGCATTGTGATATTACCACTGAAGTGTGAAATGATTTAGCCGTGGGAGCGAGTTACTGTTAACTTACAAAAATTGCACAAGAGGTTCTACAATTATACAAGATTGAAAATAATTGCAATTACAGATTGTCTACTTTCTGTTTTGTGCTAATCTGTAACTTTTATATTTTTTACATTCTACATCCTTGGTTATCTATTTGTATTAGCTTCAAAGTAGTTTCTCCATCTTTACTTTGTTGCACACCTTTACATTTATTTCATTCATCTTTGGATGTTCAGGATGTAGATCCGTTTTGAACTTGTAACAGACACTTTTAACTGATTAGACTGTTGTGGTCTGTGGAGTTCACAGAACTTAAATGTACACATTGTCACTCACAAGACTAAAGCAATCTTATTTATGAAAATTTTGTAAAATCAGTATTCTCTCAAATTATATTTATTTGTCTTTTTTAAATGTTATTATTTTAACGGTTTTTTATTTTTAGTTCCAATTTAAAATTTATTTTTATTTTTTTAATAATTAACAGCTTTCAGTTTAAATTTGGGGATCTAGGTGAATTGAGTGAATGAATTTCATGTAAATAAAATAAATAATAATAATAATATCACATTCCTAAAATAAAGAACAATCAGTTTAATCTTATACCACCACCATCCTCAATACTTAACCATGAAACACATAATCAACAATAACGTTTGAAAATAGATCAGATTCGGCTGTCAACCATGGTGAATTAGTAGATAATAAATCCAGTTAGTGATAAAAATAATCTGTTCACCTAAACAAACCATATTGTGGTTTGTTTAAAGCCTTATTAATTAATTAATTTTTAATAGTGCCCTTTATGTTCAGTGTATTTTTTAAAAAAATATCATGTCAGTTTGTTTCTTTACAAGATGGACAATTTGTTATGAAATTTTAAGTAATGTTTCCTTAACTGAAAGTAGTCATATTATGTTTTTATGAAATATGCCTGGACCATATTTAAGCTTCTGATCTTGGATGTTAGCACATTCAAATTTTTTTACATGAAACTGGAATCTTTTTTTTAATTGATCTTATCATAATTTATACTTTTTTTTTTTTAAATTACTAGTTAGAAACCAATAAACAGTAGATCACGTTTGTAATAGATAATTCAGACAGCAACCTAAATGGCACTTTTTGATAATATATACTCTTTTCCTGTTATCATTAGAAAACTGGTGTTCTTGTAACTTTATAATTATCATTTAAGATTAACTACTGCTTTTAACTGAAAATTTTTATTAGTGTAGTCTGAAAAAGCTAGCGTGTGTTTTTATTACTCCCTAAACACTCAATAGAAGCCAACTTTAGGTTGCCAACAACCAATAACAATCATTTTTTGTGCTAAAATATTATTGGTTACTACTTCATGACAGTTTCTTAAGACTTACAACTTAAGTTGTAGATTTTATTAAAAAAAAATCTGGTATCTCTTTTCCAATCATAGTATGCTCGGTGGGTTTGTGGTATTTATTGAACCAGCATAATCTTGAGAAAGTAGGAAAGCCTGAATTTACATTACTGTTTTCTGCAAATTAATTATTGTTCCCTTTATACATTTACTAACGCTTAAGTTTATTATTAATTGTTTTGTGCTACTCTCATGATAGCTCTATGAGTTTTATCTACAATTATGATTAATATAATTTTAAGTAATCTGGTATTGTTTTGAAAATTAGATGTAATGTAAGTGCAATGACACATTTAAATGTGTAAAAGTGAGAATGCATTTACAAATGTCTTAAAGTTTCTCATTTTGCTGTAGATGTCCATTAGAAATAAACCAAGTCTTTTTTATCAAATTTAAAAATCAAAATTTTGCATTCCGTGATGCAAGGAAAGCTAAACTGTAGGTGATAGAGAGTTTGGATGTCTTAGCAGTATAAATATATCAATTACAATTAATAACTCGGAGAAATTTCTGTTCTGTAAGTATTTTGTGAGTTATTATTTTTATTGTTACAATTTTTTCTGACATCTCCTTAAAACTTAATTTGAAGGCAGAAATTCTTTAAGTTTTTCAATTAAGTAACCCAAGGACATTGTTATTATATTGAACTTATTTTCTAATTTTATTTATCACAAAAATCTGTAAGAAATGCATTATCCATTCTTGAGTTAAATAACTTTGAATGCAATAATTTCTATAATTTACCATTGAATATTGCCCATTTCTCCATTTTTTGTATTATTTATTTGAAAAAATAAACATGAATTGTGTAAATCTAGTATTAGACTCAAATTTCTACATCTTAATTGCTGCCCTTTCCATCTACTGTATTTGAAGTTAGAAATCTATGAGCTGCTAGCTAGCTGATTTTATTTATTAATAAAAGCTCTTTAAATTCTTTAGAATTAATTAAATACTTATAAACCTTGTTATTTTCTCAATAATCTTCAGTTGTGACAGTAAAGTTAATTCACAGTTAAACAGTAAGAAGCTATGCTACAGAAATTATAAAATTCCTTGTGTAATTTTGAAATTGTAATTTCATTTTATATTGGATCAGAATTTAAAATGTTTAAGTGGGAAGGGCATCACCGTACATTTTCTTTGTTCAACTGTAAATTTGCATTTTTACAATTCACTGATCAAGTTTATCTCTGTGATTTTAGCGGAAATATTTGCAGGTATTACTGAATACAATCTATAACCTTATAAGAGTGGCCATGTTTAAGCCTGAAAAGGTCAAATAATCAACTTTTCTTTCTTAAAAAAATACTTTTAATCCAGTTCTAGTAGATAACTATGTATAAGTATCATGAAACACAATCAGTTGTAACGTATCTGTAACACAATACATTCTATGTTCTTATTGCCTTATTACCAGTTTTCAGTTGTCTCTGTTTGGCAGGATGGATAAATAGATATAGTATGAAAATTTTTACTATGTGAAATTGTAGGAGTGACCAGAATTTGGATCCATTTTTTCTGAATAAAATAGAGAGATGCTCCTACTTAACACACATTTAAGTAATGTAATACGTTCTGTGATAAATGAAAATGGTATAAATTAATATTTCTGCCTAAAACATGTCCTGTTTCAACAAACAAAATATTGATTGCATAAAAAAAATCTTGCAATTTAAACTTGATTGCCTATACATGTTTATATTATGTTTGTAATGTAATTGTGAATGCAAGTATACAAACATACATATGTGTATCTATGTATGAGATATTAAACATAAAGGAAACTAAAAATTTTCTGCTTAATGAGTAACCAGATTTTTATATGTGTAAATGTTTTAGTCTGTATTCACTGCCCAAATTTTTTTTGACACTTTTATAAGTGTGAGAAAAACTTTCAAGGGATAAAATGTACTTTTATGATTTTCTTACTGGCAGAAGACTTGAAAACTCAATAATCATTTGACTAGTGGCTGATATCTGGGTTACAATAATTTTTTTTTCTAATTACATTTTTTTCTTTCTGAAGATTGTATTTCAATGATGTACTATCAGTTAATAAGACTTGGTATTATAATTTCTTTACAATATTTTGTTTGAAAACATAATTTTCCAAAACAGTTTGATCTGTACAGATAAATCACAAATTGTGATTTAATTGGTTACTATGTAAAATTAACAATTTGATTGCAAATGTATTATTTGTTATTATAGAGTTGGTTTATAAGATAAGAATTATATAATTTAACTCCTTTATGTTGTTTATGGGAGATTTTTATTTTGTAAAGAAATTTTTATGGGAGATTTTTGTTTATAAAGATATTTTTGTGTCCAATTTTTTAAGGATTGTTTAAAATAATATGGTTGATAAAAATGTTATAAATGTAGTCTTCCACTAACTCCTATGATTAATGAAATAAATTAATATTTCAATGGTAGATTGATTCTGCTATTTATTCTTTATTCATAATTACATTGAGTTAAATAAAATGAGGACCAACAGAAAAAACAGATTTTTTTTTATATTACATTATTTATAATAATACTTATATTCATTTGTATGTAATTCTAATTTTTTTAAAATATTTTATTGTCTGTAACTACCATAATTATACTTTAAACATAAAAAACTGCACAGAATATCACGTGTGGAACTTATATAGAATTATGTTCATTATGTTCTTTTGTACTTTTATAATTTTTGGAATTATTTCATGTATGGTGCAAGTTTTTATTCATTGTAACAAATACACTTATTTTAATACATATATTAAACTATGATTATTTTAATATTTTAAAGTTCAGTTAAACAATTTTCTGATGCTTGTTTTTATTTACTGACATGTCAGTATTATGAAAAATGGATAATTTGGATTGTGTTATATGAAGTGTGATGTTATATTGTCCAAAAAGTATAAATTCCTGTACATTGACGTTAAAATACACAAATTATTAAAAATCATATAATAAAAATTATTCTTATTATAAAAAAATGAATAAAGTAATTTGTATTTTAATTGCTTTTTTTGGCTTGAGAATATCTCCTTACTTACATTAAATTGAACTTGTTTGTAATTATATTCTGGGAGAGATTAGGAGAGCCAGTCAGCTTTACTTATATTTTTCATTCATCAGATAGAAAACAGTCATGGCACATCAGCATGAACCTCCCAGGATGTTAATTATACCCTTGATACCAAAATAGGGAAGAAGAATTAAGGATAAGAAAAGGAGGAGGAGGTGGATGATGAGAAAATATCATTTAAGTAATAAAAGCATGAAACAAATTTGTCCATTCATAGGGTAATTTTAGGTCTCAAGGCCATGGATGCCCATATCTTGAGAGGATGAGAGTATTGCACACTAAAATTTACACTGAATAACCTTTTAATTTTGAAATACGTAATGATTAATTTACTTGATATTCTTAATTTACTTAATTAATTGTGAAATTCCATAATTTTGTGTGATTTGGTTAAATATATGTTACTTGTACTTCACTCAAGGTGTAAGTTCAACCCTAATGTTTCAATCATTTTGAGACCTCATATTTCAAGTGTTTAAAAAATACTGATTGGTAAAGTGGGTTAGCACCTGAAGTTTTAGTACAAGAGACAGTCGGGAATTTGAGAATCACCTGATCAATTATATTCAATCAGTATTTGTTTCTCCTTTTACTAATAGCTACCGGGCGATGATGACGCCCAGGCGTTTTTCGCCCACAAAAACCAAAAAAAAAAGAAAAAAGTATTTGCTTCTCAATTTTCTCTCCAGGCCATTATTATGTTGGGTTCTAATTAACAATGTATTCTGGGCTGACAATGCAGAAATGCTATTAGCTATAAATGCATAGTTGCCTAAATGGTGAAATCAAGAAACCAGTGCTACTGTTCTAGAGACTGGAATATTGTAGAAATCAATTCTGACTTCTTTCAGTTTGTCGTTTGAACTTTGTAAACAAGTAATATAAATGGACCATTTAATTCATTTTCTGAGAAATTTGTGTTTTTAATACACTATAATAAACCTGGTAGAAAAGATACTTCTACAGGATTATGTGTACTTTGGAACAATTCATCTCCAACAATGAGTTAAAAGACAAAACCAAAAGATATGATAAGCTTTTATTTTTGATAATTCAAACTAAATCAGTTGGTTTCTTATAGAATGTCTGTTTCAGGGTGAGCCGCAGCTACTGAATAGATTACAGCTACTGAATTTTAAAATGGCTACCAAATTTGGAAGTTAGCCAGATAAGATTGGTTTTATTAATAGTAGTTTGCAGGTAACAGCTCATATCAAGATATTTTTTTTTTGTCTTCAATCATTTGACTGGTTTGATGCAGCTCTCCAAGATTCCCTATCTAGTGCTAGTCGTTTCATTTCAATATACCCTCTACATCCTACATCCATAACAATTTGTTTTACATATTGCAAACATGGCCTGCCTACACAATGTTTTCCTTCTACCTGTCCTTCCAATATTAAAGCGACTATTCCAGGATGCCTTAGTATGTGGCCTATAAGTCTGTCTCTTCTTTTAACTATATTTTTCCAAATGCTTCTTTCTTCATCTGTTTGCCGCAATACCTCTTCATTTGTCACTTTATCCACCCATCTGATTTTTAACATTTTCCTATAACACCACATTTCAAAAGCTTCTAATCTTTTCTTCTCAGATACTCCGATGGTCCAAGTTTCACTTCCATATAAAGCGACACTTTCAAAAAAGCTGCTGCCCTCTTTCCTGAAAGAGCTGCAGCTCTTTCAGTAGTTGTTAGGGGCGTGAGTCACAATGACTTAAACGGCCATATCAACATCACTCAGTCCTCTGAGTACTGCGCAGCTGAAAGCAATGGAAAACTACAGCTGTTTTTTTTCCAAGAAAATGTGGCTCTGCATTTTCGCATGATAATAATCAAGATATAGTAGGAATAATTCTCTTGAAATCCCATGTATTCTCCAGCTCTGTTGTGTCATGATAAATGTGTGTTACCATTAAAAGTTTCATCTGCAGAAGAGCCTAGGATCCAGGTCTCTTTAAGAGCTCTGGAAAAGGGATTCATGATATGGATTAATAGCCCTTTAAGTAACTATTTGTGAGGACTTTAATAATTGGTGATTAGTATAGCATAAACAGTAAAATACAGTAAAATAAACAGATAAATTACCGTGAGTTTTGTATGGCTGAAAGTGAATTGTGCTCAAACTAAACCTGTAATTTTTAAAGAAATCTTTTTCTTCATTCTCTACTGCTTTTCACGTAGATTATTACAACACCCTCTTGTGTAAAATAGTAATATCTCAAAGTGAGTGTTATTCAATAAGAGGTTATGAAAAATATAAAAATCAGTATTCTTTACATTAGACCACAGATCATAAAAGATTTAAATAAGAGTGGTAAATTCAACAATTTAAAACAAAAATTGAACAGGCTATATACAGTAATGTGCAAATTAATCCAAACGTACATGTTTTTTAATAAAAGTAACTTAATTTTGAAAAAATCATACCTGTACAATTTGTTAATACCTAACAGTTAATATGACCTTTATTCTTAATACACAATTTGGCATTAATTAAACAAATGTATTAAACATTTTTTTTATTTCTTTTATCATGAAACCATACTGATATTGTTCTAATAAGGTCAATTTTTCTGGTGCAATTCATTTTTGTAAGTTGTTTTTTGAATACTGTCCAAAGGTTTTCAATTGGTTTAAGTATGGGAAGCACTTTAATATTTAATTCTTCAAAAATGTTGGCAGTATAGTATGGTGTCAAATCTTTTTGGAACACTTCGTTGCCTTGGTGTTTCACACCCTTTCCTTCAGAATCTTGATATATCCATTACTATACTATCTACTGGATAATGAACAAGGATCTGCAAATGTGAAACAATCCATAAACATTTTTTTCTGGTGTTTGACTGATTTTTGGATGTGAGCCTCTGAACATAAAAATATGACTTTTATTTTTCCAGTCTTCTTTGGTCCAGTTAGCATGTGCTTTGGCCCACAAGAGTTTTTTTTGCACAAGCTGCTTTTTAGCTGGCTCTTGGCCAGCTAAAAACCTTTCCATCCAGCTGCAAGAAGTTGGCATGTAACAGTTTTCATATGTAAATCTGTTCCACTGCTGTTAATTCTCAATTTAAGTCTGTAGCAGATAATTTTCAATAAATTTTACTTTTTCTTACTAACAACTGATTTTGTGTTGGAGTAGTTTTTCTTTCACGACCATATTTGCCTTTCCTTTGAGGCGAAAAGGAACCAGTTTCTTTAGATTGTTTTAAAACAGCATTTACTGTCCCTATTCCAACACTACATTCAGAAGCTATTTGTTGTCATACTGGTATGCTCAGAAAGAGAAACAATTTTTGTGCTTTTTTTTAAACATTTTTACTTATTCAAAAGACATACAGAACAAAAAATATGATGTAACAAAAAACGAAATAAACTTTCACAAAACACGATTTATAATGAAAATTCTAAATAATCAAAGAACAATAATCTTACATTACATTGACAGTGTAGCTACAACATAAAAAAAAATTCCCTGTTAGGTTAATTTGCATGCTACTGTATATATATATATAGTAATTTGTATTTTATATATATATATATATATATACATAAAATAGCAATTAATCGGCCCAACAAAGTTGTGTATAAAGAGTACACATCAAACATTGCACATCACTGATACCATGTGTGTGTAAGAGGAGACTTGGATTATTTGGATGCATCTTGAGGATGCTAGATTTGAGACTTCTGTAACAGCTGGTACAGTACAATCTTGATTAGAAAAACACCAAGACAGGATGCTGATGGATCAGAGAAATAAGAGAGGATCTGAAGGAAATTGGCCTTACACCAGAAAACACCACAGACAAGATAAAATTAAATGAAAAGATCGAGGAAAAAACACTCCAAAGAAAGAAACTCATAATGCGAGCATTTTTAACTCCAGAAAGGGCACCCAGACCGGAATGTATGAAAAAGTCTTAGGAGGACTATAAGTCCTGAACATCAAAATATGTGTTTGTGTGTTATCTTGCTCTGAAAAATTTGTATTATTTTTTTAATTGGCAAATTATTTTGAATGGGGTTTGCTGCTGATTTTGATAAGATGATTCTGATTGGATTGTGATTAGAACTGCTCTATTAACAGTTGTATTTTGATGGTTTATGTGTGCTCATCAAAGATCAAACCAGTTTTATTTTAGTAGCTAAATGCATATGAACACATGCTTCTTGTTGCTTATGAACATAGGTTGTGTTTTCAGTTCCATGATTAACAGAGAGCTCTCAAAAGGACAGCTGATGCGGCCACATTATTACATCATCAGTTGTTCGACAATCAAGCTATTGTGCTCTGGAGTTAGAGAAAGCAAAGGTTGGCCACTGTTCATGAGATAAAATTGATAGTTTTTAGAATCTTTAAAGCAGAGTCCATTGAAAGATGCTGTGATAATTGTTATGGCAGATAAAGCAGACATTATGTTGGCAAAAAAAATCTTGAAACACTTCCCTCTTTTTTATTGCTAAAATCATGCAGGAAATCAATTTATGTTAGCTGCCATAAAGAAATTTATTATCTTAGTTATGATTGTGTCAAATAGCCATTTTACCATATGGTTGGCAATTATATAAGGAAGGTGATGAGAAGCAGCTTTATTATGGTGACCTTGAAAAGGGTTGTTCAGTAAGTTAGCTGCTGGAGTGGCATCAGCCAAAATAGGTTAGCGATGAAAAGAACCATACATTTTGTGAACCAGTTAAGTCGACCTCAAGTTGGTTTCTAAAAAATTGTGTTGATCAGGTGGCCAAATTGAAAAGCCTGATTGGGATAGTTGGCTTCATCATTAAATTGTTTTTGAAAAGGACTGTTTTTGCACATTAGCAGATGACATAGACAGCAATCACCAAAAAGTAGCATTGAAGTATAGAACAAATGAAGAAAGACAAGGTACAGCCAGAAAGTAGTGAAGTAAGAATATAGTATGAATAGTTTCTACACAGAAGAAGCAACAAAAGAAATTTAAGAGCAGAATAGTAATGCCGGGAAAAAATTGCTAATGATGTTATTTTGACTGAATTTAGAGTACATTAAAAGGGATTATAAGAGTATTCATTGTTAGAAGAAATTCAATTTTTGTTTACTTTCAAACTTTATTTACAACTTTACCAAACGTAATGGAATGTGACAAAAAGGAATGTAATGGAAAGTTTAATATAGAGTTGGAGAGCACAGTATACCAAAAGTTTTTTGAGCAAATTTTGATAAATTGTTTATTAATTCCTAAATCTAATAAACAATTATATTTATTCAATCATCATCAACAGTGTGATTCGCAGATGTGCTTAATATGATTCAATAATGAGTATGTTCTTTGTAGATGAAGAGGTGATTTTGAAGAAAAAATAGTTTCTGTAAAAGTATTAGAAATTTATTTTGAATTGGTCTTAATAAGAAAAAAGTAAAATGAAAAAACATCAAAAGGAATTTCTTATTAATCTGAATCAATGGAGAGATTATAAAAATGCATATCGGGGACATTAGTTATCTAGAATTAACATCTCAAAAATGGTAACAGACTTTATTCATACAAAACTGTTATGACTTAGATTTTAAATTGCACGCAGTTGTTTGGTGATTAATTTGTTCATAAATTACACTTTACAGAAGATTGTTTTTATTTTTATGCTCTTGATGACTGAATTTAAGAAAGAATGATCGGTAAAAATTATTTATGCTATCAGGTTATGATATGTTTCAAAGGCATAGAAGGTTTTTGGAAAAACGTTTTTATTCACTAAAAGTGAAATGAATGGCAGATGGAGTGTACATCAAAAGACTTGCCAAAGAAGTTGAGGGGAAAGATGATGATGGGTGGAATTTTATAATTGCATTTATGTAATTAATGTTACAGTAAAAACTTGAAATTGTATCATGAAATCCAGCCAACCAGCTTTTTAAAAATAGCAGAAGATAGTGTGAAATGCTTTAGAATAAGAAAGTGAGTTTTTTTTTTTTTAAATTACCTACGGTTGCTTAAAATATATATTAAAATTTAATATTCTAGATAAACACAATCATTAAAAACTCATGTAAGATCAAAGAAATTGTTGAAACTGACCTTGTAACATTTAAATTAATGTAACAAAATTTAGGTATAATACAATGAATTCATAATATTTTATTAGAGCACTATTACAAAACAGAGAGGGACAGAAGAAAGAGCCAACAATTTGTCAGGACAAAATTGTTTGCTGGTTTGATGAGTTTTGCCTTTCATTACTAACCTTCTATGCTTTCCTACATCCTATATGTTCAATTATCTGTACTGTAATAATTATAATCTTTGTCTTTTTTTTTTACAGATATCCTTACAATTTTCTTTTGAAATCAGATTAACTGATACCAATTGATACAATTTGTGGTCCACTAATTCTACTCTTCTTTCCAGAAGATTTCTTTTCGCATGAAATATTGACTTACTGAGTCATTCTCATTTTGTTATCTTCTTTACATGTTCATTGGATGGGAGGAGTACATTACTGATGAATAATTTTACATTGACTAACCCCCAAATCTTTGCAGCAGAACAAAATTGCTTTTCCACTAGATAAGGAAGACCCTGAGAACAGACTTAGAATTCTTTAAGGAGAACCATTACTTAAGAATTTCGTGTGACACAACAATATCCAACTAAATAAACTATATAGTCAAACCGATATTGAATGGTCTCCTGGCTTGTCGCTGTGCCCTCAAGCTCCTCTTTGCTTTTTGCTTCTTTCATGTAATAAAAAAAAAAGAGTGGATTCCTGTAATTTGGATATCAGACATTCTTACATCTAAATCTAAAACAGATGTTCTTGCATCTGCTGTTGCTTTCTTTGTTATGGTAATCTGATAAACAATTTCTTTACTCTACTAAATCCTACATACGAATTTGTACAGCAGTTCTTATCTCTCCACCAGCAGCATAGTAATTTTGATGATCATTTACAGATGCTTTTTTATTGTTTAAAACTTTTAAAGTTCTTTAAATTCAGATCATTAAAATCAGATTTTCAGGATTTTGAAAATCACTGTCTACCACTTTTTTTCTCTTCCAAAACTTTGATTATTTTGTCCTTAGTAAATTCCTGCTGGCTTTTCCATCTGTCTGTTACTTCTAACATCTGCCTTCCATCTGCATCTCTAAAATTTCAGAAATGAAACTTGTTTTCTATGATTGTTTTATCTTGTACATAGCTGTTTCTATCCTTCAACTAATCTTTGCTGCTTTGCACTTTTTATTTAGTACATTTCTTAAATATTGAAAATGCTGAATGTTTTTTTTTTTATGTTTATTCTCTCTATTAATTTATATTTTCTGGTGATTATACTTATAAATATTTTGTAGTATTCTAAAATATTACCTTTTCTGAAAATGGTCTAACAGCACATCTTTTTTAGACAACAGGATGTTTAAGTCTCGCCACAAATATCAATCAGAAGAAATTCTTCATGGATAAAATAATGTGAGAACTACATCACATTTATTAGTCTTGGATCTCTTATAGACAAAAAATTCACTTTAGGATTGTTTATGACTAATATAATGTAAAATGGAAGTTGAATTACATAAAAAACAGTATCAGAAAGAACACTATTAGAAATGGAAAATATATTGGCTCTAAGATTGTCTTAGAAGGTGAGTAAAGCCAAAGTTGAGGTTTGTACACCTCAATAAGGCATTTTATGCAGGTCAAATGAAATAAATTTAAACATTTTTGTAAATAAAGCAGGTTTTAATTTTACACTAATATTTATTTCTCTATTAAGATTATATTAATTGTATAATACAAATATGACAGTTACAAAAAAAGCATATCAGCTTTTGTGAATTAATATATAAATAAATTGATAATAATATAAGCTCTGAAAGAATAACTGAAGGAGAACTGTTGTGATGTAGAAATTAAAATAATATGATAAAGAGAGATGGAGCATATTGAAAAATAAGAGGAAATGAAATCTAAAGTTATTAATACAGAAGTTAGATGTAACACCATTGCAAGAAAATAAATAGAGTTCTGGTGAAAAGAGTATAGAAGGTCATATTGTAGAGAAACTCTAATGATTTGTTGAACAAACAGCTTGATGAGTTCTGAAGAGATTTTATATGAGGATCATAATTTGATATCGATCTGAATGATTTGAACAAGAATAAGATAGTAGGAGTAGGTGATATGAGGTATGATCTTACTTTTTATTAAGGTAATCAGTTGTAGTGAGGGAGGGGAACCGTAGTGGTATATGGCCTTGACAATATTAGCTGTGTATGATTCAATGTTATGCTACCATTGCAGGCAGTTTCTGCGTAGCAGCAGAGAAAGTAAAACGTGTGGGTAGGGGTTGTGATGTTTTCATTGCCGTTCAAAATAAACGGGTTTAGAAGAGAATCTGCATTAAATGTTGCCTGGAAGTGTTTGGTAACAGAGACAATAAGGAAGGTTCAAACAACTTTTGGTGATTAAGCTAAGCATCTTGCACAAATTAAACAGTGATATACCGTTTCCAATTTGACCGAACGTGTGTTGAAAGTGACGAACGCTCTAGCAAATCTTTTACAAAAAAAATCCCCAAAAGAACGAGCATGAAAATAAAGCAGAAGTTTAATCTAGCTCAATGCAATTGATTTTATAAGTACTCAGGATGCAGCACGTAGCAGCAAAATTTGTCCCAAAACTTCTCGCTGATGAACAAGGAAAACCGACTGTAAATCTCACAAGACATGCTGATTCCATGATCTTATGAAAAAATAACAACCGAAGATAAATATGGATCTATGGTTATGTCCATGAGACAAAGGCACATTCGTCTCATTGGAAATCTCCAAGTTCTCTGAGTCAAAGGAAAGCCAGAAAATAACTAAGCAATGTGAAGGTAATGCTGATAGTATGTTTTTTAATATCAAGGTATGGTTCATGACGTGTTTGCTCCTGAAGAACAAACTATCAATAAAAAATTCTACATAACTTTTCATCGTCGGATAAGATATTTTGTTCGACACAAGAAATCACAGCTTTGGAAAAATGGTGATTGGAAAATTCATCACCACAATTTATCCAGGTTTTCTTGGAAAAAACACGGGATTGAATAACTCATCAGACATGATATCCTGTGATATTGGACTCTTTCTTAAGCTTAAAATTCCGCTTAAAGGAAAGCCTCAGTAGATATTAAAATAAATGTGACAAGAGAACTTAAAGTGCTCACTAAAAATGACTGGAAAAATACTTTCAACAATGAAACATCGCTAGTGTAAGTGAACGTTAATTATTTTGGTTTTTATGATCCAAGATCGGATACTTTTTGATCGTACTCTCATGTACAATCAGAATTATCATCTGTTTTGGGTAAAGTAAAATTGAATAGGCTGCTCAAATCACAATGAAAAACATATGAAACTGGTCTCAGATTGATAATAAGTGGATGACAATGTTAATCAGGGCCGGGCGAACACTCGGATAGTCCGTGCCCCGGCACGGAGTAAAAAAATCGAGGGTCACAAAAGGGACTTTCTGAATTAATTAGAAAATTTTCTAAAAAACAATAAAACAATCTAATTTTATGTACTAATGACCACAAAACTTTCAAGGCACTACTCCAGTAATCTATAAACCCTTATATAAAAAGCAATGTTTGTTTGTGTGCGGCACAGACCCTTGTATCTACAGGTTCTAAGATAAAGGGTAAATCTACCCTTGTGTCTTGGCCACCTTCGTGTCAAATTTCGGACAGGAACCGAAACTCCTCGATGCGATTTTTTCGATTTTCTAAGAAGACTTTTCGTTATTCAATGTTTTATCAATTTTTTCGCCATTTTCAGCGAAATTCCGTACTAAAATCATCGAATAACCGGAAGATGAACAGGTTCAGAAAATCTTTTTATACCACCTGAAACATTTAATAATATCCACGACGAGACAAATTTAAAATCTATTCGATAATTAGACGCGTGTCGTTAATTAATCAAAATAAGGTTACTTTTTCGGACGAAACGCTATTTTCCCTTAAAGTCTTTTTGTAAATCGCGGTAAAAACTTTACTACTTGTCATACAAGAACGATTTTTTTCCAGAAAATACCCTCAAAAGCTGCCTTTCAAATGAAATAAATATTATTCAAATCCGACGAGAAGTTCGTTTAAAAAAACTTTTTTTCGAAGCCGTAAGTTTTAAAAATTACTAGCGTTAAGCATATTCCGAATGCTCTTAGGAAAAAATCTTTCTCCCTTTCTCTGTTCGTCGTAATAGGCTGATGCTCTTTACGATGAACATGCTGGTGTCACATCTCTAGAGTGGATGGGAGAAAGAAGGCATGTGTGGGTTACGAGAGGGGAAAGAATTATCGAATTCTATTTGGCGCTTTTGGGAGAAGAGAAAAAGTTATTTAGCGGGAGGTATGAGGTATTTTCGAAATTTTTTCGTGAGTGATTTCATTTGGTTCGAGTGAATGATTTCGATTCGAATTGCAGTGGTTTCTTAATTTGTTTAAACTTTGGCAACAGCGAGCAAACCACTTTATTTTAGTAGGCCTTAACCTAAGCAACAAACAAAATATATAATATATATTAGATACTTGTAATCTTTGTTAAGTTTATCTTTTTACAGTTCTCCTGAAGGAAGTTTGCCCAGAGGTAAGACTTTTATCCATTTTTCTTTGTAACTATTTAATTCTTCTGACCGTTGGAACTGCCGATTTAGAAAAATTTTGACGATGTTATACGATGTTATAATTTTGACGATGAGTATATCAAAAGTGAAATGAATACATATGATTGTAAAATATTTCACCGTCAAACATGCATTATTGTGTTTTATTAATTTTTTATTTGTGATATCTAATAACTATGGATTAAAAAGAGAAAGAGGCTTCTAAACAGTTTACAGATATATTAATATAATGCATTAACATAAAAAAAATTTGGGTTATGAGGAATAATCTTGCGCGCAAGATATGATTAGAAAATATTTCACCGTCAAACATGCATTCTTTCGACACTGTATAAAAGTACTTTCTCTGTGATGAACATCTGCATCGGAAAATTTATGGAACGAGATGGCCAGGAGATTCCGTTTGAAGTTCACTTATTTATTTATTTAACGTTTACTTATTATTCATTTGTTTATTATTATTTTTATTTTGGTATTTTGCTTTTGTGACATATATTGTGTCACAGAAGATTCCGTTTGAAAGTATTTTCTCTGTGATGAACATCTGTAATAATCGCCAAGAAAATTAACCCCGTTCAATTGTATTGGAGTTATACGAAAGATTATTCATAAAGATTTTCGATTATTTACTTTCTAATTGTGCTGTTAATATTGTTCAATATTTCTTTTTTTTTTTCATTAGTAAATTTTGTTATTTTTTTTTACTTTGATTTTGGTATTTTGCATTTGTTAGTTGATGCACGGATGGATTTGATCGGTCTTTTTAGATATTCAAATATTGTTTCATATAGATAACCTAACAAACTGTTTTAGTGTTTTTATCCAAAGCTAAAATGTTTGCATTTTATATAGGAGGGATAAAAAAGTATCAAAGACATTCTAGGTCAAGTATAAGTGTTAAAAATCAAGATGATTTGGACAGCGATGAAGTTGAGGTCGTTGTTCCAACAGAGCAGTTTTCAACAATTTCTGCGTGATCGTCTAGCACACAGGTACCCGATCGTGTTGAGTAAGAAGACGAAGAGGAAGAAGCGAAAGATGTAGGAAATGCATCGCACTTGCAGATGGAAGAAGTTGAATATCGTCCTGTCGTTTTGGTTTTGAGTTCTGATCAGGACTGTGGTCTGCATTTATTTCTTATGCAGACAGAATTTGTCTTTCGAAAGCAGGTCCAGCGTTCCCAATATATAACTTTGATTTCCCTACTGATACCAGCGGACGTAGGTTTACCTCAAACAACTAACAAGATTTCTCAGCAACGGAAACAAAATTCACAGAAATTGGTTGGTACATTTTATAGCCAAAGACTTAGTTTTCTGCTTCTACTGCAAACATTTTGCAACGGATACATCATCTTCTTTAGCAAAAGATATAGAGATTGGCGGAATACAATACAAACCCTAAAAAATCATGAAACTACAAAAAACCTTTTTTTTGTCCGAAAGTCCTGGCTTGAATTCAGTAATCATTTAAAAACTTCGTTAACAATATATGCTACTTTTCAAATATTTTAGAATGCAGAAACTCAACATTGGAACGCCGTTTTTCAACATGTAGTTTCGATCGTCAAACTTTTAGGAGAAATCTTTTTGGCATTTAGAGGTAGCAACAAAATTTTGTGTGAACGTGAAAATAGAATATTTTTAAAGCTAGTCCAACTATAAGCTGAATTTGATCCTGTAATGGAAGAGCATGTAAGGAGGGCTTGGAACAAGCAACATAAAATAACCACATACTTGAGTAAAACCATTCAAAATGAGATCATTCATCTAATTGCATATAATGTCAAAAGTCGCACATTAGATGAAGTGAAAAAATCAAAATATTACTCATTTACATTAGATTGCACACCTTAATTGAGTAAAACAGAACAAATGACCTTCGCTATAAGGCATGTGTCGTTTGAACAAGAAGATATCAACATTCATGAACATTTTTTGGGCTTCTTCCGATTGGAAGATCAACAAGCCAACAACTTTTGGTATCTTACTTCGACTAGATAACCTGGGATTACCTTTGGCAAACATGAAAGGCCAAGGGTACGATAATGGGGCGAATATGAAAGGAGAACATGCGGGGGTGCATGCAAATATTAGAAACATCAACCCTCGTGCTTTTTTTATATTATGTGGTAGCCATTCCCTTCACCTGGTGGTAAATAATATGGCCAAATCTCCATTAGAAGGAGACAACTTCTTTAATATTGTCCAAAAATTGTACTTATTTTTTCTTCATCGAATTTCAGATGGGCCATTTGTTTGAAGCATGTTGAAGAACTAACCTTAAAACTTCTAGGTGGGAAAGTGGAATTGATAAAGCCGCTGAGGTATCAAATAGGTCAAATATATAATGTGTTGTTTAGCATTTATGAGAACGAAGATGAAGATAGTTCAAAAAGAGATGAAGCATCTGAGCTACTTACGAAAATACAATTCAAATTTCTTTGTTCTGACGTGATACGGTATGAGGTATTAAATCATGTCAATCCCATTAGTAAACTCATGGAGGGGAAAAATTACGATATTGTTTTGGAAAGTTCCAATCTTTTTTTTAGTAATTTCAGATTAGACAGTCACTTGAATGCCATGCTTGTCGATGCATCGCATTGTCGATGCATGTCGTAATGGCATCGAAAATAGATGCAGATAAACATTTTGAATCAATATCTAGGCATTGAGTTCGTCGGCAAAAAGACAATTTAATTCTGGAAATCAGGATGAGCTCATAATCGATGCACAGGAAAAATACAAAATTAAATTGTTTTATCCACCTGGTTGATACTGCATTCAATTCTTTAGAACAAAGATTTTCTCAGCTGCAACATCACAACAGTTAATTCTGTTTTTTGTGTCAGATATACGAACTAAAAAGATGTTAATTCTGTAATTTTGGTCAATTGAAAAGATTTGGAAACTATTTTAACAGATAGAGAATCATCGGATATAAACAGCCTGTAACTTTGTGATGAAATATCAGTGGTGTGTTCTCTGTTGGAAGAAGATTTACCACCTTTGGAAATTTTGAAATAGATTACAAATATGAATTTTGCTCCAAACTTGACCATTGCTCTAAGAATTTTACTAACTCTTCTAATAAGTGTTGCATCCGGGGAACGTAGTTTTTTCAAATTAAAAATAATCAATAACTAAAAATAATCAACAACTCAAACAAGACTGTCAGACCTCGATATATTAACATGAACTCAGTAACAGTTTAGATGTTTCTGAATTAGAGAATTTTCTGAACTAAAAGTTCGTAGAAAAAATTCGTCTGAATTATACTCCTAACTGTTTTTTTAAATGAAGTATTTTAAGTGAAATGTTGTAAGTATTTGTGTCAATTACTAAGTTACACTGTAGTTTTTTGGACGTTCGCTAAAAAAATGTAAAACAGACCATATATCTTTTTTTTAGAATACTTACATTGTAATTCCATAGGGACGCAATTTTTTATTTTTGCACGGAGCAGCTCAAAGGCTAAGTTCGACCCTGATGGCAACAAAAAGGCACTGTGAATTTAACTTCTTCAAAATATTGACTAGTTTAATTTATAGATGGGTATCATATATATATATATATTGTGTGCCTACTAGTATTGGTTCAGAAGTTACATGATTACACGAGAGGTAAATTGTTAATACAATCTCAATAACTATTTTTTCTGTCAATAGTAAACATGAGTAAACAGTACATAAAACTCCTCGTTAGATAGCAGTAGCGTGTATTTTTGTTACTGCAGTGTTTTGGCAGAACCATAACCCTTGAGTGGTATGTGATTTATCTGCTCGCGAATAAACATGTAAGCGGAGGTTATGATAGTTCATAGTTTTTGTCTGACGTTTTGATTTTGTGATACAATTAGTTAATTTATGTTGACTTTGTAAATTTGTTTTCTTACAATTTATAACTCTTCATTTACCGTTTATAATTTTGTTAGTATTTTCATTTTCCATTTCGATATCTTCATTTTCACGTACTGGAGTTTTGCCTTTTTATATTGTGCAACAGCTATATTATCATGTTATATTTTATTTAAATTAATGAAGATAATTTATTATTACAATGTGTAATGTATAAGGATGACCAGTAGCTTTTCATCAGTTTTGGAAAATGCTGTTCTTTCTTGGTAAGTGAACTTTATTTTGTTGTAAATTACGATTTAATGAAAATAAAAAACCTTTTGCTCTGCAGAAATTTAGTTGAAGCGACGTCTACTAGTAAATGTTTTTATTGTTTAACATTTTTTGTATTGATCAAACATTACCCTTATTAATTTACCTGTTATCAGATTCTGATACAGGTTTGTTATTAATTTCAAAGTGATTTTAGCGGCGTCATCGTATTTTGTAGTAAATGTTTATCACGTTTTAAAATTGCTTGTTTGTTTGTTTTATCTTATGTTTGTTTAAAATGCTAGAACATTTAAAGAAATTTACTTTTTGTTGCAGGCCTACTAATGTAAAACTTTCCTTACTTTAACTATTTTGAATGAGAAATATGATTACTTTAAATATGAATAATTTCTTTAGTGCATTTGCTGGGTTTCTTATGATTACAATCTTATAATATTAAACAAGTAATATTGATTCAGTTCTAGTAATAATTGTTTCTTACAGAATAATTTAAAAAAATGTTCATATTAATTAAAACTGACCTAAAGCTTATTAATATCCTATTATTTTGTACAGAAGGGATACTAGGTAGACACTAAAGTGTGATTGTGTAAGTAGTATGTTTATTTAAAAAAAAGAAAAACTAATGCATTATTTTTAAGTTTAACATATGCATCCAAGTGAGAGCAGAGATACTGAGAGAATTTAAACCATAAAATTAGGGAATTTATAATAAATCATGATTTGAATTGCTTGTAGGTGATATTGAATTTAATTTGGTAAGTTATGGTGAATTTCTGTTGATCATTTTAAATGAGATAGAGCTATATGCTCTATTTATGAGTACTTGGAAAGTTAGTGATCTTTTAATACCTGAATTTTTTGAGTTTGTTGCTGTTGCCTCATTATATTTTAAAAACTTAAGAAATATATTTTTATTTAGATTTAGTAAATTATTTTTTTAATTTATGTTGTCAAAATGAGAAGATATACTTCAAAAGGTGCTGAGGATACGTGTAATTACATTTATTAGAATTTCTTCTAAACTTGTAATTTATAATGTAATGTATAGATAACATTTGCCAGGAGTTTGGACATACCCACTGGTCTAGTGGTGAACGCATCTTTGCAAATCAGATGATTTTAAGTCGAGGGTTCTAAGGTTTAAATCATAGTAAAGACAGTTACTTTTATATGGATTTGAATACTAGATTGTGGATACTGGTGTTCTTTGGTGGTTGGGTTTCAATTAACCACACATCTCAGAAATGGTCGACCTGAGACTACAAGACTACACTTCATTTACACATACATATCATCCTCATTCATCCTCTGAAGTAATACCTGACAGTGGTTCCAAAGGCTAAACAGAAAAAGAAAAAAAAGAAAAGGAGTTTGGACATGTCTCTTGATTTTTTGATAGATTTGCAACAATATTTATTGTGAGCATATGTGTAAATGGTTTTTTATTATGTTATTGTATTTTATATTATTTAAGAATTGTTTGCTGCAGTGTTTGAACCTTATATAATAAATATTATTTGCAATCATTTAGACTTAAGTTTCAGAGTAGGATCTCATTTTGGGATTATATGTGGCTTAGTTTTTAATATGTGCAAATAATAATAAATGATAAAATGATAATTTACAAAATTTGATCATTTTGTTGGTTGTAGTTCAATTGTATTTTGTACTTTATAAGTGTTGGTTATGTATAAATATTACCATTATGAATACAGCTTGTTTGCATTGTTTGAAGTTGTTCTCCTTAAGGTCACTGTTTTTGCATTGTTAATTTTTAGTTCTCATCGCTTGTTAATTAGAACATTTTTATATAAATTAAGTTCAATCAAAATTATTTAATGTAAAAGCAAATCAAGCTAACTAGAAGCATTTGCATAACATCTGTCGGTATTTAGTTTAATAAAAACCATTATACTCAAACCTTCTGCTGACAAGAATTGCTAAAACTGAATATCAAAGAAAAAATGTTACACCATGTTTAATTATTATACTATTAAAGTCAGTAATATAGTATGGTGTTTAAGTTTTTAGAAAATTAAGGTTGAAAAAAAATAATTTTTGCTGATGTGAGAATACAAAACTATGCTGAAGGAAAACTGTTTTTTGTTTTGTTTATTACTTTTAAAATCTGTATGCCAAAATGTTTATAGGTTTCTGTACTCCAAAATTCTTATAGATTCTATTGATAAGCCAGTAAATGTTTATTGTATTAGCTTTTAGTTTGGTAAGTATGGCTGGTGAGTTTTTGTCAACATGTTGTAGGCCTGATTATATCCTGTGACAGGCTGAATGGGCAATTGTAGAACATTTAACTTGCAAGGGAAAGGATTGCTTAGGGGGTTTAGGGTTGTGCTTGGATTTTCCCACTTTAAATTTTGTTGTTGTTATTATTGTACTATTCTATTTATATTTTGCTGTTGTTTCTGTTTTGTGTTTAGTATTAGTGTTGTTACTATTATTGTGTTTTAGTCTTGATAGTTCTTGTTTTATGTTTCGTGTTCTGTGCTGAACTCACTTTTGCCTATTTTGGGTAGGTAATTCAGTTCCTTTGTTACCATGCAGTGTATCAGTCTTATTTAAGACTTGGGATGATGTATTTTGTTTACGAGTTCATGATAATTAGTAGTACATTGATGGGAATGTCACTTGGGGCATTTGCATTGGTGGCATCCTGGCAGAGGCTAGACTGAAAGATGTCAGTGTCGAGGTATTGAAGATGACTTCCATAAGTCCATAAGGGCTAGTATAGAGGGGGTGGCATAGTGACTGAAACTGCTGCATGGAGGATATCTTCCCCACGGAGTCAGTGCTGTTAATTGTTTGTAAAAATTAAAATAGACTGATGATATGAACATTGAAAGAAAATATTCCTTTAACTATATTTGAGCACGAACCGTGGGCAGTTTTGTTTTACTGTTTAATTTTGTTACATTTTGGTATTTATAAAGAGAAATATTGTAAAGTTTCTTGGATAATTTTGTAATGTTGATTGTATATTAAAAAGTAAATAATTTCATTCGTTAACCGTATTATGGTAAATCCATCAGGGAATTCACCATATTGAATTCAGTACTGATTGATGTTGTAGGTACGTTTGTATTGGGAGAAGAATTTTATAATGATAGCTCAATTCCACATCGGGCACCTTAAATAACACTTAATAGCTGGGGTATTGTGCCATAGCTAGACCTCACACTACCAAATCACACAAATATCAATAAACTAAATTAATAAGCAATAAATTCACAATAATACTGAACCACCTCCCACATCCTCTGTATAGATCCATCAAGTGCCTTGCCAAAATGTAAGGAACACCATTGTGGAAGGAGGGATAAAAACTAAGAGAAAATATTAGGTAGTGATAAAAAGATTTATCATTAAAAAGCCCAAAGCAGTGCTTTAAGGTCTCCTTCTGGCAATGAAGGTCCTTCTTACTTAGATTCCTTTGGAATTATTTTGAAGTGCCTTTATGCAGGATTTGAGTGCAACATTAAGCAAAAAATTTGTTTGATCAGCTCAGTACAAATAATGGGTGCTGCAAATTGATTTAAAAAAAAATGTATGTTGAATCATAAAACCGCCTCAGGCTTCCTTAATTCATTTAGTATTGAATAATTGTGTAACTAGTAATTTAAGTTAGTCAAGTTTGTGGTCAGGTTACAGTTACTACATTTTCTACTTTTCACTTTTGTTTTGATTAGAACTTACTATATAAATTTGATAAAATCATTTAAATCACTGAATAAAATTAAACTCTTAGTTCTGAAAACTGTGCTACTTTGCTATAAGCTAATTTCTCTATTGTTCATTCACTCCCGGTCATTGAATTGGCTATTGCTAAACAGAAATAATTTTTTAATTTATATAACAATGCAAATAAAGTATAATAATAACATGCATATGAAGAAATATAAGTAAAAAGTAATTTGTTTGTTACAAATTGTATGTATATTTATGGAGAAATATGTACTAAATGATTGAATTAAAAATGATTTACAACTGAGTATTGATGAACACATGCTCTGTATATGTTTGTGTTTGTTTCCACATAATTATAAACAGAAGAATTGAATCAAGATCAGTTGAAAAGTTAACTCATATTACAATATTTCTCCCAGAAATTATGGTTTGATTCTTTAAGTGGTGTATGCCTGACATCTTGCTTTCATTTGCATTTACTTGATTACTTCACTCTGACACTACTATTGTTAAAAAATATTAATGCTTTTGTACACTTTAAAAAATATGTTGTTGGATTAATAATGATGAGAACTTTGGCGTTTTTCATTCATTTCAGATGGTTAGATGCTACCATTTATATCTGGTAGTAAAATATTAATCTTTAGTTATATCTTGTTACCAAGACTTGTAAACCAAGTTTCTATGTGTTACGAAAAACCAAAATCTTCTATTCTTTATCACTTAATATTTAGGCTCTAAAAATAAACATAATTTCTGAGGTTATTTTGTGTCTCGTTTGGGGAAACTTATATTTTATCCTCTCTGAGGGTATGAAGCTTGGATCTATTCCTGACTCAACACGAACCAGTTTTGAGATATAGTATTTAATTATATACAAAATTACCAAAATAGGTACACCAATAACTCGTTCATCAGTCAGAAAATCATCTCTTTTGTTTCATTTAGCTTCTTAGATCTTTCCGATGAACTCAAGGAACCTTATTTTTCAAGTTTTTTGTTTTAAGGATTTCGTCACCTCTGGATAAGATTGAGATAATCCAGAAAACAAATCGAACATGAACAGAAGAGATAAAGAATCACATGGAAAAGTGAAGACAAACGATTAAGGCATAAGAATCGAAGTTCCATAAATATTTATATTTAAAAGAATCTGATCCTTCAAACTGATTTACTGATAGTTCAGTTTGGAGCTTCTGTGTAATATCTTTCCATAATCTCGCTTTTGACGTTTATTTTTGAAGTTCTTCAGTTTTTGTAAGTCTTCAGTACTTCCATAAGTTTGGCCTTCAAAAATCATCCTTGTCGTTAATAAATATTTCATTAACACTATAAGGTTTTGATCATCGTGTATTCCATTCTGTTTATAATGCAGTTTTAAATCCTTCACGCCTCGCTGATTGTCACTCTTTTACCCTAGTTCCTTCTGTATCCAGATGATTTATATAGCAAAAAAGTAGCTTGTTATTAACTATAAATGCCTTACTCTGTCGGAGAGATTATAGGCATATGTATCGATATAATTGTGAATGCTCTTTATGTCAGTGCGAATACATTTTTGCTTCCCAAATTATTCTTCAGTTAGGTACGTCTTTTTAATGAAAGTGCATTTGTATAGTTTTTTGCCGCATGAGCTTGTTGACTATAATATACAAAGGTGCAGTTGAAATACAAGTATTACTCATATATCTTAGATGTTTTAAAAAAACTACTTTTTGGAGCGAAGACTTTAATTTGAAGCGGAAGTACTATTATTTATACGCTAGGTTGGGTTGGACAACTCGACCGGTGGGGAGACACGAGGAATGTCAACATAAAGGCATGCACGCACGCGCGTAAATACGGCCAACTTATTCCTCGTTTCCCTTTATTAATCCCTCTTAATGATCTTTTAATTTTTATGTCCAATTTTCTCAATATCTTTGTTTAATTCTGTGTTTATTTTTGGGCAGACCGATTACATAACGGTAAATCGTTTCGGGTGTGTTTCATAATAATTCTGTTTCGTTTTTAACACGTTTTCGCATAACTGTTAACAAAGTTAAGCCGGTAGTACAGAAAATGTTTTCACGGATTTTTTTTAAATTATATTTTTCTGACCTGATACATATTCTTCGGCAACTTGACGTTATTTTCGCCCAAGTCAGCTTAATCGGGTCGAGTGATACGGTGGCTATCTTAATATGTTGTGATCACAATCCTGTATTTTGTTGAATTTGTACTTTTCATAGCGGATCTTATTTAATCGCAGTAGGAAAAAAGAAGAAAAAACCCTTTTCTACCGGTTTTGAAGGTTACTCGATTTTTCGTGTGAAATACGCAAAAAAGATTCTAAAATTCGTCCTAATAACTAATCTTTTTCGTTTTCCTAGCCAAATTTAGGCGCTTTTAGACCTAAAATTTTCCGAAAATCGGCTATTTTAGTCAGAAATGGCTATTTAAAAAAAAATTAAAAATACTTTTTTCTCATTTTTTATAAGTTGAGGAAGCGTTTTATAAGCTAATTGATGTTTATAAAAAAACATTAACCTATAATGCTAAGCGTTAAAATGTATTGATTGTTTTAAACGTAGCGTATTTGATTATGGCTTGGACTGGTGAAATTTAAACTGCACGTTTAATTTCTTTGCCCTATCAAATGTAACAAGTAACCTAATATAATACACAGGTAAGGGTAACAAAGGAGGTCATGTATGATGTTAATCACGTCTCCATCGTGTAACTTTTCAAATGAGGTCCTTTACCTTACTCGTTTTCGTACTTTCGCAGAGTGAAACTTTATAATTCAAGAAATAACTTAACTGTCTTTTTACAGTATATATAAACCTAGCAACTTGCAAACTTTTATGTGCATTTAGGTGCACGCTTAAAAGTTTAATCAACGTAATGCGCGCGCACACACACACACACACTCACACTCACAAATTATCACACGAAACTGAAGTAACATATTAAGAAAGCGTAATAGTAGCAAGTTATTACGATCAACAAATTTTAAAGATTATCTAACTGACAGAATAATAGTGATCACAGTGACTTAGTAAACTGCTAAAGTTAAAACTCTACTCTAAAAATAGCTGAAATATTACTTTGAAGGCTATAAAAATACTAGACTATCCACTGTTCTTAACCAAAACTCGATATTGATTGTTCATTAAAAACAAAATTTTTAAACAAGATTATTCTAATTTTGATTATCTCTCGTATTATTTATATATGAGATTTTTTCTAACAAACATGACTCGTTATCTAAATGGCCACATTGAAGCGAGATTTGTTTTGAAATTTAATAAAAAGTAATAATATAATGAAATAATTAGACTATACCTTTCACGTATGATTGTGTAACATTATCTTACGGAAAAAAATAATGCTTAATTTCTCTGTACGATTATAACATCCGGATTACCAGCAAATATGAATTTAGTCTAGTTTTTTAAATTACTTTATTACGGAACATATTCGATATTAAACCACACATTTTAATCTGTATTTGTTGATTATTTTTAATTATTTTTAATACGCACTGTTATGCAAGTAGAAATTTTCTTATGAAATAAAATTTAGAAATAATTATCTGATTTCTGATAAGATTCGCTAATGTATATTTTAAAAGTTAAATTCTCAATCCCGTATGTATTTTTTAATGAACTTTTTCAAGCCTTCTCTTCATTAAACGGTTTCGATTCTTTTTTATTTTGTAAAGGAAATTCCCGATTGTAGTTTTCTCCTTTTAGTGGAAAAATGTCTAAATGGTAAGTTACATTTTTTAGATAATGTGACATAATGCGACATCTTACGAAACGCAACAGTAACTCAAGGTGGGAACAAATCGTGCCGATGGGTGAATGGCTCTTCGTAGTGAGTCTTGAACGATGTTCTCTGGGCACCAGGGCGAACCCAGTTGTATTTAGCTCTAGCTCCAGTACGCGTGCGCTCTGCTGCATTTTTCGCCGGTACTCGTGGGACCAAAATTTCAGTTCCAATAATAAATACAATGATGGTTGGTGGTTCATCTGAAAAAACCACCAAATCTAGTCTTGTGAAGAGACCTCGGTCAGCTTTGTCTGACGAGGATAAAAGTCCTATTGAAGAGAACCGCAAATAATTAGACTTGAATTCTAAAAATATTAGATTCGTTGTTCTCCGAAATAGTCAGGAAGGTGGGTGGCTCCCTCCAAAAGGTTTCACCTTTTTTAATAAACAAAACTATAACAGGTGCAAGTGGTTCCCCGAAGAATATCAGGAAATTACGTGACAGATCGATTCTGATCGAAACATTCAACGATGAACAGAGTCGATCTATCTTACGTCTCCGTAATATGGGTGGTATAAATATCAGTGCAGAATGCCACAAAACGTTAAATACGAGCCGGGAGTAATTTTTTGTCGAGACCTTTTAGATATAGATATCACTGAAATAGTTGATGAGCTTCGCACCCAAGATGTTGTTGAAGTGAAGCGTATAATGAAACGGCAGAGCGGAACAGAAGAACCGACACCGTTTCTTATACTGACATTCAATCTCCCTGTTCCACCAGAGAAGATTAAAGTTGGTTACCTCTCGGTTCGGGTACGACCATTCAAACCCAATCCACGGCGATGTTTCAGATGCCAAGGATATGGTCACTAAAACATCTGTGCTCGATGTGCTAAAGAAGGTCACAATGACACTAACTGCGAAGAAGGTGAAAAATGTGCGAACTGCAGTGGTTCACATACAACCCGCTCCCGAGATTTCCTAACCTTTAAAGAAGAAAAGGCAGTTCTCAAAATCTCTACTAAGCAGAAGCTATCTTTCCCGGCTGCACGCAGAAAAATAAAAAAGATAAATAATTCACGGAACTTGGTTTAACCAAATGTATCTTTTGCCACCGCTACATCGAAACAAACTCCTGCAAATGTTAGTAATCAACAGTGCGGATCCTGCAATGAAATTAAAAAACTTGTTCAGATGCTTTCTGACCAAGTTGCTTCACTTGGTCAGCCACTATTTCAGAGCTGACAAAGATGAATAAAAAGTTTTTCGTCGCAGTTAGTGAATCCAACAGTGTGATCCATACGAAAGTTCCTGTTCCCAAAGTCTTACCGGTACGGGCAGGGATTATCACAGCTGGCAGTAAGCCACCTAATAAGCTCCCCGTAAAGGGAACCCACATAAAACCCGCTGTGGGATGTCAACTGCAGCATCCCATTCTAATAAATCTCCACCATCACCTCATATACTGGAGGATATGGTTGAAGAACCACCCGACCACAGGGCATCGGAGTTCTTTAAAATAAAAAATACAAAAAAGAAAAACCGAATCACGTACAACTAATTTTTATACAGTTTCATAAATTTATTTATTTTTTTTTACCCTTATGAACATTATTCAGTGGAATGTTAGAGGTCTTCGGTCCCGAATTGAAGATATTAGTGTACTGGCGCACGCGCATGATACACTAATCATGTGTTTCCAAGAAACTCATCTTCTACAACATGACCCAATAACACTCAGAGGATACTTCTGTGAGAGATACGACTGTCTAGTAGACAGTAGAGAGAATGGTGGAGTGGCTATTTTCATGAAGAATGGGGTGTCGGCTACAAGGATTCAACTAACCACTCTCATTCCTGCTGTTGCAGTAAAGGTCTCTATCCCCTTCAAATTGCATATCTGCAATCTGTATCTCTCACCGAACACTGAGTTCAGTGCTCTAGATGTCTCAAATCTCCTCACGGAAATACCATCTTCATCGTTAATAGTAGACCTCGATGCCCACCATATTTCCTGGGGCTCAACCTTCTGCTCCACTCGAGAAAATATAATAAACAGACTGAGACAAGACTTGGACCTTTGTCTACTGAATAATGGATCACACATTCATGTCTTTATCATCTGGTACTGTATCTAACATTGATATCTCTATATGCTCACCGAATTTACTCCCTCATCTTAATTGGTCTGTTTGTGATGACTTTCACAGCAGTGATCACTGACCAATTATTATTCGTTTCGGTGTAGACCGCGAGGTTAAAAGAAGGCCACGGAGATGGATTGTTGAAAAGGCGGATTGGAATGGATACCATAAAACCTTTCAATCACAGTATGACGATGGTGCGAACATCCTTGACCAATGTTCCTCTTTTACGTCTATGATTCTTGAGAATGCCAACAGATATATCCCACAAACATCGCGTAATCCTAGACGCCCCTCCGTTCAATGGTGGAATGATGATTGTAAATATGCTATTAGGAATCGACGGCAGGCACTACGCAAATTTAATCGTAGGCCTACAACTGAACATCTAAATTTATATCTCAGGGCAAGAGCGCTATGCCGTCGAGTATTCTTGAACGCTAAGAAGGGTTCATGGACGTGAGCACTATCTCACGCACTACTCCCACGTCTACTGTGTGGAAAAAAATCCGTGCAATTTTTCGGATCACCGAAACAATCTATTTTCGGTCTTACACCCTCAAAGAATGGGGATCAAGAGCAATATACTTGCGTTTATCCGGGGATTCTTAAATCACCGAATGTTTCGTGTTCGTGTAGACGATTCGTTCTCAGTTAGGGTCATCTTGGAGAATGGAGTGCCTCAAGGTAGTGTATTAAGTGCCACCTTATTTTCTGTAGCCATAAACAGTATTACCAATTGTGTGCAGGCTCCTGTCTCATGTTCTTTATATGTTGATGATTTTGCTATTTACATTGCGAGCCGTTCACACCCACAGCAGAAAGACTACTACAAAACACTATATTTGAAGCTATCCTTGAAGCTTGGTCCAGGATGATTACTCGTTTCACATTTTCATCCGACAAAACAAAGTGTGTAGTCTTTTCTCGGCTACGAAACTCTTCTATTCCGCAAGTTTTTCTGAACGGAGACCTTATTGCTGTATCTCCTTACGTCAAGTTTTTAGGTTTATTTTTGATAGTCGTCTTACTTGGGTCAAACGTATAAAAGAATTAAAAACAATATGTGCCAAACTTTTAGATGTCATGCGAGTCCTTAGTAACACCAATTGGGGAGCCGATCGGTCATGTATGATACGTTTTTACTATTCCTTTGTTCGTTCCCGTTTAGATTATGGTTTCGTCGCCTACTCTTCAGCTCGTCAAACCGTGCTTAAAATGCTGGATGGTGTACATCATGCTTTCCTTCGGCTTGCCACAGGCGCGTTTAGGTCAAGCCCTGTCGTAAGCTTAATTATAGACTGTGGTGAACCATCACTTTGGGGTAGACGAGACCAGCTTTTATTATCTTATTTTGCTCGTCTCAAAGGACAGTTAAATCCACCCGGTTTTTGACTCAGTCCTTAGAAATCATAATTTAGGAACGTATGAGGACCATCCACGTTGTACTCCACCTGTAGGTGTCCGTACCCGACGTCTACTGCAGCATATAAATGTTGACACACCGTCATTCTTTCCGTATCCGTTCTCATGTCCTCCGTGGAGAATAAACCTTATAAATTTTACGTTTGACTTTACGACATACAATAAACAATCAACAATACCTACTGTCTTCCAGCTGATGTTTCAGTGTGTTCTCTCCAAGATGAACCCAGACGCGGTGGTATACACCGATGGATCGAAACAAAACGATACCGTTGGTTGTGCATTTGTTGTCAGTGAAAGAACTTATATGTTTGGTCTACCCGGTATTACGAGTGTGTTTACCGCTGAGCTATACTCTATAAATAAGGCTCTAAATATCATTAACCCTAAGTATAGAAAAATTCTTATTTGCAGTGACTCGTGTAGTGCTCTCCAAGCCTTAAAAAACTTTTATTGCTAACATCCTATCGTCATTTAAATTTACAACGCAATCGCCGAGTTGAATAATCGCAACACAGAAGTAAGTTTCTGCTGGGTCCCTAGCCACGTAGGGATTCCAGGTAATGAACATGCAGATTCCGCTGCCAAAGACGCATGTAATCAACTTCCTTTCACCACCCGAGCTGCTACTTCTGATTTTACTAATCAGTAAAACAACCTCTAAGATCAAAGTGGCAAGGTGATGGGATGGCTACCGTAGATAATAAACTGTGGCAGATTAAAGATTCTGTGTTGCCATGGGACACCTCATGTAGAAGACCTCGGCGCGAGGAAGTAGTCCTCTGTCGATTGCGGATAGGGCACACTCGAGTACCTGATGACAGGAGGACACGCACCCCTATGCGCACGATGCAACTGCCGCATGTCTGTGCGTCACATACTCGTGGACTGCATATGTTATGCGGCGTTGCGTCGTAAACTTAAACTACCCAGAAACATCCGTGGTGTCTTGTGCAATGATAATGAAGTTTTAAACCGGATGTTTCTGTTTTTACGTAGTGTAAGAGTAACACAAAAAATTTAATATAAAAATTTAATTTGTATGTTTGTGTTTTGATTTATTTCTACTATTTTAGTTTATAACCTAGTTTTAAGTTTTATGTTAGTGTTTTTATTTTTTTTAGCTTTTTTATATTCTTTTAGTGCTTTTGTTATTCGAGAATGGGCCTTTTACAACCATCTCGGACCTTGTTAAATTGTATTTGCTTTTATTTTTATTTTACCTGTGATATTAGTTTTAAGTTTTACTATTTATCTATTAGATTAGTTTTAATTACTTTTATTTCTTTTTCATAAAAAAAAATCCGTTTTTCATAAAAACGCGTAGACGTTTTTTGCCCTCCACAGGGTATAAGAAAACGGCCATATGCCGTATTAAACGAACCACCGTGAAGAGGCGGTACGAGAGTCAAAAAATGACAAACCAGGCTTAGGAGCCTCTATATCGCGTAACCTATAAATGAAACCGCGCTAAAATTTCGGCCGCGAAAGTGACCGTTTTCGCATTTAAATTTTGTTAAAACTATAAAAAGTTAGACACACCCCACACCGTCCTACGAAGAGACCACAATTTCATTTAGTCAGCATATGCGACTCCCTCCGGAGAACGGGGCGCATTTCTTCCTCCAAATAACTAGGGCCAAAAAATCTTTAGGAAATAGTACAAAAACCCAAAAACGTAACTTGAAGGAAAAATGATTAAAATAATAATTATAATGTAAATCTGAAATTACAGTTTAAATTGGTTTTCAGACGATTCGAGTCGAAAGTGAAATTAGCTAAAAACAGTCTAAAGCGCTCGAACTTCCGAATGAGATTGCCCGACCGATGGACTATGTGACTCGGGCAATGAATGATTCCACTGAGTGAATGATTCTACTGGAAAGTGGGTCGAATCCTCGCGTAGGCTCACGATGAGGGCAACTCGCCCACCGATCCTCGTTCGTTGGTCAACATCCAGTCGGTCGGATGTTTGATCGGTGTAGACAAGTTTTTAAGCTAATTTTCCATTCGATTGGATCGATAGAAACAATGCTTAACACATTTTAGTCACAAATTATTGCGGATAATGATCTAATCCATCGCGCCGTTACTGTAATGACCTCCGGCGATCGTTTTAACTATTCGGATTTCGAATAGAATGGTACTTATGAATACAATAAAAACGTTCTCTAGAAAATCTGTTTTTATAAAACTTCAATATCTGAAACATAAGAATAACTTTATTAAATGAATTTTAATTATGAGAAATACTTTCTTTCCGAATAGTCTTCTTTAAGTTTCGCGATTAAAATACATGCGATCTCTTTTTTAAAATAATATCGACCTTAACAATAAAAAAAAGAAGTTTTTTTGTTATTACATAGAATGCAATCCTTTTCCGCAATTTTAACATTAAAATGATTAAAATAATAATTATAATGTAATTCTGAAATCACAGCTTATAGTGTAATTTGGTTTTCGGACGATTCGAGTCGAAAGTGAAATTAGCTAAAACAATTTCTATAATTTTATTTCTATATTCGCGTAAAATACTACCTGTTTACAAAAACTGGTGGTTTTTGAATTTTTATGACCTTAAAGTCGTTGGGGTCGGACTAATCATATCATATAATTCTTGGGCTTTTCTTGAATACACTTCAAATTTTTCGTGTTACCTACAACCTGTGCATAACTTTGTTTTGAAAATATTTCGAAACCCTTTAAAGTGCAAAATATATTAACATGAAAATGTAGTTGAAATGTTTAAAATAACATTTAAAAAAAACAAACGCATTTTATTTCCTGAATTACTCTAAAATCTTTAAATATAGAAATTACTATGACCGAAGGATTGTACGTTTAAGATGTTTATTACGATTGTATTTATGAAATCGTCAGTTTAAGTGTGTACAAGGCAAGCAGAAGTTTTTCAAAATATGTTCTTGAAATTAAAAAAAAAGTTAAAAGTAAAGTGATACAAGGAATTGAAGAACAATCGTTTCCTTTTAAAATTGGTATTTTTGTGGATCAAGTTTTAAAGAAGTTCTATTTGATTGCAAAAATATCCAAAATAATACATTTTCTAGTCTCTTTCCCACTTCACATATTTTCCAAAACGTTAAAGTTGATTTTTTCACAAGTGAGTGGATTTGTGTAAAAACAAGAAAACCTTTCCCGTGTAAAATCTTCTCGTGTTTTCGCGTTAAGAGCTAAATTTTTTTTTTAATAACTGTATTTCACTTTTAGGGGAATTTGTGAAAAGCCAAAAAACACACTTTTTCCGCAATTTTTTTTTGAACACATCACCGAAATTGTGCAAATATATAAAAAAAATTTAATTCTATATTCGGGTAAAATACTACCTGTTTACAAAAATTGGTGGTTTTTGAATTTTTATGACCTTAAAGTCGTTGGGGTCGGACTAATCCTATCATAATTCTTGGGCTTTGATTAAATTTTTACCGCGCTGACAATCAATATAATAATGACAGACGGAGCTACGTTTGTTTAGTGATTTTTATCCATTCGGTTGAGTAGTAGAAATAAAGTGCTTATTGGCAAATGGATTAAAGTTTTTACTATTTCATTCTGACAAAATGTAAATGTATGGTAACAGTATATAACATTTGACTTGAATTGTCGATTTTTTCGGTAATATAAAATCGTTGTATAAGTAAAGAGAACGGTTTTTACTGATCGAAACATCTCGAATTTGATACCCGGTGTAGCATTAGACGCTTATCACATCGTTGGAGAGATCACGACAGTTATAATTCGCTCCGAGTAAGTATGTTGTTTTCTGTTTGCGGTTAATCGCTGAGAATTTTAATAAACGTAGACTGTTTTCTATGTTTGAATAATTTTGTTATAGTTTTTTGTTGTTTTTTATTTGAAAATTAACAGTAAAAAAAGCAACATCTTAAAGAACAAAAAAAGTATTAAAAAAACATTTACTAACTGTAAAATATACATTATTAAATTTTTAATTTAAAGCACTTAAATAATCGTTTTGTTTTTTACTTACACTTAATATGTTTAATAGTTTTACGATAATCTCGTATATATTTAGTTTTGTAATTATGGGTTAACAGAATTATTTTTAAAGAATACTTTTAATTAAACTATAAATACGGCTTTCATCGTATTATATTTGAAAATAGAACGGCACATTCGAATGTAATGTTACTTAAACATTGTTAAAAGTAGTGCCATACCTGACGATTTAGTGAGGCCGCAATAAATAATTGCGGCCTCACTATTATAACACAATACTTTAATGTTATCAATGATATAATGCAGTTTATAGGTAGCACAGCGTTGAGGTCAATTTTATTGTTAATATTAAAGGTCTACACTTTGTAATATAAAATTGTAGATAATGTTATAATTTTAAGAATGAGTAACAAGAAGTAAACTTGAAGCGGGGTTCGGTTGTATACTTAGTCGTGCATTTTACTTTCTTCTCTTGTAATTAAGATTGAACTAGATTCAAATTCAAAAATTCAAATTTTTATTCACTTTTTCTTTATCAATCTCTTGAACCATCTAAGCAAGGAAATGTAAAAAAATTAAAAAATTTCTACAATTCGAATGAAAGTTTTTGCCAAAATCGAACGTTCCTTACAACGTATTCAAGAATAAGTTTAACGAAAGGTTTTCTTTAATATATTTATATTTCATCGATTTGCTGCTTGTTAAAAACATATTGGAGAATAAGTCCGTACTGACTTTCTTATGACTGCATGTCAGACTTGTTTCTATAGTCTTGGCAGAAAAGGGAGTTTTAATTGTCATGTTACATGTGTCTAGAGAAGGTTTACCGGCTTAGCGAAATCCTTGCGCCTGTTCTTATTATCTAATAAAGGATATCGGCTCCCTCTCTATATTATTATTTTTTTTTTTTGTTTTACGTCGGAGTGGGAAAATTTGCCTCAACCAAACGCCCAGTGGCCCGTACATACTGGGTGTGTGGGGTTCACCGCCTACTGCAGTGGGACCCACTAAAAGACCAGTCCCTGACGCAACGTGATGCTGGAATTGCCGTCGATGGCATAAGCTCAGCACCACGCGCGTCACGGGGACACCTCACATTCATACAAATATTTTCACCTCTCATTCACTCTCTATTTATTAAAAATATATGTATACACTACATAACACATTCAGTCACCATTTACACTCAATATTTATAATCAATAATATATACAGCTCAGAATACATATATATACCACAGCTATACCGGCCTCAATAGGTACGCGTCCCGCGGAAGCCATTGGTGACGACAATGCTGAGGCACCCCCGCTACCCGCCACAGAAGGCTGGCGCTCATCGCTGCCCTCAACCGATATCTCCGTTGTCCGCCTCGTGGTCCTCTTCTATCAGTTTGCGCTGTAGTACCCTTTTAAACCACCGGGCTCACGCAGTCCATCCCTCACCGGAAGAGAGCATCACCCGCATGACATCGCCCGGTGAGCTCAAATCGTCACGTGGTATCTCCTATCTCCATCTGGGGCACACAAAGAAGATGTGCTCCACCGTATCCACTTCATCACAATACTGGCACAGTTCTGTGCGCCTCTTTCCGATCCTGCAGAGGTAGACCCCGAACGACCCATGACCCTACAACCATTGAGCCGTCCAAAAGTCTCTCCATGCAGTTTATTGACCCATGCAGTCACGTCTGGGATCAAGGTGTAGATCCAGTGCCTCCCCTTCGCATTCCGCCACCTCTCCTGCCAATCAGCCAGCAAGCGGCCCCTCGCCGCTTCTCTACCATCTGTGGCTCTATCTCTTCTTTCTTTGGCCAGCAGGTTCAACGGCGGCATACCAGCTACCACCAGTGAGGCATCCAATGATACCGTCCGGTAGAGCCGCGCAACTCTTATCGCCAGCCTCCTATATATGCAATTCAATCTCCGAGAATTTCTCACCACTCCAAAGGCCTCCCACCATACCGGTGCTGCATACAAAATCATTGATACCACGGTAGACCCCAGCATTCTGCGCTTAATTGTCTTAGGAACCCCGGCATTGGCCATAAGCCTCAGCGATGCCGAGGACATTTTTTCCGCATTCATGGGTACTTGCTGCACGTGAAGTGAGAAACCTACGGAGCCACACACCCAAGTATTTTGCCGCTTCCTTTGGGGCGATCATTTCTCCATCGAGTTGGACAGCAAAAGGAGGCATTCGCCGCCTTTTCGTCATTCCTACAATTTCAGTTTTCTTAGTTGACAGTTGCAGCCCCTGCGTCTGAAGCCATGAATTGATCTTCTCAACAGTCCTTGTAGCTATCCCCAACACCTTCTCCAGCTCCTTCGCCGCCACTACTACCGGTAAATCATCGGCATACGCCACTAATTGTACTTCCGGCGGCCACTCCTGCCGAAGGAGGTCGTCGTACAACACATTCCACAAGAATGATCCCTGCGGCACCCCACGCTACATGGGTACGATGACCTCCTCCTCCTCCTCAGACGCGATACTCAAGTTCCTTCCACTGAGGTACAACTGTATCATCCTCAACAAATAAGGTGAAATGCCTCGCTCTTCCAATTGCCGCAATATGGCCTCCCACCTCACCACATTGAATGCATTAACGACATCCAAGAAAACGACCAGGGGAATCTTTCTCACATTCCTAGACCCTCTGGCTGCCGCCTCCACCACCTTTGTCACTTTTTTGCATTCACTGCGCTTCTTCCTTTCCGGAAGCCATATTGCTTGAACGAGAATCCCCCAGATCTCTCTAACTCCTCTTGCAGCCTGTTTGCCAGAATAACTTCGAAAAGTTTCCCCAGGCTACCAATTAAACAAACCGGCCCATAACTCTTTTGGCCGCCCTCTCCGCCACCTCCCTTAGAGAAGAGAACTACTCTCGCCATCTTCCATCCCTTTCCATATTCTGGAGTACATTATATGGTCTTTTCTTTTAGCTGCCTCATTAGGTAATTTGCAATCAGTTTTCCTTTCCTTTCGATTAAACTTTTATTTCAGTTCATTTACATCTATAGATGAAGTTATAAATAGAGTGTTTTTCTTAGCATATTTAAACTTCCTTGAGAGAACTCTGATTAGTGCGAGTGGTGTTTGATAGCAGTGATAAATGTGTACTTATTGATGTTTACTTCGATTTAATCTCGGTTGTCGCGTTGCATTCGTTTCGATTTCCGATTCAACTCGTAACAAAACGTTAACTTTTGCAGAACAGGTGGCGTTAGTGAACGGAAGGAATACTAAAGAAAATTACAGAATTCTGCTGAATAAATTACGTATATCTAAATAATCTATTTGCAATGAGTTACTTTTTAGCTTAAAATTTACTGTTTACATGTACTAGTACCAGTACATCACCGATTCGAATCTTTTCGTACGAATCTTGCCGTACGAATCTTTTCGTACGGCATTCGATAAAGTTGATCTTGACTCCCATCCGATTTTCCAATTTTTTAAATTATGTTTACTTAGACCGTACAAATACCTATTATCGTAATTCTTTATTCTTTATCGTTATATTTCTCTTACTTCCTTCAGGCTTTATGGGTTTCTCTTTTACGGTGAAATATATTTTTGTGATTTTCATTCCATTTCGTAATAAAAACAAATTTTTATGTCGAGCAACATCGGATTCGATCATAAATGAATGTTCATTTACCCCTATTATGTATTAACGGGACCCTTTGTAGTAAGTTGATTCAAAAAGGGCATCTGGCCGTAAAAATGTCTCTTGTCTTTTCATAGAAAAACTTGAGAAAAGAAGCGTAAAATAACACGAGCGCGCGCGCGCTCGTACAGATATAAACTATTTAAATATAATCAACATAGTTTCTTGTGAAACTAGCTTGACAAACATTGGAGATAAGGCATAATCACTGTGGTGACACGCAGACACTAGTAAACGCTCGCTGCCTGAAGTGTTTGAACACTTAAGCATTACACCATACAATTTCTTTCTAATTTGAAAAATTTATTTATGCTCTTTTTATACATTTTAGACTGTTAAACTGAATTAAGGAAAATTAAACTTAAAATCTCCAAGAAACTGTTCCTCCTATCCCAAAATTTGTCCGTAATTGTAGAAGAAAAATTGTAAAAGATGGTATCGTTTTGAGAAAACGGTCGATAAACGATAATAAGTATTCTTCAGCTTCAGCCACCATACAAACTTTTTCCTTGATATTTATGTGAGTAGGAAGGAGTGAGTAGGAAGGGGATAAACGTAAATTATAGTAAAATTATAAAGGTTTTTAAACGCTTCGGTTTAAATATTCTATCTTTATATTTTCACAGTTTTGGAGTGAAACGCTTCAAAATTCGATGCCCGGTCTGTTGCCGATTCACTTCTTTTCCAAAAAAAAAATGTTTTTTTTTTTAAGATCAGGTATCGCCTGATCTTAATTGTTTTATCACGTATAAAGGAGTCATTCATTTATGTACTAGTATAAATGCTTTGATAATTTTTCTGAAATTTTTGGTTTAGTTCCATTATAACTATCATGCAGATTAGGGTATATACTATTTTGATTTGGTATTAGTTCGGCTAACGAAGGAGCATGAGTTTAAGCCGTTGTAATTTTGTTACAGATCGTCATAAAATGCGGTTTTTTTAATATTTATAGAAATTAAAGTTACTCTTTATATATGATACGTAGGTCTTCTATTTTATTTCGGGTAAAGAAAAAGCAGCGACTTAACCGTTTGCCCAGAAGAAACCCGTTACAAACCTTGGTCGTTGTAGCTCTCCAAATTAAAAAGTTAATGGGAGAAGTAATGTTACATATTAATTCATAAAAATAATAAATATGTGAATTTATATCGATACAGCTATGCGAATGTATATAAATCGGTATCGGTACAGAATAAACGAAAACTTTGAAGGCGTTTGTTGATAAATATTTGAATTCGTATTTAACGTCTATTTGTTAAACGAACAGTTTAGCAGCAGAAATATCAGGTTTCTCTACTGTAAACTCTTAAGAGTAATACTGTTTCTGTAAAAGTAAATATTTCGATGTAATTTTTAAAAATTAGTCGGAAGATCTTCTTAGGTCGTTCGTTTTTTTGTAGTTTACGAAGTCAAAAGTGAAGTATAACAAGATCCTTCCTTGTCGGTCGAAATATTTAACAGATTAAGAAATTAATACTACCACTGTGCTTAATCTGTATTTTACTTAAGTATATTGAATGTATATAAATTATTTCTGTATAAATTAATAAAATTTGTAAGCAGAAGTTGCTTTTTAAGCAAATAAAAACTTTAAATTTGGTTTATCATCACTATCGCTTACTGTGAAAAACAATTGGAATTTTTTTTTTTAATTTGTAGTTTGAAAATAGTATCTCAAAACACTCTATCGTCATTATTTCAAAGTAAAATGTGATTTCACTTTACTTCAGTTTGACGATTTTCCCAGTGGTTATTGAAAAATTTACTTTATACAGCCCTTCATAACCTTCGGTTGTCTACTCGGTAAATCGATAATTTCCGCTTTGTAATTCTCGTATTTGACTTACGTCGTCGATTAGAAGTCGAATACTGGTGTGAGGGTGAAGGTTAAGTAAAGAAAAATCTTACGTAAGAAAATTACCTTACGGATTTCAACCTTACGGATGAAATTGAAATTATTGTGGCTAAAAATAATTGCCAATTGTCGTCGGTGACAACACTTTTTTTGTTCATTATTCGGTTGTCGACAGATTGATAAATTAGTATTGATAGTTATGAAAGTACTACGTAAGGTCACCGCGTTCTCGTAATTTTAATTTTCGTAACTGAATACAGAATTAATTGTATTATTAAACTTAATAAAATAAATAATAGAATTATTAAAATTAAAATATACTCCAAATAAGTTTCGATTTCCTCCCGCATCCTTCTCTAGTCAGGAAGTAGACTTCATTTGAGAGCTGACCTTTAAAATTTAATTGTAAGTGTACAAAATTTTATTCTGATAAGAGTTCCAAATGTATTGATTTGAAGTCCTTTGTTCTAAACGATGGCTCCCAGAAAGGATGTTTTTCGGTTCTTAAATGTTCTTATCGGCAATATTGCGGAGATAAAATGAGATAAATATGCATGTATGTTTTTCAGTGCAAGATTTATAAGGTAAATGTCTTAAAATTGTACTTGATTTGCAATTGTTATGAGGTATTATAAATCTGTGCATTTATATCGTGCCAGTGGACATTTTACGTCTAACTGTCTATGAACACACTTTTGAGAGAGTTTACCGTAGATCTCTGGTAACAGTTCGGTTTTAATGTTCATAGGATTTACGGAATTAAAAGTGATTAACTGCTTGTAAATTTGCCTGGATTTATTGAGTAGGACAAAAACTTTCCAAGATTTTGCCGAAATATCTGAGCCAAACACTTAAACGCTTAAAGTGTGCGGTCTAAAAACATTCTCTTTCTGGCAAATGTTTACCGTACGGCGACTCCTAGATTACGAGATTACAGATCTTTTCCTAGGCTTTTAAATACTTATAACCTGGTTTCTATAAGATTAATATTTCTGTACGTTGATCAGAACTGTGGGTTTATGCATATAAAAAAGTCATACTAGCCGTATTTAATCTGTTTAATATAAATAGGGCTTATTTTTAGGATTTGTTTGAGCAAGAAGGATTGTATGAGACGGGGGCCCCAAATTACACACTATTTAACCGAGTATGGTCATTCATTACACGAACTTCTGCACTGCAGAATTTCGTGTAAAATTCGTTAAAATTTAGATTATATAACAAGAATTCCGCACCGTTTACCTGCGTTACCTCATCAGAATTTTGTAGGCCTTGAATGATAGAAATTACATGTAAGTAATAATAAAGTAATAACATTTTATTTACAAAATGTAGACAGGGATGTAGACATAAAATTATTTCATAATTAGATAATATTGTAGTAATAAATTTGTTTAGTGCTACTACGAATTTAATAATATAAATGGGACGTTAAAAATATAAAATTTAAGTAGTATAAAATGGCCGGTCTCCGTGGCGCGAGTGGTAACGTCTCGGCCTTTCACTCGGAGGTTCTTGGTTAGAATCCTGGTCAGGGATGGTTAAAGTAGTACAAAATGAAAGTTTATAAATTAAGAGAACAAATATGACTTGTAAGAAAATAGACATTCTCATTGTCATACGACGTTGCATTTGAATGTCGGATAATTGTATCGTAAAAATAACCTGTATTAATCAGTTCTGGTTTAGAGACGTGTCATAGTAATGAAATATACGTATAATGGGATTACAAACATGTAGAGAAATGTAAGTGTTCAGATGTGTGTTTATTTATCAACTGGGGGTCACGTTCAAAAAGAAAAGAAGAAAAATGTTTATGAAATAGGTTTATCGGAAGTTTTTCTTCCACTTTGGCGTTGAGGAACTAGATTATGCCTGCAATATCCGATTATCAAATATAAGTTATCCGATGCTCTTTTAAAACAAATTGAACTTAACGCCAGTAAAAATAATCTAATAGAATCTTTAATTAAAAGCGTAAAGATTTATAAATATTACAATTGAAAAAACTACGTGCTTAACAGTTGCGAATGAGCAATCGAAATGAAGGGTAAATTAGCTGCGATGCCCGATGATAACCTGTAAACACGTCGATAGCGAATATCAGGCGGTGTCAAAAATAACGTTGGAAAGGGCGCTGAAAATATTGACTAGGATCGATACGAGTCTGCTGTACAGGTTGAATGTTTCAAATGCGATGAACTTCTTACGGAAATCCAAAGAGATGTTTAAACATGAAAACAAAGTACACGTCGTGGGGCAATAACAAAGTAAAAACGGAACTGTCGTATTTGAAGTAGATTGCAGAAAGATTACTGTAGGTGACCGTGTATTTTCCAGAGCAGTTAGGTAGATCGAAGATTTAGCATAACATACACATTTTATTGTTAATATTATTGTAGATAATTAATTATCGCAAACATCAATTAAATAAGTCGAATTTATAAAAATTAAAAACCTACTTAAAATTATTAAACAGACAAACAGGTAATTTTGTCTGTTTAATAATTTTGAGTTCTTTTCGTAATTTTGTTGTAATTAACTACTGTATATAGTCTTTACCGGTCCCATGTCCACATTTTAGCTTAACAAGTTTTAATATTGCAACTTCTAAACGATTCATTATTTTTTATCACTTTCGTAATAGTAATTTACTTTCGTAAATTACTATTACTATTTAGTTTATCCTGTATTAATTCAAAAACTGTTAGAACCACGGTACCAGTTTTTTAATTAGTATTAGCATTAACTGGTACCGTGGTTCTGATTCATTAGTTACTACCGACATATTGAAGTATTTCTAAATACTCTCGCGCACAAGGAAAGGATAGGATTTCCATATTTACTTGATCTGTGGGAAAGCTTCGTGCACCCTTCGTATAAAATTACAAAGCAATTTTTTTTTACGATTGTCAGCGGATTTAACCCTTCTATAAGGATTATTTTGTAAATAATAAAAAAAGCAATCCTTACTGTTTGATTTACAAACGTATAGTTTTGCGTAGTTAGACTAATTGAAAAAGTCGACTTTTTAGACAGTTTTAGTGTTAGTGTTATTATTAATATCTGGGTCACTATTCTATTCATTCGGTGAGAAGTTGCAATTGTTTGAGTGAATTTTACGCCTTTATTTATATGTAATGGTATTTAAAGGTCCACTGGAGGATTTATGATTAAGTTGAAGAAGAAAATGAAGAACGGTGACCTATATAATAGCCCCTAGGGAATACAGTTGCATGCAGCTGTATTACGATTGTCATCGCATTGATTGTCGCAGCATTTCAAAAAACGTACGATACTACTAGCCCGTTGTCAGATAGGTTCACAGTAGCGGTGTCTGGGATATTAGTTTCGTTCTTGCATCTTGCAACATCGATGCAATTATTTATGCTGATTGACATACTAGTTTACATACTAAGTATTGACATATTTATGTTTACATATACTATGTAAATTGATGAGAACAGTATCTGGAACAATATAATGAAGAATTTGTTTTTATTGGAATCTGGTTTTTCGTTGTAAGCTGGACTTCGGTTATATATATTGTTTTTTTTTTTTGGGGGGGGGGGGTGTAAAAAAAGTATTTATTATATTCGTATTTACGTTGCAGTTGTCACGAAAAGTAGTCAGCAGTGTAGAAAAAAAGTTATTTTAAATTTGGCTGAATAATTTAATCGTTTTTTTCTCGCTGAATTATTTTTACATACTTTACAAAAAAAAATAAAAATACGGATGGGAGCTTTATGTAAGCTTTTACCGACTTCTACCGGATTTTTACAATGTTGTCGGTATGGAATGCCCATCGTCACATGGATGTTCATTAATTCTGGTATCAAACTTTATTTATCCGTTCAGAAAAAGTACTGCTTTTTGATCATCTTTATTTCTTACGGGTTAGTGAATCTCATTAAAGAAATTTTATTCCAAACCTCATGATATCGCATGTTTTGTTCAAAAGGCACTACCTAAAGTAGTTTATTAATCACACAAGATTTCATAAATAAGACGATTAACTATAAAAATAAATGATAAAGCGCATTTGGTTGACGGTACCGTTAAAGGAAACTGTTGCTTTAAACATTTATATTTGAGATTAATCTTTAAAGTTTTTATAATAATTAGTAGAAAAATTAAAGGTTACACTTCTCGAAACAAATTACGTTTCATTCTCCTATATATATATATTTTTTTTTTTTAATGAAGAATGTTTTAAATTATAAATATTAATTTACCAGCAAAATAGTTAATAGTTGATGTAAGAAAATTAAATTAACTGGTTTAAAGAGACACTTTCATGGTTATCGGACACTTTCATGACATATCGTGTAGGTTTTATTGCGAAGAAAAAGATTTCTCTCACATTTGTGTGATACGGCGATCGATTAGCGTCATTTGTAGCA